>NC_064571.1:34416750-35625500 GCF_937001465.1 Orcinus orca
TTTTCTGATCTTCACGAATGTATTCATTTTGGGTTTTAGGATAGGTTCTTCATCCTCTTTCAGGAAGAAAAATCTGTTAAGGATTTTTCTTCTTAAATAATAGGTCAAGTGTGCAAAACTCTCTTTCTTTCCCTTGGATTGCTTCTCTCTTCACCCAGTATGTTTTTGACCTAGATAGCATCTGCCTTCTCTTCAGGGGTTGTGTGCTGTGTGGTGAAAAGGAGATGGGCTGGGAGAGGTTGGAGTGAACAAATCACACCAATCCGGGTAAAATATTGTTTTCCTTTTTTAGCCCTCTTACGGGAAAAGAATGTTATGAATGGAGCCCCCCAAGGTGTGCTTTCCAAATCCACCAGCTCTGAAGAGATGCATCATGGCCGTAAATGCAACAGCTCAGGCAGCAAGTTCCACAATCGTTTACCTTTTGTCTCCAGACCAAAGGTCCATGGTGATTCTACCTGAAGGACTAGAGGTGTGTGCAGGATGTTCCAAGTTGTGACACTTGGGGTTGGTCAGGGGGCGGAGGGTGCGGGGAGCCGTGTGAAGACCGGAGTCAGACTGCAGAGGGCAGTGTGAGACTGCAGCGCTGGGAGCCGAGTGGCCTGGCCAGAGCTGCTCTTAATAGAGGCCACCTGTGTTGTTTCAAGATAAATTATGTTAGATGGGGAAACTGGTCTATTGGATTTACAGTAAATGTATGCTAGTTAGCTTCACTCCGAAGAAAGTCCTTCTAAGATTTTCCCCTCTTCCCCAGTTCAAGACATCAAGTATTATGCCTGGCTGGGTGGCAGACATGAACCCTCTTCTCTTCAGGGGTGTGAGTGTCTCATGTAAATCCCCGTGACGGTGATCGAGAGGATATTTAGTGCCTTACGACCCATGGAAACTGAACTGCACTGGGTCCTAAGGCAGCACTGTGTGTGGAGAGACACTTCTTTAAAAATCATAATAACCCAGGCACCTTCTAAATCTTTTCTGGAGCAGTAGGAACTGTAGCGAGTCTGCTGCAGGAGGCTTTTGTTCCATAGCTGGTTCTGGGCGCTCAGGGCTCTCTGTGGTGGGCTTCGGTGAGGGAAGGGGGTTGGTGGGTCGGAGAGAATGGCTGGTCTGGAGGCCAAGTGTAGTCTTTAGGGTCAGACAGACGTGGGTCCACACCTGGCTCTCTCATTTCCTCTACTGTAAAGTTGGGACAATCATGGCAGCAATGTCCTAGAGTTGCTGTATGGTGAGATGCTTAGCACAGTGACCATAGTAAAGAATTTCCAGAACATGGTATCATTACTGACATTCAATTCAGAAATATTTATTGAGCACCTACTAGGGGATTTGACAGCTAGCAATGTAGACATGCTCCTTACCCTCAGGTCTAGTGAGAAAGACAGACAATGAGGCCTTACTATGTCAAGGCAGTGCATGGGGTATGGGAGTGGGGGAAGGAAGTGGAGCAAAGTGGTCAAGAGCGTGGATGCTGGTGCCAAAGTGCCTGGGTTTGAATCCAGCTCTGTTACTTCTAGCTGTATGGCCCTTGGAAAGCCTCATACCCTACTAGTGCTGACCTCATGGGGCAAGAATTCAATGAGTTAATACTTATACAGTATTAGAATTATGTCTGGCGTATATTGTGTCAGCAATCTATAACTGTTGATTGAGTGTGATGAGCTTTAAAAGGGAGAAGATCAGATGCTGTGGAAATGTATCAAAGAAAGAAGCAAGTGAAGTTCCATAAAGCGGGGAGGGGAATGAATCCAAAATAAACTAGGGGGAAAAAGAATGATAGGTAGATTTACATGTATTCTTATGGAATAATCTCCAAGATAGATAATTAATGATGAAAAGCAATGGGGCAGACCAGCATGCACAGCATGTCCTCATTTATGTAAAACAACCATCTATCTATCTATCTATCTATCATCTATCTATCTATCATCTATCTATCTATTTATCTATCATCTATCTATTTATCTATCTATCATCATTTATCTATGTGTTTGCTCACAGACTATTTTAGGCAGGATGCACTAAGAGATTGCAAATAGTGCTGCCTTGGGGGTTGGTCAGACAAACTGTAGTGGGAAGAACACTTATTTTTGGACAGTTTAAAATTTATGAGTATTTATTATTTCTTGAGTTGAAAAAAAGAACTAGAAAAATGACCAAGTGAGAAGATACATATCTTTATAAATCTTTTCAGACTAAAAGACAAATAGTAAAACTAGGGTTAGGCTTAGGTTTCAGGTAATGGGGGGCCATGCCTCCAGGGCCCTCTGGGAGTGGAGGAACGGCCCTCTTCTGCATAGGAATCTTATATCTAATCAGCAGTCCATGGATTATTCCTAAGGCACAGCTTCTCTTATCCTCACATGTTTCTCAGGCTACCCTTTGACCTCCCAGACTCTTTTCTCTTCTCATGCTGTTCCACACCACTCACTTTAACCTGATTTTGCTGTCTCTGTTCCTTTGGGGACCAAAACAGAAAGAGATAGTACACTATGAGAAGAGACCTTTGGAACCCAAACTACTTTAGGCAGGAAGCAGGCTACGAATACCACTCAGGTTCAAACGCAGGCTTTTTCTTACAGAAAAAAGATGACCCAGAGGGCAGAATCAAGAACCCACGGGTGGAACCAGGGTCTGTAAAGAATTATTCCCCAGGAACAGTCTTAATCAAGGAACTGGTGACTCGTGCCAGGCTGGATTTCAGAACTGCTGTGGACCAGTGATGGCTGTGTGCCTCGCATTCCCATGGTTTTTGAACAGGAACTCTTATTTGGTCATCCTAGCCAGGTTTCACTATTGCATGTAGGGTGTATAGTATGTTGGGCGTGTTAGAGGCAGGAAATTTTCCTCTTTAGCTCACAGGTCTTCCAAGCAACAGGAACTGTCCTTGACAATGATACTTGAGAAGCCTCACTCACACCTGGGACTGGTCTAGTGAACTAGATACTGGGCCTGAGCCTAAGTCTGATATTGTAATGGGATGAGACTGGCTCTTGCATGTCGCAGGAATGTAAATCATCTATAGCCAGAGGGTAGAGTGTGGAAGCTAAAACCAAATGACTGGAAATTCTTTGGCACTGTTCCCATTGAGAGGTGGGTCTCTGTCTCTTTCTCAGGGGTGTGCTGGAGCTGGCTCACACCAGCTTGTGAAAACCAATCGTGTGCCTCTTGTCCCAGCAGCTTGTTCAGTGATGTCCTGTTGGTCGCTTGAAATCAGACATGGTGGAAGATTTTATACCATAGGAATTGGCAAATGCTGAAAAACAGGACTTTTCTTTTTCCTGGAGAGCTGGTTGTTCAACACTCACAGGCACATCACTGCTTGTACTTAAAATTTCCAAGATGCTGGTAGGGGCAGGGATGAGTAGTTCATACAGAGTTTGATGGGCTCCAGGCCTCCCTTCTGACCCACACTCACTATCCATCCTATTTTGACAGGTTTCGAAGGAAAAGTAGTAGGCATTACCTAAATGGGTTAAGTCATTCACCTGGGAGAGGTGACAATTCTCTAAATGACACATCCACAACTATTACTTTATGTGGTGGGTTAACTCAGCAATTCTCAGAGTGTGGTCCAGGGACTCTTGGGGGTCCCCAAGGTCAAAACTATTACTTTCATTATAATACTGAGATGTTATCTCCCTTTTCCACTCTTAGTTTCTCATGAATATGTAGTGGAGTTTTCCATTGTACATTTGGAAGATCTGTATAACTCAATAAACCAAAATTTTCCAAATGGCCAAGGCATGATGTTATAAAATTATGTGTGGGAAAAAGTTCCATTCAAAGTACAAGATACACTAGTGAACTTTAATATAACAATCTGAAAAGTTTGTTAATATGGCTTCCCATCCCTCATTGGCACTTGTTGAGTTTTAGTGCAATATTAAATCAGCACTGTTGAATTTTGATGTAATGTCAAAGAAGAGTATCTGTAATTATCTGAAAAGACTACTTTATTACATACTCCTTTCTCTCTCCTTACACATTTCTATGTGAGATCAGATTTTCTTCATATAGTTCAAGCAAAGCAACAGATCACAACAGACTGAATGTGGAAGCAGATGGGGGAATCCAGCTATCTTC
This sequence comes from Orcinus orca, assembly GCF_937001465.1. Lineage (NCBI taxonomy): Eukaryota > Metazoa > Chordata > Mammalia > Artiodactyla > Delphinidae > Orcinus > Orcinus orca. The sequence goes on from NC_064571.1 coordinate 34,420,834, forward strand.
TATAAAGCTAGACAAAAAGAAGGAAAAAAATCTAAACAACACCACTCTTCTCATTAATTTGTTTTGATAAATATAGTTATTCTTATGACAATGCTATTTATGCTTATACATAACGTGTTTATTGTTATTTTCAAACCAGTTAATAAGTACTTAAAACATTTATTTTAAACTTCTAATATGATCAATGTGATAAACATAGCCCATAGAAATAGAAATTGTGTGGGGATGTCAGTTGTTGCTAAAATGGTACTGGGACTAAGCGGAACCTCTGGATTACCCCAGCATCACTGTTTGCCCAGGTGCCATTGGTTGGGGGTGAGGGGAGGTGGGGGAAGGGCATAAATACCTTTCCTGGATGCATGGGGGGGCGGGGTGACATTGAGCAGTACTGTAAAGGGGGTGACAGGGCTCTGAAGACCAACCTCAACTAAGTTTTCAGGAATGAGAGATTGCGTTCTAGGGAAGCTAAGGGACTTTTCCAGAGATGCCTAGTACCTGGTCCAGAGGAGGGTAACCTAGGAGTTCCCATATTCAGCACTCACTGTGGTGACTCTGTTCTCTCAGGACGCACCGTCAGGTGCTTGGCAGGTGACTTTTGCTTGTGCTGCTGGAGGTGATTCTGCGGATATCCTGTCTTCAGTGGGGGACCTCTGCCTGTCAACTGGCTTTGCATCAAACACAGGCCACTGTAGTATATAGTGTCAGCTGTAATAATGCAGTATCCATTGTGATGCTTTATGGATCCTCAAATACCCAGTGATTTAGTCACAGATTTAGTGAATCCTCTGCTCTCAGTACTATGTTTTGTGGGGACCCCAGCGATTCCTACCCACGTGCTCAGTGTTAATAGGGGCAGACTGGGCAGTTCAGCCGTTTAACGGCTGTTTACAAACATTACTGCTATTACTGCTACTATTACTATTACTACTCTGACTTCACATTTGTTGAGTACATCATGTTTGCCAAATCCTATACGTGGGCCCACCTCACGCAAGACACCAGAGGTCACCAAGGGGCTGGGGAAGAGCTCGCTGCCCCCGCAGCTGATTAGAGTCTAGCTGAGTGGGGTGAGGGTGGGACAGAATGGGAAAGCACTTGGCAGTGACCGGAGAGCTGTGCAGAGGTGCTTACCTTTCTCTGCTTGGTCTTATTTGATTTAAAAACAAAGCAAAACTAAGCCCAGCCTGAAGCAAGGATTTTCAGCATGGGGATATCTGGTTTGAAAAGCCTTGTAGTTTAAAGGCCAACATGAAACATTCTTCTCTTCCACGTGGAGAAAAGTAGAGGACGGCCCAGTGAATTTCCCTGTCTCTCTGTTTCATTTCAATAAGGGGAGGGGGCAGGGAAGGAGAGCCTTGGCCGCATAGCAGCAGAACATCTTCCTGGTGACGTGCCCTTCTGAAAAATCACAGCTATTTTGTTTCTTTAATTTCATTGGAACTTGGGGCACGCGTTGCTTACTTGTGATGTGAAAGCTACAGAAAGGTCTGCGTGACCCAAAGTGTTTCCCTGCGGGCCTTTTGGAGTCCCTGCCACTCCCATTAGCGAGACTCCTTGGGGATCTTTGGGAGCTGTGTTCATGTTAACTGACTGGACGTGTTCTCACGCTCATTTGCACAACTTAGTCTCATGACTGGGTCCCTGTTCACCATGTTGCCTGGGGCCGGCACCCACTGCTCTCCAGCTGTCCTGAGTCCCTCCATGGTCGCTCGCCAGCTGACACTTAACTGTGCTTGACCTTCATTCTCATGTTAAGACTTATCTGTCCTACATCCCAATTCCCCTGACCACTGTCTTGGCCTCTAGGTTAGTCATGGCTAACCAATGGCTATTCATTAGATCTGGGGCTTTTTAACTGTGTTCTCAAGAGCCCAGGAGGCCACCCAGAAAGTACCTTTGGGGCCACCATAGAGGCCAACAAGGAACCAGGATGGGTGTCCCCAGATCTGCAATTTGGTTATACCTATGCAGCACCATTTGTGTATCTTATATACGGTTACCTCCTTGTAAGTGTTCCTTTAAAGGGTCCTTTAAAGGGTCTTGCTTGAAAAAAAGGGTCTTGCTTCCTGAGACTAAAAACCTTTGCGACTGGGCCTATTTGGTTACCCTCTAATAACCTAGAGGACAGGAATGGAACAGGGAAGCAGGTTTTACCTGCTTCTCATCTTGTCCACAGCATGCCCTTCTTGGAGCTTGTCTGTTCCTGTCACTCAGAGGGAACACAACCAAATAGGGTTTCATACAAGTAAAGGGCTTGGTGGCTGAGACACATTTCTTCATCTTGGCCCTTTATTTTCTTTTAATTTTTAAAAATTGTGAAATAGACACAAATGAAAAGGTACAAAAATATAAAATTGCATTGTTCAAAAATGGATCAGAAAGTGAGTCCTCATGTAACCACTACTCAGGTCAAGAGCTAGAACTTAGCCTGTACTCCTGAGTTCCCTCCCCTCCCCCATGCTTCTTCCCATCACCACTCCCAAATTAACCACTATCCTAAGCTTTATGGTAATCACTTCCTGGCTTCTCACCTCAGCAGGCCTCCCTAACCACTACAGTTTGGTCTTGCCTGGTTTTGAAATTTATCTTAATGGAGTAATAAAATATGGCTTCTTTTGCTAAATGTCATCATCTTCCTTTTTCCCTCACCCCACGCCCCCCCCCAGAAATACATTCTGTAAATCTTAGGACAGATTGCAGTAACATTTCTACATTATAAGACTGAATAATGAGAAAAAGTAGTTGAATAACAGTCACTCTTAACAAATGTCTCCAGCTTGGAGGCGATTACGTGGGCGGGTGTTAAAGACAATGCAGAGTCGCTGTCATTAGTATTTATGGAAGGATGTTCATGAAGGATTGATTTTTATTTTAACTTCACAAAAGCTTACAATTCTTGAGAAGCAGGTATATGGCAAACAGAAGTGTCTGCTGCTTCTTCATCTTTCTTTTTCCTTCTTCTAAAATCTCCTTGGCAAGGACCGAAAGGGACATGTATTATTCTAGGGTGTCCCGGAAAGACAGGGGCAACTGGGACTGTGAGCAGCTCCCCCTGACTTGGGTCTGGCCTTCTGCCCCCTTGGCCCCCACCTCTTTCTGGTGGCGAATGTTGAGAGACAGTGATGGATGGTTAGTCGCAAATAGTTTCCAGTTTACCAAAGTGCACACAGCTTTCTCTGAACCTCTTTGAAATGCTTTTAGAGCAACATTGAGAATGGAATTCAACAACAATTCTCCACAGCTGCAGTCAGAATACAACGACCCCAGGAGCAGCTGGGGGCAGTTGTTTTCATATTTTGTACTTGCTGTTTTCTTAAAAGCCCTTTCAGAAGGTTCTGGAAGGTCCTGTGGCATCCATATTCTGAGGGACTGAGTCTGAGGCAGACCCTTGGATTCCAGGCCCTCATCCGAAATTTCACCAGCAACGTGTTCTCCCAGAACACCCTTACTATGTCCTCCCAACATCCCACACCCACAAGCCATATTCTGGAGCATTTGCTTGGTGGCAGCTCCGTTTAGCAAAGGGAACCCTCACAGAGAAGTCAGGATCCCTGGGTTCTGGCCTCAGCTGAAGCTTTACTCAGTTCCGTGAACTTGTCTCAACCTCTTCTCTCTTTGGCCTTAGTTCCCACATCTGTAAAGTAAGGAGGTTGGACAGAAGACCTTAGAATCCCCTTTCTGTAGGAAGTTGGCAGTGATGTTTCCAGGGAAGGACTTGATTACAGCAGGAGGTAGAGACACTTGCTTTGGCAGGGTTGTTTTTTATAGAGAGACAGAAGAGTCAACAGAATAAGTAGCTTCTCTGACGGCAAGCTGTAATAGATGATGAAGACTCTGTTAAAAGACAAAGCAAAACATAACACACCCTTCCAATAAAAATCTCTCCCACAATAAATGAACAGTACTCTCTTCTCCAGCTACCCATCATGGTGCCTGAAATGTCACCAAGAGATCCCTCCTTTTCTTTTTACAGATTTTGTGATTCTAGAATCTATTATAAAAAGATGGAAGTGTTCCTGAAAGGAGAGATAGCTAATGCTGTTATTGGTGGTATTAGTGGCTTGAAAAGAGACTGAGTTATCAGTGCTGTCCACAGCTGCTTGCTTGTGATACAGCTCAAGGCAGTTCCCAACTTGAAGGGCTATATTCTATACCAGCTCTTCTCAAATTTTAATCAGCCTATGAATCACCTAGGGGGATCTCCTGAAAATGCATATTTTGTTTCAGTAGGTCTCTGTGGGACCTGAGAATATGCATTTCTAATTAGCTCCCTGGTGACACTGCTGGTCCCCAGAGCACACCCACAGTAACAAGCATCTATAGCACATGACCCTGTCTCCTGCACAGAGCTAACTGGACAGCAGGGGTTGGGCATTTGACTCCAAGCCAGCCAATCTGTGAGCTGATCTCTGATCAAAAGGGCATGATGAACCAATCACAAATTTAAAGAGAAGAGAAAGGCAGTGGTTTCAGGAATAGAAGTAGAAAAATCTCAAGGATCACAGAGAGGGCCTGACTCCTTTAAATGACAATATGAGAAAAGGATTCTACGAAGATGGTCTTTTAAGGGCATGAGCTGTCAGACTGGATCTTGAACACTGAGTGATCTTCTGGTTCCTGTCTCTACCAGGCATGCTGAATTCTGCTTCCTATTCATCCCATCAGGCCTGGCTGCTGAAATATTTTTCAAGGTTCCTTCAAGGATTCAGTTTTTGAATCCTGAAACTCCGGGTCAAAAAGAAAAGTCTGGAGTTTGGATGGGGATGTACATCTGGGTAGGGTCTCATAGCGGGCACCTTGGATTGCCGCTTAGATCACTTGAAAGCCTTGGACAGCTGAAGAAGACAAAAGTTTGTGGGGTGAGAGGCAGGGCAGAAATAGTGGAGGCTAAAGAAGAGTCAGGTGTCACAGTTTGTCCAGGGTTGCTCGCAAATTTTGTCAGTGTTGTCAATCTATTTGTAGGAATTTGGATTGTCTGCTCACCTATAATTTTCTAGAACTTTTTTTTTCTTCCCTCCATTCTCAGGGCCACTGAGAGAGCATGTACATTCCCTGACATGACTCCAGCCCCTTGCCTCAGTTGATGGTTCCAGCAGTACACAGCTGACCCCAAACTGACCACTGTGCTCCTTTCCCAGGAATTTGGAATTGAGCTTGAGAGTCAATTTGATTCTTTGTCAGTACCAGGATCTGTATTATGTGAAACACAAGGTTCATTGACAGTTTTCTGCTACATGCTTTGGCAAATAGGAAGAACTGCTCTACAATATGGCAGAGGAAGATGAAGCAGATACACTGCAAAAAATGAAACAGATGCACAGAAAGAAAGAAAACTGGTTCGCTACATGATTCTTGTTCTTGTGCTAAATGATTTCTGAGGCTAAATTGCATTGATCCTTGTATTCCCTCAGATATTTCAGTATCTTTTCAACAAATTGCTGTTTTTGTTTAAGCCATTAAAAAATGGGAATTTGTCACTTGCAGCTGAGAAAGTCTTAATTAAAACAGTCTTCTAGAGAAGTCTCCTGGGACTGAGGCATACACCACTGGTTCAACTGCAATGATGGGTGGAAGGTGGCCATAGGGATCAATAAGGTGCCATAGAGAGAGCTGCTCCTCTCCTGTTTATTAACAGTCTCACCACTGCTGGCTTAAACATTGTTCACCAGAGACTTCATCCATCCTACCATCCATCCATCCATCCATCCATCCATCCATCCATCCATCCATCCATCCATCCATCCATCCATCCATTCATCCATCCATCCATCCATCTATCCAACCATCCATCCATCCATCTATCCAACCATCCATCCATCCATCCATCCATCCATCCATCCATCCATCCATCCATCCATCCATCCATCCATCCTACCATCCATCCTACCATCCATCCATCCATCTATCCAACCATCCATCCGTCCATCTATCCAACCATCCATCCGTCCATCTATCCAACCATCCATCCATCCATCCATCCATCCATTTTTCCATCTATCCATGCATCCACACATCGAATCATCCACCCATCCATCCATCTATCCATGCATGCATGCATGCATCTATATATTTATCTAGCCTTTATCAATCTAAAAATATTTCCTGAGCCAGACTATGCTTGTGGCTAATCTGTGACCTTTGGTTATTCATTGATGGTGTTTGTGCCCATATTTAACATATGATATTATTAATACTAAGTCCTGAAACCAGAATAACACAGAACAGGCCTGTTTTTTCACAGCTTGATACCTTTTCCTCACATTTCCTGCTATTTTGTGCAAAAATCTGTCAATAGTATTTATAACTCCTTCTTAGGACATGTCTTATATCCAATATCCCAAACGCATTTAGGTGCTCAATTTAGGCGTTTTTATTCGAGATAGTGAAGGGTGGGTCAGAGTCCCTATCCACAGACAAAATTGCAGACACCCATTCCTGATCTCATGTTTGGAATCCATTGGCTTTTTGCTGCAAGGTTCTTTATTTCTTTTTTGTCTTTGAAGGCTTAGGTGAAGGTTGAGAAGATAATGTAGGTCAGCACGGTTTTCAGCCATCCTAATCCCTGTCATGACCATAGATCTTTTCCAAGGGTCCTTGGGTGCCCAGATTCACTCACTTCCATTTTCCTTCTGCTGAGAATCCCTGAGGGAAAAAGTTTCATATCTGAATTTTAGCCTTATCCCTAAGCCAGAGCTTCTCCCACAAATAAACCTTCTTAGGAGTCCCTAAGAGACCTGGGTTAGTGAGAGGAAAGCAGAAGAGGAGAGTTGCACTTTACGTTAACTAGTTGTAAATTATCTCAGAAATCCAAGACACCTACAGCACTGAAAGGCTTTAAACTTCTCTCACCCTGAGATCCAGAGGCAGTTTACTTGAACTGTAAACATTCAAGCTTCTGGGAGACTGAAAGGGAAATGTGTGTGTTGGGAGGTGACCTAGGAAGAGCAGTCGTTTTCAGCCATGAATCACTTGGGGAGCATTTAAGAAGCATTGATGCTGGGCCTTACCCTAGAGCAAAGGAACCGGAATCTTTGGAGGTGGAGCCCAGGCAAGGTGCCTCTGAAACTCCCCAGATGTTTCTGAGAAATAGGCAAGGGTGAGAGCTCTTGGTCTAAGAGATAAATGGGAGTTGGCCATCTAAAATGAACAGATGGGAAGAGCCTGTGGTTGAGGCTCCTTTCCCCAGAGATTTATAGCTTTGAAATTTCTCTTGGGTGGACAGGTAGCAAGGAGAGCTGGTGCACATGATTACTGAGGTCACTGGCTTACCTTGTGCCCACAAGTTGAATAATTATGGTAATAAAGATAGACTTGAAAAATATTCCCACCAACGGCCTGGGTCAACCACAATCTTAGAATGTTCTGGTCTTAAAGAAGTCTGTTGCCCTGATGATACCTCTTGGGAGAGGTGTTAAGGAGAAAACTGTGGGGGAAATTGAAGATGCTCTCGCTAAGCCGAGGTCACGTACAGAGACCAAACCCAAGCAGCCTTAGGATTCTTTGTGCTGCGTGCTTGAGGGAGGAACCCACCACAGCTGTGCAGGAAGGTGATCCCCTAGAGGTTCTTATCTCCTGCAGTCAGTGTTGGCCCAGGGATTGGATGAGCGATTGTGCCGGATTCTCCACTTGAGAATTCCATGATAAATATGAAAAAGGATATGTCATGGTTCAACAGTGCTTTCTAGGTTTATAGAGAGAAAACACCAGTTTTCATATCTTTTTTTTTCTTCCTAGCTTCATTGAGATGTAATTGACACATAATATTGTAAGTTTAAGTTGTACAGCGTGATGATTTGGTACCTTGTGGAAGGTTTACCACAATAAGGTTAGTTAATGCATCCTTCACATTTCCTTTACCCATTCATCCATTGAGGGGCACTTAGGTTGCTTCCATGCCTTGGCTATTCCGAATAATACTGCAATAAGCAGTTGAGTACAGTTATCTCTTCAAGATAGTGATTTCATTTCCTTTATATAGCTAGAAGTGGAATTGCTGGATCAAATGGTAGCTCTATTTTTAATATTTTGAGGACCATTTCCTTAGTGGCTGCACCAATTTACATTTCCACCAACAGTGCACCAGGGTTCCCTTCTCTCCACATCCTCACCAGCATTTACTATCTTTTGTCTTTTTGATAATAGCCATTCTGATACATGTGATGTTGTGGTTTTGATTTATGCTTTCCTGATCATTAGTGATATTGAGCACCTTTTTATATACTTATTGGCTATTTGTATGTCTTCTTCACAGAAATGTCTATTCAAGTCTGCCCATTTTTAAATCAGATTTTTTTTTGCCATTGCATTGTATGAATTACTGATATATTTTGGATATTAACCCCTTATGAGATAGATGGTTTGCAAATATTTTCTCCCATTCTGTAGGTTGCCTTTCCATTTTGTTGATTGTTTCCTTTTTTGAGCAGAATCTTTTCAGTTTGATGTAGTCCCACTTGCTGATTTTTGCTTTTGTTGTGCTTTGGTTTCATCTCCAAAAAATCATTGCCAAGACCAATGTCAAAGTGTTTTTTCCCTGTTTCCACCCTACCCCCCGCCAGGGTTTTTAAGTTTTCTGATCTTATATTAAAAGTCCTTAATCCACTTTGATTTAATTTTTGTGAATGATGTAAGGTAGAGGTCCAATTTCATTCTTTTGCATGAAATACATTGTGTTGGGAAAACTTTTTCAGTTTTCCCAACACAATGCATTGAAGAAACTATCATTTCCCCATTGAGTATAATTGGTCTCCCTTTTCAAATTGACTGTATATGCAAGGGTTTATTTCTGGGCTCTCAGTTCCATTCTACTGATCTATGTGTCTGTTTTTTATGCCACTATCATTCTGTTTTTTTATTATGCTTTGCAATATAATTTGAAATCAGGAAGTGTGAGGCCTCCAGCTTTGTTCTTTCTCAAGATTGTTTTGGCTATTTGAGGTCTTTTGTGGTTCCATATGAATTTTTTTTAATCTTTTTTTTTTAACATCTTTATTAGAGTATAACTGCTTTACGATGGTGTGTCAGTTTCTGCTTTATAACAAAGTGAATCAGTTATACCTATACATATGTCCCCATGTCTCTTCCCTCTTGCATCTCCCTCCACCCCACCCTCCCTATTCCACCCCTCTAGGTGGTCACAAAGCACCATATGAATTTTAGGATTGTTTTTTCCTATTTCTGTGAAAAATGCCACTGGAATTTTGATAGGGATTACATTGAATATACAGATGGCTTTGAGTGGTATGAACATTTTAACAATATTAACTCTTCTGATCCATGAACATGAGATAACTTTCCATATATTTGTGTCTTCTTCAATTTCTTTTATCAATGTCTTATAATTTTCACTGTATAGATCTTTCATTTCCTTGGTTAAATTCATTCCTATGTATTTTATTGTTTTGGATACTATTGTAAATGGGATTATTTTCTTTATTTCATTTTTAGATAGTTCATATTTTGTTGATGTATAGTTATTCTGTACCCAGTTTGTTGAGTTTTTATCATGAAAGTACATTGAATTTTGTCAAATGCCTTTTCTGCATCTATTGCAATGATTATATGATTTTTGTCTTGCATTCTATTATTGTGGTTTGTGTATTAATTTTGCATATGTTGAACTATCCTCGAATTCTAGAGGTAAATCCATCTTGATCAATGGTGTATTATCCTTTAATGTGCCACTGAATTTGGTCTGCTAGGATTTTGTTGGGAAGTTTTGCATCCATGTTCACAGGGATATCGGCCTGTAGTTTTTTTTCCTTATAGTATTTTTTTATCTGGCTTTAACATCAGGGTAATATTGGCCTCATAGAATGAGTTTAGGAGTGTTCTCTTCAGTTTTTTGAAGAGTTAGAGAAGAATTGGCATGAATTCCTCTTTAAGTGTTTGGTAGAATTCACCAGTAAAGCCATCTGGTCTTGGGCTTTTCTTTGTTGAGAGGTTTTGAACTACTGGTTCAGTCTGCTTACTTGTTATTGGTCTGTTCAGATATTTTTATTTCTTTGTGATTCAGACTTGCTAGGTTGTGTGTTTCTAGGAATTCATCTATTTATTCTAGATTGTCCAATTTGATGGCATATAATTGCTCACAGTTGTCTCATGATCCTTTGTATTTCTGTGATGTCAGTTGAAATGTCTCCTTTTAATTTATAATTTTATTTGAGTTTTTTCTCTCTTGTTTTCCTGGTAAGTCTAGCTAAAGTTTTGCCCATTTTGTTTATCATTTCAAACAACTGATTCTTAGTTTTGTAGATCTTTTCTATTATTTCTCTGTTCTCTATTTCACTTATTTCTGCTCCAACCTTTGTTCTTTCCTTCTTTCTGCTAACTATGGGCTTTGTTTTTCAAGTTCCATTAGGTGTAAGTTAGGTTATTTGAGATCTTTCTTTTTTTTTAAAATGTAAGCATTTATTCTATAAAATTTCCTCTGCTTTTGCTACATCCCATAAGTTTTGGTATGCTACGTTTCTATTTTCATTTTACCCTTTGACTTTATCTTTTACCTGTTGGCTGTTCAGGAGTGTGTCATTTAGTTTCCACATATTTGTGAATTTTCCAGGTTCCCTCCTGTTATTGATTTCTAGTTTCATGCCACTGTGGTCAGAAAAGATACTTGATATAATTTCAGTCTTCTTAAATTTTTTAAGATTTGTTCTGTGACCCAACATATGATCAATCCTGAAGAGTACTTCATATGCACTCAAGAAGAATGTGTATCCTGCTGTTGTTCAATGAATGTCGTGTGTATGGCTGTGAGGCCCATTTGATATGAAGTATAGTTTAAGTCCAGTGTTTCCTTATTGATTTTTTTATGTGGATGATCTGTCCATTGTTGAAAGTAGGGTATTGAAGTCCCTACTATTATTGTATTGTCTATTAATCCCTCCGGATCTGTAAGTATTTGCTTAATATATTTAGCTAGTCCAATATTGGGTGCGTATATATTTACAACTGTTCTATCCTCTTGACGAATTGACCTCTTTATCATTACATAATGATTTTCTTTATCTCTTGCTACAATTTTTGACTTACAGTCTATTTTTTCTGATACAGGTATAGTTATCCTTGCTCTCTTTTGTTTTCCACATGCATGGAATATCTTTTTCCATCCTTCACTTTGAGCCTATGTGTGTCCTTGAAGCTGAATCAAGTCTCTTGTAGGTAGCATAATGCTGGGTCTTGTTTTTTACCCGTTCAGCCACTCTATACATTTTGATTGGAGAATTTCCATTTAAAGTAATTATTGATAGGTAAAGACCTACCCTTGCCTTTTGTTAATTGTTTTCTGGCTGTTTTGTTCCTCTCTTACTGCCTGCCTTTGTGAATTTCCTAGTGGTATACTTTGATTTCCTTCTCCTTATCTTGTGTGTACCTACTATAGGTTTTAGGTTTGTGGCTACCTCTTAGGCTTACTTGAAACATCTTATTGATATAACAATCTATTTTAAGCCAATAACTACTTCAATTGTATACAAAATTCTACACTTCCCTCCCCTCCCCCACATGGTTTGTTTTTGATGTTACAATTTACAGCTTTTTATATTGTGTATCCATTAACAAATTATTGTACTTATAGCTATTTAAAAATATTTTTGTCCTTTACTCTTTATACCAGAGTTCAGTGGTTAACACACTACCATATTACAGTATTAAAATACTCTAAATCTGACTACATATTTACCTTTACCAATGTATTGTATATTTTCATGTTACTAATTAGCATCTTTTCATTTCAGCTTGAAAAGCTCCTTTCAGCATTTCTTGTAAGGCAGGTCTTTTGGTAAGAAACTCCCTCAGCTTTTGTTTGTTTGGAAAAGTCTTTATCCTTCCTTCATTTGTGAAGGACAGTTTTGTTGGGTAAAATATTGTTTGTTGGAAGTTTTTTTCTTTAGCACTTTGAATGTATTATCCCAATCTCTCCTGGTCTGCAAGGTCTCTGCTGAGAAATCTGCTGGTTGCCTTATAGGCGTTCCCTTGTATGGGAGAATTATTTTTTCTCTTGCTGCTTTTAAACTTCTCTCTTTATCTTTGGTTTTAGACAGCTTTAATATAATGTGTCTTGGAGAAGGCAGTTTTGTATGGAAATTAGGGGGTGACCTATTTTATTAGCTTCTTGAACTTGGATGTCCAAATCTCTCTCCCAGGTTTGGGAATTTCTCATCCATTATTTCTGTAAATAAGGTCTTTTCCCCTTTCTTCCTTTCTTCTTCTCATTCAAATAGACTTTCTTTATTCCTTTCCGTTTTTTTCTTTTTGATCTTCTGACTGGATAATTTTGATTGATCTGTCTTTGAGCTTACTAAGCTGAAGCTCTCTGTTGAATTCTTCAGTTCAGTTATTGTATTCTTCATCTCCAAAATTTGTTTGGCTCTTTTCTATGTTTTCTGTCTCTTTGTTGAATTTCTCCTTTTGTTCTTGTATTGCTTTCTTGATTTTGTTAAATTCCTTGTCTCTGATCTCTTGTAGCTCTCTGAGCACCTTTAGACCAATTGTTTTGAATTCTTTGTTGGGCAATTCATGTATCTCCATTGCTTTGTGGTCAGGTATTGGAAGTTTCTTTGGTGGTATCGTGTTTCCCTGATTTTCCGTGGTTTCTGTAGCCTCATGTAGGTGGCTGTGCATTTGCTGGCTTTGTTATTTCCAGAAGGACCTTCACATGCAGGAGGGGGCACTCTGGAGCATGCTGTCACCCTGGGTATAGTGACAGAGAGTGCCAAGTGCAGGGGAATGTGGCAACTCTGATTCCAGAGGGACATAATGTCTTTTTGGCTCAGGCCACTGGGGTCCACAGCATCAACAACTGTGTGGTGCTTGTCTAGTGCTGCAGACAAGGGAGGGGGGTCTTGAGTGGTGTCCTCAGCAGCATCTCCAGGTCCAGTGGCTAGGGTCCAAGGCAGGCAGTAGCGGCGGCCAGAACCAGCTGAGCGCGCACATTCAGCTGTGAGTTCTGGCTGCAGATGCTTATGTAGCAGTAGGGGCTGGTTGTAGATACTCACATAGTGATGGGGGCTAGGACTAGAAGCAAGGTCCTGGGGCATCTGCAGGCATACTTTCAGCTGTAGGGGTGCTGGCTCTGGATAGGTACTCTTGTGATTGCAGGGTCTTTCCACGTAGGCACACCTGGCAGTGGAGGCTAGTGAAGGAAGTCGGGCTGGGGGTAGGCAGGCACATTGCTGGAGTGGCTAGCTGCAGGTGAGCCTAGTGGTATAGGCCAGTGGCAAGAGACACAGCTGGATCCAGGCCCACAAGCAGCTGTGCGTGCCTTAGCTGTTGGTGTACACCTTTGTGGCTACAGGATCTTGCCATAGGTATGCACATGGCAGTAGAGGCTGGCAGTGAGCATCAGGCTGGTGGTGTGCAAGTGCACAGCTGGAAGGGCAGCCCCAAGTATGCATGAGGTGGTAGGAGTCAGCTGTGGGCATCTAGCTCATGTCTCCATGTGTGCAAGCACAAAGGCCTGGGCTGGCTGCTGGTGTGTGTCCCGGGCTCTGCTGGGGGTAGTGGTGGAAGAGAGCGGGGAGGGGCTCAGGGGGCTGGCATCTGCAAATGGGAATAGCCGTGGGGTGAAATCTGCAGGGGGTCTGCAGCTGCTGTGCCGGCCATTGGTTTCTCAGTGGCAAAACCTGCTGTGCTCCTGTGCAGAACAGGTCACTAGGAGTCCTGGGGACCCCCACGGCATAGCTGACACTGGTGGCCCTTGCTCTTCTTCCTTGTTCCTAGCTGTCTCTATTCGTCTCAGTTTTACTGGTCTCGGGGTGGGATGAAACTGAAGTGGGTCCTTTGTGGGTGCCCCAAAAGGTTGGGGAAGCTGGTCACTCATCCTTCTCTCCCTTTCTGGTGAGAGGAACTCTGGTAGCTGGAAATTCTCTCCTGGAGCCGAGCACTGCCAGCCTGGGGGATGGGATGCTGCGGGCAAAATGAAGCTGTTTCTCCTGCTCTGTTGGTGTGATTATTCTTAGGTGTTTTGTTCTGCTGTGTTGCTGAATTTTCTTAAATGGACTCCTGAGCCCTTCCAGAGCTTTTTTGTTCATGGATAGCTGTCTAATTGTTGATTTTTGTTGGGGGACAGAGGCTTGAGTCTCCCACTTCACCATCTTGGTGACAACATTCCCAGTTTTCATACTTTTTTTTAAAATTTATTTTTATCTGTGGCTGCGTTGGGTCTTCGTTGCTGCACGCGGGCTTTCTCTAGTTGCTGCGAGTGGGGGCTACTCTTTATTGCAGTGTGCGGGCTTCTCGTGGTGGCTCCTCTTGTTACGGAGCACAGGCTCTAGGTGCGTGGGCTTCAGTAGTTGCAGCACACAGGCTCAGTAGTTGTGGCGCACGGGCTTAGTTGCTGCATGGCATGTGGCATCCTCCTGGACCAGGGATTGAACCCCTGTCCCCTGCATTGGCAGGTGGATTCTCAACCACTGCACCACCAGGGAAGTCCCAGTTTTCCTACTCATGATAGCACTCATCCTCACAACTCCTAGGGAGGGAGGCATAGAACAGTGCCAAAGGGAGCAGGAAACCTCAGCTTCTGGTCTACTATTGGCCCTTCCTGTGTGAATGACCTTGGCTCAGTCATTTTACTGTATTGTGTATTGCAGTTACTACTGTAAAATGAGGATAATAAAACCTTCTCTTTCTAAAGACAGCAAGGCCAAATGTGTGCCTTCTCTTTTGGGCATAAGAGAGGCATAAGAGCAGAATCTTCTAGGAGCACCTCACAGGTCAGATTAAGAATTTTAGAGGCCTTAAGCACTGAAAGATTTTAGTGTCCCCCTGTCTCTATGTAATTCAGAGAAAAATAACACTAGACTCTACAATATGTACAAAGAAATCTAACAAAATTCATATCTTACCATGTTGGTATATTTCCTTTTTTTAAGAATTAATTCTTCGAAAATTTTTTCTCATACTTTATTTTGGAGTCCTTGGCATTGCTGGTGGCTTAAGCCCATGCCCAGGGGCCAAATGGGCCTGTTGGACCATCTGGTATCAGCACGTGGCCGTGTGCCATCATTGAGACCAGCAGGAGGTCCCCTTTCCCATTGATGATGCTCCGGCTGGACTGAACAGGGAGTGGGCCTGATTGGCACGCAGGATGATCTCCTACCAGTTTTCTAATAACAGGAAAGAACAGGACAGGTCTTGATCCCCCATTCACCCCTCATTAACTCAGGGGTCAGTGAAATCTGGAAAGAACAGTGGTTTAGAGACAGCAGACCTGGATTTCAACCCTGGCTCTATCCACTTCTATTTGGGGGGCTTTCATGAGTTTCTTTACCTTTCTTTGTTGGTTAAATCGTGTGGCTATAGACCTCACGAGACTGTGAAGGTTAGATGGTGAAATACGTGAGAGCAACTGCCTGGTTGCCCGGTTTATCATTATGGCTTTGGGGCCCACACACTTCCTGGCACATACTGGGGACTCGATAGATATTGACGGAGTACATCATCTCTTTATCCCCCCTCTAGTTCTTAGAGTCATAATTCTCACTGAGGAGGTCGAGTAGTGTGGAAAGTCCTTGATTTCCCAGTGGGTGGGGGGGACGGCCTGCTTCTCCAAGGTGGCCAAAGTGTCCGAGGAAAGTGGTCTGGGGGTTGGGGGGTCAGCCCCTTTGCAAATTTTGTTTGGAGGTCAGGAATTTGAACTATGGCACTGAAACTGAACTTGGGCTACAAAGCATTTTACAGCTATGACAGTAGATGTTCAAATAACTTTATCGATTCATTTACTGCAGACTTAGCGCACAGTAATATTGAGTAGGTATTTTCCAGCAAGGCACTGGGGTGGTAGTCATGATGACAGTATTTTATTGGATGGTAAGAGATACACAGACTATTGGCATTTGTTATGTTTTGTTTTCTATCCCGGTGTGGAGTGATGGCAATGTTCTTTCAACAGGCTTCTGGTATAAGATGGTGAGAGCTAACGTTGGGGTCCTGTCTGCTCTGTTCTGACTTCTCACCCTCATTCACAGATGAGGAGAGTACAGAGCAGGGGTGGAAAGGAGGTGGTTGGGATGGAGGGATGTGGAATGGACCTTTCTTGGAGCACTGTTGCTGTGCTGCCACACCTGTTTTGTTTTTTTTTTTGTTTTTTTTTTGCGGTACACGGGCCTCTCACTGTTGTGGCCTCTCCCTTTGCGGAGCACAGGCTCCGGACGCGCAGGCTCAGCAGCTATGGCTCACGGGCCCAGCCGCTCTGCGGCATGTGGGATCTTCCCGGACCGGGACAGGATCCCGTGTCCCCTGCATCGGCAGGCGGACTCCCAACCACTGCGCCACCAGGGAAGTCCCACACCTGGTTTTGTGGGCTGGAGTTTCTGGTGTGGTCTGTACTCATTTGGGAGCGAGGAGGGGGTATTCTAACACCTCAAGGAGACCCATGGCACTGGTCCTCCACTCTGAGCCATTAAGAAAGGGCTTCGGCATGAGACACATCCTGGAGATGTGCTGGGTTTCAGGGTTGCTGTAGAGCTCCAGGTTTTCGTGGCACATCCTGTGGTCAAGTGTTTAAGTGGTGGCTCTTCAGAGGAAAAAAGAAGGAAGATTTGGGGGGCTGGTGTTTAAAAATTTTGCAGCTGGGATGACAGGGCTGCACTCTCTATTCCCATCAGTCTCCCTCATAGGTCAGGGCAGTGAATCCCAGCTTCCCTCAGAAGAGCTGACAGCATCTGACCTGGTTCTGGTAGTTTGCTTGGCAGGACTTTTGCTTTATCTGTGTACTTCATGTGACGTGGGGGTGAGTGACTGGCTCCTCAAGGTATGTGGTATTGAAGGAAGATGGACAAGGGAATACAGAATCAAAAAACAGTTCCTTAATATTAAAGAAGACTGGGGGGGAGGGGCAGGGAGAGAGGAGAGCCCTCCTCAAAAATGAAAAGAGAGATGGGACGTGTGTGGTTGGTAATGTTGTGGAGCTATTAGTTACCACTCAAGTTGTGTGGAGAATTGAGATGTGCTCAACACATGGAAATTACTAAGCTCTTCACTGAGTGTTGGGAGCTTATAGAGGATCATGCATTTTCTAGGATATCATTTGTCTAACAGATTTTGCTATTGCCAGAGGGGCCAACTTTTCTGCTGGACTAAAATCACTGATGGGTGTGTGCTGTGACGATGTTTTTCTTGCCAGAGTGAGTAAAATGCCCCGATCGGCTTTAGCATTCAAGGTGAACTTGAACTTCAGAGTTCATCCCATGACTGACCTTTGTTTCCTGATTTTCTGAAAAGATTTTAGTGCTTCAGTGAGCCTAGTTCAGTGCCATCTACCTCAGATATGTGTGATTTTTTTGTGTGTGTGGTTGGTTCTTAAACAGAACTAGAAGTAGAACCTTTTAATCAGTTGTTGATGAACTAGCCAGTAACATCTCCCTTGCTTCCTTGCCCACCTTTGCTCCCTCAAAAACTCAGAATGGGGACCTTTGAAGATGGCCCCAACTTGTTTCTCAGTTCTCTGGAGTGACCCCCATTCTTTGTGGCTTCCTTTTGTCAGCCTGCACTGTCACCCTGCTCCTTCTCCTTTGGAAAATGTTACAACACCCGTGTCTGTTCTTCTCAACACTCTCATTCCAAACACAGGATAATTTTTAGCTTGCAGAGGAGGCTCTGCTCTCTTTTCCATTTTAGTTTTAAGATGTTGGGATCCCAGCCTACATAATGAAGTCAGGAAAGACACAGAGATGCTAAAATGTTTCTATTTTCTCCTTTCCTGGGTGGGTTTTCCTGAAACATACCAGCATCCTTTGGTGGCTACCACCCTGTAGCATTATTCTTGACACTGAATCCATCATGGTATGAAGAGAGAAAATACAGTCTGTCTGTTCCTCCTCTTCTTCAAAAGAAACAATGTAATAATTAAGACGGTAAGTAAAGTTCTAAGAATAAGGAGAAACCACACAGAGCCCAGCATCAGGCTATTCTTAGAGCATCAACAGGAAACAAGTTCTGAGGCCGTTTTTTTTTTTTAAATCCAGATCGTCATGAGTCATCCTTCTATATAAATGAATAATAGTTTAATTTAAATAAGCCAATATTGTTTGGAGGTCATCTGTCACCTCACAGCCCTCATTCACAGACAAGTCATGTGGAACCACAAAACTTTCTTTTTGTGCACTGGAGCTGGAAATCGCATTTAGTTTGGGAGGCCTTACTTCTGCACATGTGAATTCAGAGGCCACACTCAACATTATTTTAATAAGGGAGTAGGCGGGGACTGTGATAAGCTGGGTGTGGGTGGGGCATCTGGAACCTGCCGTGAGAGAGCTTCTTACACTTGTCCTTTTCGGCACGGGAGCTGGATTTGGGTTTGAATAGAAATTTGTTGATGGTGGTGCATGTGTTGGTGCACACGTGCATGCGTGTGTCTGAGACAGAGAGAGAGCAAGAGAAACGGACCTAAAAGCATAACTTTTCAATAAGAACGTTAGAGGAGAGGAAAGGGAGTTTTTTCAAGGCTAACTATAGAAATTGGATTCATACTGTTAGGATTAACGATGGAAGGCAAAAGAAAACTCCAGCAACGCTCCTCGGCCAGCACGTTCAAATGATAAATTGCATTAAGGCACTGAAAGAAACAACAGCTGCAGTTAATGAAGAGCCAAATTTATCTAAATTTCTCCAGTTGATCAGTCAAAATCATCAGTATGGCTCTCACTCCATAATCACTTTTTTTTTTTTTTTGGAGTATGGGGGAGGGAGGCCCAAGGGGGAAGACAGGTTTTTGTTTTTAAAAGTCTACCTTCGGAAGAGGAAATTAGAGCTCATCTCCAAGTGGTTTTAGGGAATCTTTTTTTCTTGGTATCAATATCGTTAATACTCCAGTTTCGTTGTTTTCGTTTTAAGCCTCCTAGGAGAATGTGGTTGGCTCCTGTATCACATGCAGCTTAGAGACATGCGCTGGAGACAGGAAATCCGGGAGGAGGATGGTGATGGTAAATTATACGAATCTGCAACGCTTTCCAAAACATGGTTCTGTCCACTGAAGTGTTTCCTTATTGCAACACCTGTGAAATAGAACTGGTATCGTCTGTGGTTATCTTAAGGAGAGAAAGACTGAGGTTCCGGGGGAACCAAGTGACCGGCCCAAGTTCGGCTAATAAGTTCCTCTGAGAGATGAGGACAGAAAGAGATGTCTACCCTCCTCGCCAAAGTCTTTACTAAAAGACAACGAATTCCCCCAGCCTCCCATCCCTACATGGTGAAAGCAGGAAAATCCTGTCACAGAAAGCACTTGGAGAAGCTGCCATCAAAGGCTGCTTGGGGCCAGCTTCCCCCCAGCCCCCTGCGCAGAGCCTGCATGTGGTGTGGAATTCCATTAGAACTGACTCACCATATGTTTGTTCGCTGGTGTTCAGTGGAACCTGAGGGAAAGCATAATGGATCTCCGTTCCTAAACCGTGTGGAAGGCTTCCAGAGGTTTAATGGTCTACCTCGAGATGATGAATAGAGGGGCTCTCGTATTCCTTGCATAATCGGTGCGCCTCGGTGCTCTTAATGCGCCCACACTCTCCTCCAACACCCTTCTGGAAGAGTCTGTACATCTGGTACTCCTGGAGTCATTTCAAAAATGGAGAAGGGGGAGGGGTGGTGCCTTCCTCTCATCTTCCCTGAGAGAAGATCTGTGGGATGCAATTGCACTGAGAGCTGGAGATTTTGAGAAGAAGAAAGTAGGCTGGAGGGGAGGGCATTCCAGTGATGGGCTCCCCGCGTTTTGGGTCTGCTTGTATTCTGAAGGCCGTCACTGGGAAGGGCGCTGTGGCCGCTCTGGCTGGTGGCTCGTGGGAGCGTGCTTGTGCTCATCTGAAGCCCACAGCCAAAGGTGAGCTGTTGCTGGTGCCACTGAAACCACACAGCTGCCAAATGGCGTTGAAATTGTATTCCTTCCAGTCCTTTTCTCACTGCTATGCTCTTAATTCATATGGTGTGGAAGAAGGCTGGAGGGTATTCATTGCAGGGGACGACAGACATAGAACTGCAGTAGAACCGTGTTGGTCTGTCTGCCAGAGGACTGAAGCACTTGGAAAAGGTGGGCCGCAGAGACTGAGCCTGTGAGCTCAGGAAGGGCAGAAACCAGTCTGCTTCTTAAATGATTTCAAAGTCTAGGTAGAGGTGAGAGTGGGGGGCGTATTTTCTCAATCCGGTGTCTCTCTACCAACCACTTTTCCCTTCCCCCATCTTTTAGCTAACACTTCTCAGTCCTGCCCCCTTTACCTTCCTTTTTTCGACCATCAAACCCCCAAATTAAGTCCTACCATGAAAATAGAAGCCTTTGCCCTCAGTACAAATTCAGCATTGCACCAAAACATCTGGGCATTCTTGGTACCTCAAATAATATTTGATGGGGTTAGGATGGTGAATGCCTGAAGCCTTTCTACAGCCATCTTTCCATAGACTTGCTTAAAGATCTGTGCATGGGGTAAATCATACCTCTTGTATTATTCTTCCAATTCAAGTAAACTATGAGGCATTCATTTTTTCATTTATTCAGCACGTGGTAAATACTGTTCTGGGCACTGGGAGGACGGCAACGAACAAGGCTTGGCGTTTACACTCAAGATGACTTGTTTACACTCAAGATGACTTGTGGGATCGATGTTAAAATAAGCAGAAATTCATGGTAATAAGTGTTAGGTATATGGCAGAATTTTCTTTCTCCCACCCCTTTGCTTAGATGGGGACTCCAGGAATTAGGACAGGATAACTGGGCTTGTTGCAATGTCAAGCTAGGAGAGAGTATTTTGTAACTTATGGTTGGGAAGGCGCAAAAGTTATTTTAGGATTATCGAGTAAAATTACGTCTGACACTAGTCAAGGATGGGGCTGGGCAGGAATGTCTAGTTCAGACTTAATGAGCAGGTATTGGCAAGAGACTGGCCCCCATGCGAGTGGAAGATGCATCTAAAATGGTTTTTAGGTTCTTGAGAAGAACAAAAGAAATCAAGAGCCAGCTGAACTAGAGTGGTGGACCACCTTCCCTCTTCCCTCATCTCCCGGGACCCAAAGCTCCCCGCACCCTTCTTCCAGCAGTAGAGGAAGGGAGGGAGGAAGGGAATAGCCAAGACCATAACACAGGGCAGGCCCTGAAGCTCACAAGGGCAGGAGAGGCTTGGGATTTGCTGATGCAGGAGGAAAAGAACTGGAACTCGAGCATGAAATCATCAGGGACTTCTGGAGCACAGAAACTGGGAGGAGGGATGACAGAAATTTGGGGTAATTCAACCTAGCTGGACTCGGTTTTACTTGTAATGATGGTTGTATTCTCAGAGAGCACTGGGAGATCAAAAGAAGGTTTTCTAACCCCGATTAGGATTGGAGGGTTTAGGGAAGGTATGATAGTTTTATGTGTTGACTTGACTGGGCTACGAGGTGCCTCTATTTGGCTAACCATCATTTCTGGGTGTGTCTGTGAGAGTGTGTGTAAGTGAGATTAGCATTTGAGTTGGACTCAGCTAAGCAAATGGCCTTCCCCAGTGTGGGTGGGCATCATCAGATCTGTTGAGGGTCTGAAGAGAACAAAA
Organism: Orcinus orca; assembly: GCF_937001465.1. Taxonomy (NCBI): domain Eukaryota; kingdom Metazoa; phylum Chordata; class Mammalia; order Artiodactyla; family Delphinidae; genus Orcinus; species Orcinus orca. The sequence continues at coordinate 34,442,346 of NC_064571.1, forward strand.
GGTGGAGGAAGAGAGCATTCATTCTTTCTCTGCTGACTGCAGTTATGTCGTTGTTTGTTTCTGGACTGTTTTGAAGATTCATGCATGTTGTTGCATGTAGCATTAATTTTTTTCACTGAGTAGTATTCCGTTGTATGGATATACCATAATATACTTATCCATTCACCAGTCCATGGACCTTTGGACTTTTTTCCAGTCGTTGACTATTATAAAGTGGCTATGAACATTTGCCTACAAAACTTTGATGGAAATGTGTTTATTTCTCTGGGTAAATGCCTATGAATATAATTGCTAGATGGTATGTATGCGAAATGTTTTCAAAAATGACTGTGTCATTTTGCATTTCCACCTGCAATGTATGAGTTCCAGTTACTTCATGTTCTTACCAACACTAGGTATTGTCAGTCTTTTAAATTCTAGCCATTTCAGGGAAAGTAGAGTGGCATCTCATTGTGGTTTTGAAACAGGAGGGAAGGGGGCAGGGCACAATTGTTAAAAGAATGACACAGCCATTGAAGATACGACATAAACTGGTAGGAACCAACAAGGTCCAAGATGGCAGAATATTTGGCTTCCAGTGCATCTTGAGCCTCATTATATGCTCATTGTAATACGTTAGCGTGCTCAGTGATACGCCCACCAGTGCCATGGCCGTTCTGAGACTAACCATAAATGGTCAAAACTTGGGCAGTGGCCCAATTCTTGGAAATCTCTGCCCCTTTTCCAAAATAGTTGGAATAATCCTCCCAGTCATTAGCCTATGAAATTACCCAGCCTATATTTCAGGGCCTCTCGCCTTCTGAGATGGCCCACACTCTCTGTCTGTGGAGTGTGTTTCTCCCAGGGCCATTCTTGCCTTTTGAGATGGACTGCATTGTCTATGGAATGTGTATCTCTCTAAATAAATCCACCTCTTACCTATCACTTTGTCTCTCACTGAATTCTTTCTGCGATGAGACATGAAGAACCTGAGCTTCATTAAGTCCTGAGACCAAGTGTGTGATCTCAATTAAAAAGACAGTGGGTTCAAGTCCCACCTGAGTTGTGCGGTTTCAGCTTTAAGTTGCATTTCTCTAATGACTAAAGATATTGAGAAACTTTTTAGGTGCTTGTTTGCCATCCATATATTTTCTTTGGTGAAATATTTGTTTACATCTTTTACTCATTTTACAAATCAAGTTATTTGTATTCTTATCATTGAGTTTTTTTAAAAAAATTTAAGTCCTGGATACAAGTGCTTCATCAGATACATAGTTTGCAAATATTTTCTTCCATTTTGTGGTTTTCATTTTCCTTTTCTTAATAGTTTATTTTAAAGATCAAAAGTTGTCAATTTGATGAAATTCAATTTATCTTTTTTTTTTTTTAGTCTGTAATCTTGGATATTATTAGGACTCACCTCCTTTGTTCCCTTTCTCTCACAGACTACAGTCCTGTGCTACCTGCTGTCTGATGTCTGAATACTGTTGTTTCATATATTTTGTCTGATTTTCAGTTATTTACAGAGGGAAGACATTTCCCGTGGCAGTTTATCCTTCCTTGGTGGAGGATGAAGTCCTAGACTTTTAACAACAACAAAAAACAATTGGTGCAGGAGTACATCCCTCATAAAAGGGGCAAGTAATACTGGTTAGGTAAAATTCCCTCTAGAATTCTCCACCTTTTTCCCACCCCACGTCACCTCTACACTTATGTCAGTCTTTTTGGTAGAGGTAACTACTATTACAAAGGGTGTGTGTGTGTTTCTGAACTCATTCTATAAATTTAAAAACTTATGTGTATATATAAGGGAATATATGTTTTTATAGGATTTAAAATTTTTGTATAAATGGAAGTTTTACAACTTGTTATTTTCACTTAGTGCCCATCTTGGATCTATCCATATGAGTTCCAATAGATCTACCTTATTCTTTTAAACTGCTACATAGTATATTCATATGGATATATTATAATTTATTTAAGCTTCTCCCCTTTAGACTTTTTACCTCTCTGACTTCTATAGATAGTTATGGGCTACTGAAGACTTTAATTTAAAAAAATTGGCATACATTCAAAAGATTGATTAAAAACGTAAATTTAAATAATAATAAAACAACAATAATAATATTAAAGCAAACACTTTAACTCTTCACCTAGGTTATGAAATAAAACATAGCTGGTTTTCTAGAAATTTCATTTATGATCCTTTCTAACATAACCCCCTCTACCCGTTAAACATAACTACTATTTTATTGTGATAGTTATTTCCTTTGCAGAGTTTTTGGTGTTACCCCTAATATATGCATCATAAAATTGCATTGTATTTCCTTTTCTTCTTGAACTTAACAGAAAAGGAATCATGATGTAAATATTCTTTTGTCACTTGCTTCTTTCCCTCAGTTATGTTTGTGAAATTCACTGACACATGATATTGATGTTTACCCAGTTTGCTTGTGGTGTATTGTTCCACTGCGTGAATATACCACAAGTTATTTTTTCCATTCTACTGTTGATGTACATTTGGGTTGTGTCCAGTTTTAGGCAATGAACAATTGGTACAAATTGTACAAAATGTACAATTGGTACAAATCCTCTGAGGCAAGAGTTTCTCCAGTATATATATCTAGAATTGCTTGGTCATAACAAATTCACATTTTCAGCTCTTCTAAGTACGGCCAGTGTCTTTTCCAAGATAGTTGTACAAATATATACCTCCACCAGCAGTGTATGAAATTTGACACTGCATCCACATCCTCAGCTACACTTGGTATTGTCAAATTTATAATTTTTTCAAATTTGGTGCAAGTATGTTAGCTCATTGTGCTTTTAATCTGCATTTCTTTGATTACTAGGGAAGTTGAGCACATTTTCATAAGTTGTTGACTATTCAGATTTCTTCTTTTGAAGTTCAATCATTTTTCTTTTCATTTTTTTTCTTTTTCCCTCCCTCCCTCTCTCTTTCTTTTCTTTTTTCCCTCCTTCCTTCCTTCCTTCCTTTCTTCCTTTCTTTCTTTCATTTGCAGAAATTATTCTATAGTCTGGATCGCACTCCTCTTGGTTACATGAATTACAACATTTTCTCCCAGCTGGGGCTTAACTTCTTGCTATCTTTATGGTGTCTTTTGGTGGTTGAAGTACTTAATTTTAGTATAGTCAAATTTATCCATCTTTTTCATTATGGGGTTTGCTATTTGTGTCCTGTTTAAAACGTCCTTCTGCACACCAAGAAAATACTACGTTCTAAAATATTATTCCTTTGCTTTCACATATAGCTGTTTAGCATTAAAACCCGGAATTGATTTTTATATAATTATAGGTAAAGGTAAATTTTATTTTCCAAATGAATTCTCAGTTGTTCCCACACAAGTTTTTGAAATTTCATCCTGTTCCCGTTGACTTGTAATGCTAACTCAATTATATATCAGTTGTTCAGATGAGTATTGTTCAATTTCTGGATTCTCTATTTTGTTTGATTAATTTGTTTTTCCATCTCTGAGCCTATAGCATGCTTTTTAATCATTGTAGCTTTATGATAAGTTTTAGTAATTAGTAGGACAAGGTTCCCCAGTTTTCTTCTTCTTCATGAATGTCTTGATCAAGAATAGCCAATACTGGATACTTCTACATGAATGTCAGAATCAGCTTTCAAGTTTCAAAACACACTCAAACACACATAAACATACACATACACATACACATCCTCACCTCCCCACCACATTTCCCCTCCCTCCCTCCCTCTCACACACACAAACCTTTGGGAATTTTTCTATTGAATCTATAGATCAATTTGGGAAGAATGAACATCTCTATGACATTGAGTCTTCCAGTCTTTGAATATACTCTATCTTCCTATATTTATATTAATAATCTCTTTTAAAGTAATTTTATTATTTTCTCCAAGGAGATCTTTTATTCTTATCCATATGTTTTATAAATGGTATTTAAAAAATTTTATATTCTAAGTAATTGTTTCTGGAATATGAAAATACAAAAGTTTTTATATGTTAATTTTGTTTCAAACAACCTTGATAAACTGACTTCTAATTATGTATCTGAATGACAGTTTTATTTCTTTTCTTCTAACCTTTATGTGTTTTATTTCTTTTCTTCTAACCTTTATGTTTTTTATTTCTTTACTGTACTGTCTAGGACCTCCAGTACATTATTGAATAAAATTTGTGAGGGTGGATATCTTTATCTTATTTTAAATAACAAAGGGAATAAATTCAACATTTCATTCTTGAGTGTGGTATTTTATATATGTGTGTTTTTAAAAATTATTATTTTAAAAAATTAGTTAAGAAAATTTCCCATCTTCTTATTTTATTTTATTTTATTTAAAAATTTATTTTATTGAAGTATAGCTGATTTACAATGTTGTGTTAGTTTCTGCTGTACAGCAAAGTGATTCATTTATATATATATATATATATATATATATATTCTTTTTTCCATCATGGCCTCTTTTTGTATTTTATTAAGAATTTTTTTTGTTGTTGTTTTGTTTTGTTTTTGTTTTTGCGGTACGCAGGCGTCTCACGTTGCAGAGCACAGGCTCTGGACGCGCAGGCTCAGCGGCCATGGCTCACGGGCCCAGCCGCTCCACGGCATGTGGGATCTTCCCGGACCAGGGCACGAACCTGTGTCCCCTGCATCGGCAGGCGGACTCTCAACCACTGCGCCACCAGGGAAGCCCTATTAAGAGTTTTTATGTTACATCATTAAAGGGTTTCTAACTTTATAGAATGATTTTTTTGCAATTATTGAGATAATTAAATTATTTTTCTATCAAAGTGGTGGGTTACATTAATTCATTTTTCTAATGTTAAATCACTTGTATTGGGGGATTAAACCCAATTAAGTCATGATTTATTATCTTTTTTATACATTTAAAATTTTGTTTTCCAATATTTTGTTTAGCAATGTCTGTAAAGTCCTTTCCTTGAATGTTTTTTTCAGATTTTGATATCAAAGTTATGTTAGACTTCTGGTTTCTATTCAGGGATGTAGAAAAATTTATAAAGCATATGAAAAGGCAATGAAAAACAACACACCTCCAAAAGACAAAGCAATCATCAGATCCAGACTCAAATATGACACAGATATTGGAATTACCAGACGTTTAAAATAAGTATAAATAATATTTAAAAGACTCTAATAGAAAAGGCAGACAGCATACAAGATCAAATGGATAATTTCATCAGGGAGATGGAAACTATAAAAAAGTCAAATGGAAACACTAGAAATGTAAAACACAATAACAGAAATGAAAAATGCATTTGTCAGGCTCATCAGTAGATTTGACACAGCTGAGGAAAGAATTAGTGACCTTAAAGCTAGGTCTATAGAAAGTACCCAGATTGAAACACAGAGAAAAAATGAAAATAAAACAGAACAGACTACCCAAGAATTCTGGGACTATATCAAACACTATAACATATGTATAATTTGAATCCTAGGGGAGAGGGAAAAGGGGGTGGGGAGAGAGAGAGAAAGAAAGAAAGAAGAAGGCGAAGGAGAAGGACAAGAAAAAAGAGAAGGAGAGGGAGAGGAGGAGGAGGAGAGGGAATATTTGAAGAGATAAAGATTATGCTAGTTTCAAAGACTGAGTTAGGGACTGTTATGGACTAAACTGTGTCCTGCTGCCCCCCCCCCCCCGCAAATTCACATATTGAAGCTCCAACTCCCAGTACTTTAGAAAGTGACTGTATTTGAGAGAGGACCTTTAAAGAAGTAATTAAGTTAAAATGAGACTGTTAGAATAGACCCTAATCCGATCTGTTTTCCTTATAAGAGGAGGTTAGGGCCTACAAAGAGAGACACAGGGCTGCATGCATGCACAGAGGGACAACTATCTGAAAAGGTAGCAAGAGACCAAAGAGAGAGGCTGCAAGAGAAAACAACTCTGCTAGCAACTTGATTTTGGACCTCTCACTTCAGTGAGAACTGTGAGAAAACAAATTTCTGTTGTTTAAGCCACAAAATCTGTGGTATTTTGTTACGTCAGCCTTAGGAGGCTAATACAGGGAGTGTTCTGGAGGGTCTTAATTTTTCCAAAAATGATTATTGACCCTAAATCCCTTTTCATTCTTCCTATTTGGAGTGCCATCTTCTTGATTATTCTTGTTACATGAGGGAATGTCTATGAACCCTAACCTGTACCTCTTGAATTGCAGAGCTTAGAACTATTCCATTGCTGTTCTATAGGACAGAGGTTGCAAGTTCAAATGTTTCCATGTCCTGGTCAGTGAATATGCATGATTAAAGCAGGCAGATAAGATAAAACGCTTGCTATCCTCTTGGTGTATCTTCCCAGTTTTGATAGAAGAATAAATACAGAGAAATAATTCTTTACTACAAGAAGAACAACAGCAGAAGCATGATGATGAATGGCAACTGTACTGGGCCTCATTGTCAGGGAAGCAATATGGAATGGTGGTGACTGTGGCAAACTGGATTGTTCATGCCTGCTTGACTAAAGGGAGCAGTTACTATTAGCCTAGCAGTTACTATTAGCCATGCTGAATTATAAGCCCTGGTGTAACAGATCTATTTTTCAAGAGAAGTCTGAAATCAGAGTGTACATGTGAAGTTTCTCATTTAGAATATGTTGACAACCAATTCATTTTTTAAAAAAGAACTGTAGAGGCAAGTAAACCTAGGTGGACATATATGGCATGTCAATTGTGTGTTTGCAAATTTTGTTGTAACCAGAGTTATTATTCTTATGGAGAGCTTTTGTAATTGCTTCATGTAATTAGAGTACCACCCCAAAGGTCAAGTATTAACTAATTTAACAGGAAATTGACTGACAAATTATTAATCATATGGCATTTATTGTTTGAATTAAAAATGCTTATATTGTCTCCTTCACATTTTCTGTATGCATTGTTAAAATTTATTTCAATTAGTAGATTATATGGTTCAGAAAGTTGAATCTCAGTTTCTTTTTTAGAAAAAAAACCGTGCAAATTATTAAGAGTAATAGGTTTGGGGGTGAATAATATGCCCAATTTGGGCATCAGTAGGTGGGAACAATCTTACTTTCATTTAGGTAAGAAAAACTTCAGTTTTCTTTAATCAACATAGCAAGAGAGGTTGTCATTTGCTAAGTGTGAAATGGCAACGTGACAGGGCCTTGGGGGACAAATATCAAAGCTATATGGGTTATATTTGCATGTTTTCTTTCATCATTTTCCTAAGAAACTGTAACTAATTTTCAACTGCATGTTAAATCCTGGCTGTGTATGTAAGAGCAAGACTTCAACAAGTTTGTTAAGTGCTTCTTTCATTTTTGCTCCAGATTTGGAAAACTGCTTACAGAAGGTATGAGATCATTTGAAGTCTCAATCCCTTTCTGCGAATGTCTTGATTAATAATCACAAAGGATCTAGTACATTGAGAATAGGAAGTAACTCATTCTTAGTTCTATTTTATCAGGGGTGTGTGTGTGTGTGTGTGTGTGTGTGTGTGTGTGTGTGTGTGTGTGTGTGTGTGTGTGTGTGTGTGTGTGTGTAGGAGAGAAGGAAGACTGGGATGTAGTATTTAATCTATTTTTATATTTAAAGTGGGTTTATTGTAGACAACATATAGCTGGATCTTGTTTTATTTTTAATCCTCTCTGATATTCTCTGTCTTTTAATGGATGTATTTAAGCCATTCACATTTACAGTGATATGTTGATATATCTGGATTAATATCTACCATATTCATAACTTTTCCTCTTCATTACACCTTTTCTTTTCCTTGTTTCGTTTTCTGCCTTGCTTGTCTGCCTTCTCTGTTTTTAATTGAACATTTTATATGATTTCCTCTTATTTCATCTCTTTGCATAGCAAGTATATTTCTTTAAAAAAATTTTATGATTGCTCTGGATTTTGCAATATTCATTTTAAACTAAGTTAAGTCCACTTTCAAATAACACTATCCCACTTCACGTGTAGTGCAAGCATTTAATAACAGAATGTTGCCAACTTCTGGAATGTAGCATTCATTCATTCATTCATTCAACACATGACTATGCAACACATTCTATGTGATGTAGTGTGCTAGTTTCTGAGGACACATTGGTGAATAACACTGCCACAGACTGCCCTCATGGGACTTATTCAGTGGGCAGACTGATGAATGAAATGATCACAAGGATAATAGGTTTCAAATGCTTAGTTTTGGGCTTCCCTGGTGGCGCAGTGGTTGAGAGTCCGTCTGCCGATGCAGGGGACACGGGTTCATGCCCCGGTCCGGGAAGATCCCACATGCCGCGGAGCGGCTGGGCCCGTGAGCCATGGCCGCTGAGCCTGCGCACCTGGAACCTGTGCTCCACAACGGGAGAGGCCACAACAGTGAGAGGCCCGTATACCGCAAAAAAACAAAACAAAACAAAACAAAAGAATGCTTAGTTTTATGAAGACCTAATAAATGGGTCTGTAGGGTATTCTGAGGGTGTGAGGGTAACTCTAGAATTTCCTCTTTTGGGGAACTTCTAATTTCATTGGGCATGTGTCTTTGTACACTGGCCTTCCTAAAGGTGACAGAAAAAACAAAACTAGACATATACCTGGTCAAGGATTCTGAAAATCTTCATTTCTTCTTGAGGGATATGGGGAAGTGCAATCTGTCTTTTCTTCTGACAGCTTTATTTCCACTGCTCCTCCTTTCCATTTAGGTAAAAACCAATTACTCTGGAACCCCTCTTCTTTTTTCTCTTCCACTTTCCTCTCAAGTCAGTAACAATAAGGAGTGGGAAGAGGGTGGTAGGGAAAGGCTTCTAATGGGAGTTGGACACACCATTTTAGGTGGTTCCTTCTTCCGTCAACTAAAATCTACTTCACACTTGTTTTAAAGAATTTCCAGCATTTCTATAGGGCATTTCCAACTTGATAGCATGATAGAATAATCAGCTTAACCCAACTACAGGGACAATACTACTGTATAATTGTTTTGTGTTAAAGTCACAAAAAGATCTTAAGAAGTAGCACATATCAGTGTTCACCTAGGAGTGTAAAAAATGCCATCTTTATTTATCTATAAGTCACTTTATTCTGACTTTCAGCTTCTTTCTTGCGTAATGCAAAAAACTTAATCTCTTCACTGTAGGTCCTTGTCAAATTTAGGATTCTCTCTCCTTTATCCCCTTCTTTCCCCAAGTATTGGTGCTACACTGGATGGGAGCACCTGACACACTACTGTTGGCAGAGAAAGTGTGGTTTTTTTTTGTTTTGTTTTTTTTTGCGGTACGTGGGCCTCTTACTGTTGTGGCCTCTCCTGTTGCAGAGCACAGGTTCCAGGTGCGCAGGCTCAGCGGCCATGGCTCACGGGCCCAGCCGCTCCGCGGCATGTGGGATCTTCCCGGACCGGGGCATGAACCCGTGTCCCCTGCATCAGCAGGCGGGCTCTCAACCACTGCGCCACCAGGGAAGCCCAATGTGTTTGTTTTTTAATCTCCATCTGTCTGTTGCTATTCTGGCATCTTTGAGATGCCACTTGTCTCTTCTGACCCTTGAGCATGTCTTCCATACAGTCTGGCATATATCCAACCCAAGATGGTTCTGTCTTGAATTCTGTTGGGCATGTGTCTCTGTACACTGGCCTTCCTAAAGGTGACAGAAAAAAAACTAGACATATACCTGGTCAAGGATTCTGAAAATCTTCATTTTCAGTATCCATGGAAGAGGTCTCACTTTGGTTTCCATCATCATGTCTGTGTGCATCCTCTGGACTGAGAGACAGAGCACTGAGGTAAGGAGAGTACGAGGGAACTAAAAACATAACAACATATACCTCACAGTATTATGACCAGGGTAACTCCTTGCTTAACCCTAGTGGCCAATAGAGTTTTTTGAAAAGGGCTTCAGCTTTATGGCTTAGGCTGATCTGTGTTCAAATAACATTTCGTTTGTTAGTTTTACCTTGGTGAGTTATTTATATCCTTGGCCATTATTTTTCCATCTATAAAATGGGTATAATTATGCATGCTTCAGTGAATGGTCATAAGTTTAAATGGAATTTTGTTTATAAAATATCAGTGTACATTGGCCCATAGTAAACTTGAGTTCAGCTTCTACTCTGTAACAACTATCTGTATAATCTCAAGCAAGTTGCTTCTTCTCTCTGGTTTTCTCCTCCCTGGAATTTCTTCCTTGGTAAGGTCAAGTCCAGCGTAGAGGAAAGGTGGGTGTGATGAAAAAGAGAAAGGAGTTAAGCCTAATGACATTTGAGATTCTTTCTGTTTCTGAAGTTCTGTGATTTTGAGCAAGGTCACTAGGAGACAAGGACATCTGGTTTGTTAAGAGGGCTGGAACTCAGAGCCAAGCTTGCTGTGTTCAGGCACGTGGCTCCCTGGCCCTGGGGATTTCAGCAAAGGCCTTGGTGATGGTCTGGAGCTATAGAGTTCCCCCAGCTCTACCTCTTCACTCACAACGTTGGACAGGGAAACGGTGACTTGGCAAATGGAAAAATCAAAGATGCCATTTTTCAGGAACTGCCAGCCAATCTCTCCCCTCATTTCCTCCTTCAAACAGACCTTTGGGAAACAATGGGCATCGAGGCTTTATTACCATTCAGCTGCCGCTTGTTGCTAACTTTCCACAAGTCTACTCTGTGTCGCTTGGGCTCAACTTATATCAGCGTTTCCTAAGAAACTAATTCAACCCAGTCACTGAGCTGAGCCAGGAGACTTGCTTGGCAATGGTTAGCCTTAGGCAGGTGGAATAGAGCCAGGCAGAGCTTGTGAGAAATTTGTTCCTGAAGCTTGCTGGTTCTGTGGACTCGGGGATGCTTCTTAACCTCCCTGATACTGTTTCCTCATTTGTAAATGGAGATAGATCAAGTACCACGAAAGTACAATACACAGAGTGCTGTGGCAAGGATCAAGTGAGATAATGGCGGGGGACATGGTAAACACTCAATGCATGGTATGATTCTTAAGGATAAGGTTGCCATGGTGATGGTTGCAGCATCATGAGTTGTAGCTGGGCTCTGGAGCCAGGGCCAGTTTCAGGGATGCTGCCCTTCTCACGGCAGTACTAAGGCTTGTTTACTCCTAGACTTTCCTACTAGGCTGTCCCTGTGCCTTCCTTCCTCCCAAGTCACAAGGCCTGGGAGAGCCTCCTCAGTTATATGGGTCATTTGCAGTCATCAAGATTATCCTATTCTTGAAAAAAAAAAGCATACTTTTATTTTTAATTTATTTTTTATTGAAGTATAGTTGAATTACAATGTGTTATTACTGCTGTACATCAAAGTGACTCAGTTATACATATATTCTTTTTCATATTCTTTTCCATTATGGTTTATCACAGGGTATTGAATATAGTTCCCTGTGCTATTCACTTGTTGTTTATCCATTCTATATATACCAGTTTGCATCTGCTCATCCCAAACTCCCAATCCAACACTCTCCCATCATCCTCCCCCTTGGCAACCATCAGACTATTTTCTATGTCCCTGCTGAAAAAGAAGCATACTTGAAAATTGTCTGGGTGTCTATTGAATAGGTCAATATTTTCTTCACCAGGGATTTTTTTTTTTAACATCTTTATTGGAGTATAATTGCTTTACTATGTTGTGTTAGCTTCTGCTGTATAACAAAGTGAATCAGCTATACGTATACATATATTCCCATATCTCCTCCCTCTTGCATCTCCCTCCCACCCTCCCTATCCCACCCCTCTAGGTGGTCACAAAGCACCGAGCTGATCTCCCTGTGCTATGCAGCTGCTTCCCACTAGCTAGCTATTTTACATTTGGTAGTGTATATATGTCCATGCCACTCTCTCACTTCGTCCCAGCTTACCCTTCCCCCTCCCTGTGTCCTCAAGTCCATTCTCTACGTCTGCGTCTTTATTCCCGTCCTGCTCCTAGGTTCATCACAACCATTTTTTTTTAGATTCCATATATATGTGTTAGCATACAGTATTTGTTTTTCTCTCTCTGGCTTACTTCATTCTGTATGACAGACTCTAGGTCCATCCACCTCACTACAAATAACTCAATTTTGTTTCTTTTTATGGCTGAGTAATATTCCATTGTATATATGTGCCACATCTTCTTTATCCACTCATCTTTCACCAGGGATTTTTAACCTTGTTTCCAAGGGCCACTAAGAACTTTAGGCTATCTAAGTCCATAAAGTGATTAGCAAAAATTTGATATGAAAGAACACTTTTCTGAAGAGAGGTCAGTGTTTTTCACAGGTTCTCAAAGGTGGCAGTGTCCCAGAAAAGGCTGAGGGTCTTTGTCCTTGAGGACACATCTGTTTTCCCTTATGATAAAAGTGAATACAGTCCATTAAAAATCACACCTGTGGGGAGAACAGAACTATAAGAAGATTGTGTTGTTTAGGTTCAGAGGCAGGAGGAAGACTGTTGAATAGCAAAAGTGTGTGGGGGACTTCCCTGGTGGTGCAGTGGTTGAGAGTCCACCTACTGATGCAGGGGACACGGGTTCGTGCCCCGGTCCGGGAAGATCCCACATGCCGTGGAGCGGCTGGACCCGTGAGCCATGGCCGCTGAGCCTGCGCGTCCGGAGCCTGTGCTCCGCAACGGGAGAGGCCACAACGGTGAGAGGCCCGCGTACCGCAAAAAAAAAAAAAAAAAAAAAGGGTGTGTGCTTGGCCTCTCTTGTCCTTTAGGGTTACCGGACAGTCATTCTTTCACTCAGGAACAGTTGAGGTCTACCATGTTTCAAGTGCAATTTATTCAGTGGTGACCACCTAGGAAGGCATGGACAGGGCAGGAAAAGAGGTAATTATTTCATGGACTTTAAAGCTGCAGGGAGCTTGGAAGTCACCTAGTCTGACACTCTCAAATGACACAAAGGAGGCTTGAAGGGGTAAAGGGACTTACCCAGTGAATCAATGGGAAGCTAGGGCTGGGATCTGACTCTCCTGAACTGCCCTTGCCACCTTCCCTTCCTGAGCAAGTCCTTGTAATTATTAGCTACTGTTTTCACACAGATCATAAGTGGTTGGATATTTGGGAGATTGTATAGAAGCTTTGAAGAAAACATAGGAAAACTGTAGAGATTCTGTCGTTAGGAGGTTGCTGGAACCTTGGTTTTAATCATTATAACTGAAACTACTGGAATTTAGAATTATGTTTTTTCCCCCATGATTAGACTTCCTAACCTGGTTTAAACAGTTAACAACTCAGACTTTAAAAACTCCCATTGTTTCTAACTATAAAAGCAATTTGGGTAACTGGGAAATACAAAAAAAAAAAGATGAAAGAAAAAAAATCACCCATAACTTCATAACTTTTCATATCATGGAATATTAACTTCTGTTTTTGTCTTTATGTGTCTCTCTCTTCCTAGAGTTCTCTCTCTCCTGTAGATTTGGGATCATACTGTATGTCAATTGCCTTGTGTCCTGCTTTTTTATCACTATATGTCTTCCATGCTGTTTGAAAATCTTTACAAAACATCACATTTAATGGTCACTGATATGCCACTGCATGGCTGTGCCCTGATCCCAGATTAATTTAAACTTGACCTGTGGCTGGACATGTACGTCCATGGATATTCTAAATAGTGCTGTGATGAACACCACCACGCATAAATCTTTATTCATACCTCTTATTACTTCCTTGGGGTAGATAACTGGAAGTTGAGCTACTCGGGCAAGAGGCATGACCTTTTCCAAATCTCTTGATACCTACTGCCGAATTTAGAGACTTTTTTTTTTTTTTTTGCGGTACGCGGGCCTCTCACTGCCTCTCCCATTGCAGAGCACAGGCTCCGGACGCGCAGGCTCAGCGGCCATGGCTCACGGGCCCAGCCGCTCCGCGGCATGTGGGATCTTCCCGGACTGGGGCACGAACCCGTGTTCCCTGCATCGGCAAGTGGACTCCCAACCACTGCGCCACCAGGGAAGCCCAGAGACATTTTTAATGTGAAGAAAAGGTCAATGGAAAAGGCTCTCCTCAAACTCCTTTTATGAGGCCGATTTATTGAACTTGCTGACCCAAACCAGATCTTTTTTTATAACTTTAACACATCCAAAAACCTGATAATTACTGAAAAGAATCCCATGTCTTTGCTAGATGTTCTATGAGGTCATTTCCTGTTTATTCAAAAAATAATTATTGTGGACTTCCTGTGTTGAATACTGAGGGTAGTTGAGGATAAACAGACAATGGGGGAAAATAATGCCCTAGGTGATGATGTGTTTGGTGCTAATGCTGAGTGGGAACTTTAGTTTCCAGGCATCAGCTACAGTATGAGTGAGGGTTCAGAGGCTGTTAGTATGAATTATTGTATTTATTTACACAGTTTAAGTCTTTGAGTATTTTCACATTTTCTCTGACCTTCCCTCAATTTTGAAGAAGTTATATAACTCTTTTTCCTTCGACAAGATTTTCCCTGTTGAAGGACTGCTTGCTGGGTATAGTGGAAATACTTAGTTTAGTAAGAGGTATATAATGTATCATTGACCTTGTTTTCCAGGAGGAAAAGCTACTCAATCTCAGTCATGGCTCCATCTGCTTTTACCAAGAGCACAGAAGTTCTAGAAGGGAGAATGTTACACTACTGGGTATAATACTTCGGTCTCTTGCATTCACTTTGTTCCCTACAGTAAGTCAGGAAGCACCCAGCAAATAGTCCTTTCCTCCTCCTGTGCACCCTACTGTCCCTTCCCACATCCCCTCTCTTCCCATCTAATGGCACATCTATGACTTGGATGGAAAGGAGGAAATGATCCACATAAACATGACAGCTAGAACAGTAGTGACAGAAAATATCTATAACATGATAACTGGATGAACAACGAACTTTTCTTCTTTTGGATAACATCAGCCACAATCTACATTTACTAAGATTTATGTCTTCATACTGTTATTGTCTGAGACTAAGAATACCAGGAAAAAAACAAAGACCAGCCTGGACCATCATTTTCAGAAATGATTGAACCCACTTAGCATGGAAGCTCAGGGCGATGGTCCAGTGAGTGGTGTTCGGATGAAATCAACCTCCTTCCTTGAGGTTAGACATCTAGTCCAGGCTGTAAAACCCAATGTCTGTCAGAGAGAGGCACAAGCTTTTATTTTTTATTATTATTATTTTTTAGTTTGCTTACCTAAGGAGAAAGAAAGCATGTGTCTTTGATTTCTCTCTCTGCGGATCCTTTTGCTAGAGTCCCAGCTTCACTGAATATTTAGCATGCTTTTGCTCTAAAAGCAGTAACTTGTTTGAATAAGGGCTAATTTTTCAACATGTAGACAAATATTTGAATAAGTGGTGGAAATAATAAATTACCAGCATAAAGTGATTTCATTGCTCTTAAAAGCCAAAAAGCACTCTTGGGAATTTCACGGAAATGATTCCATTTTCCTCTCACTCCCGTGGTAGCCATTTGGTCTTACTCTGGGGTGGACCAGGGTGCAAGTGGATTTTTAATAAGTGAGTACCTGCATATTTTCTCTGGGAAAACAAGTGAAGGAGCAAATACTGGGGGAAAACAACCAAGCTGTAAAGACAATGATCATGTCCTTGATGCACTGCCTTAACTTTTCAGTTCTTGTCTTCAAATGAAACTTGCTTATAGGAATTCCTTGAAAGACTATGTTGTTCTTCCTGAGGAGTTTAATGAGTGCTCATTATATCGACCATTTGCACTTTCCTGTTTCTCAGATTGCAACAGCGTAATCCAATTCTGGATTGTGGGTCTGGTTGGAAAACAATCTGACCAGGGAATTCAGATTTTGAGCCACATCGGGTTTTGGGAGAGACAACCATTGCTGGATCCAGGATGGTGTTCAGAACGGGACCTCTAGAGACCCGATTTCATCTTGGTCTAGCCCACACCACCTTCAGAATCACTATCACCAGGATAATGATTTAACCATTCTTTGCTTAAGCTCTCTGGGTCTCCTTGGCTTCATAGGGTAACAGAGGGGATTAAATAAGATAATGCATGTGAAGTGCTTGGCATCTAGCAATGTCTTAATATGTGTTAACCAGGACTATCACATTGAAGAAACAAAAACGATCATTTTCTTGTTTCAGGATTGGTACAAGAGCACTCACAGACAGAAGCAGTACATTTGTAATCCAGGTGTGGCTTTTCCTCTAACCTCACACACGTGCAAACCACTCCTTACACACATTACTGAGTGTTGTTTCTCTGATGCATGGAACTTTTCACCATGATGCCTCTAGAGTAGGTTAAGAAGTTTATATTCCCTTTTAAGATGTTTTCCTTTTATCTGCCCAGTGATAATCGTTTCCTGTACTCTATCTGTGACATCATATTCAAAATATGTTAGTGCCTAGTTTTTCTGGCTTCAAGCCAACATAGCTGGCCTGTAGTTTCTGAAATCAAAACATGGATTTTACAAAAGCATACTGAAAGTTGGACATGAGTTGTGTTAAATACAGTAAACAAAACTGGGCATCCTAAAACACACACCATCCCTCCAAAAACCTTCCTGTACTCAGGATGAAGCCCAAGTTCTCTTGCACTTTCTAGCATTGATCCTTCTTTGAGTGGCACTTAAAGCTACCTTTCCAAACCTATCACATTTTTTCACCTGGGGTCTCTGGACCTTACCTACCGTTGGACTTAATGGGTCCTTCCCAATGCCTGTATTTATATGAAAACTTTTGCTTGTTTGGGCTTTTTTTTTTTTTTTTTTCTTGGAAGACTTTGGATTTCATCAGATTTCCAAAGTAGTCTTTGACCTAAAAAAGGTTCAAAATCTTTGTTTTATTTTACTGGAACCTTCTCTTTAGTTTTCCCATACTGGCTGCCCACTGTGGTCTGCAGAAACATGCTGGTCTCTTCTTCAATAAGTGGTGCTGGGAAAACTGGACAGCTGCATGTAAAAGAATGAAATTAGAACACTTCCTAACATCATACACAAAAATAAACTGAAAATGGATTAAAGACCTAAATGTAAGGCCAGACACTATAAAACTCTTAGAAGAAAACCTAGGAAGAAAACTCTTTGACATAAATCACAGCAAGATCCTTTTTGACCCACCTCCTAGAGAAATGGAAATAAAAACAAAAATAAACAAATGGGAATGAAACTTAAAAGCTTTTGCACAACAAAGGAAACCATAAACAAGATGAAAAGACAACCCTCAGAATGGGAGAAAATATTTGCAAATGAAGCAACTGACAAAGGATTAATCCCCCAAATATACAAGCAGCTCATGCAGCTCAATATCAATAAAAGAAACAACCCAATCCAAAAATGGGCAGAAGACCTAAATAGACATTTCTCCAAAGAAGATATACAGTCTGCCAACAAACACATGAAAGGATGCTCAACATCACTAATCATTTGAGAAATGCAAATCAGAACTACAATGAGGTATCACCTTACACTGGTCAGAATGGCCATCATCAAAAAATCTACAAACAATAAATGCTGGAGAGGGTGTGGAGAAAAGGGAACCCTCTTGCACTGTTGGTGGGAATGTAAATTGATACAGCCACTGTGGAGAACAGTATGGAGGTTCCTTAAAAAACTAAAAATAGAATTACCATATGACCCAGCAATCCCACTACTGGGCATATACCCTGAGAAAACCATAATTCAAAAAGAGACATGTACCACAATGTTCATTGCAGCACCATTTACAATAGCCAGGACATGGAAGCAACCTAAGTGTCCAGATGAATGGATAAAGAAAAAGTGGCACATATATACAATGGAATATTACTCAGCCATGAAAAGAAATGAAATTGAGTTATTTGTAGTGAGGTGGATGGACCTAGAGTCTGTCATACAGAATGAAGTAAGCCAGAGAGAGAAAAAAATACTGTATGCTAACACATATATATGGAATCTAAAAAAGAATGATTGTGATGAACCTAGGGGCAGGATGGGAATAAAGACGGAGACCTACTAGGGAATGGACTTGAGGACATGGGGTGGGGGAAGGGTAAGCTGGGACGAAGTGAGAGAGTGGCATGGACATATATACACTACCAAACGTAAAATAGATAGCTAGTGGGAAGCAGCTGCATAGCACAGGGATATCAGCTCAGTGCTTTGTGACCACCTAGAGGGGTGGGATAGGGCGGGTGGGAGGGAGATGCAAGAGGGAGGGATATGGGGATATATGTGTATGTATAGCTGATTCACTTTGTTATACAGCAGAAACTAACACAACATAGTAAAGCAATTATACTCCAATAAAGATGTTACAAAGGAAAAAAGAAACATGCTGGTCTCAACCTCGTGATCTTTTCTCACAATATTTAACATTTCCTGCTTCCTGAAATGCCCTTCCCTCCTGCTACATCAGTGTTTTACACCATATTTTGCTCTGTTACCACCTCCAAAATTTGTGGTTTATTCTCAGATCACCTGAATAATGATCTCGCTAATATTTCCCTTAAAATCAACTATCTTATTTACTTAAATATATTTTAAAAGGGAACTAGTGGATGAATAATAAAAAGAGAGGAGTATGAAAGTTGGAGAAGACCATGGCCTCAGAGAAAAATATTTCCATCAAAGCAGAAATATAAGCCAGAGACTGGTGATATCAGAGCAGGGGAGAGAGAATTGGGTCTCGGGGGCCAATCGCCCTCCAGGGACTGAGAAAAAGAGCCATCTGGAAAACAGTGGAAATTGGGAATGGGCAGCCAGAAATGGAGATTCTGGCTGCCCTGTGGGAAAGGGGATAGTATGTGGGAGAGAAAATGGGCACAGGGTGAGAGTGAGAAAGAGTGAGAGCTGGGGTATAGAGGTTCTGAGATGGATGCTGGGTTTGGGATGAAAAATGGTGCAAAGTGTGAGGCTGTACATGAGAAAAAGGCACTTTGGAAACGGAAAAAGATGGAAGCAGAAGAGGGGTAAATGGGGGATGAGTGAGAGTTCAGCTTACGGGGGCTGCATTTTCTAGAAGAGGGTGTGGAGAGGGAAGGCAGGATGTCCCCAAAGTGGGGCTTGAGGGGCTGGCGGAGAGACCCCGAAATGGGCAGAGGCAGTGTGTGTGTGTGTCTCATGGAGAGGGGGGTGTGAAGAGCGATAAACGGAGACCATTTTCTTAATTTGGCAAACACTACCTTAATGGTCTGTTCTTAAGTGTGGCACAGAAATCTGAAATGCCAATCCCAACACTGGCAGAGAGAGATGAACATTCTACAAACAGCGCTTGAAAGTGCCACTGAGTGGGTCAGATAGTGAAGAGGTACTCAAGCTACTCTGGCAGTCTCTAGTAGGCTAGGGCCATTGTTCTCAAACCACTGGGGGCATAGGAATCCCTGGGAGGTCTTGCTACAACCAAGATTCTTAGTCAGCAGGTCTGGGGTGAGGCCCAGAAATTTGCATTTCTAACAAGACCCCCAAGTGATGTTAATGCTGCCGGTTGGGGACCACACTTTGAGAAGCACTTGGCCAGCAAAGGCATTCCATGCCTTTTAGAGATTGATCCAAGTGCTCTTAAGTTTCTTCTGAGCCATAAATCCCTGCGAGAGAAAATGAAGTAAGTGAACATACTCTCTTAAGTCTGAACGTACAGATGAATATAAAACGTTTGAAATGTGTCATGGAAACATTTCAAATTGCGATCGATTCTTATCAATGTAATAGTTCAATAAAGAAGAGAGTCATGTTTTCAGGTCCCGCCTCTTGGTTTCCTGCTTTAATGTGGATTCTTAACTTTGCTTTCCTGTGATAAGCTATCACTTCAGATTTAGTCGATGGCGGGCCCCCTGTGGCACGGGGGAAGGGCAGAGCCGGGAAGATTTTCTTTTGCTCGCTGTCTTGGAAAGGCGGGGTGGCCAATGGTGAAGGAGGAGTTTTTGCTGTTTCAATGCCAGGATGCTTTTCTGCCCTGGTGACCCTACCGTGGGGTATCTTCCCTCTGCAGCCTCCAGCCTCAAGGCTCTCTGCCCACCATTGCAGCTCCTTTTCCCTGGTTTAGGTCTGAGTTTAGAGCGGTGGGAGGACAATTTGGGGAAGGGAAGGGCACACTTCCAGTGCTCAGAAAGAACAGCTTTGACTGAGTCAGAAACCGCTACATCTCCTTGAGATTTTCTCATGCTAAATCCACATAAGGCACGCACCATGATAGATGCTGGCACGGTAAACAAAAAGCTTTTAAATATTAGCATCAGTTTCACATTTTTCCTTGTTCAGAGGGGACAGAGTTGTCCTTGCTCTTGATAAAAGATTCCAGGAATTGAGGCAGTGATTAAGAGAGCTGTGTAATCACGAGAAGGGAAACAGTCCAATCAGTAACTAATAAACAACAGGAAGGATGATGGATA
The DNA here is from genome assembly GCF_937001465.1 of Orcinus orca. Lineage (NCBI taxonomy): Eukaryota > Metazoa > Chordata > Mammalia > Artiodactyla > Delphinidae > Orcinus > Orcinus orca. Next base: position 34,462,555 of record NC_064571.1, read on the forward strand.
CTGACTTCTTAGCACTCCTAGTTTTCAGCCATCAGTAACTTGGGGATGTTGGTTACTGTAGCTGCCCATATTTGATGTTTTTCTCTGTAGAAACGGTAAAAAAGAGATGAATAGGGCAAATCAGAATCAGAGACTGAGTTCTCAGGTATAGAACTGCCAGATAAGCTGCTGGATGCCCAGTTACATTTGAATTTCAGGTTGACCATGAATTATTTGCTGTATGGGACATACCCACTTCTGAACTTCAAATTTAGCTGGATATCTTGTATCTTTGTTGGCTGAATCCGGCAACACTACTCAAGGGAAACTTTTCTGTTTGGGGAGCAGCCTCAGTGTTACCGAGATACCACTTGTCTTGCTTCATGCCATCCAGAATGTTGAAATTGTCTTTAAGTAGAAAGATGCAAGTTCACAAGTGTTATTTGTGAGTTCATGTCTTAAGAATTTAAATTCACGATCTTAGAAAAGGAAAAAATAAAATCAGGGCTGGTATTGACAGAAAGCCAAAAGTGACTCTTTCTGCCCTTTCTAAGGCAGTCAGCTGATGTTGTCAGTTGGACATAAACTGTAACAGTGAATAACAGATGGGCCATCTTTGGGTTATGTGTACTGTATTCAACACTTCTTTGAACAATAATTATAATCTGTTGGCAGGAAATATCAATTCAAAGGTCAAGTGCTCTCATAAAAAATAGTGATTATTCAGTATTTCCTACTTTGAACCAAAGCACACACCAGGATTCATTGTATCACTATCTTTTGTACAGCACATATATGCTGAAAAATGGATCGCTTAATTATATGATTATCTGTCTTCAGGGAGGCTACGTGAACATCAATGGGATCTGTCAAGAGAGGTACATTGCTTTACTTGTGATTATATCTACAGTCATTACAGGTTAGAAGTTGACTTTTAAAACAAATATCTAAAATATAAATTATTTTTACAATGCAAAGTGGGCACTTAGGTGTAAAACAGCTCCATGAGCTGAAAAAAATGGACATGTTGCATGAGTGGAACTCCAGGCTAGCATCATTTCCTTTTCCTTCCTCTGATTTTAAGTGAGGAGTCAGTCTAGAAGGACAGGAGAAGACCCCACCTCCTAATTAACTCAGGGGAAAAGGTTGGAAAGGCCATGCAGTTAACCTTTCTAATTGCATCGCCAATTACAATAATAGAAAGGAAGACCGCCTAGCAGTGAATCAGAATTCTGGGAAAATCTCATGGAGATTCCAGGCACCATGTGAGCCAAAAGACTGGAGAAGTTGAGCATATGTAGCCAAACCCCGTTAATCTCTTTGTGTGTTTTCCTTAGTCCTCCAGGGTTCATTTTGGAGAGGGAGTTCAGCGTATAGGAGAATGAAAATAGTAATTCTGGTGGAAGCTGAAACCAGCAGGGAAGCTGGGTTCAGTTGCAGCAGCACAGGAGGTAGACGGTTAAGGTCTTTCTTCTGAAGGTGCCACTAGGTACAAGCAATTCCAAGTGACACCCTTGGCAAACTATTCCAGTGGCCTCCCAAGCTTTGGGCTAGTTAGGCTTTAATTGCATATTTTTTGACAAGCACATATGTAGTTGCAAGGAACAGAAGAAGAGGAGCAAAACCCTGAACAACTTTGTTGAGGTTATGTCTCCTGACCAAAGGATTCCAACCGGGTGCTCAATCCTGAAGTTCATTGTATCTGCTTCCAAGGGCACCTAATGACTTTAGCCTCAGGTTCAGTATCAGTTCTTAATAGGTAACACCAGTTTCCATCCCATTCTTTTTGATGGAATGAAAATAATATATGCCTGTGTTCCTATATGTCAAATGAATCAATTCCCTATCTCCATGAACTTATTTACAAATGCAACATTTTTGGAGAAGGAAAATTTGCCAAGAAGCAGGAAAGTCTCCTTACAGAGCGGAAACTATTTTTACGATCCAAGGATGAGCACCAAAGACACTAGAATAATTCATTCTATGAAGATTGCCAAGAAAACCTTGTTTTGAAATCCCCACACCCGTGATGACATCATGCTAGGTGAGGCATCCACCTTTGGAAACAATACATAGACATTTGTTCTTGAGCCCTGCTGCCTGGTTTCAAAGGGCTTTTTATTTTTTTGCCTCTCCTGGTGGTTCTGAGTGGCTGCAACACATGGTAAATCTTTAACTTCAAGTGTCCTTCTGTGGTGACCAACTAAAATATTAGCAAAATAAATGTTTTATGGGAAAGTGTTGGCAGGAGCCCCAACAGAAACAGGTGGTATTGGGTTATTTCAGTATAATGTAATGATACAGCCAGGTTTCCATCTGGACAGCATGTGGTTGGGTCTGTTCAGAGAGTATCAAAGAGAGTGAGTATGCAATGGGGAGAGCCAGCCATGCACAAGTGTGCAGCTAGATGGCTACTTTACAAAATAATAGTCTGGGTTTCGGGTCCTCTGGGTTAAATATTTTTACTGTCAAAATCTGAATTTCTTCATAAAATATTAAAGGCGAAGCAAACCTCTGACATGCAATCCAGAGCCGTGTAATTATAAGGCAGTTCCTGGAAACCAGAGAGCGTGCATTAAAGCTAGGCATTTATTATCAAGGAGTTCATTACCCTTGGAAGCGAAGACGTGTTTCAGAGGAAGCCTCAGAACAGAGAAGCTTTTTAGCAAGGCTTCCTAGACTATGAAAATGAAGTTCAGCCTTGTTGGTAAGAATACAACGAGAAAATAAAGAGAGAATGGGATTAGTTGACTGTAAGGGCCTGATTGTGATCCAAAGCTAAAGAGATATATCCTTAATTTACCACCAGGGAAGAGTCTTTCTCCCTCTTCCATAAAATTTCTGCTTCAGGCATTTCAAAATACATGGAGTTAGGAACACTTGGAACATTTGGTTTTGTACTCAGCTCTCCTCACTGTATGTTTATGCTAAGCTTGATAATAAACTCTTGGCTCAATAACTCCCTCTATGTATCCCAGAGAGAGGCATCAAATTATGGCTATGGGCAGAGGTAGATCCTCTTCAGAGGCAGAGAGACCTCACTCCATGGCTCTCTCAACTGAAGCCAGAGGAAGAAGATGAGAATATGCACAGAGGGAGTAAGCAATTTGGAAGTGGCTTGCAATCCCCTTGGTGCTGACTAGAGAACTCAGGAAGTCATGGGCACCATCTGCCAAAATGAAGGAGCCACTTGGACCCCAGGATACTTGGCCAGAAAGACCTGGCTTCTAGAGAATTCTTTGTAGGCATTAATCGAGAGTGCGGTAGACATTGAAAGCAAAGGCAATCGAAGGCTGATGGATAAAAGTGATGAAGCAGGGAAGGCTCAGAAAGAAGAGATAATGAAGTCAAGCACTTAATTATAATGCCTTCATGCCACTGGTACCCAGAGGGGGAATGCATTCAGGAGGCTCTTGCCTGTTAGTCAGAGAGTGGGCTGTTCTACATTACCTGATATATTTTTCTAGGTTAGCAGAGAGAGACAGAAGAGATGGTGTGATGAGAGGCCTGGAAGCCACGAAGTCTGATTCTTTTACTGTTCCTCTTGTGGGGCTGGACAGAGACTAAGGAGAGAATGGAACCCTAGAGGATAAGACAGGTTATGTACTGTGGGCCCTAGGTTACCTGGGAAAGTAATATTCGCCATCTGGAGCAGACCTGACATGATGCGATAAAGACGTATCTCGGTTCTTCTTTCCAAAATGCGTTGGGACCCTATTGTATGCACCATAGGACTTTGGCTCCCATGGGGTTCTAGAAGGTGGTGGCAGGCATAGTCTTGCTTGTTGAGGAATTTATGATCTAATGGGGGAGAGTGCACACCCAGCGGGGAACTGGAATTTGAGCCACCCTAGGGCAGAGGCTCTATCTTCATTTTATGCTTCATCACATGGCATATAGTAGATGCTAAAATAAATGCTAAACTGAACTAGACTAGAAGACAGGTGATGGGGTTGGACAGGTATTTGTATGGCTTACAAGTATCTTTTGACCTCTTTGGTGAGTCTCAAGTTCTCATGTGTGGAATGAAGGGTCCGATGATTGGACCAATCTCCCAGCTCTCATATCCTAGGACCTTAACTCAGAGAATATATACAGAAGTGCCAATGATTATAGGTAACAACTCTTACCATTCATGAGCATCTTTATGTTAGGGGATTTAACCCTCAACACAACTCTGTGATGTTAGAGCTTTATCTCCATCTTTTATAGACGGGCAAACTCATTCCCTTTTTCAGGTTCACACAGCAGGTGAATGTTGGAATGGGGATTCTTCAAACTCAGCTATGTCTGACTCCAAATACTGAGTTCTTTCCACCATACATCAGGCTGCCTCCCACCTCCATGCTAAGGAAATATCAGAATGAATGTAATGATTTAAGAGAGAGGTGGGGAACTTCATTACCAAGATCTGATTTATGCCTCAGATATAAGTGCTCGGCTCTTCGGTAGCCAGGTAGGGGTTTTTTAGTCTTTAGAAATCATCCGAGATCAAGACAGTTGACTGAATTAATTGCACAACCATTGAAAACTCTCTGAGTATCTTCCCCTGGAGTTGTCTCCCCCACTTCCCTTTTCTCCTGGGTTCCAAACTCTCCAGCTCTCCAAGTATAATGACATGAGTTGTTCCTTAAGGAAAAATAAATCCTTTAAGCCGCGGAGGGAAGCGAGTGTTCCGCTCCGAGTTAGGGAGAAGAAGAGCTGGAGCAGAGCCTGGGTTTTGCAGGTGGGAAGGCGTTGACCTGTGGTTGGGAATCCCTCCTGCTCTGCTGTTGGCCTGTGGTGGTTTATTCTGATAGGCAGGAGGAGAAAGGGAGGCCAGGAGCTTTGTGAACAAATGCAGTGAGTCTGGCTCCTCTTGAATTGTCACTGGGCTCTACATGGCATGGCTGAAGTGAGGAAGGCTGCTTCTGGCTGTTGGGGAAATTGCCCAAACTATTCTTCAATGTTGTGGTGACAACAAATCAGATGCAGATGTAGAATTTGGGTGGTCATTCCAAGATCTTGTTGAAAATGTTGCTGCTGCCTAATATTTATTGAGCACTTAATATGTGCAAGGTCCTGTGCTAAGTGCTTTGCAATGGAGAAAAGTGAAGCTTAAAAAGGTTGGTGAACTGGCCTGAGATCTTAGGGGTAGGAGGGGTGAACTCAAACCAGGTGTGTCTGACTCCAAAACCCAAGCTCTTAATCATTATGCTAAAATTAAAGCCCCAATATAGTGCCATATAAAAGTAGTGAATGCGTGTCTATCAGTGGGATAAGTTGGGGCTCGTGGATAATCATTTAGAATGGAGCAGAAGGGCCTTTCCTTTCATTTTGGCAAAATAAATTTCAGATGGATTAAATGTGTGGGCTAAAAGCAAACCCATAAATGTAATGGGAGAAAAAGATGGTGAATATAATAAATGATGATATGAGGCAGAGGAAAACTTTATAAAAATAACTTTTAAAAAAGATAAAAAGGATATTTGGCTACAAAAACCTTCCAACATTTCTATATATGAAAACTGTGAGGAAAGTTAAAAGACAAACAACTGGGAAAAACATATGCATATTCTTTATGTCGGCTAAAAGGTGCATATTCTTACTAAACTGATGTGTACCACAGTCTTACCAACCAAATAAAGAGACAGATACTCTCTTCCTCTAATAGAAACATGAGTAAAGACCACAAATAATTAATTCACAAAGAAGAAATACAAATGGACAATGTGCAAATGAATAGTGAGAGTTCAGCCTCACTAGCAATAAAAAATTAAATTTTAATTGATATTAAAATTGACAATTAAAAAATTGTCACAGAGAGAGAAAAAATAATAAACCTTGTGAGGACATAGGGAGATTGCCCCTACTTTGGGATGATTTCCTATATTAATGGTGGAGTGTGATTGGTACAATTTATCTACAGGGCACTTTGACAACATGTATCAACGTTTTAAATTTGTTCACATCCTTTGTCTCAATCATTTTACATCTAGCAATCTGTCCCAGAGAAAATCGTACTGAATGTGAACGATGACTTACCTCTAAGGACAGGCATTGAAGCAATGTTTCTAATGGTAAGAAAATTAGAAATAATCTGAATATTCAATAAGAGAAGCTGGGTTAAAGTAAATTTTTTAACTTTCATTTAAATGGTAAGGAATATGCTAGAATATTATCCAGTCACTCAAAATAACTTTGTAGAAGAATATTTAATGCCACAGAAAAATGTTCAGTATATATTCCTTGGGGAAAAATGGGCTATAGAGCGGCATACATTAAAAAACAAAAATCACACGTTTATACCTTTTCTAAAATGAATGGAAGAAGAAACACTAAAATATTAATAGGGTCTACCTCTCTGATCAAGGGTGTATATATATATATATATATATATATATATATATATAAAATCTTTGGTATGTTTTCTTATAATTTTCAAATATTTTATAAGTATTTTTTGTAATCGAGAACAAAATAATATTAAAAAGCCTATTTTTGATATAATTTACTAAGACATGGTGTGTTTGTGTATGGGGGAGGGCTAAGGATCAAGTGCTACAAAATTCATCCTCTGAAATATTGTTGCCATTTCTGAGCATATGATTATAGCTTTGGGAAACCTAATGCTTTCTAAGGAGCACGAAGACGCACATAGAGGAAATTCTACTTTGAGATTTCCAGGTAAAGGCAGGGAGCTATTAATTTACTGAACACATGAGTGTAAAAAAGTGGAGAAGATGTTAATTTGACCCAGAAGTGGATCCACCCCCAGAAGCAGAGGTGGCCCAGACTCTCCATGCCTTCCAGTGCATATTAGACTGAGATCTGGCTTCTCTTATAGTCACATTTTCAGGTTTTAAGTCCCCCTCCAACCTATTTAATCACATAGAGGAAATTTAGGACTAGAGTTGGGTAATTAATATGTGTGTGTGTGTGTCTTTGGGCGACGGAGGGGGTAGGTGAGAGTCTATGGGGGTGCCCAGTCCCAGGAGAGGGGACAGAGAAGGGACAGATCTGTAGTCATTAGGATGGGCCTTCATGCTGAGTAGCAATTTGTACGCATTTGATAGCCCAAATGGTGTGTGTGTGTGTGTGTGTGTGTGTGTGTGTGTGTGTGTGTGTGTGTGTGTGTGTGTGTGAATGTACGTGAGGAGGTAGGCATTGTAAGATTTTTGTTGTTTGGTATTTTTGAGCTGAAGGCTACTGTTTTTATTAAGGCTCTAATCTGGGTTGAATTTATCAGCTCTGTTGATCAATTTTTCAAAGGAGTTTAATTAACTACTTAATGAAAAAATCTACTTTGCTGTGTAAATTCATGCCTTGTTAAATTCCGGCCAGAGACTGTGGAAGGTGGGACTGGGATCTTCTTGCTAGGGGTCTATTGGTCCCACTAATCACCTTTTGGTCGTCTAGAGGTAGGAAGTGGAATTCTGGATCACTGACCCCTAAATTCAGAACCTGGAGCTTTCAGAGTGTGCTCTAGATATCAAACAGAATGTTTACCTGTTACCTTGGTTGGGGAAAGAATTAGTAGCCAGCTGGTAGTCCATTTAATACAGTCTTGTATTATCACTGGGGAATTCAGAGCAGCTAATGGTCTCCTTTGCCTCTTTCTCCAGCCACGTGTTTTTCTAGCAGTGTCTTTATTTTGTGTTTGTATCCCTTTGCACTTTTCTTTGTTATATACCAGTCTGTGTTCAGATGAACCATTTTCTCTAATCAAATAAAGGTATCGTAAATTTTATGTCTACTTTTCTAGATATGAACAATTGGACCCAGCTATTATTGTATTTTCCCATGTTAAAAAAGTTATTCTTGGGCTTCCCTGGTGGCGCAGTGGTTGAGAGTCCGCCTGCCGATGCAGGGGACACGGGTTCGTGCCCCGGTTTGGGAGGATCCCACATGCCGCGGAGCGGCTGGGCCTATGAGCCATGGCTGCTGAGCCTGCGCGTCCGGAGCCTGTTCTCCGCAACGGGAGAGGCCACAATAGTGAGACGCCCGCGTACAGCAAAAAAAAAAAAGTTATTCTTTTATAACTTTATAAAGATTTTAAATAACACCAGGACAAAAATAGGGAACCAGCCTGTTTGCCCTCTTGAAGTTTGCTGAACAGTCAATTTCTACCTGTTAAGTGTCAGTCAATCCATGTTATATCCATGGATTATATTGCTGATATACTATATCAGCAATATAACATAAGCAAATTTAAGACAACATGGAAATCTTCGTGGACGGGTATTGAATGACTCATTAAAGTTCAGATGGATTCTGTCTTTATTTCTCTCTCTACTTTAGTTTCCTAAAGTGCGGTATGGTGAAGGAAACTAACTAGGATTTGGATTTCTTTGGATTTATATATTTCTCCAGTGCTGAATAGCTATTTTTTCAAGTCAGGCCATCTCTGTTCCCTCTCCACGGGAGTGAGAAATGGGGCAGTATATTCAATTTTGTTGCCAAGACCCATTGCCCTACACCAAGGGGTCGTAGAGCAGTATGGAAACTCTTTGCTCTTGGTTGAAAAATGCAAGCCCCTTCTGCTAGATAAATCAATGTGTGATGGCCTCAAATCAAATGCCTTCATTTCAAAGTGACTGGCCTTTGCTTTAGATCTATCAGGAGGAGAGAAAGTCTAGAGGATTGGAGAAAATCCAAACCGGTTCATCAGCCCTTAATGTTTTCAAGAATGTTTTATTTTGCTGCAGTGTCTAGTAGAGAGTTTCAGGCTGCCTTGGTGAGGGATGAAAAGCAGAGCCAGTGACTGGTGACTTAATAAGCTTCAGAACGTGGAGCCAATTAAGCTAGAAATCTTGAGGAAGGTGTGCCTTTGGGGTGTTTATGACAATCTAGAGTAATATGAAATTAAAAAATCCTTCTCTTTGGAAGGAACATCCACATTTACAGCCATCTGTGAGAAACAAACTGGGTTATTAAGTACTTTGGGTTGGAAAATGCGCAGCTCTTTGCATTTCCAGCACAGATCTGGAACACTGTTCTTCCAGGGTCCTTTGGGAGTGAGGAAAGTCTGTTTAGAACATGCACAAAAATGCAAAAATGAATTGCATTTGGCTATTAGTAACATAGATTGGAAACAACACTAGCTTATACAAGTTATGAGTTTTTTCTCTCATGTGTAATAGACGAAGAGACAAGCAGTCTATGCTAATACGGTGACCCCATGGTGTCATCAGGGTCCCAGGTCTTTCCATCTTCCTGTTCCTCCATCCTTAGCACATGGCTTTCGTCTGCAGGGCTGCCTCATGGTCCAATATAGCTTCTGGATTGCAGTCTTCATCTTTTCCACACCTAGATGGGGAGTGAAGGGCAAAAGGGGGAGATGCCAGCTGTGTGTCCCTCCCTCAGGGAGGTTTTCTGGGGCTCCCCTTCAACCGTGTCCATCTGCATATCATTGGCCACTCCCACTTGCAAGGGCATATTTTAGCTTAAGATCTGCAACTGGATTCTTGTACTGAGGAAGAAGGAAGAAAGTACAGTAACTGGGCAACTGTCTGTGGGCCACAGTAGGAGCTCCTGAGCAAGCCGGTGTGAGGTCTTTCCTGCGTAAGCCCGCACACTTCCAATTCTGATTCCAAAGGCTTTAGCACCCTTTCTCTATACATTCAGAGCCTCTCAACATCCTGTGTTTGTAGACAAGGAAATGAACTGGTTCACCTCTAATATACGTAGACCTCAGAGAGGTTCACCAATTTGCTATGGGATACACAGAATCTAAAGAGGTGGAGAAATTGGCCCCAGATCCTGGAAGTTGACATGAAAGGCAAGAGTGTTAAAAGCACAATTTGAAATATTGTCACTGGTGTCACCAGTTCACCAAGGACAACAGGATGTGGATATGATTAACTCTCAGTCTCCAGTTTATCCACAGCAGAGGAATTCTCATAGTAATAGTCACCTTATTCTGTGCACTTAATATAGGCCAGGTGTTATCCATCCATTATGTCTAATCCTCATATAACCCTGCACAGGAGGCACCGATATCCCAGTTTTTCAGCTAGGGAAACAGGGCATCAGAGGGGTTATATCACTTATTCAAGTCACACGGTTAGTAAGAGCTGGAGTAGAGATTTGGACACACATCTCGGACAACAAATCCGTGTTCCTCTCCTCTGCTGCATGCTGGCGATTGGATGCTGGTTTAGGAAAGACATCCAGGTCCTATAGAAAGAGATTTGAGGGGCTTGTTCTCATGATGGGAAGCGGTACTTAGGATGGTGTGACGTTTCCCTGCTCCTGCTTCTGCTCCATGGCAACTGTTCACTCACCATTCTGCATGCATCCCAGCCCCCCCGCTGGGTGCTCAGAGCAGCGGGCTCCCAGCCCCTTCTTTTCCTCATTGGGTCATGTTGCATGCCACCCTCCTCCCCATGTGCCACTCTGGAGAGGCGCATAAAAGCAATCAGTATATTCTCATATTTTTTCTTGATGTAAAAAGATGAAGTCATGACATATGGTCAGATTGCCAGCACTGTTAATAATAAACCTCACATAATTAAGCACTGATTTATTCCTTTATATAAGTGAAACAAATTGCTTTAACTGCCTTTGCTCGAGACCATCCAGTCAGATGGATTATGTATAGGAAGTTGAAACTAAAAGTTATGGGCGCTCATATTTCACTCTGATGGAGGTTTATTGGAGGTACAATTAGAACCCTAACTAAATGTGTCCTGTGTTCCCTTTGATGGAGAGATCAGATATTAATCTGGGGATATGACTAATTCTCAACACAGCTGCTCTCCTTGCTCTAATATTCCCACTTTCAGTTCAAAACCTGGAAACATGTTTAAAAAATTGATCAGAGCTTATAATAGCAATAATCACCTTGAAATTGGTTGTTACTTCAGTTAATGAACTGAGTAGGAGAGCAAAAGCCTCCCTCTGTGTCCCTCAGGCCTTTAACTAACAAGCTAGTTGTTAATCACTGGGTTTATTAAAAAAGAAAAATCTCTTTAGGGGATTGGACTGGGAAAAAGTAGGGGGCTGAGTGTTCTCAGTCTGAGGATCCTTTGACAGCTCTGATCATCTCCGGCAGCTACATCCCTTTCCCACCAAGGCCAGGGCTGTGGTGACCTGTGGAGATGGCATCTCTTCCTCCAGGCCCTGGGGCCCGGCTGCCTGAAGAGTGGTCCAGAAGCTTATTAGAAATGAAGAATCTGAAGCCCCAGCACAGACCTGCGGAACCAGGGTCTGCACTTTAATAAGCTCCTCCACTGAAGGCATCTGGGTTCCTTCATTTGCTCCAAGCCTCAGCTTGTAAAACGGACCTCATCTCAGAGGCTTCTCTACAGGCTCTCATAAGGTCTCAGCAAACCCCCTCCTTCTGACCTCAACTGAATCCCCGTGGAACAGGGCAGTGTACACCAGAGCATGGAGCATGACACCTGGTGAGAAGTAGACTCAATACATGTATGTGTAAAAAGCTATTTCCCCAAAGTGTATCTTCTTTCAAGGAAGAATCTCTTGGAGAAAGGGGAAGGCCTGCCGGGTAAGAGTCTTGGGATGGTCAAGCAGTCTCAGGTGAGCCAGGCGGTCCCTGGGGTTCGGAAGTTGTGAGGTAAGGGACTTACATCCTTAGAACAATTTCGTACTGTCCTACTTTCACATCCTAGTGCCTGGATGTGACCCCTTGCCCTTCATCTAAACACCATTGCCATTTCCTGCTCACAAGAGAAGCGCTCCTTTCCCACAGATCCTGCAGACTTCCGCAGACCCCTAAGCAACACTTTCCAACTGAGTAGAGTTCAGCCCTGGGTTCTGCTGAAGCTTTAATGAGCTGCTGTTTTATTTCCTTGCTCTGTTTCCTTTTCTAACTGTCCACGGCGAAAGATTTCCTCAAAAGCTTAATGAAACCCGAATCACAGCACGGCTGTGTTTTATCGATGTGCCTGCCACTGTTCTGGAACTGTGGGGTCGCTAGGGTAGGGGAGCAGCTTCAGGGAGCCGCCCGGGGCCGTGGGGATGACGTCATGGGTTAGAAAGGCTGGGAGCAGTTGGAGGAGAGATGCTGCTAACAGTCTGGGGTTTGCAGATAAGCCCAGGAGTAAAAAGTGACATAGTCAGGATTAAGCAGAGCATTGGAGATTAGAACTATGAGAAGCCAGCTGGGGCCCATCCCCTTCCTTGTTCAGGTCCTGGAGTCGCTTAACTGTGAATCAAGCTCGTGGGAAGATGCGGGACCGGCTGTGCACAGCGACCCTACCGGGACCTCACCTCCCCACCGCTCCAGACGAAAACCGCCATCCACGTTCACTTCCTCTGTGGTTTTTGTAGGTGTTGGGTTCACTCAGTGGACATGCCGCCCTCCTTCCAGATTTACTGGAATATAATTTTCACTCTTGGGAGGGTAGCCCCTGAATGACCCTTTATTTCTCTCCCTAAACGGAGGGAGACGGTTTACACCGCTGGTCGTGAACTGGCTCATAATGTGATTCTGTGTTGGAATCACATGAATGACTTTTCACCCATAATGCTTCTCTAAGAATTTTAAGTTACAAATAAGGAGTCTCATTTTGTACTTCTGCAGAGTAATTGCTTAGGAATTCAAACAAAACGACCTATCTGGTAATCCATGGTGTATGTCTGTGAAATTTCATTTTCTTTACTTGCACCTTGTTACTTTTCTCTTTTTTCAGACCTGGAGATTTGCAGGCAGTTGCACAGTATTAGCCTTGGAAGGACCCTGTGTACGAGCTAGTGCAGAAGAGGATCTTAGTCTTGGGGCAGGGATTTAGAGTCGGCGGTGTGGGGAGGAGGGGGACTGCGATTTATCCAAACTCACAAAATTAGCTGGTGGCAGAGCTGGAATCCTGCTTCTCCTTTCTTAAACTGGATTTTGAAAATTGCGCCCTTTCTCCTTAACTTTGCAATTCCTACCCCCATCCCCGCCCTGTTGCCATTTGTCTATATATTTTTTTCCCAATTCGGAAATTTAAAAATATAAACAAAATTGACTTTATTAGTGCTTTCCTTTATGGTGTCTGCGTGTTTCTGTCATATTTAGGGATGTCTATGGTGCTTCAAGGTTATTTTGAAAAATGTTTTCTTCTAGTGCATTTGTGTACCGTAGAAGGGCTTGTGAATAAATTAGTAAATGCCTGTCATTGTCTCCTCTGCCTTTCTTTGTTTTCACAGCACTTATTATTCTCCACGCATTGGAATGTGTTATAAGAGGAGGGATTTTTTTGTCCTCTACAGTACTTTGTCCATAGTAGGTCTGTAGGAAGTATTTGATGTTGAAATAATTTATGGTTTATTTTCACATGTAAATGCAGTTGGAATTTGTTGTAAGGAGTACGGTGGATCTTTGACTGTACTTCCTCTCTCCCCCTTCCAGTAGCTGCCTTTTTGTCTTCAGCCAATTTATTGATCAGTAAGTTTATTCTTTCCCCATGGATTTGAAATGACATTTTTATCCCATAATGCATATCTGAATTTATTTTAGGACTGATCTTCATAAATGTCCTGGCTTTCTTTCATATGTTTTTCTTTAGGTGAGATTTTTTTGGGTTCATTTTATCAAATGCCCCCACTCCCTACCCCTGTGTTTGTTCTGATTGTTGAGATTGAACCCCAGTCCTTCTACCTCAGTGTTCAGTACTCCGAGACCAAATTAGCTTGACATAAAAAAAGAAGCCATCTGAAGAATAAATTAAATCGTTGTGGTCAGCAGGATTGGAGGTCTGAATCCAGAAATAACAGAGTTGCATTTATTGAAAACGTACTATCTTATTTCATTGACTAGAAGATACCATTAATTATAAGACATCATTATTTTATGTATCATTAGAAATAAAAGATTGCCAAATTAATTATGTCAATTGTAAGATGCATCTAACTTCAGAGATGTTAAAATGTTAAAAAAAATGCGTCTTAGAAGCAATGAAATACCACATTAGTAGAATGTTATAGAAACTATAGTAGGGAATTTTCTTATGCAGTAATTTTCCTACTCTTTTTAAATGTTTTTCAAAAGTCATCTCGTTTGTCCCTTATTACTTCTCTATGGTATAGGAAGGACCAATATTTTCATTCCCAAGTTACCCATAACAATAATAGTAACACATATATAGCAGGAACTATGAATTGGGTGCTGTCCTAAGTCCAAGGCTGCAAAGTAAGTAGTAATGTCAAAAAGAGTCATGTACCACAATGTTCATTGCATCACTACTTACAATAGCCAAGACATGGAAGCAACATAAGTGTCCATTGACAGATGAATGGATAAAGAAGATGTGGCACATATATACAATGGAATATTACTCAGCCATAAAAAGAAAGGAAATTGAGTTATTTGTAGTGAGGTGGATGGACCTAGAGTCTGTCATACAGAGTGAAGTGAGTCAGAAAGAGAAAAACAAATACCGTGTGCTAACACATATATATGGAATCAAAAAAAAAATGGTTCTGAAGAACCTAGGGGCAGGACAGGAATAAAGACGCAGATGTAGAGAATGGACTTGAGGACACAGGGAGGGGGAAGGGTAAGCTAGGACGAAGTGAGAGAGTGGCATGGACATATATACACTACCAAATGTAAAATCGATAGCTACTGGGAAGCAGCCGCATAGCACAGGGAGATCAGCTCGGTGCTTTGTTACCACCTAGAGGGGTGGGATAGGGAGGGTAGGAGGGAGATGCAAGAGGGAGGGGATATGGGGATATATGTATACATATAGCTGATTCACTTTGTTATACAGCAGAAACTAACACAACACTGTAAAGTAATTATAGTCCAATAAAGACGTTACAATAAATAAATAGCCCCAAAAAATTAAAAAAACAATTTAAAAAAAGTAGTAATGTCAAGATTTGAGCCTGAGAAATGTAGCTCAGATGTGTGATTCAGAGTTGATGCTCTGCATCAGACATAATGTACATATGATGAGGGACATGAGGCCTAGAGACCTTCAAAGATTTGCCATGATCCCTCATGGATTCCAATTCCTACCCTAGCACCTTTTACACACCATCATTTGAAAATCGTCATAGTGAACACCACGGGATTTATGTTTCTAAACCTTTGGTTTTTAGCTCAGAGGAGCCTAACAGTCTTGGCCTGTGGGTGTGGCCAGGAAGGATGGTGAGTAGGAAAGGGAGCCATCCAAGCTCTTTAAACCAGATGCATCTTCTAAGTCTCTTCTCTGTTCCTTTCTGACAGCAGTATGGGGCAGGAAACTCAACAACTCTGTACAAAAGAAAGGCTGGTTCTTGTCTGGAAGCGTGTGTCCTTTGGTTTGGGTTGTTTTTGTTATTTCTGCCTCGGCTGGAATAAAACATCCTGGTCAGGCATGAGTTCGTCATTGGGACTTTGGGTTTCTGTCCTGAGGCTCTCACTCTGGCTGACCCCGGGCAGGATCGCTAACAGTGGCAGCTCTCTGAACGACCTCTCCCACAGAATTATGCAGAACTGAGTTCTGTGGACCCATAGTCCTTACAGGTGAGGGATGTAGTATCTTTCCCTGGAGTTAATTATCTGCATGCCTGCATCTGAACTTGCTGCATGGAATAGAGATTTTGTGTTTATCTGGAACTAATGGCTTCCTGAAGTATCAACTGATAGAATCTTTTAAAGTCATTTCCCTACACGAAGGACTCAAGGGCATGTGCACGAGTGATGTGTGAGTTTTCACTGTGGTTTTTGGGGTAAAGAACTTTCCAGATGGAGGGAGGCAGGAGCGCTTTACTTGGACTTAGGGTGCCAATCCCTGGTTGAGTGGGGATCAGGCAGTCTTCTCCTTGTTCGAGCCGCAAGAGCATAAAACGGGTGTAGATGAACAAACTTCGCTAATGCTTTTACTGTGATAGGTGTCAGGGGCACCAGCCTACTCTATATTCATCATCAGAAGCCAAAATAAAAGGAGTGAGAGAGGAGTTTAAGCCCCAGCTAGATCAGACCTTACCGGCCCCTTCTCAGTTCCATGCATTAAAACCCCTTATGATGGCCCCAAGTGAGGGTTTCGGAGAGGGTGTCATCATCTCACTGCGGTGGCTTCTGATTGGCCATCAAAGAGAAGGAAATCTGCTGACTCTTACAAATGAGAATTTACTGTAGTCTCATGTGTTAAATCTTAACTAATGATCCCTAAGAAGAACTGCTCCCCAACCTCATTAACTAATTAAACAATTCAGATAGAGAGTTATCCATGCTGCAAAATATTGCTAAAGTAACTGGTGCTCTTCTCCTGTTCTGGAATGATTTCTTAACAAAACCCAAGGATGCCTGGACACTTCTTCCATTGCTCTGCCTGGGAGCCCTGACACTGGTTCCATGCCTGGGATTTGATGTGCCCCGGAGGCTGCCCTCTGGAAGACGACTGCCAAGCCTCTGCAGGCTTCGAGGGTTTTCCAGGCATTCTCTTTCTCAGCAGGGCTGTGAAAAAGGAAACGGAGTTGGCCTCTCTTAGCACGAGAGAGCTTTTGCTCTCTGCTGTGATTAAGGAAGCTACGCTTCTTGAGATAGTGATTTTGTTTTCATTGTTTCTCTCTTGTTGAGGACCCCCTGTGCTGAGGTATTTTGAATTAAATAGCTGGGTCCCGAAGATGTTAATTACTGTAATTTATTGGAGAACTTCAAATCAGGAGTTAGTTTCCTTTGAAATACACATTGCCTCTCTTATGTATTAAGCAATGGTGATCCTAATGCCTTCAGTTGTGATTGTGGCTATGGGGTTGGTTAGGGTCCTGAGGAACCCTCCGGAACATGTAGTTTTTTAACTCTAATTGCAGGTTCTGTGGCTTGGCCTCTGCTATATGTTTGTAGCAGAGGCTAGCTATGAATTTGCTATTTCAACAACAGCTCAGGGAGGCAATATTAGGGGTTGGCCTTTGGGCATAGACTGTGTAAGTTAAATAAATCTCTGCTGCCGACTTACTGTCTCTATGATTTTAACCTCTCCAAGTTTTGTGTTCTCATTTGTAAAATAGGAAAATAAAAAGACAGGTCCACAATAGCTTATCTGAAACCTTTGGGGCTAGCGAGATGTCTTTTAGAATTCAGATTCTTTCATATCTTAGAAAAGTACACTAGTGCATATGCCGTATTTTACAGTAAACCCCCCAGCAAGGGCAAAATCTGTGTGGTATCCTGTAACCTATTAATATATCTGGGGCAACACACGTGACTATTGACATTAAATAAAGATCAGGAATAGACTTACAGCAGTTAGAATTCAGGTCAGATTTTATTGCCAAGTGAGTTTGTGGCAAACTTATGACAAAACCAGATAGTTTTCAGGGCTTTTGGATTTTGGAACTGTAGATACGAATAGTGAATCTGTACTTACTCATAAAGTGATTTTTCTTCAGTAAGGTGTGTGTCAAGTACGTATCGAAGTGGCTTCTATAACACCAGCTGCCCAATAAATGTTAGCTAGGGTAGGGATTCCCATCCCCTCACAGAGCCCACATCCTTACTGCTAGCTTGTCTCTGAGTCTTCTGGCTGGTCATTTTGTCCCTGAGTCAGCCTGTAAAAATGTGTCATCTCCAAGTGTATCCAGATGACAAGACTTTTACCAGCTTTGTCTCTTAAGACGGTTCTCTTGTTCCACTAGTTCTAGAGACGAGCACTGTCCCACTGAACTTTCTGTAATGATGGAAGTGTCCTCTATCTGTGCCATCCAATATGGTAGCCATTAGCCATGGATGACTACTGAACACTTGACATGTGGCCAGTGTGATTGGGAAACTGAATTTTAAATTTTATTTAATTTAAAGTAATTAATTAAACTTAAAAGAGCCTGAGGGGGTAGTGCCACCACATACATTATTGGGCAGTGTAATTCTACGGAGACCTGGGCATGGAGTTCAATGCCGAGGGGACGTTCTCCTCTCTAGGTACAGAATTCTTTATTCTCAAGCTGCTGAAGCTGGTAAGAAACTACTCGTTCATTTATTTATTTCCCAGGTATTTTATGAGTGTCTGCTATTGATCAAACTCTTTTAGGCACTGGGGATACAGAACCAGGTTTTTGTTTGTTTGTTTTTTGGCTGCACTGCACGGCATGTGGGATCTTAGTTCCGAGACCTGGGATCCAATCCACGCCCCCTGCAGTGGAAGTACAGAATCTTAACCACTGGACCTCCAGGGAAGTCCCCAGAACCAGGTTTTTACACTCAAGGAGGACACACACACTAAATGCGTACATTTGTGAGGATATGTGAGCAGACATCTCAAACATAAACACACAGTGATGAATCCGGGGATGGAGATTTTGGAGTGCTGTGGGGGCACAGAAGCAGGACACACAACCAGGTGAGGGTTCAGAGAACTTTCTTGAGAAGGAACTGCCTGGTTTCTTGTACAAGTAGTAGAAGTTAGCCAAGGGCAGTGGGCTAAGGCAAAGAAGGAATTACAGGTGAGCCTGAGAAAAGACGTGGAAATGAAAACAGCGTGGGGTTGTGGCCAGTGATCAGCTGTTGACGTGGCTGTAGGGGCTGAGGCTGGGGTGCAGGATGGTGATCAGCACCCGGTACGGTTCGGAGCTCCTGAGACAATACTTAGAGCAAGGATTCCCTCTCACTGTTTCAGCCAGCATTTAATCAGGAAGACGGAATCCACTCTAGACATTTCGAGAGGGAAGAAGTTTCACGTGAGGAATCGGTGGCCTCTATACTGATTGGACTCTGGGAACAAAGGTCAGGCCACTGTCAAGAAATCAGAAGTTAGGGATTTGGTGGGAGCTGCCTCTTATTATCTCGGCTGCCTGTGGCATTGAACACACGGGCAAAATCCACATCTGTCATCCGCTCTCTTCCAATTCCTATTTGCCTGCTGAAGCTGGAGAGTAATGCTTTTCTTTCTCTTTTGCCTCCAAATCTCACGTCAAGTTCTTTCAATGGTGGGGTTTAGCAAGGAAATCTGTGAATTGTAGTTCCCAAGCTTTCCACTCTATAGGTATAGGGAAGGGCTTGGAAGAGCCGGCTGGCACCGAGGAATAACAAATAGTATAAGGTACAGACATTTTCTTAAGTGTCTCAAACTAGTAATGTTGCCTGCAGGTAAGGTGATCACAGAATTTACCCAATCCAGGTCACTTCTGCAAATAAAGGGGCTCTGGAATTTATTAATAGATATTAGATGATACGCAGGAATGTAATCTGTGACTGTCCCAGGTAAATGGAAATGAATGGTTACCCTAGATTAGGGCATCATTAAGAAATATATATACTGTATATATATATATTTTTTTTTGTAAGTGGACACATAGAAGAGGCAACAAGGGAAAATGTGGATAACTGTTGAATCTGGGTGACAAGTACATGGAATTTCATTATACTATTTTGTCTGCTTTTGTGTGGGTTTGAAATTTTCATAATAAAGTTAAATAAGGAAAGAAAGTACCTAAAATTGAGATTTTAATTGATTCATATATACATATTATATACATATGTGTGTGTTGTGTACAACTGTTAATACAACCTTTTCAGATAATGATGACGTTTTAAAAAAATATGTATCACGTGGTCTTTAAGGACCCTTGAGAATAAAGTTTTGTCACCAGAAAGGGGAAAGGGCTTTGGGTCGGGGCTTGGGGCTGTTGAACACTACACCTGAATTCTGTTTCAAGTTGGTCAGTAGGTCTTTAGGGTGGTCTTGGTAAATGAGTCCAGAAACTATTGCTAGAATGGCAATAGAATGAGCCCCTAAGATGATTTAGCATCATCTCTGGCATCTGCAAAGTGGTCAGTAAAAACTTGTTCAGTCAACGAAGTAAGAATCCTGCTGTGCTCTTCCTTTGCAGGAAGTGCGTTTAAACTCAGATGACAGCTGGCAAAGCGGGGAGAAGTCTGGAAAGATAGCTATCTAGATGTCAGGGACCATGGCTGTGTTTTGGAACATGAAGAGATTGATTGCATCATGCTCACTTGATTTTTGTAGTTTATCCAGTTAAGCTCTTAACTCTGCTTTTGAAAAAATAAATTTATGATGAGTGCAGTGGAGCCCTGGCTATCGTTTCTCCAGCCTGGAAGCAGATGTGCATTTGGAACATGCTGGTCTGGGGGTCCACCAGCCATCCAAAGGAACTGAATGTGAAGTGAGCAGGGAATGTTGGCTCCCCCTCTCAATGATGCTTTGTGATCTAAGAGGTGTTTTTCTGTTTTCAACAATGTGCTGCAGAACAGTCTGTAACAGTCTGTTGCAATTTTCTCCCCAAATCTCTCACGTTTCTGCCAATAGTGAATTAGACTGTCATTAGTTTCGCAGATGTGCTTTGATCCCTACACGGCTTGTCTCCTGGCGGGGAGACATCTGAACCATTAATGTGGATTTTCTAAACCTGGAGAATAAAGCACGGCACAGTGCAATGAACGTGGGCGAGGAGCCTGGAGCCCTGGGCATCAGAGTCACATCCCTGTTGCTAATTAACTGTGTCATCTTGGGTGAGGCATTGAACTTCCCATTGTCTCAGTCCTCTGATCTATTAAATGAGAGCGTTGGATGGATCCCTCAGTCACTTTCAGACCCTCTGAGAGCGAATGGGAAAACTCTTCAGGTTTAGAGAGATGCTCTCTTGCTGTTGGGATTTGGCTTTCTGAATTTGCATCCACAGTGCTTTCCCAGGATACCATTGATCCTATCTAGTTACTAGCTCACCACTCTCCAGTATGCTGCCTGGTAAAGGGTGCAAGAGTTGTCTGGGTTTGATGAGGTATCTTTTCTGGCATCTCTGTCATTCAAAGACCAAGTTGTTTAACAGAGGAAAAACAGGGTAAAGAATCGTACATTTCAGAGCTGATAAAGCTCCTAGCAATCTCTACGGATTTCTAGTCTAACTCCCTTCATTTGCAGATTAGGCGCCCAAAGCCCAGAGAGGGTAAATCACTTTCCCAAGGCTCCGTACATTGTCAGAGTTGGACCTAACTGCAGTTTGTCTGCCTTTGGGCCATAATCCCAGCTCTCAGGCTGTCAGCAGCTCAGATCCTGGGCAATGGAAAGATCCTTGGTGATTTTAATTTCACTAGAGACCAGTACATGATTTCGATAGCAATATCATGATATGTTGAGCTGGAGTGCATGTGCTTCTTCAGGCTCAGGAAAAGGTGTAGCAGTGGATTTAGAAGCTCTGGGGGAAAATTCTGGCTTCACTGTGTGCAAAACCAAGCAACTCGCTCACTCGTATGAGCCTTGGTCTCTTCATCTGTAAAATGGAGATGGTAATGATACCTTCATTGCTGACCTCTCAGGCCTCTCACGCAGAGCTCCTGTAGATGCTGTGACAACTCTGGCAACTAAATAGAGTATATAAAAGATAATCACCAATTATAGCAAACACCTCTGGAACATGTTGACCTGTCAGGCATTAATTAGACACTTCAGGTACATTTGCTCTTTCAATCCTGAAACAATTCCACTGGCAAGTTTGACAAATGGGGAAACTGGACTTAAAACAGCTGAGATTGTTCAGCTGATGAAAGCAGGTGCTGGGGTTCACTGAAGGCAGCCCCGAGCATGTACCTGAACAGCACACTACAGTGATTTATCTTGAGCTTTCCAGTGGCCCTGCAAGAGCAGCGACCATCTCCCTGACTTCTCCGTGCTCTGTTCTGATCCACATTGGAAGAAATCCTTGTATGGCCAGTTGCCAGTCCAGACAGCACATTGCATGGTGGGTGATGAGCATGGCACTTTTCTCCTCAGGACCGGGGAGTGGGGGGGGTGACTGCTTTGGGAAATGATGATTGTTGAGACCAGTTCCAAACCACTGACACCCTCCAGCCACCTCCGGGAAGGCTGCTTATGACCTCAGTAAGATGATCGGTACCTCTCACGTAGAGCCAGACACTTGAAAAAAAGAAGCCAAATCATGTGGAAAACACCTATAGGATCAATTCTCAGGCAGAGGTGGGCATATCTCTGTATCTATCTATCTATCAATCCATCTATCTGCAATTATCTACATATCTCTGTTATCTATGTATATGTGCATGTATCTATAATTATCTATGTTTCTCTCTATTATCCATGTATGTACGTATGCATGTATGTATGTATGTATCTATCAACCTTCTTCTAAGCACCTTTGAATAGGACACTTAAGGGCCTCATTTCAAAGCTTTTGATTTCCAGTTGTTCCCTCCTGACCCACCTATTTAGGCACCAGGGAGTCTTTGAAGTACCTGTCTTAATGAGATGACGGGGAGAGAGGAGAGAATTCACAGTTGGCCACTGCTAGGGCAGTTGTGAGTTGAGCCGGAGTGAGGGGCAGGGCATGACCTCCAGGAGGGAAACTTGCTTCTGGCACTCCCCCGTTTGCACACATCTTGGAAGGCCAGGAGAAACATGCAAAGAAAATGGACTTCTTTGGGCAAATATCCCCAAGCTTAAAATTTGTTTTAATGAACATTTGGACACATGAGAGAGAAAGCATCTAAAGTATTTGTATATGACAAATAAACATATGTGTACATATACATCTGTATATGTGTACATATATGTATGCACACATACATACATACGTGCACACACATGTACCGGGCATGCATGGCCATGTTTTATCTTTATTTGGTTAAAATATTTAAAAATATTAACATATACTGATTATTTTCTAATTACAAAAATAATACATACTTGAGGAATACAGAATGCCCATAGGAAAAAAATCATCCCTTCATCTCAAAGTAGCCACTGTCAAGATTTAGAGATATGCTTCAATCTCTCCTGTTTTTAAATCAAAGCAAAGCATGTACATAGTTTTAAAAATCAAGTAGTCATACAAGACTTATGATAAAGAGCAGCAGATCCCCCCTCTAGGCCTATCATCAAGTCAGGTTTCCCAGAGGAAACTGCTTTCAACGGTTTTAGATGTCACTGCTGGTATTTATTACCATATTCGTAAATGATATTTCATGTGCTAGTTTTGATTTCCCAAATGTAGACATTACCTGTTGACTTCTTACTAGGTAGGGATTTAGGTCTCTCACAGCCCCTCTGCCCTTTCACACACACTCACACATGCTCACACTTCCTCTCCCACCAGTACCTTTTATTATAAATCAAAATTCATATATAAATACAAAAATCCTGACTTCAATTCCAGTGGGTATGTGGGGACTTCCCTATATTACCAAGCAAGTCTTCACCACCAGCTGGATGTCCTACAATTCAACTCAGTTCTGACTATGTACCTGGAGATAGTGTCAGATTCCACAAGTTAAGGGCTCAGTCTTAGAAGACTGCTTCCCTCCCTCCCCCAACACCCAACACTTCAGAAACCAGTCGTGAGTCCAGGTTGTTACTTGTGCTTCTGAGCAACTGCCTATAAATCAGAGGTTCCCATGACCCCCTCCCTGGGTTCAATGAATTCGCTAGAGTGGCTGACAGAACTCAGAGAAACATTTACTCACTAGATTACAAATTTATTAGAAAAGGACAGAACCCAGGAACAGACAGATAGAAGAGATGCATAGGGAAGGTATGGGGAAGGGACACGGAGCTTCCATGCCATCTCCCAGAACCGCCATGTGTTCACCAACTCAGAAGCTCTTGGAACCTATCCTTTTGGGTTTTTATGGAGGCTACATTATGTGAGCGTGATTGATTAAATCATTGGCCAGTGGTGATTGAACACAATCTCCAGCCCCTTTTCTCTCCCTGGAGCTCAGTGGGTGGGACTGAAAGTTGCAACCCTCTAATCGCAAGGTTGGTTCCTCGGGCAACCAGCCCTCATCCTTAAGTTACCCAGGGCTTTCCAAAGCCACCACATTAACACAACAACATACCTTTATCAATCCTTTTCTTCACTTAGGACATTCCTATGGTTTTAGGAGCTCTGTGCCTGAAATGGAAATGAAGACCAAATATATATTTCTTATTATAAATCACAATATCACAAACACAAATTTATATAGAATTTAAAACACTTTTATTTATTTAATTTTACTTTAATATTTTATTTTTAATTTATTTAACTCAAATTTAAAATAAATAAAAATTATAAATCAACATTGTATATCACAGTAACGTTTATGTTATTTTGACCATGTAAACGGTCTATACCACTAAAGTGGTACAGTTTCCTGGAATTAATACTTATTTCAAACACATCAGGTGATGTATCAGTTCCATTTTTCCTTCCCTGGAGACTTAAATCCTCAGGTGTTCTGTCCTTCTGCTACACTCCAGGCTGGTGGCTCCCTGGGCCTCGTCCTGAGAATTCCCTTGACTTTTCTCCTGTGTTGGAACCTCTGCTTCCTGAATCTGCTCTCTTTTTCTTTTGTGATTTTCTGTCTGGTTTTCGTGGCCTGTATCTTCTAGACGCTTCCTAAGAAAGGATGCATGAAAGGAAATAGTTGAGACTATGTTATCAGCCTGGGTCTAGTCTGGAGACCAAAACCACATCAGTAATTCAAACAGGGCAAGTTTAATAGTGGGAATGATTAATAAGTAAAGGGTAAGAGAGGACGCTAAAGAATGTAGGAATAGCAAATGTAGGGAGTAGCTACTCCCGCTAGGGCTGAAGGAGAGCACCCAAAGGAGGAACAAACTGGGAAGGGTACCCCCTTCCCCAAGGCTGAGATTCAGAGCTCACTGGAGAGACTGTGGCTTGGCTTCTGGTGGCAGAAAAGCTTACGGGGTGCCACGGGCTGCAGTTGGTATCCATTGGGATGCTATCCATTGGGATGCTGTCCATTGGGATGCTGAGAAGATTTGCTGCAGGGCAAGTGACAGTGGGTCTTCTGCATGCTCCTGGAAGCTTTGTCATCGAATGAAGACAGTGCACACGGGGCACAAGAGAAGTCCCTTCATTTGTTACCTGGCAGTGTCTCTCTAGCACCCTTTATTGATGAAGCCTGAGTGGGTGTTGAAGGAAAAGTGTTTCAGGGTTCATCTCCATTATTGCAAAGTAGGGCAAAGAAGGGTGGGTTTGGAGCTGAGAGGCAATAAATTGATGACTGGTACATTTTGCTTGCTTGCAAGTATCTGCAATCATTTTCCCTCAGAAATGCTTTATTGTCTCTACTTGTAGTATCATGACTGGAAAATCTACTGCCATGCTCGGTCCTAATTCCCCCTCCCCTGCTATTGCCCATGAAATATTTTACTATCTTTTCTTGTCCTTAATGTTAGTTCATGATGATATGATTTAATGTGGGTCTATTTTCACCTATTTTAAACACTCACTGGGCTCTTTCCATATAGAAATTCATGATCTTTTGGTCTGGTAATTTTCCCTTTGTTATTTATTTAATAATTTCTTCCTCTCATTTTCTCTGTTCTCTCCTTCTGTTGCTTCTGTTATTTTACTGTTAGGAATCTTGACCCAATTGTCTAATTTTCTTGGCTTTCCTCTTCCATTTTTCACCTTTTTTTCCTACTTTCTGAGATTCTTCAAATGTATCTTCCACCACTCTTACTGGATTAAAAATTTTTCTGCTATTATTTTTTATTTTTAAGTGCTTGTGTTTATTCTCTGATTGGTCCTTTTTATAGCTTCTTGTTTTACATAGGGATGCAACAATAACCCATTTCTCTGGGGATATCAATTATAGTCCTCGTTTTCAGTTTTCTCCTGCCCCTTATATTGTTCCTGTTATTCGGTTTGTTCATTTTTATTCTGTTTTTCATTTTAGAGAGTTTTCTTAAGCATATTAATATAAAAAATTAATAAACAGAAACCTCAGTTAAATAGAGTTGGGAGACTAACAGGGGGCGCTCTCACACCCTGCCACAAAAGCAGAACCCAACGGGAGGAAGAAAGACGGCTTCTTTCCTGGCAAAGACTCAGCCAATGAAAAGGCATGGACTCTATGTTTACTATAGCCCTCCTCACTTCCTTCTCCTGTCTATAAAAGCGGTCTCCTTCCATTGCTGTTAGGGGACTTGCGCATGGCTTGCCAGGTTGCAGACCCTGAATTGCAATTCTCTACTGATATTTCATCTGGCAGCCTATTTGTTTCAAGTCAACATGGTGTTTTGGTGTCTAGTCATATTTAAGTGAGTTAGTACCGAGTTGATTGGATGTTTGGTGTCTTTCTTTCTCCCTTTTTTTTTTTTTGTCAGCTAGTGGTTTTCACTGTAGAATGATCAGGTAGACCTGATCATTTTGTTAGAGGGATGCCAGTTGCCAGTATGTATTGGTTTTATTTATGGGTAAGTTTCTCTAGAGGAGAATCCATCAATCTTCTTCGAGAGGAGGTGGTGGTGTGGGACTGATTGCTAGCATTCTTACCAGAGAGTGATGGAAGGGACTTCACTTATGTCTTTGAGTCTAGAGTCTGGGAAAAGTTTTCAGAGAATGGAGAGGGATGGTTGCCTGGATACAGAGGCTGACGGGGAGGATCTGGGAGTGTAATTGCACCTATAAGT
Source organism: Orcinus orca (assembly GCF_937001465.1). Taxonomy (NCBI): domain Eukaryota; kingdom Metazoa; phylum Chordata; class Mammalia; order Artiodactyla; family Delphinidae; genus Orcinus; species Orcinus orca. The sequence goes on from NC_064571.1 coordinate 34,488,843, forward strand.
TTGGTACCTGTTCTGTTCGAGTCAAGACTCTTCCTTTCCTTTCTTAGCTCTGCAGAGTCAATTGACTTACTTCTGGGAAATTAGAAGGAGGAGAATGAGGCAGATCTAATCTAACTAAGGTGGTAGAGCTATGTTTGAGGCATCCATCAGAGACAGTCAGTAACAAAGCTAACGCTCAAGAATTTCTGAAGAGCTCCTACCAACTGTAGTTGTTTTCTTTAATATCCTAATCACCCTAGGATACAAAATCTAAGTGACTAAATTTAGTAATTTAGTGGGTCTGATCCTACTTTACCTCTTTTCTAGTTGCCAGCTATCAGTTTACCCCCAAAATGTGCAAACAAGATTCACTGTTCCTAGACAGTCTGCAGTATATTTTTTCCTTCTTCTCTCTTCTCTCTCTTAGAAATTCTGTTTTTGCCTTTATTATTTGACACAGTCTGTCTTCTGTATGTAAAGTGGACACATAACTAAATGTCTCTGAGTTACTGCGTGATGATACTTCTCTTTCTTCTCCATCCATGGGCACTTGGTACTCTGATTTCTCAGTTAATTTATCCATGCTCTTAACATTTTCCAAAAATATTTTTTGGCATCTTTTACCCACTACTTTCTTCTCCCTTTCTCTTTTTCCCTGTGAATTATTCCTTTACTATATTTTTAGTTTGGTTTTGGGGAAGGTACAGAAACAAATGCCTGTGTTCATTGTTTATGTTTTGGAAGATATTCTTTAAAAAGTAAATATCAGCTATAGTTCCTGCTGAAATTAATAGACCTGTGAAGATAAAGCTAATTAAAAATCCACAACCTGTGAATTTACTAATTGTTTTTTCTTTGAGTGGATTTTAGCTGATTTTACTGCCTCAGAGTTGGATTCACACAGTTACGTGTTGAAGATGGATGCTGTAACACTGTTAATTGGTTCATGCAAATTACTACAGAAATGAGAGTTGATTCTGAAAGCAGAGACTTTCTTAATGAATTGAGAACATAATTGTTTCACATTAAAATCACTTGATGGGGAGCTTTTGAAAAAAACAAATGCCCAATACCAGATGAGTAAAATCAACATCCATAAGGATGGAAACCAGGAGTCAATATCTAAAAACAAACAAACAACCCAAACAAAATAAATTATTTCAGTGAACAGGGAGGTTTAGTCACCTCTGGTCTATTCTGAAGAGTAGGTTGTAGCTCACATAACATGATTTTAGGCATTGGTCCTCAAATTTCAGTTGATACGAACATTGCCTATAGAGTTCAATCTCTCTGAGATTTTGATTTGTTAACTGTAGGACTGAGCCTAGCAGTATAACAAGCTTCCCAGGTGATTCTAGAAAAGGTGGTTTGCAGGTCCTTCACTGACTTAGCATTTTCTAGGAAGACCATCTCTGTCTCTTCAGATTCCACTTTATCTTGATTGTCAGATTCCTGAAATTTCATGATTAGAAATTTATTCTAAGAATTTGCTTCTGTTGGAATATAAATTTTTCCAGAAATACGTTCTTACTCTGTACTCACCCATCATATCCCCATCCCTGTGATGAGGTTATATAGTCTCCTATGGGTACCCTTCTACATTTTCACCTGAAAAAGCAGCACTTTTACTTTTTGATAATTTCATAACACTGTCATGAGATTGTTATATATCAGGGATATATAACTGTTATATATCAGAGATATATCTTACTCATCATTATAAGTCAGCACCCAGTGTGTTATCTGGCACATAGTAGATGCTTAGTAAATACTTATTCATATCTGTCTCACCCTGTTTAGTAAGAACATGTATTATTTATCAACTCCCTCCTGAAAATAGGATTTGCTAAAAGGAAATTTGGAGAGTAATGGCAGTGCTGTGTGCCTTCAGGAGAGAGGCAAGAGGGTCCACTAGGAAGAAGGACACAGAAAAGGGATGCTGGGGAGGATAGGGCGATGTTGTCTTCCTTCAAACTTTGATCTGACCGTGTGAGACAGTCAGGGGAAGGGAGGAAGCATGCTAGCAGCCAGGTAAAGGATAATTAGTATCAGGTCAAACCGTATCATCGGCTCCCATGGTCTCTCCCTGCAACACCACAGCCCACTGCCCACCTGCAGGCGGGGAAGGCAAGGAGGCATTATCTCTATTTCACAGACAAAGGTGGTTGATGCCCAGTGGGAATGGGATCACCCACCTGGTTTGGTATGTGATGGTGGTTATAGGGGTCCAGAACCCAAAGCTCCTTACCTGAGTAGTCCTTTTCAAGAACTTCCTGTTTCTTCTAAATTTCCACTGAACTTTGAATAATTAGGCAATTTTACATAAGCTTTTGGTTGAACAGCCATGAGATAGACTTTACTTCATGTAACTCTAATCCATCTGAGTTTACCTTTTTCTTAGTTCTTCCTGACCTCAGAGAAGTCCTTTCCATGGAACAGAAGCTTGGACCAAGGCAGGGGAGCAATGGATTTGAAAATTAAAGGAACAATTTTGTCTTCACCAATTCTTACGTCAGAGTTACTAGATGTAACTTTCAGTTTATTTCTGTTTGATTAATCTCTGCACCCTCAACTAACATTCAGTAAAGTACTTTTTATACATCAGGTACGTGCTGGCAGGGTGAATAAATCAAACTTCATAAATGAAATATGATTTAGCAAAGAATCCATATTACAGTTTCAGCCTTCTTTTCTCTTCATCTCTGATTCTTTGTCCTGGCAGAGACAGTTCGCGCTTCCCAAATATTCCCCGTGCTTCCCTTCTTTGACGGGAAACCATATGAATGGTTCCATCTAGTCTAGTGAGAGATGAGCACAAGCGATTGGTGTCGCTTCTTGTTGGGGACAGTTTTGTGCTGGTGGGAACTTTCTAGTGTTCTCCCTCTCCCCAAGCGGAGGAAGGGGTGGGGTGGCAGCAGAGGAGGTGGCCAGGTGGGCCCAGGGAAACCGTGATTCCCTGAGTCACTGTGGGAAGAGAAATAAGGAGAACGGCCTCACTTGCCTCAAATAGGGATATGAGTGAGAAATAATCACTGCCGTGTTAACCATAGAGGTTTCAGGATTTATTTGCCAGTATGGTAGAACCTAGTCTATCCTGATGTAGGGGAGCAAAACTTCCCACACCAAAATATCTCTTTGGCATGTGGAATATTTCGAGCTGAAAAAAATCAAGACCCAAAAGAGGAAGAAACCTTGACTTTCCCCCAACCTGCCTAAAAAATGTAGATAGAGGATCTGTTTCAGAATGGGAGGCTTCATCAGAGATCGGTAGAGTTTGAACTACTTGTGTAGACAGGGAAGAACCTAGCAAAGTCTGTCTGTTAAAATTCTTCTCCGTGTCCGTTGTCTCTGCATGGCCCAGAGAACATTTGTTTACCAAACATTTGCTTTTCCATCTCCAAGTCAGCTGCCTCCCTCCCCTTTGAAGTCCCAAACCACTACCCCCAACATCCTCTTTTGTCTTTAACTGAAGATGGTATTTAAGGTGATGGCTTCAGCCGTTTTGGTGAGTTAATCGGTTTTCCTGGTCTCTCCCATGGAGACATGTTATTAAACTTCTGTTTGATTTTCTCCTGTTAATCTGTCTCATGTCAATTTAATTCTTGGACCAGCCAGAAGAATCTAGAAGAGTAGAGGAAAATTCCTTCCTCCCCAACACTGAGTAATAAATACTTCCCTTTCTCTTTATGACTATAGTTGAGGAGAATATGACACCTGTGTTTCCCAAACTTGAGAATGTACAGAGCACTTCTCAAAGGAAAAAAGAAAAAGCCTCTTGGACCATTTTATTTAATAATTGTTTTAGGTAAGTACATACATAAAATTAAGGAAAAATTCTTATGCTTATAGCTTTTATGTAAATCTAACACTCTCCACCCCCCAAATTAAAAATCATATAGAAAGGCTAAATCAATTCATTTTGTAATTGATAACATTTGTGTTCAAATAAAAGCATGTGCATTATCTTTAGTAGTTGAGAAATACAATGTCAAGTTCAATTTTACGTATTATTTGTTGCTCTGTGTTGACTAAAATGACTTTTACGCAGAGAAAGCCTGATTGCATAAGAATGCTGTAGAAAATTGCTTTAAAAACTTCAGGCCCTTCTTTGCTAGCTCAGGATAATTGGACTTTTCTCTTAGCCCAAACTCTGCCTGGAGGCAATCCTCAAATGCCTCAAATGCCTATTTCAATACTCATTCTATTACCTCAAATGCCTATTTCAATACTCATTCTATTAGCTGTCTCATTCATTAGAGGGAAAGGTTAGTACTGCATTGTTAGTTAAACCTGCATTAAGTGGATATCTAATCCAATTATTGTTTGAATTAAGACAGAGTATTTGTTGTGTATTTGCTACTGTTTCTTGCTAATCAGCATTTTTAAGCGGTTCACAGGAATTCAGGATCCACCCAGTGAATCTGCTTGCAGTGGGTTTGTCCAGAGTGCCAGAGCAAGGCTCTTCTGAGTTAGGCGTGCCCAAAAGCCTATCGTCTTTCTAGTAAAAGAGAACAAAATTACAAAATTTTCATGGATCATTATTTTGGACCTTTGAGAATATGTCCAAAGAACTAAGAGTTTATGGACTTCTAATTAGTACAATATTTGAATTTGGGCTTTTGGAATCAGACAAACCTGGATTCTAATCTTGAGGTCATCATATAACCTTGGGCAGATGACTTACCCTGACTTGAGTCCCTGTTTATTTGTTGTAAAGTGGACATAATACTTATTATGAAATATTGGGATGATTTGATGAGATATACATGTTCAACACATGGCATACGGTGTCATTAAATAAATGGAAGCCGTAATTGCTACTCCCCTGGCTTAGTTACTTTTCTTATCGGTCTGTCTGGGTGGGTCAGTCTGTTTTCTTTCATTTTGTTTTCTTATTCTATCATCCTAAGGTGGTTTCTGAGCCTTGGAGGAAAAAAACATATCTATCTGCATAGTATTAACCTTAAAAATGATCCAGCTTTTGTTTTAGCAGCTAATCTCCTGGTCGCTGCATTAGTCTTTGGTAGACTAGTTGAGATGGAAATTCTCTGAAAGTGTAAGATTGAAAAATATAGACAGCCTGTTTAGAAATAAGAATTATTTAATAATCAAGGGTATTATTTAGAAAATGTTTTAGGTGTCTGTTTTCTCCTTATTGAAGTACAGAAATGCATATACTATATATTTTTTTTTCTCTCCATTTTTTGGGAGACATTTAGCTATCACTATGATAATCTATACTTGACATTTTCCAGTTTTGTCAGTAACTTTACTCTGTCCCAAGGAGTTCTTTACTCTGTCCCAAGGAGTTCCCAAGAAGAGCAGTCTCTGGTTTGTAAACTCTGAAACTGGCGTCCATAAGTCATCCTTTGTGGGTCCTGGCCTTCACCAATGCTATGGCGCTACCCTCATGGTGTAAGGTCGGATCTTAACAAACGGTACCGCGAAACAGGAAAGCTTCAAGTGAGCTTTATTAGGGAGCGCTCCCGGGCGAGGGTTGGGCAAGATTTTATAGGGGAAGAAGGGAAAGGGGTGTGGTGAATCTGGGAGGGCGCAGGGTATTCCTTATTTGGTGGTCTTTTCGGGTATCCTGGGGGACCATTAGTCCCGCCCCTCGAAAGGCGGGAAGGCTGGGCCGGGTTCAAAGTCCCCAGGTCAGTTTCTGGAACTGGGTGGTCCGGAGAGTTTCGGTCTGATGCAACCTGTGAATCTGATTGTGTTCCCCTGCCTCGGGCCAGTTGGCCTTACACATGGGGGTTGTAATTTCGAGCTTTTAACATATCTAAGTCCAGAAATGGGGAGGAAAAAGAAGAACTCATGAGAGAGGCTCTATGTTTCCTATGATCAGTTCCTAGTTTAGACTTCTAGGAAGTTTACCCTGTATGAGGTAGCCATTTACCCAGGAGGGTCAGCTTATTGCCTGAGTCTCTTCATTTTACTGTAGAGAATTTCAGTTAGTTGAGCAATGGAGATTCAGGAGGGCTAACCAATTTCATCTTCTAAAAAATGCCACAACTTTTGAAAATGTTAGAGGCTAACAAACATCCATGCCTTACTGTGAACTAATTCTTTTAGGTTCCTTTCCTCTGAAAACCTAGCTTGGCTCCCTTGTCTCTGAAGAACTTATTATTTTGATTGATGGGAAGGCAGCGAGAGAACTTTGGATCGTGGAACACTGTCAGAGTCAAACAGACCTGGGCAGATTCCTGCACGGGGGCTGAGGGCATCTTGAGGCCAGAGGAGAGGGACACTAGTAAAGGTATAAAGAAGTGGAAGATGTCAGAAAGAAACTTTTTATCAACAATAAACTCTCTTTTAACATTTGCCTAAAGTGGTCCTTGATACCAAGAAAGGAGTCATGGGAAAAGTTAGGAAAGAGAAAATTCTTTTACCTTTTTTTCAGAGACTTCTTTTTTTTTTCTTTTTTTTCGTGGTACACGGGCCTCTCACTGTTGTGGCCTCTCCCGTTGTGGAGCACAGGCTCCGGATGCGCAGGCTCAGCGGCCATGACTCACGGGCCCAGCCGCTCCGCGGCACGTGGGATCTTCCCGGACCGGGGCGCGAACCCATGTCCCCTGCATCGGCAGGCGGACTCTCAACCACTGTGCCACCAGGGAAGCCCCAGAGACTTCTTACATCCTGTCATAATCTTCCCTGAGAGGGGACCTTGAGCAAATCAACATCTTAACTTTGCATTCTCTCATCTGTAAAATGGGTTGAATGTTCCTGCTGTACATTTAAAAGGAAGGCTGTAGAGATGAAACGTGAAGCTGCTTTGAAAGGGCAAAATGCTATGCAAATGTGAGGAGTTACCATATTGATGCTGGGGTAGACAACCAACCACATGGAAACTAGCTCATTCTCTCTTGTCACTAGCAAGGAATTCTGGGAGGTGCATATTGCATTGGCATGACTGCAGGAGAAACTGCTTTCTTCCTGTTCAGTCTTGTCTTCACCTGTGAAGTGGAACCTTTTTATGGACAGCTGTTAGTTTCTCTTCAAGGAGTGAAAAAATAGAGCTGAGTCTCTGCTAACGTTTTTCCCTTTGATTTTTTTATCCTTTGTAAAAGGGATACATTTTGAGTCCCTTTCAAGCTTCTCCCAGGTCCTGCTGAGCCCTGAGTATACTTTCCGAGCAAATCAAACATGATTGTTGAGACTTGAAAGCCTCTGTAGGCTGAGCTGAGGATTACCTGGGGCACAGCAGCACGACTCCTCTGCAGGTGTTGATGGACACAGGATCATGTGATGCTTTAGGCTGGAGCACATGTCCTGTGATGGAGGGGGGCCTCTGCGTTCTATTCCTGACTCTAGTATTGCTTGCTGTTGTGATATCAGGCAGGCATCTTTTCCTGCTACTTGTCTTTCCTCATCTGCAAAATGGGAACAATACCTGTGCCTTCATCAGACAGGGTATTAAATGAATGAGGTGAAATGACTCAGACCCAGTGAATACTCAATACTGTCAGCTATTATGAGTGTCTAAGGATCCTTAACTCCTTGGTTGGGAGAGGCTGTGGCTGGAGAACTTGAGGCTGGAGATTTAGGACCCTATGGAAAATAAAAACGGAAACTAACATAAAGCATTATTGGTGTTAAATACTTTACGACAATGGGAAAATGGAACTTGACAAAGCTGATTTTGATATTAACTTCAGAAACTCATCTGCTACAAAATGGTGCCAGACCTACATTAAGATGCCAAGCCCTTGTGTTGGCAGCTCTGTACCTACTTGATTTTCTGGGATAATTTGGGATGGATTTTCTATTGTTGTGTTGAAATATGAGGGAGAGAGCAAAATCCTCTTAAATCTAGATACTCCCCATTTTATGGGACAAAAGGATGCATGAGATGTCAACATTGGAGTAGTCGACTGTCAAGGGTTTAAGACTTTCAAATAATCTTTATTTCCACTGATGCTTTGTTTTCCATATAGTACCGTACTATCACTGCAGAAAGATGCCACTTATAAATGATGACTCTGAAAAGTTATTTGTCAAAATTCAAGTAACTGAAGCAAACACTCTTCTGCACTTGACATTTGTTTGGCTAATTTTCATTTATCTGTACAGTATAATAAAGTGAGTTGTAATCACATGTACTATATAAGCTCAGAATACATTTTATCCTTTTATCCCAGAGCCTGTTTTTTGATTTTTGTGTGAAAGGAAAGAGTTTATTCTATTTTCTGGGGTGCTATCTCCATCCCTAGAATCTTCCTGAACTGTGGCTAGAATTAGGCTTTCATCGTACTTCCCAAGTGTTGTTACCACTCTTGGAATGAAGATGAAGGATTCCCGTGATCCTCTCCTTTGCCCGATGCTTCCTCACTAGCAGAGGGCTAGCAGAAGGAGGCAGGGTCGGGGGCAGGTCCATTCTAGGGTGTGGCTTCTCTCAGCACCCCCGCTCTCTTTCAAGTAAAGTGGATTATGGCTCCAGAATTTTCTTAGATTGTACAGAGACTGGTTCCTTCTCCTTGGGACTGTTCCCCCAGTGTCATACCAAGACTTGGAGAGCCTCTCTCCTTCTAACCAAGGCTTAATCGACCCCGGGAATTCTGGGGCCTGTCTTTCTTTCTTTTTTTTTTTTTTGTTTACAGTATTCTTTTATTTTTATTATTTATTTAACATCTTTATTGGAGTATAATTGCTTTACGATGTGTGTTAGTTTCTGCTGTATAACAAAGTGAATCAGCTATACATATACATATATCCCCATATCTCCTCCCTCTTGCGTCTCCCTCCCACCCTCCCTATCCCACCCCTCTAGGTGGTCACAAAGCACCAAGCTGATCTCCCTGTGCTATGCGGCTGCTTCCCACCAGCTATCTGTCTTTCTTTAAATCATATCCAAGTAGGGCTCTTCTCCCCCTCACATTTCTCCTAAAGAGACTTCTTCCCCATTGTGTATAAACAGGGAGTTTGAGTGAACACTTTGGATTTCCCCCACTCCATTTTCTCCTCCCCGAGGGTTGAGGTCGTTAATTGCGTTGCTGAGAGGCTGCCATCCACGGGGCTATATGAAAGGTCATTGCTCAGTGTGGCCTGGTGCCTCTGCCTGTGTCCAGAGCTGGTGGGTACACGTACTTCCTGTCTCCACGTGTTCATCAGACTAAACAAGATGTTCACTCTAGACTTTTGCATCTCTGCCTACTACTGGGCCATGTGTTAGGATAGGTTCTCTAGACTGTCCTTACAGACAGGTCCCAAGGACTAGATTTGAAGTTGGAGAAGGAAGCTGGCTCTCCCCACAAGCTTTATCAGGCAACCCAGTCTTTGGGGCTGATTCAGCATTTGTTTGGATATTAATAAAACGAATGCCTTGGCATCCCCTTTCACTTACGATCCTTGAGTAGATTGGCTCAGTTGCTGAGAACCCCGGAGGGAAGAGGAGCGAGACTTAGGCCATGACCACAAATCCTCTCGCGAGATCTGAACCTAGGGTAGCGTTGTTTCCACCTCCTCAGCTGCTCTAACCTCCAGCCAGGTGTGGACCTTGCCCCTCCTTCTCTCTGCCCAGGCAGGCTTTGTGTAAAGAAGCTTTGTTTTTGTTCCAAAAGGATGGCCTTGATGATTTCCATCCCACTCTCCTAAACTTGGGTTGAGTCTATGGAGGAGCTTCTAGGAAACAGGATTGACTGGAAAGGGAGAAAAAACTACAGTTTCTGGAGAAAGGGATTTCCCTACAGGCCTGCTGGGAGAAAGGTGGATACTTGTACTCATTCTGGGAAGTGGGGTTTTTCATCTGAAAATCCTAGGGCTGCCATGAGTAACATGGGGCTGACACTATGGTCACCCACTGTATATAAAATTGCAGGTAAGAAAGAAAAAAGGAAAAGGTGATGGCAGTGTTGAAGGAGAGGGGTAAGAGTCTACACAAGGGGTTTTCCTTAGGATCCCACTTAAGGTACTATAGATACTGAAGGGAAATGGCAATGGAGATTCCCTAGAACAGGGAAAGCACATTGGTGACAGGTGCCCAGGTACATTGGAACCATTTGGAGGCCACTTCCTGTTGGCTTGGATAGAGAAGAAAATGGCAGCTGAAGAGATACCCTGGTGAACTCAGCCTTTCATAGAGGGAGACAACTGAGCACTGGGGCCCACGGGGACAAGGGGCAGCTGGTGGGGCTGAGCTCTAGAATACAGAGCTTGCTATCTCCTCATGTGATGTATTTCCATTTAGGTGAGTGTGGTCCAAGGGCAGTCCTGTGACAGCTGCCTTCATTGAGCAGAAACTGATGGGGAACGCAGTAGGATCGGAAGGTGGGTGGTCCAGTAAGAGAAAAAGCAAAGCTTCCTCTGAGCATCCCTCTGAATGCTGAGGAGAAGGACGGCTGGGGAGAGCCATATGTATTTAAATTCTGTAAGGTTATAAGATCTGAAGTGATTGTCCTGGGAGGACAGCGTGAAATGGCTGTTGAGTCCAAACCAGGGCTATTTTTTTTATTAAATATTAATGCCACATATTTCTGCGGGGTTCATAGAACAGATGTTAGGCCTGACATTGTGGCGATTTAATTGACTAAGAATATTCCCTGTCATTTTTATCAATGTCTGGCTTTCCAATGGTTGTTAAATAGGAAGATATAAAACACAGGAAGGGATAATTAATACTCTGTTTCCGTCCGTGGTTACCTGCTGATATGACGCCCTAGAGAAGGAGGAGCTTTCTCCTGAGTATTTTTCTTGGAGGCAGAGACAGGCTGAGCTGACCCAGTCTCTCTGCTAATTCTTCCACTGAGCCTCTAGCTGGAGAACAGCCCACCCTCTGAGCACAGTTCTTTCTTTCCTGTTGGTTTTAAGAAAATAAGCAAATTTTAAATAAGTTTTGCTTCAGTGGCCAAAACTCCTAGGGATTCTGACTTTTCCTTCTTTTTCTAAACCCTACCCTACCTCCCCAAGTCATGCTAGATTTAAAACAACAACATCAACATCAACAAACAACAAAAATCTCTTCAACAGCCAAAATCTTTGCTGAGGGACCTCTCCAAGTGGAATCCAAGGAAGTGGATAGAAGTTATTCTGAGCAAATTCACAGTGACATAAAATGTAGCTTAGGGTGATTTAGCAACAGGAAATATTTGCTAAGTAGAAAGCTCAGGGAAGAACAATTCTAAAATGATTCTTGGTCAGGTGCAGCTTATAATGGGACTATTCATAGAAAAAAAAAGTCCAAGGTCCCTTCCTCACAAAAATTACTTTAACATGGAAAAAATGTCATCACATATTTGCCCTGTAAATGCTTTGCATTTATTAAATGGCCCTGGCCTGCCAGTCTCCATTACATCCTCAGGGGAGGGCAGCCCGTGGTAAGAAAGGGAGAGAGGAGAAGATGTGTTGGTCTCAGCCCTGAACATTAAATCATGGTGGTAATGATTTTAGAAGAAATGAGGCAAATTTGGGCTAAACGAAAACCTGCGATGTGGCTTGGGAATTACCCCTATGGGCTTGGGAAAGGACTAACCATTACATTGCCCGTGCCCGTGGGGCTGTTTTTGCCCTCTGCTTGGGGGATTTGCTCGCTGTCTCAAAGGGACAGGACAGGCCCACCTGTCTGCTTCCAAAATTCCCTTGTCCTCTCATCATCAAATCAAGTTGGCACATGTCATGGGCTGAGGGGCATTAAGGCCCAAGATGTAGAAGTGGAAGTTCTGTTGGAAGTAATTTATAGGATGCAGAGAGAAGAGACACTGGTGTGGCAGAGGGACCAGAACCCACCCTGCTGGCTAATGTGAAATGAGAAGTGATTGGGTGGGGGGTCCTTGGTTGAAATTCACCTCAGCGTATTATAGGACATGCTTCAAGGAAGCAGGGCCAGGCCCCTCTACATGGTGTAATTTAAGGGACACAAAAGCTCTGACACGTGCCCCTGCCAACGTGCTACTGCACCCGCAAGTCACCCTTTTAGGGCCAGTCTTTTTTTTTTTTTTTAATATTTTTAAATTGACATATAGTTGATTTATAATGTTGTGTTAATTTCTGCTGTACAGCAAAGTGATTCCAATCCATATATATGTATATTCTTTTTTTATATTCTTTTCCATTATGGTTTATCACAGGATATTGCATAATAGTTCCCTGTACTATACAGTGGGAACTTGTTGTTTATCCATTCTATATAGAATAGTTTGCGTCTGCTAATCCCAAACTCCCAATCCTTCCCTCTCCCACCCCCCTCCCACTTGGCAACCACATGTCTGTTCTCTATGTCTGTGAGTCTGTTTCTGCTTCATAGGTGAGTTCATTTGTATCATTTTTCTAGATTCCACATGTAAGTGATATCATATGATATGTGTCTTTCTCTTTCTGACTTACTTCACTTAGTACGATAATCTCTAGGTCCATCCTATTGCTGCAAATGGCATTATTTTGTTCTTTCTTTATTGCTGAGTAATATTCCATTGTATATGTACACCACATCTTCTTTATCCATTCATCTGTTGGTGGACATTTAGGTTGCTTCCATGTCCTGGCTATTGTGAATGGTGTTGCTATGAACATAGGGGTGCATGTATCTTTTTGAATTATATTTTTGTCCAGATATATGTAGGGCCAGTCTTTAAAAGTAAGGCCTGACTTCTAAAGGACTCTTGGTAAAGTACCAGTGTGCTTCCTTGGATGTGACACCAATAAGCTGATGAACACACAGGATGGATCGGTTGACAACTGTCAGTCTGAGATGCCAAGAGCAGGCTCTTGCAGTGAGAAGATATAAAACTGGTAAGTTTTGACAAGAGCAGGGAGGATGGGAAAGCCCTAGGCATAGATCTGCTTTCTAAGGGCTGTCACAATGTCAAGGGCAGGTTGAAAGCACAGCAAGAGGGCACTGGCCACCAGGAATCCTCAGGAAGAAAGCTACCCAAAGGAGGATGAGAATGGTCTGAGCCTTGTCTTCTCTCTCTCTCAGCTGCCCTGGATGGAGTTATGTTGTTTCCTACCCAGATCAGTACCACTGTATACAGTTCTTTCTTAAGGGACCCCAAGAAAACTGCTTTCTTACACCTGTTCTGTAGTTAACAGAAATGGAGCCCCTAAGCCCGGGCCCCAAAATTGTCCTAAGAAATGTTTATGACACAGGAAGTCTCAGCTCCACCCCAACTCCCCGTCCGATACTCTGATCATCAGGTCCTGCCTTTGCTGGTGAATTTCCAGCACTAGACTAAGGAGGCAGAAACACAAGGCCTGGGTGGGAAGTTACGGGATGTTTATAGCCATAGAACCAAAATGTAGGAGGAAGCAGGTGGGCGAAATTTGCCTAGGTTGCCTCTGTGGGCATAAATCACCAGCTTTCTTTCATTTAGGCGGAGAATCCAGCATTCCTGAAACAGACCCATTTCCCCCCAGCTTTTTAAATGTGCCTTTTCACGGATTATCCTTTCAAATCTGCAAGAATTATTTTTCTTCTATTAAATATTAATGTGCCTTTCTAAGTAGAAAAAGGGGGCAGCATAGGTCTGGCACACATCTTCCCTGACACTATGTACTGCTGCTGCGGGATTGCAGCAAATGCCAACTCCCAACACATTATTAAATCAGGTCTGCACTGAGCCCAGATGTTACACTGGAGACGCACAGTGGATACAGGTTAAAACCAAACAGCACAGGCACCCGGTTCTCTCTGGTGGGTGCTCGCCCTCCTACCCCCTCGCCCCTCCCTCCTGCCCTGCGTGGCCACCGTGCCCTTTGGCAAATTTGCCATCAGCTGGGCAGAGCTCACTCTTCCTGGAGCAGTAATCATGTGAGGGGGAGTTACTTTTGTAAGCCTGTTATTTTTTCTCCAGTGACTCTTTCTACTTGATTAGTTCAGGATCAGTATGTCTGGTAGGCAGAATGTGATGCGGAGGGTGATTTTTCAGTGTCAGGAGGAGCTCTGCTCTGTATTCAAGTGGCTCTCCTCTTCACGGTGACTCCCCCCTACATACACACACACACACACACACACACACAAAATCTCTGCTCTCTTCCTTATCTAAATTCTACTCACTTTTACGACCAAGATGATTCAGTCTCCTCTCTGAAGCCTGTCCTGTGATCCCTAAACCGTGACCTCCAAGGAAACTATGATGTTTCAGACAATAATTGTTACCTACTGTGGGTTCTGGTTCCCTGATAGGCTGTAAGCCCTGCCACGTTCACACCCCCATTCCCAGTGCATGTGAATTCCTCCGAGGGAAGGAATTACTTCTCAAAAACATGGAGTGATGGGAAGAGCACAGGGCTTGCAGTCATAATCCTACAATCCTGTGTGTCTTTAGTAAATTATTTGATCTCTAGGAGCCTGCTTCATCCTCTGCCTCCTCAACGCCTCCATCATCACCATCATTTCCGCCACTCAGATCAGTGCTTTTCAAATTTTAACGTGTATTTGGATTACTCTAGATCTGAAGTGAGCCTGAGGTTCTGTATTTCTAACAGGCTCCCAGGCGATGTTGATGATGCTCGTCTGCTTGTCACACTTTGAGAAGCAAGGTCCTTGTGAATCTTAAATGAGATAATATATGTGAAAGTAAGTGTCTTATGAACTAAAAGTCCCTCTATCATTGCTAAACCTGAAATCACCCTCGTCTCTTTTTTTTTTAAATTCCTACTTCAAATCCATCATCAGATCCCATTGATGGGAAGGTATCCTGAATCCAGCCATTTAGGACCCCCTCCCTCACTTCCAACCTTGGCTAAGCCGCCGTCATGTCTCGTGTCTAGAGATGATCGCGGTAGCTTCTTAATTGGTCTGCCTGCTTCTATTCCTGTCCCTTCTCCCACTCCCCTCTTGAATTCCAGTGGTCCTTTTTCCAGCCAGCAGCCAAGTGGTTCTTTTATAGTATAAATCAGATCATAAAACTCTTCTCTCTCAAACTCTTATCAATATGGCCCTGTTGTCATTTGCTGACAGCGCTCACGCCCCTTGCCTCTTGTACGTTTTCCCTCTGCAAGAACATGGCTTACTCTAGTCTGTTTCTCAGTTTTCCCATCTACTGTAGCAATCCCTTCGCTGTCTACCTCCTCATCTGGCTTTATTATGTTTTCCACGGCACCTCCTGCTACCTAACATTCTATTAAGTGTTTATCTGTGGTCTGTCTCGCTGACTCAAAATAAGCTCCGTGGGGGCAGAGGGCGGTCTGACTTGTTCTGCTCCGTATCTCCAGCATCTGGAGCAGTGCTTGGCATATACTAGGGCTTCAGGTAGTTGCTGAATGAAAGCATAAATGGATTGTTCTTACTTCATTGAATTGCTCTGTACCCCATGCTTGACAGAGTAAGTGCTTCCTAAGCGTTTGCTGAGGCAACCATTGACTGGGTTTTTAAATGTGCAGTCCCTGGATGTCTGTTAGTGGGACAGTTGTTTGTTTCTGCCGTGGGTCAAGCCCACTAGTACAGGATTGATCTTCATGATTGAAAAATGTAGATCTATGAGCGAGCAGTAGAGGAAGATGTCTGTCTGAGTTCTGGGAAGCGATGATTGCGGGGGTTGGAGATGAGTTGCAGTTATCTTGGCCCCTAAGGACTGTTCATCTTTACTTAATTGCTTCTTGGCCAAAATGATGCTACACACACACACACACACACACACACACACACACACACACACACACACGCACACAGCCCAAAACCAACCAGCCAAACCAAACCGAACCAAACCAAAATGAAACAACAACAGAACTTAGCCCTAAAAGGAAAAGGGCAGCTTGAGAATCTGGGTTTCTGGCAGGGTGAAAGCACTGTCTAAGGGGCTGCACACAGGGGAGGCGTCTCGAGTTGGATAATGGAATCTCTTTTTACTTCAGCTCATCTAAAATAGCACATTAATAAACTGAACCAAATGTGGTGCTACAGCTGGTTTTATTGGTCATTAACATTTACAGAGCCATGCAAAGTCATGTTTTCCAATTTTGAGATTAAAAGATTTAGCCAGCCTAATTATCGGCCTCCGAATGGGGACCGCGTCGGAGTGCAGCCGGCGGGACGGAGTCGGCTTTGTCTTCCGTGATGCCTTCCCCTTCACGGTGCATGTGAATTGAAAACAGATGCATTTATGGACCTTTGGCTGGATTTCACCCTAAAGCAGGGTAGGCGCTGGCAGCTGTCCTGGAGTTTACTCTTGACTGGTCCAGCTAGGGCATTGTCTACATTTTAAGGCTGTACTTCGGGTTCAGGAGACTTCCTTGTACATACAGGAAAATGGCATCCATCCTTGAAACCAGACTTCTCCTCAGCTTCTGACTGTTTTTCTCTTTTCTGGTCATGAAGGTCAAGCCACTAATTATGTTAATTAAGTGTGATGAAAACCTCCACTTGAGTGAGACTTTTGGTGGGAATGAATCAACTCATCAGAAATAATGCTAAGCAGACTGAGTGTCCTGATATTTGGTTCAAGAACTATGGCAGGTGGAGGCAAAGACAGAGAAAGAAAGTAAGTGTGAAAGGAGAGGTGAGGGGGCCAAGGAAGAAAACCAAGCAGCATTTGATCAAGACCATCCTCCCTGAGTGTGGGACACTGAGATAAATGCTCTGGGGAGGCCAGGGCAGAAACATGAATGGCATTAGCCTTGCCTTGGTTCTTGGTGTAAGATGTGTACCATTTGGCCCCATCCAAAGGGTGGTGATTCTCTTGGTGAGGATTTTCACTTAGGGCCCAACAGGGATGTCCTGTTGACGTGACTGTGTCATTCCCCCCTCCTGCCCATCTGTGTCTCACCTGCTCTTGTCCATCCTGGGAAACCCCCGCTGGAGGCAGTTGCCCAGAGGGAAATGTAACTACCAACGTAGAGTTGGTATAGTTCTTCCTGAGGCCAGGAACAGGATTTCTGGCTGCTGCAGCTTTGCTTGTTCCACATTGCCTAGCTCCAGTTTAGGGAATATTTCTGGACTAAAGAGGAGACATAGTCTGCTCTGTGATTACTTGATTTCGCTGTGTGAGTTTGACCAATCTGAGTTAGAGTTTCATTTTAATTAGGGCTCAAGGAGCAGGGCAGCCTAGGGGCAGGAGTTGAGATTTGAGTGATCCCTCGTTTGGCAAATGAGAGACTGGCCAAGTCTTTTGTTCTTTCTGGGCCTGAACTTCCTAAGGTGCCGAATGAGGAGAGTTCGCCCTTCAAATCGACTTACATTCTATACTTTAAGAGCAACGGTGGATAGCCATGGGTGGCTCTGAGTGTAGGGGTGGCCACGATCATCTCTATGTGCAGTAAGAAACCTGGCAGCATTACTGAAGGTAGATGGAAAGGGGGAGAGACTGAAGACAGGAAGAACGTTTAAGGAACTCTTGCATAGTTCCAGACCATGGTTTCAATTATTATTGGTTCTGACGTTTTTCTACCAGAGCTCCTGGGCTCTAGACCAATGTCCTCCTGACCACTGATCCTTGCTTTTTAATTTCTGTCAGTTATGAGTTGAACTGTATCTTCATTCCCCATTCCCCGCCAAAATATAAGTTGTAGTCCTAACTCCAGGACCTCCGAATGTGACCTTATTTAGAGATGGGATCTTTACTGACATAATCAAATTAAAATGACGTCCTCAGGTGAGCCGTAATTCAATCCAACTGATATCCTTATAAAAGGGGGAAATCTGGACACAGGGATGACAGATGCCTAGGAAGACCGTCATGCACAGATGGATGCAGAGATCAGAATGATGTTTCTATAAGCCGAGGAACGTCAAAGTTCGCCAGCAAACCACCAGAAGCTAGGAAAGGGGCACAAACCGGGTTCTGTCTCTCAGCCCTCAGAAGGAGCCAACCCTGGTCTCAGACTTCACCTTGACCTTCAGCCTCCAGAACTGTGAGGCAATACATTGCTGTTGTATTAGCCACACAGTTTGTAGTGCTTTGTTACAGCAGCCCTAGCAAACTAATACAGTATCTTCCTGCTCCTTTGGTTTCAGACCCTTGGCTTGCTGTAACCACTAGCAATCATTAATTTTTTGATTTCAACTTGATTTCTTCTCAGTCTCTCCAGAGGTATTAGTCTTTGTGCTGTATAACTTAGACTCTGCTTCCTACCTGGCTCTTTCTTGGGTCTGTCCCTAAATTTGCATGTAGGTCTCCACTAAGTCTCTGCTAGGTGTGGTGTGAGGAGGTAAAGGTGCTATAAATGGGCAGCTTTTCTAGCCACTGAGCTGTCCTTTTACATCCACTCTATGCGGCCGCCTCTGGGTCTTGGGGTCTAAATGCCCCACCGTGTTCTCACTAATGGTTAAAGCTGAATCAGAAGGAAAGGCCAGTGACTCAAAACTCCTCTGGTTATTTTTCTGATTTGTTTGCATATAATTCCAGCATTCTTGGTCCTGTTCCAAAATCATCCCAAATGCATTTATTCCAAAGTATGGCTTTAAAGTTGGGGATCAAGTTATAATCTGGCAAAACATAAATGAAATAACATGACAACTCTGAACATTATTAAATTCTCAAATGTTGACAGTACGCACAAAAATATAAGAACTCGGAGGGACTATACGATCTATTCAAAAACCTAGTTTTCTGATGGTCATATTCCCTTGTGGTCTTCCAATGTGCACTTTCTCATTAAACTTCTTATTTAGTATGAGCACTGGAATTTGATCTTGAATATAAGATACATTGCTGTGATCATTTCTGGCCAATCTTGTTTTACTAAGTGAAGTCAAAAGAGGCACACTTTGCCATCAATCAACAGACATGCCTTGACCTTGTGCTGGGTCGCACAAGCTCTCTGCTGGAAATGTAAACATGGTCTCCATCCTGAGTGAGCCTTCCGTGTGGTTGGGAAGATAAGGCACCCAGATGCCAAGCACTTAGAGAACAATTAAATGCTAAGTGGTGTTGAACTGGCTTTAGTGCAGAAGGAGTCTGATTTCATGGAGCGGTTGAAAAGGTTTCCTGGGTAGCTTGAAACTTTATTTAGTTTAGAAACGTTAGAAAACATTAAGATATTCCCCTTCCCTCCCCTCTCAATTTTTTCCCTTCTCTCTGCCTGTATTATTGGTTGTTTGATTACACATCAGACTCCAGAGGGGAAACACAAAATGGCCCGAGACAGAAGCTGACTGTCACCCTTGATTATTCACTGGAAATTTGAATAGATAACACTCAGCAATCTTAAAAATAACAGCCTCCTATAAGTCCAGGCTGTCTCTTCAGATTCCATTTTCTATACTTTAGTTATCAAAAGATCCATAATTTTCTAAGATATACATGAAACTTAAATGAGAGCATGGGGAGTTCCTTTTCTATTTTCCCAGCGGAGGAGATAGAAGACATGTTCCCAGCTTGCCATTTGCACAGATGTGTTTCTAATAAAGCACAGTGAGACCTCCCATGTCCCCTGTCCCCTTCCCATTAGCCATGAGGCCATGCAGATGATGGGTGAGCTCACAGGTAGGCTAATAATGCCACCGTGTTCTTCTTCTTTCCTCACATGGAAAGGGCCTTGGTTTTTTTTTTTTTCCACAAAAGTGCATATTTAATTAGAAATTGGGAAAAAAAGAAGAAGGAAAAACAACTTTCCACAATATGAGACAACAGTTCTCTTTAATAGGAACCACATTTTCCCTCTAAATTATGGTACCTGAGGGTCCCTGTGCAAGGGTTGGGAGGTGATGAATGTAGGCTTTGGGAGGGTTTGGGGAGCTGTGTTGATATTTGGGCCCATCTGGGTTCATGTCTCTTGGGTTTCTTGGGATTCATGGAATATATCTGGCTACAGTGAAACATGAGAAACCCTTTAGAAAAGTGCAGTGGAAATAAATAGCAATGAATATTTATGTGCCTAGACCAAAGGTCAGAACTCTTTTTAGTTCTCAGGGCCATTAGTGGGGTTAAATAAGGTCTGTGGGGATTGTAGGTTCCAATGACGGGGCTGAAGTATAGGTCATGGGGGAAGGACCGAAGTAGATGGGTTGAAGGGAAACGAAGAGGTAGATACTTAGGAAAGAAAAGGGGATATAGGAAAAAGTGTCCACTAGGGATTAAACTAGTAGTAACCAGCAATAACTTCTGGCTCTACTTGAGGTTAAATCATTATCCTTGGTTTAAAGCAGGATTGCCATATGATTTTTAAAGGTGCTTAGACTTTCCTACAGCTTTATTCTCATGGGGTAAAGAGTTGTTCGTATAAATTACTGGGTGGGGGAGGCAGATCAGAGTTGATAGAGCCTAGGGAACTCCCTTGAGTCAAGATGCCAGGGGTGGGATGGTGGTAACTGGCACAGAGACTAACCAACTAAACCCCCAAGATTGTCCTCTCCCCCATTCACTTTGCTGCCTCCTTCTTCCTGTTATGGGGTCATGTTTGCTGGATGCAGTTGTCCATCCTGACACTGAAGGGGAAAATGATTTCTGCCTTTCCAATCATCGCTGATCACCCAGAATCTTGTTTGGAAATATTTGGAACATGTTGGACAATTAATCAAAGTAATTTTCCTCCAAAGAGAAAGCAGAAAGATTTGGAGTGACATTATTTGAATAGTATTTGAAAAAGCTACCCAAGAAAATGTCCTTCAATACAGATTTTAGCGTAGTGCAAGGATTTCCTTTTGCAAGCAAAGATAGGGGATAGGATTTTTTGTTTGTTTGTTGTTCTTGTATGTTTGTTTCAGGGTTTGTTTGTTTGTTTTAAACTCCAGGACCACTTCCTTCAACTATCCATGTATCCTTCCTTCCGTCCGTCCATCCATCCATCCATCCATCCATCCATCCATCCATCCATCCACCAGCAGACATTTGTAGGGAGTCTTCTTTGTGTCAGGAACAGAGCTAGGCACTGTGAATAGACAGATGGGTAAGAAATGATTCCTGCCCTTGGGGAGCTCACAGTCCAGTGGGAGAGAGAGATGTAAACATTAATTACAATGGTGTGATGAATGCTTTAATAAAGTTCAGAGCAGGGTGCTTGGCTACCCCACAGAGCTGGAGGGCGGCGATCATCTATTTCACCTTAGCCATCTAAAGGTCTTTGATTCCTCCAAGAGTAAACTGTGAGCCCCAAACCTCAGGAGAGCTGGATTCGGTGCAGCTTTAAGAGACGTCTTGCAGGTTGCAGCTACTACTGACTCAAAGACAGCGAAGAGGCCAATGACCGTGAGATTTATTCCCAGGGCTCATGGATTTCTGAATTTATGTTGTCTTGGGTCTCTTTTCTCCCTAGAGCGTAAATATGCTGTAGTATGGGAATGCTCCATTCCTGCTGTAGCCTGTCTCCAGTCTGCTGTTTCACTTGATTTTTTTGTCCTTATCCAAAGAATTTCACTAAAAACTGAAATGAGGTAGGGATTGAGTCCCCCACTCCATCCAAGGCCAATCAGGCAGAGCTGACGAGGGCTTAGACCATGTTGAGCAGATGCTCTGCCATTTCTCTAGCTCCTGTTTTGTCATTATTTATCCAGACACCAGGCTGCAGTCAGGAAAAAGGACAGTGACAACGGGAACACATATGTCTCTGGAAGAATGCCTTCAGGAAGAAAACAAATGTAGTCAAATGATCCCAGTGTTTTTTGTTTGTGTGGTGGTTTTGTTTTACTACCGGGAACAACAATAGAAAAAAAAAGGAAATACGAAGTTGGGAAATCTTTTGTTGTTATTGAGGTTTGAATATTTCTAGTTTCAGAGATTTGCGTCCTAGTGGAAAAGATGTTCATTTTTATCCCAGTGAGAAGCGTTATTAATGGCGTTCGCTGTTGAGGAGAAGATCTCCAATGAAAGAAGGGACTAGTCTAGATTTGCACATCGCATGGCCTTAGAAAACATCTGAAAAACTCACTGTAGAGAGAACATTTTCTCTAGTAGTTTAATGTTCTCCTAAAATGTAAATTTGGGTTAGTTTGGGTTGTTGAAAATTCGAGCTGCTTGACAGATATTTCTATGAATTATTTGGTTGAAATATATTACCGAGCCTTTCAGTGACCCTGAAAATATGATTTTTAACAGTTAAGACAGGAAAAAATGATCAAGACCAGCTAAAAGGAGAGGAAGATGGAACTGATAGTTTTGAAGTCATAGAGCCTAAATTTAAAGACAAAACAGATAGAATGAGAAAAAAAAAAAAAGCATGGTGATTACTTTATAAACTGTCATATTTGGGGCATTGAAGGCCTAGCTTTTGGGAAGGCAGAGTTGGAATTTTCTTGGCCCTGGAGGGCAAAGATGTATGTGGAAATGTAAATTACATTTCTACACATCTGGGTGGAATGGATCAGACCCAGTGACACTTAATCTTATCCCTTTCTGCATCTTTTAAGCCCTGGACCAGAGGCCACAGCAGGTTGGACTGACACTTTGGGGGCCTGCTTCAGGGCAGGGGCATAGGAATTAGCAAATTACACAGTCAATAGTGCCTGCATAAAGCTTTGAAACCTCCTGAAGGAAGGCACCACACAGAATAAAACCTCTGTCCCACATCTGCCTGGCTTCTTTCCCAAGGTGAGAGCACACCTCACCTGGTGCTTGGGTCACTGCTGACTCTGCCTCCCAGACCTCCCCTGCCTTCCCCATCCTCAGTCCCAGCTTGTGATTGGTCCTGCCTCGCTAGAGTCTTACCCTTCATATAAATAACTCCTGATTTTTTTAAAAAAAATTAAATCTTAGAGCCACATTAATGATTGAAGGAAATCTGTTAAGTACCCTTACCAACTGAAACCACAGAAAGATGGAGCTGGAGGAATCTTCTGAGTGCCTAATCCTGGGATCTCACACTTTAATTAAAGCCTTTTCCTCTGACGTGTGCCAATATGCCTGTTGCAGCAACTTGAGGAACATGTACAGACTCCAAGTAAAAATGGAGTCATCTCCCTCTGACCCACTCGACCATGAACCTTCATCAGATGTTATTTTCTGCATAAGCCACACCCATAGCTGCGTGCCTTTGTTCGTGTTGTTCCTCCTGCCTGGAGGGCCTTCCTTCCACTTTGTCTGGCTGGGTTGCATTGAGTTGATCTCTGTATCACAAGTTTCTATCAGAACGTTTAGTATATCACAGGTGTCCAAGTGAGAGAAAAATTTAGTGAATGTTTGATTGAATGGAAGACTTTGTGATCTTTGCCATGGGAAATCATGGATCATAAAAACACTAAATAATACTCAGTAAAATCAAACAATTCATTTTTAGGCATTGGAAGAGAAATAGCATTTAGGAAGGCAGGAGAGAAGAAATTACAGGTGGGGGTAACCATGGGATCAAAGGCATAGAAATGAAGAGGAGCATGAGTTTTGGATAAAGAGGAGATATGACTAATTAGATTGGAAGATTTATTGAAAGAAATGATAGGAAATAATATTTGGAGGGCTCATATCACGGAATTGAATCCCTTGAGAATTTCTGAAAGAGATGAAATAGGTAATGGGTAACCATTGAAAGTTCTTAAGCAGGAAATAACCTGAGGTTCAGCAGGTAGAGAGGGGAGTTAGTGGCAGCTACATTGGTGGAGAGTAGAGCTTGGCGTAAAATGGACCACTGTGAATCAGTGGGAATGGGGCAGTGGGCATGGGGATGGTTCGTCCTGGAGGAATTTTAAAGGAAGAAATGCCAGACTTGGTTATGGATGAGTGCAGGAGAGCTAAGATTCTTTTTATTGACTTGGCACTAAGAGCATCTAAAAGTTGGAGGAAGTATGTTATAAATAAATATACTCAGCCATAACATGGTCATGGTTATGGTCAACTGTCAAGACCAAACTTGTGAGGGGAGACAGGTTTTGAATGATAGATGATTCTGGAGCCCTGGCCAGGCACATCTTAGCAGTTCGGACACAAACCTTTTCTTCGATGCAGAAAATGTTAGAAGTTTTTCTGCTGATTCTGGATTAAAAATGCTGCAAAATTTCCCTACCAAATTATGTATCTATCAACAGTGCGTACTTTCTCATACCTTCTCCAATCCTGCATATTATCAAACATTTTAATTTTTCTGTCAGTGATGGGTAGAAAATGGAATCTTATTTTAATCTCATTTGCATTTCATTAACGAGTGATCTTGAACACCATTTATGTATAAATTAGCCATTCATATTTCTTTTTATATATACACCTGTTAATGACAAAATTAGGTTTTGTTCATCCAAACTGAGTTTAGAAGACTAAATTTTCATAGATTGTAAAGCTTATATAGATTATCACACTCCCCAAGCTGCAGGTATTCTGGATGTTTAGAAATCTCCAAAATCTCCCCTTCTTAATCTTCAACCCTTTCTTTTTTTTTAATATTTAAGTCTAGAGTGCTAAATTAGGAAAGTAAAAGTACCAAAAATATATCCCGAGATTTTCAAATCTGTGTGTCTCTGAATCTGCACGGAAATAGAAACTAAGGAGGTGTTTGAATGCAGTTTCAGCCTTTCCTTTGGAGCATCTAAGATCGTGCCCAGATTGAGGTAAAGGAGGAATATTGAGAGATCAGATCTCTGGCAGATTTTTCCCTCCTGGTCCTCATACTCTGATCCCCTTAATGGAACTTGACAACCCCAACTGACCATTATGGCTGTTATGGGCTGAATTGTATCCCCTCAAATTCACGTGTTGAAGCCCTAAGTCCCCATACCGCAGAATGTGACTGTATTTGGAGATGGGACTTTTAAAGATGTAATTAAGGAAAACTGAGGCCATATGGGTAGGTCCTAGTTCAATATAATTGGTGTCCTTATAGGAAGAGATTAGGAGATAGACATGCAAAGAGGAAAGACCATGTGAGGACAGAGGGAGAAGGCGGCCATCTGCAAGACAATGAGAGAGGCCTCAGAAGAAACCACCCCTGCACACACCTTGATCTGGGACTTCCAGCCTCCAGAACTGTGAGAAAGTAAATTTCTATCGTTTAAGCCATCCAGTCTGTGGTATTCAATACTTTGTTATGGCAGGCCTAGGAAACGAATACAGTGCCTTACGGAAAGTACCATAACCTTCACCAACTGGCTTGGAAATCAAATTCTAACATAGGAAACCATGGACTAAAAAACACGTGCCCTGAGCTATGTGGTCTCACCCTACTCATCTCATGTCCAGCACCTCATGAATGAAGAGAAGGCCCAATTCCAAGCCATACATTTTGGGTTTATAATTTCCCCAATTTTAGAGAATGTAAAAGCCTTAGAGTTCATAGTCATAGTTAGGCATTCCTGGGCACACACCCATCTAAATGGGTTTCCTGCATTGGGCCACCAGGATTTAGATCTCATGTCTGGAACATGCCCTTGGATGAGAGATGTGATGGGCATAGAGCAGTCTAGTGGAAAGAGCACTAGAATGGGAGTCAGAGACCCAGGCCTTAGTCTTGAACCTGCCACAATGACTCAGGGAACGAAATTTACCTGTTTGGACTTAGAATACTTATGTGGGCCTCATAAGTGGTTTTCAGACCAGGGTTCCATGGAAGGGTTTTAGTAGCTCTGCAAACTTTTCGTTTGAACTTCCCCTGTAGAATACATTTTAACTGTTTTAAAACACTGCAGTAAAATAACACACATTCAGATGTGTTTTATTTCACATTTTAATTTATCTAAGAACATCAGCATATAAAAATACGCTGCTAGGTTAACTTATCTGGAATGAACATCAGAATAAAACCTTGCCTGTGGATGTACATATTTGGTGAGGGATGTTGATATTCTGCACTGGTCTGTCTGTTTGTCTCTCTTAAATTCTGACATGACCGCTGCATGTCTCCACTGACATAAAATTGCACAAGTGCATTCATGACCACAGTACATTTGCACCTGCTCTGTTAAGGGCCAGCTCAAGCTTATTTGCATTGGTTCTCCCCATGGCTTAAGCCTTGTTTGTGCACTCACCACTGACTCTCTCGCATCTTGAAGACATCACATTAGAACTACAATGAATGCTTCCTTTCTGACTTTACCATTAGAAACTCAAGAATTTATTAGGTGTTACTAACAATTCAACTTTGAAACAGATATTTCTTACTACTTTTCCTGTAAGCTTCTGGATGAATTTAGTTGAGCAGAAACCCAAGCTGTAAGGCAAGTTGATTTAAAACAAAACAGTACAAAACCTATTACCACTTGCAACTACTTAGCCAGATGAATCAGTATTCTCTAAGTGTTGTGCAACTGAACCAAAATAAAATAAAAATCAGATGCTAAGGACAATATGATTGTGGTTATTCTAAATTTTTACATTCATCAAATCAATCATCAGAGTTGTCAGAGATATACTTTACATTATATATATAAAAGGTGTATATACCATATATGTATACCATATTTGAACTCATGAAATAAATATATTCTAGTGAATTTCTGCTTTTGTCTTAAACGTTAATATTCCACACGAGATTAAATTTGTATCAAGAGTAACTTTCCTGCAAGGAAAACCACTAGATCAGATGACCTCCAAGATTCCCTGTAGTTCTAACACCCTGTAATCTTCCAAGGTGAACAAGGTATAGGTAGGAGTGAGCAGGATGCAGAGAGGGGTGAGTCAAGGCAGTGAAAGGTGGCTGGTCACCAGTCTCTGTGTTCAGCTTGGGGGCTTCATTCCACCTTCCATCCTTCTAAGGTATGGCATCTGGTTGAGATTTCAGACGTACAAATGGACAATCCTGGGAAAACCACGTGGTACATAAGAAGTTAACAAAGAATGCTACAAAGATTTTTAAAACTATTCTTTTCACAGGCCATAATTATTTTGAAACTTGCTAAAATTTCATGAAAATGTATTGTATTACCCTGGTCACCTCCTGTCTGAAACAAATCTCTTCTGGAGGCAGGATCTGATAGGATGTATTGGAGGAGTGGGACCCGGAGCTGGGGCTGGGGGTGGGTGGGTAAGCTCGGCAATGGGGAGTGATACAGCCCTCCTTTTGCTGGCAGAGGGGCTGTGCATAGTTAGAAACAGGGACCCTGGTTTGTTTCAGCTGCTACCTTTAGAAGTCTCTCTCACCAGAGCTTAGCATATTCCAAGGTCCTCCCCAAGTGTAGGGCACTGTGACCTGGCCATGACCACTGGCTCTGGAAGTGGACAGCCTCCACAGGCCCTGCAGAACATGCAGAGATAGAACAGAGGGGAGCTGGGTTGCACATTTGTCTGCACCTGCATTGTGAGAAGCAGGGGTTAGATTTTGAATGCTAGAGGGTGGTAGCTCCCAGGGGTTGCCTCAGGCCTACAATTACCCACTGGGTGACTGATCTCAGGACTGAATTTTTTTTGGCTGGAGGACTCATTGGATTGAGGTGATGCTCTCCCGATTCTGACCTTGGTTATTGTATTAATTAGGATAAACATTCACCTACATAAAATAGAGATCCTAAACAAAAGGGACTTACAAAAGACAGACTTTATTTTTCTTTTATATAATAGTCTGGAAGCAGGAGGTCCAGGGCTGTTGTAGAGCTCTGTTCTATAAGGTTGTCCAAAGACCTAACTCCTATTTGTTTTCCTCCATCTTTAGGGTGTTGCCCTTATATGAATGATCCCAAATGGCTCCCTACCTCCATGATCCAGGTAAGCAGGTGGAAGAAAGAGGGAAGAGGGTGATCATCATTTAAGACCGCAGCCTGGACATTAAATCACTTCCACTCACGTTCTCTGGTCCAGAATTTGGTTATATGGCCATGCATAGCTGCAAGGGAGGCTGGAAATACAGTCTCTCTTTTATGTCATGATAAAAATATTGGCTTCTATTGTTTTGAAAAATAATGGAAGAATGAATATTGGAGTACAACTAACTGTAAGGTGTTTAATGAACTATGAAATCATATGCTACTAGTTGGGGTTCAGCAAACATATTCCTGTTACAGGGGTAAATGGCTGAGCCTGAGCAGCATAGTGTCCAGAGGCGAAAGCCTGGCAGCCCCCGGTCTAATGGTTGGCACTTTGATACTCCCTTTATTAGTATTTATTTTTCTAAGATATGGGAAATTCCAGTTTCCACTGACCTCTGCATCTCCTTGAAAATAGCAGGTTGTAAAGGGCTGACCTGGAGTTCAAAGCACCCGAATGGATAATGTGTAGACCAGAGGATTTCAAACCATGTCCTGAGAGCCCCAGGATTCCTCAGAGTTCTGGGAGCTGCTGGAAAACAAGGATTCTGTAACCTAAACTCCATGCCCCACTAGGCAGTCCCACCATAGTGCCTTACTCTATGTATGTTTTTATCTCTTTGTTTATCTGTATAAGATTTGGGGCTAAAAAATATAGTTTTTACACTTCTGCTAGACCATCAGAATCAAAATGCTCATAATTCAGAAAGAAGAGATTAAATAATATGTTAAATACTGAGACTCTACTGGGTGATTTTCCTATATGATGGGTGGTGGCCTTGGCCATATAGTTTTCAAGGAAACAGTTTAATTTGAAAATACGAGGAAAATGCCAGAGTTGAAAAATTTAAACTGTCAATGGGATCCTATAGTTTGGAAGAAGCAATTACATAATGCTTTAAAATTCACAGAAACATTGCAGCATTTATTCCCTCCCTTGATCCTTCTTCATTTACAGATAAAGAAATAGAAGCACAGAGAGGTAAAGTGACCTTGTCCAAAGTGATACAGTTAAGAAGTGCTAGTAGCAGCTACTATATATAAAACAGATAACCAACAAGGACATACAGTATAGCACAGGGAACTCTACTCAATATTTTGTAATAACCTATAAGGGAAAAGAATCTGAAAAAGAATATATACACATATATCTGAATCACTGTGCCATACACCTGAAACTAACACAATATTGTGAATCAACTATATTTCAATAAAAAATACATATAAAATAAAATAAAAATAGATTTAAAAAAGAAGTGCTATAAACAGGATCAAACATAGGACTTTGGAATCTTCACTATACACATCCATTTCCCTATATTTTCTTACACCCATCACTAGGGTAAAAAGACCCATCCCTAAGCTACTGAGACCTGAGCCATTTCACCTTGGGAGCCTGGTTTCTGCAGGAGCAGCAAGCAGATAGTCTCACCAACTCGCCTCTGTGCTTGAGTCCTCTTATCTTTCCTCCCTCCTTTCCTTTTTCCTTCTCAGCTCCCATCAAAAGTCTATCATATATCAGATACTATCTCAGGTACTAGAGATATAGTAGTAACCAAGACCTACAAGATCTTCATGGAACTTATTTATTGATTGACATGGGATTAATTTCCAAAATATACAAATAGCTCATATAACTCAGTATCAAAAAAAGAGAAAACTCAGTCAAAAAATGGGCAGAAGACCTAAATAGATATTTCTCCAAAGAAGACATATAGATGGACAACAGGCACATGAAAAGATGCTTAATTAACATGGATAATTATTAGAGACATGAGATTCAAAACTATAATGAGGTATCACCTCACACCAGTCAGAATGGCCATCATCAAAAGGTCTATGAATAATAAATGCTGGAGAGGGTGTGGATAAAAATGAACCCTCCTACACTGTTGGTGGGAATGTAAATTGGTGCAGCCACTGTGCAGAACAGTATGGTGGTTCATTGAAAAACTAAAAATAGAGATATCATATGATCCAGCAATCCCACTCCTAGGCATATATCTGGAAAAGACGAAAACTCTAATTCGAAAAGATACATGCACCCCAGTGTTCATAGCAGCACTATTTACAAAAGCCAAGACATGGAAGCAACCTAAATGTCCATCAACAGATGAGTGGATAAAGAAGATGTGGTACATGTATACAATGGAATAATACTCAGCCATAAAAAAGAATGAAATAGTCCAATTTGCAACAACATGGATGAACCCAGAGATTTATCATACTAAGTGAAGTAAGTCAGACAGAGAAAGACAAATATCATATGATATCACTTGCATGTGGAATCTAAAAAAGTGATACAAATGAACTTATTTACAAAACAGAAATAAATAGACTAACAGACATAGAAAACAAACTTCTGGTTACCAAAGGGGAAGCAGGGAGGTATAAATTAGGAGTTTGGGATTAACAGATGTACCCTACTATATATAAAATAGGTAAATAACATGCTCCCACTGTATAGCACAGGGAATTCTATTCAATATCTTATAATAACCTATAATGGAAAATAATCTGAAATAGAATATATATATATATGAATCTATATATCTATATCTACATCTATATTTTTAAAAATATTTATTTATTTTTGGCTGCATCGGGTCTTAGTTGCCACATGTGGCAGCATTGTTGTGGCATCTGGGATCTTTCGTTGTGGCGCATGGGCTTCTTTCTAGTTGTGGCATGCGGGTTTTTTCTCTCTCTAGTTGTGGAGCAGGCTCCAGAGAGCATGGGCTCTCCGTTTGTGGCACTTGGGCTCTCTAGTTGAGGAGTGCGGGCTCTGTAGCTGTGGCACGCTCAGTAGTTGTGGGCTCAGTAGTCGTGGCTTAGTTGTCCTGTGGCATGTGGGATCTTAGTTCCCCAACCAGGAATCGAACCTGCATCCCCCTGCGTTGGAAGGCGGATTCTTTACCACTGGACCACCAGGGAAGTCTCTACGTCTATATATCTATATCTATCTATATCTGAATCATTTTGCTGTACACCTGAAACTAACACAACATTGTAAATCGACTATACTTCAAAAAAAACATTAAGAAATAGATTCTAGTGGGAGCTACGAAAAATGAAAACATAACTAAACACACGGAGTATTTTCACATAGTGATAATTGCTACAAAGAGAACTTAATCAGGCTAACAGGATGAGAAGGGCAGGGTGGGAGCAGAGAGTCTATGTTAGTTGGGTGGTCGGGCGGTTGAGTTACATATGAGTAGAGACCTGAATGAGGGGATGGGGTGAGCCATGCAGGTATCTTGAGAAAGAGCTCCCCAAGATGATGGGAGAGTAGATACATAATTAGTGTGCTCAGCACAGTCATGGGATTACAAGGTGACTAGTGGGGCTGGGGGTGTACGCAAGGGCTTTTTTAAGGATTATTTTGTTTTGTTTTATGATGCAGGAGAGAGAGAAGCTAGCTAATTTCCAGAAGCAAAATTTCTGAGTAGTCAAGAGGATGGATTCTGCATATAAGTGGGGAGGTTGGCCTCGGCCAGGAGGAGGGACAGGTCATCATTGGGACGGGAGGGAAGGTAGGGAAGATGAGAACAGATGTGGAAGGGGTGGTAGATTTGGTGGGAAAATGAATTATTTCTTTTCTGGTTGGCTCTGTTTTGTTAGTAAAACATCAGGTGAAGACAGTGAGGTGGGAATAAGGAGGGGAAGGGACTCACGTCCTCCAGGGTGGTAAGAACGTGAACTTACTAGCTAACATAGAAGGGCTACTGGGCAGTGCTGTGGGCCTGCTTGACATGTGCCATCTTCATCTTAGGTGAGACTGATCAATGTGACTGTGTAATTTTTCCAGCTATGCCTGGATGCCAGGGAGATGTAAGCAGAAAGGTGAACTTAACCATGTGCTGGGCATTGTCCATTTGGCTGTTTGGACCCATTCTCCATCCTTTTTCATTTGGCTTGGTGTTCTGGGAGGCTGCTGTTCAGGAAGAACTCACTGGATTCCTTGGTCTCCGGATTGGGTTTGGCCAATGGCAGCAGGCACAAAATGAGACTGGCTGGCAGGAGGCAGTGAGGTGCTTGTGTTACTTCTCTACTCTCTCCCCAGTGGCCCGTGGTAGGCCTGGCTACATCCCTCTATGAAGGCCCCAGCTCCTCTGGGGCAGCCCTCTCATGGCTGGGGTTCTTTTTAGGTCCTGGAAATCACTCCCTCTTCTTATTCTTTCAAGGGTAGGGTTGGTAACTACTTCCCACTGATGTTAGATTTGTCATGCTTCCTCACTCTTTATTGTTTTCCCTTTATCTGCCTACATCTTTAGAAACAATACCTTTACTAAACTCTCTTCATACGCTCCCTCTTTTATTACTTTCTTGGTAAGTCCCTGACTGATGCAAACCTGGTTTGCAGTGTGGTCAGGCAGGCTTCACAGAGGAGAAAGAGCAGGGTATTCGTGAGTATGAGCAAGAGAGAGATGATGGGCTTCCCTGGTGACGCAGTGGTTGAGAGTCCGCCTGCCGATGCAGGGGACACGGGTTCGTGCCCCGGTCCGGGAAGATCCCACATGCCGCGGAGCGGCTGGGCCCGTGAGCCATAGCTGCTGAGCCTGCGCGTCCAGAGCCTGTGCTCCGCAACGGGAGAGGCCACAACAGTGAGAGGGCTGCGTACAGCAAAAAAAAAAAAAAAAAAGAGAGAGAGATGATGATGGAAAAAGGACTCTAAGCTGAGGAAAGAGAGAAATGTGGGCATAAGCAGGGTGGATAGACTGCAAAGATGGTGGAGTCTGTTGTTGGGAAGTCCCAATGGGGTCCAAGGATTTTGGAGGTGGCATAAGGGAGCTGAAAATTGGGGACCAGTCTCAGAGAGTAGAGTGAGTGCTTAAAATAGAAAATTTGTAATTGATGCAGTTATTGATAATAACAATAGCCGTGTCATTGGTTCTCAGCCCTGGCTCTATATCAACATTGCCAGGGGAGCTAGTAAAAATACTAATGACTGGCTTCCCCTCCAGAGATTCTGACTACAGTTGTGGGACCTAGGAATTGTCATTTTAAAAAATTGTCTCGAATAATTCAGATGTGTGGCAGTGTTGAGAATCACCAGTTCAGGGTGTGAGCGCGGGAGTGGTTGGCTGGGGTGGAAAGAGGAAAATTGTCCTTAGCAACCAGAGGTCAAGGGACCAAGAGGCCAGAGTCTTAGAAGAATCACCTACATCAAAGTCACTATAGAACGGTTGCAGAGTCTGTGGTGGGAGGAACTGAGTGAGTCAGAGCGGAAGCCTGGAAGGTTGATAGAGCTTGGAAGAGCTTGGGTATTTTACTTCCTCTGGGCCACATCTCTGGGCCTATTCTCTCCCCTTAGCACAGGGTCACTGTCCAGGGGCTAGGCTGTCTCTCCGTCAACTTCTCTTTGGTTTACCCTCCTCTCCCGACATGTCTCTGTCTTTGGTTTTCATTATTTGTTTTTAGGGTTACCTGTCTCCACTGCTGGGGTTTGGGGAACCAGATAACTCAGGACCTCTGCTCTTACCCAGATCTCCTTTACTTAAGAGCTGACTCTATCCTTCAACCATTCCAAACTTTAACCTTCTTCTTCTAATCATAAAAAAAAAAAAAAAATTCCTTTCCTCTGCCCCACTTTCTCAGGGCTCTTTAGGGGGTTGATAAATCCTAAAGCATCATTACTTTGTCTCATCACTTTCTTGATAAGTCCTTGACTGCTGCAAACCTGGTTTGGGGTGTGGTCAGGCAAGCTTCACAACTAACAAACTTGTGTGTGTATTGATGGAAGGCTTCGCATATTGTACTATACAAGGTAAGACAGCCAGGTACACAGAATCATTCAATCCTCTCCACATCCAGGTCACTGCATGTAATACTGCCCTGCTGGTAGAGAGAACAGGCCATTTTAGCTGGAAGTTTCATCCTCTTTTATTTTCTATATGCATGCCATCGTGGGGCTATTTAAATCAAATTCTTCTCTATAGCTGAGCGCAAAACCTGCACGATTTCTGGTTTTGCTCTTTCCAAAGATAATTTCTGCTGTCTAATGAGATCTGAGAATGAAGTCGGGCACGATCAGGAGAAAGGTCACAGTGTGTGCTCAAAGGTATATTAACTAATGTTGGAGCTGACATTGATCTCCTTCCAAGAGGACAAAATTAAGCAGCAAATAGTAAATACATTCAATGGCACTTTATTGCAAGGAGGACCATTTACAGTGAAATAAGAATATGAGAATGGTTTCAAAGAGAAAATGGGAACGCGTACAAATAGAACACATCTTACCGGCTAGAGGGGGAATGTGATTCCAGTCAAGGTTAATGGGGAAATGGTTAATGAAGGATACAGATTCCAAAACTGCGTGATGCCATATTGTATCTTGCAGAGGTAATTAAGACTAGAGACTCTGGGTAAATGGACACATTACACACAGCCGACAACTTGACATTCTGCACACCATACAGAGAGGCTGCTCCGGATGCTTTATGACCTGCCCTGATACTGACAGGGAGACGTCTGAGGTCACGTTCTCCATCCCTTTTCCTCATGGAGTTGGTGTGGTATTGCAGGAAGAGCACCAGGCAGGGAGAAAGGAGAAGGGGTTACAGCCCAGGCTCAGTTACTAGGAGGTGATGTGTGACCTTGGGCAAGTTACTCTCTGCTTCTCCTCGGTTTAATTTCCTCATCTGTAAAATGAAGGGGTTGAATTGGGACCATTTTTTCTGAACTGGATATTTCTTTTCTGGTTTGAATTCTGAGATTACCTGCACTTCTTTGCCCTACTACCGTTATCACTTATCTACCCTGTAATCGTGTAAATGTGGGTATATCTGGGTGGGAGTTTGCAGGTATAAATACAGAAGGGGGTGAACATTTACCTACCTTTGCCTGTTTGTGGCACATATGTGTACTTAGGAGGCAATTGTGTGGTAACTTTGAAATGACACAACCATAGAGATGTCTGCTCAAGGAAGTTTCTATTTCTACTAGCAATGCTCAGCGTTTTCAATCCTTCTCCCATTTTTTCCCCAAAGGGTAAACTAGTAGGAGTGAGGTTACCTATTGAATTAAAACACCTGGGATTAAGGTGAACTTCGGTAAAAGCTCCTTTAGCACATTGGCTGCAGGATTATCTGTCCCTAAAAGCACCTTCTTTTGTGTCATTCTCTTGCTCTGAACACCCCAGGCGGAAGAATAAGGCTAAGGATCTTGTAGCGGCAGGTGAGGGATGGAATGGGGATCACATTCCATCCTGTACGTTTAGCCGTCTCCTTTGGCTGTCTGGAATCTTCCCCGTTCATCTATGGGAGAAGAGGGGCTTAAAAGTAGGGCACTTGCACACACGGATTTTTCACTCCAGTACTCATCTTATTGACAGGCATTGCTTCAGCTGAACCATTTTCGCTCTGTGTTCAGGCCTGTTTGTAGGTGGCATCCCGAGGGCAGATTCCATTCTTATCCCAGCCTCAGAATTCATTGCTGCTTTTTAAAATTCCCAGGTGCACCTTGTTTATTTCTCCCTTCTCACCTGCCTCGAAGCCCCCCTTACCTGTCCTTATTCTTTCCTAGCCCCTCAGAAAAGAAAACAAAACAACAAAGCAAGCCCTTCTGGGGTGTCTGGTTATGGAAGTCATCCATGTTTCTGGTTGAGAATTCAAGAAAGACTTTCCTGTTGTTCTGAATGAAATAGCTTAAAAAGGCCTGCCAAACCCCAAATTGCTGGGTGAGAGGGGCCCAAGGAGTGACAGCTTTACGCATGAAGACTCCAGGACCCACCTCCCTTCACAGATGATGGGAAGGGAAATCTTGGAGGGCGGGCAGCCCCGGAACCAAGTTACCACAGGACATTGACGGCTGCGGAATTGCACCTATTGATTGCGGTGTAGAAGCCAATGTTTCATCAGCCTTTAATTGAGCTGATTCCTAAATAGAACAGGGTCAGCTTTGGCTGTGCCGCTGGGCCTAAGTAGTTGTGACCGAGCTCTGACTGACGCCTCTTCAACAGACCCTCATTTGGTAGATTTTTCACATTCCCTGGGTTCTAGAACTTTGGTCCTCAGCTGAGAGCATTCATCAGACTCCCCTGTGGGAGAGGTTAAAGGTACAGAAGGTGGCGCATCATTCTGGCCGACTCTGTTTCAGTGTCTGGAGAGGAGGCCAGGCAATGTTTAATAAACTCTTTTGTTAGGCACTTCTAATGAGCATACACGAATACCCAGAAACTTCTAGAGGGTTCCATTGCAAACTGAGAGATGAAGTTACCAAGTTAAGTGGACCAAGAGATGCTGGAATTGTGAAGTACTCCCGGCGCCTCTTTTTCCACAGGAGGGGATATGCAATGAGGGATGCGTTAGCACTCTGTGTCATTTTCAAGTGTTAAGGACATTGCTCCTTTTTTTTATTGCTGTGTTGCTTGCTTCATTTCAACGAACACCTGGACTTTCTTGGAGGAGCCCATCACGTAGTTACAGCTTCCCTCGGACTCCGTGAGAAG
The DNA here is from genome assembly GCF_937001465.1 of Orcinus orca. Taxonomy (NCBI): domain Eukaryota; kingdom Metazoa; phylum Chordata; class Mammalia; order Artiodactyla; family Delphinidae; genus Orcinus; species Orcinus orca. The sequence continues at coordinate 34,524,734 of NC_064571.1, forward strand.
GGACACTCCCCAGCCATCATCTCAGATATGTTGGCGAATCCAGCATTCACTGAAAGAGTAAATTGGATTTCATTACACGATACTGTATAATGTGGAGTGACCTCCTCCCATTGTTATGTTGGGTGGATGCTTAGACAGTTCTGATTTTTATTTCCTGGTAATTGCTTCCTCATGGATTCAGCCCTTTTTTTTTTTTGGTCCCAAACAGATGCCTCCACCGATCCCTCGTAGCCATTCTCAGCCTCCCTCAAAGCCTGACTTGTTCCTTAATGAATCTGCCACACACTGAGCTGGGGCCAAGGCAAATCAAGAGGCCATTCCATCAAAATATCTGTGATGGGAAAGCCCGTTCCCATTCCGAACTTGTGTTTCGCTTGTGTCCCACCTGACCTGGAGGGCCTGCGAGGGGGGGATGGGAGAACATTTGAACCCTGGCTACTGTTAAAACATCCTCATCCCAGACACTCTATTTTGTTTACATTCCTGATCTGTTTTGCCTTTGAAGCTGCTTCTCATTGGTGGACTGGTGGGGCCCTATGGCTCCTATACATTTTAAAGCTACATTCCCCAGAGTTTGCCCCAGTGATGGAGACCTGCACTTTGTCTTTTAAGCAGATAAAAAGAGAGGTCAGTCAGAAGTAATTCCCCTACTCCTCGTATAAACAATTTAACTGCTGCAGCAACATACTTGCCTGGAATTACTCCCTCAGATTCAATTCCCTTTTCCTGCTCCACTTGTAAAAATGGTAAGTGTCCTCTATAAACTGTAGCTCACCAAGGTGCAGGGCTTGCTGTGCGGTTGTAGAATAAATGTTAATCTAATACAGGTTACTAGGTCAAATGCAATCACAGGCTTGTGGGAAAAAGCTTAATACTGTTCTGCTTCTTCTAACACAGTAAACCTGGATATTATATGATAGGTTAAACACCAGTGAACCATGGCAAGAATTTTCTTGAAAGTAGGATTTAGTACAAAGGAAACTACATTGAAATGGTGACCTAGGATTGACTTTGCTTTCCAAGAGAGCATGCTAAGACGCTGGAGTGCACGGTGAAAATGGACTCCTTAAAAATGTGATGTTCTAGAATTCATTGCTGAGGGAATGAGTGCCAGTTGGAACAGCTGTGACACAACCCAAGGTTTCAGATGTTGTCAACTATGACTTCAGTTCCTTCTCCTTCTCCAAAAATTCACGAGTGCAGACACACACACACACACACACACACAAGCTTTCCTTATGAAAAGTTAATGTAGCTTTGGATGGCCTGTTAGAATTTGGATCCCAACTAGAACATCAAGTAAACACAGTGTCAGGTCAGGCTGAGCATCTGTGGGCCAACTGCCTTGAGAAGATTCTGTGGAGATCGTCTTGGTGGTGGACGCCTTCCTATTTTACGTGGATGTTAGTGCATTAAGTGTTCCCAGCCTGTATTCGTGATTCAGTGCCAAAGCTGAGATTTACATATGCTAGCAGATGTATAATAAATACTTAAGTAAATGAACATCAGATTTCAGGGGAGCTGAAGAGTCTGGTTTGCAGGACCACTTAGGTTCTGTTTGGCATGGAAACGGGGACTGGGCCAGGATTAACTTTGCAAAGTCTTGTGGGGTCTACCAGGAGGGAGCTCTCAAGCTCTCATAATTAGCATTGTAATGGCCATGCACTGTCCTCCTGCTAGCTTTCTCCGGGAACCATATTCAACAGGCAATCATGCAAGGAAAAGTGCTCTGACACAGGCTAGAACCCACCTCTCCTCCTGAAAGCAGTTGAGAATGGGGCTGTGTGTCTCCTCTTGGCTATTAAAAAGTTCTTACCAGGCTCCAGGGATTTGGCTGACTTGTGAAAAATGCATTTGTGTATTTCCAGATGTGACATAGCTCTCGAGTGATTAAGCTAGATCACTTAGCATGTAAGCTGAGTTAGAGTGGGTAGACAATTGATGAAAGGCCTCTCCCTGCTTGGGTTTGCAGTTAAATGACTGAATTAATCAGGTGATGCATTCTGGGTGGTTACGAAACTAGAATGAACGTCGTGCCAGATATGTGAGTGACCCTTAGGAAAACCGTATGAAAGAATAAGTACACACGCACACAGAGCATTGGGGGAAATGCATATTTTAAATTTTATAACAGAAATTCAGAGTTTTCAGAAACAAACCTAGTGAACTGTATTTCATTTCTAAAATCGGTTGTTGGCAGGAGTGGAAGAGACCTTATGGGGTTAATTTTTGAGGTGCAGCTCTGTGTGGCCATCATATCTGGCTGGCCCATCCTAATGACGACTCCTGTAGCTCTTTGTCCGTTGGGCTGCAGGCAGGCGGCGGGCCACTCAGATTCAGAAAAGCTGGTTGGAGGGAGGCAGGTGAAATGGACTCTCGTTCAGACAGCTTCCCTCCAGCCAGTATTAGAGCTAGCTCCTTCCACAGAAACAGGGATCCTGAGGGCTTCCAGTGATTGGGAAATATCAAACACATAATATATAGATAACTAAAATATAGATAACTAAAAGGGCCCAGGGCCCCTTTTTCTCTTTTTACTGCAGACTGGATGGTCAGGTTTCTCTGCCTCTTTCTCTCCACTTTCTCCCAAGTGTTTCTTTGAAAAGATGTAAAGGGGAAATTGTACCTTTCTCCATTGTTTCTGTGTATCCATTGAGCATAGAATGCTGGCAAGGGTTATGGGTTTCTTTACAAGTTTGATTCACAAGTATTGTCTTGGGAATATATGCACAATTATTCAAGTTAGTGGAGACCAATCTGGCACATTTTCAGGCAATGGCTTTACTCCTGCTGGAAATGCCCAAGAATGGGACATCTTTTTTTTTTTTTAAATTGAAGTATTTACAATGTTGTGTTAGTTTTAGGTGTACAGCAAAGTGATTCAGATATATATTTTTTTTTCTGATTTTTTCCATTATAGGTTATTACAAGATATTGAATACAGTTCCCTGTACTATACAGGAGGTCCTTGTTTATCTATTTTATATATAGTAGTGTGTATCTGTTAATCCCAAACTCCTAATTTATCCTTCCCCACACCTTTCCCTGTTAGTAATCGGAAGTCTGTTTTCTATGTCTGTTGGTCTGTTTTGTAAATAAGTTCATTTGTATCACTTTTTGTTTTTTTTTTTTTTTTTTTGGCGGTACACGGGCCTCTCACTGTTGTGGCCTCTCCCGTTGTGGAGCACAGGCTCTGGACACACAGGCTCAGCGGCCATGGCTCACGGGCCCAGCCGCTCCGCGGCATGTGGCATCTTCCCAGACCGGGGCACGAACCTGTGTCCCCTGCATTGGCAGGCGGACTCTCAACCACTGCGCCACCAGGGAAGCCCTGTATCACTTTTTTAGATTCCACATGCAAGTGATATCATATTTGTTTTTCTGTCTCTGACTTACTTCACTTAGTATGATAATCTCCAGGTCCATCCATGTTGCTGCAAATGGCATTATTTCATTCTTTTTTTATGGCTGAGTAGTATTCCATAGTATATATGTACCACATCTTCTTTATCCATTCCTCTGTCCATGGACATTTAAGTTGCTTCCATGTCTTGGCTATTGTAAATAGTGCTGCTATGAACATTGGGGTGCATGTTATCTTTTCGAATTAAAGTTTTCGTCTTTTCTGGATATATGCCCAGGAGTGAGATTGCTAGATGGGATACCTTCTTAGGAGGCCACTGGCAACGCTCAGAATGGAGATTTGGAGTCCCTATAGATGTCTGCTCTGTGAGTGAACGTGGCATTAGGAGTCAAATGCAGATCTGCCACTTAGCTGTGTGACCTGAGACAACTAAAGCCCCTTGTGCTTCAGTTTTTACAGCTGCAAAATGGAAGGGATATGATCTTGCCTCCCCTTCATATATTTCTGACAAGTGGGTCCTTGGACATGCTGGCCTGTTTGCAGCTGTAGGTCACCAGTCTTCCCATTTCCCCCAGGCTCCTATTTCCCTCCATTTCTGTCTTGAGGCCCTTGACTCAGGCTCTTGCTTGGAGCCCTGCTTCTATCCTTTGGACTTAGGTTTTCCCAACATTTCCTAGTGACACCTATGTCCTCACCCCTGGCCAGGCTCTCCATCAGCTGACCAGCTTGGATGGGCCATTCAGAGATCACCTCCCGGCTCTTGGGAATCGAATGGTGGATTGTGTGTGAAACACCTAATACAGGGTAACAGGGAATCGTTGGCGCTCATTCCCTTCACTTTCCCAAGAAACACTGTCAATGACCAGATGAGGCAACTTGGGAAAATCACTTAAAAATCTCTGAGTCTGTGGAAAATAGTAATAATAATACTTACTCCACTGGGATAGGGGGACAGTCAAGGAGATAACATAGGTTAGGAGGTCCAAGTCCTGTCATCTGACACTGAAAGAAATTGAGGCCCCACTCAGCCACCTCCAGGTGTGGCATCTGAGAATCAGAAGCATCCAATTGGTGAAAAGTATTTGCTATCAGAGCCGACTTACCCTGTAGGTACAGGGCCTAGATTTCACGATATTTTTAAGGGCCCCTGAAAATATCTTACTTTCTTTTTATTAAATTAGAAGAAAAAAAGTTGAAGATAGAAGAAAATGTTTTAATATCTAATAGCAATATATGCATTTTTATAACAATGCAGTTACAAAATATAATTTTTAATATTTTTGTCCATGGAGAAAGGGACCATGAAGACAAAAGTGCTTGTATGACCCATGAAGGTTATAATTGGCCATGACCTCATGACCGTGGTCTTGAAAATTTCAGCGGCTAATGCACATATCACCATTTACACTTTATTTATTTACTTACTGTCTATCTATTGGCCGCACTGTGCGACATGCAGGATCTTAGTTCCCCGACCAGGGATCAAACCTATGCCCCCTGCATTGGGAATGCGGAGTCTTGACCACTGGACCACCAGGGAAGCCCCCGTATCACCATTTTAAACAGAAGTTCCCATCTTCTTTCATGAACCAGGAAGGAAATTCCCTACAGATAAGCAGAACCGCTGAAACCTGTTGACTTCTGAGCAAGGAGACCTGGTGACAGTCACCAAAATAAAATGTCTTCATGTCAGGGAGGCAGGTGTAGGTAAGGAGACCCAGCCTCTGAATGCAGGAAAGTCTCTTAGCTACTTCTGTTTGTCCTTGATATCCTGTTACCAGAGAAGTGATGTGGGATTTATTTGCCATCAGGTCAAAAAAGTCTTGGGATTGGGTAAAGTCTGAGGGGTTTTGTCAAATGGAGAGTTACATTGGTAATCCAGGACCCACCATGCATTGAATCCTCAGCCCCTCAGCCTCAGGGAATACAAGTGTATTTCGCTCCTATTAAACAAGAGGAGAGAAAACCAGACATTCCCTCATCGAAAAGACTTCCCTGAATGTGGGAATCAAAGCAGGGCTCACAGTAAGAGAGTCAATATTCTGTTTGAATCTTTGAATTACTGCAAGGGAGGTTCAGGTCTCTGTCCTCACTCCATGCCCTTCCTGCCTCGTTTTAAATCCTCTTGGGGAGGCGATTTCCCCCCAAGACAGTTACGCCCCATCTCTAAGAGAAGGAGAGCTACTGTGTGTAAGGTCTGTCCCGCTAAGCAATATGGGCTCTAATTTCATCATGACATGATGGAACTGATCAGTTTCTTTGTATAAAATCTTAAAAGGGCTCCATGGACCCTTTAAGCCAAAAAAGGGCTCTTGAAAACAGTTCAGGAAATGGCCATCATGGAAGCGATTTCCACATGTGTCTCTCCCTTTAGGAGCTGATCTTTCCTAGACTCTAATAAGAAATGAAAGAGCAGCATATTTTCTTTTGAAAAGAAGGCACAATTAAAAAAAAAAAAGTCCCCAAGAATCCTGTACGTGGGAATGACATGCAGGCCATTAGCTTTCTTTGCTTGGCTTTCAAGCCGATCTGAATTCTCAATTTGCTGCGAGTATTCCGCTCCATCTAGGTCAAGAAGAATTAACGTGTGTGTAACTGAAGTGGAGTGTGGATTTTTAGCAGAGCATGTGATCCTAAGAACACAGAAAGATAGTATAAATTTGCATCTTCTTAAGAGGAACCCTCTCTAAAAACACTGAAACCATTTTAATCCGATAAAATAAAAAGGGAAGGGGTGGAAATTCCACCCGAAGACTTCACACAACCTTTTCTTTTCATCTGAGTAAAGAATTACAGAATCAGCTGTCCAGCTGTCAGATGTCTCGGGGGCAGATTTTTTAAATTGTAGTGCACAGAGAAATGGAAGATGAATATCATGTTTTGGAGACCAGGGGAACAGCTTCTGTTCTTGGGGGATGAGTCATGCCCTTCTTCCTGCAGGCGTTTCAGAAATGACGGTTGAAGCTACCTGAGGGGCAGAGAAGCTAGTGTTCCAGGAGGTTCCATGTCATTAATGAGGACACAGAACATATTCTTTAGGGTATCTGAGCCCCTCTGATGTCCTGCCGTGGAGCAGCATCTTGGGCTCCTCCCAGCAGAGTTGCTGATGATTTACTGGAAACCAACATGTGGCTCATCTTGTGGTATTTCTTACGTTTCTGATTTTGAATTTCTATGAGCATTAGGCTTGGTCTTTTTCCTTCTTCTCTCATGTTGCCACTGGGCTGTGCAACCCAGACTGGAGTCAGATTTCTTGGAACGAGTTTCCTGTTGATTCATGCCCATGCTTTGTCCTCAGCTCAGCGTTCATGTGTCCAAGCCATTGGGTGACATATACAAATAGGCAAACGGTCCTAACTACTCTTCTGGCAATAGACCTGAGAAATTCAGGATAATTGCTTAAAGGGAGCATTTACTCTTGAAGTTGGTCCTTACGATTCAAGTTAGTTCAATTTCACAAGTAGTTTGGAGGGTCCACAGCACTATAGCAGGTGCTGTTTGGACTAGAAGGACGAAGAAGATATGGTTCTCTCCCTCAAGGACTTTACAATCGGGTAGGGAGGACAGTAGGGTCTGGAAAAAGTCTGGTAGCGTGAGATACTCACTGTGCTGTCATACAGACAATGGAATCCTGCAGGAAAAGTGTGAGCAGGAGTTGGGCTGGAAGGATAAGAAGGGTTTCACCATGTAGAGGAGGTAGGAGGTAAGGGCATTGGGGGTGAAAGGAACAGGAATAAAAATGCTTGGATGAGGGAACCAGCTCTGTGTGTGCACTTGCACGTGTGTGTGTGTGTGTGCGCGGAGGGGGAAGTGCAGGGTAGTATAGCACTACACTGTGTGCTAGATGCTGCTGGAGATACAAAGACAAGTCAGGCTCCAGGGCGTCCCAGCCCCAAAGATCTAGTATGGAAGACAGGCACGTGCATAAGTAACTTTAATATGAAACAGACTGCGAGAGATGCTGGGGAGAGTCAGAGGCTGCACAGGCTCTGAGTGCATCTGAGAGAGAGATTTAGGAAGGAAGAGTTTCTTAGGATTTAGCATGATTAGATCCAGGGAGTTAGACAGTTAGAAAAGTCAAAGATGACTTTTGCATTTTAAAGACAGTACCTTTGAATGATGGAATAATAGACACACATTTTGCTCCTTGTTCAGATAAAATTTATAATTTTTCCCCTCTCATTCTAGACAACATACTCTGGTTTTGTTCACACTTTGGGATATTGATTTATCTAATGTCCTCATAAATGAATAGAAAAACTAAAGGCTACCCCAAAGGATAACAATCTACTGGCCTCAAGCCCTGTCCGCAAGTAGGTGCCTTCTAAAATAAGTGCTGTGCATGCGACATATGAAGAGTGAATGTATTTGCAGCAAGTGAAGGGTGTGGAGGAGACGTGGTGAATTAAAAATCCGGAGGAGTTAAACATCTGAAATGCTAATATCTGGAAAAATCTCATAGAACATTTTTTTCTTCCAAGATGGCTTGGTGGGCTGTGGATGTGGTGGGAATGATCTGTGCGTCAGGTTGGGATAAGTCACAGCTCCGAGAGAATGGGAGACGGGAAAATGTGTACAATAAGCATAACGTCTTGGGAGGAGAGGGGGAAGGGTTGAATTCCAGTCAGATGGCTAAGGACTGTCATTTACTGAGCATTTACTACGTTGCAAATCCACATGGCTGTAAGCACATTATAGCTACGAACTCATCTGACGTTAATAACAACCTTATTAAGTAGGTCTTATTATTACATTCCTTTTACAGATGAATAAACTGAGGCATTACACGTAAATAACTTGCCAAGACACACAGTTGTAAGTGAGTGGTACCCAGAGCCTTTGCACTTAATCTCTTTGCCAAAATCAGTCTCGATAAGAGAAGGTAAAAGAAAAGAGGTATTCCACCTTAGAGTGTTCCTGTAAAAAATAGTATTTTGTTTAGATGTGAGGAAAGGGAATTTGTAAAACTGTGTTAAATTCGCCGGGGAGAAAAGACTGGGTCATAGAATCATACAATTTTAGAATTTTAAGGAGCCATGATCTAGTTCTCATTCATAATAATTTTTTTTTTTTTTTTTTTTTTTTTTTTTTGCGGTACGCGGGCCTCTCACTGTTGTGGCCTCTCCCGTTGCGGAGCACAGGCTCCAGACGCGCAGGCTCAGCGGCCATGACTCACGGGCCCAGCCGCTCCGCGGCATGTGGGATCTTCTCGGACCGGGGCACGAACCCGTGTCCCCTGCATCGGCAGGCAGACTCTCAACCACTGCGCCACCAGGGAAGCCCCATAATCATTTTTTATTTTTTTCGGTGAGAGAACTGAGGCTAAGAGTCAGTTAAAATCATCACATATTTGTTTGCTAGAGGTGATCAACATACGCGGAGAGAGGCAGAAATGCTCGCCAGCTTGCTGCTATGACCCCACTGTGGGCAAGGACCAGGAAGCAAAGATCACACATCTTATTTAACACAGGGCTCTAACTCTGGAAGGAAACCTTGTAGCACGAGGGAGAAGGTCTACTTGACTTTCTAGGGAAGCAAAGTGGACCTCCAGGGGACTTCTGAACCAACTTTCAGATGAAGTGCTTACATTTCTCCTAAGGTGCCCTGATTAGCTGTTCAGTCTTAGCCACTGGCAGACCAGAAATAACATCCCTTTCTTTCTCCATAAACTTACCTCCAATAAATTCTTAATGTACAATATAGAATCTGTGTTGACTGGCAACTCGCTTTTCCGATCAAATCCAATACACTTTTGCATTCATTTGATGGTTAGTTAAAGTCCTCCTAAGGACGATCTGAATGTGTGTGAGGTAGGTTTGCACAGTGGTGAGGGGTCTGGCAGATTACCTTGAGATGGCTTCAAGTTCAGACTCCATGGTGACTTGCATGTTGTGTAACCTTGGGCAAGATTCTTGACCTCCGTACGTATCAGTTTTCTCCTGTGTAAAATCAGTGAAATAATAATCCCTGTATCATAGGATTTTGGGGAGCATTAAATGAGACATTGCAGATAAAGGGCTTAGCATTTGCCTGGCTCATAATGAGAACTCAGTGTATCTTAGCTAATTTTAACGAACAAAATAAATTCATTGTAAAACTTGTATAAGTTCATCATTATTGAAAATATAAATTACAGTAAGATATATAATGAATCAAGAGTTAATAGTGTTTGTTTATTGCAAATAGCAAACTTCCTTTTCCAAGTTGGGTTTCCAAACTCAGGGTCCCTCTCAGTAGGGCAGATAACCATGTTTGGAAAACCTTTTATGGAGACTATTATGTTGTTTGAAATCAGTCATGGGAAGGTTCCTGTGAAAAATCTCCTCTGGAATTAGAGTTAGGAAATGCCTCTCTCCCTCTGAGGCTTTCTAACGGAAAGGAAAGCCACTTCACTCCCATTTTATTTTGACTGTCAGTAACCCCGCTGCTAAGTTTTGTGCTTAGCTGCAGAAATTTGCTTTAACATAGACTGGCTTTTTATTTTCCTTATGTCTTTTTACTCATTTTAATGATTTTTCAGTTTTATGATATTTGTCTTATATTTTAAGCTTTCTCAAAACACTTTTATAAGCTGGAGGAGAGAGAGCTAAGTAAATACCACAAAACACTACCACGCAGGTGGTTTTTCTTATAAACAAGTCTTACGACCAGTTCTACACCACACCTGATTTGAAACATTTTTTTATTTGACCAAAAGTCCAGTCAAAATGGCAAAGTTGATTTTTATATAAACATTTATTTTATGTTTTCAAAGAATGGAATGTGAAAGTCCCACCTTCACATGCCATTTAATTGCAATGGGGAAGGGGTCTTGCTGTGATGTAAGCTGACCTCTTAGGGACATAACTTGCTAATGAACCCAAACAGTTAATAATAATGATACAACGAAGCCGAACAACCAAGCAAACACAGCAGCTAACGTTTATAGAATATTCTACAAGGTATCCTCATATATCCAAGCTCATTTACTTTCCACATCAGCCCTGAAAATGAAGAAGCATTATTTTCAGCTCCATTTTATATGAGGAAACAGGCTCAGGTAGGGTTGGAGTCATGCTCCAGGTCTCATAGGAAGAAAATGCCCTAGTCAGGATTTAGAATAGATTTTGATTAAAAATCCCACGTTCTGTCCACTATTCCAGGCTGCTTTCCCGAGGCCTAACCTCTCGAGTGCAGTAAGCAAGGTCCTCCTTTAACCTCTGGCTCTGCATCCGAAGGATTGCTTGATGGAGGAAGGTAGGAGAAAGTCAAGGGTTTCTAAGTAAGAGCTGTCTTTCAGGTACGTTTCATCTGGGGGTTTGTCTTTTTCTTGTCTAAAACTAGGATGAACCTGAATGTCAGTCTCTTCGTAGTTGGGAAAGGGGTTTGGCTGAAAAAATTCTGCAACAGCAGTCAGCTGGGCCCACGGTGTTGGAAGAGAGTCACCTTTGCTGACATGGCTGTACTTTCATGGGTCTATGCAGCGAGAACCTATCTAGAGCCATAAAGCCTCAGTAGTGAGTTCAAAAAAGGCAAGCAGTGAATTTTCATGAATTTTAAATGTCTGACCTGAGAGTCTTGGCTATTGGGTAAAAATCAATGTGACCAGTTTGAGTGAGACTGGGTGTGGGATGAAGACTCGCCCAACAAATGAAGATGGGGCTTCATGGAGACCAAGACAGCCTCCAGGCAGAGTTTCATCAAACACCTGCTGGGGAGGGATTAGTATCTAAACCTGACTTAGACTCTGGTTCTACCCATCTGTGAATTGTATTTTATGTGTAGGTGAACTGTTTAGTGGTGGTATGTGGTGTATTCCATCGTGTGAGTTTAGTTCTTCCCACCCCTTCCTTTTGTTATCCTTATAAAACACTGAGTTATAAGAGCCCTTCAGGTATTGCTATGGAAAAGCCAGTGACTTGGGTGGACCTGGCCACCATTTGCCTTCACCACCCTGGTTCCTGGGCAGACTTGGGTCAACAGAGCTCCTGGCAGATCTGTGTCTGCTCTTATTCAGATGCAGTGCTCCTTACCAGCAAGAAGGCCGTATTTTCTTAGAGACTTCCTGATTGTTCAATATATTTTCTGCAGGAGAATGTGTTTTCTTTTGGTCACCATTCCAGAAAATGGCGGAAACTTAGAAGGACACTAAGACGTCTCTGTTTTCCCCCTGAACAGCCCCTAAATTTTCAGAGTTTGAACTTCTAGGTCCTCCTTTTCCAAACTTGCAAGCAAGAGTTTCAACGGGCAACATAAGTTTGCACAATGTTACCTTTCTAGAAAACTTCACATTTTGTTTTGTTTGCTCCAGGCACACCCCTCCCCAAACCACATTCTTCACCTCTGAGTTTATGAGAGAACAAAAGTCCTATCAGGAGTAACGAAACCACCTGAATCATTCTTTTTATATTTCCAGAAATAGTTTATGGGGCCACTGAAAGATGTTGATGCTATCTTTTTAATATTCTGAGAAATAATCCTATTAAACAAAAAACAAGGGAAACTGTTATGCCCACAAGGCGGAATTACCCAAAGCCTCCTGGCAGGGGTCGAGTTACTTGACAAAACCCTAGCTGTGCGGGGCTTCTATCTCTCCATCTCGGGCTCCGTGAATGAACAATAATTTGTGGATTCTGCTCATCTCTCTTTGCCAACTTTGTTCTATGGAATTAGATACAACTTTGACAAATTAGAAAAGGCTCCCCCGTGCCCGCTGTCCTCAGAGCAGCACAGTCCGCTGATTGTGTGCTGGTCCTCTGAAGTCCGGCCGTGTCAGGCCGTCAGCGGCAGCCCGGCCACCAGAGCTCTCTTTTTAATAAGCAGATCTGTCAGCACCAGGTCCTTCGGATCTTCCGACCTCTCCTTAATCCTCAGGACGCACTGACTTTCTTCTCTGTTTCGCTGATGGCAAAAGGCCCTGTGAGAGGAAAGAAATCTCTTCTTTGTTTACAGCATAGAGGCAACAAAATTAACCTTTGAGATTAACTGTAAATGAGTGAGGATCGTGTTTTATCTTTCCCCAGGACCAGGGGTCAGGATTAACACATGCACGAAGGAGGGAGCGTTTGTACGCGTGGGCATGCGTGTGCACGCCCCTCCCCCGTTCCCATTATGGCCCCAAATATCTTTCTGCTATTGTCCTTTCTGTCTCTTTCTTTCTTTCTTTCTCTTTCTTTCTTTCTTTCTTTCTTTCTTTCTTTTTCTTTCTTTCTTTCTTCCTTCCTTCCTTCCTTCCTTCCTTCTTTCCTTCCTTCCTTTCTTCCCTCCCTTCCTCCCTCCCTCCTTCCTTCTTTCCTTTCTTAATTGAAATAGAGTTGATTTACAATGTTGTGTTAGTTTCAGGTGTACAGCAAAGTGAATCAGATATATATATATAATATAAATATAAATATATATATATATATAAACTTATTCTTTTTCAGATTCTTTTCCATTATGGATTATTACAAAATATTGAGTATAGTTTCCTGAGCTATACATTAGGTCCTTGTTGGTTATCTAGTTTTTTAAAAAATTTATTTTATTGAAGTATAGTTGATTTAAAATGTTGCATTAATTTCTGTTATACAGCAAAGTGATTCAGTTTTACATACATATATACTTTTAAAATATCATTTTCCATTATAGTTTATCACAGGACATTGAATATAGTTCCCTGTGCTATGCAGTAGGACCTTGTTGTTTAGCTTATCTATTTTAAATATAGTACTGTGTATATGTTAATCCCAAACTCCTAATTTATCCCTCCCCTGCACGTTTCCCCTTTGGTAACCATAAGTTTGTCCTCTATGTCTGAGTCTACTTCTGTTTTGTAAGTAAGATCACTTCCTTCTTTATTCAGGTGTGGGTTTATTCTGGGATGGATAGAGCTAGTGAATGATATTCCATTTTTCTAATCTTCAATTGCATTTCAGCTCTTACGAGAGGGATTATAAAACATCAACATATTATAAATGATGCCCAATAAGTTAAGGGTAAAAATGTCTTGGCTAAAGACACAGCATCATCCAGTGAAGTAAACAGTGTCTGGGTACTGGGCAAGAACTATGAATGACACCACAAAGATAGGGCAGAGTGTCTCTTCATTGGTTTACATGGCAGTGTATTCATGTTTAACAGTGTTGGATGGCAGCGTTGTGGTTCTCCAACATACAGGGAATGCTTTTCTGGTAAATAATCCTCTCCTGTTTTGTTTTTTTTTTCCAAACACAAATTGTTTAATAAGACAAATATTTGAGAGATCTTGTCCATATTCATTTCTAACTGATTGTGTTCAAAGTGCAGTTCGACTCAATTATATTTGCTTAAAATTTTTTGACGGTAAAGTTGATACAAACAACAGCTATGAGATGAAATTTGTATTGGGGAGAGAATGGAAGCCAATTGCCTCAATATAGATGTTATTCTTGGTCTCTGGAAACTCTTTTTTCTTTGCCAGCTATCACAATTTTTATTTTTTTTAAAAAAGTTTTAATATGCTGCTACTTTTTCCTATAGTCTTTTTGAAGGTGGGACCAGATGAGGTTGAGACTGGATTATTTCTGACTTATGGGGAGCCCAGAAGTAGACTCCAGACATCCTCTATGTGCTGCTGAGAGCATCAGGACCTCCCGTTCTGCTGTGTGCTCTCCATTTTTGATGGGTTTTTCACCTTCAAAACCCAGCTCAATAATGACAGGGAATCACCACCTCCCTGGTGACCAAATCCAGGCATCCTACTTAAGGCTCCTGTCTCTATTTCTCGAAGTTGCTGAAATGTGTCCGGGACTTGGGACAGTGAATCATTCTGGCCACAGCCAATGCTTAAAGCCAATGGTTCTATTAGAAGCATATTCGGATCCCAGTTTCTTCGTTTTGGGGTTGGCTTCTGTGGAATCTGACCACTTCTGTAATTTTGTTGCCTTTTGCCTAACAGAATTATTTTTTGCTGCCTTCAGTTCTGCTCTCTCTCTTTCTCCCTTTCCTGTTTAATGAACAGAACAAAATAAAGTGACATGTAAGCACAGAGCTATTTTATTTTTCACTCAACGGTGGCCATGATCATAACAATGAAAACAGAAGAGAAAAGGGACTTCGTCATAGGTGCAAGGTTGGGGTTATGCAAAATGGAGAAATAACCAGGTCAGTGCCCAGGAGCCCATCATACAATGATGAGCATTTCAGGGGAATGAAAAGAACATGTACGTTGGGATTCCCAATTTCTCTGTTATCATCGTCTTGGGCCAGGTATTTAACATGTGCTGCATTGGTTATGGCTGAGGAAAGTGCTTGGAGGAAGCAGTTCTTTAAGTTTACTTGTTGTGTCTGGGAGGTAATAAAGATCTTTATTTACAAATAATGCACTTTCTGGGAAGTGCCTTTGTGTGGGCATTGCACACCCTAGCAAAACGATGGGTTCTTTGTTTTGCCTCTGTGGGAAGGGCAAAAGTTGGTCTGCAGGACACTGTTTTGCAGCCAGACTTTTTACTCTCTGGGTGTGCGACACTGTTCATCATTTAACCTCTCTGCAACTTAGGATTCTCATTTCTGGAATGGAGTTAATAATGTTGTTAGAATAACTGAGGAACCAGGAGATGAAAGGACTGCACTTTCACTAATGCCATTTACTTCGCGTTTGCCTGGTATCTATCTTTTGAAATGCTGTCGTGCCACCTCCTCAGGGAAGCCTTCCTGGACCACTTGGGGGCTGAATGGCCCCCTCCCCTCCTTGGTGAGAGCACTTATCTCACTACATGTAGCCCTGGGTTTATTTGGCTATTCCACCACTTGCCTGTAAGTTCCTTTAGGATAGAAACAACGATCCTCATCTTGTATCAAATGAAACTTAGAGCCCAGCGCAGTGGCTGGCTCCCAGTAAAGGCAGTCAAATGATGGGTGAATTGAACTCTATCATTAAAAGCGGTGCTCAAAAAGGCACTAGAAGCTAATGTCTATCAGCTCCTCATGGCAATGTATGGTGAAACAAATTTTAAATCAATTTTCACACATTCTTAAAATAGAGTTTCCTAAAAGTCCATGGATGGGAGGGAGATGCAAGAGGGAGGAGATATGGAGATATATGTAGACATATAGCTGATTCACTTTGTTATAAAGCAGAAACTAACAGACAATTGTAAAGCAATTATACTCCAATAAAGATGTTAAAAATAAATAAATAAATAAAGTAAAACAAAAAAAAAGTCCATGAAGTCTAAGGAAACAAAAAATAAAAGACCTTTACTGGGAAAAAAATTTGGGGTGCCATTTCTCCACCCTGCTTTCTCATATGAAATGATGGAGAAGGTATAAGAGTAATGATTGAATACTGGGGCAAAGATAAAGGCTTTGGGCAGACCCTGGATTATATAATCACCAGTTATACCCAGTATTCCTGTGTGACCTGCAAAACAAAGCATCTTTTTAGCCGTATAAAGTGATGTAAAAGTATTTGAGGCAGGTCTTTTTGATGTGTTTGCCTGGCAGGTGAAAGAACAAAGATACATGTACCACAATGTTCATTGCAGCACTATTTACAATAGCCTGGACATGGAAGCAACCTAAGTGTCCATTGACAGATGAATGGATAAAGAAGATGTGGCACATATATACAATGGAATATTACTCAGCCATAAAAAGGAGCGAAGTTGAGTTATTTGTAATGAGGTGGATGGATGTAGAGTCTGTCATACAGAGTGAAGTAAGTCAGAAAGAGAAAAACAAATACCATATGCTAATGAATATATATGGAATCTAAAAAAACGGTACTGATGAAGCTAGTGGCATGGCAGGAATAAAGACACAGGTGTAGAGACCGGACTTGAGAACACGGGGAGGGGGAAGGGTAAGCTGGGACGAAGTGAGAGAGTGGCATGGACATATATACACTACCAAATGTAAAATAGACAGCTAGCGGGAAGCAGCCGCATAGCACAGGGAGATCAGCTTGATGCTTTGTAACGACCTAGAGGGGTGGGATAGGGAGGGTGGGAGGGAGACACAAGTAGGATGGGATATGGGGATATATGTATACATAGAGCTTATTCACTTTGTTATACAGCAGAAACTAACAACATTGTAAAGCAATTATACTCCAATAAAGATGTAAAAAAAACGAACAACGGAAGATATATTTTGGATTTTCCAGAAGTGAGGACAAATCTGTAAAACTAAATTGATTTCTCTCAACACACATGACCACTTTGATAGCGCTGGTCTGAGGAAGAGATGGCATGGTTTTTCTCTCTCATCTGTTCCTGTCTTCCTTCCCCTAACATCCGGTATTTCATAATAAAATTTCCAACAGATACGGGTTGTTCAACAGTCACTAGCAATACATTGATTAATTATGTGTGCCAGACTTTCAGCATATAATTAAGCTAAACAAAACTGCATTAAAGTAATATGAATAATTTGACTTCAAGCCACCAAAACAAGGAAACTGAGTGAAAGCAGAATCTCTGACCTCACTCACTTTAGCATATTGGAGGAGACAAAAATATAATCAGAGTTATAAATCATACAGCTGCCACAATACGGTGATGCAGAAAGGAAGTTGTTCTGACCTTTGATTTGGAGGAGTTTGAAAGGTAGAAATTAAAGTGAACACTTTGTTCTTCTGCTAGAAATAAAATTCTTCAACTAGGAAATACAAAACCAACAACAAAATACCTTTCCTTAGTTATGTGGGTAACGTCTGTTTTTGTTGTCTTTTTTCAGGTTATTTTCTTACATTTTCTTCAATATGATTGAGGTACAGAGCCTTGACATTGTCTCAAAACTATTTTATGTCGACACGTTTTACTGTCTCTAAAACTGAAATTCAGAGAATAAACTATATTTCACATCTACAAAAATAGGATAAGCTCTTAATACCCCCCCAAATTATAAAAGTGATACTATTCACTGTGGATTCATTTGGAAAATGTGGAAAAGTGTGTAAAAAAAAAATCCATTCATAATTCTACTGTTTTGAGAATCTTGAGGTAACCACAGTCAAGACTAGTTTTCTTCCAGTTAGAGTGTGTGTGTGTGTGGGTTGATGGTTGTCATGTTATATATACACTCTGGTAACTGCCTCTTTCACTTATGTTTCACATGCATTTTTCCATTTTAATAGAAACCTGTCACATGGATAAATGATACTTTATTTAACAAGGTCAGTGTTTTTTAGCATTCAGTTGTTTCCAATTTTTAATCATTATTTTAGAAAACCAATGAGCTATCCAATGTGCAACAGAGCCAGGCTTTAAACATTATTTGAAGAAAGCAAAACACTCAGGGAGTATTGTCAATACTTTATAATAAGTATAAATGAAGTATAATCTTTAAAAATTGTGAATCACTATATTGTTCACCTGTAATTTATATAATATTGTACATCAACTATATTTCAATTAAAAAATAAAATAGAAAAGCAAAACATTTGAATGAACATAACTCTGTATGTACAGTGAACATAAATCTGTATGCATGGCTCTGATTTTTGCTTCCTATTAACTTCCAAGAGGAGTTCTTTCAATAAAGGGTATGAGCAGTTTTAATTCTCTTGTTACCTCATATCAAAGATTCATCCAGAAAGGCCAGAGAAGCTAAGCCACTTGCACTCCCACCAGCACGGATGAGCCACATGACCAGCCCTGAAAAAGGATGTTCTTAGAGGAGTATTTCCATAGAAACTTGGGGTGAGGGTGGGGGAGGGAATGTAGAGTCATAAAATTGAAGAATCTAAATTGTTTTCCTTGTTTTCCTCCATGCACAAACAGCGGCAGCAGAGGGAGAGAAGGAAAAGAGTTGTGAAAAATGGCAAAGGCCATCTGAATGTATTGTTCTTATGAGAACCTATCTGTGAGGTATGAAACCTATTCGGAGCGAGTAGCCAATTCATCCCTCATCGGCATATCAGGAAGGATTTAAAGTGCAGAGATGCCATGAACCAGCTTAAAAAATGAAAAGAACCAAAGCACAGAGGGCTGCGTATCCAGACTCACTCACCCAGTAAATGGATATCTTCACTGGTAATAGATTTTGTTCAAGATGCCACCCCACCGCCTTTTCTGAGAACTGCTCTCCCACCTGGCCCATGAGCGTTGGCACCTAGCAACTATGGCTGTACCCCTGCTGTGCTGATTAGACTGGCTGGCTCAAGCTAGGTTGGCTAGAGATTTTCCTGAAGATAGTAAGTTGGTCTTTCACATAAGCTGGTATCTCTTTGGTTTCGAGGAATAGAAAACTTGACTTACACCATCTGAGGCATAAAGGTATTTTGTTGACTCATATACCCAAACTGTTCGAGGAGAGACTTGGACTCTTGGAGTGATTTGATGGAGGACTCAAAAATGATGTCATCCAAGTCTTGGCTTCCTTTCCTTCGAGTTGGCTCAACCCTCTAGCTGGCTTCCCTCACGGTCGCAGGTTACAGCAGCCCCAAACTCACATTCTCACTCAGACACGGAGAAGAGTGACACTGTGTCCTAGCTTTCTAGACAAATCTTCCCTGGATTCACTCTAACTGCAGCTACTTAGGCCTGTGTCTTTCCCTGAACCAATCACTAGCCATGGAAATGGAAGCCACTGGTTGACTGAAGCCAATTTGGGTTTCCCTCTAGAGTGGAGGTAAGATCCATCCTTCACCCACTGCACTGCTGGGGAATTGGAATAATGTCAGGAGCGGGGAGCTACATCCCACAGAGGAAATCAACAAATATGCACTAACATCTCCCTTGTGGTTGGGACTCTAATTTGTAAAACTGGTTGTCATGGGGGGTGAATTCTACCAAATGGGTGGAGCAGCAGTAGAATGACAAAAAGAAAGCAGGTGGGACAGAGAAGCAGAAACAGGAGTGAGAAGAGAATACTGATGAATTTGTATTTATTTCTTCTAGTGCTTTCAAGGTCTAGTTCTATCCTACCCTCTGTTCCTTGAGAATTCCCCATGTCCTTATAATAACCGCCCCCCTTTTTGATTAAGTCATTTTGTGTTGTTACCTGCAGCCACATGTGCACCAGTAATGGCTTCTAGAACATTCCCAAGTCCTGCCTACCTTTGGCTCAGACGTGAGCCTTCCATTTGATAGTTCTGTTCCCTCTTTTATTTTTTATTTTTTTCTTGCGGTACGCGGGCCTCTCACTGTTGTGGCCTCTCCCGTTTCGGAGCACAGGCTCCGGACGTGCAGGCTCAGTGGCCATGGCCCACGGGCCCAGCCGCTCCGTGGCATGTGGGATCTTCCCGGACCGGGGCACGAACCCGTGTCCCCTGCATCGGCAGGCGGACTCTCAACCACTGCGCCACCAGGGAAGCCCCTGTTCCCTCTTTTAAAGGTGATCTTATAAGGTGTCTTGGATTAAATGCAGCAAGCAGGAACAGGGAGCAGTAAGAGCTGACCATGAACCTGAGACAGGCTGGCAATAGTTTATCGCACCCATTTGATATGGGTATAAGGACGACATTTGACTCCATTTACTTAGCAGATGTTTATCAGTTCCCGCCATGGGAATGTTGCAAAAATCTTCAAAGAAGACTTTTCTCCCCTCCTCCCTGTACCTTGGATGCAATGTTCTGTGAAATATGTTGAATTTTTTTTTCTTTACAAAACCCATAAAAATGTCCTGGTTGACGTGCAATGTTGTGACAAGCCCTAGTAGATTGTGTCAATCATATTGCCTCATGTTACATTAAGTGACACATTGTAATGTGATTGATACAACATGGGATGACACATCATAATGCAAAATATCATCTGGAAAATGTAGAAAAACAACAGAAGACTCGAAGCCACTTTTACTTTCGAATTCTTTGAATATGATGGTGGAAAAGATCTGCTTCATTAGGATAGTCACCTGGGAAAGGATTCAGGTCTTGTCTGGGTTTGCTGCTCTTTCCTTCGTAATTAATAGGGAATGTAGAAAACAATTGCATCTTTGGGGACTGATAAACTCCGAGTTTGAACTGAATGTCTCTAAGTCTTTGTACAGTTCTTCAGTGACACTATCTTTTCTGTACATTAAAATTGCCTTCAGAACTTTTATATCAAAAGAATTCCATCCAGCCACCCCAGTTAATATTCTCTTTAAAATCTCTGATATTTCTTTCCCTCGTTCTCCAAAGACTGGGGAAAAAACACCTTTTCAGATTTCACTCTAAGGTCCATGAGGGTCTTGTAGTGGAATATCTTTTAAAATGTTTACTGTATCTGCAGAGTCTCACACAGTGCCTGGCACATGGTAACACTTAATATGTGTTTGTTAAATGACTTATTGAAGAGTCTTTATCTTTAATTATACTTTATTTGCATTTATTGAGCGGCAATTAATCAGATAGAGTAAAGCACCATGTATGAGTTTCTTAGCACTGCCACAGCAAATTACTACAAACGTGGTGGCTTTATTCTCTCATAGTTCTGGGGGACTGAAATCTGAAATCAAGGTGTCAGCAAGACCAAGCTCCCTCTGAAGGCTTTAGGGGAAGGTGCTTCTTTGCTTCTTCCAGCTTTTGGTGGCTCCAGAGCTCCTTAGCTTGTGGCCTCATACTTCCAAGCTCCACTTCTGTCTTCACATGGCCTTTTTCTCTGTCTCTGTGTCTTCTTCTCTTCTTTTTTTTTTCATTAAAAAAATATTTTATTTATTTTTTATACAGCAGATTCCTATTAGTTATCTATTTTATACATATTAGTGTATATATTGTCAATCCCAATCTCCCAATTCATCCCACCCACCCCCTCCTGCTTTCCCCTCTTAGCATCTATACATTTGTTCTCTACATCTGTGTCTCTATTTCTGCCTTGCAAACAAGTTCACCTGTACCATTTTTCTAGATTCCACACATATACGTTAATATCGATATTTGTTTTTCTCTTTCTGACTTACTTCACTCCGTGTGACAGTCTCTAGATCCATCCATGTCTCTACAAATTCTTCTTCCCTTCTCATAAGGATCCTTGAGTCCACTTGGGTAACCTCGAGATGGATGATTTCATCTCAAAATCCTTAACTTAGTTACATCTGCAACTACCCTTTTTTCCAAATAAGGTTGTATTTACAGGTTCCTGGTGGATATATATTTTGGGGGGCCACCATTCAACCCATATACCCCAATTAACAAAATAATAAGATGGGGGTATGTTAGGGAGGTTAACATTTTTGGTTGACCGTTTCATAAAATCTCTTTGTTTTGATCTGTGTTGAAAACCTTTTCTGTTTACTTTCACATCTTAGTAATGATAGTATTATGAAGTTGATTATATGTTGCTTTAATAATAGTTATCTCTGTAATATCACAGGCAGCTTTCCTCATCTGAATATGAATTTGCACTATTAACTGAAGATAGAGAGAATGGAAAAAGCTGAGATGCGTTTATTGACTACAATATAGACTCCTAAAGTCCTTTAAAACATGCCAACTGACCTCATGTCCTCCCTGAATGTGTGTGAGATACACGGGCTTTGTCCTGTGTTTAAACAGAGTGTATGGAGGGATTCTGGCTAGTTGATGATTTTGGGTATGTAAAGTTTCCCTAAATGTGAATTTCATCCCTGTTACCTACCCTTATGCCCATATCCACCTACAGAGAGGAGAGAAACAAATTTGGAGTGACCTCTCCCTTGTGAGAGAGGTGACATGAGAAGGGGACAGGCTATTCAAGAGAGAAGGTGTGGCCTTGCAGTCAGCTTCAGGGCCACCAAATGCTCATTCAAAAGAACACTCATTCTCTAAAAATGTGTGGCCAGATCCTGATGCCAAAACATCAGCCTCTGTACACTGGTGCCAAATTGAATCTCCGAGACAGAGCTTTGGGTGAAATAGAAAAGAATAGCTTTATTGCTTTGCCAGGCAAAAGTGGACAGAGCAGACTCATGCCTTTGAAAACTATGTGTCCCAACCCAGGGGAGTTTGTTGAGGATTTTTATGGCAACAGTTCAAGGGTGGGCTCGCTGGTGAGATTAGGGTGTTTGCAGGGACTGCACTCCTCTAATCTGGTCTCAGGTAATCTTCTTGATGAGCTCCTCTGGTTCCTTTAGTCTGGCCTCAGGTGGTCTTCCCTGGTGTGAAGAATGGTGGCATCCTCCATTTGTTGGGCTTTAATTCTATAAAGGGCTTCAAGGCATTGTTATGTGTATCCCTTGAGCTGGATACATATACAACCTGCCCCAAGGCTGCACTATTGTTTCTTGACTGCTCCTCTCTTGTCTCTATATCCCCTCCCTTCCCTGTTTAGCAGCTGTTCAAATCTGCCCTTTGGAGCTCGGGGAAGGTCCTGGAGGCTGGAGGGGGACAGAAGGGCTTCCATGCCCTGGACCCCCACAGGGTCTTGCTCAGTTTCTTTCTTTCAATTTAATTTTTATTTTTGGCTGCATTGGGTCTTCATGGCTGCACGTGGGCTTTCTCTACTTGCAGCGAGCGGGGGGCTTCTCATTGCGGTGGCTTATCTTGTTGCGGAGCACGGGCTCTAGGTGCGCAGGCTTCAGTAGTTGCAGCACATGGGCTCAGTAGTTGTGGCTCACGGGCTCTAGAGTGCAGGCTCAGTAGTTGTGGCGCGTGGGCTTAGTTGCTCCACTGCATGTGGGATCTTCTGGGACCAGGGCTGGAACCCATGTCCTCTGCATTGGCAGGCAGATTCTTATCCACTGCGCCACCAGGGAAGTCCCCCTGTTCAGTTTCAGTCCTCTTACTCATGATGCCCAATATGCCTCTGGTCCTTCTTTCTAACAGCAAGGCAGCAGGACCATAGTTTTATATTAACTTTTCCCCTCTTTGTTCAATATCTTGTGGCTGCATAGAGTAATTTAATAAATCAAAATCATCTCTTCCAATTTTCATAGTGGCTACATTGGTGTTCTTTTGAATGGAGTTCAATTATTGGGATGGCATATATTACTTTGAATCATTTTACAGCTCAATCAATACACACATCTTCATAATAAATATTGATGTTCCTTGGAAGCCTCCACCAGTGTCCCACACATTCAGCATGGCTGTTAGGATTCAGGCAGCTCTGGGTAATTAATATTTTTATTTTCTCCTTCCATCGAACTCACATCTGGATGTGGCCCTTCAAGAGGGAAGAGGAATTCTGAAACAAGCAAAGTCCTTTCAAAAGCTATTTTACACTAACAGCACTTCACGAAGAAGTCTGAGAACTGAAGTGTGCTCTGGAACGCCACTCCTACAGAATACAGGCTCAACTCATTGGGGGAAACGAATAGCCTAACTGCTTTCATCTTTGAAAATGACCAGCCAGGAAGAAATAGAATGTTTCCCTCGTAGGTTTAGAAAAGGGGAAATCTTAACTCAACTAAATCCTCAAACAAATATCAAAGGCTTGTAGCTAGGAAAACAAAGAGGATACCTGGGGAGTGTCTTCTGAAGGTGCGATGAAATCTGAACATCTGAAATCCCAAGATCACGATCACTATGTTTATTAAATGAGGTTCTTATCTGATCTTATATCTGAGTATATTCTTACAGTCAGATATAACTGATGATTTATTTTGGAGTTCAGAACACAGTGAATTATTGTCAAACACATGGGAACATGTTTGAATTGGTAAAATATTTTGGTTTCCAGTAAGAACTGAACCCCAATCTACAGTGTCTACAGTGAAGGCATGGGGTCTCACCTACATCTTCACAAACGAAGAAGAACTAGACTCCCCCCTCCCCAAAACACGTATTTCCTCACAAAGGGGTCACGTAATCTCCGATATTTGTTCTTAATCATAATGTGTATACTATATACACCCATTTTTTAAAAATTGAAGTACAGTTAATTTACAGTGTTGTATTAGTTTCAGGTGTACAGCAAAGTGATTCAGTTATATATATATTCTTTTTCATATTCTTTTACATTATAGGTTATTACAAGATATTGAACATAGTTCCCTGTGCTATACAGTAGATCCTTGTTTATCTATTTTATACACAGTAGTGTGTATCTGTTAAGCAAACACCTAGATACTCTCTTTTTGTTGTTGTTAACTCTTTGGAACCCAGAGCATTGACAAAGTCATGTTAGTCAGGAAGAACTATCAGAAAAAAAATAGAACAGTTCTTTGGGGGTTTCTTTTGGTTTTTGGTTTTTTTTTTTGCGGTACGCGCTGTTGTGGCCTCTCCCGTTGCGGAGCACAGGCTCCGGACGTGCAGGCTCAGCGGCCATGGCTCAGTGGCCCAGCCACTCCGTGGCATGTGGGATCTTCCCGGACCAGGGCACGAACCCGTGTCCCCTGCATCGGCAGGCAGACTCTCAACCACTGCGCCACCAGGGAAGCCCAGAAATAGAACAGTTTTGAATTACAGCCTGAGGCTAAATTGTGAGACAGGAAGGATTTTGTTTATTTGTTTCACAAGCTTAGAAAGTTTTTCCCAAATGCTGAAAACGGCAGGTCCTCCAAGTGCCTACTGTGTGTACTCAGAGCAGTGTTTTTCAGATGTTTCCAAAATATCTTCTCCAGTCGGTTTGTATCAGGTACTGTCCCAATGATTTTATTTTGCTTTTGTAATTTGAGCTACATTTCAGTGCTGATTTATTACTGGAACGTGAAAATCCTTGCCAGTGGTTATAAAAGGAAAAGGCAAACCCTTCGCACATTTAGCAGTATCACAACAGTGTTGACTCTAAACTTTGAAATCTTCAAAATGGTCTAAGCTCAGAGCCCTTTCTCTCCCATTTCTGTGCAATTTATTTCAAACCTTTCCCAGACCCAGAATTTTGAACGTTTCGTGTTGTATTTTCCTACTTATTTTTATCTTTGTTGCTCCTAAGACTAGAAAGCAATGCTGTTCAGAGTCAGAAAATTTTAAGTAAGAAAATGAGAGCCCTGAGTGTAAATTTAAGGCATTCTATGTTGCTTTACTTCTGTGTATATATTGGTACTGGTAATTTGATAACATAGGGCACTGAATGAAGAAAGTGAGGAATGATCCAGATATGAGGGAGCGTGCACTGCACATTCAGACCTTATCAGCTCCAGGATCAGTTATCTGTTTGAAGAAAATTACATTGCATCTGTCAATAGACTTAATAACTCAGTGCCTGCTATTTGATAATGGATAATCACACAAATTCAGGAAGCTAGACCATATGCCATTCCAGTTTTCTATTCTCTTATTCACCTTAATTTTCTAGATGAGTGAAATTATCTAGTCCTGGACTCAAGATGGCATACATGGGAATAGAGCCTGCAGGAATCCAGCTGCCTCTGATGTTAGCGGCCCACAGGGCGCGGCTGCCGGGTTATGTCTGCGACCCTGGCAACTAATTGAAATGGGCAGAGTTTGGAAAATTGTAAACCTGGACAAAGCAAGTGATTTATGGTTGGAAAAATAATAAAGGGTGGATGTGGGACAGCTGAGGGAATTGGCTGGTGGGAAAAAGTGAGGCCGTAGGGGTCAAGGATTCAGGCTCTAAGGAATAATTCTGATCTCTGTATTTAGACCAGGAAGACTAGAGACTAAATGGTGGAGATGATTTAGGGATGTTTTTCCCTGGAAGCAGGGGATGTTTCAGGGCTCTTCTTTGGTACTGATCCAAGATGCTATTTCTATTTACAGAACAATTTCTCTACTCTCAAATAATACGGTCATAGTATCACTTAGTAGTGATTTTGATGATGATTGTTGAGTGAATTAATTTTAATGATAAACAAATAGATGTTCCTTGTTCTCAGATATCAAGAAGATCAGATGCAGGTACTTTCTGGTGTGGACCTGGCTGCCCGGGGACGTCATCAGGGACTCAAACTCTTTCTACCTTTGTGCTATGCCCTCCATACCAGGGTTCTTGTCTTGATGCTTGTTTCTGGTGGTCACCAGGTGGCCACCGCATCTCTATCCTCCTGTGCAAGACGGGAAGAAAAGGACTGAGTCATCAGCATTTGCCCCTTCACATCAGGAGAAGCAAACCCGCTCCAGAGGCTCCCAATAGACTTTGACTTTCATCCCATTAGCCAGAACGGCGTCACATCAACATCTTGAACTTCCAAGAAGCTGCACAAGTGAGCATCTCACTTGCGGCTGGGCGTATTGCTGCTCAAAAACAATCAGAGTTTTGTGAACAATGAAGGAAGAAAGAATACTTATCAGTTGGGCAATGAGCAGGGGATGCCACAACCATCTACTTAAGATTTATTGTGGAAGGAGACTAAGTGTTAGACAACTGTGCTGTCTCACATAATCACAGGGAAGAGGTGGTTCAAATGATGTCAGCAGTGGGGGCCACGGGGACACCACTGTAGTCTCTCTTTACATGGTCTTTTTAATAGGAATGAATTAGATGTTTTGGGAATTTGTATCAAATCAAGCAAAACCACAAGGCTATACCAGGGAGAGCTGACTCAGCAAGGACAGGAAACTGAATCCACATTTTCAACCTGGTTCTTGGCTAGAATTATCTCCTAGGTTTCTACAAGGCCAGAGTCTCAACTAAGCTCCTCTCTGTCTCTCTCCCAGATTTACTGACTTTCAGACCTCAGATTTCTGTGGGCTGGGAATAATAATCAAATCATGTTCCTAGAGGAAGAGGACATCTTGCCGCAATAAGAGTCTATCACCTATTCACTGAATCACACAGATAAGAACATGAAAAAAGCTATGTACATTTTGTACCTATGCTACATTTCTTTTTCTCCCAGGCAAGCTCACAGGGTTTGATAGGCATCTAACGTCTCCAGAAATGCTAGAGAGGGAAGTTGAGGCAGATCGTACTGTGTTTGACAGATACGGATCCTGAGACTCAAAGGCTTTTTCCTGAGTCACCAAGCAACAGTCACCGCTGCAGATACTGCTGAAAAACTCTTTCCACTCGGCCACATGGCCTTGCTGCAAATGGATGCCTCTCAGAAAGCTAAATCACTACCTCGAACGAAGACAAGGCCATTGGTCAAGCATTTTCTTATTTTTTTTTCTAAATATTCTGAGTCTCATGACATAGGCAGATTGTGTATTTATGACAACAGCAGTTTATTAATTTATTTATTTTTGCTGTGTTGGGTCTTCGTTTCTGTGCGAGGGCTTTCTCTAGTTGTGGCAAGCGGAGGCCACTCTTCATCGCGGTGCGCCGGCCTCTTACTATCGCGGCCTCTCTTGTTGTGGAGCACAGGCTCCAGATGCGCGGGCTCAGTAGTTGTGGCTCACGGGCCTAGTTGCTCCACAGCATGTGGGATCCTCCCAGACCAGGGCTCGAACCCGTGTCCCCTGCATTAGCAGGCAGATTCTCAACCACGGTGCCACCAGGGAAGCCCAAGCATTTTCTTTTGAAGTGAGGATTTCCTTGAGTAGTCAGTTAGGGTGCGCCAAATGCCTCAGCCAGAGGAGGTTCCAGAAGCTGGGCTTGTCTTGGTAGATTCATGAGGGCTTGACAAGGTCACCATTTTTGTTTCTGCATCTTTTAAGCGAGAGAAAATGTGTTTCCAACTTAGAATTTGTATCCTTCATTCTTGTACCTAATTGTGGAATAGCTGTGAATAAGTATGTAAAGTTGTAATGGGCGAGTGTCCTTCTTTTTTCTATCATTTACTCACTCAACTATTTATGGTGTATCCACTATGTCCCCGGTATGGTTCTAGGTGGGGAGAATACAAGACAGGTGAGCTTGCTGCTCCCTGGGGCTTTCTTTCTGGCAAAGAGGAGACACAAGCAGCAAGTGCATGATTATTGCTTTCAATGAGCTGAACTCAGAAGGTGGCAAACAGAATATGACTTCGTAGTTTTTCTTACCATTGTTCCTTGGAAACTGACTCTTGCACTATTCATCCTCATCCTGTGGACAAAACCTGGGGCTAGCAGCATCATTTTCCCACTTTTAGTTACAAGAAGAATCTCCAAGGCATTTGAAGGGTACTGCTCTAAGACAGAAGAAGGTAGGTTTGCTGAGGGAACAGGAAACCAAAAGCACCATGGTCACCTTTCTTCCTGGGAAGAGGGGAGAGAGCCTGGGAGCAGCTGAGGTGGGAACTCAGGTGGGAGCTGGCCAGGTCCTGGGCCAGGAGTGCGGGTTTTATTTCTAGCTTGAGCAGCAGCAGTATCAGAGGGTTTTGAGCAGGAGAGTTATGTCCTCTGATGTGTAGTTTCAAATATCACTGACTTTTGAGGGGGAGTGGATTGTAGGGAAGCAAGTGAGGAAACAGAGACATGGGTGGTTGGGGGAGGCTCCTGCCCTTTGTCCAGGGGAGGGATGAAGGTGAGGAGGAAGATGGTGAAGATGAATTGGGGGCCTGCAAAGTCTTTCAGGTGGACCCTTCTCTCTTCTAGTCCATGAAACCTACCCCTGTGGCTGCCATGCTGTAGTACTTAGTAAGTCCTCCATGAATTTCACACGGACATCTTTGTGAGTTAAAGAAATGCCGTTGGGCTTCCTTGGTGGCGCAGTGGTTGAGAGTCCGCCTGCCGACGCAGGGGACACG
Organism: Orcinus orca; assembly: GCF_937001465.1. NCBI lineage: Eukaryota > Metazoa > Chordata > Mammalia > Artiodactyla > Delphinidae > Orcinus > Orcinus orca. Next base: position 34,553,448 of record NC_064571.1, read on the forward strand.
GGTTCGTGCCCCGGTCCGGGAAGATCCCACATGCCGCGGAGCCTGCGCGTCCGGAGCCTGTGCTCCGCAACGGGAGAGGCCACAACAGTGAGAGGCCCGCGTACCGCAAAAAAAAAAAAAAAAAAAAAAAGTGCCGTTTATGTGATTTAAAGAAAAATGTGTCTTGTGGCTTCCCTAACTTCTTCTCTAATACCTCACAACTCCTTTCTAAATTTAGATCTTAGAATAAGCATGTATTAGAGGCATAAAATCAGGCTAAGGTAAACTTTCCCTGACTCAGAATTTTTCTAATTGTCACACCTTGGCGTAATTCAGCCTTCAATCCCTACACAGAAGAAAAAGCATCATTAAATATTGGAAGAATTTAGTTGACTGACTTTTTAAAAAGGTATTCTCACTGCCCCTTCACTTTTCCTCTCTCTTTCTCTCCCTCTGCCTTCCTTCCTTCTTTCCTCCCTCCCTCCCTTCTTTCTCTCTTCCTTTCTTCCCTTCCTTCCTTCCTTCCTTCCTTCCTCTTTCTTTCTTTCTCTCTTATTTCATAAATAAGAGAATAGGAAAGCAGAGGACTTCATTTGAGAGAGGAAACTCAAGGGGCAGTGCCACCACTTACCCAGTTTTACATTTATACACATTTGTCAATAATTATTTTGAGGAAACGAAAGGAAATTCAGTGATAACTTTAGAAAATAAAGAAACAATCCCCAGTATAACCAGAAACCACTCCCAGAGCCACCATAAAAGTTCAGCACAGTGCATGGCTTCAAAGCAGAACTTGTGAAGCAAAAACCATGATTAAGGTGTCCTTGTGCCTGTTGGGAAGGGATGCATCAGGTCTCACAGGGGCCTGGTAAAAGGACTCTGGGGTGAGCTGAGTTTGTGACTGGCCAGGATAGACCTCAGTGCCTGCTGTTGAGCTCCCAGACCAACACCAGCATCTGTCTCTGGCCTCACTGCTGTAGGCTCAGTTCTGCCTGCGACGACGGCTGCCTGTCCTGACGTCTTGTTCTTGGGGCTGACAGCTGGCTAGGGACAGAAGTGGGGAGTTGGCCACCTGCCCTCTGCTTGTGGGCCCACCTCCTGTAGGCCAGGCCCCAAACAACTCCAGGAAACTCATTCTTAAGCGGGGAAGAACACAAAACCTATGAAACTTAGGAGACGTCCTTCTCTTTCTTTAAGGCATTTGCTTCCCCACGAATGGTCCAGTTCCTCTGTGTGCCCATCAGCCTTCTCTGCTTCTTCAAGGCAGTGGGTTGGCCTGGCCACAGGCCCTTTCCCTCTGCGGGCCACAGGCCCTTACCCTCTGCGGGCACCACGGCCTGTAATATCTCCCAAGATGTTTCTGTTTGTTTCAAGGCAAATGAAACTTCATGGAGCATTTCTTCCTTCTTTCCCAGAGCAAAGGCTGGCACAAGGGAGGGAGCGGAAAACGGAGAAAGTCAACTTCTCAGCACCCACAGAGCAAAGTGCTGACCCAGCCAGCGAGGGGCACTGGGACCAGAGCTGACTCCGGAGCAGCTGGCGATGCGCAGGGCCCATTCATCATGCAGCTTCCTGAGCGGCAGGTGAGCGAGATTCCTAGGGATCCCGTGCTCAGTCTGTAGCTTAAGAAATATAACAATCTTACTTCTTCTCTCCTCTCTCTCTCTTCTCCCTCTCTCTCTTCTAAAATAGGAGGAGATATTTTTCATTTCTAACCCAGATGCTACTATTTCTCTGTTATTTGCACTTACTGTGTTGAAATGCAACAGATGTTTCAAAAGGCTTTAAATTCCTCATGCGGGTCCCTGACAAATAAACTGCACACATAACTTTACAGCCTTCCTTTGCTCAGACTCTTGGCAGATTTCCCCCCCCCCCCAGGGTGGAGAGGGGGAAGAAGAATTCTGTAGCAAAATGACAATGAAAAGAATATAATAATAATCATGACTGTTTATTGAGCTAGGACGTTTAGTTACCCCAAGTAGTTTTCCCTCTGTTATTATTAGTTTTTTTAAATAAATTTACTTATTTTTGGCTGCGTTGGGTCTTCATTGCTGTGCGCGGGCTTTCCCCAGTTGCCGCGAACGTCTTTGTTGCAGTGTGTGGGCTTCGCATTGCAGTGGCTTCTCTTGTTGCGGAGCACGGACTCTAGGCACCTGGGCTTCAGTAGCTGTGGCTCACAGGCTCTAGAGAGCAGGCTCAGTAGTTGTGGCGCACGGGCTTAGTTGCTCCGCGGCATGTGAGATCTTCCCGGACCAGGGCTTGAACCTGTGTCCCCTGCATTGGCAGGCAGATTCTTAACCACTGTGCCACCAGGGAAGTCCCCCCTCTGTTATTTTATTTGACACTTGTAGCTATGCCAAGAGAACAGGTATCATTGCCCCCATTTTACTTATGAAGAAATTGAAGCACACACAAGATAAGGAAATGGACTGAAAATAAAGCTGATCTATATGTGAAGATAAGAACTTGAAGACAGATCATGGAATCTTAGTCTTTGAGCACACACACAAAAAACCCTGAAATGAATTCCTTCAAGAAACCGAATTTCCCAGCCTTTACCAATAAAAGAGGTCCCAGCATAAGTAGCTCCCACATGTTATGGGATTTTAGCCCTCCTTGTAGTCTTTCTAATAGTCCCTAGGCATGTGTCAGGTATATTCACCAATGGCTTTCTGATTCTCCGCTTCCCTTTAGATGTCTGAAGCCATGCGCCTCACCCTTGCCTTATGTATGAGTACCTTTCCTTGCTGAGAACATCTAGAAGCTCCAGTGCCAGGCCTGTCACCCTGTACCCTGTTGGCTGTACTGTGCTGGAGCAGGGCTGTGATCCGTCCAGAATGGGACAGTCCTTCTCCCCGAGACCCTCCTGTCTCCCAGGTACTCCCTAAGTCTTAGACTAACAGATTTTTCTTAGAACCTTCTCTCTGCCCAGGGCCCGAGCTGTGTGCAGATCTCAGTCTCTTCCGTCGTCCTCTCCTTGTCTCTGGTCCACCAGTTAATCAAAGTCTGACTTAGGTACACAGAGTGCATAGCACTCTGCTGGCCCTCCCTCTTCAGCTCTTAAATATTAAACAGCTTGAAGAGGAATGATGAGTTGCCTGAGCAACAGAAAAGTGTAGGTGTTCCTCATGGCATCCTTGCTTGCTCCTGAGAGGTCTTTGCTGGCAGGTCTCCCAACAGAACCAGTGAGTGGCCCTGCAATCTAGATGGGAGCAGATTGTGGCTCTAAGTCAGTCATCTAGTTGGTGAAGGTGATGGGACAGAAGGGTGGGAGCCCTGGGCTCCTTGTCATTCCTGCCATCTCTCTGCCAGAAGGCTCTTCTCTCACGGAATCCAGTCTCTCACCTCCTTCAGGTCTTTGCACCAAGATCACCTTATTAATGAGACCTTTCTTAACCACCCTATTTAAAACCACCCTGGGCCTAACTAACCTACCTCTCTGTTTAGTTGTTCTCCATAGCATTAAAAAAATAGACATAACATAAAACACATGTAACAAAGAATTTATCACTTAGCCACTTAACTGAACTTCTAAGTGTACCGTTCAGTAAAGTATATTCATATCGTTGTGTAGCCAATCACCACAAATTTTTCGTCTTGCAAAACTGAAATTCTATACCCATTAAACAATAACTCCCCTCTCCCCTTCCCAGCAGCCCCTGGCAGCTACCCTTCTATTTTCTGTCTCTATGAATTTGATTACTCTAGGTGCCTCATATGTGTGGAATCATACAGTATTTGTCTTTTTGTGACTGGTTTATTTCACTTAATGTAATGGCCTCAAGGTTCATCCATGTTGTACCATGTGCCAGGATTTCCTTCCTTTGTAAGGCTGAATAATATTTCACTTCACGTATATGCCACATTTTGTTCATCCATTCATCCATCAGTGAATACTTAGGTTGCTTCTATCCTTTGGCTATTGTTAATAATTTGTCTCCATAGTATTTTTCACTTTTATTCTAAATGAAGTACTTACTCGTTTTTTGGTTTGTATCTCTCATTAGAATATCAGGTGAAAATTTTCTGTCTTTTTTGATTCCTGCTATGTTCCCAGCTCCTAGAAAAGCACCTGGAACATAGTAGGTACTCAAAAATTTTTGCTGAAACATGGATGGACCTAAAAGATTATCATACTAAGTGAAGTAAGTCAGACAGAGGATGACAAATATCATATGACATCACCTATATGTGGAATCAAAAAACATGATACAAATGAACTTATTTACAAAACAGAAACAGACTCACAGACAAAGAAAACAAATTTATGGTTACCAAAGAGGAAAGGGGTGGGGGAGGGATAAATTAAGTTTGGGATTAATAGATACACACTACTATATATAAAACAGATAACCAACAAAAACCTACTGTACAGCACAGGGAACTATATTCAATATCTTATAATAACATATAATGGAAAAGAGTCTGAAAAAGAACATATATAAATATATATATATAAATGAATTGCTTTGCTGTACACCTGAAATTAACCAAGGTGGTATTAAATGGTCTCTAAATATAAGAGTTATATTATCTCACTTATCTTCAGGTCACCTACGAACCAAGGTCCCTTTCTTTCTTCAATCAGACAATGACTTTAAAAACTGAATGCACAGGGCTTCCCTGGTGGCGCAGTGGTTGAGAATCTGCCTGCTAATGCAGGGGACACGGGTTTGAGCCCTGGTCTGGGAGGATCCCACATGCTGCGGAGCAACTAGGCCCGTGAGCCACAACTGCTGAGCCTGCACCTCTGGAGCCTGTGCTCCGCAACGAGAGAGGCTGCGGCAGTGAGAGGCCCGTGCACCGCGATGAAGAGTGGCCCCCGCTTACCACAACTAGAGAAAGCCCTCGCACAGAAACGAAGACGCAACACAGCCAAAAATAAAAATAAATAAATTAAAAGAAGGCTCAACATTAAAAAAAAAGCTGAGTACACAGGTGGGACTTGGCTGTGGTCCTCACCAATAGGACTGTCTCAGTTCTTTTCTCACAGGGGCTGATGGGAGGGGTCCTAAGACACATTTCTCAGGACAGCAGCCTGATGTTTCATTGCCGCCCCCAGTCCGATGCTGGCAGATTCCTCAAGTCATAATTTATGTGTGCAGTTAAGCTAGAGGGAAAGAAGAAGGGTAAGGGAAATAAAAACTCTTCTTCACGTATGTGCCTTGCCTTTTACTCATCTCCATCAACCATAGACTTTAAGGACCTGATTCCAAACAAGAAAGCTGAAAGAATAGCAGTGTTTTCTTGTAATAATTATTGATGAAACTGAAGCCCAGCATTCAGTTGAGTCCCTTCCAAATCCTCAAATATCAAATTGTCCTTAGAATAATCTGAGTGTAGATGGCTGCAGTGAAATTCTTCGAAAATTGGTCACTTAGGGTCACTTAAAGTGTGGTCTGGGTACAAGCAGTGACATCAGCCTCCTCTGGCCTATCCCTGACCTGCTGAATCAGAAGCTGCATTTTGAAAAGATCGCCAAGAGACTCAAATACACCCTATCTTAGTGCAGGCTGCTATCACAGAATACCATAGATTGGGTGGCTTATAAACAACAGAGGTTTATTTCTCAGATTTGGAGGCTGGGAATCTGAGATCAGGGTGCCAGTGTGGTTGGGTTCTGGTGAGGGTCTCTTCCAGGTTACCGACTGCCCACTTCTCATTGTATCTGTTGTATCCTCACGTGGTGGAAAAAGAGCTAGCAAGCTGCCTGACCTCTTCTTATAAGGGCGCTAATCCCATTCATGAAGGCTCCACTCTCATGACCTAAATACTTCTTAAAGGCCCCATCTCCAAATACCCTCACAATTCCAGCATATGAATTCTTGGGGACACCAACATTCAGTCCACTGCATACTGTAAAATTTGATAACATTAGCTTAAGGTATTCACTCATTTAAATAATTTATTCTTCCCCAACTTTTAGTACAATTACCCTATTGTAATTTCAGAGACTAAACTCTAGTCCGTACAAATAATTTGACTACAATAGTTATTTTGCATTTTATCTGGAAAGCCAGTTTATTCTAAAAGATCTGCTAATTTTCAGACTGCGTAAGTCACCTTTTGAAATCACAGTATCAGAAAATGAGTCTATGCAATTTAAGATTCAGGGGCAACTTGTGGAAAAGAACTTCAAACAGAGCAAAAGCAAAAATAGTGCTTTGGATTTTAATTATCCTTGCTCTTTTTTCTCAGAATACTTAGGTCCCTACTGGACATTGTATATCTAGAGAAAGTAGAGGGCTTTAAGTGAATTAATGTCATCCTACGTTTCTATGTCTATTCCCCCAAACTAAATTCCTGCAGTACTTACATCCAAATTCTCTCACTTGTGTTACCCCCGTTTCTGCTATCACCGCTTCTCATGAGTCCAGCTCGAGAGTGCAGACTCTTAGTGATATCATTTCAGATTATTCACACTTTCCCCCTTCTGTCTGAATTATTAGATGAACTTGGGGAATACACACACGATACCAACGAACGTTTCTCTCTGTGGAGCTCAGGTGTCCAGTCTGATTAGTTGAGTCACTATCGTTAGCTTGGTGATTTCACTCTTCCTTGTTGGAGTAATTCCTGTACTATGATATGTCCATAGGACCTAACTGAAGTACAAATAGACTGGGGTTAATAGTTTAAAAAATATCTGTCTTTGAGAAAAAAAAGGACGTGCTTGAGACATACTCTTGAGGCATACTCTGTGTTCTTTAGGCAATATTGTGGGCCAGGAGCCCCCGTGAATCAGAACTTGACGTTTAACAATCAGATCATGGGAGTTTAACCTCCTCATTGGACAGATGGGGAAATTGAGGGTCAGAAGATTTCATTGTTCTGCCCGGGGTGACATGGCTTGTGGGAATCAGATGAGAGGAGAACTTGGTGATACCATCTCCCTTTGCTAAATAGAACATTGGGATGTGTGCTGACCGCCAGTCCTGCAATTGAATGCATTTTATTTAAAAAACACAAGCAGGTATGCAGCCGAGAACTGCCACTTAACCTTCTGGTCCCCAACTCCTGCTGTGAGAAGCATCCCCACACTAAAAACAGGAGGACATTTTGAATAAGCAAGTGGCATTGGAGGTTTCTGTCTCTGGTCCTGTTAACAATAGGCTAAAAATTGGCCCTGACGTAGCGAGGGTGTACTGGTGACCTCTCCGGGGAAGTGTCTCTAGAGCAGTTTGTTTTCTTGTGAGCTCCTCTTCCATTTTCTGTTGCCTTAAAGTCAAGCCATAGAGAAACGAGGCAGGATGCCTCAATTTGGGCCAAATGACCTGTGTAATAGCAATAGTTACAACTGATTCCAGAGGACACACTCTCTTTGCTTCTTTCATTTCTGTGTTATGAGGCAAATAGAAAGAAGAATGAATATTTGGAGCAGGGAGTGAAAAATTACCAACTGTTTGTCTGGAAAGACACCAGCATAGATGTGTGAGCCCTTAACCCAGGGCAGATTAAAGCGCTTTTGACATGTCATACAACCAAGATCAGATATCACAATTCTGAGAGCATCGTTAAAAGACGTACCGTTGGGGCTTCTCAGCTTTAATCACAGGTGATGATGAGGGCCTTGCCATGATGTGAGTGTCCGTCATACATACAGGCTGGCAAACCTTCCCTGGCAGAATGATGGAAGGGGCTGAATCATAAAATAATGGTAGTGAAGTGCTGCTTTGGGACAGCTGTCCACCGGTGTTGAAGAAGCTGGGTTCTTCAACCAGGCAGGAGAGAGAGAGTGGGCGGTGATTCGTTTCTGTTTAAATGTCATGTTTCATGTGGTAGGGTTGATTTTAATTCAGGTTGTATTTGACAGAAGAGGAGCTAGTTTGATTCCAAACAGGATCAGGTAAGTGGCTGATCAATTCCGAGTTGATTTCAGTTAGCAAAGACTGTGGCCAGAGATGGTTTCCAACGTACACAGGTGAGCAAGGAGCACATCCCTGGACCCGCAGCAGGCTGTCCTACTGCCTCAGCTGGCCTGGGCCTGGTGGTGGCAGATGGGAGACCTCTAGGAGCGCAGTGTGGTGTGGGACCAGGGCTGGCCATTGGCTGCCCCTCCACCCTGGAGAGGCCGGGGCCGCCAGGGGAGGGACTTTCTTGAAAATCAGTGAAGCACGGGTCCCGTGTTGTTCTACAACGGAGCTGGATCAAGAGTCCGTTGTTAGAGTGGTGGGTGATTTAATTACAAGGAGGATGGAATTTTGTCTCATTTGTCAGCCCTCCCCTTTCCCTGTTTGGAAATCATGCTACTCCTCCACTGCAGGGGTGTGGTGACTGCTACATGTTATCTATGTAAAAAGCTCAGACCTTTTAAAAAAAAAAAAAAAGACCCCATCTGGTTTTTATTCAATTCTACTAAAACATTTAAAATATTGTTTGTGTTCTTAAAAGTATGAAAAGCCAGATGAGCCATTTACAGGCTTTTACAAATACATATTTCTCCTTAGACATGAGAGATAGTTATTTGCTCAAGGTATAGGAGGGGAAACTTCAAAAGACTTCAGTTTGCCTGCAAACCCTGTAACCCAGAATTTAAAAAGCATCCCGGGTACCTCTCTCACCGCTCTATTTCACTGCATCCTTCACCTACAAGCGAGACGGGGCTCTCCCCTGAAGCTTGCCCTTTGCCACAGACATTAACTCCCCACCCAAATACATCACCAACGATTTCTCTGTTGATAGATATTTTTCTTTTTTTTTCCACCCAAGCCAGAAGCAGGACTGTTCTCTTTTTATTTCTAGATTTCTTTTTCAAACTCTCTGGCCAGCCCTGGGAGGTGCCTTTGGTCATTAACCACAAATCAGCAAATGGTGTCTCTTCATTCAGCTCATTTTTTTCTCTTAGGTGAAATCCTGAGCCTCAGGTCAGCCTGAGAGTGCTAATGATTACTTGGTTAATAACTTCAAGTGGAAAGTAGAAATTCCCCATTTCACACCGAAGACCACCAGCTTTGGTCTCCATATTTTCGAAAAACCTCTTTTTAATGGCTCTGCATAATTCAGGGTCTCTAATTTTAAGTGGGTCTGTGGTCATCTGCACTATAGTATATTTCAAATGATGCCAGGCCAGAGGACAGTAGTTTTGTGGAGGAAGTCAGTGCACCTTTACATTGGGAGAAAATTACCATACTTCAAAACATTGTCCCCTGCAATATTTGGGACATACTTATACTAAAATATTATTTGTTATGTATCTGAAATTCAAATGTAACTGATCATCCTGTATTTTATCTGGTAACCCTATATTAAAACAAAGGAGTGAGACCATTTTATGTGGCCACTGCAGTGAGAATATGGTCCAGCACTGAGACTTCTGTACCAGGAGGGCGTATCAAGAGAATAATCCGTTTAGGTTACTTTGAACTGCAGGGGGAAAATCTCATCTATGGCTCTAGATCAGAGTCGAAGAGATCAGGTTTTGCAACAAGTATAAAGTGAGATCAGGAAAAAAGAAAAAAAAGAACAGTCACATTAAAAAAATAAATAAAATAAAAATGTATTGTCCACATGGCAAAAATGAAATAAAATAAAATGAAATACAGAGAAAAAAAGAAAGAAAAGCAGATCTAAATCAGGTGACCCGATTTGTCAGTTTTCTGCGTGAGGATGTTCTCTATTACCCATGCGTGTCTTTCTTCCTTTATTCTCCCTAAACTGCTCGTAAAGATGGATGTGGTTTGCTATCTAGTGATGCTATAGGAAGTTGAGCATTAATGAAGAAAATATGGCTGTCTGTCCTGGCTCAGGGCTCTCTTGGTGCTTAATGCTAACCAGCTTCTCTCCTGGTTAGTATTAAGATGGTGTCACAGGCTCTCTTATGCGGCCAATACTTAATGCATATAACAGGCTTGTTAAGCCGTTAAGGAAATAGGCATGGACCACAAATCTGCCACCATGGCGTCCTGACTCCTTGCTTTAGATCGCCACGCTGCTGGGGGAGGGCAGACCCTTCTGCGGAAGGTAGGACACTGGGCTAGAAATCCAGAGACCAGGGACACGTGGGCACCCAGCTTCCCAATCTGTTTTTCAGTTTGTTTGCCCTTCAATCAGAGTAAAAATAATCCTCATACTTTCTGTGTAAAGGAGTGGATGTAATAATCAGACAAGCTAGTGAATGTGCAAGTCTCCTGAAATGGACAGAATACCAGATAAACACAAGAGAAAGTTGTTTCCCTTTGCTAGTTTCTGCTGCTCTCTTCTTATTGGTGGGATGGCCAGATGTCCTAGTTTGCCCAGGACAATCCAGATTTATGTCTATTGACCCAGTATAGTTATTAATAGCACCTCTTTCACTCACAAACATGGAAGATGCATTATGATGTTGCTTGAGTTATGGTAAACGTGTCTGTGAGTCCCAGCCTAGGATATATTTGACAACAGAGACAGAATACTTGATATTAGGACTTGGGAATTTTGATTTGTCAGAAGTCACACCATTGCAAAGAGGCCAGGGTGAGTGCCTATCTTCTAATCCCAAGGCGGGGCTTTGTTGCTACACCCAGTCCCACTTGGACCCAGGTCCCAGGTGGAGAATGGGGTGAGAATATCCTTTTCTTTCCTTCCCATAATCCCAGAGGATAGGATTCCTCAACCTACTGACATTTTGGGTAGGGTAATTCTTTATTTTAGGGACTGTCCCATGCACTGCTATCTAGTGATGCTATAAGAAGTTGAGCATTAATGACCTGACACCTTGTCTAGAACCTTCTCTGAGCCCAGTACCTTCTGAACAAGGATGTCTCCCTCTTACTTCCAAGCAATATTGATAGCAAATACTGAGTCTGAATATTTGCTCATTCTTTTGCAAAAAGCACAGGCTTTAAGCTTGGGATCTTTGTCAACCAGTATCTAATATACTTTGCAAATGCTGAGCTGGGGCTGTAACTGGGGCTCTCTGATGAGTGTGCTGTGTCCTCATTCTCCTTGTAAAATCAGTGACCTCCATTTTAAAATGTTTGTTGAGGAAAAAAATCACCTAAAACTCCCCTCTTGGGGGGTGATCTGATGGCTTGCTTTAGAGAAGTATGGACATCGTGATTCTTCCTGTGTAGTTGTTAAAGCCTGCCCGAGACTCAGGAGCACAGGGGGAGGGTACCACTATTTATCCTTTAATGCCTAACAATCTGGGGCAGGACAAACATTAAACTTCAGTATAGTCCTCCTGTTGTAGCTGATCTCTTTCAATTCTAGATTAAGGGAGAGGAATAGAAGCAAGGAGAAGCGGGTTCCCTGGGGGCATGATTATTGACAGGGAATTATGAATAATTAACATGGATATTAACCAGTAGCCGTAAGAACAATGATGAATCATCGTGTTTCGGAGGGAAGTTTGTTTGGGATAAAACAAGGACCGTGAGAGGTCAGTGAGTGAGAGGTGCTTCAGTACATCAGAGTTTTCTAACTTCCAAAAGTGCAGGGTGGCATGATAGGACTTTAGGACTTGACAATGGAAAACTCATTATCTTGCTTAGCTGAGCTGGACTCTTGGTTGTCAGTTCTGAAGAATCTCTAAGGAAGGAAATTCTAACAGCTGCTTTTTTTTCTTTTTCAGCTAGAGTTAGCATCCTCAAATATGAAAATAATTGGTGCTCAGTAATAAAGGCTGTGAGTACATGTGGGCAAGAGAACGAGATTTCGCTGGAATGACAGATGGAGTCATGGTTCCAGGAAGCAGGTAAGGATTCGGACGTTGACCCTGCATAGCCCAACCGTTGCTGTGGAGGGGAGAGCGGCACGTGAAACCAGTACCAGGGGCCCCTCAAGCCAAACTCTTCCAGCTGAATAAATGAGCTAATTCTATGATATCAGCCAGTAGATGGGTCTGTCTGTTATATCTCTTCTGATTATTACCTTGGCCATCAGACAGTTCTGCTACATTACTCGACTGCACTGCCGAGAGGGAATCGACAGTATTAAAACGACTCCATTGCTTTTATGAACTGGCTCTAGGAGACTCAAGTCCATTTCCATTACTGAGATGTGTCGTGCGCCTAACCAAATGCTTTTGGAAGCAGATAATTAGGCATTGCAGGCTGTGATTGTTTAAAGAAGATATACAGTGAGGTTGCAGTCTTCAGCCGTGGCTCTGTGAAATGTCTTGTCGCCTGAAGATCAGGCTTACTTTCAAAAGTGCCTCTGGGATTATTTCAGTTGGGAGTTGGGAAAAGGGCAAGACTGCCCTTCTGGAGCACACACTACAGTAGAGGCAATGGCAATATTTAAAACTCAAGCAGTCCTTGAGAAGCAACCGTTGAGTAGTTCTGAGAAATTCTAGCCTCATACCTCCCTGCCCCGGAAAAAAAAAATCACACCATCATCGTGTCCGAGAAATCAGGGTGTTGCTTTTGAAATTTTAACCTTCTTGTTCTTAAAATGCCAGTGCCACCATACATAGTTTGTATGTTCTGATATAAAGCATATTTGAAATCTGAAAGCATTTAAGAGTTAAATAACACAAGACCAGTATCTGGAATAAATTACAGAAAATGCTGGTGTAAAGGGAACACATTTACGACACCTTGTAAGACCCCAAAGAGAGCCTTAAAGAGAAAAGAGTCTTTTCAGATGAAATATATCGATGGCCTGTGGATGATAAAGGGGAAATATATAAGGAGACCTTTTCCAGACCTTCCCAGGTGATCAGAAGTAAAGGTAAGATGATCATTGACCCCACACCTGAGTGAGATCACGAGCAGTGTCCACTGAGACTCCATCAATACTTCCAGAAGGTGCTAACTCTGGGATGGACTTATGAGGAAGTGACTCTAAGGTAGGTATACACGGATTGCAGTAGGAAGGCGTTTCTGGAAGCCAGTTTTCGGAAGCCAGTTTTCAATAGCCAGTTTCTAGACCTACGTCAGCCGACAGTCAGCTAGAACCTTGATGTTCAGTGTGGTTTGTGATCTGCACCACTTGGCGCTTTAGAGATGCAGACAGACTCTCAGGCTTCCCCCAGACCTACTGCGTCCGAGTCTACATGTTAACAAGATGCTCAGGTGATTTGTTTGCACGTTCAAGTTTGCAACCTCTTGGGCTCTCCTGCAAATGCTTCGGGGATAGAAATCATGTCATCTCATCATTCTTTTATTTATTCTTTTATTTATGTATTTAATGAGGATTCATTGAATGTCTACTTTGTGCTCGGCATGAGGCTAAGCCCTGGGCTAACAGGTCTTAAAGAAAGACAGGATTCTTGCCATCATCATATTTTATTTTTTAAATTTCTTGAAAAAATAGACATAGTATGCATCTTACAGACCATCATTCTCTGAAGTACTTCATGTATATTGACCCATTGATCCTCTAACAACTCTGTGAGGCAGGTACTATCATTTTTTACATTTTAGAGGTAAGGGAATGGAAGCACAGAGAGGTTAAGTAACTTTTCCAAGGCCACACAGCTTGGAAGTGGCAGAGCCAGAATTTGAATCCAGAGAGTCTGGCTGCAGAGTCCAGGCTCTTAACTATGATGTTTTATGCCAGCAGTAACTCAATCCACTCTTTACAACCTGTGATTTTGCTTTTAATAAACAGAATGCTAGTGATGGTTTAAAACTTAGCTAGGCAGGTCAGGGAAGATGTTTGTGAAGAGATGATATTTAACCTGAGACCTGTGGGAAGGGAAGGACCCAGTCATGCAATAGGGGGAGCGCCTTTGAAGCAGAAGGGATAGCAAGGGAAAAGACCGGAAGTAGAAAGGATGTGGTCTGTTCTGAGAACCTCCTGAAACCATCATGACTGGAACATAAGGGTAGTGAAGAAAGGCAGTAGAGGTGAGGGCTGGGGAGGTGGAAAGAGTAGAGTCCCTGGGGAGGTAAGCAGGGTAGGTGATGCAGGGCTTTGGAGGACAGGGATGGAGTTGGGATAGTATTCCAGGTGACCTGGGAAACCAGTAAGGGTTTAAGCAGGAAAGTGAGATGATCTGACTGCCCATTTGAGTGCTGAGATGGGCATGCACTGAAGGAAGCTAGCATGGAAGCAGCAGATGTCCAAGAAGCCATCCAGAGTCTATCTTGAGAGATGGCACAGAGAGGAGAGCACAGATCTGAAGGGGAGCAGAATATGCCACCCCAAATATGCCTCTTGACATACAAATTATTTTGAGCTGATTGTTTTTGAGAGCCAGCAGTCACAGGAGAAGCTCGGGAAACAGAGTAGAAGTTACCCTTCTGTAAGGAAAATCTCCGCTTATAAAGGAAATCTCCATTTATAAGGCCATCTCCCTCTCTGTCCCAAGAAGAGAATGACTTTAAAGCACTAGAAACACATCCCTGGGGAAGGCCACATCCCACTTAAATCTGCATAACAACCACACCCTTGTTTACTGTGTTTTCCTGGTCGCCTCTCATGTAATTGGCTTCCCCTCTACCACAACATCTTTCTTTTGTCTGTCTTGAGCTCAAGATGATATTTAAGCTGGTGGCTTGGACTATCTTGGGGAGTTTATTCATTGTTCCTGGGTATCTTCCATGTATCCGTGATGTATACATGTTAACAAACTTCTATTGCTTTGCATCTTGTTAAACTTTTATTACTGGGCATCTCGGCCAAGAACTCAGAAGGGTGGAGGGAAAATTATTTTTACTCTCCTACAGACACAAGATCTGATTTGGAGACAGGACCAAAAGGAATGGTTCCTTGGACACGCGTGTGTGTGTGTGTATGTGTGTGTGTGTGTGTGTGTGTACTGCCAAAAGATAAACTGAAGCATATTACATTTTTTTAGGAGTTTATTTGAGCAAAAATTGATTTGAACCAGGCAGTACCAAACTGGAAGTGAACAGCAGCGCTTCGCTGACAGGAGCTGGGGAGAGACTTTTATAGAGAAAAGGTGGATGCAAAACAAGAAAATGATTGACTGACTACAGCTTAAAGCCTACTTCGTTGTTTGTGATCGGTTATCCTTAGGTTTTGATTTCGTAACCTTGAGGTATTTACGGGCTTAGATTCTGCATAGGCGGCACCTGCATTATTATTATTAACCACCTGAGTCTAATAGCCTCCTTGTTAAATTAATTTCACAGGACACATGTGGATATGTGTGTCAGTGTGTGTGCACTATTCTGTTCTTCTGTGGGGTGGTGTCGGTAAAAGGGAGGAGTTAGATTACGCCAGGATTTCCAATTTGAGCACATTGGGTACCCAGCTCTGCTAGTCTCTGGTTTGGGTGGGCGGATTCTACTTAGGATGTATTCAATTTTAGATGCTTGTGGGGCTTCCAAGTAGAGATGTCAGAAAGGCATCTATGTCTTTCCAGCATTTAATTCTGGATCTAGAACAGAATCAGTACCATTAGGATCTGTTGAATTAATTTCAGGCAAGAAGACCTGGTAGGAAAAGCTCCTTAGGTGTTTACTATTGCTTGCAAGTTGCTCTAGCAGAAATCAAAGGTTTGCTTTTATAGTCGAGAATGACTTAGAAATGTAAACAGTCACCACCGCCACAAACAAACCACAAATGATGGAGAGGTACCACATTAATTTAATTTACACTAAGGTTTGCATGACAAACACTAGAACCTTCTTGAGAGCAGATTTCTGTAGGTGCCTTGGAAGCATGTTTTATTAGCACGAGTCCTCAATGAACGCTATTTTGAATGTGATGTCCAAAATGAATTTTGCTCAAGGCCAGTGCTGTTTAATTAAAGTAAATGTTGTGACCACAAAGTCTTTAGAGAATGTGAACATTGTCTGAAAGTCATTCACCTCCTACACAGCCACATCATCTGCTCTCCATACTTTGTTATCTTAGGTTCATCTATTCTATGACTTCGTCCATATCCGGGTTGGTGATAATGACTCAGCCTACGCTGAGATGTGCAGAAAAAGTATAGTTTCCAAATTTGTAGGCTGGTTCAAAACTTAGCCCACTAGGGTAAATGATCTCTTTGAGTTATTATTCAGATTCCTCCCTACACCTCATCCTCTCTTAAAACGTCAGAGTAAAGGAGAAAGATCTTCATAGGTTCAGGAAGAAGGGGTTGCCCCATGATTCTCCTTGGGTGAGTGCTGACTGGTGTCTGCTGAGATCTAGTTTAGCTGGCTGCTTCCTCCAGGCATTCTGCAGCTGATGAATTTGTGGTATGTTTCATAGCTCATGGTCCTGATTCTTTCCGCTTCTGTAGTTCACTGTGAGTCTCTGTCAAGTCCTCAAAGGTTCCTGGACCAGGCCATCCACCACAGACCCTAACTCCTGCAAGGTCTCCATGGCTGTACATTCAAAGTCTATGACACAGGCACATATAACTGCCGACTTCTCCATCCCCATGCCCTTTCTTCTTCAGACCTCCAAGGGGAAAGAGTTTTTTTTTTTTTTCTTGTCATTTGCTCATTTTTCTCAAAGTGGCCCCTGTCTTCTCTATTTCAATGGGGCTAAAATGGAGAAGCAGTACAAGGCATATGGAAACACACATTGGAAAGTATTTTGAAAGTAGACTGGTGATACATATTTGGAGTCAGAGAATGCTGATGAGAGGCCCAAGGTAGTGTAAAAGAAGGCCAGGGGAAATCTCAAGATACTCTTTTTTTTTTTCCCTTTTTTTCTTTATAGCTGCGTTGGGTCTTTGCTGCGGTGCGCCGGCTTCTCACTGCGGTGGCTTCTCTTGTTGCGGAGCACGGGCTCTAGGCACACGGGCTTCAGTAGCTGTGGCTTGAGGGCTCTAGAGCGCAGGCTCAGTAGTTGTGGCGCACGGGCTTAGTTGCTCCGCAGCATGTGGGCTCTTCCCAGACAAGGAATCGAACCCGTGTCCCCTGCATTGGCCGGCGGATTCTTAACCACTGCGCCACCAGGGAAGTCCCCTTAAGATATTCTTGATGACAAAGTGCATCCATCCAAAAGTGAGAAAATTGGCCCCTGAAGGAAGAGTATCACATCTCTTTGGGTTTTTTTTGTTGCCATATTTTCTTCATTGGCAAAGAAAAACCTCACTTCTCCTGTAACATAGAGCAGAGTGTCTAAGAAAATGAAATTGATTCAGTTGAGCCAATTGGGACTGTGTGTCCCACATTCTGCTTAGTGCTGTGGAGAAGATAAAAGATAAAAGGCACATTTACTATCCACAAATAGGCTTCAAACTTCTTGGGGAGACATGACCCACACTTAGGAAGCAGTTGATTTATGAGACCAGGTTGGATAGAATTATTGGGGTAAGTGTGTGGCATAGACCTTGAATGCTAGAATAAATGAGGATTGGGAAAACCCCATCGGCTTGGAGACCTCAGGATACAATGGTTCATACGCTACGTATTACGGATGGCTGTGTTGCAGACAGGCAGAGAGGTATGGAAGGGAGAGGGTAGAAGGGAGAGTGTGGACGGTAGGAAGGTGTGGGAGCAGCAAAAACCAAGACCTTGAAGTATAACTGCATAGAATTTCATATCCATATGGTAGCCACTAGCCATATGTGCTTACAGAGCGCTTAAAACATGGCTAGCTCATATCACAGTATTCCTGGAATAATTACCTTGCAGCTCATATCAGTGCAGATTGCCACATCTTCTTAGAAGTGTGCGTGTATTTTTTGAGGACGTCATGATGTCCCTTTAATAATAAAAAGATACAATTTTAAAATGTTTTATCATAGATTATCCATTTAAAAATTTCTATTACAAATGTATACTGTGTAATATGCACAGTATTTTATAACTGTAGTACCTAGGTATATTATCAATAAAATAAATACATTGGAAAAAAAATATGGCTAGCTCAAACTGAGATATCCTGTCACTATAAGATACATACGAGATTAAGACATACGAGATTAAGTCTTAATATGAAACAAAGGTAAACAACAAGGACCTACTGTATAGCACAGGGAACTATACTCAATATCTTGTAATAACCTATAATGGAAAAGAGTCTGAAAAAGAATATATATATGTATATGTATAACTGAATTACTTTGCTGTCCACTTGAAACTAACGCAATGTTGTAAATGAACTATACCTCAATTAAAAACCATGAAAAAAGTAAAATATCTCATTAATAATTTTGAAAATACTAATCACATGTTGAAATGATAACATTTTGGATATATTAAATTATATTATGAAAATCAATTTTCCTGTTTCGTGTTTTAAAAAGTGGCTACTAGAAAGTTAAAAATTCCATGTGTGGCTTGCATTCAATTTTTATCAGACAGCACTGGGAGAAAGAAAGATGTCAGGGAAGGGACGGCCTAGCTGAAGAAATGGGTCTGTGCAGACCACAGGACCCGACTTCTCAAGGCGGACTTTTTTATGTTAAAAAAAAAAAAGCTTCTAGGAAAGTAATTGCTCATTCAGTACTAAAGGCAAGAAAAAGTTCAGTAATATTTCTAAATGAACCATTACTATATGGGTTTCATACAAACTCTAGCAGTTTCACATACATATATATATATATATATATATATATATATATATACATACACACACATATATGGACAGATATGGGTAAGACAACCTTAGTGTATCAGAATCTGTGGCCCCTTGGACTGACTCTGAGGTCCTCTTGGTGTCTGCAACTGTAACTTTGGAGCTGCATCTGGGTAGCCGTGACGGCACAGTTGGCAAGAGAAAACTGGCTATGTTGGGTAGAGCCTTGAGTGTCAGGCGTAGGAGTTGGGACTTTATTTCCTAGGCAGTGAGAAATCTTAAATATCCTACACTCGTCCACCCTTTCCTGTGCTTGTCTAACTGCTGTAGCCTTTTGAGGGGCTCTTGTCTTCCTGCTGACTTTCACTGTTCTTGAAGCTTGGGTATTGTTGGAAGCATCCTTGATGTCCACAGGAAGAAATTGAAGGGGATTCTAAGAGACTGGGTTGAACCTTTCTGGGTGTCCTCAAACCTCTTTTAGAATCACTGGGGGGGTATCTAGTCAAGTCTGCATGCTTGGGTGATAGCTAAGGAACTGCTATGATCTTGTAGCCTGAGACCCTGCTGCCCTCTTGTCTTCTAAGTCTCTTGAAATCCTTTTCCAGCTTGTGCTAAATGCCTGACTTCCATTTTCAATGTCCAGTCCCGTCCTGAAAGATTTGAAGCATCCAACTTACCTGTCAGGTAGAAGATAACCGTAACCCCTTGTCTAAAACCTGCATGTTTGAGGCCATTGCCTGGAAAGCAGGCCTGTGTGGGGCAGTCCTTGTGTTACTGCTGGGTGTCATCTGAGGTTGGTGATAATTATGGTCAATAAGGCCCATACCTGAGGGGTTAAAAGGAGACGTTATAAACTTGGGTAACCTTGCTACTGTTTGGGACACAAAGATTTATTTTCTGGATTCCTCAAGCCTTTCTCGGGAGATTTTGTCCTGTAAGTCGCGTTGACAGATTTATCCTGGACTCCTGTCATCTATGGCTGTTTTCTCACTAAGCAAGTGGAAGACAAAAGCCCGGGAAGGTGACTGCCAGCTGAGAGGTCATTTGTGAATTGGCGCCATGAAGTGGACATAAATTATACGGATTCCGCAAGGCCTTAGCCATTGCTTCTGCCTTGTCCCAGATTTTTTCTTTGTGATGGTTTTGCCATTGGTGTTAGTATTATTGTCTGCAGAGGTAATTAGAGATTTAGGCCTTGCCCGTACAGAGACAGAGGCCATCACAATTCCTCTCATAGGAGGGAGGGTTCAGTTTACACCCATTAAAACAGGCCAGAGGAAATTCCATGATCCCGGCCTTTCCAACAGCATGTCCAGGAACACTTGAAAACTGGTGGACTTGCCCACTTCTCCTGCTCACCCCACCATCACCACCACCCACGGCCAAGGGGAAGATTCCTGTTTGACTTCGGTTCATCCTGAGGGTTTTGGTAGGAAGGGAGTGAAAGGATAAAGGCAATGAGAGGCAAAATGGTAGGAAAATCATAGAACTTTAGTCCTAGAGAGACTTTTAAAGATATCAGGTTCATTGTTTTTTTCAGCCTTTCTTTGGACGTGGAATCCTTTGTTCAAACAGAATTGTTATAGTTAACATTTGTTGAGCTCCTACTAGAAACTGAGGAGTGAACTAAAGGTTTCACACGTATGACCTCATTCAGTCTTCACAAAATCTCCAATGGTAGGTAGTGTGATTGTCTTTATTTTCCAAGCAAAGGAACCAAGACACAGACGTTCAAGAACACACGTGAGGTCACAGAGTTAGGAAGAGGTGCAGCTGGGATGGGACCCTGGCAACTGGCGTCAGAGCTGGTGGGACCCAAACTGGACATGGTGGGGATGTCCTACATGTCACCTCTGTGCCCTAGTGGGGGAATAAAATGAACAGAAAATAAGGGAACTGCTCTGGTTGGAACTGGGGTGAGGTGCAGCCAGACCTGACCCTATACCTCTCACCCCCTCACCCAAGGGCCCTTAAGGGGAGCCAACCTCCTGATCTTGTGAAGTTCCCTCATGTTCCTGGCTGATGAAGCTGAGAAGCTGTGTTTGAAGGTGCTGGGCCTTGCCCCAGGGTCACATAGCCCACTGATACCAGAGTCCAGCCATCTTGATTCCCAGGCCACTGCCAACTCCAAACCCCCAAACAGCAACACCAAGATACCTGACTGCACCTGAAATCCTGTTGTACAATTTTCTCAGAGCTAAAAAGTGACAGAGTAAGCCCAAAGAATAACTAGAATGTTCTACGGAAACACACAGTTTTGACACAACTGGGAAGTGGCACCAACCCTTCCACGTCCCTGCCAACAGCTGATGCCACAGTTGTTTAGGCCAAAGCCTGATTTCCCAAAATTATGCCCACCAAATGCCCGAGGATTTATTCTTAGAATTTCTCACACGGTTTTGGTTGTTACCAAGGCAGCGTCCTTCAGGCTCTAAGCTAACGTGTCCTCCCTGCCCTGCTGACACTTTGGAGTCTGCTTTCTTTTGCTTTGCTGTGCTAAGAGCCCTTCTAGAAGAGCTATTCCACACTTTTTTTAAAGGGGAATTCACTGCCCCTGTCTTCCTCCTTTTAGTGGACTTGCTCCTTCTCAAAGAAAGGAACTTGACATTTTTAATTCAAACTCCCTCAAAGGACTTAAATCTGCCCTGAGGTTAAAAAGGTGCAGGCAGTCCTACTGAAATTCAGTCTTAGTTACTTATTCCACTGCCCACTATGGGTGTCCAAAGTCTTCATGCCTGAGCAAATCTTCCCTGGTCTGGGGAGGGAGTGAAAGTGTCCCTTTGGATAGAGAGGGTGGAGGCAACACCTGGAAAGTTACCTGGGGAGGGGGATGGTTGATTCTCTCTCTCTCTCTCTTTTTTTTTTTTTTGATGTTTATAGCAGCTCCATTCAGAATTGCCAAAATTTGGAAGCAAAGAAGATGTCCCTCAGTGGGTGAATGGATAATTAACCTGTGGTATATCCAAACATGGAAATTTACTCAGCACTAAAAAGAAATGAGCTATCAACTCATGAAGAGACATGGAGAAACCTAAAATGTGTATTACTAAGTAAAAGAAGCCAATCCAGAAAGACCACATACTATATGATTCCAACTGTATGATATTCTGGAAAAGGTAAAACTATGGAGATGGTAAAAAGATCAGCGGTTGACAAGGGTTGGGGGGCAGGGAGGAGTGACTACGTAGAGCACAGTAGTTCTTTAGGGCAGTGAAACTGCTCTGTATGATATTATAACGGTGGATACATAGCATGTACAGCGACAAGAGTGAATCCTAATGTAAACAACAGAGTTTGGGCAATGATGACGGGTCCATGTAGGTTCACCAACTGTTGGTTGATTCTCTTTTGTAGCCCCATGCTCTGTTCCCAAATATGGACGCTGTCTTCCCTAAGCCTGGATCTGAGGATCCAGAAGGAAAGGCTAAATGGTTTTATATCTTTGAAAGCAAGAATTACTCTTTTTTTCAAAACTTTCAAAATTTCTTCCTTGCAACCAGGGCTTGTTTCAGGGGCAGGTGACTTGGGCAGTTGTATAAGGCACTGAGCTCAGAGGGGATCCTCCCTTGAGTTAATGCTCTGCATTCACCATCTTGAATTCTTAATGATTTTTTAACATGGAGTCTGGCATTTTCATTTTGCGCCAAGCCCTGTAAATCACTTTGCCTGTCTCATCTACAGCCCAGTTTGGGATATGTGTGTTTGTGGTGAGCGTAGGATAGAAAAGTTGTATTTGTAAGGGAGTTATGACCCATTCTGGTTTGCAGCCTTTTTTTTTTTTTTTTTTTTATAAAATCTCGTTCTAGCATAAGAATATGTGTTTAATTCTGAGTAAAAGAATCTGTACTATATGAGAAGCATGTGGTTACACTGAATTCAGTATCTCACCTTTGTGAGTTAAAAGACTAGCCATTTCTCAGTGCCTTGTGCTATTTTTGGCTTATAGATCCCGAGACTCCAAAGTATGACCTTTTCTAACCAGTGCTTGCCTTGCTGGCAGTGAAGTTACCATGGGTCAGGGCCCAGATGCTTCATCTGTTGTTTTCCCTGTGGGTACAGAATGAGACTTCCTAATAAAGTAAGGAGTTTCAGACTTGTTTATCATCTTTCTACTTGATAATAATTAAAATAAATCATCAAATTACTTCTAGAAATTTCAGGTCATTACATTCAAAAGACCCAGTGTTATTTTTCAAGGTAAATGTTGAAAAATGCCAACATCGTAACAAATTAGTTTATCCATTTAATCCTCAGTAAAGTCATAATAAAATATATATTGAGTATTTGAAAGAAGACATTAGTAAATATTTCATAATACAGTTATAATTATTAGCAAGATTATCAACATCAGGTTTAAGATACTACAATGAAGAAAAATAACAATAAAATACGGGAAGAACATAAGTAGTTAAGTTATAAAAAAAGATAATGTAGTTCTTAATCTCATTTGTCAAGGAATGTCAAAAACCAGAAGTCTACTTTATTCTGTAATTTAGAGTGAGGCAGGGGCCAATTAAGCCCTGTCATCTAGTTCTGTCGCTCTACTGTTGTTTGTAAATATATATGGAGCGCTAGGCATGGCTGGGTAGTTTTGACCTGTCTTCTGCTCTCTGCCTTCGCAGAGAAGCAGATCAGAATGCTGACCCTCATTTTGAAAGACTGAGTGATGTGTTTGGGGGTCTTTATGCTTTCTTCAGACGTCAAAAACTCAAGGAACTACAAGGGGCCACATGGGCAAACAAAATGGGTGTGTGCCTGCGAGGGGACTGGGATGAATTGGAGACCCATGTCCAGTCTCAAGTGGCCAGCCCTATACAGTTGACCGGAGGGAACAGTGTTGTCAGAAGTTCTGATTTTTCACAAAGTGTAGGTCGTCTTCACCGAGAGATTTGGAATGTTGGCTTGTGAATAAAAAATTTTTAAATTTCACTGTCCAAAAAGCAAACAAGCATCTATGGCTACATGTTGCCATGGGTTACCCATCTTCAGCCAGTATCCTGTGTTCTTTTGTGTGGCCTGGGGCGTGGATAAGAGTAGAGGGCAAGGAAGACATCTTAGGGACCTTGTTTCCAGACTCAATTTGTTTTCATCAGCTAGAGTAAACAGATGCCTTTTTCATTAGGTTATGGGGCAACCCTTTTCTTGTTCGAATTTCACATGGTTCCTTATTCGTGGACTCCAGTTGCCTAATTACAAAATAGGAGTGAAAACCTCCTGGTCTTTACTTCACATTGAAGATTAGAAAAGAAAGCAGTAGGTACAGACATTTCTGACTGAGCAGTGTGCAAAGAACAGGACCACATGGAGAAGAGGGGAAAAACATAACTGTCTGGCTATTATTTGACTTAATCAACATAAAAGCTCTGCATACCATTCTGACATATATAATGGAACTGAGCATATTTTAATGGGGAAATGACCTAAGTGACCCCATCATTCTTCACCTTGAAATTTTATGAAATCAAATAATTGACTTCTTAGGATTTATGAACTATTTTCCTTACTGGTGAGCTCTTAGTCTAAGCTAAGTATTTTTGATCAAGTTAGTAAATAAAGCCATTATCATTTATTTGTATATAGAATTATAATCATTCCTGTGTACAATTTATAACTGTGGATGTTAAATTTTATGGAATCAAATAACTAGAATATTAGAATAATCTGTGTCTCCCACTAGCAGCTTTCTTAGATTACCCATCTTTATTTCTGAAAGCGAGCCAAAATTGGTTTATTTTGATGGAAATGTGTGTGTGTGTGTGTGTGTGTGTGCACATTGTGTGGGTTGTGCATGCATATGTGCTTATGGTGTGGCATGGTGTGGTGTGTGTGTGTGTGTGTGTGTGTGTGTGTGTGTGTGTCTTCCCAGAGAGCAGCTTTTGATATTTACAGACTCAATGCTGTGGCCAAAGTTCATTACAGGACACCCACCTTCAGGGATGCATATAGTTCTTGCAATTATCCCTAATGGATTATCCCTAATTTCTGTCTTCCTCCTTGCTCGCTGTTTTCGTTTCGTGCCTACCTCATTTTCCCTCTCACCAGCTTAGTGACTGTCTCCTAGGACTCTCTTCAAAGCCAAGTGTAAATCTTCTAATGATTGACTTCTTTTTCTCCAGTTTTACGCTTCCAAATTTTCCTTCTGAACCATCAGAGGCCATCTTCCCATCATATTTCTTTTTCTTCCTTCCCCTGAATGTTTCCTACTTAGCCCTATACTTCAAACCGTTTCTTCATTCCTTACAGTTTGGTATACTCTTCTTTCAGCCCCACCTTGTTACCTAATTTCTTGAATTCTTAGATCTTTTTCTTGCTTCCAACCCATTTTTCTTCCCCATTCAGAAAAATGCTTTTTTTCTTCACTGCATCGTCTCTCCTGAGAATTGAACTCACAATTTCCCCTCATCTCTCTCTGCCCCCATTTTGTCTCTTTCCTCTTTCCTCCTCTTCTTTCTTTGAGCCTTCTTATATTCTCAGCTATTTTCAAAAAGCATTTAAAGCAGCTTGCAAAGATGTTTTCAATAGAGTGAATTAAAGAAAGAAATTTAAGAGCGAGACATGAAGAGAGTTGGGATAGAAAATGTGATGTGAATGAGAAGTGCGGTTAGTACACAACCTCAGCCGTAGTCGAATTCCCTGGGGACTCCTTGCTTTTTCCTCTTGCTTTTCTCTGGTGATCTTTCTCCCTGGAAGCACGTCAGAGAAGACTTCCCGGAGCTCAAGGGTCAAAAGGCACTGTGATCACTTAGTCAACAGTTTGTTGGTGCCATAGCTAAAAGCTGGGGTGACAACAGCTGGCCTTTGGAGAGTGTCCAAATACCAGCCATTTTATTACTGACACCAGAACTTACTGACAACTGCTTTTCAAAGGGAAAATGCCAGTCATGAAAGAGTTGGGTGTCACCTCCCAGTCTGCATCTAGGCCTCATCACATGGTCACCCAAGAATGGATCGTGGGTCACCCCCAGTTGCTATCAAGTCGCCTCCGCCGGACTGCACTTGCCATTCCCTTTCTAGTTTTGCAAAAGCCCTGTGAGCAGTTTCCAGAGCTCTCTTCCACCATCCCCTTCAGGCCCTGGGCTAGAGGCCATTTCTGTCCCTGGAGTTTTTTGGGGCTTGGGACCATGGCAATTTCCTGGTGGCTGGTTCTACTATTGATCTTGATTTCCTTAACTATTTCTTCTTCTTTCTTCTGGAAATTTATGCCCGTTTCTGGCATCTGCCCCATTCTCTATGAACACTCAGGCAGAGAATTCATTTGATTTTTTTTTTTTTTGCCTCTTCTGGCAGTAAATTTCCCTTGCCATTTCCCTGACCCCTTGTTCCTTACGTACTTAAAAATGTCTTGTTTGTTTCAACCTCTTTTATAATTTATCTTGCGTTCATTCTGCACCTTTGCTCGTCTTATCATTTTTTTCACTGCCTTGATTTTCCTCTGTAATAGTCAAGGACCTCCTCCACCTGTATTTTATATCTTGCCTAAATGCCCCTTCTTTGCCTTTGAATGATCTTCCGGACCCCAGCTTCCTCTCCCCTCATCTCCTCCCTCTCCCTTGCATGCCCTGCCTATTTATTTATTACCAGGTACTGCCTATTGGCCGGTAATCACTTACATTGCTTTTCCATTTTTTTTCTTCTCCCTTGCACCCTATTGCTTTATCCCACTGTCACTCTTGCCATAATTTTTCAGCCACCTACGACTCTTCTGAGTTGAGATGACTTGCTGCTGCCTCTGCCGCAGGCGCAGTGTGACACAGAAATCCAGCCCACCTGTCTCTTCTTTCTTCTTGCAATGAAGAGCCACGTTATTTCAAGTGCCTACCCATCGTATAAGAAATCACTCTCCAACCATATGGCCTAACTTATGGCTGCAAATAAAAATTCCCCAATGTTTTGCTCCTCACAAGTTTTCACTTCCCCAGCACAGCTTGGGAAGTCCAAGACGTTAAAATCCCTACGGAGTGCATATTTTCATGAAAATTCACTTTCTACTTCTAGAATATTTCTTCTACTCACAGAGACTTGACTTTTCAACAGCATTATAGTGTCACAACTTTTCTAGCCTGACGCCCACCTCTGCCTGTGCTGCTTTTTTAAGGAAGGCAATTTTGAGTGGTTGACCTAGTTTGTTTTCCTCATTCATGGGCTAGAGGAGTTATCCTAGTATAAATATAGGCTTTAAGCTCTTTTTCACTCTAACTTATGAATCAAAGCTCATATTAAAACAAAAAGGCGTATTTCATTTAAGTGGATTCTGTTTCTGGGGTCTTGTGTGAGTGGATGCAGGGCTACTTTCTACAGTGCTCACAGTGGTAATACTGTAACATTGCCTCAAACTCAGCCACTCATGTGCAAAGCCAGGGCATTGTAAGCAGTTGTGGCAGCTGCATGGGGTCCCTTAGGACCTGATCCTTCTCCAGAGATGTTATAGAACAGCTTTGGAATTAAAAATCGGCACTAAATATACTTTGGTGTGGTGTATATTATGGAGATAACTTCTGTAATTAATTGGCTGATTGAAGTGATTGACTCATTCATTGATTCGTTCTTCATTCCAAAGACTTTCTGAGGATAGGAACAACGCTGGCCATATCATCACTTTGATCCACTCCATGTTCACACAGTTTGGTAGAACTAATTTCTCCAAGGCTGTGGTCCATACCTGGTTATTAGGTCTTGACTTGATTACTGTTGACTGAGAGGTTTCCTGAGTTGTGATTTCCTATGTAGTCATTAGAGCATCCATTGCTTGTGGAAAGAAATCAGCAGACATGGGTTATTCTCTGGGCTCCACGCCTAGGTCACCGTGGGGTAAATGACTTAACTGTTGATGTCTATTTTTCAGTTTATATGTCTTAAGAGCAGTGCTTTTCATTCCCTCTGGCTCCCAGTGATGCCTTGAGAGTGATAGGACATGGCCCTAGGAAGCAATTGAAAGGAAGAGCCGAGTACTGGTTAAGTAGATTTGCACTTACGATGTTAGATTTAACAGCCTTGCCTGGTAGATTTCGAATCACCGCTCCTTTGAAAGCTCTACTCTCTGAAGTCTTCTAGAATTCCCAACATATGATACAGAGATGATAGATTTACCTGTCCTAACATCTTAGAGAGTGTTCTAGAAGACAGGGACTTTAAAATTTATTTGATGGCCATCCCTTCCACTTTTTTCTGTGTCTCAGTTACACACCCTCAAAATGTTCATCTTTGAAATATGATGCTGAATCATTTATTAACCTTTAAAGTATACCTTGGGTACTATGCGATGCTATGTTCTTACTGTTAATTCTTGGATCATGTTCTCAAAGGTGACTATATGTAGCACACTGTCAGGGATTTGGGGGAAATTTTCCCTTTCCTTCCCTAGGAAAACCAGTAAACAACGTTCCCATCCTTATCGTAGTTCCTGATATTTTTTTTTACAAGAAAAACACTTTATTCCACAATTAAATATAGGATGGTATCAAAATAGCCCTAGGAGGAGTAATACAGATTTACATTTAAACCAAGGTTTAAACATGTGATACTGGACTCTTTTCTGGGCAGATCTGGCTAATCTGGAGACATCCTAGGTTCCTGAAATGTAGGAGTGAGACCTGAAAACAGATTCTGTCATCCTCACAATTTTGCCTTTTGCATTTTCTCAGTCCCTCTTATCACTCTATCCCAGCTACTTTTTTAAAAAATTGAGATTTAGTTGATTTACAATATTATATAAGTTTCAGGTGTACAACATAGTGCTTCACAATTTTTAAAGATTTTACGGTATCTAAGCTACTTTTAAGAAGCCTTAGTTTGCTTTGCAGAGCCCTGGATTCTTCAGATTCCATGATATTATACTTTTTGACTAAGGTGGAGACAAGATCCACAGAGCAGACTGGTGAAGGTGGGTCGAGTGTTGTGGGAGAATCATTAGAAAATAACCGAGCTTTCCCCACCCCCTCAGCCAGGAAGGGGTCGGAGGACCCTGTTTCTCCAGTGGCTTCTGTTCCTGCCACTCAGCACAGAAGTTTCAGATGGGGCCAACACACCTTGAAGGGCTAGCAATCTCCCTTCTTACCTCTAAAGATGAGCTGTTTTTATTAGTCAGCTGTCGCCTCAATACCATCCATAAAAAAATACCGCAAAACCTGGTGGCACACAAAAAATATTTCTTGCCTACATGTGTGTTGGTTGGCTGGTCCAGGCTCGGCTGGGTGTGGCTTAATTTGTATCTGGGTTCAGGTCTGCTTCATGTGTCTCCTGTCATCCTGGGACCTGCAGCTCCAGGAAGCTCTTCTTATGGCCATACATAAAGAGAGCAAGCCTGCTTAGCAAGCCAATTTCCAGTTGTTCTAGAAAACTCCAAGAAGCCAAGGCAAGTCACATGACAAAACCCAAAGTCAAGGGGTGGGAAAGAGAATTTTGTTGACCAGGAGGCCATGTTGAGGGTGTGACTATTTAATACTACTGTAGGAGATCGGGGCCGATTGTTAAATATACCGCCGGCTCTGATCAAATAACATTAAAACTATTGGACATCCTCAAAGACTAAGACACTTAAAAAAGTGCCTGGACTTTTAAAGGGTAAATATTAATAAGAATAGCATACATTAATTTTTATGGTAAATTATAAAATAATAGAATATTTTCTATTATTCCAAGCTCCTCCATATTCAATCTTATTTGGGATCTCAGACCAAATGTAGGATATATGTGAGTGCGCTTGTATTTTTAACCATTTATCGAGCACTGACTCTAAGCTAGGCATTATGCTAAGTAGTTGTATGTTCATTATCTTATTTAATCTGTTCCCCGTTCCCACGAATATGGCATTATTATCCACTTTTGAGAAGTCTGAGCCTGAGAGAGCTGATGAGACTTAACCAAAGTCACAGAGCTATTAAGAAGTAGAAGCAAAAACTCACCAGGTGGCTTCAAAGCATTTTCTCATATCTGCTGTGCTATGTCCTGCCCTCCCATCATATGAAATCAACAAGCTATGACATCGATGTTATCATTTTCATTTCACGGATCTGCAAAAAGAGAAACAGACAAGGAAAATGGATCCTGGTGCACAGGGGTGGTGCTAGCACCAGAATCGTCGTGTCCTAGACCCAGTCCCTTGGTGGCTTCAGTGCTGGCCTCAGACTGACTACTGGGATTCATTTATTTTTTAACCCCTTGTGCTTGTTGGTGTTCTGTCCCTTCTTCCTACTGCCTCTTTCTCTCTGGGTTCTTTAGTCCTCACCTAGATTGAGCTGCTTCTTTATAGATCTCTTGGGAGGATGAGCTGTGATGAAATCACATCACTATGCTTCCCACCTCTCTGCCAATTTGGGTTTATTTCTGTTCAGACACGGATTTGGCTGGCAGGGCTGTTGACAGTTATATGCCGAATTATTTCAGGTTGTTCCCCAAGCCTGGTCCACAAAATGGAATCAAGCAAAGGATACTCTGACTGTTTTTAGGAGGCACACTCTAGAGAACAGAGAATGCCGTGCTTCAAGGGCCAGCACCTCCAGGGGCTGGGATGATGACAGCTCTGGACTGATGTGTGTTTAAAATAGATTTATATAGGTTCACGAAATGATTTTCTAGAGTAGTTGTGGAGGGGAAAAGAAGCCACAAAAAGCAACTTGAGGGAGGGATAACTTGGGCGAACAACAGCTTGACTTACTTTACTTTGATTATTGGGGGTTTTTGTCGAAGCGTGTACCGATAGGCTAAATCTCGTTCCGTTTATACCTCCTTCTGCATCTCTGCTTCAAAGTTGTGGAAACCAGCGGCTTCCCTGAATTTGATGGCTGTTAGATGAACTTGGGCTCTCCCTGAAAACTTTCTTAGTACCTCCCAGGAGCCAAGGGCAGGCAGGCCCTCCTTTGCCGGGATGTTATTCTGGACACCACGCCCTCCCTGATGTGAAACACCCTCCTCTGTGGTCAAAAACTGGAGCGAAAGAGCCAACCCTGAGGCCGGGATTGGGGAGGAATGTGAGGGGCCACCCCTCCCTCTAGGCGTTCATGGCACCATGGCCACCGCATCACTGAATCCCAGTGTTACCAGGTTAACAGAGGTTAAAAGAAATAGTGACCTGAGACTAGCATAGGCTTGGAAACAAACAACTTGTCATAAAGTTGAATGTAAGAGGGAATGAAGTATTAAGTAGGGAAGGGGTTGCAAATGCGGCTTCTCTTACTGATGTTCTGGTTATGGTTCATTGTTTACTAATATCGGGGTAAGGGAGGGAGAGAAACACAAACCAGATGGAAAATAAGATAAACATGCACAGTGGGAAAAGCAGTGAATTGATGGTGGGGAGACTGGGCATTGTCCCTTTTCCATGGGCAGTTGTGTAGTTTGGGGAAAGTTACTTAATTTCCCTATGCCTTCTGTGAAAAGAATTAGGGCCGAACCCAAACTGCTTCCTATAGAGAGTTGATTTGAGGAACTAATGAAATAAAATACATGAAAGAATTTTGGAAATGGGAAAGTCCTATCCAAATATCAGGGTTTATTATTCTTTCTTAATCCTGCCATTCCACTGCCCTCTCCTCTCAAAGAACAGAAAAAATGTTGGCACAGGATAATGTTCACAGTTTGGAAGGAGAAGTAAGTTGTTGCCTTTGCACCCTTCATGCTAACATCTGTCACCCCAGCTCTGACAGCTGCTTCGAAGTTTCCACTCTGAAAGTAACAAAACAGGGTTGGGTCAGCCCCCAGTCTCTACTCTGCCGTGATCCAAACCTTATTAAAAAATTAACATCTCTTTTTTCCATATGCTTGGAAAGAGGCCATGAAGGAAAGCTCTCGACAGTCTTTTTATCCTGTTTTTCATCTGGTTTGGGTTTCTCCCCTCCCCCACCCCAATATTAGCAAATTATAAAATGTAACCAGGACATCAATATGAGAAGCAGCATTTTGGAAACCTTCCCCACTTAATAATTTATTCCCTCTCACACAAAACTTTGCGATGAGTTGTTTTGTTTCTCAGTACCCCATCCAAGAAAATCTCCCATTCAGTAATATTAATAATAATATATTTTTAAACCTTGACTTCAAATTACAGTAAGTGCCAAGAGGCTTTAGTTGCTATTTTGTTG
Source organism: Orcinus orca (assembly GCF_937001465.1). NCBI lineage: Eukaryota > Metazoa > Chordata > Mammalia > Artiodactyla > Delphinidae > Orcinus > Orcinus orca. The sequence goes on from NC_064571.1 coordinate 34,584,860, forward strand.
AAATAATATCAGGTTCCCTGCGATGCTTTACATAGCTGTCATCTCTGTGATATGATACTTCTGTGATTTATTGACTTACTAAAAGTGCTGTCATTGACTTGTCATAATAAACTTTTCTTAAAATATGAAAGCATAGAACATTGAGTAATAGCTCAAACCAGGACACAGCCTCAGTTAGGTTGTGGATTTGGATTTGGCGGCCTGAAGTTCATCTCTTATGCCTTGAAGATGAAAGTTCGGCCTTCGCCTCCTCACACTCCTTCCTCTGCTCCCCCTACCCCCCGCCCCAGGCTTAGTTGTCACCAAATAGATGACCTGAAGGACTGACCATAAGTTTCAGCCCAAGGGTCAGTGCTGTGTCTGGAAAGGCTTTCCAGTGGCCTCAGCAGAGAGAATTCCAAACGCTGGGATTCTCACCCGACTAATTTGTCTTTGTCAACGGGCTTTGCATCCACCGGGGTGGTGGAGGGGTTAATCTTTTTCACAAAGGGAAGCATAGTTGGCCATGGAATCTGAGTTTTTTGTGCATGGAAAGGGGAGCAGGGAGGAATTTTGAATCAGGGACTACCCAGATAGAACCATGAGAGCATGGAAGATTCGTAGTTAAGTTTCTGCCTCCGTTCAGGGATCTGTACCTCTGCCCCTGTCATGCCTGCCAGCTGGTCCTCTTGACTTTGGAAGGAGGTTGATCCTGGTGACCTGACCACTATTATCCATTGAAATATGCATACTCTGACTCTGGTCTTCCCAGATTCAGCTGGCTGTTCTGATAAGTTTGTGGTGATGGGACAGGGTTGGGAGATCCTCCCCATGTAATATACATGTATTTAAAGTGGAGGTTTAGGTAAATCAGTAAAGGTACAAGTCCTAGATCCCAGGAGTATAGGAGTGGGGTAAGGTTGGGGGATAAGGGAACAAGAGAGGTAAGGGGGATAAAAAGGAAAGCTAAAAATAGAAATGAGAAAGGACAAACAAGAAAGTCAAGTGATAAACCACAATCTTGAATAAGGAAATGCAGTAAAGCATTTATGGGTATATATTTTTATAAATATATATGCACAAACACACAGCCAAAGCCCTAACAGGTTAATTAACTGTCACCAAATTACCTTTGAGAGTCTAAATTTTAATGTAACTTTTAACCAGATCAAATCTTATATAAACTATTAAAAAATTTTTTTGGTTTTCTTTATCCACAGAAATTCCACTTGCATAGAAGGGTTGAGTGAGAGATTTTGTCATCATTTTTTAACTGAGGGAAACACGTTTTGAGAAGAAACCATGTGTATCTGTAGCAATATATAATACATACCTTTGAAGTTTCATTACACTTTAAAATCATTTTGTCACGTTAAAAGTATAAATATATAAACGTATTTAAATATATGAAGAATTTTGAATGCTCACAAAATGACCATGCTTGGACCATCTGGAGATATGAAGGCTTGAACAAGGCTCCAACAAAAAAACCCAGCAAACAAAGTATGCTCAACAAAAACTTGCTTACCGACAGGTAACAAGTCAAGGTGTGTGGTAAGAGACACAAAATTTATGTAGAGAAAATGTTTGTGTTTTAAACCAAAAATTCACTTGAGAAAGACTCCTGATTTTATTGTTGTTATGATTTCACATTTCGAGAATAAAAAAGAAAAGATACAGAAATTAACTTTCCTTATTCAACCAGCCCTTTTGTGGCTAATGCTTGGTGTTGTCAGTGCCAATGGATCAAAAATATTGAGGGCCGTTCAATTTGTTCTCCCAGGATAGAATGCTAAGAAATCAGTCACTAAACCTATATCACAGAACTGCTCAGAGAATGAGATAGAAAAGCATTTTGAGACAGGAATAAAGACACAGGCCTACTAGAGAACAGACTTGAGGATATGGGGAGGGGGAAGGGTGAGCTGTGACAAAGCGAGAGAGAGGCATGGACATATATACACTACCAAACGTAAGGTAGATAGCTAGTGGGAAGCAGCCTCATAGCACAGGGAGATCAGCTCAGTGCTTTGTGACTGCCTGGAGGGGTGGGATAGGGAGGGTGGGAGGGAGGGAGACGCAAGAGGGAAGAGATATGGGAACATATGTATATGTATATCTGATTCACTTTGTTATAAAGCAGAAACTAACACACCATTGTAAAGCAATTATACCCCAATAAAGATGTTAAAAAAAAGAAAGCATTTTGAGAGAGAGAGGGCTTTCAATGGCTCTATAAACATAAAATAAAATATTTTCAGTTACCGGTTACTGGAAATGTATGAGATGGTCCTCTTATTGCTACTCTAGATCTTAAGCCTCTTGAGAATAGGCATGAGATAATCAGACAATCAATAGGCTATAGGGTCCAGGAGATACACTAGGCACCGTGAAGATTCTTTCTTTTTTTTTTTTTTTCTCCTGCAAAAATATTTATGGAGCTCGTATTATCTTCTAGGTCCTTTGGAAAGTGCAACCAACGCAGCAGTAAACACATCTTAAGATTCTTCATGGTGTTTACATTCTAGCAGAAAGAACTGATAAAACATGAAGAGTTGTTTTTTTTTTTTTCCTAAGCCTCAAATTGCTTACAAGCTGGATTGGATTGAAAAGAAACACATTTGAAAGAGCAAAGGCAAGATAGTATATCATAAAAAGGGCATATGTTTGAACACTTCAGAACTTCTGAAGAATAGAAATCCATGAGCTATGGAAGACTTTGAAAGGAGATCCAGTATTTTTGGCCTTGAAAGATGAATGAGGTTGAGAAGGGAAGAGGGAAGGGGTTCTTGACAGGAGGAGCATCAGTCGGCAGGGATGAGAATAAAGGGGTCTGCATCCTCTTTATATTCAGCGGATCTAGTTGGGGGCCAAGGACTGGATGGGCATCCTACAGGGAGGCACCCTTTCCTGTTCCTCCTTTAAGCTCTTATTGTTGACAGAATGAGGGAAAGGCTGGCTTACAGCACATGTTAGCATTGGTAATATTCCTGCAGGATGACACACCAAGGGGGTGCCTTTACCCATATTTGAAATCAATGCCTTGTTGACAGAACTTTTTCTTGGAGCTGGAATGCAGGAAGACCCATGGGTCTCATGTTGCTCTCCCCTGGAAAAGCTGGTAAGAAACCAGGGTTGGACTTGTAACTCACAGGAGCCTGGCATAGGACACAAGGAATTTGGTGTGGCTCACTCAGGAAACCAATTGATTGGGACTCAGATAAACCAAACATAAAATGCAAATCCCTATGCTCTTCTGAGGTTGTCCATTTCAGGACTAAATTTAAAGGTTTAAAGGGATTTTTCCCCTTGGGGAAGAGTTAAGTGGAGAGGAAGCTATGTAAAGGAAAAGAAGTCAGTTCTTCATTTTTTTTCGGAGGGCATTCACAAGGTAAAAAGAATTGTAGATCCAAACTGAAACAGAGAAACACGATTATTTTAGAGAAAGTCAGTCAAATCCTTTGTTTGCTGTTATGGAAACAAAACAACTGCTGAATTGAATGATCCTAATGTTATATTTTTTCTTTTTCAGCTGTTCTTAGAAACTTGTGGAGACATAGCAGAAGTTTACACAGTCTTAGATTAATTCCATAACCTGTGTAAAAAATTAACTGCCTCAGAGATAGACCTAACATTCTAAAAGGAAATGCATGGAGTCTGCACAAACAACCACAGAAAAATAAACGTTACATTCAAAAAATCAAGAAAAGCATTTGAAGAATAAAATTACAAATTTAATAAACTGCACAGTGGCTTCTTGAAGGACAAGCATGTGTCTTCCAAAGAGGTCTGGTGAGTCTTTGCAATACAGCATGAACTAATGTGCTTGTTATATTTTGACATAAAATCCAATATATAGAGAGAAGCAGCTAGGAGGACATGTTTATTTAAAATAAGTGAGGAAAGAGATTGAATAAATAAATAAGTGGGAGAGAATGCACAAATCTTCCGTAAAGAAGAAATCCAAATACTGTAAGTAGATACCCGCTCTCTAGGAGATAAAGCTTAATTCCCCTCCTTCTCAAGTGGGTGTTGGATGTAATGACATGCTTCCAAAGAATAGAGTATGGGAAGGAAAAAATAGTAACTTTACAGAGGAGAAACCTGGCAGATCCCATCTTCACAGAGTGAGCAAGGTGTATATCAGCAGTAATAAATCATGTTGATGTCCACAGAGCCTCTTATATGATGCAATGAGAAGGGTACTTGAACTCTGTGGTATTCTTTCCAAAAATCCACAACCCCAGTCTGGTCATGAGAAAACATGAGACAAACTGAGGAATGTTCTACAACATACATATTCCTCAAAATGGTCAAGGTCATGGGAAACAAGGAAAGACTGAGTGGGTGTCACCAGCCAGAAGATTGTGGAGGTGTGACTAAATACACAATGGTATCCTGGATTGAATTCTGGAACGGAAAAAAGGACAGTATTGGAGAAACTGGTGAAATCCAAATGAAGTGTGGAGTTTAGTTAATAGTAATGTACGAATGTTGATTTCTTAGTTTTGGCAAGTATATCATGGTCATGTAAGATGTTAACACTGGGAGAAGCTAGGTGAAAGGTATACAGGAACTCTCTATTATCTTTGCAACTTCTCCGTAAATCTAAAATTATTCCAAATGATTACTGCTCTTTCTTTTCTCTCCTGTCTATTCTCCATCCTAGATTCCATGAGTGTAGGACTTGTACCTTTATCTAATTTCTCTGTCTCATGAAAGGCAAAGCTGTTCTTTGCTAAGTAGAAGCAGACAATAAAAAATTCTCCCTCATTTAAAGCTCTTTGTTTTTTTATTTTTTTTTGGCTTTTTCTTTGGTGCCATGAGGTCCCAGTATATTTATAAAACTCTCGAGTTATCTTTACTCATAAAGTCATGAGAAAGTAAATTTTTTAAAAATCTGAAAATGTTAATACCCCTAAAGATTAGATTCAAAAGACTGTAAATAGCTAGATTATCAAGTAAAGATATATTTCAAGTGAAACACCAACTGTATTTTTAAATGCCACCAATCCTTGAAGTTCTGTTATGAAACCTCACATCCTGAGCACAATATTTCAGAATATCCAAGCGAAGGACAAAGGATCAAAGATATACTTTCTTCTTATTTAAGGGTCTTCTTTCATTTTATTGCAGGGCCCTGGGGTAGCCTCTCAGCTTCACCCAGTGTTCACCAATCACTTGCTAATAACTGGAGCTGAAAGAGGGCTCTGCCCTAATGCCATTATGTTCAAGAGCCATGATTGATTGTGTTATAGTATGTTTTTGAAACCTAATTACTGTCTGAGTGAGTATCTGAACTCATTAATCTTTAGTCCTGTAAATAAGTAAAATTGACTAAATAACTGGATTTCTCTAATGATGGTTTAGGTTATCTTTGGACCTACTGCCTTGCCCTACCCTCTTCGGGGCAGCAAATTATTTTGCTTAATGGTAATTGCTCCCCAGTTTTGAAATCAATTTGTAAAAGTCGGCTTATAAAACAATTTTCTATGTTGCCCTGTGATTGCTTGGTCCCTACTCTGTCTTTGTGGTATAATGAGCACATCCCGTGATGTGTTCACAAGCCACTGTATTTGCTGATGACCCTCCTTTGTGAGGAGGGTCACATCGCTTAATGAGATAAGAGGCTGTGTGTGTGTGTGTGTGTGTGTGTGTGTGTGTGTGTGTGTGTGTGTGGTGTGAGAGGGAGGGATGGGTTGGAAGAATGGCTTTCTTTTTCCTTACTAACTCTACCTTGTTTTTTTCCTCCCCACCAAAAGAGAAGAGAATTTCATATAGCATGGCCTGTTTCATATACTCCAAATAAGGTAGTAATCAGTAAAGGCGATTTCCTTCTCTTTTCTCTACTATCCAACTCCAGCATAACTGTGGTGTGGCATTTCACTGTACTTTCTTCTTTCTCTGATTTTTTTTCATGCTTTACTTGTTGTTACCATTTTATTATACTTTAGACCTGTTCCCCAGAGAGTATCTCTATGAGGGAGAGGATTAGGCAATGTTCACATGTACTCTGGGACTTCTGTTTCCAGTCAAGATAGAGTAACATAGACTGGTTATGGTCTCCCTCTGAAATAATTAAAAATCAACACATTGGACATCAGGCATCAAAGGACAGAGATCCCTGAGAGATGAGAAAAACTTAATTGAGCCCTACAATTGCTACAGCTTATAGTCTTGAGAAAGTTTACAGGCTGTGGCTCAAGGAGAGAGGACTCCCTGAATGAATATTCAGTTGAGTACTAATCAGGACATGTGAATGAAGAAATTACCCTGGAAGAAGAAAGAATCACTCAGAAGTATTAGAGAGAACAGGACCTGACATTCATACAAGGCAAAGAATAGTGACTGTTTCCACCAGTCAAATTGGAAAACTTCACAATTCTTTGGTCATTGGGTAGAATTTTAGAAGGTTTTTGCTAGAGTAATGAGAAACAAATAGCCCTAGACCTAAGGCTACCTAGCAAAGCTGAAAAGCAAGTCAACCATAGACCAAATTTTCCAAATAACTTAATATCTCAGGACAAAGTTCAAAAATATTTATGGGAATTCAAGAATATCCAACATCCAACAAAATAAAATTCACAATGCTTAGCATCCAATTAAAAATTACCAGGCATGCAAAGAAACAGGAATATATAACCAATCTGGGTTGAAAATCAGTTAATCAAAATCAACCTAGAGCTGACAATAGTAGTAGAATTAGCAGACAGGACATTAAAGACAGTTATTATAACTATATTTCATATGTTCAAGAAGCTAGAAAAAAGATTGAACAAGTTAACTGGAGACATGGAAGATGTAAAAAAAAAAACCCTAAATCAAACTTTTAAAGATGAAAACTACAATATAATGCCTGAGATAAAAACACATTTGATGGGATTAACAGCACATTAGATATTACAAAAGAAAAAATTAGTGAACTTGAAGACATAGCAATAGAAACTATCCCAAAGGAAACACAGAGAAATAAAGCTCAAGAAAAAATGAAAAGAGCATCAGTGAACTCTGGGACAACTGCAATCAGCCTAGCATGCATATTATTGGAGGTCTTGAATGGGAAGAGGAATGAGACATAAAAATACTTGAAGTGGGACTTCCCTGGTGGAGCAGTGGTTAAGAATCCACCTGCCAATTCAGGGGACACGGGTTCAAGCACTTGTCTGAGAAGATCCCACATGCCGCGGAGCAACTAAGCCTGTGCAGCACAACTACTGAGCCTGCGCTCCAGAGCCCTCGAACCACAACTACTGAGCCCACGTGCCTAGAGCCCATGCTCCGCAGCAAGAGAAGCCACCGCAATGAGAAGCACGTGCACAGCAACAAAGAGTAGCCCCCGCTCGCCGCAAGTAGAGAAAGCCCACGTGCAGCAATGAAGACCCAATGCAGCCAAAAAAAAAAAAAACCTTGAAATAATGGCTAAAATGTTTCCAAATTTGATGAATGCTGTGAATCCACAGATCCAAGAAATTAAATGAACTCCAATCATAAGAAACATAAAGAAAACCACACCAAACATATTGTAATCAAATTGCTCAAAGCTAGCAGTAGATAAGATCTTAAAAACAGAAAAAAAGACACACAGAGGAACAAAGATCAAGATGATGGCTTATTTCTCATTAGACACAATGGAAGAGAGAAGACAGTGGAGCAATGTCTTTAAAATTGTAAAATAACAAAAGCAAAAATTGCATAACCAGTGACAATAGCTTTCAAAATGAAGATAAAATAAAGACTTTTTCAGAAATACAAAAACTGGAAAAATGCATCATCAGGAGAACTGTATTACAAGAAATGTTAAAGAAAATCATTTAAGCAGAGAGATGATACCAGGCAGGAATATAGATCTATACAAGATAATGAAAAACATTAGAAACATTAGCTACATAGGTAAATATGTAAGGTTCTTTTTTCTTATTAGCTAAATCTCTTTAAAAGACAATGGACTGTTTTAAAAATAATAATACAGTATAACACCGTATACCGTATAACATACGTACCAGTAAAACATATGACAAAGGCCAGGAGAGGAGAAATGGAAGTATATGCATTGTGAATCCATTCACAAATTAACATTTACTGTTTATAAGGGTGAAAAACTGTTTATTTAGCATCTGTTATGTATTAGGCACTATTTTAGTGGTTACAGATACTATGGATAACAGAAAAGATCCCTGATTTCATGGATTGTACATTTCAGTGAGTTGGCAGTTAACAGACAAGTACACAAATAAACAGGAGAATTATAGACAGTTGTAGGTGCCATACAGGAAATAAATAGGATGCTATAATAGAGGATAACAAGGTATAAGGAATGAGTTAGAGTGATCAAGAAGGTTTTGAAATGACAAGGAGACATTTGTCCTGAGATCCGGGAGATGAGAAGCCAGCCAGTTGAGAATCAAGGAAGAGGATTCCAGGTTGAGCTAACTTCCAGGCAAAGGCCCTGAAGGTGGATAAGAACTCAGCCATTTCTTGAAACTGTCCAAGGGCCAGTGTGACTGAAATATAGTGAGAGAGGGATAGAGAGGTGTGAGATGATGCTGGGGCAGAGGTCAGATCACGCAGGGTCTTGAAGCCGTGGTCAAGGTCAGGGATTTGGGCTTGATTCTAAGCACAGTGGGAAAATGTTGAAGAGTTTCAGCGAGGGAGTAGGATGTATGGTTTCCTTTAAACAACAAGGCAATTTTGTTATAGTATGAAGAATGGAAGGTAAGGGGCAAGAATAGAAACAAGGCTAGTCACGAGCCTATTTCTGTGGTTGAGGGAAGAGGTGATGGTGGTATGAATAGAGACAATGGCAGTAACAAGAGAAGTAATTAGATTAGATATACATTTTGGAAGAAGAGAAAGGCTTGATGATTGAATATGGAGGCCAGGGAAAGGGAGAATCTAGTAAGTAGTGGATCTGGGATATGACCCAGATCTGTCTGAGTCCCAAATTTTTTTTGTTTGTTTTCAGTGCTGCCATTAATATGTTGAACACCTGTTATGAATGGTGTATCTCATCAGTCATGAAAATATCAAAAAGCATAAAACCATAGTCTCTGCCATTAAGGACAAAGATAACTGACAATAAAAGAAACATATGCTAGGACCTAAATGACACCAACAACTCCAATGGAAGAGAAAGAGGATGGATCAAAGAATGCAGACTCAGAGGAGATTGCTTTCACAGGGAAGGAGAGAGCATTGTGTGAGGGTGAGTGACCTGAGCAAAGACCTGGAGTTGGGAATTTACACAGAGTTTTCAGGGAACGATAGCTACACTATGATGGCTTAATAGTAAAACAAAAAAACAAAAAACAAAAAACCCTGAAAGAGAACTGGCTTTGAATAGGTAGCTGTAGTTCTGGAGTTGGACAGCTCAGAATGATTGAATGGTAGTGCAAAACCTTTAAATGGCAACCTTCGGATAGATCAATTTATCATCATCGCAGAGCTATTGATTAAGATTGGAGAATTGATGTCATACATTACATGCACATAACAATCACTTTAAGTAAAAGTTAGGAATAGCAGTGTTTCATTGCTAAGCATGTAGGCACAGCCTGAGACAAATGGTGAAAGCAGAATTTGAAAGGGAGAATCGAGTAAGTAGTGGATCTGGGATTTAACCCAGATCTGTCTGAGGTTTGTTTGAGGTTTTTCTACCTCTTCATATAAATGAAAAGTAATTTCTTTACCCCTTCTCTTTCCTTGAGCTTCTTCTTTAAATAAGAATATACTAGTGTTTTTCCTAGTACTGTGGTGGTCACCTGTGAGCTGTGATAGTTGCAACTTCCTTGAGCATTATCAGGATGTACAGATGTAAATGGCAGTAGCCCTACCCATTGAGAGTATTCCGAAATCTCTACCAGACTCCGGAGGCACCAAAGATTAACCCAACAGATTGGTCCTATGGAAAGCAGCCTCAACTTTGCCAATCTTATGGAGTCAAGGAGAGAATCCTCAGAGAAATGATCCACTGGAATTCTTTGGTTTGGTTCTGTAACCAAAAGGTGGCCATTGCCAATCTTGGGCCCCAACTTGAGGACTGGAAGTCTGAAATTCCCAATTTACTAGCTCAATGGCAAATTACTTCCAACTGAGCCTTCTGAAGTGAAACCCTTACTTATTTCCATGTGTTTCCAGCTGTGCAGTAAGAAGAAATTAATCAGTTCTGAAAAAATAACACTAGAATCAAGTCTTCTTTCTTTCTTTTTTCCAGATCAAACTCCAAACTCTTTTCAAACAAGGAATAGTTGGCATCAATGATCTTCCTTTTCATCTCTGCTTGCATCCCACTTCCAGTAGTTTGAACTTATTTAGGTTCTAAATACTTTTTTTTTAACCTATAAATTATTGGGCAAGTGTGTTATTCATCATATTCTGGCTTTGTACACACACACACACACACACACACACACACACACTTCACAATTCCTAGACAACATGCTCAGTTTAATCAAATGATTCCTACTCTATCAAAGTATTTATTTGGAAAGTTTATAGTTTGAGAATTAATTATATTTTTAAAAACTTTATGACTGGCTTGATGATAGCAGTTGAAGGTAATGAGATAGCATTTTAACTCTCAAAAATAAACAATAATATTAGCTCTATAGTACAGCCAAAATATTAGGGCAAATGAATAAAAGAATGTATTTCCACAGGTTGGTGGTTCTGTATACAAAGCTCTCACTTCCACACAGGGAATACATTTAAATTTCTATCTTTCCAGAGGCAATAAAGCAAATTTCTGATATTTGATTCATATCACCTTTCAGGCTGCAGTTTCAAGGGAGGTCAGTGTTTATCTAACCCATTATATAAGTCAAGCTGCTTCTCTTTGGGAGATGGTTGGTTCACTGGTAATTGCTAATCCCTCTTCTAAGAGCTGGGTGTGTTCAAAAATGAGGAGGAAGAAATTTGGACACTGGTGGGGACCCACTCTTCAATACCAACCCTCTTCTTGAGTGATATTCATCTGCTCCAGCCCTTGGTGATGCCTTGGGTTTTTTCACCTCTGCATATTTGCTGACCCAAGTTTACTATTTAGGACCTTCTGTTCCCCTCAATCTACTTCCATTGCTTCCAACCAGCTTTCCAGGCCCAGTGAAAATCTCACAGCTTTTGCAGGGCCCCCTGACCACACCAGCCTGACCTGATGGCTTTCTCTCTGAGGTCTCTATTTGGGCTTTTTGCTGTTTTGGGTTGTTTATGTCCTTCTCATGTCTATCTATCCAGTCTCCCAACTAACTATAGATAGATGAACAGTAAAGATGTTAAAGCAGGTGATCATCTACTGCAGACTTCTCAGTTTTCAAACTTTTGATCCAGTGCTCTTTTGACTGAGTCCTACTACTCCTTATTAATTTTACCACGCCCATTAACCCTCGAGGGCAGTGATTTATACATTTATTGAGTCATTTATGCATCACTAAGTAAATAGTCATTGAGCGTCCGCTGGATGCCAGGCTCCATCCTAGACACTTGGAGATATAGCAGTGACCTTAAGAGAGTGACCTTGACCACTATCTCAAAGAGCATGCATTTTTGTGGAGGACAGAGAAATAAACAATAAGTAAGCAAACAGAATAGTCTTAGAGAATAAGTGCAATATATAAAACTGAAGAGGTTAAGTAGGGCAGTAGGGTAGAGAGGGATGGTGAGAGGAGAATGCTACTAGGGCCGTCAAGCAGAGGAGATGGCATTTGCATTGAGATTGGAATGGTGAGTTGGCGGCAGTCTTGGGGATGGGTTCTGGGAGAAGAATGTTCCACTCAGAATGAAGAGTAAATGCCAAGGACCTAGGTCAGAAAAGAGCTTGGTGTTTTCGAGACGAAAAATATCAGTGTGGCTGGAGGGGAGTCAGAAAGAGGAAGTGGGGCAAAAGTGGTGAGAGATGTTGAGGTAGGCTGGTCCCAGAACATGCATGACCTTGGTAAACCAAGTGAAGAGTTTGCAAGTCATTGTCATCAGAAGCAGGAAGCTCAGGAAGGCCTGATGTAGGAAGTGACATTACGTGAGACATGTTTGAAACTGATGACTCGGGGAGGGTTTTTTTCTTTACTTTCTTTTTTTTTCTTTGTCTTGCTTTTCCTTTTGCTTTTATTTTGAGGGGTATACCATAAATAAAGTTCATATATAGTAACTAACTGTCCAGCTGCATGAATTTTTACATATGTATATACCTGTGGAACTACACCCATAGTAAGATACAGAACAATCCCAACACACCCCAAGGGCTCACTCATGCCCTGTCCAGCCATTACCTCCACCGCTATTATGATAACTTCTATCACTTCTAGTTTTGCCTATTTTTGAACAAAATATAAGTGAAATCACATAGTATGCACTCTTTTTTTTTTTTTTTTGGGTCTGGAAAATATTTCTATGTGACATTCTATGGAACGAATATCTCACAGTTTATCTTACAAATGATGGACTTTTGGGATGGGGTGATTATGAATAAAGCTGCTATGAACATACTTGTACAAGCCTTTTGGTAGACATATATGCTTATTTAGGTTGGATATATACCCGGGAGTAGAATTGCTCCATCTTAGGATTTATATATTTAGTAGATAACCATCAAACTGTTTTCCAAAGTGGTTGTACCAATTTACATTCCCACTTAAAATACATGAGAATTCTAATTCTTCCCATTCTTACAAACACTTGGTATTATCAGTCCTTTTAATTCTGTTTTGGTCGGAGTATAGTGGGGGAGGTCTCATTGTGGCTTCTTGCAGGGGAGTGGAAGGGGTTGTTTCTTGTAGGTGTTTATGATTGTGTTGTTGATTATACAGTTTGGTTTTAAAACTTCGATTTTCAGGCTTACTGGCTTTCATTCCCTTTTCCCAATACCACATTATTATTTTTTTTTCCCCTTGTAATACCCCCAAGAGCAGCATAAAAGCCAAGCAGGCTGATATGACATCATCATTGTCTTTCAGGAATGTGAAATTTCATTTTTTATAGAGTGACCCAATCCAAGATAGAAGGGAAAATAGAAAACAGGGCTTAGAACTTGAAAGAGAAAATTTGGGTCAGGCTCCGGCTTAATGCAGTTTCCATTCTTGGAGCCAAAAGACCTTCTAGTCAATGCACAAAGGGAGTCACTGGGGTGGGGATTGTTGGTTTCATTTCATGCTCATTGTATCACTGCATCGGGGTATCTAGGATTTTGCCCTCATGAAGAAATTAAGGGCGTTATGCTTCATTTCCTGTTTTGGAAAACAGAGTCTCTGGCTTAAAAGGGCTACTTGCATATTGTTTTAAAGAATTGGGTTGATAGTTCATCGTATCATAATTAAACTAATTCAAACACAGTTATTTTCCAACAGCTTTAATGAGGTCTTCCACTTGGCAGAGAACTGTGAGACCCCAAAATATTGCCATTTGTTAAAAGATGGAGAAACTCTGATGACAAATGACTCTATTCAGCTGCATTTCGGTTAATAAGATTTATGCATTAATCTAGTTATACTTTGTTCCCTCGAGTTTGGCAAACCTCTGAAGCTTTCCGATTTTCTACTGTGTCTCCTGCTCCCCAACCCCATCTCCTCCATAGAGAATTCCTGGCGTCTGAGCTAAAATAGGTGGAAATATTCTCTGTTTCCAGCCGAGGCTCCCCAGCTTGGTTGGAATGCTCGTCTGGTTGTAATAGAGCCTGCTTTTCGGCCAGCAACTCTTAAAATAGCTCCTCGGCTTATGAAGCAGAAAATAGAAGTTTGGGCAGCCCAGTGTCAGCTTACAGGATGTTTCTGGCTGCTTGCTTTCGGGGGCACTGTTGCTCTAGCTTGAGAACTCAGAGGAAGCCTCTGGTGAGTGATGGCTCTCCTTTGCGCAATTTTGTATCTGCACTTCTTGTCAAGTAATCATTACAAATGTTTCGTGGAGAAAGGAGTTGGCTCCGAGCAGAGGTCTGCCTCTTGAAAGAGGTGAGGCCCTGAAGGGTGGGCACTGGTCTGTCTGTGGTAAAATTTTCCCCTTTGACAGTGTAATTAAGTGGTAATTAACCAAATGAGTGTAAATGTTGAAGGCTGAGATAAATATCTGCATTTCCTTAATCTATTTTCCCCTCTAAAATTTGATAAAGGAAATTTGGATTTAATGGAGGATATATGTCATTTTTTTTTTTTTTTAAGATTACAAATCTGTTGAGAAGGAACTCAGGTCCACGGGTTTGGAGTTCTACAGGAAAAGTTAGCAGCGTATAAAGATAGAGGAGGTACCATAAAATGTGGATGCGCTATTGCAATAATTATGTTAAGAAGGCTTAGTGGAGCTACCTTTTGGAAACATCTGGTTTATTTCTGCTCTTTCCATATCCTGCAGATGTTGCTGAACCCATGAAATGTACTGACAGGAGAATACATTAGCTCACGAAGTCATTCCAATGAACAAAGCAAAGAGTGGCCTCTTAACTTTCTAAAAAATCTAGTTAGGAAAGAATTCTGCTTTCAGAGCAGGCAGAGATTAGACCAATAATTGAGAGGGGCCCAGGGCCTTCTAAAAGTGTCAATAGTGATCTGTTCTTGCCAAAGGGGAAAAGAGATGCTTTGTGGAGGGGCGGCCGGAGTAATAAATGGGAATCTTTGTAATTCAAGTACTTTCTCATTACCTTCCTTGGTTAGTGATTAAAAATAGGGCTGAGGATGGGGCACGGGAAGCCCACTCCTTCTGCAATTGGTCTTAGAGTTAAAGGTTCCTGAGTCCATCTGGAGTTCAGCTCTTCTGCCTCACCTCCTGGCCTCTGGAGCCCCAAGTGAGACTCAGAGGCAGGTAGACGGCTCGTGTGGCCAAGGCAGACGCTGTGGGAAGGATGCATAATTGAGGTACCATCTGTGGCATGGGGCTGATGACAGCTGCACGATGCCCTGACACTGCTGTGTCAACACCCTCGGCAGGCAGGAAAAGACAGGGGCAGGCGCATGTATGCTAAGGCTTTGGGAGAGCAGACACAGGCATCCCTGAGGGGGAGGGCCTGAGGAGTTTGAGTTTATTAAATAGGAGTTGGTTGCCTATGAGATTAACACCCTGAAATAAATGCAAAGTTAAGAAATATTTTGGCCTCCAGCCCACTTGGCAGGAGGATTAGGAACTTGGAGTGGTCAGAAGGACAAAGCCTTAAAGGGCCAATGTCACATTTAGTTTCTGGCCAGCTGTGATCTCTAAATTTCCCTATCATTTACATCATTCCTTTGGGTTATAGCGTCATGTGATGTGTTCCACAGACCCCTATTAAAATGTGTAACAGATGTTTTTCTGGCCACCGGCCTGGCAGACGAGAAGGATGCACTCATATAAACCTATCTATGAGAAACTAGTATTTCTCTGGTTCAGCTCTGAATCGTTGAACTGCCGTTACTGACATCCAGCCCTATTTGCCTCCTTCCCTCTGGGGCAAAATGGATAAATCTCTGGGATGTCTCAGAAAAGACTTTCTTGCACGTTCTTCTAGGGTTTCTGGCTTCCTTCAGGTCACTGAGGAGGGGGTCTCTACTGCTTGAGTCAAAGCCCTCCACTTCTTCAACAATTTCATGTATGTTTCCACCAGGCACCTAGCTCCTGGCTGACTCTTTACCCCTTTCCCTAGGTCAGGAGAAATCTCCTATGAAAATCATGTAAGCTCTGTCTCCTCCTCGGAGAATGATTTTAAATTCCCCCTAACCTTTCTCCCCACCAGGGTTACACCTTCCTTCTCCTTCTCTTTTGCAACTGGCAAATTTCTGCTTTTGATCCTTCAGCTGTTATTTCCCTATACTCAATTGACAGATTAAACCCAATATGACCAGTTTTTAAACCTCTTTGGGAACTTTTGACACTAATGTAAATGTGTAACTTCAGGAAAGAGGTTTAGCATCGTTGTCATTACCATCATAATAATTTTTAACATTTATACCACCTTTTAGAGTGAATGACATGTTTTCCCGTCTATTATTTCTGCCGATCCTTAAAGCAATACTGATATAAGCAAGACAGAAATTACGATGTTGAGGTTACAGGTGAAGAAATCAATGCTCACAGAAAGTAAAGCTGTTCATTCAAAGTCATGTGGCCAGTTCAGCTGGGATTCAACCCATTTCAGATTCCAAGCTCAATGATTTCCTGCACATAGAGAGCCCTTATTAATAATTTAACATGGTAGGAACTTAAAAGGATAGTCCACAGAATGGGAATGTTTTTGTAGGGCAGTGTAAGGATGCCAAGAGTTCGAGAAAGTAGGGGATCCAGACAGAAACAGAGATATGGAATCTAGAACTCCTTTTCCCTAAAATGTGTACTGCAAGATTTCAATAGGTATATTGTCAGCTAAAGAGTTCCATAACCAGAGAGGCTTGATACATATTAAATTAAACAATGTCATGAAAATTTTCTGATTACAGCATTCCCAGAGGCTTTGACACACATTACGAATTGCCAAGGCAGGGATCAGACATGCCATGAGCATTTGCAAACATGTTTGATACAGGGCCCTTCTTGACTAAAGAATCTCATGACAACACCCTTGGGAGAATGCTGGTCAAAAACACCATCATTTACTACCTCAGATGAAGGTAAGTCGGTCAAAGAGGGGAAGGGTGAGAAGTGTTCAGATGTCAGGGAAAGAGCTAGAAGTCAGGTTTATTCTGTTATCTAATTACTGAATCAAAAATTTGATCATTCAGTTTAGTTGATTTTATGTTAAGGTCCTAGAAAGGGTAAAACTAGTATGTCAATATTCCAGATGTGAGATTTTATTGGAAGAGGAACTGGCAAGACTAAGGGAGGGGGGGCAATTGGGTGAGAAGACCACGCAGGAAGAGGATGGAGAGCAGGTTCTCGTCTCGAATGTCTCTAAATAGTCTTGGCCGTGTGACTTTGGTCAAGTCACTACACCATCTGGACTCTGGTTCCCTCTACTATGAAACAAGCAGAATAGATTAAATGGTTTCTTTTCAAGGTTTAATAATTCTATGAATAAACGTTATATGTTAAAGAGGGAGATAGTGGCTGTCTACGGTGAAGATGAACTGGAGAGTTAATTTCCTGAGGAATCTTAATTTCTATAGATGCTAGTTTAGCATTGCCAGAGGGGAAAGGTGAGAGGCCAAGTGGGATCAGAAGCAATTTGCCTTGCGGACACCAGCAGACAAAGGGTCTGCCATGTTACCCCTACTATTAAAGACAAATGACCCCAGGATTCCAATCTGAAAGCCAGAGAAGAATCATTAGATAGCTAGCCTTGAATGGAAAACAGAGATTACCTTACCAGCTAGACAGCAGGCTTTGGAGAAAAGAATAGGAATGAAGGTTAATCAGAAAACCTACTGAGAAGGGAGACAAAATCATCAGAGAGTTGAGGAGGTTGGTGGAGGAGTCAAGGAAATGGAGAATAATAATTGAACCAAGTGTAGGGGGAGCTCTTACAAATGGGGAGGGAGAGAAACTGGGGTTGGGAGGATGGAAGAAACATAAAAATACCTGAATGGTTGTGGCTTCCTGTGAACAGATCTTGACCCCCATGACACAGGAGGAAGCTGATATCATATGCTTCTCTACTCAAGACCCAAAAAGTATAAAAATTGAATTCCACACTGTTTCTTTCAAAGAGGCTCTGGTCAGGGGCATGAGAAATACTGGAATAAGAGTTAATAGTCTGAATGGATAAAGAAGATGTGGTATAGATACATACAATGGAATACTACTCAGCCATAGAAAAAGAATGAATTAATGCTTTTTGCAGCAACATGGATGGACCTAGAGATTATCACACTAAGTGAAGTAAGTCAAACAGAGAAAGACAAATATCATATGATATCGCTTATATGTGGAATCTAAAGAAAAAGATACAAATAAACTTATTTACCAAACAGAGAGAGACTCACAAGCTAGAAAACAAACTTATAGTTACCAAAGGGGAAAAGGGATGGAGGGATAAATTAGGAGGTTGGCATTAACATATATACACTACTATATATAAAATAAATAACCAATAAGGACCTACTGTATAGCACAGGGAACTATACTCAATATTTTGTAATAGCCTATAAGGGAAAAAAACCTGAAAAGGAATATCTGTCTATCTACAACTGAATCACTGTGCTGTACACCTGAAACTAACATGATATTGTAAATCAACTATACTTCAATAAAAAATTAAAAGCAGCTCATAATCTGAGACCAAAAGTGGTTCTGGCCCAATAGCTCTTGAGTCTTGGAGTATAATGATGGGTATGAATTTGTTGTCTATCCACCATTGACCCGCTGAGTGATCTGAAAGTCATTTCTTCTCTCCAAGAGGTTTGAACTCACTGGGAAGGAGAGGGCGGAGGAAAAGAAAAATTGGATGTGAAGGCCAATATTTTCAGGAGGACAAGGTTAAAGCCTACATCCCTTAAAATCGGAAGTACTGAGCCTCCTGGAAATTGCGACTGCTTAACTTCTCTGTTCTACAGATGGCCGTCATCCCCATGCTGATAGGACACAGGAAGCAAGGCAACACAAAGTTGCCTTAATGATAGGTCTTTGTGGTGACTGGATCCAGGAAGAGAAGGAAATGAGACGTAGTTTACAGCAACATCACAGTGTTGGGCCAGACCCTGCCTGGGCATCTGTGCCTGTGTCGGGAAGCATGGGGCCTCAGCCATGACCCAGCAGGTCAGTCCGGTGCAGAGTTGTTCTTTGTTCTGCTCTTCTCTAATCTCACTAAACTCTGCCACAAGTATGAAATGAAAAGTTTGAAATGAAACAAGTATTATGTGGACACATGTTAGAAGCCTCCTGAGATATATTCCTTGGTTTTAGAAGCTCTAGGATTCTCTGACCCTTGGGAATTTTCTGCAGCAGCAGTGTCTACATTGGGCAGCACAAAATATGACCACACAGTGTAGGAAAAGCGTCCTAATAGAGGGAAAATAAATGAAGAAAAAGCCCATGTGTCCTCTGCTATAGTCACTCATCACAAACAGAAAGGTCCTTCTGTGAGCCTGGCACCAAGCTGAACCAAAATGGCACAGACATGGCCGTGTCTTTCTTTGAAGGGTTAACAAGGGGGGATACTCTTATTTAGATAGGGAACAGCACTTTCTTGGGAAGTCCCTTGGCCAATAATACACTTGATTTGACCTGTGTAGAAGTCATCTCATCGCAGCCTGTTTCTAAGGCATGCCAAAAGTAAGCTGAAAAGTGAACATGTCAGCTAGTCAAGCAGACTTTTCTAACTCTCTGGATCCTTAGCAACATGCACGGCAAACTTCTGTTTAGCCAGTTAGCACATCTGTCTTGGAGGAAATAATGGTGTCTTGCCACCATAGATGTTTGAGTCCCTGTGAGTAAATGGGTAGGAACAACCCATCCAAACTCATCTCACATGAGCTGTCTGGAAGGTCAGGCCGGTCTTGCCCTTGAATTGCAAAGCTATCTTTGGTCAAAGACTGGCTTTTCGTTCCTAACTCTCGTGTGTTCAGTGGCTCAAGAAATATATGCCGATGCAAAAGTGAGCAGTGCCAGGCAATTCAGATCTCCTTTTCCTGGTCAAGGAGCAGCAACGACATTGACTTTCTTCTCTATAGAGCCTTACTCCTCACCAGCTATGAATAATTTTTCCCCCCTACCCACGACAGTCTCTTCCCCTTGCTCCCTCTCAGACTAGCCTCTCAAAGGACAGAATCCATATCCTGTTGCCTTGTTCTCCCATGACTGCCTGGGTACTGTGCACATAGGAGGTGATTTATAGATATTGACTGAGTGAATGATGTTCTTTTAAGAAACCACATAGACTTTTCCATGCTAAGTCAGACCAGCCTGCTCCAGGTCCTTTGCTCTTCTTCTTTAGATCACTTTAGTTTCCTCTTTTTATCTGTCACCGCCTTTTCTGCCCCTTGAAGTTCTTCTTCATGCAAGTTAGACTAAGGAGACACAGTGTTCCAGCTCCTCTCTTTCTTTTTGCTCTTGCTATAGACTGAATGTTTGTGTCCCCTCAGAATTCATATGCTGAAAACTAATCCCTAATGTCATGTTATTTGGAGGTTGGGACTTTGGGAGGTGATTAGGTCATGAGAGCAGAGCCCTCATGAATGAGATTAATACCCTTATAAAAAGAGACCCCAGATGTATATATGTGTATATATATATTTATTTATATACACAATGAACTATTACTCAGCCATAAAAAAGAATGAAATAATGCCATTTGCAGCAACATGGATGGACCTAGAGATTATCTTACTAAGTGAAGGAAGTCAGAGAAAGACAAATATCATAAGATATCACTTGTATGTGTAATTTTTAAAAAAAGATACAAATGAACTTATTTACAAAACAGAAACAGACTTGCAGACAAAGAAAACAAATTTATGGTTACCAAAGGGAAAAGGGGTCAAGGAGGGATAACTAGATATCTATATTCTATTTATGTATCTGTCATCTATCTATCTATCTATCTATCATCTATCTGTCATCTATCTATCTATAACTGAATCACTTTTCTGTATACCTGAAACATTGTAAATCAACTATACTTTATTAAAAAAATAAATGAAGATGCACACATTAAAAAAAAAAAAGAGAGACCCCAGAGAGCTCCCTTGTCCTCTCCACCGTGTGAGGACACAGAAAAAAGGTGATCGTCTATGAACCAAGAAGCTGCCCTCACCAGACACCCATTCTGCTGGTGCCTTGACATTGAACTCCCCAGACTCCAGAAGAAATATATTTCTGTTGTTTATAAGCCACGTGGTCTATGGTATTCTGTTATAGCAGGTGTAATGAATAAGACAGCTCCTGAAAATAAGCCCTCTCTCCTCATGAGGTTTTCCCTCCTGATTATTGTAGGAAATCACATACAAAAATAATAAACAAAATCATGCAATGTTCTGATAGTCCTGTTCTGTAGCTCTAATGCCTCTGAAGTTGCCAATGAAAGAACTTGCTGTGTTTATTGCTGTAACCTGAATATAACTAACATACCACATGGCCCTGTCTATGCACAGTATAGAGTCAAAGAAAGAGCAGTATGTCAGGGGAAAATAATAGAAAGATGTTTAAATGTTACTACTCTCAAAGAGAAGGGGTTGGCAAACTGTGGCTCCCAGGCCAAATCTGGGGTTTTTTAAAATAGTTTTTTGCTTGTTTGTTTAAATAAAGTTTTATTGAGACATAGCCATATTTGTTTATGTTTTATCTATGTCCACTTTTTGTGGCAAAGTTGAGTTGCTGTGACTGACACTGTGTGGTTCTAAAAGCTGAAAATATTTACTATCTGTCCCTTTCCAGGAAGTTTGTTGACCCCCATCTTAGAAGATGCCAGAGTGGGGGGATCATTCTTAATGTACTAGAAAACATTTTTTTTTCCTATTTCTGCCACACTTTGTGATCACCATGGAGACAGCAGGTCTCTCAAAGAAGAAAATGATCCTTTTTGTTCTCTCAACTTCCATCAAAAACTCCTTGAAATACAGCCCAGGTATCTCCTAACTCCTCCATTCTGACTTGTCCTCTTTTAAATCAAATCCTTCTCTCCAGCTAGTAATTCTAATTTTTCCCCCTAAATACAAAAACTCTACCCTGACTCTGCTCATTCCATTTTTCAGTGCTTTCTACTGTTTATCCCAAACAATCGAAGAGAAGGTTCAGGGTTCATGCCACAGGGGTCTTCCTTAGGAGGGTGTGTGAAGCGAAGGCTGATAGGCTGGTCAAAATCATACAATTTGCTCCTGCTACAGAATGAATCATTTTGACGATAGTCACAGTCCTGAGGTGAAGCTCACCAACAGCTCAACTTTATGCAGTCCTGGCCTTTTCATCTGAATCTAGAACTTTCCATGGCATCCTCTCTTCCTGCATGTAGCCCTACAGTGATGACTGTCCACTTCCCTCACGTGGGTCTCAGGTGGGAAATCAGACCCTCTCGGGCTTCTTACGAGCATCCATCCATCTCCCAGGGCTTCTGCCCCTTCCAGTCAAAATTCCTCTAGGACATTTCCGTATTCTTCTCACAGCGTTCACATTTGCCATATGTGATATATGTGTGTGTGTGTGTGTGTGTGTGTTTTAGTAATTTATTTTCCTGGTTTTAAAAGTGAATTCTATTCACTGCAGGAAAGTTAAAGTACAAAATTGTATACATAAGAAAAACAATCACCTATAAACCCATATGCAGAAATAACCAGTTTGGGTTACATTTGGGTATGTAATTTTATAATTATTATTGTTAGTGTGTACGTGACTCTTACACACACACACATACGCGTATATATACATGTACACACACGTACACACACACATATATATATAAAATCGTTGAGTCAAATTTTCATTTTGAGTGTATTCTTAGTTTTATGTTTCTTTTCATTTAGTGCTATCTCCTGTGTCCTGGCTTTTGGGTTTGTACTACTATAACTTAACTTGTAGTTCAATAATTGCTTCCATGGACTTTTCTAATTAGTTCATAAATTCCTTGAGTGCAGGGATAGTTTTTCCTTTATATTCTTCTCCTCTCCTTACCTCCATTCCCATTCTCGCCACCACCAGTGTCATTTAGGAGTACAGAAGGAGTGTTTGATAAATATTTTCTGAGTGGAATGGACTAAAATGATGTGCACACACCCATAGGAGGAAACCCGAGGGCCTGATCTTCCTCTCTTGTTCTTGCCACACAGGGGAGGTCACAGCTTGAGACGAGCCGCGAATGGTTCTTTGGCTGGCGCGCAGCAATACACCTGCTGAGTTATGAGCCTGATGAATCATTTGCCTGGCTATCTTGTTAGTCATGCTGAACTGAATGCTACTTTTCCAACCAAAGAGGTCCAAACCAGGACTCTTCCTTTGCTTTGGTCTTGGGTGAGTGTTTTCTCTGCAAATAGTCTCCCTCCTTCTTTTAAAAAATCTATAACAATGGACTTACAAAAACAGTATTCAAAGAATATTCTCCACCGCTCTTGCTTTTCTAATAAGAGTTTTATTCTCTATGGTCAAGTGAACTTCATTTCTTTTATTTATACATAAAACCGAGTAAAGATATCAACCTTGGGATAAATGAATAACGAGGCATGACCCTGCCGGTTACTTCCCTTGGGGGACAAAACAAACAACAAAACCACCCCCCCAAACTCATTCTTATCTATTTCATTACATGCTTTGGCAAGTCTAAATGACCCACTCGCTTAACTGACCTATTGGTTTTGTTTATGTTTTTTAAATTTACTCTTTTGCGAAAGTTAATGTCCCCTTGCTTTAGCATCCAAACTTCTCTCTTCTTTCCTGGGCTTCCTTACAGACACCCCCCGCTCCCCCATTCCTTAGATGAGGAACTGCAAGGGTCACTGAAGTTAATGAAAAACACAATCATGACAACATGAAACTAGAGGCTCAATTTGGCTTGAAGGCGCTCCGTTTGGGTGTATCACATTGCATTAGATGATGTAAGGGCTTCATATGGGTTAATCAAAATGTAACCTCAGCCTTACTCAAATCACCTGTTGGACTGCTGTTTGCCAGAGGTTGAGCCTTCCTGATGCTGCTGGGTCTGTAATGCATTTAGCTAATCATAATCCCTTCCATTTGGGAGAGTGCCTTCTACTTTTCAAAACTCTTTCACCTCTATTATCTCATTTGATCCTTACTCAGCCCTGGAAACATTTCCCATTTTACAGATGGGGAAACCCAGAAGAAATTGACTTGCTTATGGTCACACAACAAGTTTCTCCAGTATCTCTCTCTATCCTTCCCTCTATCTTTCTTTCTCTGAACTATTATAAATAACTCACTAAAGTTTATGCATCTTTTTCGTGTTTCTACTTAACACCATTCAGTGTATTTTCTTATGGTTGGGATTAACATAAACACACTGCTATATATAAAACAGATAACTAATAAGAACCTACTGTATAGCACAGGGAAGTCTACTCAATATTTTGTAATAACCTATAAGGGAAAAGAATCTGAAAAAGAATATATATATATATAAAATATAAAACTGAATCACTGTGCTGTATACCTGAAACTAACACAACATTGTAAATCAACTATACTTTAGTACAAAATTTTTAAAAATTAAAATACAATCATATTAATTGCCCATGATTTTATATTAAAAGTTGAGTTCTCAAGTGCCATATTCCACAATCCATGATTTAAGGACACCCAGTGCTGAAAAGAAATCTAAATGTCCCTCAGTCTATACCTTGGCCTCTTTGTCCCTACTTTCAAACCGTCATAAACTGGGACACTCTGAGGGTGACTGACCTCAGTTCCATTGGAACACCTTTCCCATATCCATAGCCTTTCCCATATCCATAGTCTTTCTCTGGTCCAACTATCCTTTTGGTAAGAAGTCTCTGTCATAACTGCCCAAGTCCTTTCCTCTGCAATTTCAACCACTTGCACCTTCTGCTCTCAACACAGTCAGCAAACAGCCCTTCTCTTTTTGTATCCAGTATCAGATTCTGATTTCCTGCCCTTTACCTCTCCCCAAATTTGAGGTTTTGCATCACATCAAGATGATTTATGACCTAAAGGAGGTTAACACCCTGGAACTTATTTTTCTGATAAAGTGTAGCTTCTCTAACAAAAGACCTGAAAGTCTTGACAGCAAGTTATAGCCAGAGTCAAAGCAAACTTTTGTCTCTTTGGGACCCTGTTTCCTGAATCTCAATTTCAGAGAATCCAGGGACACTTACACGCACTCCCAGGAGTGGGGACGTGAGGTGGCGTCAGCCACATGCAGGCTTCCCTGTGGCTGAACTCAGCTGCAGACTGTAAACTATATGTTACTCATACAATCCCATTTTCTAGTCCCTCTTTATGTGTATTTCCCTTTTGTCATCCTCTAGCCTCTAGTAAACTCTTGTTTAAATGCTTCTGCCTCATTTCAGCTGTACTACGGGGAATTCAGGAAAAGGTTGTTCCCATACTTGGGACAGAACGTGAAAGAGGCAGAAGTTCCTTCTCTGCCCCAGGGTTGATGTGTTGAGCTGATAGCCAGGGAGAGCTGAATTTCCAATGTGAGGGACAAAATCAAGTGGCCTAATCACTCGTCCCTGTTGGAGAGCATCCCTCCATTGTCCATCTTAAAGGATCTACCCTTTATTTTACTGAGGATGACAGTAGCTTTATATTTGGATAAAGAATCTTATTGTTAACTCATTTAGCAAATACTGAGCACTCAACCTATGTAATATACACGAAGGTTCAAAGATTCATGTGGTACTTTATCTGTCCTCAGGGAGCTAATAACAGGTGGATAAGACCTAAACATCAATGACTATAATCTTGAGGGCAGCTGGGAGGTACAAGGTAATCACATGTTAAAAGGGTCCCTTTCAGGTTCTGGTCCAGGCAAGGCTCTTGGTACTGGTAATATCTGAATTGAGCCTGGGAGGCCAGGAATTTCTGGATAGGAAATGGCCTTGGCAAAAACACAGAGGCAGGACATCTTCAGGATTCAAAGAGTTCATGTAAGGGGCGAGTGGGAGAGGAGTTGGACAGCAAGATTGAAGCCTCATCATGTGTGTCAAGGAAGCAGGTATGGAAGGCCTTGAATGCCACTGTCGGTGACTCCCACACCGTTCATTCACTTGCCGGTTATACATGGTGAATTCCAAAGGTAGTGGCAGATTCAGGGACATTGTGCTGTGGGTAGTAGAATAGAGAACATACGGACCCTGCAGTTAGGCAGACTGAGTGAGAATCTCATGCCTGCTGCTTGCTGCTGTGTGACTTTGGCCAGGTTATACGACCATTTATGGCCTCAGTTTACATGTCTGTAAAATGGGGATGAAAGGAATAAAAATGCCCTCATATGGCCATTTTAAGGCTTAAATGAGGCAAGATATGAAAAGTGAAAAATATAGCAAGCATGTAAAAATATTTGAATGTATTCTCATCCCTTTCCTGGGAATTGGCAGAGTATTACCCAGAGAGTCCCTGTAAGCTTCCCCAAGGATACCCATACTCCTGGGAAGGAGCAGTCTAATCCTCATCCTTTACTTTACCTGCAGCCTAGCTTGGTTTCCACCTAATAGCCCAGAGGTGCCTTGTTATATTTTCTAGAGTAGGGCTGGATAAAATGTAGCCTGACAGCCCAAATCCAGCCCGTTGCCTGTTTTTGAATGTCCTAGGAGTTAAGAATGATTTTTAATGATTAAGAAAAAAAAATCAAAAGAAGAATATCTTGTGACATGGAAAAATTACATGAAATTCAAATTTCAGTGCCCATAAATAAAGTTTCATCAAAGCACGGCCATGCTCGTTTGTTTACATATTGTCTGTAGCTGCTTTTTGCCTACAATGGCAGAGCTGAGTAGCTGAAACAGGGATCATATGGCCTGAAAAGCCTAAAATATTGACTATCTGATTCTTTACAGAAATGTGTGCCAAACCCTGGTCTACATCACACTCTTCTAATTCCTGTTCCAAGAGTCGTGATGAATCTATAGAGCATGAACGCTTAATTTTCCATTTTAGATCTTATAAGTCTGCCTGAGGAAGTTTTGCATTGAGTAATGTTTGCTTACTTTCCAAAATGAGTCTCCAATGTCCCCAAGTGCATGTGGCTTATTACCGTCTCTCCATGGGGGCATCACAGACACAAGTAATGTTATTTTAATCTGCAAAGGTGGAATTGAAGTTTCACTATCAGAGAAAATATTTCTGTGAACTTTAAATGAGCAGTTTATTTAAAACTTTTAAAACATCAAAAGTTTAAAAACAGTGAAGTAAGAAGGAAAAGAAAGCCCTGTTGCTTTTTAAGTTGAATTCAAGTTCTGAGGCTTAGGGATAGTACCGATGATTGTTTTTGTAAGAATGAACCTTCTCTTTTGAACAATGTTAAGGATAAATGTCCTCAGGTTGCCTGTCAGTGTTGCTATTGTAGAATCTGCCTCCATGCAAGTCTGTCTACCTTTTCTTATCCTTAGATGAACTTCAGTATAGTAACCAGTAAAGAATGAGATTGTGCTACCCAAATCTGATGAGTCAAACCTTCCCTCTGTCAGCACTAGAGCTACTTTTGCTCCAAGGAAGCCCGTGCTGACTGTCCTTTACCTGCAGTCAACCTGGAGCTTTCATGGTACTAAGTTACTTAAAGGATGTCTGAGCAGACAAGGCTTGGAATATAATCTGTGAACATTGTAAATACTCCTTTGGGCCACTCAAAGCCACTAACAGAATCTCACTAACTCACCCATCTTTTAAATATTTATCAATTTAATAATTATCGACACTCAAGAAAGGTTGAGATCTATGGAAGATGTAGGTTAAATAATTTATTTACACAAAAATTTTCTTTACTGCTTAATAATAACCTATGAAATAGACGTATTCCCTTCCTTCCTTCCTCCCTTCCTCCCTTCCTCCATCTCTCCCTCATCCCTCCCTCTCTCTCTCTCTCTCTTTGGATAAGGTGATCGCAAAACCTAAGTGGTATATGGATCATAATCGCTACAGGCTTTCAATAACTTACTATCCATAATTAAGGTAAACACAATGTGCTCTTGAACCAAGAAGAAAAATGCCAGACCCCGATTGGGAGACTCAGAATGACTTCCTGAAAAGATACTTTGGGCTGGGATCTGAGGCTTCAGTCGAATTTGTTCTACGAAGAAAACAAGGAAGGACAGTCATCCTCAGTAAAGAGATCCTTGTGGATGAAGACCCAGAGGTGAGCCAGCCCTGAGTGTCTGGACATCCACAAGGAAGTCAGTGTGGCTGGAGGACAAGGTATGAGGTGGGGCTGGTACTGAGAGAAATGGCTGGAGGACAGTAGGAACTTCTTATACATGACTGTATATCACACCAAGGAGCATGCACTTTTGCTTGAAGGCAAGGGAATAGCATAGTCAGGTTAGTATTTTAGAAAAATCATCACGAACAAGTAGGAAAGGTGAATTTGAGTGAAGCAGAATTGAATTGGTTGTTAGAAGGCCAGTTGCAGTAATCCAGGCAAGACAAGCAAATCAGGATAGAACTCCTGGTGGAAACTGGGCTTTCTCCTTCTGATCACAGAACCTTCTCTTTGCACACTATGTGCTCTCTGCATTCTTAGTTGCTGTCTGTTTCTCCCACTGGCTTGTGAGAGGAGAGATTATGCTCAGCTTACTCTTAACAGTCTTGTAGAGAGCTGGACACAGAGAAGAATACACTCCATAGAGTTGCCTAACAAATAAATTATTGAATTAATCATTCTATCTCAGAGCCTATCCATTAATTGTTAAAATAATGAATAGGTATCATCCTAGTGAGAGCAGTGCTCATTTTAATGAGTTTGGAGCAATAAGTCATGTACTGTCACGTGCTTTTCAAATCTCCAGCTCTGTAGAAATCCAACATCTTGGTCAGTTTAATAAAAATATTAGATTTCTGTTGTTTTATCTCTTTCAAACTTTTTGGAAATATCTTTCCTTTCAGAGATTTTCTTATCCTGCATAAATTAAACCAGTAAGATAGTCTTATAATAAAATAGGAGACTAATATCTAGGGCTAGACTCACTTTTATTGAAGTGACAGTTTTCATAATGCCTTCCCCCTTTAAGCATTAAATCAATCAGTAAATAAATTTTAGTGTTTTATAAGAAGAAACTTCCAGTGTTCACTATTATTCATGAATGGAATGACCTATCTACAAAAGAGAAAGTCCTCTGGCTCCAGTGCTGTTAAGATAGATCAGTTGGTCATTTTCTGGGATGGTACACAGGACAATTCTGCTCTGGGGAACACTGGATTAATTGAGCTTTATGATTGCTTCCAACTTGAAGATTCTGGAGTCTATTTATTGAAAATCTATTATTTGATGTATAAATTATTATATTTATTTTTTGCTGAATAAAAATTTCCATTGGTTTTAAGTGTTGGCCATATAACAGAAACATTTTCAAGAATCAATATTGTGAAAATGACTATACTACCAAAAGCAACCTACAGACTCAATGCAAACTCTATCAAATTACCAATGGCATTTTTCACAGAATTAGAACAAAAATTTTACAATTTGTATGGAAACACAAAAGACCCCGAATAGCCAAAGCAATCTTGAGAAAGAAAAACGGAGCTGGAGGAATCATGCTCCCCAACTTCAGACTATACTACAAAGCTATAGTAATCAAGACAATATGGTACTGGCACAAAAACAGAAATATAGATCACTGATACAGGATAGAAAGCTCAGAGATAAATCCACACATGTATGGTCACTTAATTTATGAAAAAGGAGGCAAGAACATACAATGGAGAAAAGACAGTCTCTTCAATAAGTGGTGCTGGGAAAACTGGTCAACTACATGTAAAAGAATGAAATTAGAACACTCCCTAACACCATACACAAAAAATAAACTCAAAATGGATTAAAACCTAAATGTAAGACCGGGCACTATAAAACTCTTAGAGGAAAACACAGGAAGAACACTCTTTGACATAAATCACAGCAAGATCTTTTTTGACCCATCTCCTAGACTAATGGACATAAAAAATAAACAAATGGGACCTGATGAAACTTAAAAGCTTTTGCACAGAAAAGGAAACTATAAACAAGACGAAAAGACAACCCTCAGAATGGGAGAAAATATTTGTAAACAAAGAAACAGACAAAGGATTAATCTCCAAAATATATAAATAGCTCATGCAGCTCAATATTAAAAAATCAAACAACCCAATCAAAAAATGGGCCAAAGACCTAAGTAGACATTTCTCCAAAAAAGACATGCAGATGGCCAAGAGACACATGAAAAGCTGCTCAACATCATTAATTAGTAGACAAATGCAAATCAAAACTACAATGAGGTATCACCTCACACCCGTTAGAATGGGCATCATCAGAAAATCTACAAACAATAAATGCTGGAGAGGGTGTGGAGAAAAGGGAACCCTCTTGCACTGTTGGTGGGAATGTAAATTGATACAGCCACTATGGAGAACAGTATGGAGGTTCCTTAAAAAACTAAAAATAGAATTACCGTATGACCCAGCAATCCCACTACTGGGCATATACCCAGAGAAAACCATAATTCAAAAAACCATGCACCCCAATGTTCATTGCAGCACTATTTACAATAGACATATCATGGAAGCAACTTAAATGCCTATCAACAGATGAATGGATAAAGAAGTTGTGGTACATATATACAATGGAATATTACTCAGCCATAAAAAGGAATGAAATTGGCTCATTTGTAGAAACGTGGATGGGCCTAGAGTCTGTCAGACAGAGTGAAGCAAATCAGAAAGAGAAAAACAAATATCGTATATTAACACATATATGTGGAATCTAGAAAAATGGTGCAGATGAACTGGTTTGCAAGGCAGAAATAGAGACACAGATAGAGAGAACAAAAGTATGGACACCAAGGGGGGCAAGCAGGGGTGGGGGGGTGGGATGAATTGGAAGACTGGGATTGACGTATATACAGTAATATGTATAAAATAGATAACTAGTAAGAACCTGCTGTACAAAATAATAAAATAAAATTCAAAAAAAAAAAGAACACTCCCTAACACCATACACAAAAATAAACTCAAAGTGGATTAAAGACCTACATGTAAGACCAAATGCTATAAAACTCCTAGAGGAAAACAGGAAAAACACATTTTGACATAAATCACAGCAAGATCTTTTTGACCCATCTCCTAGATTAATGAAAATAAAAACAAAAATAAACAAATGTGACCTAATTAAACTTAAAAGCTTTTGCACAGCAAAGGAAACCACAAATAAGAAGAAAAGACAACTCTCAGAATGGGAGAAAATATTTCCAAATGAAGCAACAGACAAAGGATTAATCTCCAAAATATACAAACAGCTCATGCAGCTCAAAATAAAAAAATAAACAACCCAATCAAAAAGTGGGCAGAAGACCTAAACAGACATTTCTCTGAAGAAGACATACAGATGGCGAAGAGGCACATGAAAGATGCTCGTCATCACTAATAACTAGAGAAATGCAAATCAAAACTACAATGAGGTATCACCTCACTCCAGTCCGAATGGCCATCAACAAAAAATCTACAAACAATAATTGCTGGAGAGGGTCTGGAAAAAAGGGAGCCCTCTTGCACTGTTGGTGGGAATGTAAATTGATACAGCCACTATGGAGAACAGTATGGAGGTTCCTTAAAAAACTAGAAATAGAACTACCATATGCCCCAGCTATCCCACTACTGGGTATATACCCTGAGAAAACCATAATTCAAAAAGACACATAGATCCCAATATTCATTGTGGCACTATTTATAATAACCAGGACATGGAAACAACCTAAATGTCCAACGACAGATGAAAGGATAAAGAAGGTGTGGTACATATATACAATGGGATATTACTCAGCCATAAAAAGGAATGAAATTCGGTCATTTGTAGAGACATGGATGGACCTAGAGTCTGTCATACAGAGTGAATTAGTCAAAAAAGAGAAAAATAAATATTGTATATTAATGCATATATGTGAAATCTAGAAAAATGGTACAGATGAACCTAGTTCCAGGGCAGGAATAGAGACACAGATGTAGAGAACAGATATATGGACAGCAGGGGAAGGGGAGGGTGGGATGAATTGGGAGATCAGATTTGACATAAATACACTACCATGTGTAAAATAGATAGCTGGTGGGAGCCTGCTTTATAGCACAGGGAGCTCAGCTCAGTGCTCTGTGATGACCTAGATAGGTGGGATGGGGCAGGTGGGTGGGTGGGAGGGAGGTCTAAGAGGGAGGGGATATATGTATACATAGAGCTGAGTCAGTTAGCTTTTCAGCAGAAATTAATACAACATTGCAAAGCAATTATACTCTAATAAAAAAAATGTATCCAGTGAAAGACACATAAGGTATGTAACTCTCCCAGGAAATGCAACGGCTCAATATATTAGTATTATTTTGATGGGATGCGCTGGGGAGACCAAGACATTGGTTTTTAAAGTCATGGAAACATTGCATTTTGGTTGAATCCCTAAGTAGGAAGGATAAACATTTCTTTCTCTTCGAGTGGTGTTTATGTTATTCACAAGAAACATGATTGATAACACATAAGTGGGAGGCAATAGTATATTTGTGTGAGACCCACACAAAGTAATCCCACATGGAGAAATATCCTATAACACAATCATTAAGGATGACTTGACCAAAGTGTTCCTTTTCCTCCAAGGAAAAATATGTCTTTTAATAACTGAATAATTCATCTATTTTGATTCTTCAGACTAGATTACGACCTGAAGTTACTGCAGTACTACAGGAAATCAAGTTTGATTTTGTAATATTGTCAAATGAATACTTTAGAGTGCCATGTCTGAGATCAATAAGGAAGTGGTAACTACATTTACTGCCATATGATGATATTGATGTAAAAACATAACAGTCAAAATTATAAAATCAATTTCATAATTTAATCAGAAATGTTTATTGATACTGTTAAAGTCGAATTCAATAGCTTCTGGTATGTAGTTAATTTCCTACCTGTCAGAAAAATGTACTGAAATGTTCTTTCTTAAAAATGATTGGAGTTAATTCAGTAGAGAAAACAGCAAAGTTTCATGATAATAGATAGATATTTCTTCTCTCTCCAATCCTTGGTGGTGAATGCTGGAAGTTTTCTGTTTGGTTCTTTTAAATATGACACAACAAGGAAATATCCACCAGCCACCCAAGTGATTGGCATTGTCGTCCCCTAAAATGTAACCAATTGCCTTCTTGGGATGAAGACAGAGTTTTAACTTTACTGCAAAACTGAAGAAATGAATAAGCAACATGTGTATAAAGATGTGAGAGGAGTGTAAAGGCTCAATAGCCCCTTGTAAAATAACATCTAGTTAAAAAATTAAATAAGAAAGAGAAAGTTCTAGAGACTGGGATTCTTTGATGCTTTTACTTTGTCGCTAGCTACCAGTTTTGATCTTTATTCACTTTAAGTTGGAGGTATCTTAATTGAAGCAAAAGACACTTAAAAGAATGTCTGTAAGTGTGACTTGTATGTTTGAAATAAAACTCTTATGGATTGTGAGAACCCGTCCAACTCATCCAATTAAATGAGATAAAGACCAAGCTCTGAAGGTTTAGCAGTTCATTCAGATGTATGAAACATCTGTATGTCATGACCAATAACAATTCTGACAGCCTTCATGATTCTTTAGAAGTTATCATTTTCTTGTTTAAAACCTAATGATGGTTCCCTATTGTGTGGGGAATGAAGTCAAGTTTTCTTATATGGGCATTCGAGAGTTTTCACTCTTTGCCCATACTGTTTTCTGCTCATCCTCTCCCTCTCCTTCACTCATTCCACTTTGGTCAAACTTGCCTTTAAACTCTTCTTCAAATGGCCCATGCCTTCTCCTTTGTCCGTGATTGTTCCCAACACTATTGTCTGCTTAGCACTCAAAAAAATTGATTCATGTCCTATTTCACCCTGTACTTGCATTTTCTCTTTGGTGTTGCTTCACCAGTTCGACGATAAGCTCTTGGAGGTTGGTACTGGGTCCCACATCCTCCAGAACATTAAGCAAATGCACACGGAGTGGTTGCTCAGAGCGTTTGGTCAACTGAATGTTCTGTGAAATTGTTAAGATTAGAGTTCCCAGAGGCAGAATTTTGGAATGCAGCCAAATTCACGCTTTGGGTATGCTTCAATTCATTGCAATGAATCAGAATGGAATAGTATTCTTTTTTTTTTTCTTTTTGGCTGTGTTGTGTCTTCTTTGCTGCGCGCGGGCTTTCTCTAGTTGTGGTGAGCAGGGGCTATTCTTCGTTGCGGTGCACAGGCCTCATTGCTGTGGCTTCTCTTGTTGCGGAGCGCGGGCTCTAGGCACGCGGGCTTCAGTAGTTGCAGCACGTGGGCTCAGTAGTTGTGGCTTGCGGGCTCTAGAGCGCAGGCTCAGTAGTTGTGGCACACGGGCTTAGTTGCTCCACGGCATGTGGGATCTTCCCGGATGAGGGCTCGAAGCCATGTCCCCTGCATTGACAGGTGGATTCCTAACCACTGTGCCACCAGGGAAGCCCCAGCATTCTTAATTAAAATAAAAATTTCTGCACCAGGTGGAACTGCAGGTCTCATTGTACAAAGGAGAGAATGAAGGCTCAAAAAGTTCACAAAGGTGTTTAGCATCAGAGTCACCATCAGACCCCAGGTCTCCTGATTCCCATTCACTCCTCTTTTTGCTATACCATGAGCCTCCTGAGGAGCTAATTCTAATTATCCACGGATGGTAAGAAAGGAGAGACAGGTTGCTTTAAAAATAAACAAAATCCTTTGAAGATGAGGTGATGCTCCAGAAACTTTAAGAATTGATCACAGAAGATACCGAAAGTTTGCTTGGGTTCCTAATTTTGCTAATTTTTGACTTTGGTGTATAAAACATTATTACTGAAACGAATAAAACCAGTGGTTCGGTGAAGAACATAGCTAGACTACGTGAAAAAATATACTGTATTTTGAAACAGAATTCATTGGATCTGTGTTCTAACTCTAGGCTTGCATGGGATCTGCCTTTAGGATTTTCCCCCTTTTTCTCTAATTGGGTTGCTCTTGACCTCCTTGGGCCAACTCCTGCTTCCCGGAAGTTGGACTAAGGAGGGATTCCCACTCTCATTTATCCAGGAAATGTCAACTAAGACTATGCCTACACAAAAAGAAAAGTGTATATTCATGTATGAACAAATTAATACATAAGGAAATATATGGGTACTTTAATGCGAGTATGAGTCTGTCTATAAAACTTATATGTTCCAGCAAAACTAACTGTAAGGCAAAACCTTTTTTCCTATTAACTCTCATATAAGTTTCTAGGGGGGATAAACACCCAATCATTTGCGTTAAGATGATCAAAGCAGGATATACAGGGCTATTGATATACACATGTAATAAGATATAAAGAAGACTATATAAGATATAAAGAACACTATAGTACTTTTATGACATAAAAGCCATCATTCATTACATGCTTATTATATGTTGGCCCTATACACGCTTTACACATCTCATTGAATCATTGCAATAACCTCACAATATCTATATTATGATCTGCACTTAAAGAAGCTTCAGAGCACAGTCTTTTAAGTCAGAGGTACCTGGGTTCAACCCCAGCTTCCTCCCTTAATCAGCAGTGAGATCTTAAGCAAGTTCCTTAACTCTGCTAAACCTCAGTTTTTTCAACTATAAAGATGAAAGAATCATAACACATACATCATGGGATTATGATAAGTATTAAAATAGAGAATGATAACAGAGCCCCAAGTACATTGTAGTTCTCAATAACCTAACGAATTTTGCTTATTATTACTACAGATGAGGAAACTGAGTCTTAAAGAAGTGAAATCACTTGTCCAAGGCCACACAGCAAGTAACTGGAAGAACTGAAATTTAAATGCAGGTCTCTCCCAGTTTCGTGTCTGGGGGAATATTGTGGGGTCCCATGAAAGAAGCAGGGAATGAGGAGTGGGCCAAGGCAGAGTAAATGAGAATAGAAAAGAAAGAATATACGTGTGTGAAGCATATTATGAAGCAAAAGATGATTGACAAGCTGTACCAGAGAGGGAGAATGGCCATGCATGACGTCAAGGCTTTATACCTGGACAGACTAATGGAAAAAGGAGGAAGCTTCTGGTGCTCTTGGACTGGAGCTTAGGAGCCCAGACCTGCTGCTGCCCAAACTGCCGACGGAATGCTGCCTCAGGGTAACCAGAACCATGGTCAGGGCTGCCCACTCTGGGGCTCTAGTGGCTGTAGTTCCTCTGCGCCTGCTGTCACCATACCATCAGAAATTCCTAGCGACTGCTGTGCTGTTGAAATAAGAAGCAGAGGAAAAAAAACCAAACCACTGCTTCTGTCTTTCCTCCCACTTTCTAATCTTCGAACAGTTCCTCCAACTGACAGAACATGAATAAGAAGTCAGCTGGCAAGGAATCTGGGAAATGTAGTTTGCAGGCTTCCAGCCCCAGCAATACCCAGCAGAGTGTAGAAGGGAAGGCTGTGGGCCTGAGAAACAAAAGATAAATAACCAACATGGGGGGAATCATTATAAGAGTTAGGAGCTTCAGGAGGAAGAAATGGTTTTAGAGAAAATAAGTTGTTTCGGTATAGATAACTTATATCACAGAGAAAGGTAAATGCTTCTGCTCTTAGAAATGCATTAAAAATAGGTTACGGGGGCTTCCCTGGTGGCGCAGTGGTTGGGGGTCCGCCTGCCGATGCAGGGGACACGGGTTCGAGCCCCGGTCTGGGAAGATCCCACATGCCGTGGAGCGGCTGTGCCCGTGAGCCATGGCCGCTGAGCCTGCGCGTCCGGAGCCTGTGCTCCGCAACGGGAGAGGCCACAACAGTGAGAGGCCCGTGTACCGTAAAAAAAAAAAAAAAAAAAAAGGTTACATTGTTTGTTGGAACAGACCTGTAAACGTTAATTAAATTCCATTACCTATGATCATGTTTTAGCTTTAAAAGGAAAACTAATTAAAGTATAATAAATATAACAACTGGGTAATGTGTATATATCAGCCTCTCCATATTTCTCTTATCAGGTGCTACATAACAGACTTACATTTTCACTCATCTACGGGCCTCTAATAATTGAGAAGAAGTCACTCAAGTGAGGAAGATCTGTAGGTGCATGAACTGTAAGTTGGTTCCATTTTCTTTTTATAACACACATATAGTATCTCTAGGGATTGAACACTGATGCTTTGGCATGAAAAGTTCTCAAGCTACTAGACTTTATCTAAACTTGGTGGTAAAGCCCTTGACTTTTTCCCTTGTACCCTAGAAGAAAATATGGAAGAATTATTGATCACTTTCTGAGTATTTCTTTTCCCTTAGGTCCATTGCTTGTCACAATACTTACTTTCCTCCCCCCACCCTCCCTTTTTTTTTTCTTTGTTCAGTTAAAGCAGAAAGCACGTGTATCATGAGACTCTTAGACAATTTTGTAAGAAGATTAGGGATGCTTTTTGGCAATTTTCTACATTGCAACTCTCCCTTCATCTGTAAACATGAAGTCTGTACCATCAAGCTCAGAACTTACGGCTGAAGAAGGTATCTTTTAAAAAATAATTTGCCTATAACATTAAAATTTTTTTTAAATGGAAGGATATATTTTCATCCTATGACCATTTTCATTCTATGACCAAAAATTTTAGTGACCCTCCCTTCTTTAATTTTCATCATCTTCCTTGGTAACTAGGGGACAAAACAGCTAACAGCATATGAACTTTTCACCCTTGTATCAATTGTCTAGTTCTTTGCGTATTTGAAAACATAGATCAAGTTCTTAACTTTCTTTGAAGCTCTTCCTGACTGTACCAATTTATAGCAATCTCAACAGCTTTCGGAAAGTGGCTTTACAAAGACATCCAGGCTTCACATCATGTTAGTTAGGATTGGACTAAGGAGGGATTCCCACTCTCATTTATCCAGGAAAGTATTGGATAAATGAGGTGATGATGAGCGGGCCCACTAAAATGGTTACATTTATCCCTCGTCAGCTCCCCATCTATGAAGATGTGTCCTCCTAATCTCTGCTATAGCCCTTGCTTCTTTGATTCATAGCCTGGTTTCTACTGCTCCAGATTCTCCATGCCCAGTTCCACGAACTGCTGCCAATAGCTAGATGAACTGCCTCCACGGTGGCTAGGGCAGATCCTAACAATACTTACCAATGTGTGTGTTTCCCCTCCTCTTTCTGGAACATTCCCCAAGCCCACTGAATCTAGGTCAAGCTGTGGGACTGATTCTGGTCAATGGGGTGTGAAGAGACTCCACCTCTTAAATCTCCATGAGATTCTTGGCTTTCTTGCTTTCCTCTTCCCTTGTGCAGTTGCAGAGGATTTAATGGGGCTCCAGTCAGAACCACTTACTAGGTACAACCTGAATCGCTGAGTCTTGCCTGGAGCAGAGCTGGCTGACCTATACCAGGAGAAAATTAATTGCTGTTGGGTAAAGTGGCTGACAGGTATCATCATCACCACCACCACCACTACCACCATCATCATCATCATCGTCATCACCATCATCAGCCTCATGTGCCTCTCTAATGAATACATACATCCTGAAGAAAACCATTTGACAAATCTCTAATGAATACATACATCTTGAAGAAAACCATCTGACAAATTTAACACCCTAGTCTTAAAGAGATTAAGTAGTTTGCTCAAAGCCCCAGAGTTGGTAAGTAGCCAACCCAAGTCTGCATTATCAGATTTAAGTTAATTTAACCTCACAGCTGACCATTAACCTATAACCTGATTGCCACCATAGCTCTGGCATCAGGATGCCTGGAGATGTTTTAGGTCAGTTAGAAAGGTCTACCAGTTGCCCACTGGCAGACTGAAGAGCAATACGAGATGAAATGTAACTGACAGGTATCAGGCCGAGGAGGAGGAAGCTGTGTGGAACCTCTGGCCATTCATTCAGCCTGAGTGTATCATTTTGCACCTCTAATGACCCCCACTGAAGGGTATCAACCACATCTTTACCACGTCCACCTTCACCCAGCCTAATAAGACCAAGCCCTGCCTCTCATGCAGCCACAAAACCCAAAATGGGGAATTCAAGGATTTGTTGCAAAAGGTCAGGGCTAGTTTTTCAACTTGATGCACTAGATGAGGTTAAGAAGAGAGGTCAAGCGATCCAACCTCCTACTTCAAGAAGACTCACATTGGGTCTGAGTTTTCCACTGGATAAGTTTAGAAAGCCCTGTCATTTTTCCTGTGAGATGAAAGAAGCACCAAGAAGAGGCAATGTACATTTTTCCTTTGTTCTTTATGGCTTATCTAAGCATCTGTTTTAAAAGGGTATATGAGAGCAAGCAAAAAAAAAAAAAAAAGGCCATATTTTAGACTATAGCTCATTGGTATTAGATTGATCACTTTTGATCCACCAGGGCTTCAGCTCCTAACTCTGGATTTCTACTTTCCATTCCTGCTTCGGGCCCCTTGGTTTTAGCCTTTGCTTCAAGGTCTGCTTTGGATTCTTTAGATTTCAGCTTTACACCAACTCTTTGCTCAACCTCTGATTTTTGGAAGTTCCTTCGTCTATAGTGGCTCAGTGGTATTGCCCACCAATCCCTACTTCACCCCCCAGAAAATTGCAGAGACTTTTTTTTTAATCAGGGAATGAGAATGAAGACAACAGAGCACTAGTGAACATAAGATCCTGTGGCCTTAAAACAGGTTCAAATTTCAGTTCTTTCTTATCTGCCAGAACCTATATCATTTGTCACAGACTTAGAGCAAATGACTCTTGTCTTCAGATTCCATCAGCAATATGCATCGGGGGCTCAGCCAGAGGCTAGTGCCTTTATCCTGACGCTCCAAATGGGGCTCACTCTTTCCTGATGGTGATATTCGAAACTTGATGGGACACCAGATGTTCCAGCAGCCTTTCCTTAATGTGAAGCTTCTCTGATCAGAAAGCTGAGTGGCTATATTTGCATATGAAACTGTTTTCTATGGCAGTGCTGGGAATATTAAGTGGTGATACTCCGTGGAGCTCTGGAGACCTGAGTCCTTAGCAGTGATTTAGGAAGACCCGTTGCAGATGACTACAGTGAAATTGGTAAGCTGTGCAACTGATGGCCTTGATGGGGTCCTGAGGAGTGTCTCTCGAGTCAGCTAGAACTTATGGCCTTGAATTATTCTCAGTGCTTCCAGGATGGATTAAAAGATGATAAAGACCCTCCCCTAAAGGAACTTACAGTCTAGTTGTGTAGGTAAGACATACACACAGGAACATTACAAGGTGACATATGTGAGCGAGGTGCAAGTGTGGGACACAATGTTTATGGAAGGGATTGAAGGTGAAGCCGGGGTCATTCTGCTTGTCTTTTTTTCCATGGACTTAAAAATCTCCCAATAAAGTAAAAAAAGAGGCTTCCGTATCTGACTACTCTTTGTTGTTTATTTCTAAATTCCAGATGACTTAGTCATGATTTTCAAAGCTGACAATAAACGAAATGTGATTGCTTTGAATATGCAGAGGTGAAAAATGAGCTATGCCTTCTTTATTAGGGATTTAGAATGTACTTTTATAATATAAATCCTGTCCTGTGCCTATTCCACCTGAGACTTTTGGACAGTCGCTAAACCTTAGTGCTTGAAGGCATCAATTGTCACCACTTGTTTTATCTTCCTACTTTTATTCACCTGCATATACGTTAGCATTTACAGTCTAGTTAGAGGTCTTCATTTTTGTGGAAGAATCTAAAGTGGTTAACAGGTTTATGCAGACTCAATTTTTATGGTCAGTGTGATTGGATGGACAAGTATCAGGCAACCTGAAAACTTTAGCTCTAATGAATGTAATTTTGGCTGTATGTAATTCTACTATAATCTTGGAATTTGTTTTTCAGGCTCCAGGCATGAATGCTATAGAAAAACACAAGGACTGCACGGATCAAAAGCCAGATACAGACATAGAAATGAGGTACAGTGCAATAACACTGCTCAGGTTCTGAAACAATGAGGAATTCTTTTGAGGGATTTTGGACAATGTGGAGAAACAGTTACCAAAGCCGCAGGAATGCCAGGCCTTAAGCCCAGGCTACAGAATCTGAGTTTAAAGAGATGATGATGGATTACCCAATTCTTCCCTAAGACCCTTCTCAGAATCCCATGGTGAATGAAGCCCTGGTCAACACGTTTTTCACAAGGTTGCGGTAGTAACTGAGAACGAGCAAGGATAGGGAATAAAGTTGAAACTAGAACGAAAGGGAATGAACTATGAAGATGGGCTCAGTCCCTTAATCTTTTAAAGATATTTTCCAGGTGGAGGGACTGAGCTATGTAACATTTCCAAACATGTAGATAAATCTCCTCATCTATCATGATGTCACCAACGACCCTGAAAATCTG
This sequence comes from Orcinus orca, assembly GCF_937001465.1. Taxonomy (NCBI): domain Eukaryota; kingdom Metazoa; phylum Chordata; class Mammalia; order Artiodactyla; family Delphinidae; genus Orcinus; species Orcinus orca. Next base: position 34,625,624 of record NC_064571.1, read on the forward strand.
CAATCCACGGTTCATCGTGAAAACATTTCATGGATGCTTTATTATTTCTCATGAAAAAGGGTAAACTCAGGTTTTTGGAATTTGGAGTTTGCTCATTACGGGCTCAGGCTGAAGTGCAAGTGTGTTTGAATTCAACCTTCAGCATGAGGATGTTTGAGTATAAAGCTACAAGGTCTTTTATTAAATTTAAAATCGTGGGTTACGTGTTGAATGGCCTGCATTCCATCCCATTGTTTAAATTCATCAAATAGTCACTCTGGAATTATTTCTAACAATTGGGATGACTTCATTTGTGTTTGTTTTCCTTTTCTATTAATCCATGACAAACTGTGAAATTTGCCATTTTTACCATAACCAGGCCATGAAATTTGTCATCTCTCTCTGTAATTTACATGGAGCCTTGGCTTTAGATACATTTCAGGCAGGATGATTACTTTCCATCTGATGCAGAGGACAGAACAAAGGAGGGATACACACAGAATAGAACACAAACAAATTCAGAGCAGACATCAGGAAGGGCTTTCTTCCCCTTTTTTTCTTGAATGCTGTAAAGTCCTCTAAAATGTGCCGTCTGCCTCCCAGAGGAAAAAAAGTTGATGGGACAAACTAAGGCACTCTAGTCAAATCCAAGAAACAATACAGTGGCACTCTGGGGAGAGGGGAGAACTTAAAAGATGAGATGTCTTGACAAACTGGAGTGAGTCGGAGGGATGTGGGGTGAAATCATATGAGTAATATGGTTGGGAGGCATCTGGAAGTGGAGTTTCAGAGGCATACCACCATAACAGTATGAGAGTTTTAAAGCTTGTTCACAAGCAATTGTTCCTGGGATGGTGAATTTTCCCTTCTCTCTTTTTTTTTTTTTTTTTTTTTTGCTGTACGCGGGCCTCTCACTGTTGTGGCCTCTCCCGTTGCAGAGCACAGGCTCCAGACGCGCAGGCTCAGCGGCCATGGCTCACGGGCCCACCCGCTCCGCGGCATGTGGAATCTTCCCTGACCGGGGCACGAACCCGTGTCCCCCTGCATGGGCAGGTAGACTCTCAACCACTGTGCCACCAGGGAAGCCCCCTCCCCTTCTCTTTTGACTCCCTCGTCTCCAAAATTGAACATAAATTAGTTTCGTCCATGTCAGGTGAATGAAAAGTCCACTGAACCATTTGAGTTGAAAATTAGATTGGACATTTTGCAAGGAAGTTCTCATATCTGTTCCTAATGATCTTCTTCTTGGTTGGGAGAAGGAAGGAAAGAAAAGAGTTTTCACTGTCCGTTTGCCTGACGTGCGAAATACAGCATCTTCCTGGAACTGTTGACTTCAGCAAGCTAGGTTGTGGCAGCGGCTAACCGACCACTGAATGGAAGGTCGCTCGGCCAAGTAGATGTCCTGCTTCTCCACTGTAGATATCACTTTGGTGTTGTGAGGTTCCTCTGAAGGAGGAGAATTATGGCTCTGTTTGACGGTGGCTATGAGGCTAGAAATGAAGGAGATGAGAAGGAGACCTCTAAGCACTATCTCATTCCCCTGTGTTCCCATCTCTTCCTGACCTGAGGGAGTGAGAGAGCAGGTGGGTACCACATAATCACATGAGCCCTAGGAGACTGAAGGTTACTTAAAAAGACAAATGTGGTTACTTAAAAAGACACTTTTTTTTTTTTTTTTAACCAAATTGCATTCCAGAATAGATATACCAATTTACATTAATAACAGACTGTCCACCTCACTTCACCAGCACTGAACATCCTCATTTTAAAAAAGAACTCTTGGGCTTCTCTGGTGGCGCAGTGGTTGAGAGTCTGCCTGCCGATGCAGGGGACACGGGTTCGTGCCCTGGTTTGGGAAGATCCCACATGCCGCGGAGCAGCTGGGCCCGTGAGCCATGGCCGCTGAGCCTGCGCGTCCGGAGCCTGTGCTCCGCAACGGGAGAGGCCACAACAGTGAGAGGCCCGCGTACCGCAAACAAAAAACAACAAAAAATACAAAACTCTTACTTTGATAATTTTAAAATAAAAAACAAAATGGTCTGCTATCTTACATTTCACTTTTGTGACTACCAGGGAAACTGAACGTTTTATATTTCCTTTATTGTAAATCACCCCCTATCCCTTTATCTCTCCTGGTGTGGCAGCCATGAGAAGGTGCCTCCCAGGCCTCTCACTTTGAAACCTGTGGCCTTACTTACGCTGAGGCCCCGCCTCCTGGGCTGCGTCCTGCCAATGACCGCGTATGGAGTGTGGTGAGGATACTGAGGCAGACCCATTCCTAGGAGATGCAGAACGCCTTTGTTGACTGGCTCTGACTCCCCTATGACTTCCTGACCCCTTCTTAGACTAGAAGGCAGTCTACACCCTCTCTCTCCATCTCTGATGCCCTCCCCGCCTCCAGCCTGCTGGGCTCCCTCCTGATTTCCTTCCACACAGGCTGTTCCTTTAATGTTATGGGTTAAATTGTGTTCCACCCAAGTTCGTATTTTGAAGTCTTACCCCCCCCCAATACTTCAGAAGCTGACTTTATTCAGAAATAGGGTTGTTGCAGATGTAGCTACTTAAGGTGAGTTCACCCTGAAATATGATGGGCCCCTAATCCAAAATGACTGGTCTCCTTCTACAAAGAGCACCATGTGAAGATACAGACACTTACAGAGGGAAGATGAAATGAGGACATGAGGAGAAAACCATCTACAAGCCTAGGAACCCCTGAGACCACCAGAAGTTAGGGGAAAAGTATGGAACAGACTTTCCCTCTCAGCCCTCAGAATCAACCCTGATGACCCCTGGGTATCCAGCTTCTAGTCTCCAGATCTGTGAGCAAATAAATTGCTGGTGTTTAAGCCACCTAGTTTATAGTATTTTGTATGGCAGCCTCAGGTAACTAATACACCTGATAAAATCCTCCCATTTTTAATCCTGTCTTATTGTCTGCTTCTTGGACACCTGAACTAAGATAAGCTTTATATGAGCTTTTAATATATTGAATATTAAACCTCTGTCAAAACTTTTATGTGTTTAAATACTCAACCTTCCCAGGGGGTCTTCCTTCACGGTATGCGAGCCTCTCACTGTTGTGGCCTCTCCCGTTGCGGAGCACAGGCTCCGGACGCGCAGGCTCAGCGGCCATGGCTCATGGGGTCCAGCCGCTCCGCGGCATGTGGGATCTTCCCGGACCGGGGCACGAACCCATGTCCCCTGGATCGGCAGGCAGACTCTCAACCACTGCACCACCAGGGAAGTCCCCTTCGTCCTTCCTTCATTTCCTTCCTTCTCTCTTGCTTTCAAGTCTTTCCCTGCTGGAGAGATGATAGATATTCACCCATTTGGTTTTTTGCTGATTGTTAAAGTCTGGCCTTTACATTTAACCCTTGAGTATATTAAGAACTTTGTGTGTGTGTGTGTGTGTGTGTGTGTGTGTGTGTGTGTAGTGAAATATGAACTCTATGGTATTGCACCCAGTCTTTTTTCTTTTCTCCTTCAAAATATATTTAGCTATTCTTACATATGTATTCTTCCATATGAACTTTTGCAACAGTTTTCAAGCAAGCTAAAAGAGAGAAAAATGCCGTTGATGCTTTTATTGCATATGCTTTAAACAAACAACTCTATTTGTCAATAATTAATATGATTACAACATTTAGTTTTGCCATCTGAGAACATTGTCTCCAATTATTCAATAATTAGTTTCATTTGCCATTTTCTTTACATAGGTTTCTTGCACGACTTACTAACTTGAAAGTATTTTACGGAGTTTGCTTTTATAAAGGTCACATTTTTCATGATATTTTCTAACTAGTATGAAGAAAAGTTATTTATTTCTACATGATCATATCATATTCAACCACTTTTACTAAAATTTGTCATTAATTCCAATTTTGGAGACTTAGCACATTTTTTAGACTGTCCTCCGTGGTGGTAAATCTTTTAGAAACAGGCTGTGAGAGCTGGAAGATTCTAAAGGTCATCTTACCCTCTCATTTTGTAGATGATCCATTAGGGGGCCCCAGCAACAAGCGCCAAACATTATGAAATGAAGGCCTTGGAAAGGCCCCACCCCATCCTCCTGGAGATTCTTAAACTAAAGATCAGACAGTTCAACATACAGAAGTGATTTAACATTTGTGAATAATTATAGTGATAAAATAACAGTAACCATTTATCAAGGTCCAGGCACTGTGCTAGGTGCTTTACATGGAACAACTCATTTTATTCTTACGACAATCATTTGAAATACAGTTTTTCAAGATTATTGGCAGATGTGTTTAGCTGGAATGTCTGTCCTCTTCATACTCTGGCTGTCCCTCTATCCAGCTCTTCTTAGAGGCAGAAGGATATTAGCAAGTGACTTCTTAGGCTTCTGTGTTAGCCTTAGTTACTATGAGTCTTAGTCTATTATTAAAAATTGAAAGAGGCTTCCCTGGTGGCGCAGTGGTTGAGAGTCCTCCTGCCGATGCAGGGGACACGGGCTCGTGCCCCGGTCCGGGAAGATCCCACATGCCGCAGAGCAGCTGGGCCCGTGAGCCATGGCCGCTGAGCCTGTGCGTCCGGAGCCTGTGCTCCGCAACGGAAGAGGCCACAACAGTGAGAGGCCCGCGTACCACAAAAAAAAAAAAAAAAAAAATTGAAAGAGTTGAGCCAGGCTTTTTATGGCCAAGAACAGGTTTCTCATCAGCACCCCTACACAAAAAAACAAAATACAGTAATAAAAAGTGTTAACAACTATTTAAAAGTTTTCATTGGCTAGATAAGCATGCCAAGTTAAAAAGAAGTTGAATTTTTAAGTATATTTTGATCCTATGCTATGTACCCTATTAGAGGCTTTTTAAAAATACCATGATGGGGCTTCCCTGGTGGCGCAGTGGTTGGGAGTCCGCCTGCCAATGCAGGGGACACGGGTTCGTGCCCTGGTCCGGGAAGATCCCACATGCCGCGGAGCGGCTGGGCCCGTGAGCCGTGGCCGCTGAGCCTGTGCGTCCGGAGCCTGTGCTCCGCAACGGGAGAGGCCGTGACAGTGAGAGGCCCACGTACCGCAAAAAAAAAAAAAAAAAAAAAAATACCATGATGGCTTCTAACCAGAAAGAGTTTACATCTAGAGTGATGAAAGCCATGGGATGGAAGGGACTTGAATATTATCTGGTCCTGCTCCTAACTGATGCTCCCCTGATGAATGCTTGGCTGGTCTCTTCTAGAACAACTTTCTAATTGAGAGAGTCCCTTCTGAAGTCTGTCTCCTGGCGTCTTCTACCCACTTCTACTCAAGTGCCTTTTGTAGTCCCAAAGGGTAAGTTACATTTTTTAAATATTTGAAGACAACCACCACGTGCTGCGTTCCTCTTTCTCAGTGAAATCTCTTTTCTTCTCTGGTCCCCACTTCCCTGAAGCGTTTGTCATGTAAGCCCCTTTTCCTTCCTGGACTCTGTTCTCTGAATGTGGGTCTCTTTGTCAATATCCCTCTTAAAACGTAGGGTCTAACATTGAACAGGGTTGTTCAATGTTAGATGTGGTACAGACAGTTCACAGTAGATGGGATGTATGGTGTCCTTTGAACTGGATGTTACACTTCTATCAATATAGTCAAAAGTCCCACTAGTGGTTTTTTGGGGTTTTTTTTAGCAATCCCATTACATAGTTATTAATCTCATTTCCCATGTAACTTTTGATTCTCTACCCTACTCCCAATTCTGTTCCTCCACCAGTATTTCTCATCTTAGTAAGTATCCCCATGATTTACTCAATTGCTCCAGCCAACACCTGGTTATCATGTTTGAGTCCTCAGGGCAACACACTGGTATGTCCCATCTGCGTTTCCTTCCAGGGATATCGCCTCTAGCATACCTCTCCAGTCACCTTCATCTGTCTTCTGGGCTGATAGGATAGCCTCTTAACTTGTCTTAGGGTTTCCTCTCTGGGATCTTACTTAATATATGCTCCACAAAGCAGACAGAGCAATCTTCTTAAACTGTAAATCACATCATGATTCTTCTCTACTCAAAACTCTTCAGGATCCTCCAATTCACACAGACAAAATCTAGTCTTCTTCACTGTGGCCCCAAGACCCTCTGTGATTTTCTTACCTATCCTACTGCACGCTCTGCTTTCCTCTGCTCCAGCCACTGGGTTACTCTTTCTGTTTCTTGAACACACAAAGCTTTATCCTTACTCAAGACTCCTGTACATGTTGCCTCCTATGCCTGGAATATTCATCTCCCTAGATCCTTTCTTCATTTGTTCCCTTAACTCATTGCTGCTCAAATGCTACCTACTCAGAAAGTTCATACTTGACTACTCTGCCTAAAATAGAACACTTATTTCTCCCCACACTCACATTCTGTTTTCTTACTCTGCTTTATTTTTCTTCTTGGCCCTTATCACCAACTGCCATTATATGTTTATTTGTTTAAGTTTCTTTTTTTTTTTTTGCGGTACGCGGGCCTCTCACTGTTGTGGCCTCTCCCGTTGCGGAGCACAGGCTCCGGAGGCGCAGGCTCAGTGGCCATGGCTCACGGGCGCAGCCGCTCCGCGGCATGTGGGATCTTCCCTGACCACGGCACGAACCCGTGTCCCCTGCGTCGGCAGGCGGACCCTCAACCACTGCGCCACCAGGGAAGCCCTATTTGTTTAATTTCTGACTCTACCACTAGAATGTCAGCTCCATCGAAGTGGAAACTTTGCCTTGTTTTTCGCTGCCCCAGATAATTTCAGACACACATTAGGTAGTCCCTGTCACTAGTAGGTTCCCGACTCACATTTTTTAATGAATGAATTATTGAATGAATAGGTTGTATTGAGTTTGTAGCCAGACAAACTCTTTAGTCCTCGTTTTTCCTAAGATCTCCTCTATGCATTTGGGTTTCCTAAAGGATTCAGTAATTTTGTCTCGAGTGCATAATTTCTTCTGAGCTACAGGATTTAAATTCATTCCCTCCAGCTTCCTAGTCTTATATTTGACTCTTGACTTCGGCTCTATTTTCTCTCACTTAAGTTTGTCCATACTCTCCTTTCTAGTCTCAGCATCTTTCTCTTTGACAAAGATGAAATCTGGGACATTTTATTTAATTTTGAGATACGTTAATGTATTACCAGCTAATGAACTCAGCAGGCTCTGTCTCCCTTCCTACTCTTGTTTTAAAATAGCAAATCAAAAAAATAACTTCCTTCCTAAGCATTTTCCCTGTAGTTTTTCCTCTTTCTGGGCCCACTTCCTTTGGAAAAGCAGAGCTTTTAATAAAAGTGAAACAACGAGAGAATTGTATAAGATGTTTTACGATTAGGTGATATAGCACATAGACTTTAGGCCTTTCAGAAAATGAAATGAGTCTGAAGAACTAAGAAACATTTTGTGTAGGATGCTTCCCAAGTCTTAAACATACTGGTATATATTAAAGAGTAGAATTGTAGATTTTTAGAAACGGTAATGTTATAGATAGTTTTAAAAGAAATAGCAGAACTTGGTGCTGGTATTTCTGTGAAACCACATGTCTTGGCTGTGCATGAATTTTATCATCAGCCAAAAAGACATCAGGGTCCATGTGAGGTCAAGGGCAGAGTGGCAGAGATGTTTAAAGTTTTCAGGTCGGCAGACAGCCTTGGATGTACTCTGGGAGGGTTAGGTCAGTAACATCACGGCAGCAAGCGTAACCTAACCATCTTGAGAGATTAATGATTTGCTGCTCTCCTAGCCCAGAGACCCAGCAACAATTTTCTCAAAATAACTCCCTATACAAAGGGCAGAAGCACTGTGTGTGTCTGTGCATGTGTATGGGTGAGTTTGTGAGTATATCCCTATTATGAACATACATGCCTATGTGTACCATAAGGGAAGAGGCTGGCTCTTTTATTATAATAAATCCTTATTTTTTTCTTTCTTGTTTCATATATCATTGAGCCCCTCCAGTCTTCAAAGGCCTTGCCAGATTCATTGTAATGGCTCTAAATAGTAGGGAAAAAGTAGTGGGTTGAAGCATTTGAATGGGATGACCCTTCAGCTCTAGTGAATGTTGATTTGGAGTACAGGAAGGAACTGAGGAAGACTGGGGGGGAAGGGGTCTGACGGACACCTTTGAGGGTTTTTTTTTTTCATAGTGACAGCTTAATCTATTGGTAAAGTTGGCTGATTGGTGGTAAACCTCATGGAGCATGAAAATTATACCACATGGCTAAGTTTTGCTTTTTCAACAACTGTGCAGTTCGGCTGACCTAAGTCTCATTTCCTGTTTCCATTATGGTTGTTAGTCCCAATTCCTTTCACATCTGCACCCAGACATATCTTATTCTGCAACCCGCCTGCCCATCTGGGCTCTGGGTGACCTCATTCTTGAGATGAGGCCTGCAAGCTGTGCTCAAGATGGACGGCCCCTGACGATGGGTGCAGGGGTGCTAGGCCTCCCTTTGCTCGTTGTGCTGCGCCGGGCTTTGCCAAAGCTTCTCAACATATGTTTGTCTGGATCTTTTCAAGGCTCATGCAGCTCTGTTTTAAATATTTAACCTTATATGAGGATGTCTGAGGCTTCCTGAAGTTATTCCTGTGATTTACAAAAGAGAAGAAATCTGATCATACAAATCTGAAGAGAATGATCAAAACACCAAACGGCAAATCCACTCACTTGCTGTCTTTGTTTTGGGAACTTTATGGGCAGAGAACTGAGCTCTCCTTTTTTGCCCTCCTTGCCAGTTTATCTGTCTATGTGTATTTATTGCACATCGTAAGTGCTAGGCACCAAGGTAGATACAAAAAAGCAAAAGTCTTAGAAACCCACCTTTGAGGCATATGGTCCTGTTGAGAGATATGGTTGACTAGTACAGAGTAGTGTTAATAATAGTAAGAGCAAACAGTTTTTGAGTGCTGAGTCTGTGCCAAGGCTTAATGTTATCTTTATTTGGGGGGGACGGGGGTCATATAGTGTATACTTTTTTTAAAATTTTAATTTTATATTGGAGCATAGTTGATTAACAATGTTGTGTTAGTTTCAGGTGTACAGCAAAGTGATTCAGTTATACATATATCTTTTCTGTTTCAAATTCTTTTTCCATTTAGGTTATTACAGAATAGCATTACCTAGAAATGTATCATCTCATTTAATTCTCACAACAATCCTATTAGGTAGGTGCTGTCTTTCTCCCATTACTCAAATAGAGAACCTGAAGTTGGCGTGACTGAGGAACTTGGCAGAACTGCTCTTCCAGGAGAGCCAGGATTCCCACTCAGTTCTTTTTGAGTTCACAGCCAGCTGGGGCTCCAAAGCTCCACATCTTCACTCGATGCTACAGCATCTCTCCAGTGCCAACCTCTAGAGTGCAGAGTCGGCTCCATTGGAGCGAGGAGAAAAAGACCTGTGAAGGTTGGAGTCATCACTGGACTTTTCCCACTTACACACGGAAGTGGGACTTGGGCCTTCATTCAGGTTATTTGGAGTGAGCCCCGAACCGGAAGTAATTCACATCGACCCAGAGTTAAATTCCTGAGTCTGTTCCCAGTGTGTTCCTTCTAAACCAACATAATAATATTAGCACAAATGAGTATATTAAGAGATGGGGGCTTTGGTGGTTGTCATTGTTGTTTCTCATCCCGATTCTTCCCACCGAATCTACTTTAGATTATGTGGATAATTTCTTTCAGTTTAGAAGTTAAATCAATGTAAGAAATGCAGACTATAAGTAACTCTTCACATTCTTTGTTTTCTTTTGTAATTTCTTTGTAATTCTTTTACGATAGTGCAGTGATTAAGAGCGAGGGCTTTGGAGTCACACTGCCTGTATTTGAATCCTAGCTCTTTCACTTACTCGTGGTGGTCATACCCTCTCTGTGCCTCAGTTTTCTTATTTATACCTACCTTATAGGATTGTTAAGAGGATTAATAAGATATATAAATCTTAGAAGAGTGGCTGGGGCATAGTAAATACTTAATGCATGCTGGCATTACTGTTCAATAATGGTTGTTAGTTATTACTGGTGGAGGTGATTGGGCATATCTAGTTCCTTCTCAGTGACTACTAGCATCACAGGTGTTCTCTAAATATTTGTTGAATAAAAAACACAAAGATTTTATTTACAATGTGATTCGAGACTTTGAGGCCAAAGGCAATGATCACAGAATGAGCCTGAATTCTCAGGATTCTGTGTATTTTAAATTTACAGAATGTCAGAACTACAAGAATCCATACAGCTCTCCGGTTTTAGACCTGCTTAGTTTATAGATGAGCAAACAGATGTCAAAAATTCACCCCACCCCAGTGAGGCAGCCTGAGCAGGATTTTTATCCCCATTTAAGAGAAGCTAATAACAAGGGCTCTCAGCCTTGTAATACTCCAAGGCACCTTCAATTAGTTAATTAGATGGCATGTAAAATTCTCAAGACACATTGAAAGTACTGTTCATCTTGATTCTTGATTAGAAGTGAACATCGACCATACAGAAATTCTCAAGGGATGCTGATGATAATCAGTAAAACAAACCGGGGCTGCCCCACTAACTCCAGGGGCCGCAATTCCCATCATCGTCATCTATAAAAACGGTACCCTCTGGAGCATGCCCAGCATAGCTCTGGCCCTGACTGAGAATTGTCTGCAAGGGTTGATTCGCAGATTTGTTGTATTGGTTATAATATGGTGGCAGGTATAGCCACACTGTGAACCAGATATAGTTCCTATTCATTTAAAACAAACAAACAAATGGACATTCATTCAGCAAATTTACTGAGGACCACGATTCAAGAACTAAACCAGGAAACTATGGATGCCCTCATGGAGATGTATGAACAGTTCAGAAACAATGGACTGGTTTGATTAAAAAAAAACAAATTAAGTTGAATTATGTGATGCAAACAACTAACTAGGCAGACAGTTAAACTTCTAACAGTGTTACTATATGTGTTGTAAGGAAGGCACAATGTAAGTAGAACATATACCTGAGAATACACCATGCCAGGAATCTATTTTTTTATAGTTACTTTGCTTCATTTTTCTTCTGAGGATGAAAGTCAATATTGTTTTCTCTTAAGGTAATGAGGTAGTCAACAGAAATAACTTGAAGTCTTGAATAAAGTAAGTTGCTAACTGGGTAAAATTTGAAATTTCTAAATAATGCTATAGATTTCAGAGATGTTTAAACATATGCTCAAAATTCCTAATTTTATGCAATATTTAACATTGTGTGATTAAGCCAGAGTAAATCATATCAAAGACTAGTATGTTTATAACTCATTGGTTTTCCTCACTCAAGTCTACTCCCAGCCAGTTTGCCTACCACACAGCAAATTTGTGGCCTTTGATCCATAAATACATCTTTTAAAAAATTAATATTTTCTTTTTCCGTGAAGTGAGTTACTAATCCCTTTATTTCTTCAGAGCTATTTCGAAAGAGAACTTGGCAAGTTTGGGCAACCAAGTTATGCTTCAGTAGATGAATAGATAAACTGTGATACATTCAGACAATGTAATATTTATTCAGAGCTAAAAAGAATTGAGCCATCAAGCTATGAAAAGTCTTGGAGGAAACTTAAATGCATACTACTAAGTGAAAGAAGCCAGGCTGACTTCTTTCTATGTGCTTCTAACTATGTGACATTCTAGAAAAAAATCAAACCATGGATACAGTAAAAAGATGAGTGGTTGCCAGGGGTTAGAAGGGAGGGAGGGATGAATAGGCAGAACACAGATTTTTTAGGACAGTGAAACTACTCTGCATGATACTATAATGGTGGATACATCATACGTTGGTCCAAATCCATAGAATGTCCAGCACCAAGAGTGGACCATAATGTAAAGTATGGGCTTTGAGTGATAATGATGTGTCAGTATAGGTTCATCGATTGTAACAAAGGTACTGCTCTGGGGGATGACATCGATAATGGGGAAGGATATGCATGTATGGGGGCAGGGAGTACATGGGAAATCTCTGTCCCTTCTGCCCAATTTTGTTGTGAACCTAAAACTGCTCTAAAAAAAGAAGGTCTGTTAGAAAAAGAGACAGAGAAGTTTGGACTATACCTGCGTGTCATTTTCATAGTTCCGTTAGCCAGAACTTAAAAAAAAAAAATTTGAATCCATGTAAACATTTTGATTGTTAAATCTTAAGTATGTCTTAGTAGATTAGAATTTCAGGAAAAAAGACACCTCCAAGGTGAAAACATGTAGATGATGCTTCAGCTCAGAGTGACCTGAGCTCTCAGGGACATTAAAGCTCATTAGCGGGATTCTCCTACAGAAGCACTCCCGGTCCTGGTCCTGCATTTCACAGTTCTTAGAAAAATCTTCTCATTGATGCTGGGGTGTTGCACTCCAGCTGAGAGCCTGAGGTCTTTAACTGAAAGGCAAACATATTGGTTTTATATATCTTGTGCTTTCTGGAGGGTGTAGCTTTTTTATTTTTAAAGCGACAAGGGTGAGAAAATGAAAGGGGAAGATCCAATCACATGTAACTATATTAAACCGCCCACCAGCTGTTTATAACTTAACACATCATTCCACCCTATAAGAAGTCTTTAACATATGAAAAGGACATCCTTGCGGAGGTGTGGGGGGGACTGACAGGTGGAACTGGGTGAAATGGGACACTTGCTTTTGATGGTGTGAAAGTTATCTTTTGTGAGTTATTGGTATTCTTCTTCCACTGTTTTCTTAAAGATTAGCCTTAGGGAACTTAAATAATTAGGCATAAAATCTCTGGCAGGATATTTAATCAATCACATCTTGGTTTCAGCCAATGGGAGCGCTGTGGTCAGCTGTGTCCCGGTGTGTTCTAGAACAAGCCACAACCTTGGACAATCCGGTCGCACTGCTGGCATTTCTGTTTATTGTGTAGCCTGAAGTTCTTCTTTGTAGGCAAACTGAAAAGGAGCAGCAAACTAATAATACTTCGAAAGTCTACACCTCAGGGAGAAATTTGGGGATTTTCTAACTCTCAAAGTTCCAGTAAGGATGGGGAGAAGTGATGTAATTTGTGTAGGCTGGTAAAAATGCCCAGTCTGGTTTTTGACATTTCAGTTCATGGGTGTATTAGTCAGGGTTCGCCAGAAAAACAGAACCAATAGGATGTGCATGTGTGTATATTAAAAAATTATACAAATATTTATTTTAAGTAACTGGATCAGATGATTATGGAGGCTAGCAAGTCCAAAATCTCCAAATGGACCATCAGGATGGAGACCCAGGGAGAAGCTGGCAGTCACGAGCCTATTCTCATGTTTACAGGGGGCTGGGGGACCGAGTCTAGGCTGTGAATTTGAGAATCACACTGCTAACAGAACAAAGTCTCACCTCTGAGCTGGTCCAGCCCTCCCCCCAGTACCACAGGGAGCCCCGTTAGCTTCTCCCAAGCCCTGGTCAGGCCTGGCATCATCTCAGACCCCTGCTTAGGACAGGGGATGTGGCCAGCATGCTTCTTCCTTCAACCTGTTGGTACATTTTCTTGAAAGAATAAAAGTTGTCTTTCTCCTGTGGTGAAAAAAAAAAGTAGGTTAACAGCAATAGGATGAGCCTAAATAATAAAAAATAATAGCTGACAGTTATTTGCTACTGTGTGTCAGGAATGTTTGAATCCTCACAAAAGTCTATGAGGTAGCAAATACCCTGGAATCGATAAACTGCTCAAATCCCAATTCTCCCACTCACTGGCTGTGTGAACTTGGCAAATCCTTTAGCCTCTCTGTACTTCAGTTTCCTTACTAGGAAAATTAAGAATAATCACAGCATGCACTGCTGAAGATTATTGGGAAGATTAAATGAGTGATCCCACACGGAGTGTGTATCAGTAGAACAGTGCCTGGTGTATTAGAAGCAGTCAGTAACAGTCAGCCATTGTCATTATAGAGGAAGATAGAACAAAACAACGGCGGGGTATAGGCATGACAGCCATCTGCAACCTAGAAATTGTGTATATGCCGGGTATCCCCGCGTGAGAATATCCAGCATATTTGTTAAGTAGATAAATGAACACATCCTTCCACTGAAGTCTTATCACCCTCAAGTTCAACCGAAAACACCCCATTCCAGTCTCCCTTGGCAAACCCACAACCAATCTTGCCAACGAGAATATGAAGGGAGTCCTGACACTTGTCATGTGTGTTCTTCAGTACTTACTTTTGATTATGTTGATTGAGTTTGGATTAAATCCAACCACCTTATGCATGGAGTTTCACCTAGAGATGGAGGCAGATTAAAGGGCACGGCAGCATAAAATAAAAATGAACCACCCAAGATAATTCAGCATGCGCTAGCATGAGGGACTCACAGACCTGAATTTCCCCGTGTTTATTTTATTGTGTCTCAGGCTACAGGAATTATCTCGCAGAAACATTTTTCGACTTAACGGTAATCTTGGGATCTCCGTACTGAAAATCAATGTGCATTTTGTTTCATTCTAGAGTGCTTCAACAACAGTAGCCTAAACTGCTTTAGGATACTCATTGTGCCATTAGAAGTCAGCCACCGCCAGTAGACATTAGATTTCCTGTAACTCAGTCAAGGACATTTTGTAGCCATAATGGCCCAAGTCACAGGGGGAACTACTGGTAAGATCTTTAGGTTTAAGTGACTTCTTGATTTAACGTCTTAGGGTTTCTCCACTTTTCCTACCCTTATTTGTGAAACTGAACTGATTTCTGAATGTAGTTTGCTCGCCACTTTTTTTTTTTTTTAAAGAACATGTTGGGGGTAGGAGTTTATTAATTAATTAATTTATTTTTGCTGTGTTGGGTCTTTGTTTCTGTGCAAGGGCTTTCTCTAGTTGTGGCAAGTGGGGGCCACTCTTCATCGCGGTGCGCGGGCCTCTCACCATCGCGGCCTCTCTTGTTGCGGAGCACAGGCTCCAGACGCACAGGCTCAGTAGCTGTGGCTCACAGGCCTAGCTGCTCCGCGGCATGTGGGATCTTCCCAGACCAGGGCTCGAACCCGTGTCCTCTGCAGTAGCAGGCAGATTCTCAACCACTGCGCCACCAGGGAAGCCCCTACTCGCCACTTTTAACTATTTGGTTTCTTTTACTTCTCTGACTTTGCTTACTGCTGCTTTGGAGACCGATACCCTTGTCGGTTTCTTTTGCCTGGGGCTTTGGCTAAATGAGAACTTTCAAAACCCTCACACAGTTACTCTCTGACCATGAGAGAATCTTGCTTCAGAGCACTCCCCCTAGCCTGAAAACCCATGCCCTAGGCCCCATATAGTTGTTTTCTCCTGGTGGCCTCAATCTTTCAACTCTAAGTATGGAAAACCAAAAAACGGCAACAAATGGTTTTATGCTAACTAGGTTGAAAGGGATTCTCCAGTCTGCTATTAAAAAATCAAAAATCAGTTAGACCGTCACGTGGAGGCCAGCGCATTGTTAGGTAATCAGGGTTATTTACTAATGTTTTGACAGCTCCACTTAGCATGAAGGTCAACTGGAGACACTTCTGACCACATAGGCCCTCACACAATGTTTTATTGACTTGGCTGACTTATAAATCCTATATCCATGAGATAATTGGCAACACACTCCTTCACAGATGTGAGTTATGCAATCAGGGTGGGAAAAAGAGCTACTGAAGCTGGCTTGCTGGAAATCTTTACTTCCAATCTATAAAATATAATAAGGTTAAGAATAAAAAAGAGTGCCAAACACCAGTGTTTTGTAAAGCGGTTTACAAATGTAAGGCAATATTGTCGGCATTATCAAGATTGATTGATCGTCTATCTGTCTATCCAGCTATCTATCCAGCTATCTATCTTTCTATGTCTATCCATCTACCTATCTATTCTAAGACATCTAAACCTGAGGACTCCATTAAATGTCAAGATAATCAGTGTTACATATTTTTATTTTTTGCAAATAGTCCTCCAGACCTGTACAGTGGAGACCAACTTTGGTTTCAAAGACTGTGTTTTAGGTTGTTGTTTTTTTTTTCAATGAGTAATTTCTTCTGCTTACCCATTCTTTATTTTGATACTGAGTCTCATAGATCAATGACTACTATTAATCAGCTAGAAGAGTAAATGAAATTAATACCACAGACACATGAAGGGTCAGTCTTGCCAGCTGGTGTGAACTGTAAAAGGTGGAGTGTGTGTGTGTGTCATAAATTGTTCTGTATGATGATATGACTATTGTTATTTGCAGAAAACTTTATATTTTTTTAGGTCAAGAAGCTGTAATTCTCCAAGTGATCTCTGAACCTTATTTAATGCAGCAAACCACAGAAGGAGCTGAGCTAAACAGTGTCTGCAAGTTGGGAAGTAATAACTTTCCTCATCCCTTCCGTAAGTGACTTGTGCCTTTGTGATGAATGCAGACCCTTCCTTCACGAGGGTTTCCCGATATTATACACTTGTAGCAAATAAGGTTAGAACCTTTAAAATATAGCATTTAGTAATGTGCTGGAAATAGCTTCTTCTCGATTCCTTTAAAGGTCACCGCATTTGCTTTCCAGGCGTCATTTTAGCTCAAGCCTCTACCGAGTGGAACTGAGATCATGCTTGCCTTTGCGCCTTCAATTTTCCCAAACTTAAGAGTGAAATGGCAGGATAAAGTGGAGTGTGTATGTGTGTGTGTGTGTGTGTGTGTGTGTGTGTGTGTGTGTGTGCATGTGCTCTTGTGAGTTTAGATGTAGCAGTGCATTGTCAAGATAATCTCAATGTTGGATACATGCACGCGGCTTCTTCAGTTGGAGGTAAGGTTAGGCTTGTATTATCCTCTGTCCAGAAGCCAAGCTTCTAGGAGTGAAATTGGGCAACAGGTACTAAAGGAAAACAAACTCTGCAGAAAACTCTCAAAGCACAGAAAACTCTTTGTACTTTGCCTGAGCACTCCATCTGTCCCCAATCAAAGTATATTAATAAGACCCTAGCCAGGTAAATCAGCATCAACCCACAAGTTTTGCTGCTGTTCCACTGGAAAAAATAAATTCATTAAGCCATTGATATAAAGCAAGAAATAGTCAACCACAGCCTTGCTATCAAAATTAGTATTGGAATGGTAGAGTGAAACGAGAGACAATTTCACACCAACTGACACAAATCAAGGCCAAACTGGAAAAAAGAGAACGGCTTCTTTTGTAAAGCATGGTTCACTGATTCTAGAATCATTGCTGTCTTTTGTCAGTACTGCCAATATCCTCACCTTCCTCATATCATCAGCACCATGGCTAACATCATCTTCATCATGTTTATAGTCGGCAGTCATGTTTCCTTTTACAAGTACACTAAAGATGAATAGTGGTCCGTATCTGCCTGCCCTCCATGTTCATGTCCCAGCTAATTCTGATCCCCTCTCTGCACATTAAAAACTACCTAGAACTCCAAACCCAAGGTCGAATTTCTCTTCCTCTTTCTAGGGCCTCTCTGCTGAATTCCTCATAGTAGCCACTGTCTGGCTATTAATAATTTTTCATTTGTAATTGTCGTTTTTGGTTGTTAGCCATCTTTTCAAGTGTGCCTATTTTGTTGGTTCGGCTAGAATATAAGGGTTTGATGGCAGAGACTGTGTTTTTTGTACACTGGTGTAGACACCATATTATTTATATGAGTGCCTTATTAAATGTAGCACTTAATAAATAGTCAACAAATAGTTATCAATGATCGCAACTTTATAGGGAAGTTGGAGAATTTGTTCATGGCCAACTATCCCTATAAGTGGTATTAAGTTAGCCAGGTAAGTTTGTGGAGACTGTGCCATAGGCACTCATGACAGGGAATGTGAGTGTCAAGGAAGGAAGGGTGCAAAGAGGTCAAGAAATTTGGAATTTGTATTAAGTGGAGGTGATTTCTCAGAAGAAAAGGGACTTGGCCTGGGTTTTAACATGTTCTATGCACTTGACATGTAAGTTTCACAAACTCTGTTGAGAGGGTTGGAGAAGATGCTATGAGGAGGATGTAAATGTGAAATCAGAGAGTTAAACCAGCAGCACAAAGAGGAAGTGATATTAGTGAAAATCAGGGTCAAGAGTTTGCATTTGGCGACATGGATGGACCTAGAAATTATACTAAGTGAAATAAGACAGACAGAGAAAGACAAATATCATATGGTATCACTTACATGTGGAATCTAAAAAAATAATACAAGGGAACTTATTTACAAAACAGAAATAGACTCACAGACATAGAAAACAAACTTACGGTTACCAAAGGGGAAAGGGAGTGGAGGGATAAATTAGGGATTTGGGATTAACAGACACACACTACTACATATAGAATAGATAATCAACAAAAACCTACTGTACAGCACAGGGAACTATATTCAATATCTTGTAATAACCTATAATGGAAAAGAATCTGAAAAAGAATATATATATATATATATATATATATATATATATATAACTGAATCACTTTGCTGTACCCCTGAAACATTGTAAATCAATTGTACTTCAATAAAAAAATTAATCTGAAAAAAAGATTTTGCATTTGGACTAGACAGATGACAATTGTCCTTAGAAGATTTTGAATAACTGAGATATGCCCTCCATTCAGTACATGTAAAGGATTGTATTAAAGGCAAGAGGAAGTGAACAGGAAAAGAGGTTACCGTCACTTATGGATGGAATAACCAGAATCTGAGCAGGGTCTTGAGAAAAAAAGGGAGAGAAACGAATGAGAAGCAGAGCGAGCTGCTTAGACTTGCGAAGGAGTGAGAGGATGACACTGTCGATGATACTGGAGCCTCAGGGGAAAGCAAGGATTCACCTTTGTTCCATCCCCAGGTAAGAAGGGTGAGCGGTGAAATACTAGAATCCCAGCTGATAATGAAAGTAGGTGGGTGGGAGATCTTCTACTCCCTAGTTCCAAAGAAATCTCTCTTTAGGGTCCAGCTCTCGGACAATGATGGGAAGACTTAAGGTTACATAGATTTGAGGCAGGTGAATTGAACTATCCTTAGCCTTTTAGCAGAGAGATGGTGAAAAAAGCCATTGATTGGAAATCAGGTGCTCTGGGGTCTCCACTTGCCATGTCTTTTAACTGCACATCATTAACTTCTCTGAGCTTTGAAAAAACAGAAGGAACAGACTAAATAATTTCTAAGCAAGCTTTCATATTCTGTGTTCTATACTGGCTTTCGGCACACCATTGCTTCAGTAGGTTGGTCAATGAAATATACAGCAACGTGTTTGCATCATTACAAATGAGAGTACAGTACAGACTTGCAGACCCACACTCGTGCAGTGTATTTTCCTCCAACTTGGAAACGTTAGCTGTGTGAGTTTCAGAATAAGAACCTGCCATGCGAACTCCCTCCATTTGGGTTATTTATTTGCTGTAAACAAAATGACACCTCGCTGTAGCTTGGAATCTCTCAGGCACTTTTGAATATATCTACGAGAAGATATATGAATACATTTCCTTGACTGATGGTTCAAAATGCCATCCACACCCGAGTCTGATGAAGATTCTAGCTCCAGCTACCAATTTACAGGAGAGAAGAGAGAAAAGTGTTAACCTATACCATGGGATTGCATTCAGCTTCATCCAGACTGTGGAAAAATCTTCAGGGCATTATTACCTGATTGCCTAACAAACACATTACCAGAAAGACAAAAGAGAAGTGAGATGGAACCCATAGATACTTTAAATGCTTATAAATGAATTATAATATGTGGACTTCATTTGCCTCCTAATTCAAACATACAAATTTAAAAATTATGACGTTCATGCGAACTGTAGATGTGATCACTGACTAGATATTTGATAATTATTTACAAAATATTGCTAATTTTAAAGGCTGTGATAATGGTATAGTGGTTTCTTAAAGATTTGATCATCTTTTAGAGATACAGGAGTTACATACTGAAATATTTACAGGTGAAATTACATGGTATACAGTTAGCTTCAAAATAATATGGGGGGAGGGGTGGCTGAAACCAGGATTGGCCATGTGTAGATTATTGTTGAGGCTGGATAATGGCTACATAGCAGTTCATTGTACTTTTATGTGCTTAAAATTCTCCACAATAAGAAAAAAAATTAATGCCATCGACTTACACTGAACATTTTCTTTGATTCTTGGAGCTTTCTTAGTACTTCCTCAGTGACAGGTTGGACTATCCCTACAAGAATGTGATATAGACACTGATGCTTTTTTGGTAGAAGATTATTAACGCTTAAATGGGGAAAGAATTGCTAACAGATATAAAATTTAGTTTTTATTGTTCTAATGGATTCCCCCTTTCCTTCCCATCCTCAGTTTCTAAACTTGGATAAGGAGGGAAAAAAAAAAACACAACTTAACTTTTCTGGCATTGCCATCTCTATCAGGAAATCCTTTGGCCTTTTTGTAGAGGCAAGTCCCTAACTGAGAACATCCCCTGTGCACTGACCAGGCCCATCATTTAGACTCAGACTTAATTCTCCTGGATTCCATGTAACTTCCAACCAATAAATATGCTCTAGAGAGACTTAGGACATTGGGAATCCAAATGGAAAAACTGTAGTTGTGGACTTTCTGGGGCCCATAGAAAGTTGAGATGAGCCTTTTCCCTTTGCCCTCACATCCCTCCCTATAGTGATATTTGTAGTGGACATTTGTTCTAAGAGTATCGTAATTTTCACTGTTGGATTCTCTTCTCCTCTCCTCCAATAGACTTTAGAGGAAGCTGACCTCACTCCCTGATCTAGGGGTGGTCTTGGATTGGCTAAACCCAATCAGTACATTCCATTCCCTTGGTTATGGCCGTTCATTCTCGGGGAGACATATGCCCCACATTGGTCCAATCAGTGTGTATCTTAGCACTGTTGCAATCCTGTGGCAGAAGGAATCTCTCCTACTGGACTTGAGCAAGGATGATTGTATCCCTGACTTTGTCAGACAATTATCGTGCTACAACTAGGAGAGTAAGTATTAGGATAGAACTCAGGTTGAGGATTGCTGAGCAGAAAGATGAAAAGAAATTGGGTCTTTGGAGACATGACTGAGAAGCTGGATCTATCAACCATGAAACTGCCGTTCCTTGAGACTGTATTTGTTCTGAGGGCCAACAAATCTTGATTGGTTAAGCCAAATGAATTGTGCTTTATTTCATTTGTTTCTAAGAGCATCTTAGCATAAATGGAACATGCTTACCTACTGACATAGAAAAGCTGGAGATAGAATATTTCAGTGAAGAATCCAGGGGTGAGAATATACTGCTCACTTTGCCTCTTAAATGGGTCTATGCTCCATATTGGGTATATTAAAACAAGATTGAGACAATCTAGTTGGAGACATCAAATAAACAAATGTTAGGTGATTAGACAAACTGAAAGACATGATTTTGCTGAGTCTGATCCTGTCTAGTGAACCTGGACAACCAAGTAAAGGGTAGAGGTAATAGGTCAAGATTAGCAGAGTAACCTGAGTGATGTCACTAGATGTCGGGGGCTAGGAGCAGAAGGAAACCCGGGTTTAAACTCTTCCTATTTCTGTTCCCTCTTTGTAAAAACCCATATCAACTGTATAGACCAGAATGCGTGTCCCAGATGGCACTAGATTGCTCCATGAGAATGGACCACACTTGACTTATTCACCTTTGTATGTATTAATTGAATGTCACATGTATGTTAGGCACTGTTGTAGGCACTGGGAAACATTCCAATATAAGGAGATCAGATCAGTAAGCAACTAGACAAGTAAATACTATATAGCCTCTCAGATAGCAATAAATTTCATGGAAAAAAAAAGAAAGTAGAATAAAGCAGGCGAAAGAGTGCCAGGGAAGAGGGACAAAATATATAGTGGCCAAAAAGATGACATTTTAGCAGAAATCTGAGCGACATGAGGAGAGAGCCATGTGGACATCTAGAGGAAGAGATGGCAGCCAGTACAAAGGCCCTTGGTAGGAGCAAGCTTAGCATGTTTGAGGAATGTTAAGGAGAATCAGAGTGGCTGGAAGGGAGTAAATGAGGAGAAGACTCACAGGAGATGAGGTCTCAGAGGTAGTGAGAGGCAGAACATAAGAGTCATGGAGGCCAATCTAGGCACTTTGATTGAATTATGAATTATTTGGAATGCTATCACAAGTTAAATTGGGGAACCACCATGTTTTACTCATTTCTTAGTTTGAAGAAGGAAGTGAAAATTATAATTGCTTATAAAACAATCCAAACAGAACAGAAGTGGGCAAAGAAAAATGCAAATCTCCTCCCTTCCATACCTTCCTCCCATTCTCTCCCATCTAGACACTCACCAACCCCCTCCACCCCTAGAAACAGAAATTAACAATTTGTTGGGTAGTCAACTATACATTTTTCCTAAGCTCATACAAATAGATATCTCCCTGCAACACACATAGAATATGTATGTATGTTTATAATTATTTCTTATTCTTATTAAAATACGATTATATTATGGACTAGTCTCTGCATCTTGCTTTATTTGTGGAACAATATTTTGTGCACCAGGTCAACAGACATCTAACATAATCTTCTCCATCTTGCCATTTTGTTGTTCCTCATTTTCTTACACCTCTCATGAGGATGATGGCAAAGAATAAGATCTGTGATGTAAGTGAGTCCTCCTAAAATTTTCTGATATAATATTCCAGATCATGGATGTCAGTAGAAATAATTAATAAATGATTTTTTACAAGTTCAGCTCACTCTTGGTGCTGAATCAGAATTTTCTATCTTTCCCTCTAATCATCGGTTTGCGCAGGCCTCAAAAGTCATTTTGCCTAGAAATTTGGGACAAAAATCAAGAAAAGGTAAATATTAGAGAGAATCATGGAATTTTGGAATTGAAAGGTACTTAAGATATTACCTGATCTACTCTCCTTCTCTAATTAATTCGATAAATATATACTGAGTGCCTAGTTCTCGGTAGGTACCAAGAAAGATGTTAGAGACAAAAAGTTGTCTAGGACACAATCTCAGTCTTCATCTTAACATCAGGGTAAGTGAAGGCTCAAAGAGATTGGGAGGCTTTTCCAAGACACATTAGGGAAGTGACAAATGTGATTGGAACACAAACCAGTTAAACCAGTTAACCAGTGCAGGGTTCTTTCCATTGTATCTCACAGCATATGGAAGTTTATAACAGTAAATAACTAAAGGCCAGTCCTGAATGCTGTCATTTGCAAAAAGTTTAGCTATTAGAGGTCCATGCAGTGAATGAAAAACTAGTTAGACTGCTCTCATCTATCAGGAGCTGGTAATTTACTCTGAAAAATCTAATTTCATCCCACTTTCTTAGAGGGTAAATTTTATTCCATTTCCTTTTCTCAAGGCTCTGTCATTAGCATATTAAACTAATGAGTGAATCAATTATTTAAAACTGGCAATATTTTTTATTATGTCTAATTAAGTGTTTAATCAGGACATTCTGGTCTTTAATTCTGAAAACGGCATTCACCACAGGATGAATGAAATGACTGGGTGGAACTTTACTAACAACCTCTTGTACGCAGAGGACTAGGAAGGAAGCTGGAGGCTTAGAGGTGAAGATGAACAGGAACGAGTCACAGAAGAGACAGGAAGTGACAACAAGCCTAATCAGCAGCAGCTGAGGATGATGAGTGCATGTTTCTGAACAGACTTGACAGTGGGGAAGGGTAACTACCACCTCAACTTCAGGATATGGTTCCTGGAGTCTCCATTGCACAATAAAACTGATATTTAGGGCAGTTAAAGCATTCTTTGCTTTTCTCTAGACTCCTCTAAGTATTTACCATATCATTTAAGTGTTAGTTAATGAAGTACCTCAATAGTCATACAATATTTTAAAAACCATCTGAAAATTATTTAACCAATAATTATAATGCATTTCAGGAGATGTTTTTGATTTCAAAAGCACATACAATATTTACCAAGTTCACTGAATCTACTGGTATGCCAACATATTACCTAAAGGCCAAACTATCCTAAAACTAACAGTAAATCATAACAAAAAGATCCCAGAAAATGTCCAGGAGCCACTCAAAGCAGATAGGGAAAGTGGGAGACAGAGGTTAATTCACATATGCATTCCTTTATTCAATGAATACTTATTCAGTGCTTCCTGTATACCTGAAACACTCTGATTCTTACTAGAGATATAAAAGATAACAAAACAGTCATGATTCCTACTTTCTCAAAACTTGCAGTTTACCAAGAATATGGACAAACTAGAAATTACAATGCCATATAGTAAATAGTAAGATAATGTTACCAAATCCAAATTCATTCTGCTTACTGCATGACAGACCATTAAATTGGGAGACGAGGTGTTTGGGAAAGGACTAACAACTTTATTTGGAAAGCCAGATGTCTGAGAGGGTGGCAGACTAATGTCCTAGAGAGCCATCTTACCCAAGTCAGAATTCAGGCTTCTTTTATACTAAAAAAGGGAGGAGGTGTGGTTGGTTGATGCAAACTCCTTGGTGTTGGAATCCTTTGTTCTTTTGGCTGCCCACATAGGTCAGGTCACTACGTTCCTATGAACCTCCAACAAGACAAATGTTATTCTCTGTTCTGCCACTTTTTATCTCTATATGAGTGGGAAAATGTTATACCCTTACAGGTCAGAGCCTTGAGAATGGGCTATCCTGTATATTTCAGGCTATAGGCAACATTCTTAACTCAAAGCAAAAACAATAGAATACAAAGGTTGAAGTAAAACCAACAGATCTAATATGGAGTCAGATTTGTTCTTCCCTATTACAATAAGAGTATGTTCTGAATGCTACAGGAATACTCAGGAAAGGGAAGTCAGGAAGCTTGTGAGAGGAAATTGTATGAGGAAATGAGTTGACAGCACCAGACCAGTAGAAGTGAACTTCCTTTTCCAGCAGGAGAAATGAAATATTCTAACTGACCCACTCACTGAAAACAACCAAAAATGTCTGATGGGCTATTTTAAAAATCTTGTATTTTTTCACATGTGTCAGTGAGCAGGAACAAAATTAAGTCTAAAAACTAGACGAAAACAAGAACTCAGGTCAGCAGAGCAGGAAGCTAGCTTTTGCCCTAAGTACATTCTCCAAACAGGGTGAACTTGAGCTTCATTTTTTCACAGACATAGTGTACAGGGGACGGAAGACTTCCCAGTGTTGTCCCCACAATTGTGGAGAGTCCAGTAGGTCAACCATGAGGATTAAGCTGGGATACCAAAGGTATGTACCCACAGTGTAGAGTGAACTAGAAATAAACATACCTCAACTCTCTTTTTACTCCAGGAGACTGCAAATAAAGCTGTTATTTTTAATTTTAGCTCTGAGTGGAAGAGGAAAATAATCCCTTGAGAAATAGTAAAACTTCAAGCCAGCCCCCCAAATATTAGAATTCTGAATGCTCAAAACTTAGGTGACTCCAACCCTCCTCCCCCCCAGAAAAACCCTCTGAAGATGAGATGTTAGCTTAAATCAATTTCAGATTGCCTAACGGCTCTCAGATTCCTGGCAGTAACAAACACAGGTCTCTCTGGGGGAATTTACCTTTAATCCACATTATACATTACACAAAGAAATAAGACACCATGAGTGAAAGCCAGCAGAAACAAAAGAGAGAATTATCAGACCCTTCCCTAAACGCTTCATATATGAGAATTATTTAAAACAACTATCACTAGTAAGTCAAAATAAATAGAACAAGATTAAAAATATGTTTTGGGTGCAGAAACTATAAAAAGTGACCTTGCAGATCTGAAAAGGTACCAAATAAAGTTTCTAGAAATTAAAAATAGAACAATTGAAATTAAAATCTCAATGGTTGAGTTTAACAGCAGAGTAGATTCAGCTGAATTAACAAAATTAATGAAATAGAGATATATTCCAATTACTATATCTCTAGCAACCAGAATGCAGCACAAAGAAAGATGCAAAGTCATGGAAGAAATGAAAGAGAAATTAAGAGAAGTGGAGGATAGAGTGAAGTGATCTAGCATCATCTAGAGTATGTCAGAATCTACTAGCCACTCAAAAGGATCCAAACTCTCTATTTCCAGGACACATAGACTGTATTTCTTAGCCTCACTTGCATTCCAGTCAATGAACACAAAAATTATGTGTGCCTGTTCTAGATTGGTTCATAAAACACCTTTCATGTGTGTTCCTCCTGGTTCTTTTCTCCTTCTGGCTGACTTCGGTGGAGATGCCTTTGGAAAGCCATATGTTTAAGAAGCAGTGCTTCTGTCAGCTGGGTCCCTGAATGACCATGTAGAGGAGATTAACCCTGCCTAATTATGCATCTGCTCATGACTGTTAAGAAATAACAGAGATCTATTGTGTTGAGCCACTGCATGTTTGGGTCCATATGTTACCACAGTGTAACTCACTGGACATGTACTAGAGGCAACACTTTAAAGACAATGGCAGATAATTTTCTAGAATGGATGAGAGATCCAATCTCCTATATAGGAATCCAAAGAAATGGAAAGTAGGCAAAACCAGCAAATAAACAAAATCCATACTAAAGTGCATTATAGAGAAACTGCAGAACACTACAGACAAGAAGATCTTAAAAGTAACTGGAAAAAATGCCAAGTTACCTTCAAAGAAATAATATTTCAACTGAGAACTGACTTCTCAACAATAACAATTAAGTCACAAGAAAGTAAATTGATATCTTGAAGATATATTCAGAGAGACAATATTATCTTACAATTGCATGCTTACAGAAATATCTTTCAAGAGTAAATCCAATGTAAAAACACTTCTAGATAAACAAATACTAAGAATTTATCACCAAAGGAAGCTTACTAAGGAAATACTAACAGATACACTTCAAGTAGAGGGAAAGTGATTCCAGGTGTAAGATCTGAGGATGAATGATGAAAACAAAAATATAAGTGGATAAACTTAAGTATTGACTATAAAGTATATATATATATAAAACTATATATATCTATATAGATATAGTCATTTCATTGACTATGTGAAATGACAATTACAGTGTCTTAAGTGGTTCAGAATAATAAAATGACAATACATTAAAACAACAGAATTAAGTCAAGAGCTGGAGGTTGGGATTGAAAGGTTGAGTCCCTTTTATTTGGGGGAAGGAAGTAAAGATATTGAATAAATTTAAACTTTGATGATACAGGCCTGTTACAATTTCTAGAATCAAAATAGTGTATATTACTCTAAATTATGAAGGGGGATAAAGTAATGATAAAAAATTGTCAAATGATACAAAAGGCAGCAAAAAAGGAGAGAAAAAAATTTTTTAATGTAGAATAATTAAATGGTCCATAATTAGATGTTTGAAAATACATTTAAGTATATTGTTAGCTACAATAAATATAAATAAGCTAAGAGTTCCAGTTTTAAAAAAAGATTGTTAGACCAGATAAATATCCAAAATATAGCATATGCTGCTTACAAGAGATAAGGAAAAACTATAAGGTCACAGAATAGCTGAAAATCATCAATTGGGAAAAAATATGTTAAGATGAATTCTAACTAAAAGATTATATATATTAATATGTAATAATAATAAAGTATATTATTTTACATACAATTAAAGATTATTATATACTGAAGAATAGAATTAAAAACAATACATTCTAGGTATTAAAAAATTATTGTATAATAATAAAAAGTTCAGTTAACCAGGAATGTACAACAATTCCATCCTTTTAACAACTAAAAACACAGACTTAGAATATATAAAATGAAAACTAACAACATTCAGGAAGAAATTTAAAAATCCATCAACATAGTGGGAGATATTAACATACCTATTTCAAAAACTCATAGAGCAAGCCAAAAATAATCAGCTTAGATACAGAAAATTTGAACAACGTAATTGGCAGATTTATCAGTTGGGTTCATATAGAACAATGCGATCAACAAATGCAGAATAATTTTTTTTCAAGCACAAACCAAACATTTACTAAAATGGAACACATAAAATGGGCCATAAAACTGATTAATAAAAGTTTAAAATATATAATTCTGCTGACTACAGTGAAATTCTTAGAGATCAACAATAGAAAGCTGACTGGGAAAAAAACTCATATATTTGGAAATTAAGAAGTACACTTTTCCACTAATTGTGGGTAAATAAATCACAATGGAAATTAGTTTATATTAAATTTAACACAGAATTGCCAACATGCAACAATTTTTGACCTACAAAAATAGCAATTTTATTAAAATTAACCTAATATTTAGAAATGAACTCTAACCAAAATACTCCATTATTAAAACGTGGGGATATAGCTAAAGCTGTACTATAAGAAAATGTATAGCCTCCCAAACATTTTTTTAAAAGAAGGTCTGAAACTAAATATGTCAGTTATTTAACTTGTGAAGATAAAACTCAAAGAAAACAAAAGGAAGAAAGTAATGACTGAAGACCAAAAAAAAAGGTGCTTTGAGGGAATTGAAAACAAACAAAAAACCCAGTTTGATTGAATGCAGCACAGGATGGGTGAGAGACTAGTCTGGAGAGTCACACAGGGACAAACCACAATGTGTATTTTTGCCATATTACATTAATTATGAATTATATAAGCTATATTACTTATTCGGTTTATCAAACTTCATTCTCCTAAAGAAGGAAGGTCAACGTTGCCTGAACTCACAGTGGGTATTGGCTGCCATGCACAGCCATTTGAAGTCTGAATTTTCAAGATGTTCTGGTCTGTGTGCTGTTTTTGAATCTTGGATACATACATATAATAGATACCACACATACACACACATCCATGCACACACACAAATATATTTACACACACATCCATCCATACATATATACATGAGTTTTTGAAATAAGCAAGAGGAGGTAGATGGAATGCAATTAATCAACATCTAGAACTCTCTTATAAAAGCAGAAAAGTGTACAAATGGATTGTTTGTTTCTGATCTTTTGAATTTAGAAACAAATGGATTTATGAACTAACCTATTTTTAAGTAGACGATAGTGTCTCCACCGATCTTTAGTTGTGGTCCATAACCTGACTATGGAAAATAGTATCTTATAAGCCAAACACCAGCAGGACAGAACTTCTAGTTAATACCTATGAAGCATTTATCTTAAATTGATTGGTTCTTCTGTCACATATTGACAGTTTGGCTGGCCCTTTCTAAGCAAGAGAATCCTTTAAAAAGCTTGCTGTGATAATCCTTTTACAATACTCTGATGGACCACTTGTTAGAACTAATGTGTCCTAAACCACAGTGGTCTCTGCCAAATAAGTTCACATGTGTGGGCTGCTTAGTAATTTCAGATTACTTTTATCACCATGGACTGTTGTGTATTGTTAATAATGCAACAACCAGCTTATTATCCATTGTCAGAAGATCTGTTTGACCACCATTAATGTTTTCAGAAAAAAAAATTCCCTTCCAATGAATTTTCTTTATATGCTTTTGCTCTGATTCTTCAGGTCTTTCAGAACTGAAGCTCTGTAGAAAACACGAGAGTTACTCGCATATGCCAGTTGGCAGGCTAGCTCGAGATGTAATTGAAGACACATTTTTCCATGGATTAAAGTGTTTTGTTTAGAAATACATTTCCTATTATACTTTTTTGCACATTTAATTTTTTTTCAGAAATAGTTCCTTTCATGGTTTCCTTTTTTTAAAAAAAATATTTAATAATGTGAGAAGAGGTTTGTTGTGGTTTGGGTGTGGCTAAACCAGTTGTGGCCCTTCAAATATTCATGCATTGGAATAATCACATCCTTTTTTATGGGAAACCATTCTGTTTTTCTCACAAAAACTCACGAGAGTTTGCAACTTCCGTTTTCCTTAAATCTGGGTCACACAGGACTATAAATCTTAGGCTCTTGGGACCAAAAGGCCATATATTGCTTAAGGGACTTTTTCCATGAGTCCAGAGGTTTTGTGATAGGGTGCTACCATCTCTTCTCATCGTCCTCTTCTGGGACAGCCGTTCACGTGTTGGAGAAAGGCAAGAACTGAATGTCACTTAGAGAAAAGAGGCAATCAGCAAGTGGAGGTTTCCTTCATTGTTCAACCCTATTCTGGTGAACAGGCTTTGCGTTGCTGGTGGAAATTCAAGCGTGAAGCCAATTTTTATGCTCTAGATGACAAAAAAATGCAGCTAATTCCAAAGGGTTTCTCCTTCTTTCCCTGGCAGCTGGTGTGTTTACATAGTGGGGATAAAAGGCCTGACATCTGTGTTTACATTTCTACGTAGCAGGGTCCCCCAAACCCACAGTTAGGAATCATTTATATCCAAGCACCTCTGCCCCAGAATTACAACAGCAAAGTCTTTCAACTTCTCCTCGGCAAGGGCCTTTGATCTCCCTGTGCAAAATGCTCTCTGATGAGTTGTGATTGGAAGAAGAGGGCTGGGAAGGTTTTATTCTTTGACAGCTTCCTTCTCTCTTTCCACCCCCAACCATATAGGAACATGACCCAGGCCTTTAAGTATCCAAACCTCTTTCTATAAATTCAATTGAGTCATCAGAATAAAGTTAAAACAGACTGGTGCAACTAAAGCAGTGTGTTCTCAAAATAATTTGCATTTTTAATAAGCATTCCAGTTGACTCTGATTTCTGATTCCAGGTAGATTAGAGTCACCTGGGTTGCTTATAAGATGTGAAAACTCCAGAACCCTATGGAAACCTACTGAATGTGCATTTCCAGGTGTGGGTCTAGAAATCTGTATTTTTCACATCTTGATATGAATCTTATGTATATCGTTGTTTATATACAATCTTATGTATATGTAAGATATACAATCTTATGTATATCAACCCTTAGAGTAGGCGGACACTAGAGGGTGGGAGTTTTAATTTGAGGGTTAGGCTATACCGGTCTTTGTCCAAGACACCATCTCAACCTCTGACCCTTTCAATGAGACCAACGTGATGGTGGTCTCCCCAAGGTGTAATCAGTGTAAGTTGATGAAATGAAATCATCTTCTCTGAAAGTGTGAATGTCTTATTAAATTTTTTCTGGATGCATTATTCTATTTTCTATTCATAAAATTTTGACTTGTAAATTGAGGCAAAGTAGTTTAGCAGGTTAAGAAATATTTATAGAACCAACTTTACAGAAATTTGATCTTAGACCTGATCTAAATTTTAATTGTTTAGTTTATGCTATACCTTATTATCTGAAATGACATTCCACTTTTTAAAAGTTGATTTTTAAAAACTGAGGTAATTATAGATTCATATACATTTGTAAAACATAATACAGAGAGATCTTCTGTACCCTTTATCTAGTTTCTTCAATGGTAACATTTTGCAAAACTATAGTACGGTATCACAACCAGGATCTGACATTGATACAATCCACAGATCTTACTCAGATTTCCCCAGTTTTACTTGTACTCATTTGTGTGTGTGTGTGTGTGTGTGTTTGTGTTTAGTTCTATACAATTATATCACATGTGTAGGTTTGAGTATCTACCATCACAATCAAGATACTGAACAGTTCTATCACCACAAGAATTTTGGGGTTTCCCTTTTATAACTATACCCATCTCTCTCCTGCTCCCTCTCTGAACCCTTGACAACCATCAATCTGTTCTCTCTTGCTGGGTTTTTGTTGTTCCAAAAATGTCATATAAATGGAATCGTACAGTATGTAATATTTTGGGATTGCTATTGGGATTTTCACTCAGCATATTTCCCTGGAGATTCCCTGGAGTTGTTGCATATATCAGTAGTTCTTTAATTTCAATTACTGAGCAGTGTTCCATGGTATGAATATACCACTGTTTAATCAGTCATTCATTGAA
The DNA here is from genome assembly GCF_937001465.1 of Orcinus orca. NCBI lineage: Eukaryota > Metazoa > Chordata > Mammalia > Artiodactyla > Delphinidae > Orcinus > Orcinus orca. Next base: position 34,657,180 of record NC_064571.1, read on the forward strand.
GGACACCTGGGTCGTTTCCAGTTTGGGGTTATTATAACTAAAACTTCTGTGTACAGGTTCTTGTATGAATACAGCCATACTGATATTTTTTACCCTTTTCAATTTTTATAATTTTTAGGCCAATCACAAACTATATCATAACCATAAAATCTTTCCATACCTCACCAACCCCTGTCATTTCCTCTTCTCATTTCCCTTCCCCATAACATCTGGACAATTCTGCTGTGAGAAAGTTGTGAAAAAGCTGGTCACAAGAGCTAAAGGTGCTTTCCTGTTGGGTATAGTTGAAGAAGCTGCCTAGAGATCAGATGTCCAAGGGAAGGTCAAGGTCTTCACATACTGTAGCTCTGGATCCATCTGTGGTCCACAGAGCCAAAGATCACTAGAGCAGTGGGCATTAGAAATAAAGTTATAATTATCACTACTACACCACCACAAAGACCCCTAAAAAATCACTTAAAAGAGAGACTCTGCATGGGGCTCATAGTCTCAAGATATATGTTATCAAAAGCAATATAGTTGCACTCACTGGGCAATAAGGCTTGGGAAAGCATGGGTCCTACATCTTCTGGTATTTTGGTGAAGACTGAATAGTGAATGTCAATGCCAGTCACACCTCAGATACTGGCTGTGCTAATTTGTGACCAGGTGTAGAAGACATGTACCTACAGCCAAGAGATGTTAATATCCATAGAATTTTGTTGACGGTTCTGTCCCTTACACTTTTGTGTTTGTTTTATTTCCATTTTCAACTGTGAAGGAGAAACATTTATTAACAAATTCCTAAAGAGCTCAGTTTCTAGTTTTATATGTCTGCAATCGGAAAATGTTCGTTGCCTAAGGGTCTGCAGCATAAAGCAAAATTGTGTGTAATTCCTAAATAGTTATGGAATTTCAAGCACAAGTTCACTTAGAGTATTAATGACTTTAATGAAGACAGACATCTAACTTAAAATCAACAAATCATTAGACTTCCAGTAAAAGTGTAAGCAATGTCTAATTAATATAATTGTTTATTATTTTCCTCAATAAAAACGTTGGTCCTTAAGTCTAATGGTGCCTCAAAGATCAACTGACTAGTAAGGAAGGCAACCAGCCAATGACTTGAGGCCATTTAGCCAAAAGAGTACTTTCTACCTACTATCCTCCAACAGACTAATATCAATTATTATTATTGTCATATTTTGGTATTACTATTATTTGATCTGGTTTTATCTGAATAAATTCAAACATTATGGGGTATAGACTTAGCCTCAAAGTACTCTATCAAGTGCAAAGCAGTGTGATATTAGAAATATAAGTTATATTTTCCATTGTTCTTGAAAAAACCTTTTTGGGTTCAAGTTGCACTCTTATAGGGGCCTTATTTTACACTAGCTCTAACCTATGGAGAAACAGGTGGCTGCCTTGTGATCACTGAGGACGGTCAGCCCAATAGTTCCGCTTCATAGATGAGGAGTTCATGTAAACTAGCCAAGGTTTCATAGTTAGAGAATGGTAGAATAGAAATTAGAAGCTAGGTTTCTGTGACTCCAAAATTCCCATTATACATTCTTCATGCTGAAGAAAAATAATCAGGATATGTGAATCACTAGCCTTAGCCCTCTCCACCAAGTATATTCCATATTATGAGAGTAACTTCCTCCCTTGAGAAACAAGGAGTAAGTAGGCAAGCAAATTCCTTGAGGAACACAAAATATTTAATTGCTATTTGTCATTTCTCTTACTCAGGATAAGATTAATTAACTCTGATCTTTCCATTTGCACGGAACTAATGTAATGGCTTAATAATTGCTTCTTTAAAAAGAGACTCTTCTGAGAAGATATCATATGAATTAATCTGAAATCTCTTCACTCTTACTACTGTCTGAACTTGTTTTAAACAAAAGAAGTCTGTGATTAAAACAAAAAAAAAGCCAAACATTTCAAATCTGGTGGTGAAAACCCTTTTCATCATGCTCACAGATACCATCAGAGTCCAAGAAATACTGCAATGTATCAAGATGTATATTTTCGAGCTTGATGTAAATGACAAGGTCTCAAGCTGCTGTGTGACTCCAGGCCAAAACTAGACAGTTCCCAAATTCTTCAAAGTTATACCCAGTAAGAAGCACTGCACATAGGCTGTTGATGTGTCAAAAACTTAATTTTCCATGACAAGCTCCATTGAGGAGTGAGGAAAGTCAATAGCCTGAAGTTCACATTACCTTGGACAGCGGCTAGAAGAGGGTAAAATAAAGGAAGAGACCATAAACTCTGATAAGCAGTGATTTACCAATTAGATGCGAGAAAAATAAAGAACCATTAAAATGACAAAATACCATGAGTCATTAAGGGTTGGCCTAATTAAATAATAGCCCAATGTAAACCAGAGATTTGTGCTCTACCAGCTGCAATGTGTGTTTATCAAAATAATGGAAATTGACACGCATTGTACACATGGCCTCTCTTTAGCTGTCTCTTTTAACATCTATCTGGAGGTCACCTAGGGGAATATGCCTCCAACCTAAACTAGTCACTCTCTTATTTCTGTTGTAACCCAGTTCCCAGTGGAGCATTTATTGCCTTGTCCTGCCTGATGGACAGAATGATGACTTTTCTTGAGTCTTACAGTTTTTCTACCTTTGCGTATTTTGCTTTACTCAGTCATGTTTCCCGACAGTGTTAACATCTGAATGTTTCTTTTGGCAAAGCATCCAGAGCAGCAGTGCTCCAAGTGTTGCCCTTCAGGGACTTTGGGAAGGGTGTGAATTGGGCGGGATCCCTGTACGTCACCACTGTTACACATTATCAGCATATTATATCTGCCCAATGGACTTGTGGCCATGCAATCCTTGACCATGTCAGTACATGATCTGAGCTAGAGAATGGCAACTCCAGGACGTAATATGATTTCCTCCAAAAATAGCCTCCGTGCTCCTCTTCCTCTGTTCTCCTAAGCTTCTGATTTCCCAAAGCCTAAGGATACGTGGAGTTCCATACAACATGACCTCTATCAGTACCGCCTGAACATGTGCCATTTGAAGGTCCAGTTGTTTGTTCTATTGTTTACCCCCAATTTCTTCTTCTTCTTACATGCTTTAAAATATTTATTTTCACATTAGTTTCACCTTAGCAACTGTGCTAGCCCAGGCATCAGTGACTTTTCTGGTCCTTTCAGCTGCGTTGGCTGTCGTTCCATTCTCCTCACACCATCCAAGTGCCTAAAAATCTCACTGTGTTCTCCTCAATATCGCAAATGTGATGTTGTGGCCTCTTCCAGGATATAAATCACCCCCACTGATGGCAACTCTTTTGAAACATTCTGCGGCCTCTAGTCACTCTGATCAATTATCTGAAATAACGGATGCGGTCATGAGCACCAAGCTCCTGTCTGACAAAATCATCCTACCCTTGAGTCTAGTACAGGTCATACCCTTCCCTTGGCTGTACCTTCAGTTCCTGGATGAGCGTGAAGGACCAGAGGGTGTCACTTGACTGGTGTAATCTATTTCAAGAGCAGCAGAATTTGGTGCCTAGAAGCAAAAGCTCCCTAATAATACTACCACGGTGTTTCTTTCTTTATTCTCATTTTGTGAAAGCTGTCCAGCTCTTCTTGATGTTTCCTTCTTTCTTTGGTTATGCCCATGTGCATAAGTGGTTAGATTGTTTTAGTCAGTCACTAAAAACCATCTGAGTTGGATTGAGCCCTCACTGCTTCTCTTAATCTCCAAGCTCCTTTATTGGTCCTGAACTTTTCAAGATTTGTGTTGATTCTTTCGTTAGGAAAAAAAATCATGAAATTTTGTCAAGAAAAAGTGATAAAATAGCAGGGTAATTTATTGAACATGTCTATTTATATGCCAGACATGGTGCTAAGCACTTAGTATACTGTGTAGTGAATAATACACAGTCCCTTCCCTCTTGGAGCTTGCAGTCTACTGGGTAAGACAGACAATGAGTAGATAAGCAAACAAATTAATATATAATTAAAAATTGATGAAAGTATGCAGGTGAAGCACATAAAATAGTGCCTGGAACACAGTTAATGTTGAACTAGTAAAAATAATTATTTCTGTTAATAATAATTATAGTATAATAATTAAATTATCCTTATACAAAATATGACAATATTATTATATAAGAGAGTGGGTATTCTGGCTATCTATTGCTGAATAACTAATCACCCCAAAATTTAATGACTAAAAACTACCATTTATTTTGCTCATGAATCTGCAACTTGGGCAAAACTCAGTGGCATCAGTTGGGCATCTCAACTGGAAGTGGGAGGATCTTCTTTCAAGATGGCTCAGTCACATGGCTGCAATTAGCTCGGAGCTCAACCAAGGCTGTAGGCTGCAGGCCACATTTCTCTCCATCTGAGTCTTGTAGTGGGGCTTCTTGGGTTTTTTTCACTGCTTGGAAGCTGAGTTCTAAGAGTAAGTCAAGTGAAAGAAAGTAGAAGCTGCCCTTCAAGCCCTGAACCTAGAAACCAGCATCATCACTTCCACCATATTCTATTGGTCTAATAGTCATGGAGCCTGCTCATTTTCGAGAGGCCATAGATCTCTCTTTTTAATGATAGGAGGGTCAATAATTTGTCTAAAATTTGTCTTTTTTTTTTTTTTACAAAATACCAATTGATTTGACTACAGCATGTTTACATTTTAAAAGCAATTTCTCTTTTCATTTTGGATCCTTGTGTAAGATAGGTTGAATAAATGAAGTTACCCTCACTCCACAGGCAATGGAGATAGTGGGATTTTGACCTGTTTAAGGTAACAGTCATACTCTAGAAAACCTGGGGAGGTTTGCTTCCTCCCTGGCCCCAGATACTTCCTACAACTTTGTCCAGTTTGTGATTGGACTTTGACCAATCGTACATACTGGCCTGTGGCTCAAGAAGAATATAGTTTTGATGGTCAGACCAGGGTACCACTGGTACCCAAGTTTTATGATACCCAGTTGCAGAATGTCTCACCATGTCTCTGAGGCCTCATTATTGAGGTCATTGTTCAGTTTGGGTATACCATCTGTTGTCCCAGTCTTCCTAAGTGATTTTCCTGGCTGGTTTCCCTTTTCACAGGGAATAGAATGAGTTGTCAAAAGCCTAGTACATTCTTTTATGAATTGTAAAGCCATCAGGATTTAATTAGGGAAAAATTCTTCAGCAACAATTGATTTGTTCAACCATCATTCAATTTGAAGTACTCTCTGCTTATTAAAAACTACTTGAAAGTTGTTGGATGCTCAGCTCTGGGTTTTTGAGTATGTCTCCATCTACTTTATATCCTGTCCTTAGCAAGTTTACCATAAGTAGATTACAGTTTGAAAACTGCCTCTAGTTGGAATTTGTTAGAAACTTTCATTTAACACTGATTCTTCTTAGATGTCTGTAGATTCTGATAACTAAACTAAAAAATAGATTTGATTAAACCTGACAGCTTTGAGTTTTCATAAAGTGCTTTAAACCATTGCTCAGCATCTAAGTTTTTGGAAAATCTACTTCGTGTTTGTCTCTAACTCCTTTTGCCTGAATTTTTAGTCTCCTTTGTGTTTAGAGAAAAGTTGCAACCACATGTTTCTGATTCATTTATAACTAACGTATAGAATTAGCTCATGAAGCCATTTTTTTTGTAAAAACATGTACTTTCCAGTTGTATATAATCCATTTTAAGCCCTTTCTTTTCTTTATATAAGAAAACAATTCTGCTACATTTTACCTGAAAATCAAAAATTGTTTTTTTTCCAAGATGCTGGAGTCATTGACAGTACTTAAGCATTGCCCCAAACTCTCAGTCTCTCCATGTTTACCTCAGTTTGGATAAGGATTTATGAAAATGTCTTTGGATCATTGGGCCATCTTTGACCAGTGTGTAGTTGAAGTTTCCCCAGGACCCAAAGAACATCCATTTATCTAGTTATCTACTTAACAGGCTATTTCCAATTTTTAAAAATTGGAAGAATAATAGTTTCACATGGAAAGATGAACATCTTTGTAAGCCCAACAAAGAAACAGTACGTGTGGATCAAATGCAGGTCAAAGTATAAAGGAAACAAGAAAATAGAAACCTTAAGAAACTAAACTACTGGAAGAGAGCCACTAGAGGAAATGGTGAGGGTGAGGTGAGGAATGGATATTGTAACAGTGGTTCTAAACCTGGCTAATAACCTGTTACCTGGATGAACATCTGTTTCATAAGTACAGATTCCTGGGTCTCAGGATGGGTTGGTCTAGGCATCTGGGAGCTTTTTAAAAACTCCTTAAGCCATTCTGATGATAAGCTTAGTTATTGGAAATAACCTGCAAACTCTTCACACACATGTGCACACAGACACACACACAAATGCACAATTATCAAGAGGAAATTAAGATTCAATCTGGGCTACATCACTATATCTTCATCCCCTGAAATCTGACTCTGCCCTTCCTCAAACTTTAGGAATAAATCTCAGGAAAATCAGCAGCCTTACCTCTACAGAATAGAGGGTACAGAGTATTTCTTCTACCAGGTCTCAACTCAGAGCCTGAGTTGGGAGGACAAAACACTATAGATGGCTATTAAGATCGAGAATTGAAGAGAAGTGTTCACCTGGTATCCCTTTAATCTTTAACTTCTAGCTCACAACTTTACTATGTGCTTAATGACGAAAGTCCAGCGTCATTGCTGAGGCATTGACAGATGTTTAAATCCTTTAAACCAGGATTATATTATATACATTTTCCTGCCTTGTGGAATCTTGTCAATGCCCTCAATGGAATTTCTCAATTGCCCAAATGGAGTTGAATAAACAGGTTGGTGATTGCTCCAAGTGATTAGAGCCCCGAGACACCACATTGCCGGTCCAGTCAGGAAGTGCTTTCCCAACATCTGCCTTGAGGAACACCCAGTACCAGGATTGATTGTTTCAAGATAATGTTTGGGAATTGGTCCAACTTGGTTTCCACAATTAAATGCACCAATTAAAATCTCTTCTTATGATTTTATTAGACTAGCATTTTCAACAGCCATTAATGAGCCAAGTACTATGCAATTTTATAAATAAAAGGATTCAGGCTATCATTATGTATAAATCCTCCCCAAGTCACCTGCTCTCATCAGAAGGCACGATCCGAAAAAAGAAATGACAGTGTTTTGGAAAATGTTGACATTTGTAAATAAAATCTGGCAGCAAATTTCTTGGCAAAATGAATACTCAAGTCAACATGTCTCAATTTATTGCTACATGAATCAGAAATTAATTCTTCCTCAATCATTCTGATACTTCTGAACTCTGACATGGTTAACAGAGTCTGAACACTCCACAGGTACCTAGACTCAATACAATAAGCTAAAATAAATATAAATGGTTGAAGAGGGAAGTAAATTAGTTTTCTTGAAATTTTCTGGAGAATTGAGTTTACAGTGACTAGAATGTATGAGGCTGCCAAAGGGATGGGAGTTAGGGGATGGGCAAAGTGGAATTATTATGTCTTTCATGTCCATAAAGGTTTTTGTGTTCCCTGGGTGATAACAAACACCAAACACTGAAAGTATATATTGGCAAGGAGACATTGTTGCTGGAAATGTTTTGCATTCAGCTTCTTTCATTACTTTTTCCATCTCCAAGGAGCAATGCATGCTCTAAGTCTCCTTCTGGAGTCCTTTCATCCCATCCCTGCCCTTGTCATCTAACCTTCCAACCAAATATCAGAGAGGTATGAAAACATTCAAGAGTCTTGCTGAGGAAAATATATTTGCTGTTAATGTTGCTTGGCAAAACACCTTGATGGGGTATTTTGTTTCTGAAAAGTTAAGCCCCGAGTCAGGATGTAGAGGGAAGGAAGCAAAATAAGGGGGACACTGAACTACTCTTACATAAAAAGGTGTGGTTAGAGAATTGGAATTCAGACAAAGCAGAATATCAGAGTAGGAGGGAATTAAGAGACAGCAAAGCCCCTGAGCCTTCTCTACTCCTGTCTCAGTTGCCATCCACCTCATAGGTCTACTAAGATCATGGCTTAACGGGTCTTGCTATCCCCCGCCTTGCTCTGCTACAGTCCATTCTCCACAAAAGCAACTAAGAGGAACTTTTAAAAATGTAAACTAGAAGATGGGGGAGTCAGTTTTCTACCATCATTCCCCAAAGAACATTGATTTTTTGACAGCCACCTACAGAGGAGGCCAGTAGTTCAGTAGAGAAGGTCCAGCACACTGTTAGAGCAAAAAATTCAAGAATAGATGCATTGAGGAGGGTAAGAAAAATAGTTTCACTTTATCCTTGCTACCCCTTCCCCAAAGCACCACAGCTCAGTGTCAAGAGAGACTCTTTCAGCCTGTGATTTCTCCCACAGTGGAAAGTGTGGACATGGTGAGTGAATGCCCAGCTTCCCTACCACGTGGGATGCTATCCAAGAGGCCAAGAGCTATGCTGATGTGATCAGCATAGCTGAGGGTTTGGGAGAGGCTGGGAGTGCAGCAACCAGGACTTGTAACTCATCAAAGGGTCACAGATCTTACTATACTGCTCTGTTGATGTAGTGAGGAAGCTACCCACAGGCTGCTTGGGGCTTATCACCTGCAGACCCCCCCAGGTGCTCACAGGCCCTCCCAATGCTCTGTGTGCCTCACGCACCCCCTGTCTCCTCAAGTGCGCCACTCCCACCACAAGCTTTTACAGATGGCTCCCAAGCACACACAAGAAACAGAAAGCTGGCCAACTCTGTGGGACTGGGAGAAATCACACACCTTAAGCAATTCAGAGTACGGCACTCAGGAGGCTCTCAGTACCAGTCTGACTTTGCAGGATTGAAAGAAGGCATACAGTCTTAAGAATTTTCCCTCAAGAAGTATGCAAACTACATGGAAAAAAAAAAAAAAAACCAAAACAGCAACAACAAGAAAACCACTAAAGGCCAATATCCCTAATGAACATAGATGCAAACATTCTCAACAAAATTGAATTCAACAGCACATTAAAAGGATCATATACCATGATCAAGTGGGATTTATCCCTAGGAGGGAAAAATGGTTCAACATATACAAATCAATAAATGTAATAAAAGAATAAAGGATAAAAACCATATGGTCATCTCAACAGATGCAGAAAAAGCATTTGATAGATACAGTAGCATTTCATAATGAAAGCTCTCAACAATTTAGGTATAAAAGAAATATATCTCAACATAATAAAGGTTATATATGACAAGCCCACTACTAGCATCACACTCAAAGGTGAGAAACTGAAAGATTTCCTCTAAGCTCAGGAATGAGACCCACTTAGATCAGGAGAGTAGCCCACTCTAGCCACTTTTATTCAACATGGTACTGGAAATTCTAGCCAGAGCAATTGGTTAAAGAAAAGAAATAAAATCCATTCAAATTGGAAAGAAAGAAGTAAAATTGTTCTGTTTTGCAGATGACATGATCTTATAAATAGAAAACCTAAAGTCTCCACCAAAAAAACTGTTAGAACTAATAAGTGAATTCAGTAAAGTTGCAGGATACAAAATCAACATGCAGAAATCAGTGCCGGGCTTCCCTGGTGGCGCAGTGGTTGAGAGTCCGCCTGACGATGCAGGGGACGTAGGTTCGTGCCCTGGTCTGGGAGGATCCCACATGCCGCAGAGCAGCTGGGCCCGTGAGCCATGGCCGCTGAGCCTGCGCGTCCTGAGGCTGTGCTCTGCAACGGGAGAGGCCACAACAGTGAGAGGCCCGCGTACCGCAAAAAAAAAAAAAAAATCAGTGCCATTTCTATACAAAAACAATGAACTATCCCCAAAAGGAATTAAGAAAACAATCCCTTTTACAATAGCATCAGAAAGAACAACTTACTTAGGGGTAAATTTAATCAAGAAGGTAAAGATCTGTACACTGAAAACTATAAAATATCGATGAAACAAATTGAAGAAATCACAAATAAATGGAAAGATATTTCATGTTTATGCATCAGAAGAATTAATATTGCTAAGATGTCCATACTACCCAAAACAATCTACAGATTCAATGCAATTCTTATTACAATATCAATTGGCATTTACCATAAAATAGAGAAAATAATCCTGAAATTCATATGGAACTACAGATAACCCTGAATAGTTAAAGCCATCTTGGGCAAGAAGAACAGAGCTGGAGGAGTCACACTTCCTGATTTCAAATTATATTACAAAGTTGTGGTCATCAAAGGAGTATTGTACTGGCCTAAAAACAGACATACAAACCAATGGCATGTAAGAAAGCATCCAGAAATAAATCTGTGCATATATGGGCAACTAGTCTTCAACAAAGTCACTAGAAATACACAATGGGGAAATGATAGACTCTTTACTAAATGGCATTGGGAAACTGGATATCCACATGAGAAAAAATGAAATTGAGCTCTTACACCATAGACAAAGATCAACTCAAATTGGATTAAAGACTTAAACATAAGATCTGAAAGCATAAAACTCCTAGAAGAAAACATAGATTAAAAGCTCCTTACCATTAGTCTTGGCAACGATTTTTTCATCTGACACCAACAGCACAGTCAACAAATGCAAAAATAAAGAAGTGAGACTACATCAAACTAAAAAGTTCCTGCACAGCAAAGGAAACAATCAACAAAATGAAAAAGCAACCTACAAAATGGGAGAAAATATTTGCAAACCATGTATCTGATAAGGGGTTAATATGTATCAAAATGTATAAGGAACTTATATAACTCAATAGCAAAAACAACAAATAACTCCATTTTAAAAGTGAGCAAAGGGCTTGAATAGACATTTTTCAAAGACAGACAAATGAACAATAGGTATATGAAAAGGTGCTCAACATCACTAATCATCAAGAAAATGCAAATCAAAACCATAATGAGATATTACCTCACACTTGTTAGGTTGACTGTTACCAAAAAGTCAAAAGATAATAAGGGTTGGCTAGGATGTGGAGAAAAGGGAAACTTTATACAGTGTTGCTGGGAATGTAAACTGGTACAGCCATTATGGAAAATAGTATGGAGTTTCCTAAAAAAATAAAAATAGAACTACCATTGATCCAGCAATCCCACTTCTGGGTATGTATCCAAAGGAAATAGAATCAGTAGCTCAAGGAGATATCTGCACTCCCCTGTTTATTGCAGCGTTACTGACAGAGGCCAAGATATGGAAGTAATCAAAGTATTCATCTAAGGATGAATAGGTAAAGAAAATGTGGTATAGGTACACAACAAAATACTATACAGCCTTAAAAAAGAAGGAAATCCTGCTGTCTTCAACAACATGGATAGAGCTTGATGACATTACGTTAAGTGAAATAAGTCAGACATAAAGACAAATACTGCATGATCTAACCTATATGTGGAATCTAAAAAGGTTGAATTCAGAGTAACAGACAGTAGAATGATACTTACCAAGGGCCAGGGGGTGGGAGACATGGGGAGATACTGGTCAAAGTACAGAGACTTTCACTTATAAGATGAATAAATTCTGAAGACCTAATATACATAATGATGACTATAGTTAATAAAATGTATTGTATACTTGAAGTTTGATAAGAGAGTAGAACTCAAGTGTTCTTACCACACACACACACACACACACACAAATGTTTACTGTGCAGTTACCAAAAATGGTAACTGTGTGTTAATTGGCTGATTGTGATAATCAATTCTCAATGTATATGTATACCAACACATCGTGTACATCTTAAATGTATACAATTTTTGTTTGTCAGTCACACCTCAATAAAGTTGGGGAAAAAATGTAGATCATATCACGACTTCCCATCCCTTTTAGAATAAAACCCAAACTCTCTGCCTTGTGTCAAAAAGATCTTGTGTGCCTGGCTCACCATTGCCCCTTTGACCTCTTCTCTTTCACCCCATAACTCCCGTCCTCGAATCTACCCACACTGGACTCCTTGTCATTTCTCCAATGTGCCAAACTCCTTACCATCTCAGGGTTTTACATTTTGTGCCCTCTCTGCCTGGTATGCTCTTAACCCAGACTCTGGTTCCCAAACATCACTCAGACCTTAGCTGACATGTCACTTTTGCAAAGAAAATTTCTTTGACCTTCCTGTTTAAAATACTTGTCCCTTAACCCCGTACTTCATATTCTTTACCCCACTGCATTTTTCTTCACAGCACTTTTCATAACCTTTCATTTTTATTTCTTTATCCCTATGTTTCTTTATTTTTTGCAGTCTGTCTCTCTGTGGTTGGCAGCCTCTAAAATGGCTAACGATCTCTGTCTTCTGCTACTTGTTTGTGCCCATGTGCAAATTTCCACCAGCCTGAGTGTCAGTGGGACCCAGTAACTCCTTTCTAATGAATAGAATCAGCAAAAGTAATGCAAGTACTTTACAAAAAGCACTGTGATGTCCATCTTGCCGTCTCTTGCCCTCTCTCACTCTCTCTGGGGTCTCTGCAGGCAGCAAACCACCCTGTTGTGAGTAGCCTATGGAGAGACCCATGTGGCAAGGAACTGATGTCTCTGGCCAGCAGTCAGCAAGGGCCTGAGGCCTATAAGTGGCCACATGAGTGAACTGGGAATGGATCCTCTCCCAGCTGGGCCTGAGGTGACTGCAGCCCAGCTGATGCTCTGTAGCCTCATGACCCTGAGTCAGAGGTCCCCAACTAACCTTAAGAAGTAATAAATATGTGTTGTTTGAAGTGGCTCAGCTTTGGGGTAATTTGTGAAACAGCAGTGAATAATTAACCTCTCCAATGGAATGTAAGCTCCACGTGGGAAGAGACTTCCTGTTTGGCATTTTCTCCCAAGTAGGTAGCATAAAGCCTGGTGCTCAGAGCCTGGCGTTCGTTGCGTCCAATGATGGACGCAACGAACATTGACTTTAAATGACTAATGAATAGTGGGGTGGGATGGAGGATGCTGAGTTTCTCAAACTATGTGGGATGGAGGCCTGAGCCAATGCTGATGTTTAAACTGAGGCTGTTCTTAGGGTCAAAGGTGACTCCGGAAGTCTCAGGAGTACCCAAGTAACAGACATTCTGGAAATACCAGGGTCTTAGTACTAATCTCTTGACCATGATTACTGAGGCTTGTCTATGTGGTTTAGCAAACCCTCACTGAGTGCCTGGATAACCTCAAGCTGAGGGTGGGGAAAACGTTCCACAGTTGCTCTGTGCCCTTGGAAGACTGACTCAGACCTCTTACTTCTTCCTCATCTGTGAAGAGCTCACAGGCTCTTGGTCATACATAGAATGAACTACAAAATGGGCTATGGATTTCCTTCTAATGGCATATTCTAAATTATATCAATAAGTCCTTGAGGTTCTATGGAAAACTAATAACAATGATCATAATCATAAGGGTTTTTTTTCTTTTGCTATGTGCTGACTAATATTCAGATTGTGAGCAGCTCTTTTGGAAGGCAAGGGGAAAGAATGGATGTGAAATTATGTCAGAAATTTCCAGCTTTCTGAAAGAAATTTTACTTTTAAAGGAAAATAACAGCATAGTAGGAACCATGTTAGAATGAGCACATTCAATACTATGGAGAAAAAGCCACCATGGCTGTCTACACATATAGGCCGGTCATTCAAACTGGTTCAGAAATTCCATTTTCCGTCAGTGGTCTGTGTGTGTCCACATGGTGAGAAATGGCCCAAGCAGGGCTTTTGAGGTGTTGTCGCCACCCGTGAGTGCCAGATGGAATGTGGTGAAAGTTCTGATTTGGACCTTTCAGACCAGAGGTGCTTGCCAAAATGGATGGGTCCTTTTGGCCACCTCTTGTAAGTACAGCCACAGGTATTCTGTTGAAACCTGTGGGTGAGAAAGACATAAACAGGTGCTATAAATTTGTCAGACCAGGAAGCCACAGGCCATTGAGTAAATGGTAAACCCAATGGTCCAAGAGAAAAAGGAGGTTCTTTTCATCAGAATGATCAGTCTCATTCAACAAATATTTATGGAGCACCGACTCTCAGCCAGACCTAATAGAAACCGACAAGGTCTCTTATTTAAAGAGTGCTTGAAGCGAGGGAGCAAAACCCCAAATCACCTGGGACAGTGTGGCCCTAGCTGTGCACTGCAACTTGATGGAGAGGAAAAGCCAGTGTCCTGGGGACAGGCTGGACAACCTGAATGGCATCTATTCTGCCTACAGACTCCAGGGGGCGCCACTCTTACGGGGTGAGTCTTCTGCCTTGGTTTGTTCAGGCCAAGACCTTTCACATTTTGGAGGCAATGCAGCTTTCACTGTAGCATTTCACAAACAAGTCAGTGATCTCAGTGGAACTGAAATAGCACCATTTCCAAACTGAAATCCGAATTTCCTGAGTTGATATCTGTGAGTAGAAACTGTTGAGTTAGAAAGCTTAAAAGGATGTTGAAAGTTAATTTACTCACCACATTCCTGGCTCCCACGATTCTAAAAAGATGAAAATATCTCCTCTTAAAGCAGGCCTTCTGAAAAGGAGAGGCCATTGCTTCTTGTAGTATGGGTTGTGATGTTTTGTTGCCTTCCTAGTTAATTATTTTTATCATAGTTAACCTAAATCAATTCAGCAGCAGTTTATATCTATTTTAAAATATTTTGTTCCTGGAGAGCTGAATAGTGGTAGCTGATCACAAGCCTCATATAAGAACACTTATTTAATTGTCTTCTCAGTGTTTATCAGATCCAACTCCTCTTAATTCTTTCTCAGGAACACGGATGTTGTAAGTGAGCATGCTGGAGGGGTTGCCAGGAACAATGATGATACTGAGCTGTTACCATGAACTGTCTTATCCAGATCATCTCAGTCACTCCTTACAGCAAGCCTCTTGGGGTGGTTCCAATCATTTCTTCCATTTTATAAGTGGTGAAAACTGAGGCTTTCAGAGAAGTTCATTCTTTGCATGAGACCACAGCTAGGAAGTGATGGAGCTAGGATGTGGAGACATAACAGTGCCCAAGTTTTCCAATTAATTACAGAGATAAGATTGCCTACATTTTATGCTAATAGATCCAAGTATTAAACTGAGTGTTAACTAATCGACACACCACAAAATAAACTTGTTCATGTTCTAATGCCCATTTGTCACTCAAGTGTTTACAAAATCAGAGGATAATTTTTCCAAACTCTTACACTTTTTCCAATTATAGGCTCTTTTTTAAACCTTTGTTTAATCTTCAACATGAAATCCACAGAAGTAATGGCTGGTGATACGTCTAATACTTTTGCTACTTTCTTTGGGCATACAAGTCTTTAGAACTATCTGGTTAAGCCAGAAGTTTCCGTCTTGGCTGTACATTAGAATCCCTCAGAGAAGCTTTTAAATATCCTTATGCCAGGACCACACCCAAGACCAATTAAATTAGAATCTCTGTGGGTGATATCCAAGTGATTACAATAGGCATCCAAGGTTGAAACAACTAATTTAAAGAATTCTTCCCTGGACTTTCCCTATGTATTTATTTTGCCTGTGGCCTGCTTGGGCTTTTACTCATCTAGCTAGAACTATGAGTTGGCCAATTCAACAACCATTCTCAAATGTCATCTCATTATCTGACTCTAATATAGAGGCTGAAGAAGCAAAACAATCTCTTTCCCAGACCTCCTTGAAGATGGAGGAGCTATATATAGGATGCAGTTCCGGCTAATGACAAGAATGTGACGGCCTGCTGAGGGCTTCTGGGAAGCCCATACATCTAGGTGTTTTTGATAATGACTTAGTCAATTCAGGTGGTTGGATTTTTCTCTTTTCATCTGAATGCTTATATTTATCTGAATGTTTCCTTAGACATAGACTGAGCACATGACTTGCATCAAAGGTACTTTGAATGGGAAATCCAGGGAGAATTCTATCTCTTCTTATTGATGCCTTAGTCTCTCTATTTCCTCATAGAGACCTTGGAATCCATGACACAATTGTCTTACAGAGAAGGCAAAGGCTAAGGAATTTGAGAACGCTAAAATTTTCTTTGAAATTCTCGGGCAGAGGTGGCAAAATGATCACCTCCAGAATGTTTGTCAGACATTTCCACGTTAGACATACAATATTTACAGGGAGAAACAGAAGGGATTATAGGTAATAGAGTCTCAAAGTGGCAAACACTGAATCTGAGCCTGTATATTCATAATATATATGTGTGTGTTGTGTCTGCTAATTTTTTGCGTAACTTTTTATTGAAGTACAATGTACATACCAGAAAGTACACATATGGTAAAGAAGAGCTCAGAGAATTTTCACAGCAAACACATCTTTATACCTAACACTTGGGTCAAGAAACAGAACGTGAGACTTTCCTGGTGGTCCAGTGGTTAAGACACTGTGCTTCCACTGCAGGGGGCACAGGTTTGATTCCTGGTGGGAGAACTAAGATTCCGAATGCCACGTGGTCAAAACCAAACAAACAAAAACAAACAAAAAAAGAAACAGAACACTACCAGGACCCTAAAACCCCCCTTGTTCTCCCTTCTAATGACTCCCCTGTCGGCCAAGGATAACCACAGGCTACCATTTCTTTCTTAAAAAAAAAAAATGTGTAGAAGTACAAGGTCACCTCTTTTCCTGTTTTCACGTGCTCTCGATTGAGATGGGAAAGTCAGACCTATCCCAGGGCACATTTAATTATGGGAAAATGAAAAGAAAGAAATAAAATCCAGACCAACAAAGCAAAGATTTAGGTTGGCATCGCTCTCCATATAATTGTGATACTGGCAGACACTCAATAAACATATCAGCATTGTTAAAATGATTTATCAGCCAAATAGTTGAATGTAAAATATTATCAATACAGGTGTCATCATTGATCTTTCTTGGGTCTCACTGCTGAAGAATGGGGCCACTAAGATGATTTCAACAAACAATCCTTGACAGGAAACCAAAGGCAACAAGGCACAGGGACAGACAGCTGACAAATGCAGCACGGGGCCATTAAAGCATGTGATGAATTTGCCAGGAAAGTATATATTTGTGCAAGAGGTGAGCTCATATCTCCCATAAATTTGTCAGCCATGACACAGTGTTCTCCGGCTTGGCATGAGTAATGCCTTGCTATTTGCTGCCTTTGTCTGGCTAAAGCTCTATCAGTCACTCCAGGGTTATTTACAAAGAAACATGTCTATCAGTTACAAGGACATGACTTTGCCACTAAAAGATAACAAAAGAGGAAATCAGGCAGTGGCCTCTCCGCGAGGGATGCGTCTTTTCCAGACAAGCTCTGGACTGGAATGAATCAGATGGATGGCAATTGGCCGGGCTGGCCTTGTGCCTGGTGTGACCAGCCTTAGTACATTTATCCACACTGATTAGATTAGAAATTATTAATAGGGGGCTACGGAGTAGAGCAAAAGGTCATTTAGAGTTTAATTCTGTTCTCAGATAACTTCATTTCGGCTGATGGGATTGTTATTGTAGGAGTTTTATATGTTTATAGGAAACAATATACTCAATAATGAAGTCTTGCCTCCTTCTGCAAGGTCAGGAAAGCTATTGTGTAGCTAGATTGAAGTCTTCACAATTGTGTTAATTAAGTAACAGTGATTGGGCTTGGTCTCCTCTTGAAATGCATTTAAGGCCCTAAAAGCTGCTGAGAATGTATTCTTTCAATATAAATATATAGGACAGCAAGTGTGACCAGAAAGCAGCCTGCGATTGAGTAAACAGAAGAGCTGACATGAAGCATTTACTTAAGGCAGCCAGGAGCCTGGTTGGCAGATGTAACTTCTTGCCTCATAAATACAAATATCTTGTCAGTTTAGGATTAAACCTAACAGGTCCCTATTTCTTTACTCAATGCCTGACAAACCTGAAAGATGAAGTTATAGAATTTGATGTTGATGGTACATTATGTCTCATCAGTTATGTTCCTCCCTCCCAGGCCTGCCTGTTTGGGGTAGACGATCAGTGTGCAGTAATAGCCATGCCCTTCTTGGATGAAGAGCCATTTCCTTGGTCTTGTCTGATAGACAAGGGCCACTAGTGACAGGGAGCTCAGATCTGTCCTCCAGTCTGAGCCCCCTTTGGGGGGTTTATAACCTGAACACTGAAATTTGCAGAAGGTGGGTGCAATTTTGTTCGTTTTGAGAGAAAAGATCCCTTCTAAACAGAAAGAAAAGATTTTAAATGACTGTAAATGAAGAGTGCGTGTGTTACTGAATGCAAGTTCGTGTGCCCAACGCACACTGAGGGCAAACAACCCAAAACGTTGGACTTTGGGGCAGAGAAAAGCTTATTGCAGGACCATGCAAGGAGACAGGTGGCTCATGCCCCCCAAAGCCTGAACTCCCTGAAGGGTTTTAGCAAAGCATTTTTAAAGGCAAGGAGAGGAAGGGGCATGGTTGGTTACTGCAAACTTCTTGGTATTGGAATGCTATGTTCTTGCAGGTGTCCACGTAGGTCAGGTCATGATGTTCCTGTAAACCTCCAACAAGACAAATTCTACAACTATTTATCTCTATGTGAATGGAAAAGTGTTATACCCTTAAAGGTCAGAGACTTGAGAATGGGCTATCTTGTATATATCAGGCTATAGTCAACATTCTTAACTGGAAGAAAATGCAGTAGAATACAAAGGTTAAAGTAAAAGAAACAGATCTAATATGGAGTCAGATTTGTTCTTCCCCATTATGGGTTTATAGAA
Organism: Orcinus orca; assembly: GCF_937001465.1. Classification (NCBI taxonomy): domain Eukaryota; kingdom Metazoa; phylum Chordata; class Mammalia; order Artiodactyla; family Delphinidae; genus Orcinus; species Orcinus orca. Next base: position 34,675,713 of record NC_064571.1, read on the forward strand.
AACAGTTCTTTGCCCTGTTTCTTAAAGACCACAGAATACTTTTGGGTTCTATTTGTAAGCAAATAACTGTCTGTTTGACTCCAGATATATTGATGTCCCACGAAGGGGAATTTGAAGTAAAACTTGGTGACTGATGATTGAGTCTTGTCTTTCGAACTCCCCCCCAAATTCCCCCATCCATACCCAAGAAAACCACTATCGCAGGACAGAACTTGGTTTTCCCATTAGACAGACTGCTGAATAGAAATATTTTCATTAATGTAAATTTTTTCAAATACCCCTAAGGCAGTGGTTCTTGACTAGAAGTGATTGTGTCCCCCAGGGGACATATGGCAATGTCTGGAGGCATAACAACTGGAGTGGGAGGTGCTAATATCAACTAGCGTGCAGACGTCAGGGATGATGCTAAACTTCCTGCAATGCAGAAGACAGCAACAACTATGAGGAATTATATGGCCCCAAATGTCAAGGGCCAGGATTGAGGAACTCTGCTCGAAAGAACCTTTAAAATCAATGAAGAATGAGGACTTGGGAGAGATGACTCTGTCTAGGGAATGAGGTACCATGAGGTACCCATGAGGTACAGAAACAGAGCTTCTGTTTAGAAAAAAATCTATAAATGACATTATAAATAGATACTATATTAGGATTTGAAATATAAAGTATTTCTTTTAAAGCCACTCACTTCAATGAAAACTTGGGAGCCAGAAAAGATATTATTCTTTTTTGTTGTTGTCATTCTAAGATAGGCCACATGGTTTTAGAGTTATTGTGATGTGGAGTAATGTAAAGACTCAAAACCTTTGAAGGAAACATTCAAAAGCAGCTGATGTACTGGACAAAAGGCTGAGCTGAGATCCCAAGCATCTAAAAGCTACACTGCCATTGGCTAAACCTGAGCCTGGGCAAGTGATTTAACCATCTGGGCCTCAGTGGCTATTTCTAGCCAGTCACTGAGACTGAACAGCTTGATATCATTCCTTGACTCTTCCTTCTCCTCCAGACAGCCAACACAGATACTTCTCCTTAGTTTCCCAGCTCACAGTCACGCATCCCTTCCTACACTCCCACTGGCCTGACTTGAGGCTTATGTCACCTCGGGGCTGTTGCAGTAGTTTCCTAGGTGATGTTCTCCCCTCAAACGTGTCCCATAAAATGCTGCCATCTTGTCTGTTTACACCATTACTTTGTTTACATCACTCCTCTCAAATGCCTGTACCGTAAAGTCACCCTTGGTGTGACAACCAGTTCCTCTCTGATCTGCTGGTTTTCTACGCTAGGCTTAGGCACTTTCCCTCCTTAGATCTTTGCTGTCCCTGTCACATGACTGTACTTAATGCCTTCTTCATGATGGCATGTACTAGATCAAGTCTTCCTGCTGAGCCTTGTTCAGAAATACCCTGTGTTCTCTCCCTATTATCTCTCAAGCTTCCTTCAAATCTAAAGTCCCATGGTCTCTCAGAACATTTGCTAAGATTTCCATGATACCTCCATCCTCTAAGCTTATAGGGACCTATGGTTTGCACAATGTATGTGATACTTAACCATATTTGACTATCTAGCTATGAGGCTAAATAATTTTCTTCTCCCGTCATTGATATCTTTCACCCCCCTCAATGACCCAAGGGAAAAGAGACACAAACTACCACAGTGAAGTAGGCTGTACGTGGGATTCCATGGGGAAGGATGTTTTGCACCATCCTCTGGATTCAGTACATAATCATGATTGAATAAAATTAAGACACTCTGGGAGATAAAGACATATTCATATATATAAAAAAATGTAAAGTCTTTCCAGTTAGGCTGTAACCACATCATGACAATCACAATGCGCAAACACTTTGTGTCCTCTGAGCTTTGTCATAGAAAGTGTCTAAAGAATGATTATATGGCCAATGTTATTTTGTACATGCTTTTCTATGTCAAAACTACCAGTATAGTGAAATAAAAGTAGTATCCAGGCTTGGGGGGCTTTTTGGTTACTACAAATCTTTGCTTTAAAAATATTTGTATATTTTTTAATTTTTTTTTAATTTTTACTTATTTATTTTTTGCATTGACAGTAGTTATTGCTTTCCTGATTTTCCTTTCATTTTTCACTTCTAATATGACATTATTATACAGAGGCTGTGACCCTCCATTCTAACAGCAATTGGCACTTGAAAAGAGCTGTTACGCTGTATTTGTCTGTACTGCCTGGTTTTTATATATATGTATATACACACATATATGTATTTTTTTAAGACAAACATCTCTGTTTAAATATATGCTTCTTGTGGTCCAAAAATAAAAGTTTTCTTGACAGTCTCAGTTAACTCTTGTTGTACCTTCCAAAGATAATGGATTCCACTGGATTCCTAAACTTAAATAAATTCCCAGATTTTGACATGGAGTTGGAGAAGATTACCCACGTTGCTTTTTTAGCAGGCTGGCTGGAATATAGATATAGCATGTGGTTGTATGGCCACACATGCATCAAAGTATTCTTTTTGTCTTTTTTCCTTTCAACTTAAGCATAATTGGGGTAAGTGCATGCCAATAGCTTTTACTGGTGCAGCTGTCTGCCTTACTTCATCTGTAAAAGTTTGTTTGCTCTTACCTAATCTGTAGGTCCCCCTCATTTTATCCTTTATGTATAAAAAGGGTAATATCTTTGTCTGTATACTGCAATATTCACTCTAGGGTTTTCAAGTCTCAGCTGTGACATTCTTTTGAAAAAGGGGTTTACTACAGTGAGGTGTGTTTCTTCGCTGTTACCTGATTTGATCTCTTTTTAATCTATGAGTTTGATAATGTTATTCCCCTCAAACTAGAACTCTCACCCGTTAAAAGAACAGCGCAGGTTAATGCAGTGGTTCTCAAAGTGTGGTCCCCAGACCAGCAACATCAGCATCATCTGAGAACTTGTTATAAACGTAAATTCCCAGGTCTTACTTATTGAATCAAGAGCTCTGGGGCTGGGGCTTCCCTGGTGGCGCAGTGGTTGAGAGTCCGCCTGCCGATGCAGGGGACACGGGTTCGTGCCCCGGTCCAAGAAGATCCCACGTGCCGCGGAGCGGCTGGACCCGAGAGCCATGGCCGCTGAGCCTGCGCGTCCGGAGCCTGTGCTCCGCAACGGGAGAGGCCACAGCAGTGAGAGGCCCGCGTACCGCAAAAAAAAAAAAAAAAAAAAAGAGCTCTGGGGCTGGGACCAGCAATCTGGGTTTTAACAACCCTCCGGGGAATTCTGCTTCAAGAATAAGTTTGAAAACTATTGACTTAGTCGTTAACAGTATGAGCCCTGGGGCAGACTGCCTGAATTCAAATAGTTAACTTTCAAGTCACATACCCTTCCTGTGCCTCAGTTTTCTCATCAGTGAATGGGATAATCATGGTATCATCCATCATCCGTATATTGTTGGTGACATTAAATTGAGAAGATACATGGGAAAAGTTTAGCAAGGCCTGGCACCAGGTGTGTACTTCATATGTTTTTGCTATTATTATTCACATTTTGCCCATCCTCTGGTCTTAGAGTACCTCTTCCTCTTTGTCATCTCTCCAACCCGACTGAGCCGGCCTGTTCCTCTCTCTTGAATGTCCCTGCCACCTCTCTTTACCTCTTCATATTTGCCACATTAGGGGCGAGAGAAGCATCTATTTTTCTATAGTCAAATGTTGAGTTTCTCTTCACAAACTAATTTTTTTCCCTGAAAAAATAAGAGTCATGATGAGCACACGTAGAGACAGGGTACAACACATTTAATTTTTCCTCAGATCTGGTTTCTATTTTAACTATAATGTAATTCCCTTATGGCCCGCCTGACTTTTTTTCAGGCCTTGGGAATGTGAACTGGTACTTCTTTTCAACGCTGGTGTAATTGATATATGGGTGGACGGGAGTGTGTTTTCGCTCTGTCTTCAGTGAAGAATCATTCTTGTTTGTTCTAGAGGCTTCTGGACTTGTTATCCTGTGTCATTTCTAACTGGTGCCACTTTTTTTTTTTTTTTTTTTTTTTTTTTTTTTTTTGCGGTACGCGGGCCTCTCACTGCTGTGGCCTCTCCCGTCGCAGAGCACAGGCTCCGGATGTGCAGGCTCAGCAGCCATGGCTCACGGGACCACCCGCTCCGCGGCATGTGGGATCTTCCCGGACCGGGGCACGAACCCGTGTCCCCTGCATCGGCAGGCGGACTCTCAACCACTGCGCCACCAGGGAAGCCCTGGTGCCACTTTTTGACAAATGATAGCAGCAAGGGGTGGTGTGCTACCTCAGCTTCTTATTTTCCTTGAGTGTTTGGATGTAATAATTTTCGAGATGGCCACATGGCTAATGAGACTTGCGCTCAGGAGCTCAGCACAGAGGCAGCTCTCACTAGCCTATCAGAGCCTTCTATGAAAATGTTGGAAGGTGTGAGAGAGCAAGGCAAATGGACATTTGTGTATCATATTCTTTGAGAACTGAATAGAGGATTTACGGTGTTCCCTGACTTGACACACTTCACACTTGTCATGTTGGCACATTGCATTATAGTCTGCTGCCCATGGGGCTTTTGATGATGATTCGGAAACAGGTAATAGATGACTCTGTGCTGTATCCATACATTTGCAGAGAAAGATCCAATATGAAAAACAAAGATACAGTAGAAACCATTCCTATCAACTGAACACAAAAGCCTACCTCTGCTCTCCGTTGTCTTGTTAGTCCTAATGCCCTACCTAGACGTGTATACCATTCTCCAACTAGAGATGGTCCATCTCAAGTAACAAGGTAACCCACAATCTGCACTATTTCTATATGCATATTTTAATCTCTACTTAGGGTATAAAAATTGGTGACAACTATTTTGGCAGCCACAGTGCAATATGAAGAATCCAGCGCACTAAACAATGATATATAGAATGGATAAACAACATTCTATATATAAGATCCTATTGTATAGTGCAGGGAACTATATTTAATATCCTGTGGTAAGCCATAATGGAAAAGAATATGAAAAAGAATGTATTGTAAATATACATATAACTGAATCACTTTGCTCTACAGTAGAAATCAACACAACATTGTAAATCAAATACACTTCAATAAAATAAATTAAAAAAAAAGAATCCAGTGCACTCATGAACTCTTCATTCTAACTCTGACTTGGCTGTGGACCTGCTCTGTGTGCATTTGGATGAACCTCATATGGCAATGTCCCAATTGCTTCATCAGTCACATGGGCACAAGAATTCCTGACTAGCCTACCTCCCAGAAGGAATACATGAGAACTCATTTTGAAAAGTGTAGAAGTGAGAGAAAATCGCCTCTGTGCCTCTGGATGAGGCAGTTGGAATACAAATGTGTTTGCCCTCAGTTTTACAGAAAGCAAAACAAAGCCTTTAAACGGGTGAGTGAGTTTTTTGTAAGTGATGGACAGAGAAGGTCTGGATTTCTGTCTTCTGCTCCTTAGTTGAGCTGCCCTGAGACTACTACCCACCCTCCATGTTCAAAGGGCCACTGCAGGCCTGGGCAGTGAGGAACCAGCAACAGCTACACTGTATTTGAAGTTAAAGGCCTTTTGTCCATCTTTCAGGTGGAATTCTGTAGCAATCCTTGAAAGGGAAGGGCCCCAAATAATGGCTGTTATCAAATTTCCCACTAGCCAATTGAGAGAGAGGCCACAGATGGATTCATTTTTATTAAGAAAAAAGTCTTAATTGGCTATTTCTTAGACAACTAAGTTAGTGAACTGAGAGTCTTACTGGATTCACATAGGTAAGGCACACTATATATTTACTACCTTTTGTGAAATCAGGACTTCCTGTTTGGTATTTGTAGCTCTTTATCTTATGTGTCCTATTTTCACCATTAGAATGTCATTAAGAGCAGAGACTTTGATTTTTACTTCTTTGTCATATTCTCAAATCCCCTAGGTCAATGCTCATTAAATATAGGCTTATAAACTTCAAGTGAAGACAGGTTGAAAATATCTGGAATGAAAGGAAGAGAAAACTCTCTTAGTCTATGGAATTTCGTCTCATCTCACCTCCCAAATAAATTAGGATAATTAGACATTATCTGTTAGAAATGACTGTATATATTCCCCAACTCCAATTTTCTTATTTCCATTTAGGGCTTTTGTAGGGCTGCCTAAGTGTCTTGAGAGCTCTCCTGTTGAACCTAATGATGCTGGAGTTGCTGACAGCTTTGCCTCTGTGTGACATGCCTATAAGCATGCAGTCTAGCCTCTTTTCTTTTCTATGTCACAGAGGTAACACAAGCTTCCTCAGTGTCCTCCTCAAAGGATCTTGAATCAATGGGAAAGTCCTGAAAAACATCTTAAGGGAACATCACAGGAAGCAGGTGACCTGAAGACAGGATTGTGAATTTCTAGACCCACCCATATCTAAGTCTCAGTCAGGTAAGCTCTCTGGTTAGCCTTTGGGTCACTAAGTTGTACCGTTGAGTTCATGAGAAGGGTACACGTTATGTTTAACAGCTTAACACTGGTCTATGTAAATAAGGTGATTTAATTTTTGTATATGCTGGCAATGCTTTTGCATTACTTACCTATAGCTGTGTAACAAATTATGCCAAAATTTAGCAGCTTAAAACAACACCCATATATTATCTCAGTTTCTATGGTTCAAGAATCCAGACACGACTTAGCTGGATCTTCTACGCCAATGTCTCGTACAAGGTGACAATCAAGATGTTAGCTCAGGGGCTGCATCCTCATCTGAAGGCTGGACTGGTAAAGGACCTGCTCCCAAGCTCATTCACATAGTTGGTTGTAGGATTCAGTTACTCTCGGGGTATTGGACTGAAGGCTTCAATTCCTTGCTGGCTATTGGCTGGAGGCCAAATTCAGTTTCTTGCTGTTGGGCCTCTGCAACATGGCAGTTTGCTTTATCAAAACATGGAAACCTAGTAGGCAATAAAGAGAATCTGCCAGCAAGATGGAAGTCAAAATCAGAGACGGGACACCCTGTTTCTTTGGCCCTATCTATTATTAGAAAGCAAGTCACTAGATCCAGTCTACCTTAATGGGAGGGAATTCCACAGGACAAGAGTCCCATGAGATGGGGATTATTGGAGGCCATCTTGGAAGTCTGACTACAAAAGCCTTCCATGTCCGCCTCTATAAAAGAGAATCCATCATGGTTTTTGAATGTGTCTTGAGCACTGGTTTTGGATGACATAAGCAAAATCAATTAATTGTCCAAAAACCTTTAATGGGAGAGTCTGCCCTGTGTCTAAAAAAAATTTTTTTTTTGCATCTAAAACCAATTATTTGAAATTTTGGTAACTTAGTAATACTCTGTGTTACTCCAGAGTCTTTAAAGGATTTGTAATCATCAGGACAAAAAAATCCTCCTCCATTTTCTAGGAGCTTTTAGATCATTACTTTACTTTGCTGGTGCAGTAACTGATTCATGGTTCTTGGTGAAGGTTGCCCATTTATTGCTCCGGTGGTTTGGAACCACTAAGACACTAGAGTTAGGATATTCAAGGGAGAGATTATTTGACCCAGAATTGGGTCTAAACTCACTTTTGTATGTACCTTGTCTCTTCCATCAGCAAATTGTAGGCTTGAAAACTTTTCCTCAGCTGGCCATGATATAATTTGGGGATGGAATGAAGATGCTCTGAGCTCTTCTTCACAAGAGAGGCACTAAATAAACACTGGAGATTATTATTTGATGAGAAAAGCTAGTTTTAAAGTCTTCCTTTTCTCTCCATTATATTCCTACTATTTTACGTCAGAAACTGTTTATTTCCTGCCCTATTCCCCTCCCAATCTATTCTGTACACTCCAGTTATGATAATATTTATAAGATGCTAACCTGATCATATCATTCTTCTACTTAAAACTCTGCAGTGATATGCAAGGATCACCGCTGACAAAATAGGGTTATATGAACATATTGCTTATATAGACAAAGCATATTTCCTGAAGGATACTCAGGAAACTTGTATCAGTGGTTTCCATGGCAAGGGGAGGAAGGGGGAGAGAGACTCTCTTTTTGATTGTGAACTATCTGTACTTATAAATTTTGCACCATGCAACTATATGACCTAATAACAAAACTCTTCCATGACCCTGAATACCTTTAGGAAAAGTTCACATTCTTAACCTGGAAGATTTTCATGATTGGTCCCTTTGCCCATTTGGCATCATCTTTGGCTGCCATCACCCTTCCCCCATATACCCACTATGGTCCAGGCATGCTTCTCTGTGGCCATATGCCACAACTCTCTGCTGCAGACCTGCTGAGCCAGGTACAGGCCCCCAGGCATTGTGACTCCTGCACATTTGTCCTTCATATCCCTTCATTTTAGCATAACTTTCACCACTCTTCACCCAGCTAATTTCTTCTCCTCCTCCAGGAAGCTCTTTCTGATTCCTCCACACTGGACCATATGCCACTTCTTTGTCCAAATTTTGATTGTAGCATTTGCAGCAGGTACCAGGCTCAAGCTATAAACTCAGGATGCAAGAAATAAAAATTGTTTTCCTATAACTAAGCTTAATTTCCAGCACAATGCCTCTCTTAGATCGGGTTCCTCAGAAGCAGACCTTAAGAGGCAGATTTAGGTGCAAGGAAGTGTTAAGGAAGTGCTCCTAGAAGAAACCAAGAAGGAGGGGTACAATTTCAGGCAAGTCCCAGAAAGGGTGATTTCAGCCTGATCTTTCAGGGAAAAATGTCTACAGTAAACTCATAATTCTAGTTCAGTGTTTATTGTCTGTGTCCCTTAACAAAATATAAGATGCAAGAGGGTGGGAATCTTTTTTTTTTTCTTGTTTATGGATATATTCCAAGCAATTAGAACAGTGCCTGCAAACAGTAGTCATTTGTTGAATAAATTAATAAACTGCAAACCTCTCCTTGTTGTTTGAACAAATTTGGTGAAGCACATTCGTTTATTCATTACACAAATTATAGGCACTTACTGTATTCCAGGCACTATTTTAGGTCCTGGGAGTATAATGGTGAAGAAAACAGTTAATATCCCTGCCCTCATGGAGCTTCTAGTGGGAAATTTGGGAATTGCATCACACTGGGTGCAGAGAAAATCTGCAAGGACATCCCAGCCCCATCTGCTCGGATACCTCGAAAAGATCCATCCTAACCTGGGGTCAAAGGGTTACATGAGGACTTCCCTGGTGGCACAGTGGTTGAGAGTCCGCCTGCCGATACAGGGGACACGGGTTCGTGCCCCGGTCCGGGAAGATCCCACATGCCTCAGAGCGGCTGGGCCATGAGCCATGGCCGCTGAGCCTGTGCATCCGGAGCCTGTGCTCCGCAACGGGAGAGGCCACAACAGTGAGAGGCCTGCATACCGCAAAAAAAAAAAAAAAAAAAAAAAAAAAAAAAAGCCTTTCTTCTGCTTTGATGATTTAACAATCCTGATATATGGTTTAGATAGGAGAAGAGTCACTGAGTATAAAAGAATTACAGAGAATGAAAAGAAAATCAGCTAAGATATCTAAACATTACTCCACATTATATTGTAATTACCTGTTTAAGGGTCTTTCTCCCTGTTATATTTTAAGTAACTTGGGGGTAAGAAATGAGCCTTATTCATCTTTGTAACATCAGCACTTGTTACAACACCTGATCCACAAGTTTATCAACTGTTTGAACTAAACCAAGGGCACTTCAACACTTCATTTCTTTATTCCTTTTTTTCCCCTAGCAAGAAAAGGCAGTATGTATATGATAGTAGTTAAGAGCATGGACTTCAAACTCAGACAACCTGGGTTAAAATTTTGGTTCTGTCCATTATTAGTTGTTTGATTTTAATCAAGTTACTTACTCTCTTCCAGTCCCAGTTTCCTTATCTGTAAAATGGGAATGTGCATGATGATTTGGCTTCTCTGATATGGTTGTAGTAGTACAGTTAAATGATATGTAAAGGGTTAGGCTAGTTCTTGGTACAGACAGTATATGTGTTAGCTGTGGCTATTTACTCTTCTTTAAACTCCCCTTTGTCCACTTGATTATATTCTGCTTCCCTGTCATCTTCAGGTGTCCTTTGGAAACTCTATTTCCTCCAGAAAGTATCTCTTTCCTCTAGGTTAAGTGAGTACTGCTATTCTTCAGGCTTTTATAAGACACATCCAGTTGTATTATAAAGTGGATAGTTCTACATCTCCTTTGGATTGGCCTAGACTTTGTTATTCATCTTTATATGCCAAACATTTATCACAGTGCCTGGCACATAACAGTTACCAAACAAATGTCATTCAGAGAAGAACGTAAAGATTCATCTGCTTTCATGACAACCTGACAGCTAGCTAGAAGGTGCAGCTACAAGTCTGCCCAAAGCCTCCATTTTCTATACCTGGGATCAGTCTTGCCCACAATAAATGGGATTCTTGGTTCTTTCAATAAGCTCAGAGAATGTGGTTCACTGGGGGAAGAATGCCTTTGAAGGAGATATGTGCGCTTGTCCCCTCTTTGAACTATACGATTCATCTTCCATGAGCCACATAACCTCAAATCAGGGCTCTCATCCACCCTCATCTTTCATTTCTTCTTCAGTTGCCCATTTTTCCTCCCCTCTTCCTCTTTCAACCATCTCACCCCCTGCCAGGCCTGTGCAGACACACAAACACGGGCACACACACCTTTGATCCTGCTGACATCAATGGCACTAAGGAAAGACATTCAATATGTCCACTGACGTCAAAACAGTGTAGTAACGATTCTTCAAAATGACAATCACAGGCAGCCTGGGGGCATTCGGAGGTATTCTGCTTTGTGCTTTCTGTAGTCTTTAGTGTTTCTCTTTGGTGTTTAAAAGCAGAGGTAACTGTAGTTTGCTCTACCTGAGAGGTACTGGTGAGCTGGTACTCAACAAACAGATCGTTATGGCATTCCTGTGGTGAGGAACAAGCAGGGCAGGGGAGCGTTTTGTGCCCCATCTCACAGATGCCAGCAGAGCACGAGCCCCCATTTGCAATCAGTTACTCAGCTGCATTTCATGTTTGTGATTGTGTTGACAAGGAAAAAGTTGCCATTTCTGGCAGCATCTGTTAGCTGCCCGAGGTAGAGAATGCGGGAGGCACATACTGTCTTGGTTGCCACCTGACACCTCCTCTGCTTATCTAGACCCAGAGTGCCCATTGGGAATGCACAAGCGGCATCCTACAGCATCCTAACCAGGCAGCTGTTCCTGGATCGCCATTCATTTTCCTGTGGCCCCCACTCCTCCCCACCTGCCAAATATAATCCAACATCCACGGGCAGAAAAAACAGACTGTCTGCCCTGCTGAGTCCCAGGACAAGCCAAGTCCAACTCCTCTAATAGAGAACCAAGACAGACACCATGGCTGTTGTTTAATTCTTATTTATTTATTTATTTTCTGATGTTTGATTCCTCTTCTCTGTCATCAGGAGCAAGAAAAACCTGGAACATCAAAATCAAATGCCACCCTGAGTTGCGCTGAGCTGGCCCTTTCTAAGTCAGATTCAAAATTTAACGTTCTGTTTTGTTTACGGCAGGCAACATGTAGTTTTCTGTTTTGGGGGTTGGTGGCTGGTTAAAGGAATCATAAGACAACTTAGATGTTTCTTGGTGATACACCAGCTATGTTAAATCAATATTTGATGATTTATAAATGAATGAGGCACGTACAGCTAAATTTTCTTCTGAGTATACACTGGCATAGACCACACTGGCAAAGATAGTGTTGAATTAGTGTTGTCTAGAGCACCTGAGACCCAGACTACCAATCTGAAGATGGGGTATTTCTAGAGGGTCTGACATATAGCCTCATATAATTGTGTTGAATGGTACTTTTTTCTTGTTCTTTTGATCGGACGTGGGAGTCATGCTAGTTTCTCTGTATTTCCATCACATTTTCAAAGATGAGCATTTAGCCAGCTTCTGTAAAAGTAACCAAACAAAGAGAAAAAAATCTAAAGCATGAATCTTGAGGTTATAAAACTCAGCTTCTATATAATTAAATTTTTTTCCTAATATTTTTTATGAAAACGTATATTGTAGGCTTGGGGAGGAAACATGTTAAAGTTGGTAGAAATTTTCGGCAAAGTACTGTTAAAAATACTAAGCATTTCTTTAACTTTCAAAACTGCCTTGCCAATGATTTAGGTGAGATAAAACTAGCAATACATTTAGAGCTTAAAATTGTCCAAAATAGTTAGGGAAAAACCTATCAAAGTATGCTATGTATTTGCCATTTTTGGACAATTATTTTTAATACAGGATTTTGGGCTATGGATGTTTTCCTTATATTATACTGTCCTATAGGTTATTTGGAAAGCTAACCACAAGCTAAGAATAGTGATCTATGTTTGTCATTCAAAAATCAATTGGCTAAGCTATTGCTTTTAAACAACCAGTTAGCTGAACTTTCGCTGGCCATCCACTTCGATTGTAGAAGGGCTCAAGTGTTTTGGCCCCATACGTATGTAGACTATAGTAATAGCCAACACATACTGAATGCTTGTCATGGACTAGGCATTCTCCTAAGCCTTTCAAATTATTCTCCCAGTTAATCGTCATCATAAGACCCCCATGAATTAAGTTACCATTGTTATCGTCAATTTACATACATTTAAGGAAACTAAGACACAGTAAAGTTAAATAACTTTCCCCAATGATAGAGTGGAGATCTGAACTCACCACCATGCTAAAGAAAATATCAGAGTTGAATGATTTATTGGAAATACTTGTCCCAAAGATGAGAAAATAAAGGTCCAAAATGAAAGTATCTTGATTAGGATTATATAACTAACAAGAAGGACATGGAATGTGGTGAGAAAAGCACCCAACACAGATTCCAGGCAAGAGTGGGGTTTTATTTCATGCAGCCTTATTTCTTGTTGTATGACCTGAGAAACTTACTTTTCCCTGTTAATATTCAGTGTCTGTACATGCAAATATGAGATCATTCGATATTCAGCAAATATATATCAAATATAATGTACTATGAATGGGAGTAAAATACAGCACCTGCTAGAGGCATTCACAGTCTAGTGGGGAAGCAGATGGTAACATGGAACTGTGCAAGGGCTATGCTGTATCAGAGAAGTATGTACAAGGTAGAGGCCTTCCTAAAGCCATAGATTAGATTTGGGGGCTGAACTTGGTAATGTAAATAATTGAGTATGTTGAAGAGTAGGTCACTTGCATGTGGGTAAGTGGTAAGAGATGATTTCAGAGAGGTAAGTGGAGCAGGTCCTACATGCCATTCTAAGTAGTTTAAACTTGGACATGCAGGTCATGGGAAGTTACTTAAGAATTTTAAACACGGGATGGTCTATTCGGTTTTACATTTAAGAAAGTTCACACTGCCGACAACATAAAGGATGTCTTAAAGGTGGTACCACTAGAGATAAAAGATTATGAGTCCAAATGAGGGACAGTAGACTGAACTAAGCAGAGTTGAAGCCAGGGAATGATGGGAAGTGTTCGAGAGATATTTAGGAGGGAGAGTCAAAAGACCCTGTCTATTAGATATAATAAGAATCAAGATATTCTAAACTAGGAGATAGGTGAGCATGTTTCTAACCTCCAGAGAAGAAGCCAGCAGAAAAGGATGGTTGATACCATAAAAAAGAAGTTTAATGAGTGAAATAAGGAGGTAGAACTGGGTGCACTCCAGAGCACAGGTACCAGAATCTGCCTTAGCCCAAGGAAGTGTATTTTATTTGCTGTCTTAAAAACATTATTTCTTTATACATTTATCAAAGTTATAGAAATACACATGGTATCAAATCTAATGGTACAGAAGAGGGTGATATAAAACAATAATCCCTTTCACCACTCCTCTACTCCCAGTTCCATTAGAAAGAAGAGATTTTTTTTCACACTAAAAATTGGTTTCTTGTTTTATTCTGATTATGTAAATAACATATATTCACTATAAATAATTTTAATACAACATATAAATTTCTAAATTTATTTATAAATAAATAGTACATACAAATACAAATATAAAGAAAGTAAAGGTTGCTTAAAATCGCAACCTCCTAAAATAATCACATTAAGGGGGCCATCCTTTTATATGTATACATTTTTCCTACTTCTCTTCTCTGCCCCATGTTAGCTTTATACTACTTCCCTAACCATACCTTCAGCCTTGTTAATAGCCTAGTGAGTGGCCTTCTATACAGTCTCTCTCTCCCTCTCTCTCTCTCTCTCTCTCTCTCTCTCTCTATATATATATATATATATATATGTGTGTATATATATATGTATGTATACATACAACATTTTGTTGGCCATTGTTTTACCAAAAAAATGAGATTATGTAACATGCACATTTTTGTGTCTTTCTTCTCTCACTCAACGATGCATTGGAAAATCACTCCAAGTCATCTGGTATTACTCTAATTCATTTTTTTGGCTGTATAATATTCCAATATGTGGGTATATTTCAATATATTCAGCCATTTCTTTATTAAAGAACATTCACTTTCAGTTCATTACAAACAGTTCTGCAATAAATGTCATTGTACATATGTTCCTTTGTATTAGTACTTTTATTCCTATGGAACAGATTATGAGAATGAAATCATGGGATCTAAGGGTGTGTATATTTTACATTTTCATAGCTGTTGCCTGGTTGCCTAGTGGATTGGGTATGGTGCTCCTTCTAGTGTGTCTTCCTGTACTGCAGAGGCCAGAAGGCTAAAAATCTCCATTTCCCAGAATCCACTGCAGCCAGATGTGACTTAGGTTGGCCAATCAAATTCATGCAAGATTCGAAATGCAAATGCAGTGAGGTAGAGACGTCATTTCTGCTGATTATGAAAACTGTATATGGAATATAAAGACATGGAAATGTTTGTGTGTTTTCATTCCTGAAGTAGCATTAACAAAAGCCTCCACGTGGAGAAATAAACCAAACGACCAACAATAGAATGGAAATTAACTTGTGGAATAGTCAGAGAATAAACTACTTTGCAGCAGTGGAATTAGCTAAAGCTACTCCTATCAGCCCCAGATATCTCAATAGCATACTCTGGGGGGAATGAAGAAAGTTAGAAAAGCATACATACATTGTGGCTGACACCTGTGGTGCCCCTCACCCCATCCCTTTAGATCACCTGACTTCAGGCAGCTGTGGTGGACACTAGCCGTGCCTAGTACACCTCAAGTTCAAAGAGGGGGGCCTCGGCTTTTCTGCTTCAGGTCTTTCTCAGAACCATGGGAAGCCACTCAGCCTGAACGGGCAAGAGAGTTAACCCCCCAAGAGCAAATTTTAGCGAATGGAGATTAAGTCGGTAAATGATACCCAGTCTCCTTTCCTTTGGTCTGGTGGGCCAGTTCTGCAATGTCTATTACACATTACCGCAGGGAGTGCACAGAACGACTATGTCTCAGCTTCCCAGAGCAACACCCAGCTCAGCTAATGTACTTTTATTTGCTTTTTCCCTTCTCTAGTCTCTACCCCTGTCTCCACATTTCTGCTTCCAGGGATCACCTCCAAAATATACTACCTGCACCCAAGTCCTTCTCTCAGGTCCTGCTTTGAGGGAAACCCAAACTATGACATACAGTATAGTTCCATTTGTATGCATTTCAAAAACAGCAAGATGAAATATTGTATAGGGAGATATGCATGTGAGATAAGCTATGAAGAAAACAAGAGAATGGCTAATAAAAGGAGTTATGTTCTCGGTGAGACACATATTGGCTTCAAAGGCACTAGTCATGTTTTATTTTTTAAACTTTGTTTTAGGTACATGGCTTTTGTTTCATTATCTCTTTAAATTATTGGTTCTCTACGTCTTGGTCTCAGGACCCCTTTGCACTCTTAAAAATCATTGCACACTCCAAGGAACTTCTGTTTCTGTGAGTTTTGTCTAAATGACATTTACTGTATTCAGAATGAAAACTGAGCAATTAAAAATATTTCTGCTTACTTATTTGAAAATAACAATAATAAGCTCATTACTTGATAACGTAAATCACTTATGAAAATGAGTATTTTCAAAACAAAAACGAAACAGAGCAAAACAAACATGAATGAGAAGAGTGGCATCGTTTTTCATTTTTTCCAAATTTCTTTGGAGAATTTGGGACTATATTAATAGATTTCCTTTTTTCATCTAACTCTGGGTATTCTTTGATACTACATCCAAACTTGTCAGGTGGTAGTTTCTTAAAGGTTAGTTGCAGTGGGGTATCTAGAAGTATATCAATGAATTTTTAATACTCTTACAGTAAAATCTATTGGTCTTCTTGCATTTTGAATGGGTCTTTTATCCAAGCATAATTTTATGACACCGTGCATTGGTCAGTTGGAAAATCATGGTTCACTGAGTTATGTGGATCTTTTAAATGTTGACATATTTCATTCTACATCTGAAAAATCACATTCATCAGTATCACCACTGATCTCATCTGAAAAGTCTTTAAATGCTGGGAACTTCCAAGCTCATAGTGTTGAATACAAGTTTTCTAAAATTATAATTATTTGCTTCAAACTCAAATTTTACAACTGGCAACAAATACTGTGAGTCGTTTTCCTTGAAATGACAGGCTCAATCCATTCACCCTTGAGAAAATGTCTGCCAGATGCCCAAGCTTGAATAATCAGAGACAAACTATGATTAGAAAAAACCATGTCTAGGGAATAGACTGGTGGTTGCCAAGGTGAAGGGGGTTGGGGGAGGGATGGAGTGGAAGGCTGGGGTTAGCAGATGGAAGCTTTTATATAGAGAATGGATAAGCAACAATGTCTTACTGTACAGCACGGAGAACTATATTCAATATCCTATGATAAATCATAATGGAAAAGAATTTAAAAAGAATGTATATGTATAACTGAATCACTTTGCTGTACAGCAGAAATTAACACATTGTAAATCAACTATACTTCGATTTAAAAAATTAAAAAAAAAAAGAAAGAACCATGTCGTTCTGGTCAAGTACAAATTTGCTCTTTGAATGAAGCAGCTAGTCCAGCTCACAACACAGTCTCATTACTTCACCTCAAGACGACAGTCATACTTCTGTGGGCAGCAGAAATGCTTTGTGTATACACTCCATTTTGTTACGTGTACTCGAGTCAAGATTTGACAAAATCAATCATTTTCACAGCTTCACCAAAGACATTCTTGAGTGAACCTGACATTCTTTCATCTGCAAGTGCATACTGGTGAAGAATACAGTGACTACTGGTCCAGTACAGTGCCATTGCCTTGGTTCAAGCTCCAGCATTTTTACCCGCCATCGTTTTGGGATTGTGGGTGCAAATAGCAGCACAGTGAGAAAAGCAAATAATGTCTCAGTCTTGTTATGAAAATAGTTTTGGCCCCTTGAAAGGTCTCAGGGAACTCTAGACCGACCTTGAAGAACTTTACGTTGTTTTTACATTATATACAACTTTTTAACCTATATTTCCCAATAATCAAAAAAAACAAGTCAAATTCCTATGCTTCTAATAGACACTTTTAAAGTCATTTCATCCCTTTTGTTAATTGTATCATAAGCAGATTTCTTGTTTAATGGCCTTCCCCTCTTCTCTTCTTTTGGAAACACTACCACTCTGCACCCTCTCCCCACAAGTCATACAAGCACTTGGCTTTTTTAAATTATTATTAATAAACATATTTTTAGAGTAGTTTTAAGCTCACAGCAAAACTGAGTGGAAAGTACAGAGAGTTTCCATATACTCCCTGTCCCCCAATACAAACAACTTCCCCACTACTCACATTCTGTACCGCGGTGGTACATATGTTGCAATCGAGGAACCTGCACTGACACATCAGTATCACCTAAAGTCCATAGTTTACATTAGCATTCATTCTTGGCATTGTACATTCTGTGGGTTTTGAAAAAAGCATAATGACATGTATCCACTGTTATAGTATCGTACAGAATAATTTTATTTCCCCCCCAAATCCTCTGTGTTCAACCTATTCATCCCTCCTTCCCCACAACCCTTGGCAATCACCGAATTTTTTATTGTCTCTATAATTTTGCCTTTTCCAGAATGTCATAAAGTTGGAAACATATAGTAGGCAGCATTTTCAGATTGGCTTCTCTCACTTAGTAATATGCACTTATATGTCTTCCATGTCTTTTAATGGCTTGATAGCTCATTTATTTTTAGCCTTGAATTCCATTTTCTGGATATATCACATTTTATCAATCCATTTACCAACTGAAGGACATCTTGATTGCTTTCAAGTCTTGGCAATTATGTATAAACTGCTATAAACATCCTTGTGCAGGTGGGCATACATTTTCAGTTCACTTGGGTAAATATCAGAGTATGATTGCTGAATCATAAGATAAGGGTATATTTGGTTTTGTAAAATAACTCCAAACTGTATTCCAAAGTAGCTGTACCATTTTGCATTCCCACCAGCAATGAGCGGGAGTTCCTGTTGCTCCATATCCTCACCAGCACTTGGTGTTGTCAGCATTTTAGACTGTGGTTATTATAATAGGTGTTCAGTGGTGTCTCGTTGTTTCAATGTGCAATTCCCTTATGATATGTGACGTTAAATATATTTACATAGGCTTGTTTGCCACCTGTGTATCCTCTTTGGTAAGATACCTGTCCAGGTCTTTTGCCCCTTTTAAAAATCAGCTGTCTAGTATCAGGAATATAGCCAATATTTTATAATAACTGTAAATGGAGTATAATCTATAAAAATATTGAATCACCATGTTATACACCTGAAACTAACATAATATTGTAAATCTACTATACTTCAATAAAAAATAAAATAAATTAAAATCAGGCTGTTTGTTTTCTTGTTGAATTTTAAGAGTTCTTTATATATTTTGTATAACAGTTCTTTATCAGATGCGTCTTTTGCAAATATTTCCTCCCAGTCTATGGCTTGTCTTCTCATTCTCTTGGGATTGTCTTTCACAGAGCAGGTTTTAATGAAGTCCAGCTTATCAATTATTTCTTTTGCAGATTGTGCCTTTGATGTGGTACTAAGATATCATCACCATACCCAAGGCCAATTAGGTGTTCTCCTACAATATTTTCTAGGAGTTTTATAGGTTTATGTTTCACATTTGGGTCTATAATCCATTTGGAGTTACTTTTTGTGAAGGGTGTAAAGTCTGTGCCTAGATTCATTTTTTTGCATGTGCATGTCCAGTTGTTCCTGCACCATTTGTTGAAAAGATCCTCTTTGCTCCATTGTATTGCCTTTGTTCCTTTGTTAAAGATTAGTTTACCATATTAATAGAGGTCTATTTCTGAGCTTTCCATTCTGTTCCATTGATCTATTTGTCTGTTCTTTTGCCAATACCATACTGTCTTGTTCACTGCAGTTTTACAGTAACTCAAAGTTGAATGGTATAATCCTCCAACTTTGTTCTTGTCCTTCAATAATGAATTGGCTATTCTCGGTCTTTTACACTTCCATGTAAATTTAGAATTAATTTCTCAATATCCACAAAGCAACTTCATGGCCTCTTGATTGGGATTGTATATCACATTGAATCTATAGATCAAGTTGGGGAGAACTAACATCTTGACAATATTGTCTTCTTATCCATGAATGTGCAATATCTCTCCATTTATTTAGTTTTTCTTTTATCAGAGTTGCAGTTTTCCTCATGCAGATCTCACACATATTTTGTTAAATAGCATTAGGCTTTTATACTCTAAAAAAGTTTATAACTTTTTGACCCAGACATTCTGATGCTATCATTTTGACTTGGGAACATTTTGACAATGCTTAAAAACCAAGTTATTAAGCTTCAAAGTTTTAGATTCCAAATAAAGTTTTTATCAGGTGACTTCACAACATCTTTACCAAGAAGACATCAAAAAAACTTTTGGAGAGTCATCCTCTAGATGGCTGAGGAATTAAACGATGGTCAGAGATATCTATTGAGGACATAACTATTTTAACTTAACCTCTTTAAATGTCAGTAACTTGTGGCCCATGTCAAAAGAACTGCATCAATATTTCCTGTTTGGGTTACTATTCCTATGAAAATGCAAGTTGGCAGCTGGAATCTAGTCTGAAGGCACAATCCAGTATAGCTCAAGTATTCAAGTTGGTAAAACCCAGAACGTATAAATATGATTCTTGGATTCCCTGTCTACGGGAACTTTATTTCATTTTGCCCCATGAGTCAGAAGCTGCAGTAATTTCTACTCTGGTTTCTTTTTCTCTCTGGTATTGCCTGACTCTCAAATAATTGAGGCACTATTTATGCTCTTCCAGCTCATGCATTTCATATCTCCCATTTGTTTCTAGAGTGAATATTTCATGTGGATTTCTGGTATCATCTATAGTGATTCATAATCACATTCTACAAGCCAACATTTTCCATGCTTGGTTTTAACTCCAGCGTAGTATTTTTGGTGAGCTTGTTCTCCAAGCTAGTTTTGGCTTTCCGTGAGGCCAAAAAAATAATCCAACAACCCACAAACAAAAACAATAATAAATTGGTGAGTAGATGCTATAATTTAACCATGTGTTTTGTTCTCACTGAGAAAAATCTCTTGGGTAATTTCGGAAAACAAATTAAAAAGTAATGAATTTCTAAGTGATTAAGGATTGCCTTTGTATGCAACTATGCTTTGTAGCATGATATTTCCAGTTTATTCAGGCATTTTAGCCTTAAATTTCTAAGTGTAAAATCTCATAGTGTTATTTACAGTAAGAATGTATTCCTGTAATTTTCCTTCTATGACTATAATATTTTTAAATGCAAGGGGTAAGATTTTAGCCCAAGGTATTCATTGTCGATAACTGTGTGTGTGGCTGGCTTTTAACATTGTAGTTTTAGAATTGCAGAGCTGTGGTTTAAGGTACCTATTTCCTTTATTATTGTTTTTGTTCATGCATCATGACCATTTTTTGTAGTAACTCTCCCCATTTTTTTAATAGGGGGAGATACTCCCTCACTGTTTTAGAAAACACATCTGGAAACCTAAAAGAGTCCCTGTTAAAGGACATTCACTATCATGACTTGTTTCCACGAATTCTGCAATGATGCTGTGGTCTAAGACTGACTAGCAAACAGTTCTCAGAATATTCTGATTCTGCAGGCATTTAGCAAAGTGATGGGGAATCCATCTCCATATTTTGACACCTGTCAAAGAATGCACATGTCAGTGAAACCAGCAATCTTTCACTCCTCAAACAGTGGTTTTGCTGAATTTGAATGCTTAAAAAAATTATTTCACACTATCAATTTTATGACAAGAGCCAGATCCTAGAGATGACTAGTTTTTATGCCTCTTATGCCTGTTAATGAAAAACCAAGAGTTTTACAAGATTGAAAGGTAGCAAAATAGAGCGGGAAGGACGTCAGTTTTATTTATTTATTTTATTATTTTGCTTATCCATTTAACTGTCAATGGACATTTGGGTTGTTTATACTCTTTGGTTATTGTGAGTAATGCTGCTATGGACATGAATGTACATGTATTTGTCTGAGTTACTGTTTTCAGTTCCTTTGGGTTTATACTCAGGAGTGAAACTGGTCAGTCATATGATGAGTCTATGTTTAATATTTGAAGAGCTGCTGAACTGTTTTCCACAGTGGCTGAACCATTTTACATTCCCACCAGCAAAATTTGAGTGTTCCAATTTCTCCAAATCCTCTCCAACACTTGTTATTTTCTGTATTTTTTGTTTCGTATTGTTTAGTTATTTGTTCGTTTAATGTAGCTATCTAATGAGTGTCAAGTACTGTCTCAGTGTGGTTTTGATTTGCATTTCCCTAAGGACTAGTGATGTTGAAATCTTTTTATGTGCTTATTGGCCATTTGTATGTCTTCTTTGGGAAAATGTTTGTTCAAGCCCTTTGTCCATTTTTTTTTTTAACATCTTTATTGGAGCATAATTGCTTTACAATGTTGTGCTAGTTTCTGCTGTATAACAAAGTGAATCAGCTATATGTATACGTATATCTCCATATCCCCTCCCTCCTGCGTCTCTCTCCCACCCTCCCTATCCCCCACCACAGGTGGTCACAAAGCACCAAGCTGATCTCCCTGTGCTATGCGGCTGCTTTCCACTAGCTATCTATTTTACATTTGGTAGTGTATATATGTCCATGCCACTCTCTCCCTTTGTCACAGCTTACCCTTCCCCCTCCCTGTGTCCTCAAGTCCATTCTCTACGTCTGCATCTTTATTCCTGTCCTGCCCTTAGGTTCATCAGAACCAATTTTTTTTTTTTTAGATTCCATATATATGTGTTAGCATATGGTATTTGTTTTTCTCTTTCTGACTTACTTCACTGTATGACAGACTCTAGGTCCATCCACTTCACTACAAATAACTCAATTTCGTTTCTTTTTATGTCTGAGTAATATTCCATTGTATATATGTGCCACATCTTCTTTATCCATTCATCTGTCGATGGACACTTAGGTTGCTTCCATGTGCTGGCTACTGTAAATAGAGCTACAACGAACATTGTGGTACATGACTCTTTTTGAATTATGGTTTTTCAGGGTATATGCCCAGCAGTGGGATTGCTTGGTCATATGGTTGTTCTATTTTTAGATTCTTAAGGAACCTCCATACTGTTCTCCATAGTGGCTGTATCAATTTACATTCCCACCAACAGTGCAAGAGGGTTCCCTTTTCTCCACACCCTCTCCAGCATTTGTTGTTTGTAGATTTTTTGATGATGGCCATTCTGACTGGTGTGAGGTGATACCTTATCGTAGTTTTGATTTGCATTTCTCTAATGATTAGTGATGTTGAGCATCCTTTCATGTGTTTGTCGGCAATCTGTATGTCTTCTTTGGAAAAATGTCTATTTAGGTCTTCTGCCCATTTTTGGATTGGGTTGTTTGTTTTTTGATATTGAGCTGCATGAGCTGCTTGTAGATTTTGAAGATTAATCCTTTGTCAGTTGCTTCTTTTGCAAATATTTTCTCCCATTCTGAGGGTTGTCTTTTCACCTTGTTTATAGTTTCCTTTTCTGAGCAAAAGCTTTTAAGTTTCATTAGGTCCCAATTGCCTGTTTTTACTTCCATTGCTCTAGGAGGTGAGGACCTCAGTTTTAAACACGTCCGAACTTCAAATTCCATTTCTGCACCATACTAGCTGTTTGGCCATGAGCAAATCATTTACCCTAAGCTTTAATTTCTGTCAAATGGGTCTCTTCGGTTTATACAACTATTGTGAAGATCAAATATCAATTACTGTGTAGTGGAATTAGTGCTGGCACTGATCTCGCCACAGGAACCACTGTGCGAGGCCGTCTAGTTCTAATAGTGTCATATGTCTTTTCTTCGCAATGAGGTTTACATCTTCCCGGGACCTGGTATCATGTCATCTTCCACCTGGGGTTCCATGGTCCCCCAATCAAAATTAGCATACATAACACGGAAGTTAAATATTTCCTGAATTTACTAAGGCAATCCCATGAAGAAAAAGGACCCAGTGAGGGTACATCTAGGAGTTCTCATCACTGTTATGCCACTAATTTTGAATGTGTTCATTTGTCACTGAAAGCCTGTGTTTTCTGGTTTGTAAAACAATGTTGGTCATTTAGCTAGAGGACCCGTAAGAATGTGTCTTAGTACTAAATTTACATGAAGCCTGATGAGTTTTCTTTGGGAATCTCCAACTAGCTCACTTCCTGTTGCAGAAGCAGAAAGATCTTGCTTGAAAGAAAGTATGTCTGTGAAGCTTCTGGTCCTCTACTTCTTACAGGGGATATCGGTATCTGGATGTGACAGTTCTTCATCCTTATTGACAAACACTAAAATCTGCTTTTCTTGCCAAATTAAAGACAATTACCAATTTCCCCTCCTTTCCACTTCAGCTAAAGCCTTGCAGAGGGCAAGAGAGGAGCTTGCCTCTGATCCTGTGTGAATTCCCATATTAGCTCTCAAAAGAATAATTGAATACGGATCAGAACTTCTTTTCTGTTAAACTCAGAATCTTACTTGGTTTTGCTTATTTTAAGGTTGCAGTATTCTGTCTTGGGAAGATAGCAAATGCTCAGTACCAAATTCTCTGTCTTTTCCACGGCCATCTGTATTAAAATTCTAGCAAGTTCCCATTCTCTGTCTGATCAGCTTCTCAGGTGTTCATCCTTTTCTATGATTTCTTATTGAAAAAGCTATCCAAATGTCCTTTCCACTGGATCCTGGTGCCATGATGTGGTAAACCTAGGACAGGGGAACATATGTTATATGAGGGGTTTCTACAGGAACTAGATTTCTACCTATCTCAGATTTCTCTATTTCCCCGCCCATACCTCTGATGCTGGACTTATGCTGGAGTCACTATGTTCATCAGGGAAATGTTCTGAGATGTTCAGATACAAGGCTTGAAGATCAGTTATCCTGAATCAGAGTTTGATAAGGACCAACCTCTCATGCTCAGCCTTCATTCTTTCAATCAACAAATATTCATTGAATGGTTTAATACAATGTCTTCGGCCCTGAAAAAAACCACCTTTTTTTGCTATCTTTAATCTCTTATACTTGCTTCATAGTATCTCGTGTTCCTCCTCTTCTTCCCTTCAATTTCCCACTAAGGTAGTATCTTACCTTGGGGATTTCATCCTTGAAAAAAATTTTTTTGATTCTAGGGTAGACGTAAGAATGGATGTTCTATTCCAAAGTTTGATATGACAAGGACAGTTCATGATAAGAATGAACAAAGGGGCTGGACCTTCACATGAGGCCAGTCAGAAAGGAAGCGGGCAGGGATGAAATGACCCAGTTGCCTTGGTTGACATAGAATTTCCTCATTGTCTACAGAGAATGCCCAAGGGCCAGGGTGATTACTGGTCTCAAACCAGATAAACCAAATAAAGCAAGACCTGGCACTCTATGGCTCTGAAGTCCTCAATTACAAACAACTTAACGCCCACCCTCCACAGCAAAGGGAAAGGAAAGTGTTCTTACCTGTCCCGGATGGGTTTTGCTTTGGTAAGAACACTAAACACGAGATCCACTCTCTTAACAGATTTTTAAGTGTACAATACAGTATTGTTATGTATAGGCGTGATGTGTTACAGAAGATCCCTGGAATTTACTAATTTTGCATAACTCAAATTTTATACCCATTTATTCCCCCCATGCTCCTTATCCTAGAACTTGACCTCTCACTGTCGTCCGTCACTGCAATCTACTGAATCAGCATTTTGCCATAATTCTGCCTTATTTCAGGTTGGCCCTGATCATTGTTGGAGTCCCAAGAGTTTCAAACTCTGCTTCATAAAAAATTTGGAGATATTGAGGAAAATGAACAGATTTTCATGGTAATAAGAGTTGATGCCCTTCAGAATGTGAGCAAATGCTATGGTTGCCCAGACGAGCTCCCCAACGTTTCTTACGACCAGGGCAATATGCCCTCCTACGCACCAAAAACAAAGGGGAAAAACAGAAATCAACTGGCAAACCAAGATGCCCCTAAGCTCCCGTGGTGAACATGGCAGGAGTGCGGCTTCCGGTTCTGTTCTGTTGGGAGGAGGTCGTGCTGCTGTCTCCTGCCTCCAAGCCTCTTTCTCCGCAGATGGACAAGCTCCACCTCTCGAACAGAGCAAGTGGCAGGTGGCCGAGGGCAGGCTGTGATGGTCTCCTGCGCAACCCGTTATGACATCTTGACCACGGCTGGCTGGACTCCCCAGACTGTCACCAAGTATGTCACATATGCTTCTTAGGCCCAATAATTTAATTTTCTTTACATAGAATAAAGAGTTGGATTTCTCTCCCCACCCCCCACCCCCATTTTCCTTTTTTTAGCATAACTCTTTCTTTAAGAAAAGGAGGTCTAACAGGGAATGTCAATATATGAAAAAGATCAGAGTGGGACCTTTGGATGAGACAGCGGGGTGGGTGGGTGTTGGAGATGGGTTGGAGCATATCTGTTTAAATTTCTCTAGTTATCCCACTCTTTCAAAGAATTCCAGTTAGCTCCCTGGAATTCAGTTTGGCAAACACAAAAACTTTGGGCTAAATCGTCTCTTATGTGTCTCCATTTCAAGTTCCATGAAGGCAAGGCTCTGCCTGGGTCATCCCTGAATCCCCAGGGCCTAGCATGATTCTGGCACATGGTAAGCACGCGTGCACGCACACACACACGCAGACATACACACACACACACACACAAACTACATATATATACATATATATATATATATAAATATATATATAATGAATGGGTAAATACAAGATTTTCCAGATGTCAAGAGATGTATCCATTTCAGATTCTAGCTCCTTGTGACTGATAGAGTTGGGTTTTCAGTGTTAACCTCCCCTTCTTACCACCTACCCTCTACTCCTCTCTCCCCACTTTTCTCTGCACAACATAAAAACTCAGCCCATAGCTTTCCTAAGATTGCATCTAAAACACCAAATGTGAATGTCTCCCGCACGGGGAGACAGCTTGTTTACACAGGAAGAATTACTTCAGCACGCTGTCCTCCTTTACAGCAAAACTGGGAGAAAATGCTGAGTCGTCAGATTCCTTGCCTTTGCATTAAAAAGGAATTTAAAACCGATTTCAGTCCTTTCTTGGGCCTCATGTAAAAATAAAGCTTTTGTCTCCAAGCTTGGGACTAAGTAAAAGAAAAAATCGAACCCTGATTTATACTTTCCCTGAGCTCCCAAATAAGTCCAGGTAATTTTGAAATGTATTTTTTCCCCTCATTTCCTTAAATTGGGGCCAGAGCTGAGTAGATATCCGTGTGCCAGTTTGAAACTGCTGTGAAAGATGTAAACAGTACTTCTCCTCATGATTCCCTTTCCCTCCCCTCCCCCGAAGGGGGGCTGATCCAAAGTGTGGATCCCGCCAAGGAAGATAGGGCTGAAGGCCCCGCCCATACCCTTCAGCCCCGCCCATATCCTTCAGCCCCGCCCATATCCTGGGGCCAGCCATCAGGTGGCAGATTCACCAAGGAGCCTGCCCCCTGCTTAACTTCATTACTCTGTATCATTATATCTGCTTCTTTAACTTTTTTTTTCTTTATTTAATCACCTAATACTATTTTTATTGGCCTGTCAGAATGTGGGGAAGAGGAGAGGGGAATTCATTTCATGTGTTATGGAACATTATTAGGGTAAAATATTTGAACAAGTCAATACCTTCCTCCTTTGAAAAATAAGATACAAAACCAATTAAAGTGAAGTGACTACTGAAATGCATCCAATTAGTTATTAACTTACACACGTCAACCCAAGATGGCAGCTTTCACAGCAAAAATCCTGTCTGGTGTTGATACATAAGATAATCGATGGCACGGAGGCCTCTGCTTCTCAGGCAATTGCTTAAGAAAGCACCTTCACAGCTCAGAGCCTTCTCTCCCTTCGGGTTGGGGTAACTTTTCATCACCCTGACAAGATCTGTCACATATTATCAGACAATTGATCACCAGCTCCTGGCAAGTCTTAATCCATCGTTTGATCACACATCAAGAAAAATGGCTTTTTATGTCTTACACCCTGGCCATGAGAAAGAGGAAGAAAGCAGAGACATAGGCTTCCAGCTCCAGCTCATTACTTTTTTGCAAATGATAGATGAGTTCACCGGCAATTTAACTTTAAAATGATCTTTTCCCCCTTCTCAACTAAGCAAATAGAAGGAGCTTCGTGGTACAAGCTGAGTGGAAGGAGAGTCTGCCTGCTGTTCCTTTCGCATCTCTGCAATAGGCACCCGAGAGAGGCACGGAGGGTTAGTGAACGTGTATTTACTTAGTGTTACTGCATCTACTTCTAACTAATAGGATTTAAAGTGGACACACACAGAGAGACTAACTTTCACTCTCCGGGACACAGCTATAATCATTTTACATGTTTCTTTTAGAGCACTTATGTTTTATATAAAGTAATTTGAAATGACTTCTAGTTTACAAAATAAAAAAATGTGAGTATTAGATAATGACACAGTAAAATCAATTCTAAAAAAATCATTCCCCCTACCATGAATCCAGTTATGTTATTGTCAAAATCCTGATCTTATGTATACAGCAATGCTTCGGAGTGAAAGTTCACATGTCTCACACACCGTGAGGCCAAACAGTACCAAAACGTTGGAGTTTGGAACAGAGAAAGGTTTATTGCAGGGCCATGCAAGGAGAACGGGTGGCTTGTGCCCAAAAAACCCCAAACTCCCTGAAGGGTTTCAGCAAAGCATTTTTAAAGGCAAGGTAAGGGAGGGGCATGGTTGGTTACTGCAGACTTCTTGGTGTCGGAATCCTTTGTTCTTGCAGCTGTCCACTTAGGTCAGGTCAGGATGTTCCTGTAAACCTCCAACAAGACAAATGTTATCCTCCGTTCTACAACTTTTTATCTCTACGTGAAGGAAAAAGTGCTATACTCTTAAAGGTCAGAGCCTTTAGAATGCACTATCCTGTGTGTTTCAGGCTATAGGCAACATTCTTAACTCGAAGCAAAAGCAGTAGAATACAAAGGTTAAAGTAAAAGAGGCAGATCTAATATGGAGTCAGATTTGTTCAGCCCTATTACAGCAACATACATTAGCTTCCTCAGAATGGGGCAAACCTAACAATGTACAAATTAGTCCTGTTTCTAATAGTTGATTGCTACTTAATATGAAAAATAAAAACTATCTGAAATTACCAAGAAAAGAATAGCTAAAACCTCAAAGCTTTTGAGGGATTCTATTTAAGTTATCAACACACACACACAAATACCCTGGGGATTTCTAAGTAGTATTTCCAAAGTTCACAGCGTTCAAAGATTCCAATTCTGTTCTTTGAGGCCAGGAAGGAAAACTCCCCAATTCCCTTCTCTCCCCCACTAAAAACTTCCTGGAAATCCTTCATGATTGTACATCCACTGCAATTTGAAGACACAAAGACCCCAGATTCAGTCTTTGTGCTTAAGTAAAAGATGCTCAGAGATATGTAATTATGTCGTCCTTTTCCTAGTCGTGGCAACTGAGATAACAGTTCTTCCAAATCCTAGCCACAAAAATTGTACAGTCAACCAGTATGTGGCTGGCCTGCAGCTTTTGTCAATAAACTGAAAACACTTGAAGCCCAGAGACTGTACCCCGACCTCTCGCACAGTCTGTGCTAGGCACCAAAAGAGGGCTCCAAACACTATTTGTTCTGGTGAAATGCAAAGAAGGTCTGTAGCCTGGTTAAAAGTATGGTATCAATGTCAGCTTCCTGGTTTTGCTCATCATACTCATGTAAGATGTTATTTGGGGGGAAAAGTGGAGAAAGGATACACGGGAACTCTCTGTTCTCTTTTGGCAACTTCTAAAATGATTTCAAAAAAGAGTTTTAAAAAATATTTATTGAAAAGAGAATGAATCTCTAAATCCTTTAAGCCAGCTGAACATGCTACCCATTTGACTCCTCTCAGTAATCTCCTGTATGATTTTTTTCTTAGGAGAAGAGTTACATTTGTAACTGTTAACCTTAAGAGGTTTTATTGCACCTCTTTACCACTAGATCCCTTTGCCTTGAGCCCAGATTCTGGTTCTGCCTCTGGTCCTCAGCCAAAGATATTTGATCTTTTCCAAAGTTTGGCTATTAGCCCTACGTGAGGACTTTTGGCTCAATTTACCTCCTGGATTTATCTCTTTCCACCACCACTGTGTCTTTTTCCTTGACCTTCTAAGCACCCAGTTTCCCTTTTGCCCAGCTAGTGTGTGTGTGTGTGTGTGTGTGTGTGTGTGTGTGTGTGTGTATTGGTGGGGGATGTGCAGAGTGGAAATGATGAGGGGTGAGGTTGAGATTTAGTCTGTGGTAACCTGCATCTCGGAAATAGATTTCTTTTTTTTTTTTTTTTTTTGCAGTACGCGGGCCTCTCGCTGTTGTGGCCTCTCCCGTTGCGGAGCACAGGCTCCGGACGCGCAGGCTCAGCGGCCATGGCTCACGGGCCCAGCCGCTCCGCGGCATGTGGGATCTTCCCGGACCGGGGCACGAACCCGTGTCCCCTGCATCGGCAGGCGGACTCTCAACCACTGTGCCACCAGGGAAGCCCTCGGAAATAGGTTTCTTTTTATAAAGAACAATTTCTTGCTGGGGAGAGACTCTACCTAGTTCATCAGATCCATCAAGTTGACATCTTCTGCTTCACTATATATTTTGTGAAAATACTATGAGAGCATTCAAAGGTTAGCTGACTCCATATCTGTTCTCAGTGCTGAGAGTTAAAAGCACGATCCTTGTCATCATAAATGACGGAGAGAATGGACTTAGACTGCATCCCGAGGCCAAACAGCATGTTCCGTGCATTTACCTGAAACCTGATTTACCACTGGGGAGTCATTTGGGACCTTCAATGCCTTCTCCACCACGTTATCCATACAAGAGGCAGGCAAATATAATGTTTAACAACACAGGCACTGGGGCCATATTGTTTTGAATCCAGCTCTGTTTAATCCAGCCATATTGTTTTGAATCCAGCTCTGTTTTGAATCCATGTGACTAAACAACTTCCTTCATCTCTCTGTACCTTAGTTTTGCCATCTGTAAAATGAGGATGATAACTGTGCCTAACTCACAGGGATCTTGTGAGAATTATGAGCGTTAGTACCTTGAGAAGCCCTAGACTTACCCATAGTTGGCACTCAGTGAATGTAGTTACTTTTTTCTAATGCATATTCCACTTCTTTTCCCTGGATACCCCTCTACTGCCCCCTGAAATTTCAGTACGGTGATTTATGCTTAAAAGTAAGAATTAGGGCTTCCCTGGTGGCGCAGTGGTTGAGAGTCCGCCTGCCGATGCAGGGGACACGGGTTCGTGGCCCGGTCCGGGAAGATCCCACATGCCGCGGAGCGGCTGGGCCCGTGAGCCATGGCCGCTGAGCCTGCGCGTCCGGAGCCTGTGCTCCGCAACGGGAGAGGCCACAACAGTGAGAGGCTCGCGTACCGCAAAAAAAAAAAAGAATTAAAAACAAAATTTTGTTTTGAACATTTCACTAAACGTCTGGATATAGTAGAAGATAATCAATAGAATCTCAGAAATATGTTGGAAATGAATCAGTATCAGAGAAGAAACTTGATACAGAGTCACTCAAATTTCTAAATCGACTGATCAAACCACTGTTTGGATGAAAGCTGTGGTGGAGATGCTGGTGAGTTTGTGGAGACATGGCCATAAACCTGGAACTTCTTGGGCTGGCTTTCTTCTTGTAACTTACAGTGCCCGGACATGCCAGAGGCTGGGTTGGATTTGGATTAGACTAGACGTCACGCTGCTGGGAAAGATAGGCTTGAAGTATGGCGGAATGCTTCCTTTTTTTTTTTAAACACTGATTGGCCCCAGCTCCCACGTGTTACATGTGGTGTTTAGAGCCATAAAACACTACGATGTAGCCACATCTATGGAGTGGAATTGCGTTTTCAAAAGTCCCTCAGTTTTCCCAATATTTTCAGGGGTGTGTGCTATCTCACTCCCTGTACTGATAGCATCCCAATCCCAGGCAAATGGCGTCCAATCCATCCCACCCTTTCCAATCTCCCATACAAAGCAAAGAAAACTTGTTGCCTGGGTCCTCTCTCATTAGCTCTGAGGATGCAGATTAAAAATCATTCTTTGGTAGCATTTATGAAGTTTGTATGATCTGCTTTCCAAGAAGCATTTAGAACAAACAATGAGTTGTGGCTAAAACAAATGTGAGCGAGCAATAGACTCAAATTAAAAGAGATAAAATTAAATTTTCATGTATCATAAATGAAGTATCCATTAGGGACTTCTCAGATGACCTTCAGGTTCAGCAAATTCTGTATTCAGACTTCCAACCTGAAAGATAAGGATGCTGGGCTAGATGACATGCATTTCAGGGACAGCGGAGGCAAAGGCCAAGCCAGCCACAGTAAACAAATGTAACTAGTTTGGGAGAGATGCTATTGACAGTAAAATTCTAATTTTGCTCCAGCTCCCGGAACAGATGTACCTCCAAGTCCATAGACTCTGCAATACTTAACTGCAGCTACTCAGCTGTGACCTTCAGCCCCAGGCTCACTGCAATAAAATTTTCATGCAACCATATGGAAGAATATTTTAATAGAGATTTACTGTCAGTAACTGTCCCAAAGGAGCAAATAAGGAAGCTGTAACATATTGCGTACAGTAAATCAAGGGGACTTCAATGGAAAAACGAAACCTCCCGGAGGCAAGCATCTTTAAAATTACAGGCAACACTTTGTACAAATATGTGTACAAAGGACTAGATATGCAGTCGGTTAAGTAGCTCGAAATGGTTTCGATTTGCAGATATATTTATTTAGAATTTATTTATTGGATTTTATAAGTGGCAAGCACTTACCTGTCAGGCCTGAATGCCTACGTATCTCCCTTCCCTGGGGCAAAACGGAAGTGAGGGAGGGGTGACTTTAACTGAAAATCTCACCCAACCAGAGAATGTGGCAGGCAGCATAAATTGCACCCTCTCTATAGCCAGGTTTGCTTCAATTTAAGGTGAGGTATTAACCACAGGGACAAAATATTCCTTTAGCCAGTGTATAAAGAGTCCTGGATGAGTTAAACGGTTAAAAATTCAGCTTAAGGATAATTGGGGAGACATGGTAATTAAAACTCCCAGTGGGGCAGAAAGCATTCAGAGGTCCTTCACGAATGCTTGATTATGTTTTACTCAGCATTTTTGCATGTAAAAATGTCTCCTTTTTGTGAAGTGGTAGCATGCAATTTTTATCTAAATGGGTCTTGGGCGGTTGGAATCAGTAAACCAGATCTTATGTTCATCTTCTGACCCCATGTTTATTTGGGGACATGAGTTGGTGGCACAGGAGCTAAGTGAGCTAAGAAAGAGGGCCTGAGCATGTCACCTACACAACTCCACACTTCCGCTCTCTTAGTCGCTACACAGCTCCCTTGCTCCACTTCAGCCCTTGCTGTTGAGAGCATTTCAGCTGCAGACACTTGTTTCCTGAGGGCGAACAAGCAGCCATCTCTCCCCCTCTACTCAGCTGATGGGAACTCTAATGTGAGGGGCAGTAATTCAGAGATAAAGAGACTGAACACTGCCCGTGACAGTTCATATTTTATGGTGGAGAGAAGGCCTGAAACCTAAAAAACTCATGTGTAGGAGGCATAGCACACGTGCCTCATCCATGGCACATAATGAAGGACGACGTCTTGACATCAAACCCAAAATCAAAATATCCAAGTGACCGTGAATAGGGGAATCGGGTGATAAACCTTTATGTTTTGCTAAATGCCAGTGGGTTGTCACACTGGATAAAGAGTGATAACAATAGAAGAAATGTCATATCTGTTAAATGGGTCTTAGGCATTCTATTCTTCTGTTGAAGTGGTCCCAATTACTGCAAAACACAGGTAACATGCACACACAAAACAGGTTACACACACACAGGTTAGGTGACATGCTTAAAGTGGATTAACTTGACTAATCAGAACCTGGCTGGAAATTATAATACAATAAGAAAAACGCTTGGAAGTTAGTTCATGCAGTTAGATGAATGTATAAATCGTGCTACATGGTCAACGACTAGTTCGTTATTCACCAAGTTTTCCCAGTATCTCAATGAACGTACTTTTTTCACAGGAGATATTATATTCCCTGAACCCTTTAACTGTGCTGTATTTCACACTGAAGATGACGTTGAAACTAGAAATGCCACTGAAAAAAATGTTAGTTTGGGGACATAATGTACGCATGATTTGTGTAGCTTGTTCCTTTGAGAGAAAGGCTGGTTGGGATAAATCTGCAGATTCCTTGCATCATTTGGCTGTGACCACGTTTAGAATCATTCTTCTTGTCTTTATAAGGAACAGAATGGGCATGTAAAGACAATTCTCGTCTGTGTTTAATTTCGTGAATTTACCAAGAAGGGTGAGTCATGTCTTACATTTTTGATCCCATCTCTAAAACAAGTGATGTCAGAATGCTTACTCATTAAAGGCATTTCCCCTCCATCTCCCGGAAGGTTCGATGACCTTGGCTAGCTCTGTACCCGGAGCTTTTGATAATTCTGGGCAGTACGGCTTGCCTCTGCACTCTTCAACCCACTCTGTCCTGGCAGGTTTGTTTCCTCTCTGTCCTCCACAGGTTCTATATATTCAATTTCTCACACCCCGGAGTCATGTGACTCCAGAATGTAATTGTTTTCCTCCCTTTAAACCTCTCCAGACGTCAGCTGTCTTTCAAGACTCAGTTCAGAACTCCAGGTACCCCAACTATCTATTGAACCATTCTAGACCCATCACTAAATGCTAAAGGCCAAGTCATTTTCCACTGAGCTACTTATACATTCTGAGAACATTAATAGTTGTTTAATAAATACCCATTAATAATTGATTTGTTGATCTTTGACCTCCTTCTCTTTCTTTTCACCACTTTGCCACGTACTTCAGACTTGGACTTCCCTAGAGAACGTGAAAGAATGTGTTCTGAAGAAATTTTTATTCTTATTCCTCCCACTGGGAGCACGCTGGAAAGTAGTCATTACTTAATGTAATTTTCCACCTGTAGATGTCATTTTACAAGTTACAAATAATGTGAGCAAAATGTAACAACATACCCACCCAACCAACAAAATCTCCCAAATTAAGAGCAATATACAGCTGGAATGAGTAATATAATTTGCTAATTACAAAAGTATTCATGATAGATAGTAAACTCCTCATAGCTGGAAGTTATCAAACAGAGACTAACTCAAGAATCTGGGAGAAAGGATTTTTATAAAGATGGGAGGTTGGGTTCAATAATTCTGGGGTCTCTTCCAAATCTGAGATTCTGTGATAACTGTCTGAATTAAACCAATGAAAAATTGATGTTAGTAGTCCTGTGAGGTGAGTTTTTAATATTCCACATATTTAAAATTACAGTCAGAGTTAGGAGATTAATTTGTAAGAAATCTGAAAATAACTGGTCATTCATTGATTGACTAAAGTCAAAAGGATGGTTTTTCAGAGTGGGTTGAGTATATGGAAATAGCCACAGAGCACTCTGAAATCAATCCTATTCTTAGAACATGCATCTACAATTTAATTAATCTGTACACCTAAATGGGATGGCCACTGTGCACATTTTAATAAACAAATATTTATGTGCCCATCAGTCTTGTCGTTTTCCATGTTTGTGATTTGTTAACCTTGGGTACATAAAGAGAAGCAGTGGAATGTATTGCCCTCTTGGGAATCCCAGGGAGCTGTGCCACTGCTGCAGATCCCTGCCAAGGTCAGAAACTAGGCCGTGTCTCTGCATGGCCCTACTTCCAGACATACAGAACTTATTATTTTGCAAGTAGGCACTAACGCAGACATGCCAGCCACAGTGAGTAGAGTGAGGTGTTTTTTTCTTTATGAATGTCTTCTAAGCAAGCATATTTGTTGTTTATACGTAAATAGGTGCTTTGAAACTGTTTGAAAAGAGTTTATTCACTAAGGTAAATGCTGGTTTCAAAATTATTTTTGCTCTTCTAATTGGGGAAGCAAACTTTTTTCACCCTAGGGGGAAAAAAAACACTTCTACCTTACCTGGAAACACACACAATGTTTGAATCATCAGCGTCTGAATCAAAACTTTGTTATATGTTAAGAAATGTTATAAACCCAGGAATATGTTGACTGGGTTTTGGTAAAAATGAGTCTGATTCCTACAGACTGATTCACATGCATCTCCTTAGGTAATTAGTTAGTCTAAAATTTACTGACCGACAGTTCAACCATGAGTTTTTTAATAAACTTGTTGGATATTTTTACCCCATCTTCTTTTAGCCAGGATCACACCGACACAGCCCAAGGTGCAGCAGAGAGCAGAGAGCTGGATGGTAGGCAAGAGATGGGGGTTCTGAGCTTGGATTTGGATTTCTGTTTGGATGTTTGAGAAGTGATCACATCAAGAACTGCAAGCTAGCCTATCCCGTTGGCCTATGGCAAGAGTGACCCCACCCATAACTATGAAAAAAACCTTGACCTCTCTTGAAATGAGATATTGGATCCATCCAACATTGTTATTCTTATTCATATCCTTGATGCAATTATAATTATTTAATATAATTATATAAGCGAAAGTCATTCATTCACAACTCCCTTATGCGGGGGAAGCAGACAGTAAAAAACAGGAAATAGTTGATCTATAGAATGGTTTTAGATTCTCTCCGTACCCTCTCAGAGTTAGCAGCTGAATCTTGTTCAGCAGGACAGAACATCCTTCTAGAGGCTGGGAAGACGCTCTGAGATAAATTCACTTGGTCATGATGAGGTAGGAGATGTCCTATCACATTTCGGAGTGAAACTGATCTTCAGCAAGACCCCCTCCACCACTCCCCACCTCAACCATTTCACAACTTGTATTCCCAGAACATGAGTATCAAGATTTCATTTGCTTTGGCGCCCTTCCAGAAATTAACAGTGTTAAGAAGAACCATTCTATTAAGTCAGGATGGTGTCCAATAAAAGCAATGAATGATTGGAAAATGGACCGTTTTAATGCTGTTCGGTAAAACCACTGTGAATGTTCTTAATTATGCAATTCCATCCTTCCTGTGTAATTGGCTCATTCGATTTTTTTCTCTCATGGTATAGAATAAACCGAATTCGGGGTCAGAGCCTTTCAATATTGTTACATTTGACTAATATTTGAAGACGATGAGGCAAAATATGTAAGAGTGTAGAATGATTTGGGCTCCTCTAGCCAAGCAAAGAGACTAAAGTCTTATAGGACTGGCAAGAATGAAAAAGTAATTGTACCCTTCAGAGGCAGCCATGCTCTGCAAAAATAGAGCACTCTATTTTTTTAACATTATTTTATTTTTTGATTGAAGTATAGCTGATTTACACTATTGTGTTAGTTTCAGGTGTACAGCAAAGTGATTTGGTTATACATATATATCTGTATTCTTTTTTTTATTCTTTTCTATTATAGTTTGTTACAAGATAGTGACAATAGTTCCCTGTGCTATACAGTAGGTCCTTGTTTTTTTAATCTATTTTATGTACAGTAGTGTGTATCTGTTAATTCCATACTCCTAATTTATCCCTCCCCTCTCCTCCTTTCCCCTTTGGTAACCATAAGTTTGTTTTCTATGTCTGTGAGTCTGTTTCTGTTTTGTAAATAAGTTCATTTGTACTATTTTTTAATATTCCACATACAAGTGATATCCTATGATGTTTGTCTTTATCTTTATGACTCACTTCACTTAGTACGATAATCTCTAGAATAGCTCCACATAGAATAGAAAACAGCCAAACTCTGTTTATAAGAACAGAGCGCTCCATTTTTAAAAAGTTTATTCCTTTGGTTTTGAATAGTTAATATAACCACATGATTCAAAATTCAAGTGGTACAAAAGGGTATATAGTGGAAAATCTCCCTCCTTCCTGGCAAACAAAGCAACTAATGTTGTCAGGTGTGCATGGTGCTCTCAGAGATATTTTCTGCATATTCAAGCAAATATGTGCACTTCATCTGTTTTTCTATTTGCATTCATGGCAGCATTCTCTACTAGGAGCCTATATTTGAACATTCCATTCAGATACTGGGGACACAGGTGAGCAACACCGAGCCCTGTTGGGAAGTTTACATTTCCGTGATGGGAAGAAGGCAAAAAGCAAAAAGTGAACAAGATCGTTTCAGATTATGAGCGTTTGATCTGATTCCCCCACAAAACACATACATGGAGAGGTGGGAGTTGGCACACACTTCACAAACATACTGACCCTTCATTGTAATTTGGTGACCCCCAAACTTCAAATGCATGTTC
Organism: Orcinus orca; assembly: GCF_937001465.1. Classification (NCBI taxonomy): domain Eukaryota; kingdom Metazoa; phylum Chordata; class Mammalia; order Artiodactyla; family Delphinidae; genus Orcinus; species Orcinus orca. The sequence continues at coordinate 34,713,289 of NC_064571.1, forward strand.
ATCACTGCCTGATGATGCTTGAAACCCTCATTTTTCATAGCAAAAGCTATAGATAGGAGAGGCCCTAAGAGATTCACTCCCAGATGTGATATTTCATGGAATGTCTACCAAGAGGCTGGGACCATGAAGTTGACAGCTGCTTCTCATCTGTACTCACTGTTCTGATCATATTTTAGTCATTCCACAAAACCAGCAAATTGGATACGGAGAATTAGACTGTTCTCTTGTTGTGGTAAGCATGCCAAGAAAATTGGAACGGTACAGAGAGGACAGATAAGAATTCCCAAGGACACTTGGGATGACAGTAAGAGCAGTAGAAATTCACTGACCAATGATTTAAACTGGATATGGGGATTAAAAAAATTAAAAATCTGTGCACATTTAGATATTTTCAAAACTCCTAATTTTTGTCATCAACTATCTTTGATACTAAATATAACTGGTTACTGGATTCACTTTTTTTTTTTTTTTTTTTTTTTTGCGGTACGCGGGCCTCTCACTGCTGTGGCCTCTCACTGCTGTGGCCTCTCCCGTTGCGGAACACAGGCTCCGGATGCGCAGGCCCAGCAGCCATGGCTCACGGGCCCAGCCGCTCCAGGGCATGTGGGATCTTCCCGGACGGGGGCACGAACCCATGTCCCCTGCATCGGCAGGCGGACTCTCAACCACTGCACCACCAGGGAAGCCCTGGATTCACTTTTTTCCATTTTCTGCCAGATGTGTGGTATAATGTAGAACTCTCCCAAGATAGCTACTTGTAGTTTTCCTACAGGTGTGCAAAAATATCTATTTCTAGTTCTCTAAAATAACTGAAGAGTTTTCTGGTTAGTTTAGTTATGTTGGTTACTTCTAAGAGTGACAGAATACCAACTGAGGTTTGGATTTATGCCAAATGCTGAAACTCTCCTAAAAGTAATTCATGATTTGGTGGTACAGAAATTACTCTAGCTCTCTATTGAAATTCTCTCCTCATTATGGGCATCAATTATGATCAGACTGTAAAAAAGATGAAAAGGGGGAAGGAGATTGGATAAATTTTGAAGCATCTTCTTCCCACCACACAGCATGTGCAGGAGTTAGCCTTTTTTTTCATGGATCCTCACAGCAACTTATACATTTGTGTTTCTCATAATAGAGGAATGGAAGAAAGAGTCCTTTCTCTCCCCCCATGTTGCAGTCTCTTCGGGCTGCCATAACAAAATACCACAAACTGAATAGCTTATAAACCAAAGAAATTTATTTCTCATAGTTCCGGAGGGTGAGAAGTATAAGATCTTGATGCCAACAGCTTGGGTGTCTATTGAGGGCCCACTTTCTGTTTCATAAACGGCACCTTCTTGTGTCTTCACTTGATTGGAAGGGGCTAGAGAACTCTCTGGAGCCTCTTTTATAAGACACTAATCTTGTTCATGAGGGTGGAGCCCGCATGATGTAAGCACCTCCCAAGGCCCCACCTCCTCATACCATCATCTTCGGGGGACACAAACATTCAGACTATAGATTCCTACCATGCCAATCAATTATTTGCACTTTCCAGTTGTTTAACTTTCAGAAATGTGGGGATTCTCACCTTTAGTTGTTCTCTTCTGGAATAACACTACTTCCAAACCATATTCCAAGTCACTGATTCCAAATGATATTGTTATTAGACGTTTCTCTATTGACTTCACCTCAAATGTGGACCCTTTCAGATAAAGAGTAAGTGGGCTTTTATTTCATATCACTTTTACATCTATTATTAGATCCCATCCTCAGAAATCTAAAAGGAGAAGGGCAGCTCCAACAATTGTATAGATGGAGCAATGGAGACAATACATTAGATGTTTGAACGTTAGATGTTCCATCCAAGCTGCCCAGAGTTGAAGGAATGAAAACCACCCTGTAGTCCCTGCCATTAACTTTTGAGTTCCTTCCACAGGATCACATGGTCTTCTGGGAGCTGCGCTGGGAACGTGAACTCCTCGGTAACTTGAAATTCCCCAATAGTGGGGTGAAATTCCTGCAGATTCCGTCTGACGCCAGAATCCCAATTCTTTGTAAAAGAGCAATGAGTGAGGGAAATTTGAGGGTTATTCACTTCCTTCTTTTCATGGCTGCTATTTCTCCTGAGAAGAGGATCTCTCCTGGGACCCTCTTCCTCCATCAGGGCTTGGGATGGTGGGTGGGAAGCCATTGAGAGAGGCACCAGAGCTGACTTTGTATTTGTGTCTCTCTGTGGGATGAACTGGGTTACTGGCATCTGTGGACACGTTCTGTTCCCCCAGTGCAACAACAGCAGGCTCTTCTCCCTGTCCCCACTCAGTGGAGCTGGCCTGAGACCGATCCAAAATTAAACGTTTGCCAAACATGCACAGCTGTAATCGGCCTGCTACTGGTTTGCTGCATAGCATGCCACCTGCTAGCTCCCTTTCCAGAGAAAAAGAGCTGGGAGAGGAGCTAACTGAGGACAAAGTTCAGGCAATGATATGGGATCTCTTTCCATCTCTGCCTTCTGCCAAATTCTCCGGTTCACCCCCAAAGAGCACTGCAAACTTGCTTACGGTTTAGATAACAGTTGGGGCAGAGACACTGGTTTCAGTTTACCAAATGGCAGAAAACAACAAATTGGTTTCTTCTCAAAGGTTATTTTTATTTATTTATTTATTTTTGGCTTGAGGGAGGGAGTTGTTTACAGAAGACAGGGTCAAACCATGCCTGTTATGACAGTTATCGAGGTGAGGGAGGAACAGACCTGCTGTCATTCAGGATGATGAGAAATAAACCATCCCACAGTCTTACTGCCTGGAGGCAAAGAAAGGAAAGACTGAGTGTGGTTGAAGTTTGACAAAACGCAGAAATCTAGAGAAACTTCTGGAAAGTTTTCTTACAGCGTTACCAGTATTTTTATACTTGCCTGAGGTCATTTCCTCTTATCTTACAATCCATTGTTTTCTCAGAGAAATTTCATAAGAGAAAGTCTTTTGTAATGGCCCAAGTGGAGCTAGTGTGATGAAAACAATAAAAATTCTTGTTTGAAAGTGATCCTTTCTCTGATTCCAGGACACCCAGGGGAAGAGCATAACACAATGTGCAGCAGCCCAGAGCTTATGATTGCCAAGCAGAGTAAAATTGGAAGATCCGGAGGTTCAAAAGCATCACACTTGGTTTTAAACCCACAAGACGTGCTTCAGTGGGGTTCTGGAGTAGAATCTCCATCTAGTTGTAGGAGCCCTTTCGCTTCCTGTCATCCAGCACGTGTTTACATTTTCTTGAAGCTTACAACATCCATTCCACTTTCTTCTTCTGTCTTCAGATGCTGCACTTTTTTCTTCACTATTCTCTCCTGGTTCTAGATTGTCCGTGGTTTGCTTTGTTCAACAGACGATTATTTTTGGTGGGGGAAAATGGGAAAAAGCCAAGAGGAAGACTGAGAGATAAAAATCTGGGCAGAAAGATGGATTTTTATTTATAATTCCTATTATTTTATGACAGGAAAGAATAAAGACTATTCTCAGAATTCTAAAATGTCTACCATTTGAAGCCACCCCTTCTAGACGGACAGTAAGGGCTCAATCGTTTTCAGCTCTGTGCATGTGGGGAGCAGAATGCATTAGTAGAAAGTGCCAATCCTGTATAGTTCCCTGGCCGAGCTCACTGCTACACTGAGTCCTTCATGTTTGGAGGAATCTCTTTATAAATTGACAGCCACTGTTAGCGAAATGATTAAAAGGAGAGGAGAACTCTCTAATTACCTTGAGTCAGCTGGATATACTGTAGCAGAAGGGTGAAGTTGCCTTCCAGAATGCACACCATACTAGTGAGGCTTTCTCTCTACAACACAGCTTAAGACCCTTCTAGAGCTCTGGTTCTTAATTCCCTTATTTAACCTGCAGGTGCCCTTTTGACTCTAACTTACCCTCCCAGGCTTATTTTTGACTGAAGCTCCCAAACAGTCCCCATTCACAAGAGATGACTTGTCATCTCTAAAACATATCCTGGGTTCACTTGCTCAAATGTCTCTGCCCTTCACTTCCCTTCTGCTGGGTGTGCTATTCTTCAACCACCCCCTTTGCTAGTAAAATTCTGATCCACTGCTGAGATGAAATCTTATCTTTTCTTTTTAATTCAGATATAATTGACACATAACACTATTAGTTTTAGGTGTACAACATAATGATTTGATGTATGTATATAGACTGCAAATCTTTAACTTGTGAAACAATCTGCAATCCTTCCAGATGGACATAAGCCCTTGTTTTGGTGCCACTAAGCCTTTCATGGTGTTTATGCTCTCCTGGAATGTTAGGCTACAGCTAGTGATGTGCATGGTTATCTTCTCTTGCTAAGCAGGTGGCTCCCCAGAAAGAAGCTTCCACAGTAACTTTACTCACCCTTGTATCTTCCACTCTTCCTACTACCGAGCCTGGCACACTCCATGCATGTTTGTTAAGTTAAATTGAAAATGATAAAAAAATATTATTAATGATTGTGTATGTATATTAAAAGCATAATACAGAAATATACTAAAAAGAGAATGGGAAGATTAAAAACAGTGAGGCCCTTGGAAGACTCAAGAGACACAGAAAGTGACTGTCTCAAGAGAGAGGAACAAAAAAGGAGAAAGAAAGGAAGAAAATGGTGACCTCTTGAAAAAGTAAAGTGAGCATCTCTCTAGCCTTTCAATAGGCTTGGCAATGGCTTTTTAAAGGAGAATTAAAGGAGAATTTTGGGCTGGACTCGAGGTGAGAAGGACTCACACCCTCCTCTATGGTAACAGGATGGTCCATAGACCAGAGGAACACCCAGGCTAACAGCTGGTGATGGTAGAGTTGCCAACCACAGACAGGACTGAAGAGACCACCATTAGTGGATTTCTCATGGAAGGAAATGGCAAAGCATGGGTTGAAGTGGGAAGCAGAACACGCCAGGATTTTCATGTACATTAAGTAAATGATTTTACAGACTGAGGTAGGTCAGGAAGGTTCAAGAGTTGGATACATAAATATTCATGGTGCCACAAAGGCACTGGGGTAGAAACAGTGAAAAAGGTGGACACCATTTCTTAGTCCCTCCTCCATGGAGCTCTGCTGGGTCCATTTGCCATCCAGTATTTTCTGTTAATCACACTTCCTATTACAGGTTTATGGTAAGAGAACCATATTCCAGCTATTCCCAAGACTGCCAGGGAAGAAAATATGCCACCAACCAGAATTCTATAAAATTAATCACCTGGGAAAATGAATGAAACTTTGCTTGAATGAAGGTATGACACATAAAAAATATCTATGAATTCTGCCTCATTCTTTGAAAATTAGGTCTATATTTTTACATATTTTGGAACACAGTTGGGATTGGGAATAAGTGCGTTCAACCATCAAGGCCAAGTGGTTTCAAAAGTCTCCAACCAAGGGGTTGAGGTGGGACACCAGTGCTTTAGTCCGGGTGGAATCTGTCTTGAGCCTGAGGAAGGAAGTCAAGCCTGTTTTCCTGTCTGTTTTCCACACTGTGATTTATTACTTCATCGAACAGAGACCCCGGTCAGTACCTGGCCTATAGTAGGTACACAATAAATTTGGGCTGTAGTCATGAATAAGGGGCAGCCACTTAATTGAAAAGCAGAAATGTGAAGTGTATAAACGTCCACAGTTGTTGAGCACGGTTATAGGCTATATGGCCTCAAAAGAGAAAGCCACAGGTCTTTAGCAACTAAGTACTGTGAGAAGGAGAAATTTCCACTCAGAATTTATATTTTAGAGCCCTGTTGCTCAAAGCAAGTCAAGGATACAGCATCACAGGAGAATCAATTGCCGTATGTTCAAAAATCGGAGGGGGATGGGACAGACGTTTTGGAACGCATGTGGATCTAATGTGGAGTAAAATGCAAAACTCACGAGAAAATAAAACCCGAGGCTTCAGTGAAATTTGACTTGTCTGTAACCCCCCAATTTTGCATTCAGAGTGCTTTGAAGGAGAGTTTACTGGAAACACATGAGAGATGTCTACTCCGGCACACAATCCATGCTGTTGGGAGGGCTCGAAGCTTGTTTTCTAGACTCGTGGGCCTTTTGGGAAAAAAATCTGCCTTTCTCCAGATCACCAGAACCCTTCACAGTTTCTAAATTTTCTATCTTCCGTCACTCTTACTTCAGTCCAACCAATGCACATAGAAAGAAAGACAAACTTTATATGTTTTTGTGTGAAGGTGTTCTCTGGATGTTCCAAACCACAACCACACCAGTCAGAATAATTCTGGCGGAACTGTGTTTTTGCATGTGTGGTCAAGACAAATGCCATTTCCTATGTGGTTGCAGATACTGACTCTTTGCAGACTTCCAGAAGCCTGGGAGGGGGATGAAGGGAAGCCCTAATCACAAAATAGGGAAATGCTTTTGTAAGTAGAGTTCAGGTTTACAAGAGAATCATTTCGATGGAAAAAAAAAAAAAAAGAAGAAAAGGATGCCAGGTGTATAACTTTGTAGCCAGTTCCGCCACCCTTGAGCATTATAGTTGACTGGTAAGAATGCTTGTCTTCTTAGAATGTGCTCTCTGCTTCAGGGGAGGTGATGCATTTTGTAGACAGGAAACATTCTAAAGAAAATCCTTGTCTCTTTGTATTTAGCAACCATTTCCTGGATAGATCTTTGTGCTGCTCGAGCCTTCCCACACCAGACCCCCACCAAGCTCTTTCCCCTTTTAGTCCACCTGCCACCATGATTGGATTAGTTATATATATATATATATATATATATATATATACTTTTCAGTTTCTAAAGTGTTTCAGATACTGTTCCAGGCAGGAGGGATACAAAAACACATAAAATAAGCACTGCCTAATGACAACTTCCATTCTAAAGGGGCCACAGCTATATTCCCAAATGATTTCAACATAGTAAGTACTAAGATAGCGGTATGAATCTGGTGTGATTCTCTACTATTGCAGCTACGAAATTCTGCCTAGAGGTAGGTGGTGTTAGATGCTTTCTCATCCATCTTTCTTCTCTCCCTGATTGCTTTCAAATTCCCTGAAGGCAGTGGCCATGTGTTTACAGCTTTCCTATTTCTCTCCTAGATGACGTTCTCAATAAATGCTGATTAAAATGGGTCTAGATCCATGGTTGACAACGCAGACATTTTCTTATTGGCTTATTATACAGTTCTTACAGTGCAGACTCTGAAGTCACTAGGAGAAAGAAAAGGAAACCCCAAATTCAGAGTGGATAGCAATTTCATCACCTAGCATTACCATCCTACCTTCTCGGAATGACCAGAGTCATCTTTTGAGCTCCACGAGGCCTTAATTTAGTGGTTCTGTTGACTATTCATTACCACAGGGTTGTTCAAGTGACGAGGAGCATGTGTGATGTTTATGTTATCTTAAACATGACTATTTACGGTAAATCAGAAAGGGGGCACAAGCGTTAGCGTTGCTGTTTAATGATGTATGAAAACGCTGCCTGGTAAAGCACACCATTAAGAAAAGCTGAATCCAGCACCGAACAACGACCTGATGATATACTGAGACCTTCGTGGCCGAGGCCAGGTCTCCTAAGTTGGAAAACAATGGGCGTCAGGTGCCCTTGCAGAATAAAGAAACTAAGGGGAATCCAAGAGGCCAAGGAGCAGAAGGATGCTGGGTTGGAAAAGGAAGTGATTGATGAGACAGGACCTGTGCGCGAATGTATCCACGAAGCCTCTCGCCCTCCAATCTGGTCGTGGCTCATTCTCAAATCTTTTTTATTAATCCAATGAAACAAACCCACAAACCTACAAACCAAAACCCCAGTCAACAAGAGTAATCTGTATCAATTAACATGGCATATGGTAAGCAAGTCTTGGATCCTTCAAAGAGATGCCCAAAGCAAAACGACTATTACTGCTATTTTTCTGCCTTTACAAACACAAGCTAGTAATTGCAATCATCTCTTTGGTTTAAAATGCTTTGTGCAACATTAGACAGCAAATTTATCTGTATAGTTCTAATAGGTGGCTTGCGATAAGCTGTAAGTTTAGAAACTACAATGGATTTTATGTCTTCCCAAGAAGATTTTATGGGTCCTTAAAAGAAAATGTCAAAGAATTATAAAGTCTGTATACACTTGTTTAGTTCCAAGGCCTATTCCTTCATAATTTCTATCTAATTGATCACGCTTACTGTCTGGTGAGTTACAGTGTTATAGACTGCCGATTATAAGTATTTCCTGATACTTACACAGGAGTGTAAGTCCATGACAAAATATTCTCCAGATCTCACCTGAGCATCTCTTAGACTCTTTCTGTTGCTTTGTGTAGACAGAGCTAGTCAATTGAATTGAACCCAGTGAGGAACGTGCTTCCTAATCCTGAAAACCCAAGAGCAGGGTTGATGAGACAAGACATAACTACACGTGGAATGATGTTTAGAAAGATATGGCAGGAAAGTAAATGTTTTCTTCTTTTTTCTTTTCCAAATGAATTATACTTATGAGAAATATATTGCTTAGTAGGGAGGGGAGCTAACGTTACGTTGAGGTGGTCAGGGAAGCTATAACATGCGAAGTTGGCACTGGATCTAAAGGAGCCGATTTTGAAGGCAGAGGAGACAGAAGGGCGTGCTAAGTGAGTCTAAGCCTGAGCAAGTGAGTGGAGGGTGGAGGGCTCCAGATGGACTCTGGAAACCAGAACCCAACACAAACCAGATTGCCTGGGGCAGATGTCATGAGCATGTTGCAGGATTGTTTACTATAGAGGGAGGCATAGGTTAGGGCACGATCACCTTCTATATCAGGCTAAGGAGTTAGCATTTTACCCAAAGTCCAAATGATTACCTATCGCTAAGGTATTTCAAGATTCCATTGGTTAATAACAATGGAATGTTTAAATTTTTTTTACTCTAAAGGTTGAAAATTGGCCCCTATTTCAATTATTTCTCCATTAAGGCAGATGGAATATTTGAATCGTTACATTTTTTTGTCACTGTTTATACCGAATAATTTATCTTTTATGTTATTGGTTGATTTTTAAATACTCCTACTATACACAAAGTCTGGTCAAATCTGTTGGCAGAGATGGAAAAGTGTCTGAATGCTTTTATGACAAGGAAACTTATTTGGAGACTTGGGTAGAAATCTCAAGAGGAAAGGACTTGGATATTATTGAGTTTATTTTCTATTGCAACTGAAGATCCATTAGTGAGTGGGTCTTGTCAAGGAAAACTCTGATTGTATTCTATGGAGGAGTGATTGTTCATGTTTTGGCAGAGCTGAAAGGACCCCAAATTACAGAATCCTTTGTGTAAGAGCCTCATAAGTAGAGTTAACCAATTCTTTATCTTGTTGTACACTTCAGTCATCCCCATGAGGATGTTTACGTTAAAGGAAAGCTATTTTATTTTACTCTTAATACCTAAATCAAGCCAAATTGTTGGAGCATGATATATCAGAAAGCAACTGATAGACACCAAAGTACATATAACATTAGGTAATCAAAGAGCTTGACTTATCTCATTCTTAAAATGAGTTGCGAAGTTTATATCCTTGACCCAAGCATACGGAATGAAGGTGTCCACAGTTACATGGACAATACTTGAAGGATGTGCTGAAGGCCTATACATCTGGCAGATACGAGACAAATTCCAGTATTTTCTGGTTTCCAAACTGGCACAAAACTCAAGAAGAGGGAGAAAACATCCAACAACTACCTGCAGAACCTCCACTAGCTGTGTTATTCATTAACTTAATGGTTTAGAGTGCTGATAACCATGGGTTAGGATCCAGAGATGGTCCATCCAAACACGCAATTTGCATGCTTAGAACTCTATGCCTGTTGTAAATAGCCAAGACATGGAATCAAACTAAATGTCCATCCACAGAAGAATAGATAAGGAAGGTGTGGTACATGTATACAATGGAATATTACTCAGCCATAAAAAAGAATGAAATAATGTCATTTGCAGCAACATGGATGGACCTAGAGATTATCATGCTAAGTGAAGTAAGTCAGACAGAGGAAGACAAAAATCATCTGATATCACTTACAGGTGGAATCTAAACAATGATACAAACGAACTTATTTACAAAACAGACACAGACTCACAGACATAGAAAACAAACTTATGGTTATCAAAGGGAAAAGGAGGGAGGGATAAATTAGGAGTTTGGGATCAACAGATACACACTACTATATATAAAATAGGTTTATATATATGTATATATATGGTTTATATATATATATATATATGTAACTGAATCACTTTGCTATACACTTGAAACTAACACAACATTGTAAATTAACTATACTTCAATTAAAAAAAAAAAGAAAACACTTGGTCTAGGGAAAAAAAAAGATAAAAAGAACTCTCTGCCTTTTATGCCCATGTCATTTCTTGAGGCCATACTGTAGACAGCACACATAACTCTACCAAAGAGGGAGTTTTGAGAAGGTATTTTCCAGAGTTCTTTAATATGAGAACTCAGCTTTTGTCCCAGCTTCCAGGAACCCCAGGACACAGGCACATGTACTTTGGCGAAATTCTGGCTCTTTTCTATGCACAGTCTGCATCATCTCCTTTTCAAGGATCCCTTCATAAATGAAATTAAATGTACATGAAGTTTTCTTTCTCCTCAGTTCAATTTCAACATATATTTCAGAAAGTGGTCTGTATGCTTTATTACATGTTTGTTTACATAGAAGAGACAAGTTGGAATCCGATTGTTTTGACTCAGTGCTCTACCAAGAAGGTCCAAGGATTTCCAGTATTTGTATGTCACTTTTCTTAAGAAAAATAAAGAAAAGAAATAAAAGCACTTGCTGGGGAAGGCCCTGTGCTAAGTGCTTTACCTGTATTCCCTAATTTATTTAATCCTCCTAATAACTCTATGGATGTGATATTCTTTTTTCTACATCACAAATGAGGAAACAAAAACTCCAAAAGTTTAAGGAAATTATTTAAAGTCACACAGTTCACACTGGGTGCAGCAGAATTCCAATCCTGCAGTTCTGATACAAAAATAAGTAAACAGAAAAAGAAATTCGGGTCCTTTCTACTGTAACATGCAGTCTACCTACTAGATAACTTGCTTTTTCTCTTGTGTCTTAATCTCTGAATTGGATGCATTTCCCTTTTTCTTTCTAAAAAAGACAAAACAAGACTCTACACCCTTGTCCTCCAACAAGCATGAAAAGTACTTAACATCAGAGATGGGTGAATGTCAGAAGGAACGTGGGGCATTCACACAGTCTCCTCTGTGTTCTCACCCAAGAGCATGGCAGCTCGATGCAGTGAGCAGGCCTTCCTGTAGGTGACAGAGCACTTTGGAGAAAGAAGTGTTCCTGAGTTTTTTAGAACTGGTTATACAGTGACAATTCAGGGATTGTACAGACACCTGATTTAAATACTCTGCCTTCCTGAGACTCAGCTGTCTTTCCCAATACCCAATTAGAAATTTTTGGAAGCAACTCCGTTGATCTAATTAATGGACTTTAGAATAAATAAATGTTATTAGATGAGGGCTTCACAATATATTTTTCAAAAAAAGACTCTGCTGCGAAAAATATTTCAAATCCACTTCTCTGTTTACTGCATTTATTACATACCACCCAGCTGGCTACCGCTACAAAAATACCTGATGGGCTCAGCCGTTCTAAGGAACTAATAGCTACTTAGTGTATTATTTCCCCAAAGGTAGATGAACTTTTGACAAAATTTCATGAGGGCTTTCAGGAATAACTATAGGAATCACTAGATTGGTGGAGTCAGATCGGGAGGAGAGAGTTTTTTGAGACAACCTCACTTCCTGATCCTTCGGGGGGACCCACCTACTGGTGGATTGGGCCGGGAAAGGCTATTTATCTTCTAGTGTCATCTATTCTCAGATACACTGAGAATATGAGCTCAAATCCTCACTTAGTACAGGCAAGAAGAAGTGACTGCTGAGTGGAGAGATGGAACACCACCCAAAGCCAACAACTCAGGTCATCATCCCTGTTGTGCTACTTAGAAGCAGTGTGTTATTTGGGCAGGTCACCTTCTGGACCTCAGTCCAGACAGTAGGAAACTCTTGCTGAAGCCGAGGGGCCGGACAATGTCACCTTGAGCTCCTCTGCAGTTCTAGGTCAGTGCTGGAGTTGTATGACGTCAGTGCTGCTGCAAGCAGGAGAGGTCTGAGGTCAGGGATGGTGCCTGATAACTCATCTGTACATGCCCAGGTAGGGTTTGTGCCAACTGGCTCCACCTTTAAATTTGGGTTTAATCTCACAACAAATTTCCTTGCTACTTGACGAATCCCTGATGCGCATGTGTCTCTACACAGGAATTTTTAAAGCCTTTCCCGTGGGCAAGTTCTGGTCTGCCCACCTAGACCTGAGCTGCATCAATAATTATCCATATTTAATGATCTGTATATTAATCCATGAATCGTACTATGGAGAGAATCCATAGGAGGGCTTGTTTTTTTCTACCGATACTCTTGCTTTCACATCTAAAATTTTCTTTCACTTTAGCTTCTGCTCCATAACTTCCCCATCCTTCAAAGGCAACACTTCAATGCCGTGACCTCCATAAAGGCTGCTGGGATTTGCCTGATCTACCCAATTTCTCCCTATGCATCAGACTTCTTGTATGGAAGCTCTTATCCCTTTGGGTATCATTATTTTTGGACACTGCTGCTCCCTCCCTAATATCACATGCCTTTGCTTATTCATCCTGATTTGTCCTCCCTCTTGTTAGTTTCTCTGTCTCCTCTTACTTCCTCCCGCCTCTTACAAGTAAACAAGCATCTAGCATCCCCCCAGTGTTAGAACCTGAACTCCTTCTTGGGATCATTGTCAAGGACATATTTAATGTATTCTTTTTTTTTTTTTTTTTTTTGCGGTACGCGGGCCTCTCACTGCTGTGGCCTCTCCCATTGCGGAGCACAGGCTCCGGACACGCATGCTCAGCGGCCATGGCTCACGGGCCCAGCCGCTCCGCGGCATGTGGGATCTTCCCGGACCGGGCCACGAACCCGTGTCCCCTGCATCGGCAGGCGGACTCTCAACCACCGCGCCACCAGGGAAGCCCTAATGTATTATTCTTAAAATGAATTGGTGTGGTGTACTTTTTCTTATAAATTAACCGTGCATCTTACTAAAGGCCCCTTCAGTGTTCTGCCTGTAAAAAACTTCTCGCTGTGCCAAAACGAACTTGCCTAATGCTTTCTGAATCATTGAGCACCAAACTACAGCCATGCTGGCCACCAAACCAAGAAACCCAAGCCGCTGTTCCGTCCACAGGTCATTCGGCATGATGTGAGGTTGGAATTTAGGTTTCACTAAGTGGGGATTTTGAAGATGAATGAAAAAAGAGATTCACTGAGATAACTGATGCAGCTCTAAGACACCGTCTAGAGAGGCCCTGAAGGAAAGCTGAGGACCGCCAGCTACCTAAGATGATCATTAACTCGCAAAGCACAGGCGATGGGAGAGCCTGCTGTGGCCCTTCCTCTCCGGTGCTAAAGAAGGGAAAGCCTGAGGAATGCTTCTGGAGGCTGAGACAGGCATAACTCTTTTTCCCTAGAACTTTCACAAAAGATGAAGCAACCGCAATCCAGGGATCCTTGGCTCTGTTCACATACCCATCTCAGGAGCTGGGCAGCCAGCTGTGGAAGCTTATGCCTGGTTATTAATTTTAGTCAAAGCAGGTACTTACTGTTTTAAATGAGCTCCACAGAAAAGCAACCAAAGGATTATCATTTGATTCAAATCGTGATCTTTTTTCATTTGTTTTAAGCAGTGGAATAAGTCCAGTGTAGAACTGAGGCAGAAATTGCAGGACCCACTGGGGAACAAAGTTAGAATCCCCTATCATTTAGTGAATACCTACTGTATGCCAGGACTGTGTAAGCCCTCTGAAATAGAATCATTCTTCAGTAAAATGGGGGTTATGCTATCTACACCTGAGAGTTGTTCTAAGGATGAAGTGAGTTATTTCACACACCTAATATGCCCTCATAAATGGCAACAATTGCTTTGTCTTTGTTTCATCTTTACAAACAGCCAGCGAGGTAACTGGCATCCAACCTAGGATGTCATTTGTCTCCTTAACCTGAAATCTTCATGGTCTCATGAACACACACAAATAATAATAATGCTACTGAATTCATTACACGTTACAATTTACATAATGCATTCACATATATTATCTCCTTTAATATTCAAGTCCTACTTTTGGAGTAAGAATTAGTTTCTCCATTTTAGAGATGACGATTAGAGATGAAGAGTCCTCCAATGACTTGTTCAAGGTCACATGGTTAAGATGGGCCTCAAATGCATCAAAACTCATTCGTGGAAAAGGCAGCGTCCTGAAGGTCATCACGGTAATGGCACTAAATTAACGTTCTGCTCCCAACTCAAAATATCTTTTCCCTCACCTGATGTGACCCTGCAATCCTTCCCTCTAAGGTTACCCATCTGAGTTAAGGGTATTGAGTTTCCAGAAGGTCCTTGTAAAATGTGCAAATATCTTTCCTGAGATGGGGAGGCATAATAAGCCAGTGCATCTCAGATTAGTTCATTCCCTAAAATGCTTTTACATATCACATATATGTGACTATTAGGTCCCTGTGGCTATGATAGCAAATAACCCCAACTTGGTAGCTAAAAACGACATAAATTTATTACCTCATAGTTCAGGAGGCCAGGAATTTAAAAAATCAGCGCGACTTTACTGAAATCAAAGTGTCATCAGGGCCATGTTTCCTCTGAGGCCGTAGGGGAGAATCTGTCCATGCCTCTCCAGCTGCTGGTGGCTGCCGGTTTTCCAGGGCTTGTGGCCCCATCTCCACCTCCATGTTCACATTGCCTCTTCTCTTCTGTGTCTCTGTGCGTCTATCTCAAATCTTTGTTTCCCCTTTATAGGGATATATGTGATTGCATTTAGGTCCCACCCAGATAATCCAGGAGAATGTCCTTCTCTCAAGATCCTGAATCTAGTCTTCTGCCATACACGTTGATAGTCACTCTTTTGGCAGTCCGGCAGTATTCACAGGTTCTGGGAATTAGGAGGTGAATATATCCTTGAGGGCCACCAATTCAGCCCACTCTCGTGACTTAATGATATGCCTTATTTGTAAAAGAGAGTGACAGTGGTACCCAAAGCCTTCAGTGTTAGCCAGACTACCTAGATCTCCAGACTGAAGCTGGAGAATTTCGAAAGCATTTTATGTGACTCTTTTATGTGATTGTTTTATGACATACATCACGTTTTAGCTTGCATCACTGTAACTCACATATACTTTATCTCTCCTCGTAAATTCTGAGTTCCCTGAGGTTGAATCCATCTCTCACCAGAACCGCCACATACCTTCTAACCGATCTCTTACCTTCACTCTTCCTTAGCTGCAGTCGGTTCTCCACCCAGCAACTGGATTGATCTCTACAAAATAAAATTCAAATAGACTCTTACCCTGCTGAAAAGATTTCCGTGTCTTCCTGTCATGCTCAGAAGAAAATCCAAATTCCTTACTATGACCAGCAAGACCCCTCAAGAGCAGAAACCCTCAACCAGCTGACGCCACCTTAAATGACTTTCCCCCCAGGGCCCTGCTCTTTGTGGAATTAGACGTTGTAGACCATCTGCATCTGCAGCAGCCCTCTGTAACACACAAGTTACCCAAAGGTATCCTTCTCTGGGCTCACACAGCCTGGGCCAGATCACACACCTTCCTTGGCAGGTAGACCCCAGGCTGGATCCAGTCCCCAGCTGGGCCCTGTCCTGTCCCTAAATGCCTCTCTGTGGGCCATGATCACATTTCCTCATGATTTCATTTCCTCATTCCTTCCCCTGATTCTAAAGATGGAATATGTACAAGTAGAAAAGTTAAGCAATGTAATAAAGTGAGAAAGAGGAAGTATGTAAGGATGTTTGTCACAGAATTGTCTGTAACAGTGAAAAAACTGCAAATGACCTAAATAGTTATCAGGAAAGAAATGATTGTATTATGTTTAAGTGCAACTCCAGAAATCGAAAGAGATGTTAAAGAATAAGACAGTGTTTGCCTAGGGTTGGAGGACTGGGGGGAAATGGGAAGGGGCTGCTAAGGGTCATGGGGTTTTCTTGAGGGTGGGAGGGTGATGAGAATGTTCGAAACCAATTGTCATAATGGTTGCACAACTCTGTATATAGGAAAAAACATGGAATTGTACACTTTAAATGGGAGAATTGTATGATATGGGAATTAAATATCAATAATGCTGTTTAAAAAATGTGATAGAAATATATAGCCAACAAAAATAGGTAACTGTGTTACTACTTTATACTTTAAATAAAAGCATGTTATAGACAACTTAAATATATAATATATTTAAATTTAAATATTTAAATAATTGTATTAATTTAAATATTCAAATATATAATATATGAATGTTTTCAGTTTAAGAAAACAAGGTATAAATGAAACACACATATGCAAATATATTAATGCATACACACACGTGTGTGTGTGCACGTGCATGTGTGTGTGTGCACATGTGCACACAGATTGAATGAATAGAGTGACAATGTTGCCCTGGATATAAACTCTGAGCAGCTGGATTGGTGGAGGGATTGAAAGGTGATTTCATTTTTTTCCTTAACCAATTAGGAATGATTTCAGCTGCAAGTAACAAAGAGAGGTTAGATTTTCTCCTATCAAGAAGGCTGGAGATGGATGGCTGCTTGCCTTGATTTCAAGGTTTGATGCTATCAGAACTGGCATCTCTAGGTGATCTTGGCTTCCCCTTATACTTGTTATGTAATGGCTGCATTGTCACTAGACATCAAAGTCAAAAGATTTCTTAGGCTCCCCTGGGTCCTAACACATTTTGACTCTTGCCTTATCACCAGAAATGTGTCACATGGCCACTCCTAATTACTGGAGAAGCTGGGAAAGTACTCCTTTTCCTGTTTCAATCATGGTAGGTACTAAGGGAAAAGGGGGCTGGGAATAAATGCTGGGTCAGCAACTGGCACTATGTACCCCAGTGTGCTCCAAGTGTACCACAACTGTATCCTTTACACTTTTTCAAGATGCTTTCATTCTCTCTGTAGCTACAAAAATAATAATAATAAACTAAAGCCCACTACTCAAAGGTAGACACTACTACCATTTTGGTGTCTATCCTCTCAAATTTCTCTCTCTCTCTTTCTATATATATACGTACAGCATATGTGTGAATATGTGTATGTATGCAGATATATGTGTAATTTTATATAAATAGGATTATATGCTACTTCCTATTTTCTATCTGCTTTTTTCACTCAAAAAATCATAGAGATTTAACATCAGTGCATATAAATAACACAATCCTTTTATTTATTTATTTATTGGCTGCATTGGGTCTTCATTGCTGTGCGTGGGCTTTCTCTAGTTGTGGTGAGTGGGGGCTACTCTTCATTGTAGTGCCCGGCCTTCTCATTGCAGTGGCTTCTCTTGTTGCGGAGCATGGGCTCTAGGTGCATGGGCTTCAGTAGTTGCAGCACACAGCTCAGTAGTTGTGGCACACGGGATTAGTTGCTCCGCGTCTTGTGGTATCTTCCCAGACCAGGGCTCGAACCTGTGCCCCCTGCATTGGCAGGCAGATTCTTAACCACTGCACCACCAGGGAAGCCCCATCCTTTTAATTGTTGCATTGTTATTTCATCGTTTTTATTTAACCAATTCCCTATTAGCAGACATTCACGTTGTTTAAAAATTTTTACTATTTTAAACAATATTGCAGCAAACATCTCTATCTTGGTGCTATAGTACTACTGTCTATCTTCCTTGGATATAGTGGCATTATTATTTAAACTTAGAAAGAAATCTACCAATGAGATAAGAGATATTTAAAGTGATAATAAATAAAATCAGGATTATCTTGGGTTTTTTTCCTATGAATATATTTCCTCTTTTTCAAATAATAAAGAACATTTAAAGAAGAATATCTCAAAATATTCAAAATGTGCAAAACTGTTTCAAAAAAATCTCAAATCTTTAAGGGAAGAACTGAAACTGTGAATTCAAAAGAGATATTAAGAAAAGAAGCTCTTCTTCCTGATATTCATTTATTGAATTAAAAAAAATAGAAGTCTATTTCATTACTTGTTTTAAAAGGAGGAACTTCTATATTATTTATACTGAACAGGAAAGATCACATTAAGGTCTGACACAAATTGACAAAAGCCAGAGGATGCAAACTGAACACTATCCCTCTATCCCAATCTCAAGCATTTTAAAGCCAAAATGGTTTTAACAGAACTGTGCTCCAATCAATCAAATTATGTCCTTAAAGGATAGAGTGGTGACTTTGTTAGGACAGTCAAAACCATATCTAGCATTACGCGCTTCCATCACAGGGACTCAAAACATTTTTATGAACCCTCTAAAGGAGGATAATGGGAGAGACCTCTCCGAATTAATGGCTGGAGAGAATAAGCTTCGGGCAAATCTGACCCAGAGAAAAATCCTGCAGCTGTAAAGGCAGATAAAAGGGAGACATAAAACAACCTTGCAAATAACCAGCCCAGACTCATCTGCGTTTTCCTGTCTGCAAATACTCTGGAAGTGGACAGATGTAGACTAGACAGCCTGCAAGGAATCTGTTTATGTGCGTATACTAACCACCTTTAAGAGCAACACACACCTTCTGTTCTCTGAGAACAATAGACTTTCTGAATGAGTCCTTCATATTTGAATTTGCTCTTATTCAATGCTATTGTCCACTGACTCATCTTTGCCAGTTGCCATGTAAGTCCACATCATCGGTAAGGGATCTACTCGGATTTACCATAGTCTCATCTTCAAAAGTTTCACCACCTTCCATGGCTTCTGTCCTTCACTTCTATGGACCCCACCCTCACGCCCACCCCCATATCTGCACCCAGAATTGAAGACCACAATGTCTTCTCTGGGCTCCTGCCAAGACGGTGGATTTAAGAGTAGTGGAAAAGCCCTCTTATCAGACATGATAAGACCACTTGTTAATCAGTTAATCCAAAGTTCAAGTAGGGAATGACTTGAAGTGATCTTATACTTAAATATTTATTTTAATGCACATTCGCTACTCTTCTGTTGTTGCAAGAGTGAGGCTGCTTCCTTCTGTCTGGATCCTCTTTGGGGTCCCACGGCATCTTTCTTGTGTAACCCACACCCAGAATGCATTTCTACAATTTCCAGTTTGGGGTTTCTCTGAGAAAACTTCATGATACTTGCAAAACAATGTGACTGCCAAAAAGCTGTCCACATTTTTTACAGCTTTTTCTAATCTTTTACGGTTGTTTTACCCACTCCTATTAAAAGAGTCAACATTTTAAAAAATCACCTGTATCAAGTCTTTCCAAAGCACTTAGTTTAATTAGTCATAGATATAATCTTATCTTCATATTTTGATTGTATAATATTATTTTACATGAAATAATACAACCACATAAGCAGGTTTGGAAACAAACTACAGATGCAGTTGTTCTTGGTAAGCATTTAGTTCCATGGTGAGGAGCCATTAGCATTCATCCTACAGAGGGTTTGATGCAGTGAGTAGAGAGCTTTGGCTAATTGGGTGGGTCTAATGTGGCAGAGCAGTTAAATTTGGGCTGGTTAAGAAAGCTTCTGCTGTACATATGTCAACCTATAAATTTTAGAGTCTGAACCATTTCTGATAACTGGCAGAGAAACCCAGGACTTAGCCGTTTGCCACAAAGTTACTAAGTGATCATAGGCAGGGGTGATATTCAAAAATATCCAAGAACCATTGGCCGTGATAGCCTGGGCTCTGTCTGATTAGAACAAATGCCAGCCATAAGCAACCTGTGAGGGTATACTGTGTATTCTAGCTGGATTTAGCTCTGACATTGGCTAATTTGACATTTTAGGCCTTATTCACTTGCAAACAGAGGAGGTTGGTCAGGCAAAGGAAACGAGAATTTCCTTTGAACTCGGAAATTTTTATTGAGCTATATACAGCTCTAATTAATTTCCTCCCACGGGATTCATCAATTCTCTGATTCAATTGTTTGTTCTTTCTTTGGAGAGGTGCCCTCTCAGAATTGTCATTGAGACACAGACTCTCACGGCAATAACTGAAAGACAATAGCAAGGGAGGTATATAGTAAATATAAATATGTAGTATATATTATATATTTTATATCTGCAACATTAAAAAACAGGTTTACTTATGCATACTCACATTCTCCTGCCTGATTCTCTAGGGGTCTGTGTTCCGTATGTTTTGTTTTGCTTGTAACCTGGGGATGATGCTTATTTTGATGCCTTGCTTAGTTTACACAGATTGGAGCATGTTTTCCACGTGCAGCTTCTTGTTTGCCAACAAGCCCAGCTGTTGGGGGGCACTGAAGATCACCCAATTATAGAAAACAATCTCGAACACCTTTTCATGTCTCCCTCTTCAACCCTAGAGGATCTTTTCCATCAACTGCAATTTTAAGAGCCTCCTTCATTTACAGGAAACATTTAGTCCTTTATTGCTTTTTTTTTTCTTTTCCTAATCATCCTAAAAGAGTTTACCGTTGAGCAGGTGGGGGGCTCTTTTCAACTGCCTCTGACTTACAGACCAAAGGGAGCCAAGTCCATCTGACCAGACTTTTATTTTGAACTTCCCCTAAAGGGAGACAGGACACAACAGATTCAAACACTTGCTTGGGGAAAAAAAAAAGCCCTCCATACTACATTACAATGTTAGCCCAGGCTCCCGTATGCCAAGTCCCAGCCCATAATAAATTTTATTGCAATGTTATAAACTCCTGAAAAGAGGAACTTGGAATAAAAGTGCTGAAACAGGCTGCCAGAGCTGCGGCCCTTCATTCTTGTGGGTTCTGTCCTGACATCAGCACACATCACATTGAGGGCAAAACACCAAACACTCAATTACCAAAATAATGTTTTGCCCGTCAGATAGATTCTTTGATTTTTTTCTCTCAAATTCATTTTAGTACAAAGAACTAGGGTGTCTCATCAAAGAAAAAGGAGCCGTCGTCTTGCAAACACTACGTGACTTCGTGAGGATGATGGTGGCTTAGAGCTCAGAGAGTTATTTAAGCCAAAGTTAGATTCTTCTTGCAAATAAAGCTGGCCTTTTTGGGGGTGGGGGGAGGGGTGGGGTGGGCGATTATTCATGTAAATGGCAGCTTTATGTACTGTAATTACAGTCATTAATGAAGACACACTTACTTTATCATGCATTACCAGGGTCAAAGAAGGTCTCTTCAGAATCAGTTGTCAGCATAGAGAGTCAAAATCAGAAATTAGACCAAATACAAATACGAACTGGAAAATTTTGCTTAAATAATTCCCTAGAGGTTAAAGAAACAACGAGTTGAAGCTGCAGAGTGAGAAAATTTAAAAGACACGCTAGAGGTCACTGTTGCTACTTGAGCGGAAAACATATCTATATAAATACATATGGAAATGCACGCAGACTTCCAAATTATATTTATATATATACTTGTAAATATATTTTGGTAGCCTGCATGCGCATTGGAAAAACTCTAAAAAGATCAGTTGTCTTCATTAAATAATTTTTCAAAACTCCATGTTTTGTTTTGTTTTGTTTTTCATAGGGTCGTATGTGGACAATTTGGATATCCAAAGATGGAATTTAAAAACAAAACTTAATTTTGAGGAATTCTTCCATGATCATACCAAATACTTCATCTTTGATGAAAAATCTTGCACCTATTTGGTGTATTTTGAAATACACCTTTCAATTATTCCTTCACTTGGATCCAAAAGTAAAAGTAATTGAACGATTCTCGTTGGTATGCCTCTTCTTATGAGGGGAAAACGATCCCATCTCTTAGCACTGCGCAAAAATGTAAGATTGTTAAATATGGACCATATATTTAGTCCCATCTCTGAAACTAAGATAGAGTCTTAGGTATGGCAAGTCTGTGAAAAATCTTGAAACAGGCCATGGGAATTGTAAGTAAAATGTTCCAATTTTACATACATAAAAGGATTTTTTTTTTTTTTTTTTTTTAGGAAAACAACCAGTGTCCCAGATGGGCCACTCATTAGTCTAACAGAAAGAGCTCCCTACTTGTAGCTCCTGAAGGAGACAGGATCTGTCTGTCTCCCACCAAGACTGCCGGTGCTTCAAAAGTCCATCTTGTTGATAGAAGGAGCCTGTCCATCCCAGAGGCCCAGAGCCTGGCTCCTGAGTGCATTACAGAAAAGCTAAAGGCTGAATGGTCTATCCCAACATGAGTATCATGTCATTGCCAAGGAAGGGACTCAGTCTTCCTCTTCGAGGGTATTGGTCGTAGATGTTGGCTCTGGGAACACAAGCGTCAACCTGCAGCCGTATGGTGATATTCAACTCTAGGCCTCAAAACAAGATTTTCAGAAAGATGTCCACCCCAACTCCCTTGCTGTCTGTTCTTTGCACATGAAACAGATCTCTGCCCCAGTTTGACAAAGCAGGGCTTATGAAGAGGAAAGAAAGAGGAAGAGGGGAGAAAACTACAATGTCTCTTTCCTCTGCTGAACTTCTATTTAGCTTTCAATTGTATGATTTGCTTTGTCCATGAGGCTCAGAGTCCTGGGAGTAATTAAAGTTCAAAGACTTTAATTACTTAATTTAAAAATCCATATTTTTATAATAGTATTTTCCAAATTTCCTTTGTGAAACTAGTGGTTGCAGGGTAGACTATTCAGAGACTCAGAACCTCAGTGTGATCAGAGGTAAGTGTCTTGCCGGAGCAGTGGTGCAGCTTGGATGAAAGGCCTTGGGGCCTAGATGCACTGCTTCCTCCACTGCCCAGCCAGGGTGAACTTGGGCGAATCCTTGATCTTTCTAAGCCTAATGTTTTACTTGTAAAAAGCAGATCATAATTTCTGCCTCTCCAGGCAGGAGTATATAAATTCCTGGTTGTAAAGGGCTTGGCAAGGGGTAAGCACTCAGGAAATGTTAGTTGTCATCATTGTTATAGCCGAAGTTCATTGAACTCCTTTGCACCTATAAAGAGAGACAGAAGCTGTGTTTACATCCACAAGCAGGTTTGAAATAACAACAACAACAACATACAAAAATAGCAGCTGAATTCAGCAGCTTGTTGTTTGGGAGGAAAAAAAACAGGTTTTAATTAACAGTTGTGTTTTTGTTTTTCCAAACAGTTTTGCGTATGCAAACTCAAACTCGGATTTTAGGGAAAACAGAACACTTTACTGTTGTAACACCAGGACTATTACCATAACTTTTTCGGTTAAGAAAATTACGTCGTACATTTTGGTAACTAAAGAAAAAATTAGACATGAACTGTGTCTGGGTTTTGTGCAGTGTAACTATTTTTTTGAAAATGCCCTATAATTCACAGGCTGGTTGGAGGACGGGGTTCATTGAAGTCAGCCGTATTTCAGAGCACCCCACGGTTCTCACAAGGTTGAAAACCGCTGCCCTCACTGGTTCTGGTTGCAATTATAATATGCAATACGTTTTGTTTTAATGTAAGCTTTTATAATGAAATTTGGAAGCCAGCGTCATTTCCCTTCCTTTGCTTACTACAAAAAGAGGATTTGAGGGCAGACTATAAAGGAAATGGCAGGGAACTATTATGTGACCTTGGACAAATCTCTTTGGTGGTTCAGCCCTGTACGCGCGCGCGCGCACACACACACACACACACACACACACACACACACTTAGTCTTTAAATTCTTTTGCAAAGCTTTGTCAAGCAAAAAGTGGGATGGAGATTTGGCCATTCCATGGTTATTTTGAATAATGAATATTTTATAAAATTGAATGAACAACTGTTACTAAATTTTCTAATTAACCAAATAATTGCTAAGTCTTCAGTGTAGTCTTACTTAAGACGTATTGCCTGGAATAGGGGTAAATGAAGAGTTCTCACTAGCAAACAAACATAGTTGAGGATTGATAAAGAGCTATGGGTATTTCAGCTGAGAAATGATTGAGGAGTAGAAAGCATCATAGCTTCATCTTTTTATCTTCCTGTCATGGAATGCCTGGAATGGCCTTTTAGACTAGATTAAAACATTTTTTAAATCCTTGTTCTCAGCCACACCCTGGAATATCACTTCTGAATCGTCTTTACTTTATTAACATTCTGGGTTAAAACAGGGCTTGGGCAGAAATATTATAAGATGTCTACGACTTGCAGACAAAAATCCCAGGATCCTTCCCCAAATGCTCCCAACTGGATAAAAATAAATCCCCTTCAGGCAGCGCATCTGCTGAGCCTGCTGGCCAACAGTTGACTGTGGGGTATCCATTGGGGGCCACTGGGGGAGCCAGCTGGGTTGTGTTTACAGAGCATGAAAGGTAAAAGTTGTACAGCTGAAGCTGAGGAACTAGTGAGAGGTCCCACCTGAGGTGGCAGCTGCGAATGCCTTCAGGTACTTGTTTTTCCCTTTGTTGACGCAATGCTGCCACATTAGGGATGCTTCACTCCACAGTTTGACTTTAGGGATAAATAGAATGTCACAGCTCTGCTGAAGGAGGAGACACCAAACGGTGACGAGATGGTGAGCAGGAGAGACTTTGGCAGCCCAGGCTGTAGGCTGAAGAACAGTGAGCAGACACAGAGTGAAAAGAGAGCGACAGAAAGGGACGGACGAGGTGACACCTCCTCTCCCCTTTCACCTTGCTCATTAATTTCGCGTGTGCCTTTGACTGGAAAATGTAGTGCCAAGACCCTCCTGCCAAAGGGAGATGTCTGTGCTTTGGATAGAGGTGTGGATTCCTCAGTTAGCTCTGTCCCTTTGTGTTTCATGGGTTCAAGCGCGTCACTTCTCTCTAGGCTCTAGAACTTTTCCGTACGAGAATGTGTTCAGACAAACTTGTGTGTCATGGGACATTGTAGGAGGTATGAGGCATTGAGTTCCCAGACCTCAAACACAATGATGTAGGTCCAGGGCAAAGCCTTTCACCTCAGGATCCCCAGCAGGGTCTTCTCCAGAGCTTCTCAAAGTTCAGGCCCCTGGCATTGTCACCAGCATCACCAAGAGCCTGTTTTTAAAGGTACAGTGCCCTGGGCCCTACCCAGGACCCACAGAATCAGCATCTCTGGGCATGGAGCTTAGGAATCTGCATTCTAGCCAGCTACCTGGTTACATTTTGTTTCTTTGTACATTGTGGGAAAATGCAACCAGCTAGTCATCGGATTTTAGTCGTTTTTGTTTTTAATATTTATTTATTTATTTGGTTGCACCGGGTCTTAGTTGTGGCAGGCGGGCTCCTTAGTTGCAGCACGTGGGCTCCTTAGTTGCAGCAGGCAGGCTCCTAGGTTGAGGCTCGTGGGCTCCTTTGTTGTGGCATGCGAACTCTTAGTTGCGGCATGGGAACTCTTAGTTGCGGCATGCATGTGAGATCTAGTTCCCTGACCAGGGATCAAACCCAGGCCGCCTGCATTGGGAGCGCAGCGTCTTATCCACTGTGCCACCAGGGAAGTCCCGAATTTTAGTCTTAATAAGGGCTACACTCTTACCTTAGTACGGACCCTCTCCCAATGGCTTAGGTATTGAGAGGACCAGGCTTCACGCATTAAAGGACATCAGAAGAGGGCAGTTTATTTCACGATTTACTCCACAAACCTGATTCTGAGCGAGTGGCATGAAGAGTGTTAGGGGTATCGAGCAATTTTAATCAACTGAGTAAGGCACAGGGATGACACCCTTATCTTGGACACATCTGCCGTAGTGTGGATTCAGTCACTTCTGCTAATCACACATTTAATTAGAAGCACAATCATCACAACCAGTGAAGCAAGATTATAAGGTAGGCTGTTGGCAGCTTGTTGTTTTTCTTTAAGTTATATTCTGAAATACTGCTTTGAAAGGATTATTTTTAAGCAGGAAGTTAGCTGTTTTTTTTTTTGTTTTTTTTTTTTAACATCTTTATTGGGGTATAATTGCTTTACAATGATGTGTTAAGTTAGCTGTTTTAATGGCCATTCTTCTTGGGATTACTAGACACTCAGGACTTTCCACTCCCTTCAGACTGTCCTGACTTCAGAAGCAGTTGGACTCTATAGTTATGTGTGCCAAAGGGCATGAAGGAAGACACAAGTTTTAAATATCTAAATTGCTCACTTTATACTACATACCTTTTGTACCATGAATCAAAAAGTATATAATATAAAGAGAATCAAATTTTAAAATAAATATATCCAGGTTAAGGAAAAAGCATACAGCACAAAAATGTCTTTGTATAAATACTGAATAAGATAGGGTGAGGGGATATTTATAGTCCTGCAGATGACTTAATACTTACTGCCCTAGGAATTCATCCATCCTTCCAACTATCCTGAGAGGCGTTTGAAACCAATAAAGCATATTTGTGTCCAAGCTGGGAGTGAAGTCAGGCCCCACATAGAAGACCTGAGATGCTCCGGCCCAGGGAGCTTAACTGATGTCAAACGTAAACCACTTTTCAAAAGCATGTTATCGGGTCCACACCAGACTATCCATTTTGATAATCTCATTCCATTTTTCATTTTATTGTTGAAAGGAGAAATAGATTAATGAGAGTCCAAATCCCCCTAGAAAGAAAACCTTCCTTATAAGGCATGTCTGAAGAGATAGTCGGAAAAATTACTTACTCTGCCTTTGTTTTGCCAAGTAGAGTAACACTTAGACCATTTATATTTGAAAATTCTTAAACCAGGTCAGCGTGGCCTACTAGATTGAATCTGGAGGGGAAAAAATGAAGAAGAAATGAAGATGATGACGATATAATGATGCATTTAGGTAAGTTATGAATCTCCCAGACCTGGGCTTGTTTGTATGTACAATGGAGATTTGGAGGCAAAGCCCTGTGATGCACCTCAGATCCAATAAGAAAAAAAAAAAATTTGCCCCAAATGGCATTTGCAAATGGTGTACCACTTAAAAGAAACATCTGTCTAAAAAGGATTTTAAATGTTCAGCTTCTAAATATACAAGATACATTCTTTCGAGTATCTGAGAACAATGAGAAAGTCTTACAGAGAATGATCATCAGAATCACAGCGTGGTCTGTGTTAGAGCAGAAGGAACCTTAGAAATCATCTTGTCACATTGGTGACGTCATTTTACAGATGAATAAACTGGAGTAAAGGTGAGTTTCATAATTTCAGAAAACTTGTCTCTGTTAGTCTTTCAATGCAGTGGGGCAAATGATGCTGCAGCAACTTCAGGGAGAAATACTAAGGTTTGGAAACTCCTTAGCTGCCCAGCGTTGGAACAAGAGTCTGACTTTCCAGACTCTCAGACCAGAGGGCTCCCCTGGAAAGGATGAGAGGCTTTCTTTTGAATAATTCCATTTTGTCACCCAACTGGAGGACAATTTTACCTGGATGTTCAAATGGAGATGTAGTAAAATGTTGTTTCTGACCAAGTGTTCCTGCCCTCAGTGAGGCTACAGTAAACAGTAGTCCTGCCTTAAACAATTTACCACCCAAGTGTCATTTTTCAACTCTACTACCCACAAACCCCAAGGTGGTTCTCAGGGCTGTTACTGCCATTGATCATCTAAGCTTTCAGCAAAATCCGCCTCCCTTTGGCAGATGACAGTGTTGCAGCATTGGATCCTGCCTGTCACCCTCTCCCAAGGCCATCACAAAGTCAGGCTCCTACCAGATGAATTGGGAACCATGGGTGTAGACAGACGATCAATGTCACAGTAGTTCAGAAGAAAGAGACTTTGTCTTTGAAGGAGAGACTAGACTAGATGCAGTGTCATGATTTACCATATATAATTGGGGGACAAGCTCATGGGTGAAGAGCTGTACCTGACTTGATGGATTACGTTCTATGCACCTCATTAGCAAGGTTCTTTTCAGGCATTTTGATGTCTGCACTTAGAACCATCAGGTGTCTGTCACCTCCATTCCCTAGGGGCATGGGGAGGGGCGCTGATTCTTTGTGTGTTCCTGACCGTTGAAGAACCCTCATAGCCAGCAGGCGGGGAGAACACGGTCCATTGCTTTTCAGCCTCAGACCCGTCTGAGGCTGCGTCCAGGCACACCACAAGTGGCAGTCTTGACCAAGGACACCATAATCAAGCAAGCCGGGGAAGCCCCCTCAGAACCAGAAAGAGCGGCGCATGAGGCTGAAATCTGGCCCAAAGGGCAGGCAGAGCCTCAGATAACTCTGCCAGGAAGGGACCACGTGTCCTCTCAGGAGGGTGAGGGCTTTGCCCTGTGGTTTGGTGAGCCGGGGTGTAGTGCACCTAAGGCTCGCCCTCTAAGCCGCCTCCCAGCAAATGCAGAACCACACCGTGACACAGAACCACACCCCCGGCCGCAGAAGGAAATTAAGACCCTGCACTCACATTCCCTTCTGAGCTTATGCCACCCTCCAGCTAGGGCCGCACATCACTTGGGGAGAGAGCAGACACAGCTGTGGGAGCTGTCTAGACTTGCTGTGATGAAGGACTCCACCGCCTTAATGTCAGGTGTGTTTTCTTATGTCAGTATTGTCTCCTAATTTTAATATGACTGAATTGTTCTTTTTTTCCTTTCTTCTTCTCCTTCTTCTTCTTCTTTTTTTTTTTTTTTTTGCCTTGCCTATGAAATGACACAAGTCCTCTGCTTTTCTGGTTTATATTATATTGCATTGTGTGGCCGTGCACAGAGTCAACATTTTTTTTTTTACGTTTGTGTGTTTTCCATCTAATACCATGCAATAACTATCAACGCATAAATGTGTGTTTAGGCATTTTGGAAAACATTTTTTTAAATTAAAATGCCTTCTGTCAATAACAGACATGCAGAATTGGAGATGAGGATTGTGTATTCAGAGGAAAACATCACTGTAGTTATTGTGCACACTCCATAGCCACCTGCCAAAGGAAAACATCTCTGCCATTAAAATAGCATTTTTGTTTTGTGAAGACAGTAAAAGCAATGAGGCCAGTGTTGATGGATCACTTGCCAATTTTCAATTTTTAAATCAAAGCTGCTTTGGACTTAGTGTGTGTGAGCTCCAGAAATATCCATAGTCACTCTATTTGCATTTTACATGCATTCAAAACAACTACTTTCTCCCTTTAAAAAAATGATTGAAGAAACATTTGCTCTCGAGTTGAAAAACATTACACCCCAGAGCAATCTGTTATAGCTGAAAGATGGTCTTCTTGATATAATGGTCCTTAATGAAAATTGTGAGGAATTTTCTGCTCTAAAACCCTCGAGGAGATTGGGTGTGGAGGCCCTCCTCACCCCCTTCAACTCCCCTCCCCCTAAGAACAACATCCATCCCAAGAGGCAATGATTGAGCTTGTTCTCCAGTCCTCAAATCTTGCTCCTTAATTATTTTAGATATTCTGTCCTTATTTATTGTTTTGGGTGTTCTCCCTCTCTCCAAATTAAGAGGAAAGTCACTTGCACAAAATATATGTTGAAAAAAATAGGACCATAACGATCTTCCAACCTTAGGGACTGAGCCACTTAAGACTCGAAAAGCTCAAAGCTTATAATTCTTTGTCATTATCAACATTTTTAAGGTTTGCGTGTACGCATACCAATTAAATGGCCATATTCTAGCTATTCAATCAGGATTTGATGAGTTATGGAATTTGAGGGGATGGTAAGCAAATATTGCTTGGGTTGTGTTGTCAGAGGCATCAGGTGAAGAATTGTTTCAATCTAAGGCATGCTTCTCAAGAAGTGCTTCATTTGTCCAAGCTAGAACTTCTATTCCCATACAACTTTATTAATCACATATAGTTGTTTAGATCAATCTTTGAGTAAATATGGAACCACTGAGATCTCTTTTCACACTACTCCTTCTGTCTAAAGTCCATGACAATGACTGGAGAATCAAAGATGAATGAAATGGCCCTGCGTTCAAAGACTTCTGTCTGGAAAAGACTTCTGTCTAGACATAAAGCAAAGAAATGCCATACACCATAACACATGTAAAATCTCATTTGTATCTGTACAAAAATAGCCCAGAGGAAGATGGCAGGGCAGAAGGATGTGCTCTTACTCTCTCTTGTGAGAGCACCAGGATCACAACTAGCTGCTGGACAATCATTGACAGGAGGACACTGGATCTCACCAGAAAACATACCCCACGTCCAAGGACAAAGGAGAAGCCACAGTGACATGGTAGGAGGAGTGCAATCACAGTAAAATAAAGTCCCATAACTGCTGGGTGGGTGACTCACAGACTGGAGAACACTTATACCACAGAAGTTCACCCACTGGAGTGAAGGTTCTGAGCCCTACGTCAGGCTTCCCAACCTGGGGGTCTGGCAATGGGAGGAGGAATTCCTAGAGACTCAGACTTTGAAGCCTACTGGGATTTGATTGCAGGACTTTGATAGAACTGGGGGAAACAGAGACTCCACTCTTGGAGGGCACACAAAAAGTGGTGTGCACATCAGAACCCACGGGATGGAGCAGTGACCCCAGGGGAGACTGGACCAGACCTACCTGCTAGTGTTGGAGGGTCTCCTGCAGAGGCAGGGGTGGGTGGGCTGTGGCTCACTGTTGGGGCAAGGACACTAGCAGCAGAAGCTCTGGGAAGTACTCCTTGGCTTGAGCCCTCCCAGAGTCTGCCATTAGCCCCACCAAAGAGCCCAGGTAGGCTCCAGTGTTGGGTTGCCTCAGGCCAAACAACCAACAGGGAGGGAACCCAGCCCCACCCATCAGCAGTCAAGTGGATTAAAGTTGAGCTCTGCCCACCAGAGCAACAGTAAGCCCTACCCACCACCAGTCCCTCCCATCAGGAAGCTTGCATAAGCCTCTTAGATAGCCTCATCCACCAGAGGGCAGACAGCAGAAGCAAGAAGAATTATAATCCTGCAGCCTGTGGAACAAAAACCACATTCACAGAAAGATAGACAAGATGAAAAGGCAGAGAGCTATGTACCAGATGAAGGAACAAGATAAAACCCCAGAAAAACAACTAAATGAAGTGGAGATAAGCAACCTTCCAGAAAAAGAATTCAGAATAAAGATAGTGAAGATGATCCAGGACCTCGGAAAAAGAATGGAGGCAAAGATCGAGAAGATGCAAGAAATGTTTAACAAAGACCTAGAAGAATTAAAGAACAAACAGAGATGAACAATACAATAACTGAAATGAAAACTACACTAGAAGGAATCAATAGCAGAATAACTGAGGCAGAAGAACAGACAAATGACCTGGAAGACAGAATAGTGGAATTCACTGCTGTGGAACAGAATAAAGAGAAAAGAATAAAAAGAAATGAAGACAGCCTAAGAGACCTCTGGGACAACATTAAACGCAACAACATTCACATTATAGGGGTCCCAGAAGGAGAAGAGAGAGAGAAAGGACCAGAGAAAATATTTGAAGAGATTATAGTTGAAAACTTCCCTAACATGGGAAAGGAAATAGCCACCCAAGTCCAGGAAGCGCAGAGAGTCCCATACAGGATAAACTCAAGGAGAAACACACTGAGACACATAGTAATCAAATTGGCAAAAATTAAAGACAAAGAAAAATTATTAAAAGCACCAAGAGAAAAATGACAACATACAAGGGAACTCCCATAAGGTTAACAGCTGATTTCTCAGCAGAAACTCTACAAGTCAGAAGGGAGTGGCATGATATACTTAAAGTGATGAAAGGGAAGAACCTACAACCAAGATTACTCTACCCGGCAAGGATCTCATTTAGATTCCATTGAGAAATCAAAAGCTTTACAGACAAGCAAAAGTTAAGAGAATTCAGCACCACCAAACCAGCTCTACAACAAATGCTAAAGGAACTTCTCTAAGTGGGAAACACAAGAGAAGAAAACGACCTACAAAAAGAAACTCAAAGCAATTAAGAAAATGGTAATAGGAACATATATATCGATAATTACCATAAACATGAATGGATTAAATGCTCCAACCAAAAGACACAGGCTTGCTGAATGGATTAAAAACAAGACTCATATATATGCTGTCTACAAGAGACCCACTTCAGACCTAGGGACACATTCAGCCTGAAAGTGAGGGGATGGAAAAAGATAGTACATGCAAATGGAAATCAAAAGAAAGCTGGAGTAGCAATACTCATATCAGATAAAATAGACTTTAAAATAAAGAATGTTACAAGAGACAAGGAAGGACACTACAAAATGATCAGGGGATCAATCCAAGAAGAAGATATAACAATTATAAATATATATGCACCCAACATAGGAGCAGCTCAATACATAAGGTAACTGCTAACAGCTATAAAAGAGGAAATCGACAGTAACACAATAATAGTGGGGGACTTTAACACCTCACTTACACCAATGGACAGATCATCCAAAATGAAAATAAATAAGGAAACAGAAGCTCTAAATGACACAATAGACCAGATAGATTTAATTGATATTTATAGGACATTCCATCCAAAAACAGCAGATTACACTTTCTTCTCAAGTGTGCACAGATCATTCTCCTGGATAGGTTACATCTTGGGTCACAAATCAAGCCTCAGTAAATTTAAGAACATTGAAATCATAACAAGCATCTTTTCTGACCACAACGCTATGAGATTAGAAGTGAATTACAGGGAAAAAAAAAGGTAAAAAACACAAACACATGGAGGCTAAACAATACATTACTAAATAACCAAGAGATCACTGAAGAAATCAAAGAGGAAATAAAAAAATACCTAGAGACAAATAACAATGATAACATGATCATCCAAAACCTATGGGATGCAGCAAAAGCAGTTCTAAGAGGGAAGTTTATAGCTATACAAGCCTACCTCAAGAAACAAGAAAAATCTCAAGTAAACAATCTAACCTTACACCTAAAGGAACTAGAGAAAGAACAAAAAAACCCGAAAGTTAGCAGGAGGAAAGAAATCATATAGATCAGAGCAGAAATAAATGAAATAGAAACAAAGAAAACAATAGCAAAGATCAATAAAACTAAAAGCTGGTTCTTTCAGAAGATAAACAAAATTGATAAGCCATTAGCCAGACTCATCAAGAAAAAGAGGAAGAGGACTCAAATCAATAAAATTAGATATGAAAAAGGAGAAGTTACAACAGACACCGCAGAAATACAAAGGATCCTAAGAGACTACTACAAGCAACTCTATGCGAATAAAATGGACAACCTGGAAGAAATGGACAAATTCTTAGAAAGGTATAATCTTCCAAGACTGAACCAGGAAGAAATAGAAAATATGAACAGACCAATCACAAGTAATGATATTGAAACTGTGATTAAAAATCTTCCAACAAACAAAAGTCCAGGACCCGATGGCTTCACAGGTGAATTCTATCAAACATTTAGAGAAGAGTTAACAGCCATCCTTTTCAAACTCTTCCAAAAAGTTGCGGAGGAAGGAATACTCCCACACTCATTCTGTGAGGTCACCATCACCCTGATACCAAAACCAAAGATACTACAAAAAAAGAAAATTACAGACCAATATCACTGATGAATATAGGTGCAAAAATCCTCAACAAAATACTAGCAAACAGAATCCAACAACACATTAAAAGGATCATACACCATGACCAACTGGGATTTAACCCAGGGATGCAAGCATTCTTCAATACACGCAAATCAATCAATGTGATACACCATATTAACAAATTGAAGAATAAAAACCATACGATCATCTCAATAGATGCAGAAAAAGCTTTTGACAAAATTCAACACCGATTTAAGATAAAAACTCTCCAGAAAGTGGGCACAGAGGGAACCTACCTCAACATAATAAAGGCCATATATGGCAAACCCACAGCAAACGTCATTCTAAATGGTGAAAAACTGAAAGCATTTCATCTAAGATCAGGAACAAGGAAAGGATGTCCACTCTCGCCACTATTATTCAACATAGTTTTGGAAGTCCTAGCCACAGCAATCAGAGAAGAAAAAGAAATAAAAGGAATACAAACTGGAAAAGAAGAAGTTAAACAGTCACTGTTTGCAGATGACATGATACTATACATAGAGAATCCTAAAGATGCCACCAGACAACTACTAGAGCTAATCAATGAATTTGGTAAAGCTGCAGGATACAAAATTAATGCACAGAAATCTCTTGCATTCCTATACACTAATGATGAAAAATCTGAAAGAGAAATTAAGGAAACACTCCCATTTACCACTGCAACAAAAATAATAAAATACCTAGGAATAAAACTACCTAGGGAGAAAAAAGACCTGTATGCAGAAAACTATAAGACACTGATGAAAGAAATTAAAGATGATACAAATAGATGGAGAGATATACCATGTTCTTGGATTGGAAGAATCAACATTGTGAAAATAACTATACTACCCAAAGCAATCTACAGATTCAATGCAATCCCTATCAAACTACCACTGGCATTTTTCAGAGAACTAGAACAAAAAATTGCACAATTTGTATGGAAACACAAAAGACCCTGAATAGCCAAAGCAATCTTGAGAAAGAAAAATGGAAATGGAGGAATCAGACTCCCTGACTTCAGACTATACTACAAAGCTACAGTAATCAAGACTGTATGGTACTGGCACAAAAAGAGAAATATAGATCAGTGGAACAGAATAGAAAGTCCAGAGATAAACCTATGCACATATGGTCACCTTATCTTTGATAAATGAGGCAAGAATATACAGTGGAGAAAAGACAGCCTCTTCAATAAGTGGTGCTGGAAAAACTGGACGGCTACATGTAAAAGAATGAAACTAGAACACTCCCTAACACCATACACAAAAATAAACTCAAAATGGATTAAAGACCTAAATGTAAGGCCAGACACTATCATTCTCTTAGAGGAAAACATAGGCAGAACACTCTATGACATAAATCACAGCAAGATCCTTTTTGACCCACCTCCTAGAGAAATGGAAATAAAAACAAAAATAAACAAATGGGACCTAATGAAACTTAAAAGCTTTTGCACAGCAAAGGAAACCATAAACAAGATGAAAAGACAACCCTCAGAATGGGAGAAAATATTTGCCAATGACTCAACGGACAAAGGATTAAGTTGCAAAATATATAAACAGTTCATGCAGCTCAATATTAAAAAAAACAAACAAGCCAATCCAAAAATGGGCAGAAGATCTAAATAGACATTTCTCCAAAGAAGACATACAGATGGCCAAGAAGCACATGAAAAGCTGTTCAACATCACTAATTATTAGAGAAATGCAAATAAAACTACAATGAGGTATCACCTCACACCAGTTAGAATGGGCATCATCAGAAAATCTATAAATGACAAATGCTGGAGAGGGTGTGGAGAAAAGGGAACCCTCTTGCACTGTTAGTGGGAATGTAAATTGATACAGCCACTATGGAGATTCCTTAAAAATCTAAAAATAGAATTACCATATGACCCAGCAATCCCACTACTGGGCATATACCCAGAGAAAACCATAATTCGAAAAGACACATGCACCCCAGTGTTCATTGCAGCACTATTTACAATAGCCAGGTCATGGAAGCAACCTAAATGCCCATCGACAGATGAATGGATAAAGAAGAAGTGGTACATATATACAATGGAATATTACTCAGCCATCAAAAGGAACGAAATTGGGTCATTTGTTGAGATGTGGATGGATCTAGAGACTGTCATACAGAGTGAAGTAAGTCAGAAAGAAAAAAACAAATATCGTATATTAACACATATATGTGGAACCTAGAAAAATTGTACAGATGAACTGGTCTGCAGGGCAGAAATTTAGACACAAATGTAGAGAACAAACGTATGGACACCAAGCGGGGAAAGTGGCAGGGTGGTGGTGGTGGTGGTGATGAATTGGGAGATGGGGATTGACATGTATACACTGATGTGTGTAAAATGGATGACTAATAAGAACCTGCTGTATAAATATATATATATATATATATATATATATATATATATATTTAAGTCATCTTATGATGGAATGACCCAGTTGATTGTATGACTGATTTGACCAATAACAGAGTGATGTGAGTAACAACAACAACAACAAAATAGCCCGGAGCATGGAGAGATTAATTTTTTTCTGGAGAGGTCAAGGAAGAGGTAAACTTAAACCAAATCTTAAAATATGAATAGTAGCATGCTAGGGTCACAAGAGGAAGATGATTTGTACACAGGGAATCATAGTTAGAAGAGCATGGAAGAGTGAACCATGGATAACTTTGACCCTTAGCAAAGAACCCCAATGCAGCATTTAAGGAAGTGTGGTATACACAGATGCAGGTGTTAGCAGCAGTCTTAATTTTTTTTTTAACTATTCATCACTAGAAAAGACAAATTTTTCAAATAATACTCAGACACTGCCTGCATGGTCTACTTTATCCCAGAGATAGGGAAGTGTCAGGGTCTATCATGTACCACTGCACTTGGCAGATTCCTGGGAAAAAAATTGGTAACTCCCCTGGAGGCTCCATGAAGGCAGCCCAGAAATTACAGTCAACAGAGTTGGGCCAGAACTGGCTCTGGCCAAAACACCCAGTTGGAAAGAGGAAAATTCAGTAAATCATTTAGTTGCTTGGTCTATATCACACTGCCCCTTACTATCTCCAAACCTATAAGAAACTCATACATACACACAAACACACCCAGATGTGCACACAAACACATCATTAGAATTTGAGGAGTATTTTCACAGAAATGACTGGACATTTGGCAGGTAAATGCCATGCTCATGGAAACTAAGATGATCTCACTAATGAAGGAACATACTCATCTCAAGAGCAAGCATTTGTTTCAGATATGTTCTGAAATGCCAGCAGTTATTAGAGGAGGATGTGCTTCTGGATATTTCTCTCATTTCTGCCCTTGTTATCTCTGCTGTTGTCCCAGAGAGCTTAGCCTTTTGCAATACAATTATTCTCTGAAAATAAGAATATGCATACCTAGCTCTGTCACAGGCACAGTGATGTGTTTTACATGTCTTATTTAATCCTCACTACAGCCTACAGGTTGATACTGGTATTACTCCAGTTTTCAGCTACAGAAGCAGAAGCAGAGAAGGTAAATGACTTGCCCAAGGTCGCACAGCTAGCAAATGTATAGATACCATTCAACCTCTTATCCAAGTGATCTTTGCCATTTTCCGTGGCTGATTCATTTGGATTTACACATGAACCAGGTTTCTTTGTACACACCACAACTCAATCATTTCAACCTTATTGCCAATTATTATTGTCATTTGACAACCTCAGAGTTCAAATCTGTAGTCATGTGGTCCCCTGCACACCCAGGAAGACCTAAAATGAGGAAATGGCACTTGTCTTGTCTGGTGACTTTACACTAAGATCGAGCTGAACTGCATGAATTGTCAAGGCTAAAACTAGGACTTATATCTTAGCTAACACCTGCTTCTCTCTCTGCTGAAACATATTATAATTAGCTGCTCTTCCTGGGAAAGACTGTAAAACTGAATGCACCTAAACAAAAAGAGAGACACCAGATTTTATAGCCAACAAAAAGTGATTTGGACAGCCAACTAGATGGATGTGTATTAAACACTGTCAGAGGAAAGGTAGACCTCCCTCATTTTGCAGTAATGTACTGAATGGCAACTATCATAGCCTTTTTGCACATGCTTGGGACACGCTTGGGACTCTATCCTTGATCACTGGTGCTCACAAAATGATTTTAGGACGTTTACAGGGTAGCCATTCTCTGGGTTTTGTTTCACATGGGTCAAGGACCAGAATAAGCAGGTGATTCGTGTGGTACAGTCTACATCCTTACTCATCAAATAGTCCCGTGGAAAGATCCCCTGGTGCTAAGCGGGGTCTTGGATGCTCATCAAAGTTTCTGCTTGCTAGAGGTGTGGGATGTGGGAACAGCTGCTTCACTTCTCTTGGTCCAGTTTCTCTAGCTGTGAAATGGCAGTGCGTCAGCCTCCCCTGCTCCTTAGGAGGATATGATGAGACTCAGAAAGGGCTAAAAACAAATTGGCTGTTTGGCTAATGAAATGTATATAATACCACTATTTGGAGAAATAAATTCATAAGTGGTTGCAGGAGAAATCCTAGCCCTTTTAAGAAAAATTCTAAGAGAAGACCCAATTACTTAGTATAATGACTCATCACGTTCCTGAAATTACATGTTGGGATTGTCACTGTCCCAAACGTAGACCACAAAAAAAAAAAAAAAAAAGCAAAAACCACCATGGTCGAGTCACGAAAAATTGAAAAGATTTATAAGTGCATTGGAGAAGAGCAAACCTTAATTGGAGAAAAAAAGTACTTAAGGGAGACGTGCAAAAGATGATCACATGCAAAAGCAGCTTTGGGCAGAAGAAACAGGGGGAAAGGAAAGCTAACTGTTAGCCTCATGCTAGGACAGACCCGCCCGGAGGTGCTCTGGGTTTTATTGAACAGTGCACGCCTACTTTAATTTAGCAGTGTTTATTTTGAAACGTTTGCTACACCAGTGTTCTTTCCAATATACCGCGTTCGCTGGTGTGTTTTTGGCTGTACCTAGAGGCCACCCACCGTGGGTGATGGATGTCCTGGTGTGGAAAAGCACGTTAGCCATTTGTTTGCACAGTGGATTGATTTCTCTGCACTTTCTTTGTCCCTCTTAATTGAAGTAGTAAGCATTACTGTACTCAAAACTTAAATAACCCCGGACGTCAGTCTTATACATTAATAATTAGAAATATAACTCCTTTAGGATGGCTTTTCCTCAGAGCACATCCTTCAAATGTCAAGCAAATTTAGAATAAGAATCAGAGAAATGTTAAAGGCAACCTGATACTGGACATGAAACTAAACAAACTCTCACAGAACAAAAGCATCACAGCAAGCAGAGAAAAGAAAAGAGAATTTTGAAAGCCGTCTTCCCAAGGCACACTGAAATCCCAGTGCTCTGTTTTTCCAGGTTAACAAAAGTAGGTCTCTTCTAGGTGTTCTGAATAGGTTACTGACTAGCCATCTGTAGCAGGCCTGCTCCTGGATGTCATGGCCCTGTTAATGAAATCTGGACAAGCATTCGTAAATGGACTTGGTGAATGGTAGATGTCAGCCCTTGCGTGATGGGCAATCATCAATCATCCATTGTCAGTTATTTCTGTCCCAGTGAGTAAGCCTTTATTTAAAGCCTAAAGTAAGAATGTTGCCAGATCACAGGAACAAGCCCTGAGCTGTTTGCAGGTGCTGCTATTCACAGCTGCCAATTAAACCCCTGACATTTCCATATTGGCCATGAGGCATAGCATATGCTTTTGACATACCAAATCTTTAAAAAAAATCATCAATCTCAGATTATCAATACATGTGTCTTTTTTTTTTCCCCATGCTGACAACATTAGGCTTTTTAAAATAGCTTATTTTAGAAATAGAGGAAGGAGAAACAGAAAAACTCGAGTGAAGGGAATTATTAATATGTGTACGTAGCATTCTTTCTTGTATTTGGAAAGTGGCCAGCAGTTCAGATGTGAAGTCTTTTCTGATGCCGAAATCTATGCGGCAGAGACTCCTTTCGGGATTTCAACTTTAAAAAATCTTTTTCCTACCTTTCTTTCTTAAATGTTTTCTTACTGTTTGATAACCAAATGCTATTGCTTGCCTCATGTAATCCAGTACTATTAAAAGGAGATATTAAAATTTTGATCATGCAACCACATTCCATTCCTTTCATTGAGATTCAAACATAAGTGTGCCTTGTGTTTGAAGAATTTCATGAAACTTGCCAGAGACATTTTATTTAGTCTCAAATGTAAGTCCATGAAAGGATGGATTCCTCTGCAGGTTTACATGATGCCTTCACTTTCACATACTTCCAGATTGGAGGATGAAAACATCTAACCACTCTGGATGTGGATGTGGTCATCTATAAATACTATACATAGGCAGGAAAAAATATCCATGTCCAACTTGCAGGAATATTTTGCCATTTTTAACTGATTTTCCAAATTCTCTAGATATGGGTAGCTCTTGATAAGAAATTAATCATGGTGACAATCATAGAAATTTTAACTGAATTATTCTTTCTGATCAGTCTTTAGAAAATGAAGACGTATTCTGTATGGGTTTACATTGTTTCACCAAGAATTAGATCAAAATCAGCCGTGATTATAAGTATAAGTCTTTGTTTTCTATGTTGAACAACAGGCTTTGATCTGAGATGCCTTCCCTTTTCTCTTCCATCTCCTGTTCATCTGACTGAGCTAAACAGTTACTTCCATGTTCTTTGAAATCCTGGTTCCCACTGATTTCAGGGACATCCATTGGGGAAGGCAAAGTTGACAAAGCCAGGATCTCTTTCAAATAACCTTAGCTGATGACTGTAGCAGGTCTCTCTATTTCTCTCTCTCTTTCGGTGATAATTTTACATTATCTTCTCACTTCCAAGAAGGGAAAAAGTTGCCATCCTCTTTGAGACAAGCTCAGCCAATTTCCATTTTCTTTCAAAGGAGAGAAAATTTGTTATTGCCATCTACATAATGAAGGACTTCAAAAAGAGCTATCTCTTAATAAAAAGATGTTTTTCCTCTGTAAAATTAATTTTTCAGTAAAAGATGCCCTACACACGCATTGAATGGTGAAGATCTTAACAAGAGTGGATATTTTAACATTATATCAAGAGTACATCATATGTATTTGAAATGAAGAAAAGAAAATTCGATGGCTTACAGCCACCTTGAGCACTTGGGCTACGTGAACACTTATCACCTTACAAAACTGAGGATGCTGTGCTGTGGCATCAGCTTTGGGCTGCTCAGTAGGAATGATGTATGTCCACAGGCTTTAAGACTGGAAGGGAAGGGCTGGCCTTGCTCAGTAATACCGCTCTAACTAGTACCATATGGGCCACTTATCTTCACTTGACACCAGGCCTTTCATGTGCTTTGGGTTATAGTAATAATGATAATAATAGCAACGATGGCAATGATAATAATAATAATAATGGCAGCTACATGACAGAAGGCAGCTTTGAATAGTAGTTGAGAGCACAGATTCCAGGCTTTAATCCTGGCTCTTTCACTTACTAGCAATGTGACACTGGCCTTTTCGTACTTGTTACTTCCGCTGTAAAATGGGGATAGCAGCTACCTTATTGGAACAGTGAACGCTTAGAGCAGTACCTGGCATATACTGCAGAAAGTGTCACCAAAGCATTACATACAATACATGAGCATTCCTAGAATGTATACACAGATTATCTCTATCGCTAGTCCCATTTTTCAGGTGGGGAAGCTGAGGCTATATGAGGTTAAGTAATTTTCCCAAGGCTGCCAGCCAGAAATCTGCCAAATTTTAACCTGGGTTGGTGTGACTTCAAGCCATGCGCTTTCCATCTATCTCCCCATGTTTCCTGTCACAGGCATCATTTCACAACCATACAGCAATAGTCCATAGAGAGAAAGCATGGGGTTGAAGGAAATACAGACAGTATCAGAAATGTCAGAGAACACAAGAATTCCAGAGTGTCAGGCGACAGAAATCATCTAAGGACGGGGGAGATCAACACTTTCCCCAGGTCGGAGGGCCAATTAGTCACCAAACAGATGGCTCCTGAATGAACGAATTCATTCACTCAACAGCTATGTCTGTCCCTCCTCTTTTGCACGAGGGCAGCAGCTTCATATGTAGCCACTTAATAAGCAAGGTGATTTGTTTTATGTCATGTTGTCAAAGAAAGAGACCCACAATAACCTTAGGAAAAGATATCAATGCAAAAAATGCCAGTATTTTTCTGGCAATTGAGTCCAGTTTGGTAAATTCTGGGGCTTCTCCTTTTTCCTGCCTCGATGTCTGAAGGCAGGGCAAGCTGGCCATAGAACAAGGCAAAGACTGGCTGTCCCAGGACTGGGTCTCATCAGCACATTCATGTCTCTTGTGGTTGTCTTTATCTAGCCTAACTGGTATTGCTTTTGGCGCTCTTCCATAGTGATGTTATGTTTCAGATGTTTCCAAAACTGAAACACACAGGTCTTTCATTTCCTTTCTACCTACTAAGATTATTTCAGCTCTCCATATGCAAAGCAGAGAATTATGCAAGAAATTAATCACACCAGAGCAAAGTAGCTACTAAGAAATTGCCAAACACCATAAACATTGGTCAAAATGGAGTCCAACCATTTGCACAGAGAATAATTGAAGCTATGGATTCACTTGGGGTAACTAAGCAACTTTTCATTATGAATTATAAAGCTTTTCAAACATAAAATGATATCTGAGAGGAGTGCATTATCTAAAAGGTTTTGATAAGCAATGAGAGGAGCTTTAAACTATGCAGCCCGGATCAATCATTCCACGCTGTATAGCGTTACTTATACTTTGTGGCGTCACCTACATTCCTCGATAAACAATGTCCCGTAACATCTGAGCATTCCCATTATTTTCGTCAGCACCCAGAGATAAGTGACAAAAATGTCAGTTGATGTTTTATTTACTAATATAAAACAGTTACGCCTGGAAGTAGACGTTCTACAACAATGGAGGTTTATGAAGTCCATTTCCCAGCACCGAAAATGATTCACGTTAGCCAAGAAAGATGTAAAGCCTGCTATTCGTGATGAATTTTAATTGGAATGTTACTCATCATGGACATGGATTTCTTTCATTTGGGAGACTGAAGGACAGTTGAGTCTCCCCGAAAACAAAGGTAGGTGGTTAAAACAGACCTTGTGACATGCAAAAGGCAGAGATATCTTGGAGTTATCCTGGTGTCACCTGCCAAAACAAATACTCAGATGTCTTTTACCTTCATCGTTTTGCATCAGTTACCTGAGAAAGCAATCCCAGCCTTCTGACTCAGAAGGAGAGCAGTTCTGCCTTTCTCTACCCTGTGAATGGAAAAAAAAAAAAAAATGAAATGGGGGTGTCAATTGGGAAAACAACTTGATGGTAGGGAAGGGTTCCCTACTTGGAATTGGCTGTTGAGTTCTACCCAAGAGCCAGCAGGATAGGATATTAAGCAGCAGAGAAGAAAGATCATTGACAATTATAGATTCTCTTCCTTTCACCAGAAGAGGTCCTAAAATGTGGTCCATCAGTGTTGATTAATGCTGGGTTGTGGGGAAAGGGAACTAGTAATAGGTCAGGAAAAGTGAAGTTAAAGATGGTGAGGTGACAGAAAAGGTTTTAAAATAAGGACGAGGAAAGGTTAGATATATGAAAACATAGTTTCAGGACCTCATGTCCTTTGAGAAGAGGAAATCACATACCAACCTTTATGTGATTTGGGAAATACTTCGGTTTAGTAAGATTTAAACTAATGCAGTGAACGTCGGTCTCTTGATTGTGGGGATAAACTACCTCTCTTGACTAGGAAGAATAGGGTGGCTGTAGCCATCCCTTTTGGAACTCGATATGAAAACATGGATTTGCATCCTGGAATCTTGTCCAGCCTGCTTTGTGGAGGTGGTACAAAGAAGTTAGTGCTCTAAAGATATACAAATTAATTACTTCAGTTACCAAAATTGATCTTCCAGAATAGAGTGGAGTATATGGAAATGTATTTTCAACGGTCATTTAAAATTTGCCCAAAAGACCCACTAGCCCTCAAGTGTAACTCTCCTTTTCCTGCATCTTTGCCTACATAAGGTGTGTGGCTCAAAGCACCCAACTGGAATCTAGTAAAACAACAGCCAAATTGCATCGCTCCCAATTTCCTCATAAGCTCACCTCATACCGTTCTTAGTACTGAACCAGGGTTTGCTCCTGTAAGTAAAAGGGTCAGGTCTATTCATGTTTGTTTGTCCATTTGTTTTAATTCAACAGGCGGTATTTGAATTGTGGCTTTTTTTTTTCATCTGGGCTTCCATGTATGTGTTTACATATGTTGTATATGTTCTATGAACACATGGCTTATTCATCATTCAAATATGATATACATTTACACAATTATCTACATATCTCTCACACAAATACACGAAAATACATGGGGACGTTTTGCTCTCCTAAAACTCTTTCAGATTGCTTGAATGATTTTCTTTACATGTTTTCAACTTACCTAATGGCAAGCCTCACTTCATTCTACACTAGTCTGATTAACTTGACAGGACTGGAAACTTGTTCTCCCTGTTCACACTTATTCATCTCTTGGAACGCCCTGTAGGGAAGACGAAGCACCAGTAAGCAGTATTTACCAAATGCCTCAATGCTAAATATGCCCTTTTAGGCTGCCTTGGCACAATAGTGGGGCAGTGAGAAGATCTGACTTTAGGGCAGCCTAAGAAAAATGACATTTCCTAAAACATCATCTATTTAAACAGGTCTTGAAGAAGAAAACTATGTCCATTTTCCTCCAGAGTTTTGCAGTGGGCTTTGGGGGCTCCAGTTTACTGCTATTGTATCTGAAATCTTTGCTAAAGAAATGACAGAGGTATCAGATTTTGCAAGGTTAGCCCTCAGTCTGCAATTGCGCACATGGAGATAATTTCAGGTTTTTTAAGGACTGCAAATGTAACCTGAAACATATCAGATATTTTGTGAAAGCATGGGTTGAAATGCAGAACTGATAAACCAGGAAGAACGGCTTTTATTTTTTGGTTAACTTTGAAAAT
Organism: Orcinus orca; assembly: GCF_937001465.1. Taxonomy (NCBI): domain Eukaryota; kingdom Metazoa; phylum Chordata; class Mammalia; order Artiodactyla; family Delphinidae; genus Orcinus; species Orcinus orca. The sequence goes on from NC_064571.1 coordinate 34,757,623, forward strand.
TTCCTCAGGGAGCAAACTTCTGATAGGGGGCAAAGATTCGTACAAGGTTAGTACAGGTGGGTAATTAAAAAAATAAGAGTGAATTTATCTGCATACATTATTTAAATACCTAAAGCATTTCTCTGCTTTAATGATAAATTATGATCAGTAAAATCTGTTGTCTGCCTTCAAGCTAACTAATGGATAGCTAATCAACAGTTGAATCATCCTAGCTAAGGTGGAATAAATACCTCCAAGGAAGCTGCAGCTAATTTTTATGGTTTAAACTCGTAAAGATGCTTACATATATTTCTGCATTCTTGTCCTACGCATGTGTATATGGATATGCACATACATGTGTGCTCATACGTGTGTTAAAAACTTATTCCTTGACACCTCCCTGTCCACCCACCACAGCTCTATTCTCCTTGGTATGTTGTAAAAGAAAGATTCTTCCTGCAACTAATTAGTCCTTAAAGAGATGGGCTGATAGATCTCATTGTTAGCAATACATTTTTAATTGTTCATTTTACTCAAGCACCGTTTGAACACAAGTCAATTTGCAATTTCATTAGAGGACAGAAAAGGCCTGGGGTCTATTCCTGTTTTTTTCTTTTAAAGAAAAGGATAAAAAGTTGGCAAAATTTCATAAGGAATGTGAATTAATTTTAGGTATCAAGCAAGAATTAATGTGTCCTGTTATTTGAGCAGAAGTCTTCTGGCCAAGATGTGCATTTTGTCATCCCCTCCCCTCCAGAGAAACCTCTTTACAAGCTTTGTGGCCAAATACCCTAGCAACTAACAACGACGAGCTTTGAAGCAACATTCACAGACCATTTGCTTTGATGACATTTGGAGGCTTTTCTCCCCTCATTCCAATTCTATTGTAAGTAGAATACACATGCCGTGCAGCCTTTGAAAACTAATCAATACAGCAAGAATCGTCAGGGTGCAGCTGACTAGTATCACGTCTTTAAACTATTTTTAGCTGACTTGTTGTACACGTTTTTAAGTTAAACCTTATGAAGGGAGTTGGGTGGATTATCCTTACCATATTCACGGGCACCCTAGTGCACCCCGGCTCTTTCTTCCATATTTTAACATCAAAAGCTCATAATCTGTGTAAGTTAACCTTCCATAAAACTAAAATTATATGGTCATCATACATAATCTGATGATTGATTACAGCTGTCAAAAAGGTCACAAATTGTGAATGTTTACTACAGTTGCACCATGAAAATTATTATACACTTTTAAGGAATCCATCCAGAGAAAATAGCTTACATTCATAGGTTGCAGAACTGAAGCATATATGTTTTCTTTGTGACTTTTAGCTCTCTTAAAATCAATGTTAAAACACTTAGGTCTGATTTTTCATTTCAATGTCTTTGTGTAATGCTCCTCAACCATACCTCATCTAATTTAATAAGATGCAAGCTAAGGAAGTACTTAAGTTACTTATCAAGGGTTTCAGATGACACATTATTATTGTATTCGAAAGTCAATATTTGCTAATCATGTTAGTACAGGAACTGTTCCAGGCCTACAATTCTTAAATTGCAGAGATATTTAAGATTAATTAAACCTGTCTCCCCTGGTTCTCTCTCTCCACCTCTGTGGAAGGAGTAAATCAATGACATCCTAAGCAAGTCCAGAGAGCCAGAGATCCAGGTCTGAAAGCCACTAACATCTTTAAGCCTCTGTTTGCATCAGTACCCCAGAGTTGAGCTTTGCCACTTCTCCACAGTTTAAGGAATATTTGCATGTCTTGCGAGCAAAATTCATCAATTCGCTTGACGTAATTAGAGAGGTCTGACCATTCTTGAACACATAACATGGACTCCAATATTTTTTAAGTCAGGAGAAGGCCGAAATAACATACGGCCTGACTTCTTCTTCCTTTTTTATATGACAACTTGTGGGTAGATTTGTGGCAAACAAAGTTGAAAGTCATGTGCCCTTTCTCAGGCCGAGCATGATGAGAACAGGTGACTAGGTCCACATCCCTGAAGGGGTTACGCTTGTATGATGCGGTTCCAGTGAACCCCTGACCTCTCACTTATACCCTGGAGCGGAAGCAGCAAACTGTTCAAAGGTCAAGGTTCCCTTTACTTTCAGACAGTAAACCCATTACATCAGAACCATTTCTTTTTTTTTTTTTTAATTTTATTTATTTTGGCCGCGCCTCGTGGCTTGCAGGATGTAATTCCCTGACCAGGGATCGAACCTGTGCCCCATGCAGTGGAAGTGCAGAGTCCTAACCACTGGACCACCGAGGAAGTCCCTAGGAAAGTCCATTTTATTTATTTACTTTTTTAATTGACTGCTTTTTAAAATAAATTTATTTATTTTTGGCTATGTTGGGTCTTCGTTGTGGTGCGCGGGGCTCCTCATTGCAGTGGCTTCTCTTGTTGCGGAGCACAGGCGCTAGGCACGTGGGCTTCAGTAGTTGTGGCTCGCAGGCTCAGTAGTTGTCACTGTGGGCTCTAGAGCACAGGCTCAGTAGTTGTGGCACACGGGCTTAGTTGCTCCGTGGCATGTGGGATCTTCCCGGACCAGGGCTCGAACCCGTGTCCCCTGCATTGGCAGGTGGATTCTTAACCACTGCGCCACCAGGGAAGTTTCTAATCCCATGTTACATTTCTAATCCAATGTTACATAAAGAGCCCAGGACTTGGCTGAGATTAGTGCTAAATAAACATATGAAGTCTTATTAACATGGATTGACTAGGAGAAAACTGGAAAACATAGTACTTCAGTGATGACTTACAGTAGCTGGTAGTTTAGCTCCCTCAGGGAGAAAGACTAATGCATTAACCCAACATGCCACCCAGGATATATTTACAGGTAGTTAGTAAAAACAGTAATGCTATGCAAACTGAATATCTGGAACATGAATCAATAGAGATCAGCTAATTAGGTTATAAATGCATTGATTTTATTTTGAATACGTCCTCAAATAGAGTCTGCGAGTAAAGCATTCCGAAATGGGGCTCTTAAACGGAGAGGAGCGACAATCAGATTATTCTCTGCCACTCTCCAATCAATCCAGAAGTGTTAGGTAAAGTACTTTGATGCATATTCTATATAATCAGAATGACACATCCTATTAATATTCCAATTACTGTTGAGCTATTAGCAATGCCTGAGTCTGGTGTCTTAGGGCCTCATAGCAGTAATCCGGGAACCTCATGTCATCTTTTGTATTCATTCATTCAATTTAAAATGAGACGATTTTCCCTTTAAAGCATTTTTATTAAAAAACATTATTTTATGCATGGATTTAACATCCTACTTGATTTAGGTGGACTCTCAGAATGGGTTGCTAACTCCTTTTGTTCTTTTCTTCACTGAAAGAGGTCAGCAGCTGTGATCTTATTTATAAACTTAAATGCCAGATTTTGGCACAATGAGTTATTATTGAAATAATAGTTATTTGTGTTCATAAAAAGTCTCTTTTCACACTGTAAAAACCAGGAGTCCAATAATTTAATAAATTAGTCTAGAGTAAGGATAGGCCAGAGCTGTCAACCTCATCTTAGAACACATAAAATTCATAAAATTGTGGACATGAAAGTGACTTTGGAAAAAACAATGTTTCCACTCTTCCAAATATTTTCTCAACCTAAAATTTGCTTCTTTTTACTTAGAAACTCATGCAGGAATACACCAGTTATCATAAATTAAATACAGTTCCATAAGCTAAGTGCCAAACTACTGTTGGAAACATCAAACTTGCCATCATATTCATATATGTATAGTCAGACTTTTAGAAGGTTTGCTTTATCTTAAATTGAATTCAGTTAGAAAGGTTTATGTGATGATATGGTATAGATACACTCTATCTTGAATCATGTACTGGCCATGAATATCACCAATTTAGTGTTCAGTGCTGGTGCCTTGGCACAACTTGGGAGAAGTGGAGATGGAAAAAGGTTGATGGATTTGAGAGATGTTTTGGGGGTCAAGTCTAAAAGTTTAATGAACTAAATTTGGAATATAAGTAAAATAGAGGAATCAAGGATACCAGACTTATGGTTTGAGAAATTGGATGGCTGTTTCCAAAGATAGCACATAATGGGGAGGTACAGTTGAGTTTTCGGGGTGTTGGTGTAATAAAGTGTTCTCATTGAACATGGTAAGTTTGAGATGCCCAAGTGGAGATGTCAAGGGTACAGTTGGATATTTAAATCCGAAGCTCAGAAGTAAGGTCTTGACTAAACATGTCAACTTGAGCATTGATGGCATTTAAAACTTTGAAAATGGGTGAGCTCACCCTAGGCACAAATGTAAAGAGAAAAGATGGGCTAAACCCGAACCTTGCAGAATCAACATTTAGAAGATAGGCAGTAAGTGGCTTTCCGTGTAGGGGTCAGAGACCACATTCCAGATGACTTGAGCAAATGCTCCAAGATGACAGGTCAATTTCTTTCCTCATACCCTAATAAACTGTGCCAAACTGAGATATTTGTGAAGGATTGGGTTTTTGTTCTTGTTGGTTTTTTTCCTTAAACTTTCAATATAAAAAGCTAAGCAATTGATTTGAAAATGAGTATAATAAAAGGGAAGGAAAAAAAGCATCTTAGGGACATGGTAACCACAGTCCCGAATGAGGACATTGGCAGTTGCCGTTCCTTTGGTCTGGGACACTCCACCCTCAGAGAGCCATCTGGCTCACGCCCTCGTGTTCTTCTGGTGTCTGTGCAAATGTCACCCATTCAGTGAGGACTTCACTGACCACCTTATCTAAAACATTGACACCGATCCCATCCTTATCACTATCTCTCCCTCTTCCTCTGCTTTATTTTTCTCCATAGAGCTTATCACCATGTGACATATATGTCTGCATATTCATTTGCTCATTTTCTGTCTCCTCTCACTAAAACCTAAGCCCTACAAGGGCAAGAATTTTGTCTGCTTTCACTGCTCTGACCACAACACACCCCCAAATGCTTGACACAGAGTAGGTGTTCAATAGATTTTTTAAAAATAAATGAATAAAAGAATGAACCAGCAAAAGAGATAAAAGGGAGCAGCCGAAGAAGTAGGAAGAAAATGTGGAGGCATCTCAGAAGCTAAAAGAAAAAAGGTGTTTGAAAAAGGCGTACCTATGGTCAAACAAGGTGACTGCTGCTGAAGGGTCCAGGAAGATTATGAAGCAACAAGTACGTCAGATTCGGCATCGTGAGAGTAACTGCAGATGTTGAAGAGTGATTTCAGTGTAGCGGTGGGGGCAGAAGTCAGAATGATTAGGGCTGAGGAGAGACTAGGAGGTAAGGAAGTGGAAATTAAGTAAGTAGATAACTAGACTAAAGAGTTTTGCTTCAAAGGAAAATGCTGATATAAGGCAGTTAAGAAAGAGGACTATGAGATCGAGAGGGTGCATTAATACTTTTTGCTTTGGCTTTTTAAAGTGGCCTACCTGTCATCTCCTGCCACAATAATGCTGCTCAACAAACAACCCTACAACCTTAGTGGCATTTGACAAAACACATGTTTTTGCTTCTCTGTCTGGATCGGTGAGGTAGGTGGCTTGGCTTCACGTCTGGATTTGGGATGGTTGTAGGCTGATCTAGGCTGGCCTCAGCTGGGATGACTCAAGTATGTTCCACGTGTCTCTCATCCACCAGCAGGCGACTCTAGACATGTTCTCATCGTGACAGCTGAGGCACAGAAATGGAAACAGGAAAGTCCTCTTGAATCCTATGTTCAAAACAGGCACACTGTCACTTTCTCTTCATTCTGTTGACTAAAGCAAGTCAAGAGGCCAGCTAGATTCAAAGGGGAGGTATTCCAGTTACTATTGCTATGAAACAAACTACCCCCCAAACTTAGCTATATAAAATTACCATTTTATTATCCTTACAGTTTCTCTGGGTCAAGAGTTCAGAGACAGCACGGTAGGGTTGGCTTGCCTCTGCTGCTTGATGTCTGGTGCCTCAGTTGGTAAGATACAAATGCCAGGGACTGAAATCACGTGAAGGCATCTTTACTATGTTTGACAGTGATGTTGGTTGTCAACTAGGACTGCAGCTGGAGCTGTTGGCTGGAATGCAGCACGTGGCTTCTCCATGTGGGCTAGGCTCTCTCACAGCATGACAGAATAATCGGATTTCTTCCATGGCAGTTATGAGATCTGAAGGCTGGTGTCCCAGTGTACAAGGCATAAGCTATGTCTCCTTTTACTACCTAGCCTCAGAAGTCATGCAGTGTCACTTCTGACATGTTCAGTTGGTTACAAACCAATTCTCAAGCCTTCCCCAGATTCAAGGAGAGAGGAATTATACTCCACCGCTTAATGGGAGAGTGGTAAATTCAGGAGATGGGTACAGGCACATTTATGAATGTGGGAGTGGGGAGATACAGTAGTTTACTTTCTAATATCTCCTTGGGAAATGTAAGCCTAGTTGTACATCACTGGGTGTTGCTTGTCCCTGTCTACTCTTTCTACCTGAGAGTAGCCAACATAGACTAGAAGCCTCTTTACCCTGATAGAAAAGAAAAAGTACTTTTAACACGAGACTGGAGCCTCCAGTATAAAGAGTTTGTCCAAACTGACTCCACTTAGTTGGTTTTGCAGTTAAGTTCCTGAAGATTCTTGGGCATGGCTGCTGTGAAAATTTCTTTACATTTAAAAGCTGTAACAAAGAAAATATAAATGCAAGCCTCAACAAGCATGTATTATAGGGGTTGGTTCTAGATATTTGACTCAGTGAGACCCAGGGCCTTCTCCTGAGACATATCTAGGGCAGCTTTGGTGTCCAGAAACTCCAGTATAATAATGTCTCACAGACCATACTGACTGTAGATTAACTTAAAACATACCATTATTTCAACAAATCGCATTTTGGATATGCTAAAGCTAAGAAGCTAGGGAATAGATGACACTTTTAAAAGTAAATTTTGCCTTTTTTTTTGGGTTTTCTGAGCTAAAATATTGAAAATAAGTCAACATCTGTTGTACATTTATACTATACATTTATGTTCTCTAAAACCATATACAACTATATACAATAAATATATACAATGAATTATATGTATATATATTATATATTGATATCCAATATATCTAAAAACAATTGGCTGATTTTTAGAAGAGAAAGTTTCAATTCTTTTGTGTTACATCTTGGTTATAAATTTAAAAATCTATGCTGAATTATTGACAAAATATACAATTTGAAGAAGATGGGATTTTTTTGTAAGTAGAGAGGAATATCTGTATAACTATCATCAAATATTATCAATATTTACAAAGTATTTTGTAGTTAAAAATTTTTTTGAATGGTTCTTGGTATAGCCCTCTTCGGTATGTAAGGCAGGCATTATTGTTTTATAGTCATTTTACAGATGTAAAAGCTGAGGATTACAATATTTAAATGACCTAGTTTCACAAAGGAAGAAAATGGTAGAGCTAGAATCTGAACCTTGTTTCTATTGTACCCCACTAAATGGATTATGTATGTTGATAAACATATGCCTAAATTTACACATGTTTATACACACATATGCAATCATAGAGGTCAATTTTATGTAATCTATAGTCACATATCTAATTGTGTATGTCTATAGAAATGAATCTGCTAGGAATTATTTAGATTTTAAGCAAAATCACTCATATTTTTAATAGTTACAAATGTATACTTATTTCCATCTTCCTATGAAACTTCCATTTGATATCTGAAAATACGTTTGCATCCAGTACACTAGATTAAAAAAATATTTAAAAGCTGATAGCTACTAAAGATGTCTTTAGATTTTTGGAAGCTGAGCAAACAGAGAACTTCAGTGTTCAAACTTGGCATTTTACCCACTCTCTTTTTGGAGTTAAAGGGACTCAGCAGTTAAAATTCCATGAAAATTTATGAGGAAGTGCCAAGACAGAGAAAAGAGAGTTTACACATAATCCACCCTTGACCTCAACAAAGCTTTTGATAAAGTGCAACATGTAAGACTTTGTGCATAGACTTGAGGGCAAAGAATTTAGGGAAAAAACAAATGGCCAGGAGTTTACGATAAAGCATATGTGTGTGTAAGTGAAAAGGAGATGACAGATGTAGGCAAAGCAGAGAGGGTCTCCAGGATTAGTTACTTCCCAATACTGATCCAGTAGAAATAATTGGCAAAGAGGAAAGAGAGTCAAAAATACCAAACTATAAAAGCTCAGGCCTAAATCCACAAAAGGCAAATACGTATATATTTTAACCCTAACACTTGGCTCTCTGAGGAATAAATTTAAAAAAGAAAGGAGTTCCAGTATTCATTAGTGTCTCAAACTCATAACAAAATCTCATGTACCTGTGACTCATTGTACCTCCAGGAGTCTAAGAAGCTATTCTTTGTAAGACAAAGGGCAAAGGAAGATTTAGTAACAGTCTTTTGGGGGAAAAACACCACATTAAATGTGCATGATAAATTGAGAACATATTCTAGTTGCAGAAATGTGAAAATGTGAGGGTGGGGAAGTAATCTTAAAATCGAGGAAATAAGGTAAATATTTGACTCGAACCACTTAGATTAAGAGAAAGATGTATTTAGTGAATAGCACTCAAATGATAACAAGGATTAACAAAGAGCAGAACTCTCAGTGAGGCACAATTAAACCAGCAGTTAAATAATCTACCGAACAAGTGCTTAAACAAGCAAACAATCACAGGCTGCCCGATCACCGCTCAGTGCACAGAGCATGAGTCACAGAAATTATTTCAGCATCACTGAAGGGAAAAGCCATGTTGTGCTCAATTCTGGCTGACTTATTACAAATAAGGATATCAGAGAAAATAAGAAGTGTATGGCAGAAGGTAGATAAAGTTATTCAGTGATTCAAAGAAATTAATTATAGAAGAAAACCACAAAAACTAGGTGTGTTGTGATGACCTCATTGAGGGAAGCAAGGATGACAGGCCTTGCAAGGGTGGATACCCTGAAGGGATCTGCATTTATAACAACTAAAAAGGGAAGCATCAAATCCCCAAGAGAGCCCAGCATGAGCAAAATTTAGTTGATATCTCTCATCCATTCCCTGATATTAGTTAATACTGGAAAGAAAGGGTTCTGAGAAGTGATTAAGATGAACACCAACAGTCCAAATAGGGACCTGATTAAGAATTGAGAGGGAGAAAAACTCTTATGAAGGTACATCTTTTGAAATTGTTCTTTATCTGGACTTTTGATGACCCTGAATGAACACTCTACTTAGGGGAAAAAAATGCACACCTGTATTGTCTGGAACTGGCATGTGAATACAGGCTCTCAGTAGACTTTAACATCAGGCAAGTTATTTTTCTTTGTTTATCCTTGGGATTAAAATATTACACGAAATGACAAGACCTAAGGAGTTTGTCATAGCTGCTGTTCAGACACCACATTTTGGCTGTCATACACCACACGTTATAACTCTCAGAATCAGCTCCAACATAGCCTTTGAGATTAGACCTGTGTGAGATCCTTCAGGTGCTTGCTCCCTCTCTTATTTAAGTCGCTTGCATCTGGATCACAGTGATTTCAGCTTCGAGTGAAGGAGAACAGAAGAGGAAAAAGTGCTCAAACTTTATAAATCCAGAATAAAAATGAACAATAGCTAAAGGAAACAAACTTTTTTTTTTTTAGTTCAACCAATCAACTTTATTATCATTACATGTGTTATATACCGAATGCAACAACTGTCACCTCCCCTCCCCCAGGCACAGAACTCTCCAAGTAGCAAACCTGTGTGTATGTGTGTGCTTAAATTTCAAACCAAGTTACTATCTATGTTAAAAATGACTGTAAAACTCCAGAAGGATAACACATGGCTTGATGTTAATTTTGATATGGTACTTTTTATTTCATCTCATCCATATCTCTGAATGCCTAAAGCTATTGGGTTAAATATGAATGCAGTCTATTTCTAAGCTATTTCAATGACAGAGGTTTCATTGTGACAGCTGGACTTCCAAGTTGAGCTGTAGAATATAATTCACACTATCCGTTTTGGGGATTTAGATGCAATATTTTTTTAATATTCATTAATTTGATTTAAATATTGATTTGATATCACTAATATGCATGACTCAAAATACTTTTTCTTAACATCTTTATTAGAGTATAATTGCTTTACAATGGTGTGTTAGTTTCTGCTTTATAACAAAGTGAGTCAGTTATACATATACATATGTTCCCATATCTCTTCCCTCTTACGTCTCCCTGCCTCCCACCCTCCCTATCCCACCCCTCTAGGTGGTCACAAAGCACTGAGCTGATCTCCCTGTGCTATGCGGCTGCTTCTGACTAGCTATCTATTTTACATTTGGTAGTGTATATATGTCCATGCCACTCTCTCACTTTGTCACAGCTTACCATTCCCCCTCTCCATATCCTCAAGCCCCTGCTCTAGCAGGTCTGTGTCTTTATTCCCGTCTTACCCCAGGTTCTTCATGACCTTTTTTTTTTTTTTCTTAGATTCCATATATATGTGTTAGCATACAGTATTTGTTTTTCTCTTTCTGACTTACTTCACTCTGTATGACAGACTAGGTCCATCCACCTTACTACAAATAACTCAATTTCGTTTCTTTTCATGGTTGAGTAATATTCCATTGTATATATGTGCCACATCTTCTTTATCCATTCATCTGTTGATGGACACTTAGGTTGCTTCCATGTCCTGGCTATTGTAAATAGAGCTGCAATGAATATTTTGGTACATGACTCTTTTTGAATTATGGTTTTCTCAGGGTATATGCCCAGTAGTGGGATTGCTGGGTCGTATGGTAGTTTTCTAAGGAACCTCCATACTGTTCTCCATAGTGGCTGTATCAATTTACATTCCCACCAACAGTGCAAGAGTGTTCCCTTTTCTCCACACCCTCCCCAGCATTTATTGTTTCTAGATTTTTTTTTTTTTTTTTTTTTGCGGTACGTGGGCCTCTCACTGCTGTGGCCTCTCCTGTTGCGGAGCACAGGCTCCAGACGCGCAGGTTCGGCAGCCATGGCTCACGGGCCCAGCCGCTCCGCGGCATGTGGGATCTTCCCGGACCGGGGCACGAACCCATGTCCCCTGCATCAGCAGGCGGACTCTCAACCACTGCGCCACCAGGGAAGCCCTCATTGTAGTTTTGATGTGCATTTCTCTAATGATTAGTGATGTTGAGCATCCTTTCATGTGTTTGTTGGCAATCTGTTTGTCTTCTTTGGAGAAATGTCTATTTAGGTCTTCTGCCTATTTTTGGATTGGGTTGTTTGTTTTTTTGTTACTGAACTGCATGAGCTGCTTGTAAATTTTGGAGATTAATCCTTTGTCAGCTGCTTCATTTGCAAATATTGGCTCCCATTCTGAGGGTTGTCTTTTGGTCTTGTTTATGGTTTCCTTTGCTGTGCAAAAGCTTTTAAGTTTCATTAGGTCCCATTTGTTTATTTTTGGGAAACACTCTTTTGATGTAAAAAGTTGATCAGGACATCTCTTCAGAATATTTCTACACTAACTAGCCTTGGCATTCAAGAGGCAAACTTGGATTCTATTAAAAAGAACCCTCGAGAAGGCCCAGAATTATCTAGAAAATAGCAAATGAAATCTTAATGCCCTAAGCCATTCTGCAATGGCAGGCAAGGTCACATTAACAGAAATAGCCAATATTCTTGGAGTTAGAAAGGCCTTTCTTAAACAATATTACACCCAGAAACTTTTATGAGAGGGATACATATTCTATTTCCTAAAAATGTTAAACTTTTGTATAACCAAAGGCAATATTAACAGAGAGAAAAATGACAAATTGCTAAAATACAGTTTAAACCTATACAGAAAGTTATTATCTTAATATAAAAGGCTACTATCTTAATATATAGACGCTCTTGCAAATCAACAAGATTGATAATTGGGAGAGAAAATGAAAAAGTGATAGAGACAAAACAGATTTTCAAATACTAATCATAGCAATGCAAAATGAAATAATAAAATAATATGCTTTGCCTCTCATAATAATCAACTGTTAGTACCCTGAACTAAGCAGGGTGTGGGGGAAATAGTGAACTCTCTTAAGTGAGATGAGATTTTAAATTGGAAAATTTCTAGGGACAATTTAATAAGATAAATAAAAATTTTAAATGTATACATCTTTTGCCTCAGCAATTTATTCCTAGGAATATATTCCAATGAAATAACTGACCAAGTACACAAAGATTGTGTGTACGTATGTAGGGATTTTATAATAATGAAATAATACAGAAAGAAAATAACCTTAATGTTTATCAGTGAAGTTTGGTTAAATAAAGTATGGAAGAGTTATAAAATGGAATACTGTAAAGGCTTCAAAAGCCAAAAGTGATTATTATGTAGAGTTTTTTCCAGAATGCAAGGATGGTTGAACACTGGGAAACAGAGTAATATAATTTCTTATATGAAATTATATATGAAAGATTCCATTATATATGAAAGATCATATGAGTATATCTATAAATGTTTGTTATAGACTGAATAATGTCTCCCCAAAGGAAATTCAGGCAATGTGACCATAGAGACAGATTAGAATGACGAAGCCAAAAGCCAAGGAATGCCACTAGCCAGCAGAAGCTAGAAGAGACAAGGAATGGATTCTCCCCTAGAGATTTCGCAGGAACGTGAGCCTGTAGATATCTTGATTGCGGTTCTAGTGAAAATGCTTTTGGACTTCTGGCCTCCAGAACTGTACAGAATAAATTTCTGTTTTTTTAAGTCACTCTGTTCCTGGTAATCTGTTACAGCAGGCACAGGAAACCAATATAGCTTTGGTAACGAGAATGGGATGCTGCTGTTAACACACGCATACAAATGTGGAAGTAGCTTTGGAATTGAGGACTGAGTAGAGGCTGGAAGGATTTTGAGATGTATGACAGAAAAAGCCTAGATTGCCTTAAATAAACTGTTGGTAGAAAAATGGGTATTACATATGCTGCTGGTGAGGGCTGAGAAGAAAGAGATGAGCATGATAGAGAAAACCTATATTGTTTTAGAGAATCCATGTAGTGTCATAAAGAAATTGCTGGCAGAATTATGAATGTTAAAGTTGCTGCTGGTGAGGGCTCAGAAGGAAAATAAAGGAAAGGGGATTCTTGCTATATCGTGACAGGCAGGAAGTCTAGCTGAATTGTATTCTACAAGGTTGTATGAAAAAAGAACTTGCTTAGCTGAGATTTTCAAGCAAAATGTTGAAAGTTCAGCCTGGTTTCTTCTTGTTGTTTGTAGTAAAATGAGTGAAACGAGATAAACTGAGGGAAAATCTGTTAAGTAAAAGGGAACCAGGACTTGATGATTTTGGAAACTCTTAGCCTATCCAAACTGTGAAAACATCAGAATTAGGAGATTCACTGTTAGGAAAATGTGCTCTGGAAAGAAGGCCAAGGGTATAGCTGGAGAAGCTTTTGAGGAAGTGATTAGGTGTGTGTGACTCATGGATACCCTCAGCCATGTCAGTAGAAGTGAGGACAGAGATGGGGTGATTCCAGAAAAGGTATTTGGAAGACTATTTTGTCTAATGGTGTGAATTTTGTAATACATATGGGAGACTCAAAAAGGTTTTGAAAGTGTTATACCAAAACTGACAGTTGTTGCACAGACACTGCCAGTTTAGACCAAAAGGGGCAAAGAAAGGATAAATAAAATTAAGTAAGGCTAATTGGACTTCCCAAGTGCTACAAGTAAGAAACAGAATGATAAAACTACTGAGGTGCAAACATGTGCTACCCTTCAAGATAAAGGAACAATGACTCAGAGGGCAGAGCCTTAGGTCTAAAGGGTGAAGCCATGGAAATGTATATAATTTTATATGCATGTATTTTTACCTAAATGGCGTTGATCTCATTCTTTTTTTTTTTTTTAGTCAACTTAATTTTGACATATGTATCTAATCTTTGCTCCCATTGCCTAATCCTTCCAGTGGGTACTCTTGCATATGTCCCTTGTGATGGCAGATTAGTCCTCTATGGTAGCACAAGGTAGGTTGTAATTCCTGACCTCCTTGTAGTCAGATGGACCATATACCTAGTTGTGGCCAATGAATTGTATGAAGAGTGACACGTGTCACTTGTGGGCTAGAGCATCGAATTGCCCATTCAGAAATCCGCAAAACATGCTTTTACCCTCTGGTACAGGGATGAGCAATGTTTAAAACAGAATGGCTTTATCAACACGGGTGTCAAAGAGACTAGGTGAGTAAAGAGGTCTCTGCCAATGTGTGATGGACATATAGTAAGAACAAGAAATGAACCTGAACTGTTTCAACCACTGAGATTTTGGGATTCTATGTCTCACAGCTAAACTGAGCTTATCCTGGTAGATATATCTTCTAAGACACTGTATGAGAAGGCACCTGGGGTAGATACTCAGGAGCAGAATTGGCATGTATATATCTAACTTGACTAAGTACTTACACAGCTCTCCAGGATGGCTGCCCCAGTTTATACTCCCTATATGCCCCATCCCTGCCAACATTTCGCATTTTCCAGCTTCTAATTCTGGTGAGAGTAATTGGTATAAATGCATAATTCATTGTTTATTTATTTGTGTTTCCCTGATAAAAATTAATTTAAGTAATTATTATGCTCATAATAATTTGGGGGGAGATTTTATTGTCTATAATTTTTTTTGTTCATATCCCTTGTCCACAGTTACACAGTTGTGTTTTTCTTGTTGATTTGTAGGAGTTCCTTTTATTTTATAAGTGAATAATACCTTATCAGTTAGAAATTACAAGTGTCTTCTCATATTCTGCCATTTATCTACTTACTCTTTCCATAACGACCTTAATTGAACAGAAATCCTTAATTCTGATGTAATCAGATGCATTGATTTTCTGCCTCATCTTTCACACTTTAGAAATTTTGCTTAAGAAATCCTTTTCCACTATTAGGTTAAAAACATATTTTTATATACCCCATTTTAAAGGCTGGAATGCTAAAATGTTGAAATGTTAAATGTTTGAATGATGATTTCTGGTAGTCTTGTTTTTCTTTCCAATACTTATTGAGCACTCATTCTATGCCAGGTATGGTGCAAAGTGCTTATTTAATTCCTACAGCATTATTTTGAGGAAGATACCATTAGAAACTCCATTTTACAGAGAAGCAAACTGAGCCTCAGAGAGGCCATGTAAATTTCCCAAGGTCCGTATAGCTAATAAGCGACAGAACTTGGATTCCAATCAGGTGGTCTGACCTCAAAATGTCATTGTGCATAGACACAAGGTAGTATGAGTTTGAGGTTCAATTGATTGACATCTATTTATTGAGTATCTTGTGTGTGTGTCACACACCAAGCAAGTCCTGCCTTCCCTGGGAAAGGTAATCATCTGTTAGATGTATCTATGTGGTAAATTTATTTTAAATATTTTAATTATGTATATATATAATTATATACATATATATATATGGAAATGGCTTTCCTTTTTATTTATTCTATAAGCTTTTATTGAGCACTTACTTATGTCAGCTGTTATGTTAGATGCTGGGTTGTGATAATGAACAAGAAAGGGGAGGTCTCTGCACTGCTGGAGCTTACAGAGGAGACAGGCAGTGAATTCCTAAGTATCACAAGGGTAACTGATTGTGTGCCTGCATCCAAAGAGAAGTACAGGGTTCTTTGGGAACAAATAAGAAGGGTATCCATCCTAGTGTGGAATCAGGGGAGTGGGTTGGGGAAGGAGCCTCTGAGGATCAAACATTTGAATTGAGACCTGGGAGATGAGTTGACCTCAGCCAAGCAAAGAGGCGAGACCAGAAAATGCCAGGTAGCAGGAATGGCATGGGTGCTAGGCAGGAAAGGTATGCATTTACCCAGCAAATCCCTGCACATCACAGCATTGTCTCCTTGAAGAGGAGATAAATAGAGAAAGCCTTGTGTTCCCATAGGATTTAACAAAAATCCCACAGTTCTTACTCAACATATCCCATTTTAGTGATTAGCTTCATGAGGTCAATCTCTTAATGTAGAGGACTATAAAATATTCCTTTGTTCTAACACTAGTTTGTCATCATGGGATTATTTTAATTAAAGGGCTTGATTAAACCTTAATTGTTTAGTATTTAATTCAAGTATTTAATTCAAGTCAAATCAGAGAAATCAAGTTTCTCTAATGTTCTTCAAATATACAAACACACACATATTCACACACACGGATACATTCTCACACACAGGCAGTAACACACCCTCACTCATACATGTATTCACAGGCATACACTCACGTACATTCACACCTTCCCATGCATATTCATATGCAATAGTGCACCCTTACACTCACACAATCACATAAACACACATGTTCACACACACACACTCTGACATGCACACATATTCACATCCTAAGCTTAGGGTGTAGTTTATCACATGTGTTTCACACCTAGAAGCACAACTTACTTATTTATTCAATATTTTAACAAATACTTATTGATCATCTACTAAGTGCCAAGCCCTAGAGATACAACAAAAGACAAGTCATCTCTGCCCTCATGGGGCTGACATTCTAGTGCAAGTTACAGAGACTCAGTAAGACAACAAAAAATGCAGATTATTATTCCAGGTTGTGATGAATGCCATGGAGAAAAAAGCCAGGTGATGAGCTAACAGTTACTAGAGGCGGCTACCTTGGACTGGACTGATGGAGAAGGCTTTCCTATAAGGCAACACCTAAGCTGAGGTCTGAATGACAATGAGCGAACCATTCAGAGAAAGGGAGAAGGAGCAGGGCAACCTGAGAGAAGAGCAATTGCTGGAGAAAGGGCTTGATGTCGACAAGGAACTGAAATATGGTCACTGGCTGAACGTCAGAGAGTGAGTAGGACAGTGGAACAAGAGGGAGCTGGGAAAAGAAATAGGAGCCAAATTCAGCCAGGCCCCATAGGCCACGACGCTAAGTTTGGGTCTATTCTAAGAATGGAGAGAAGTAGCAGACAGTTTATAAGTGCCCCCACTAACAATAGGTTTTGTAGTTTTACAAGTCTACTCTGGTTACAGTTTGGGGAATGAATTGAAGAAGACAAGGGTAGAAATGCGGGACCCGTGAGGAGGTGGATGGAGGTGACTTGGGCATGAGTGACGGTGGTGGCTTGGGCATGAGTGCTCACAGTGGAAGTGGGGACAAGAGCAGGGATTTAGGACTTACACTGAAAGTAAGAAAGCAGGACTTTGTCAAAGACTTGATGAGGCAGTGAGACAGGGTAGGATTAGGATGCATCCCAGGTCTTGAGCTTGAGCACCTGAGCATACTGTGGTCGCTAGAGTTTATTTAATCACCGTCTGGGTCATAGTAATGGCTTGCATTTATTCAGTGCTTACTGTGGGCCAAGTATGTGAATTATACATATTATCTCATTTATTCTTTTCAACATCTCTAAGAGATGAGGAAAGGAAGGCTCAGTGAGGTTAACTTCCTCACTTCCAAGGACTTGTATGTAAGTGGTGGCATCAGAAATGAAATGCAAGGACTCTGAACCCAGAGTCACCTCAGTGAGACATCAACAAATCCTATTTTGGGAACCTATCACTCCACATTTGAGTTGTTAAGATCCTTATTACCAGTTTTTCTTTTGTCCTCAAGTTGCCTCAAATGGTGATCAATTCACTGCAATTTGTATCCTCACCCTAGACTTGGAAGAGTGAGAAGTACTGACCATTCATTTACCTTTTTTGGGCTGGAAAAAGGTAGTGCAGGTGTATTGGAATTATAAATGTAAATAACGTTTAAGGATTATGCTTGGATTTTATTTTGTCTCTGATCAATATACATAAGAGATTTAGTCATATATAAATTATCTATATTAAATGAATAACTTCAGAGAGGAGTGCTCTGTGTGCAGTTTTTCCCCCATGAGTAATTAGTGTTGGGAGCACACTGTTAGCATGAGTCATGCTTAATTGGATTGTTCCTTTCTGATACTTCTAGGGCTTTCCTCCTCCCATTCAGCAATACACACACCCTTGACTCATGACTCTCCTTTCTTCACACTTACTCCTAATGTCATCTGCTTCTGTGACTTCATTTCTCACCACCTGGCCATTCCTGACACCCTCTGTGCCCTTGACCTCTCTTAGAGCTCTGTGTGGCATTTCTTGTCCACTGGTTCTAGGCAGGAAAGAGAGGGTAGGAGGAGTGCAACTCTAGAAAGCAGAGTGGAGAGAGGTGATTGAGGATGCTGAAGACCATGACAATTTCTAGCCATAAGGGGAAGCAAGCCAGATCCAAAGTCCTAGTTAAGATATTTAAGGAACATCTTGTGAGACAAATCAACACTCGGATTCTGATCATTGAACTGTTGCTGTTTGTAGATAGAGAGCATTCGCTATTCTGTGCTCAGCTGAATATATGTAACTCACACACGATACATAGGGACCATAATTCCTATATCAACACACTAAATATAAGTCCCATCTCTTGTATATAAAAAGGACAAACATAACCTAACCAGAGACAGTTCTGAGAGGCCAGTGGAAGCCACAGAGGAATGCTTGGCTGGAAGGTTTACAGGACAAAATAGGGGAAAAAAGTTCCTAACCCATTACGCACTGCTCAGAAGATTTCTAAACAAACTACAAGCTAGATTAGTGCCTAAAGGAAAGAATGAATGCACTATGTCCAACCTTCCCAACTCCCACCCCCTATACCATGATATGTCTCTTAGTGAATAAAACAGGCAGCAGAAACATAGGCAAGAATGCAGAGGGAATTAAAAACTGGGGAGAGGGAGGAGGTGAAAGATGCCAGTCAATTAATCCTCCAGTCTTTCAAATCAGAGAAAACCTTGTCATTCAGTGATGATGAATCAATGCTGCTGACAGATACATCATGTTAGGATCCCAACAATCTAATTCTTCCATCAACAGATAAGGCAGATAATTACCACATTATCACAAGGCTTAAAAAATACAGGAAGGAATGCCACACAAATGCTAGTGCAGCATTATCCAGCTCATCCTGTTAAAGACTCAGGACTATGTTCTACACTGATCAGCAGTCCTGGAGAGGGTTGGAATGGGGCTGCGGGAGTGGGTTAAAATCTGGAGGGGCAATTCTTCTTAGGAGAGAAATGTCTTTTGATTAGAAAAAAGAAAAAAATTGAAAGATCATTTCAGTTGTGGAAGATAGGTCTTGGGATGTGGCTGGTTTATAAGGGTAAATAAAGAGAGCATTGAATTGCTCTGCATAATAAATAGGAAGAATTTTCAATTTTTAAGGACAGGCATGAGAGAGGGACATCTCATCTCTGGACAGTACAGAGGTGAAAGGAGAAGGAGGAAAATAACGTTCAAGGAAAAGTCACAAAATGACTAGTTCTCAATAACACAAATGGCCAAAGAACTTTTAAGAACATGAATGTCTAATATTAATCTCATCAATTGTACTATAACTCAAGGTAAGTACTCACTATATCAACAATAAAAGTCTATTATACACTATTTTGAAAACTGCCTTGTTTGGATTGTGCTTTGGAGAATTTTTAAAAAGGTTCTGATCTTTGTTGAGTCAACAAAAGAAAGCAAAGGGAAATTCCTTAAGAATTCAGAGATAAATGAGATCAAAATCAGCAGAAGCCAAAAATCTGAAGTAGATGTGATGGTTAGAAGCAAGTCCCAGGTGATCCTCAAAGATACACATTGGGGTACACACAAGATTTTCCCACAGTGAGATGGGCACTCAAATTATTTGAATTTAAATGTTAAAACCCTTATGGCTAGAAGACTGAGGCATACGTCTGAGTTATACTGCATTTGTCAGAAAATTGTTTAATCTGTTCCCCATTGTTTAGAATAGCTTGAAATGGAAAATTAAATACTCAACAATAGAAAAAGAAGAAAATAATAATGAATCTGCTAGATAGAAAATTATGCAGTCAATAAAATAATATTTATAAAGGATTTAAAATAAAATCATAAAAGATTTTGTTATGCTAAGGTAAAAATAAATGATTCAAATTGTATATACAGTATGACTGGAACTCTAAATATTGCCTAAATACCTAGGAATATAGAGATGACTTGATTCTAAGAAAAATTTTAGTATACTTCCACCAATTAATAGATCAATGGAGAAAATTGCATTCATGTCCATAGATACCAAAAATACATCCATTCTTGATTTTTATAACATTAATATAATAATAGATGGATAATTCCTTAACAAGATTTTCTATCTGAACCCAAAAGCCAGGATCGTGCTTAATGTTGGATAACTAGATACTTCCCTATTAAAGTGAGGAACAAATTAACATTGTTCAAGCCATACTAACTAACCAATGCAATAGGCTAGAGACCTAGAAAAACATCGTAAATAATCTAGGATACATCAATAGAGAACTGATTAAGTAAATGATACTTAATCATTTCTCCCTATAATATCAAGAGTCTTCTGCAGATAAGGGACTAATTCCATGTAGTTGAGATAAAAATGAAAAATAAGGTATAAAGCATTGAAAACATTGTATATAGCATGCCTCTATTTGTATAGGAAAAAAAGGCAGTTTGTATATATGTAGACTGTTTTGAAAGAAGGAGATGTGAAACAGATAATAAAAGAAAGACTAGGAATTTGGAGGTATGGACGGGAGGTCATATAAACCCTTTTTTACTGTTTGGATTTATGATTTGTATGTATTACTTTTCCAATTAAAAGAAACTACGAATCAAAAGAAAATTTTCAGGTCAAAAAGTAATAGGAAACTTAACATCCAATAATAGAAAGTTGGTTAAATAAGCTATGGTAAAAGTATTTTATGGGATTTTATGCAGCTATTAAAAATTATGTGTATAAAATTAAAGTACAAATGTATGCTGTATTGCTCAATGAATATTTGTTGAATGAATAAAACGATGAATTCCAAGTGGGGGGAAAAACAGGATAAAAATTGTGAATCCTGAATAATCATAATTATATAATACCATCCAAATATATATATATATATAAGAAAAACAATGTCAGAAGGAAAGAAAGAATAGTGATATCTTCTGCTTGTGGTATTACAATGTACATTAAAAACAATTCCTTCTATTTTTCTGATTTTCAGAAATTTATGTAGTAAATGTGCATTGTTTTAAAATGGAGAAAAAATTCTTTTAATTTAGGAGGCAAGATGTTCTATCTGCTTTTCCAAAATAATGTGGAAAATAGCAAATAAATTACTCCCCAAGGGTGGTTCATGCAGACCCTGCAGTGTGGGCACAATTTCCTTAATGTTCACCCTAAACCCAACTGTTGATTTTGAGTTTTACTTGCAAAATAAACAGTGAGCCAAAAGTAAAACACTGATAAAATTGAACTTGATCTGATTTATTCTAAACGCAGAGACTTGCCTAAGGCAAAACTCTTTAGGAAAACATTCCAACTGCTAAAAGAGGGTTGTCAGCCTGTACTTAAACCAGGTGAATTTTCATTCATAAAATTCTTTCCTGCTTCTGTCATAACATCATGAAAAAATTAAAAGTTGTTGCCCTTGAACTTTCAATTTAGTATGTATATGCTTGTAGGAAATAAGTGGCTGTGTGAAAAATGTATAAGACACTCAATTAATGTTTGTTAATGTGATGACCTTTAGTAAATATATTCGAAGTCAATTGGAATCAATATTGGAAAGCAAGTCTTAGTGAAGAAAAGGATTTTGTTGTCTCTCTAAAACATAGATGTTTTTAGATTAAAGGCCAGGCTACTGATCTATGGTATATAAATTTGTTGTTAGTTTCAGTGTTTACTAGTGATTGATGCATTTCACCTCCTATATCAAATCTGTTCTACTCGAACCCTTTGCACAAAAACATTTTTTATGAGTGGTTCTCATCTTTCTTTATATAAAACACATATATTTTTCTTTTGCTAATTTACAAACAACAAAATATTTTCCCCTCTGCATTTGAATTATGTTTTTTAAAATATGTTTCCAAAATTTTGAGAGGAGAAATAAAACAAAAGCCCAATGGCTTCTGATTCCCTCTCACATCTAGTATTTAGTAAATCTTTCAATATCCTCAATAATTTTTGCCCCCCAACACATGCCCACAGGCAACATACCTGTGTGTCCAGCCAGAATATTGCAGCAATATCATTTCAGTCCCACTTCATTCCTTTGCTCATTATGTTCTTCCCAATGCCTCATCTTCTATTCTTGGCCTGAACTGTTCTGTCTCAAGGTCTCTCACCAGGTGGCAGTCCAGGTGTTAGCAGATGCTGCAGTCATCTCAAGACTTGGCTGGTGTTAAAGAATCCACTTACAAACTCATTCATATGGCTGTTGTCTGTTAGCCAACGCCTCCATTCCTTCCCATATAGGCCTCTCCATAAGCTGCTTGCATGTCATCACTACTGGCTTCCTCCAAAGTTGTGAGAGGGGAAAAAGGAGAATAATATGAAAGCCACAAGGATGCGAATACCAGGAGTGGGAATTGTTGGGAGTCATCTTGGAGGCTGGCTATCCACTAGAGCTATCACACTTAGAAGCCCAGACTTGTTACTGAACCACATTTGGATATGCTCATACTGGATTGTGGCGAAGGAAAGTGCAGAGTTAATTGTAGGCACAAAACAAGGAGTCTGGGCTGTTAATGCTCAAAAGATCTGAACTCCCTGAACTTTAAAAAACCTTTCAGGGGAAGGTTTTTTAAAGATAGGGTGATGGAGAGGGTTGCAGGATGCATGATCAGCTCACAGACATTCTTCTGATTGGTTGGTGGTGAGGTAATTGGGAATCAACATAATCAACCTTCTGGTTCCAACCGGTCTGGAGTCTACATGCTTATGGTCAGCATTCATTTAACTTCTTCTACCTGGTAGGGGTTTCAGTATCTGCAAAACAGCTCAAAGGATATGGCTCAGAATATTATCATAGGCCTTGAGGAGAAACTAAAGGTCCTTGGCTTTGTTTAATGACTAAACTATTATTATTTTGTCTTATTTGATTGCTTTCTTTTGTTTCAGCCTCTTCTCATTTCTTTGATTAAATTTGTTTTTTGGAACTCAGGGAAGGCCTAGGAGGCTAAACTTTTCTACAAACAAGAGGCAGGCAGAGGACATGTGCGGGGGAGGGGGGCGTTGTTCTGGGAAGGTCCCATAGGGTCCTGCTTGGTTACAGACTGAGTCTTAGCTTCTCCCAGAAGTTTTCTCTAATCACCACTCCTTTATGATTTCTTTCTTCTCAGAAAACCTTTAGAACAAATTCTCTACCATACTTGGCTCTTAATAATGCTGTTTTTGAAATTTTTTGTTTCATTTAAAATAATTCTCCCAGTGCAATGAAGCTTTAAGGGCCATAACTAAGACTCAATATATTTTGTTTCATAATTCCTATCTCAATTTTAGCAGTATTTGGCTTAGTAAATATTGGAATGAGTCTAACTGAGGATAACTTAGTGGTTCTGAACACTGGATGCTGATTAAAATTGCCTGAGGAGCTTTTTAAAAATATTGATGCATAGATGATATCCTCAGATGGACACTAGTATTTATTTAAATGCTTCCCAGGTGATTCCAATGGGCAGTCAGTGGCTTAGGATACTTCCTGCCTTGGACAATAGATTAAGAGGAGCCTATTTTGAACGATGTTTTTTGTTCATTATCCTATAATTCTGCCAAACAAAACATTTGCTATTATTTATTTTATTTTATTTTTTTATTTGCTATTACTAATTCAGTTCTCTTCATTAAAAGAATTGGGACACTGATTAAGTATTCAAAACCCCATTAGTCAATCTAGTTCTTTCAGAGATATAGTTTTTACTTCATACTCAGTCAGAAGTAGAAATATGCATAATTACTTTTCCAAAATGTACAATTATTATGCCATCTAATAGAAAGATCAAATCACTAACTATAACTAAAAAAATTGCCCAAGAGTCATGAAAATCAACTGAAATGGCTACAACTGCAAGCTATAAAATTATATCCAATAGACAAAATTAAAATTGATAGTTTGAAGATCACTTTCAATACAGCTCTTTAGGATCTGTCAGGAGAGGAAACGGCTATTTCATTTGAAGTCCTTAAATCTCTTCCCCTCAGAAAAATTAAGGAAACACTCCCATTTACCACTGCAACAAAAAAGAATAAAATACCTAGGAATAAACCTGCCTAAGGAGGCAAAAGACTTGCACTCAGAAAACTATAAAACAATGATGAAAGAAATTAAAGATGATACAAACAGATGGAGATATATACCATGTTCTTGGACCGGAAGTATCAATATTGTGAAAATGACTGTACTACCCAAAGCAATCTACAGATTCAGTGAAATCCCTATCAAACTACCAATGGCATTTTTCACAGAATTAGAATCAAAAATTTTACAATTCATATGGAAACACAAAAGACCCCGAATAGCCAAAGCAATCTTGAGGGAAAAAAAAAACGGAGCTGGAGGAATCAGGCTCCCCAACTTCAAACTATACCACAAAGCTACAGTAATCAAGACAGTATGGTACTGGCACAAAAACAGAAATATAGATCAATGGCACAGGATAGAATGCCCAGAGATAAACCCACACACATATGGTCACCTAATTTATGACAAAGGAGGCAAGAACATACAATGGAGAAAAGACAGCCTCTTCAATAAGTGGTGCTGGGAAAACTGGACACCTACATGTAAAAGAAGGAAATTAGAACACTCCCTAACACCATATGCAAAAATAAACTCAAAATGGATTAAAGACCTAAATGTAAGACCAGATATTATAAAACTCCTAGAGGAAAACATAAGAAAAACACTGTTTGACATAAACCACAGCAAGATCTTTTTTGACCCACCTCCTAGAGTAACAGAAATAAAAACAAAAATAAACAATGGGACTTAATTAAACTTTAAAATTTTGCACAGCAAAGGAAACCATAAACAAGATGAAAAGACAACCCTCAGAATGGGAGAAAATATTTGCAAATGAAACAACAAAGGATTAATCTCCAAAATATACAAACAGCTCATGTATGTCAATATCAGAAAAACAAACAATCCAATTAAAAAATGGGCAGGGCTTCCCTGGTGGTGCAGTGGTTGAGAGTCTGCCTGCCGATGCACGGGATAGGGGTTCGTGCCCCGGTCCGGGAAGATCCCACATGTTGTGGAGCGGCTGGGCCCGTGAGCCATGGCCGCTGAGCCTGCGCATCCGGAGCCTGTGCTCCGCAACGGGAGAGGCCACAACAGTGAGAGGCCTGCTTACCACAAAAAAAAAAAAAAAAAATGGGCAGAAGACCTAAATAGACATTTCTCCAAAGAAGACATACAGATGGCCAAGAGGCACATAAAAAGATGCTTAACATCACTAATCATTAGAGAAATGCAAATCAAAACTACAATGAGGTATCACCTCACGCCAGTCAGAATGGACATTATCAAAAAATCTAGAAACAATAAATGCTGGAAAGGGTGTGGTGAAAAGGGAACCCTCCTGCACTGTTGGTGTGAATGTAAATTGATACAACCACTGTGGAAAACAGTATAGACATTCCTTAAAAAACTAAAAATAGAAGTAATATATGACTCAGGAATCCCACTACTGGGCATATACCCTGAGAAAACCATAATTCAAAAAGAGTCATGCACCACAATATTCGCTGCAGCACTATTTATAATAGCCAGGACATGGAACCAACCTAAATGTCCATTGACAGAAGAATGGATAAAGAAGATGTGGCACATATATACAATGGAAAAAAATGGAGTTGGAGGAATCAGACTCCCCAACTTCAAACTATACCACAAAGCTACAGTAATCAAGAGAGTATGGTACTGGCATAAAAACAGAAATAAAAAGAAATGAAACTGAGTTATTTGTAGTGAGGTGGATGGACCTAGAGTCTGTCATATAGAGCAAAGCAAGTCAGAAAGAGAAAAACAAATACCATATGCTAACGCATATATACGGAATCTAAAAAAAAAAAAAGTACTGATGAACCTAGTTGTAGGGTAGGAATAAAGATGTAGACATAGAGAATGGACTTGAGGACACGGGGTTGGGGGGAAGCTGGGGCAAAGTGAGAGTAGCATGGACATATATACACTACCAAATGTAAAGTAGTTAGCTAGTGGGAAGCAGCAGCATAGCGCAGGGAGATCAGCTCAGTGATTTGCAGTGACCTAGAGGGGTGGGATAGGGAGGATGGGAGGGAGGCTCAGGAGGGAGGGGATATGGGAACATATGTATGCACATGGCTGATTCACTTTGGTGTACAACAGAAACTAACACAGTATTGTGAAGCAATTATACTCCAATAAAGATCTCTTAAAAAAAAACCTCTTTCCCTCTTTCACATTGTCCATGAGGTTTTAAAATTCCCTACCAGTTCTGCTTCCAAAGGTCCCCCACTACCCTCCCCCTTTGCCCAACCACAGTTCACAATCCTGAAAAGGATGGAGTAAAAAGCCTTTCTGATATAAAAGAGTATTTCAAAGACATGGCTTCTGTGGACTGAGAGGTCACAAGGAAAAGAGATTCTTTACTGCCTGGTTAGAAATATCAGCAGTTTTCCATTGCTTATTTCATGGTGTTAACCTTAGTTCTTCTGCCACTCTAATTCCTATCCCCTAAGGTGTAAGTAGTGAGCTCATTTAATTCTTAAAAATAAAACACTTCTGTAGTAGCAAAGGCTCTTCTGAAAAGGTTAACTAATTCAAGTCAGTGGCTAAAATTTAGGACAATGATTCTCAAATGTGGTGTACATCCTTTACATTTTTTGTTGTAAAGTAAAATGTAAAGGGACCTACACCAGACTTAATCAGCATCTTACAATATAAAATGTGCACCGATGGGCCCTGAAAGAGATCAAGACAGAACTAAGCCTGCTGAACATCTTGGTACAAGGGTATTTCTGGAATTTTTCTGCATGTCCAGCAAAAATGGATCAGACTAACAAATAAAAAGTTCATGACTGTTAAAAGTAAACTGAGGGAGGGTAAAATTAAAACATTTGAAGACAAAATAAAATTCTGATTATCACTGGTATTCCTGATTAATAGATGAAATAATGTAGAATTATAGAGGGCATAATAGTGCTAATAGCAGCCCAAAGCAGAACTGACCCAGAACCTTCTCCCCTGCCACTATATAAAAAAAAGAAATCCAGAAAATCTCCTTCATGCTAAAAAGCTTAAAAGCCAAATTTCTACCCATTGGCTGAAAATGAACCAGACTTACAACATACATTTTTCATCCTAACCTTAATCCTGGTTTCATGTCAAACTGGGTCTCATTTTCCTCTTATGTTAGGCCAGATTTTTTTGGTTGCAAGTTACAGAAAGCTTAATTTCTAAAAAGGGACTTTATATATTTCCTCTAAAATCATAGTTTAGCAATTTCATTCCTTTTCTTCCCACGAAATTTTATAAAATAGAACAAAATGCACTAAATTGTTTATATAATGGTCCAAACATTGCTGCATAAAATGGCAATGCAGTCAAAATAAAACTGTAGCCTGAAAACAGGTCCAGAAAGCAGGTGCTTTAATTGTCCATTGAACTGATGAACTGAAATCTGAGCCAATAGAGTTCTAAGAATATTGATGTAAAATACATGAAAGTACAGATTTTAAATCTGCACCCTCCAAAGAGTTCTTTCCAAAAAATAGCTGAAATATAACTGGCTACAATAACATAGCTACCATGTTACCTAAATTCGTTTATTATATATTTTAGGTCTAAACATCTGACTGGTTAAGAAAACTAAGATGAAACAATTGTGACTTAAATAGTGAGAAGTCAGAGATATAACAGAGTTTCTTAAACAGGCAAAAACAAACATAAATTCAAATGCAGATGTGTTTGAAAACTGTATTTTCTGAAATATGCTTTAATAATCTCTGTAAATTGGAACAAGTCAATGGAGGTAAACTCTATGGTGTTGAAAACAATGTCTCAAATGAATGGCATCAAAAATGAAGATGATGCTAAAGTTAGAACTTCCCCATTTTCTTCCTGGAAGTCACCCAAAGCAACACGGAGGAAGAGATAATAATACAAACTTCTTTTTTGCAAAACAAATACTAAATCAATAAACTAAAAAA
Organism: Orcinus orca; assembly: GCF_937001465.1. NCBI lineage: Eukaryota > Metazoa > Chordata > Mammalia > Artiodactyla > Delphinidae > Orcinus > Orcinus orca. The sequence goes on from NC_064571.1 coordinate 34,785,576, forward strand.
ATGAGTGTAGGCTTCCCATAAGAGGGGAGATCAGGCAAGGATGTATGCAAAAGGAACAAGGGAAATAACACTGTAGCTTCAGATCTCAGAAAGAGTCAGCAAAACACACTTCTTAAAAATAAGGGTCACTCAGTAAGTCAGAAAGATTAAAACAAATACCGTATGCTAACACATATATATGGAATCTAAAAAAATAAAATAAAATCGTTCTGAAGAACCTAGGGGCAGGACAGGAATAAAGACGCAGACGTAGAGAATGGACTTGAGGACGTGGGGAGAGGGAAGGGTAAGCTGGGACGAAGTGAGAGAGTGGCATGGACATATATACACTACCAAATGTAAGATAGATAGCTAGTGGGAAGCAGCCGCATAGCACAGGGAGATCAGCTCAGTGCTTTGTGTCCACCTAAAGGGGTGGGATAGGGAGGGTGGGAGGGAGATGCAAGAGGGAAGGGATATGGGGATATATGTATACATATAGCTGATTCACTTTGTTATACAGCAGAAACTAACACACCATTGTAAAGCAATTTTACTCCAGTAAAAATGTTAAAAAAAAAAAATAAGGGTCACTCTCTGAGATGCAAAATCCAAATGCCTTGTGTGCAACAATGGAAATAGGATGCATGTGCTGGAGGCAGGATCTCGTCTGGACCTGGTTTACTTTTGAGAGTCAGAAGGATGTCAACAAACAAGGAATCATAAAAATTAGCTACATTTGTAGAAGTCTTTCTCACAGAAAGTGATAGTAGAGATTTGCCATTGTGAAAAACCTCCATAGTGGCTATCCTCATTGACTTGTGAAAATTAAATACTAGACAAACTCATATATAAAATTCTGGGTCCTCAAGATAATAATTCCAGCTAAACTGGAATATTGCCATGAACCTTTCCATACACAAAACTCCTAAAAATAATTGATCCTGGAGTAACTCATCTGCTTTAAAGATGAGTAATGAGTAATGAAAAAAGAAAGTATCACCAGAGTTACAGAAATATACTACAAGGGGAAAAAAAAGAAAACAAACAAGAGGAAACAATTCAGAATATCTTAAAAACAAAGCATATTAGGTATATGCTTTGTTTTTCTACTGTAGCAGATAAACTGGGACCAGTTTTTCAACAGAAATTTAAATAGCTCAATCAAGCAACACCCTTTATGAGGAAAGAGTGTAAAAATATATTTAAGAGCTTAAGGAAGAAATCATAAGACAATAGGAAGAGAGAAAATATAAGTTCACGTATAAAGTGAAAGAAAAAAATAACAAAACCATCACAAAAATAAAGGCAAAATAGGAAGCACAATAAATAAAAGATTGCAGAAAACAATAAAGATAAATAGAAGATATAAGAAAAGTAAGAAAAATAAAATTGAAATAAAGAGGTAAAATGGAATAGAGGCAGATTGACTCCAAATCTGCACAGAGTTCTAAAAGAAAAAAAAAGTGAAAAAGAACACGTAATTAACAATATAGTTCAAGTCTATTTCTCTGAAATAAAATATTTGGATTCGCAGAGTGAAAGAACCACTCTTCAAAGCAGTATGTACTCAAAATAATAAATAAGACATATCTTAGCAAATTTACAGGATTTCAATGAAAAAGGAAAGAGTATTTGGGTAACCAGGCAAAAAGTTTATGTTACTTTTAAGGTATGGGGTGTGGGTGTGGGATCAAGCTGGTCTCAGACTTTTCCATATAAAAATTCAATGCTACAGATTGCAGAGGAATTCTACAACATCATTAAGAAAAGAAAGTTGTGGGGGTGAAAGGGACTCTAAGAATTTTATACCTAGCCAAACTATGATTTAAAAAATAAACCAATGCATAAGAACACAGGAAATACTAAAACTCTGAGAACTTAGAAAATATTATTCCCATGGGTCCATCCTAAATAATCTACTAGAATAAGAAAAACTATAGAAAAAATGGCTGATGTTGAGCATTGATTCTATGAATGCTGAAGAATTTTAAAAGATGTAGGATTACAGGTACAAAAGAGTATAAATGCTGCGTGCCCTAGGAATGTAGATATAATAAAACTAATAAAAGGTGGAAAGGGCAGGAGCAAAGAAAGAGAGAAGTAATTTGAGTTTTCCAACTTCCTCCTCTTTAATAGCTGCAGATCAAAGCACATTGCTAAAAGCTAACAAATCATTAATATATGTATAGAGGATAATAACATGAAAGATAATACAATCAACAAAAGTTGAATGCTAGATGTGAAGGAATGGAGAAGAAAAAAAAGGAACTATAGTAAATTTATTATTGCTTATGATAACAACTTAGGTATATTTAAAGAAATGGGGAAATAGAGGATTAAGAAATGTTCTTATTATAAAGGTATTCATGAGAACAAAAATATAAATTTCCTAATTAACAGAAAAAAATGAATAAACATACACATGAGAGGAGAAAAGGCTACATCTGAAAGGTTTTTAACAGGTATAAAAACAAAAAGAGAAACATAAAGTATGACAACTAAGACCAAATATATTTATCATCATAGTAAATATAAATAAGTTAACTCACCCATTAAGATAAAGTGAAACCCAGCTCTATACTGTGTAAAAAATACACACCTGAAATAAAGGAAAATAGAAGGTTGGGCAAAAGTTTATCAAGCAAATACAAAGAAACAAAAAGCAAAATTCACAATTTTAATATCATGCAAGATGAAACTCAGGCTTCAAATCACTAAATGAGACAAACTTTACTTTATAAAACCATATGGTAAAATTCAAAAATAAAATATAATAGTTATAAATTTGTATACCAAATAACTTGGGTACATTAGTCAAGAGACAGAAACCATTGAAAAGGAGTTCCACACCTGTTTAAGATATAGGAAGTCACAAGAGAATGTTTTTCTCATCTTAAAACTGAGATATAGCTGGATAATCTAAAAAAATAAAAATAAAACAGAGACAGAAAAATATATTGTTTTCTGGAACCTATTAGACAGCTGAGGTTACAAGGCAACCTAGAAACTGAATTTTAAAAAGTGACAAGCTCCTTCCTCCTACACTGTTGGTGGGAATGTAAGTTGGTGCAACCATGAAAAACAGTATGGAGGTTCCTCAGAAAACTAAAAATAGAATTACCATATGATCCAGAAATCCCACTCCTGAGCATATATCCAGACAAAACTATAGTTCAAAAAGATTCATGTCCCCCTATGTTCATAGTAGCACTATTCACAATAGCCAAGACATGTAAACAACCTAAATGTCCATCAATAATGAATGGATAAAGAAGATATGGTACATATATGCAATGAAATACTACTTAGCCATAAAAAAGAACAAAATAATGCCATTTGCAGCAACATGGATGGACCTAGAGGTTATCATACTAAGTGGAGTAAGTCAGAAAGAGAAAGACAAATGCCATATGATATCACTTATATGTGGAATCTAAAATGTGACACAAACGAACCTATCTATGAAATAGAAACAGAATCACAGACATAGAGAACAGACTGGTGGTTGCCAAGAGGAAGTGGGTTGGGGAGGGATGGAGTAGGAAGTTGGGCTTAGCAGATGTAAGCTTTTATATATAGAATGGATAAACAACAAGGTCCTACTATATAGCATAGAGAACTATATTCAATATCCTATGATAAATCATAATGGAAAAGCATATTAAAAAAAGAATGTATATACATATAAAACTGAATCACTTTTGCTGTACAGTAGAAATTAACACAACGTTGTAAATCAACTGTACTTCAATTAAAAAATTGATTAAATTTTTTTAAAAGTGACAAGTTCCTCTAAGGAGAGACAGAACACACAAACTGCTTCACCTTTGACAGAGAATGAAACGCGATGGCTTCCATAAAACCAGGTAAGACAACATCTTGCTAATTGTGCACTATTTGTGTCATCTATTCTTTGTTTCTTTTTTTTTCTTACTTGCCTTCTTTTGGATTAACCAAATATTTAAATGATGTTAATGTACCTCCACTATTGGATTCTTAGTTTTCCTTTTCTAATTTTTAGTTGTTACTCTAGATTTTGCAGTATATATCTTTAACATCACATTTTACCTAAATAACTTGGTTTCACTTGTGTATATTGAAAAAACTTACAACAGTATACTTAGAGTTCCTCCCTTTGATACCTTATATAATTGTTGAATTATATTATAATTCCACATATTTCATAATCCTCACAATACCTTGTTACTATTTCACTTGAGACAATTATCTTTTCATGAATTTTCCTAAAATTACCTGAAAAGAGATAGAAAATCTGAATGACCAATTACCATAGGATAAATAAAATAGCTATTCCTCCAAAAGTACCAGATTATGAGGGTTTCAAAAATTAATTCTATAAGAAATAGATAATTCTATTTCTTTACAACATTTCTTTACCCGTATGGTCTTAATGAAAAATTATAGATTATGATTATATTCTTTTGCCAAGTGAGGACTCATGGTTTACTTTTTATGTCTTGACATCAATAAGAAAAGAAAAAGTAGGTTTCTCAAATAAAAAAGTTTATTTGAAATCTCCTATTCTTATTAATAGCTTCTTTCTAAAGTATGAAATATATCTTTTTAGTGATATTAGGATACTTCTTCATAACTTTCCCTAAACCTTACCTCAAAATGTTTTAGAACATGAGGCAGACAGGAATATGAAATAACTTTAGCAAATCGCTGAATAATAGAGACTGATTGCAAAACTCCATAAGAGTTAGCACCGTACCAAGAGCCCAGGATACAATTCTGTCTCTGCCGTCTAGGACAGGGGTGGGCAAGCTGCTGCCCATGGACCAAATACAGCCTGGGGCTTGCTTTTGCTGGGCTCTCTACCTAGAATGGTTTTCAAAGAGTAAACAAGTCCCAAAAGAATATACAACTAAGATAGTATACAGCCTGCAAAGCATAAAATATTTACCATGTGACCTTTTACAGAACTTCCCCTGGTCTAGAAGGTCACAATTTTGTCAGGGAAACGAGATTTGCATATGTCCAATAATTAGTGAGAAACAGAAATTATATAGAATAAACTGAAGGTAAGGTGGGAATTCAGAGAAGAGACATTAATCATTGTGGACCAAAATGATTACTAGGGAAATTACTAGGTGCACATAATCACCTCTCAAACTTTCTTGTGATCATGAATGACCTGGGGATCTTGTAACCATGCAGATTCTGATTCAGCAGGTCTGGGACAGATTCTGCATTTCTAACAAGCTCCCTGGTGATACCTCAGTTGCTCTTCCACACACTACATTTTAAATAATGAGCATTTAAAGGACAGTGAGGGTTTGGAAATGCCAAAAGTAGCAGGTAAAAGGGCCTGTCTGTTGCTGTACTTAGAAGCCATGGTAACAGGCTTAAGAAAATAGTTCAACAGCAGAATAAATGTACCTGTGTTTTCCATATGTTTCTTGCCAATAAGATGACAACCTCCAGGGCCCACTTTTCCCCAACACTGTTACCCAGATTATTGATACTAGACCAAAGCCACATTCATATGAAATATACCAATCATTTTTTTCCAGCAGTCTGAAAGACAGGAAAACCCCTGTTGAAAGGAAAAATTTCTTACACTGGGAACTGAATCGACATGAGTAGAGTTAGTTTTGTAATATAGATTTTGCAATTTAACTACCTTCTTGTCTACCCATTTACATTCAAACTGATCTAAAATGTTATTTATAACTTTAATACGTTTTCAATGCTGTAATTTCATTCCTAAACAATCAAAAGCCATTTTCGGCTCTGATCAGAAGATTCTGTATAAATAACCATTCACAAAAAGTAACATTTGCATGTAGGACACTTCAAGCATCCCTAAGCATGCATTTGGCTAGGCTAACTTAAACACTACTAACAGTAGTAAAAATATTAAGAAGACTTTATTTTTACCATGAAATAAAGAAATTTGTAATACTCTGAGATACAGTTTAGGAGTGTTTTAAAATTATGGTGGCAGAGTGAATGATGTGAATCCTGCTGCTTGAAGAAGAGTCAAGGGCAGTCTTTAAAATCAGACCATCTTCCTGGTGATCATAACCGCAGACATGTGGATGATGACTGAATTCCATTACAGCCAGGGAAGAGAAAGTTATTCACTTTGAATAAGACATTTTGGGGCTGTTCAGACTCTTTCCCCCAAGGTTTCCCTTAAAGCAGTAGAGAAAAATATCTTTTTAAATTACCTCCATGACACCCACAGACATTATTCCTGGGTAGATACAGGCCCAATGGGAGTTGGTGCCTGAAATGATCAGTGGGGTTGAATTCAGTTAGTGGCACTGCTAAGTGGTGCCTGCGGAAACCACGGTGTGCAAAATATATGTCCCACTCCAGGATTTGAGTAACTTGCTCTACTTTCTCCTAACATCCCCAGACTGAACTCCCCATTGTCACTCAGTTAGAAAGGGTCCCTTCCTCCAGTGAAGCTCCCTTTCCCAGCAACTTTAGTAGTAAGTTGCCCCAGGCTTTCTTTTCCTGTAACATTTACAGCTTGGCTTCATTTTTAAACCTGCAACCTATATATAGTGTAGGACTCTCTGAGTCCAATTCTGAGTACAATCACTGAATTGGGAGGCTTAAAATTGATGAAAGGTTTGAAAAATAGGTAAGATGAGGAAATGCTGAAGGAAATGAGGTTACTTAAACTGGAGAAAAGAGCATGAGACATAAGAAAATCAGTGGTATGCTATAGCCAACTCATCCTAGCTATTAAATTTTTATGAATTTTGTGAGCTGATTGTTAAGCACAACCATTAATCACAGGTAAATTATATAAACATATACTACAAACAAAAGTAATACAAAGGAGCACAGGAAATTTTGGGGGGTGATGGTTATGTTTATTATCTTGATTGTGGTGAAGGTTTCAGGAAGTATGTTGAGTACTGTAGAGTGATTGCTAGAACGTTGTAAATCTTATTTATTCCACTGTAAAATTTGATGTAAGATTTCTCATAAGCCCATTGTTAGTAATTAAACCCTTCATTTCCCTTATGGTATCTATTATTTCATAGAAAGAGGTAGAAATTTGGAATCTCTATTTTGGAGTGGGGAAGGATGCATTCTCCTAATCAATGAGATTTGTCACTTTATCATGTGACATGGAAAGCTCCTGGTGACCACAGGTTCATGGTGGCACAGTTGGGAACCTCTCCAACAAACTCAGTAACTCAGGGGTAGGAGCTAAGAAAGCTAGTGGCATGACTGATCCAAAGTTTGAGGCCAGCAAGGAAAATGTACTGGCAGGTTGAGAGGTGAGGAAATTGAGGAAACATAAAACAGGTTATTCTGGAGTACGGGCTGGAAAGACAAACAGATACGGTCCATAGTTTCTAAACTTTTAGGTATTTACAAAATAGTGAGCCAAGAAAAGTTTTTTAAAAATGATTTTAAACAACAGCCGGTGCCCACTATAATTTGTCTCAGGTTCAAATGAATCACTAAAATATTTTAGCTCCCAACTCCATCTTTCAATGGGATTCTGTTACATCCTATTTTGAACTTTTTGAAATAATATTCCTTTAACTTATTATTTTAAAAAAGCTGCTCAAATCATTTATAATTAAGCATGATTTTGCCAAAGTTCATAGCAACCTTCTTGTCCTTAAGAATGGTTTTGGTATCACGCCTTGCAAACAGCAATTAAAATAAAAGCATTCTGCAGCGGGTATTTCTCTGTTCCCAATTTGTGCCTTCTAATAAAAATTGAGAAACAATTAGACCATAACCCTTAAGCCAAAGCTTTGTTTTAGTTCAGCTTTTGTGCTTATAAGGAATACAGACTTACTGGCATTAGCTAGCTCAAGGAAAGGAAGTTTACTGTAAGGTCTCTCATTGAAAAAGAAAAGGAAATGATTGGAATTACAATAGCACCTGGTCTTAGGGACCCTGGAGCTGAATGGTTGTTCAGTTTCCAGTATCTGAAATATATAAATATTCATCCCAATGATCCTGACGCTGCTTCTTTTGGTTCCACTATTAGAAGGTTTCCTCAGAGTTTCTGCCCCCCCTCCACGTTTTTGCACAGGGCCCTCTAGCAAATTCTTACTTCAAACCTCCAAGAGGAAATATGATTGTCTCAGTGTATCTTTTTGTAACAGTCAGAGGTGGAGAGTCAACCTATGGATTGGCTCCCAAAGTCAAGAGCCCATCTCTACTCCAATCAGGGATCACCTGGGCAGCAGAGCTCTCCATGGAGTAGCTCCCCCAGAAGAGGGATAGACATGGTAGGTGATTTTAATTACAATTGCCAGCAGCAAGGAACTACTGTATAGCACAGGGAACTATATTCAATATCTTGTGATAACCTATAATGGAAAAGAATCTAAAAACTGAAACTAACACATTGTAAATCAACTATACTTCAATGAAAAAATTAACTAGTTAGTTAATTAATTTTAAAAAATTGCCAGTAGGTCAGGGCTGAGGAAAAATGGGCCCAGTACTTACCCAAGTGCATTCTGGGGTATATTTAAGAAACACAGTAACAACACTATTAAAAAAATTCTCTAGTCATTTTGTTGCCTATTCAGATTCTGTCAATTGTATCCTGATAGATTTGCAGCTGGGGTAGAGCTCTGTACACAAAGTGTGCTACATAATAGGACATTATGATTATAATTATTTTTTTCTTGAAACAAAGAACTCTTACAATTGGCCATTGATCCGGAAGATAATATCATTATAATATAAGTGACAAGGCAATCACTCCACAAAAAAGCTCCTTAGAAAGGCTCTCAATGTCTCAAATTTTTGCTTAATAATCACTGTTAACCTTATGGATAATTTCTGCAGGTAAAACAAGTCAGAGTTTAACTCTGGTTTATTAAAAATTTTTAGTTGTACTAAAAGTTACTTATATGTACATGTTATTCAAATGCCTAGAAACGTTATTTTGGCATTTTGAATCATATTGCATTCAGATGTCTACAAGACTTATCTTTTATTAAAACATTTTATCTAGAAGTTAAGTGTACCATATTCATTTCAGGAGTTATATTCAGGAAGCACATTTAATTTGAACTATGTTTAGAACTGTAACAGATTGTGTGAATTAGTAACTTTAAAACTAAAACTTATGATAGTTTCCTACCACATAATGATTACAGATTACAGCCATCCTGGGGGTGCTAAGATAACAACACATGTCTGTTTTTTGAGCCCAAGTTGTTCCTTTTTACAAGGGTTACCTGGGCACTACAGAATTTGGACAGTTAGGGGAAATTATTCATTGCTATTTTATTTGCAATATTAATATGCTTTAAAGGATTACTACATGGTTATTACTCCTATAAGCATTATTAAATTCTTCAAACTCTTTAACTATTTTCTAAGTGTGAGTTAGACGTTTTTAGGATAAATTCGGTCTTAGATGGCTATGATGCCATTTATTTAAGAAAGTGCTGTAGTATACATTTGAGTTCTTTTATTCTGCTTCTGGAATTCTTGGTCAGTTGAGAGGTAGGAGAGATCCCAGAGAAAAATTACAGTATTCCTATTAATTTAGACAATTAGAGGCTCAAGAAGTTAATTTGAATTTTAAGAGATGTCACCTCCCAAGCAGTCATATCCAGTTATAAATGTATAAAACCAAATAATGGTTTTAAAATATGTAGATTAAAAACAATCAGACAGGAAGGAAGACAGGAAGGAAGGGGATAGGACACAACCATTAAAAGAATGACATAGGGTACTACAAAAACTGGTTAGACCCAACTAGGCCCACGGTGGCAGAAGATTTGACTTACAGTAGACCTTGAACCTCATTGTAATATATTAGCTAAAGGACACCCCCACCAGCACCATGACAGGTGCCATGACATTTCCGAGGCTGACCATAAAAGGCCAAAAAGTGGGCTGTGGCCCAATTCCTGGAAATCCATGCTTCTTCCCCCAAATAGTTAGAATATTCCTCCCATTCATTAGCCTGTGAAATTACCTAGCCCATAAAAACTAACCACCTCCATACTTTGGGGCACTCTCACTTTCTGAAATGGTCTGCATTCTGCCTATGGAATGTGTATCTCTCTAAATAAATTTGCTTTCATTTTACTTCGGCTCTTGAATGTTTTCCTGCGCAAAGGACCCTCCCAGGACCTTGCTTGAGACCTGGGACATGACCTTTCTCTCCCTCCCTCTTCTCCTGCAACAATGGCAAGAGAAATATTAGTAGAAAGTCAAGTGCTGAGGAAAAAGAAAATAATGATTTGATCACGATGTTTTACATAATTGCTAGAACCTCAAATTTAGGTCTAGGATTCCTGTCAGCCAAACTAAAGAATAAAAACAGAGTAAATTTCAAAAAAGGAATATAAATCAGTTCTTCAGTAGAAACAAAGATTTTTCCTTACATTAAAATTTTAAAACATTTTTATTGATAAATATATTGATAAATATAACATGTATACAGGAAAATAAACAAAATGACATGTTCTGCTCAATAAATTATCACAAAACCAGCAACTAAAACACGACAATGAACAAAGCCAACACATTAGATACTCCCCCTCCCTCTTGGCTCCAAATCATTGCCTCTTCAGTAACCATTATCCTGCCTTTATGGTAATCACTTTCTTGATTGTTCTTTATAATATTATCACTTAAGCTTACATCCCTATACAATATAGTTTAATTTTGCCTATTGGAATTTATGTAAATGGAGTTATATACTATTCTTGCAGAGGAAGGAGTAGGTAGTCTGGCTTCTTTTGCTCAAGTTTATGTTTATGAGATTTTTTTTTCCTTGTTGAAAGGAGCTGTAGTTTTTCATTTTCATTACTATGTAGCATTTTGTTGAGCAAATATAGCTCAATATATTTACCCACTCTACTGCTGAATGGTATTGGGTTGGCTTCCAGTTTAGGGTAATTTTGAATTTACCTGCTAAAAGCATTTTTATAAAATGTATCTTGATGCACAAGTCCATGAATTTCCATTGGTTATAGTCCTAGGAGTGGAACTGCTAGATCAAAACCCATTTTCCAAACTGTTGGACCAAGTCATACCCTCACCAGCAGTTTCGTGACAGTTCCCATTGATTGGGGCCTCTGGCTCTGGGTTAGCTGTGGCTGTGGTTTCATCACTGTTTTACTTACTTGATACCCCTATTGTCAGTCTTTTTAATTTTTAGCTATTCTGATGGGTGTGAAAGAGTATCATATTGTGGTTTTAATTTTCATTTTCCTCATTACAAATGAGGTTGAGCAAGTTTTGAGCAAACAAACTTCACAAGTTTGTTGATCACTTTGATTTTCTTTTGCAGAGACTGCTAAAGTATTATAACTGACCCATTTTTCTTAACAGTGGTGAATCATTTCCTTAGTGATCTATATCTGTTCTTCATATATTTTATATATGGGTCCTTAATTTTGCATATTGTAAATATCTTCTCCCAATTTGTGCCTTGCCTTTCATTCTCTTTAATGTCTTTGGACAGAACGTTCTTAAGTTATGAATTTAATGTAGTCACATTTATAATTATTTTCTTTATAGTTGGTGACTTTTTGTTCCATTTAAAATTCATTTTCTGTAATGAAGACAATTTATACCATCTTATAGAATGTTATTTTATCTTTTACAATTCAATATATAATCAATTTGCATTTGATTTGAGGATATGGTTTGAGGCAGAAATTAAGTTTCTTTTTCCATGTGTATATCAAATTGACTAAGCACTATTTATTATCAAAAAGTCCTTTTCACACTGCTCAGGAGGGTCATCTTTGTTTTAATCGACTGTACACTTATGTAGACATCTGTGTCTGAGCCATTTATTCTGTTTCTTTCATCTATTTGTCTATCCTTTCACCATTGCCACACTGTCTTAACTGGTAGAGATCCAACTTTATTGTTTTTCAGAAGATCTTCAAGAGTTCCTTGGATATTTTTAGGCTTTTGCATTTCCATGTTCATTTTAAAATAAACTTGCCATATTACACACATTGATACACACACCTACTGCCATTTTGAATGGATTTGCATTGAATCTATAGATAAATTTGGGAAGCACATCATAACAATATTGAGTCTTGCAACCTATGCACATAGTATAATTCTCCATTTATTAGATCTTCAATTTCTTTCAAAAATATTTCATAATTCTCTCTGTAGGGGTATTGCAATCTGGTTAAATCTATTCCTAGTTAATTGATACCTTGTATGCTACTATAAATCATATTTTTTTAAAAAGTCAATGTTACACTTATTATTAATCTATTGAAGCATGAATGATCTTCGAATATTGACTTCATATCAGCAACTCCGTTAATTTATGAATTTAATAACTTTTCCTACATGTTTTGATTTTCTATGCACATATCCTCCATGAAAGAAGTTTCATGCCTTCCTTCTTAATCTATACCTGTATTTCCTCTTCTTCGAAATATTAAACCCCACAAGAACCTGAATCCGAGTAAACTCAATACAAAGATGCCAGTGGATTCTTTCCACGTCGCATGCTCTCATTCTCAGCTATGGTGGCCAGACGGCTGTCCCTTTCAAACCAGTTCCTATCCTGACGAATCCGAGCAGAGTAGAGCAGGTTCGCTGCGCTGGCTGCCGAAACGCGCCGCTTGAACCCTGGCCGCCCCGCCCCTCGTCCGGACGCAGCCAATCAGAACCCGCCTCTTACGAGCGTCCCACCGGCCAAAATGGCGGCGGCCGTTGGCGCGGGGTCCGGTTTGTAGTTCCGTAGCTCCGTTGCTCTACTCCTCCCGTTGCAAAATGTGAAAGGAGAAGCGGCTGGTGGAGGGCGTCCTACGCAATGAGTCGGCGAAGGAAATATGGGGACAGCCCTGGCCTGAAGAACACGCCGCGCAAAGCGGCGGCGACTGAGGAATGCAGCTCGGTGGTCGAAACGGGGAAGAGGCGGCTGAGGTCGGCCCGCGGTTCAGGGCCCTGTGGGGCTGGAGAGAGGCCTCCCCGGCCCCTGCCGCAGCAAGAGCAGCCGCCAATAGCCGCTTCGTGCAGTAAAAGTAACCCCGAGGGTGAGACGTGGGCAGCGGGGCCTCCCTGGGCTTCGGCGCCGCAGCTTCAGAGGCCAGCTCGTGACCAGGAAACCCCGGGTGCAGGTGGGAGTGGAGTCTGAAGTTGTGTTTTCTTTCCCTGGGCTTCTCCCTCGTGAGTCCAAAATTAACGCGACCTCCCCCGCCAGGGCTTTCATCCCCGAGTGTGAGCACTGCCCCGTTAGGCGTGACAACCGCTTGTCGCCCCTGCCACAGGAATAGATTGTGGGGTTTACCTGTTGGAGGGAGGAAGGCTAATTTGTAGGCTGCTCCTCCAGGTATCAATAGTGACAGAGCGAGGAGAAATAATATCTTGTGCCTTCTGCTTATTACCACGGGAATTATTTCCCCCTAAACTTTTTGCCCTGATCTGACTTAGAGAAGGGGCCGTCTGGAATATATAGCTATCTCTATCCTCAAAGCCTTGGTGATGTCTCAACTCATTATGAATAAACCGGAAGTTCCTTTGTATAATGTCCCTCATAGTAGGAAACCGAGGGCCCCTGAGTATTTCATTCTGATCACTTTTTGGTGTTCAATTTTTTCTAATAAGTCCTGGTAGGAATTGAAACTCATATAAGAGCTCTTTCCTAGAGCATGTTCTTAAAATACAGCTTTTATTACCTTACTTGTTTTTAGTTTGACAGAGCAATTGCAGAATAAACAAAAAAAGTGATACTAGACAAAACCAAGAAATGGCTCACTAAAGCTTTTTGAAGTAATTAGTGTAAGTTGGATAGAGTTGGCAAAAGGAAGCTAAACATAGACTTTTTCTGAAGTTTCTGTTGAAATGCTTTTGATTTTTGAAATGTATCTGTAAATTACAGGTGCTTCCCAAAACCTCCTAGTTCCAGGGGTAATGAATGGAATGACTAGGTTACACAGTATTGTACATTTATAGAGCTATTAGATTGTCTTAAAATACTTGCTATTTACAATGTCAAACTTATGAAGTACTACAGGGATTTTATGTGAAACATTTCAGTTGTGGCTAAAGTAATATAATCATCTCTGGGAAAGAAATTTATAATTGGACTATAAAAAAAATTTAGTCTAAGCTGGTATTTAACATTGGGGTATTATGAAGTAAAGTAATGCTTTAAAATGCAACAATTGTTATTTTAATCTTATTTTATGTAGAAATGTATGAAACACCAAAGAGAATGCTGCAGATGGATTTATTGTCATCTGCCTTCAGTTCTCCTAATGATCCAGATGGACAGAATGATATCTTTTGGGATCAGAATTCTCCAATGACGAAACAGTTAGGTAATTTGTTAAAACATTTTTATCTGGGTGAATATTTGATTAATGATTAGGATTTAACTGTAGAATTTCAGTCAGATATCCACATCAGGAACTTTTATACAGCAAATGTTTTTCAAGAATATTAAGTGATCATGTTTCTGTGATACGCGTGTAATGTCAGAATGCATAGTGATCTAAGCCATGCTAATTAAAATTGTGTTCTAAGACGTAACCACTATTTTTAAAAATTAGTTTTTTGTTTTTAATTTATAGAAATGTCTTTGTTTCTTTAGGTAAAGGAAGAAAAAAGCGGATTTACACCACAGATAGTGATGAAATCTCACATATTGTTAATCGCATTGCTCCTCAGGTAAATATCAGTATTTTATAGTTTATTTTAAAACAGTGAAAATATGCTACTAAGTTTTTTTAATAGTTCATTTATGTGAAAAATATTTTGTCTTATTCAATTCTTTTTTAAAAACAGAGCAGCAAAGATTATTTTTACCTTTTCTACCACTGAAATGCATGTTTTGAAAAAAGGACCATAATTTAAAATTGGTAATATATATTTTCCTAAGCATATGTGTATACTTTTTTAGAATGATGATTTTTAACTAGAGCTTTGTGTTTATTTTGTTTTTAATGTTATTTAACAATATATGGTATCATTTTTCAAGTTACTAAAAGAGTAGAATCAGACAATAAAAGTTTAAACTTCTAAGTTTTTGGTGATGGGTATTTTTTTTCCTGTCTATAGTACACCTTTTCCTCATTGAAACTGCTTTTCTTAATACTTGTTGGCTTATAATATCATCAAGAAACATAAAAATGGAAAAAACATTGGATTTGGAGTTAGTTCTCAGTCTGCGTCCTATGCTGGATGACCCTAAGCAAGTCCCTTAAACTCTCAGAACTTTAGTTCATTCAGCCATTAAAATAGAATTATTACTTGTATTGCTCTCTTTCTTGGATTATTATGATGACTGAATTGGATAAAAATTTATGTAAACTACAGAGCACTACAAATGCTAGGTTAAAGTTAATTATGATAGTTAAATTATTTGCTATAACAGAACTGTATTTAAAAATTTATTTCAGCTCTTGTAATGCTTGAGTGTAAGGGAAGTATAAGTTTAGGTCAACCTCTGTTCTGGACCTCTTTCCTTTCTCTTTTTCTTATTTAGCAACATTTAAATCCAGAAAACACCCAATTTTTTGCTTAGTATCTTTTCCATAGGAAGTTTAGTATTTTTCCTTGAAATGCCCTTTGATAGTGACTATATGTTGACCATAAACAATAGATGACACTGGCCCAAACTGTGGTTGCAAGGATCACCATCATCCAGGTGGAGGAGACAGGAAATAAGGTTTTTCTTAGCAACTATAAAACATCCAGAATTACAGCTAACACAGTCAAAACAACTCTGTTGCTACTAGCTCTACATTCCATGTTTGGTATGTCATAGAAATGCATTTTACATACAGTTCATTAGTTAAATAGCCTTTATACCATATACTACTTGCTTTATAAGTTAACAATAGATCTTCATTAATTGTGGGTTTCACATGAAAGAAGCATAATAAAATGTGTTTGGGCTGGCCAGCCTCAATAGTGATAAAAAGATAGTTGAGTAAATTATTGGACTCTACCTAAGTGGGCTGGAAATAATAGCTCACATAAAGAAATGGCAACAGTATGCAAGTGGTAACTTGTGTATAAGAAAAAGTACAGTGAAATTAGTTGCTTTTAAATATTACCATTTTCAACTGAGCACTTTTAAAGCACGTAAATCTTTGGTAATATCAAGGTCTTTTAAAGAACTTGTCATTTTCTCAGAATGACGTATTCATGTTGTTTATTTTTAGGTGAGTTATCCTCCTCAAATAATTATTTAAGTCACCTTAATAGTTCCAGAGATGACATTTTTTTAAATTTGCACTTTTAATTGGTCAGTCATTTTACTTTCTTCAGGGATACTTTTTGTACAATGTTGTTTTTTGAAGATGGTGTATATTTTTCCATCATTTTTACAACTCTGCACAGTATACTCTAGGATATGTGCTTAGATACCTTTTACAGCACCTGGATTGTAATTATTGATGAGGAAATTTTAAAAATATAACATTTACAAATACTATAAAAAAATACTATAAAAAACACATAGGACCCATGTATATATATAACTAGATGTATAAAGTTATTGTACTTTTATATTCTAAAAATGGAATGAATTTAAAATTACTTGGTAAATGGACCAGAAAGTATCCATAATTAAATCATTAAGAATGTTATTTTTCCCTAAATTCAAGATTGTTGAAACAAAAGGGAAAATATGTATTGCATCTAGAATCAAAAATATTGCTTTTCTTGGGTATTTTGCAAAGCTAAAATCTACTAGGTTCAACTGGACATCTAAGAAAACTGCTTGTTGATTGAGGATTTTGAAATACCAAGTTGTAGGTATCTTTTCACCTAACTTTCTAGTGAATAAACACGAACTGACATCTTTATGCTCAGCATTTTGCTAGATGCTGAACTATCAGGAATAGTCCTTGCCTTCAAGTAATCTATAAACTAGTGATAAGATTATTTTAATTTGTGTGATAGTTGCTTGTTTATGCTCATTCTAGGTACTATAAAAATAGAGTAGAAAATGATTAACTTGTTTAATTTATTGGTTTGGTTTGTAACTAATATACAAATTTATTCTCTAATTTTATGCATGATCAAGTGACTGAAGGGTATAGCAGAAAGATCCAGGACTAAAATGGCTTTTTTCTAGCCTTAATACTGGTTAAGCTTCTTTACCTGCTTTCTCTACTTACTTTTTGTTCTTATCCCTCATTCATAGCATCAGTTCTAACCTTGCACTTATCTCTAGCTTGGTCCTGATTTAATTCTAAGTTGTCTTAATTCTACCTAAGTGTTGTCAATTAAGGTCAACATGGATTGTCCCAACATTAGATAAGCGTTATAATGGGGATAGGGAAAATTTGGAGAATCAGGTGATACAGAAAAAACTCCATATGTATCTCTCTTTATTCATAATACTAACGATTCCTGCTACATGGTTTATTTCTGATACTAATGTTTATTTTATGAATATCTTATGACAACTGAAATAAGTTGTTCCGTTTTCTTTTGATAAAAGATGTGCTCTTACTATTGAACATGCATTTCCTAGTTAATTAAATTCTTAAAAACAAAATTTTTTTGAAAATAAGGAATTCCCAATTCGGAGTGTTTTCATTCCCAGAAACATAAATAGATCACTTCTTGCAGCTTGTTAGTGCTGTCCTCCATCTTCTCATTGTTTTGGAGTTTGTTTAGTAGCTATCACCTTAGCAGAAATTATTGCTTTAAGAAAATAATTCAGCATAATTAAAGTGGATTTTTGTTTGGTTGGTTTTGGTACTTTTACACCTCTTTTTTTTTTCCCCTTCTGCCAAAGGATGAGAAACCAACAACAGACTCCATGCTGGGCGTGTGGATTGGTGCAACTGCTATTCCTTGCACTCCTAGTGTAGCAAAAGGAAAATCAAGAGCAAAACTCAGCTGCACAAAGTAAGTTCAAACTTCGCAGTTTTTCTAACATTCAGTGAAGTAAATATTTTTAATATTCTGTTTTGGTTTTGTGAATATGTCAAAATGGTTATAAATTATTTTCCTTAATTTTGACATGTAACATTTTGACTTAAAATAATTATAATATCAGTATGTGTTAAAACTTTTGAATTTTAACATTAAAATATGTTAAATAACTGAATATTTATGACTTAGAACTTTACTTAGTTGTAATTTTTAAAATATTTGTTTAATAGGTTAAAATCACAAAATCAGGAGGAGGAACTTATGAAATTGGCTAAGCAATTTGATAAAAATATGGAAGAGCTAGATGTGATTCAAGAGCAAAACAAGAGAAATCATGATCTTATCCAGATGATTTCAGAAGCAGAGACTTTAAATAATTACAGAGATAATGTACAGATGCAGTTACTACATGATATAGTTCCTGAAATAGATAATGCTATGATAAAGAAGCCAGTGAAAGAAAACAGGATATTTGTGGTAAATGATCAAAACAGCAGTCAGAAGCCATTTGACCAAAATGCTGAAGCAGCCTTTATCGCCATTTTTGATGGTTCTACTCAGAAATGTAGTGGACGGTTAAGCCAAGATCTGTCAGATGCTTTCTTGAGCACCAGTAGTACTACCTTTGGAAAGAAAAACGCTTTGAAAGAGGAGAACATCATTACTAATGAAACTCTGGTAACTGAAAAACTACCAAATAAAACCCAAGGATCACTTTCTCATCAAGTAGATAATCCTGGAATGACAAAATCATATGTGACTTCCTGTACTAAGGAACCAGGAGCTTTTAATAAGCACAGTGATACATTTACTACCAGTGATTTTGAGGATGATTGGGAAAACTTACTAAGTAATGAACCTTTTGTTATGCAAAATATTGAAATGTCTGAACTTTTCGCTGCCCCTGAAACAGCCCAGATTACTGATCAAAAGGAAATTTGTACCTTTAACAGTAAAAATGGTAAAAGTAAGTCAGGAATGAATACAAGTCTAGATACCAGGTTAAGGGATTCAAAAATTTTACAAGATCTTCCTTCAAAGACATGGAAGAGTGAATTAACAGATGCTGCAAAATACAGATTTTCACCAAAGCCGAATGATAAACCAAATAAATTCTCATCCACTGGAAATAAAATGAAATTGGAGAAATCTTTTAATACAATTGTTGTTCAAGACAAAATTCAAGACTGTGCAGTTGCATCTAATCTGGCAAAAGTAAATGAAGATACTCATATTAAATTTACTTCTAATGTAAATGCTTCTGAAAAAAAGTCTACTTTGAACCCAGGATGTTCTAATGAACAAAAAAATAAGTCCATTTTTAATCAGTCTTTGAAGGCACCTACTAATGTCGAGCCTTTAGGCTCTGCAACTTTGGGCAATAAAACCAGTGTTTGTAACCCAAATCAGACTAATGTATCAAAGCTTCGTTCTTTCTTTGATGATTGGAATGATACATCATTTACCAATGAAATTGTTAAAGCCTGTCATCACTTAGAGAATACCTGGGAAGCAGATGATGTAGATGATGATTTATTGTACCAAGCATGTGATGATATTGAAAGACTAACTCAGGAACAAGACATTAGAGTGGACAGCAAGACATCAGAAAGTGTATTTGGGATCAATAATAGTTCTAAACACGGAGCCAAAAACGTGTTTACTACACCTAAACAAGGAAGTCCGTTGGTGCAATCAGAGCATTTGAATCTGAACAGCGTTTCAGTGCAAACATCTTCATTGACAGATAGCTTACAAATAAATAAATCAATGAAGATGGAGAAAAGGGAAATTTGTGGAAATTCCCCGGGGTTTTTAGGTGCCACGACAAATTTGACTATATATTCTAAGAACTCAAATTGTCAGATCAATAATCTGCATGTCTCTTGGAATAACACTGATGTTCCAAAACAAGTGAATAGTTCCAAATCGGTTCTTACAGGAAGTTCAAGTTTGAATGTGAGTTCAGATCATATGAGTACAGAAATTGCTGCTAATAAGAAGAAATTGAGTACTCCACATCTATCGCATAGCACCGTAACAGATGAAGCTCAGAGTGACCTTAACAGAGCAGTGAGATTTTCTAAGTACATGTTTACAAAGATAAAAAATTCTCAAATTCTTTCTCAGTTTAATAACAATTGTATAACAGGAAGTATCTCTGGTACCAAAATCACACAGGGTTTGCAGAAAAATAAAACTGTCAACCCATTATGTGGGAAGGCTGTTCAACAGCAGTCTTTGGGGAAATTTTCTGAATCTTTGAAACAAACTTCAAAAGGTATGTATGAAATAATTTTCTTTGAAAAGTAACCAAACTAGTTATTTGTTTTATTGAATTTGCATAACATACAAGTTAAAAACTATGATGTTTAACTGGAAGTTTTAAAGTGATTCTTAAAAATAATGATGCTGGAATATACAAATACTGGGTGATTTATGTTTTGAAAAGACTGCATCGAATTCTTTGCCAACATTTAATACAGTGACTAGTGTATAGTAGGCACTCGATAAGTATGTGTTGAATGTTTTCTGAATTATTACCTGGAAAATTTTACTTATAGATTCATGTATTACTGTGTGAAGATTCCTTTGTTCACTAAATATCTCATTGTTTTAAAATTTGAATAATCTTACTCCTGTGTTTAGCAGAATATTGAGGTGAACAATATTTGAAGATTTAGAGCATTCTAATTAAATGCCTTTGCTAGAATACCATCTGATATAAAACTGTTAGTTATGATGGTTAGAGTTGTTATTTACTTACTCAGTACATCCTGTGATCTTTGATTCTTTCCAGTTCTTCTTTTCCCCAGTTCTTTCTATCAGGTTCCATTGTTTCTACCTCAAAAAATATATCTGAAAACTGTCCATTTTTCTCACTGTCTCCTGCTATCACCCTTATGCAAGCCAATGTTTCCTGACTGGACTACTGCAGTTCTTTTACCTGTTCCCTGTCAATTCTAGTCTCCAAACAGCAGAATCATCTTTTAAAACAAGAGAAAAAATAAAAAACAAATATGGCATTTGTCTGCTTAAAGACAACCTTCAGCCACTGTCCGTCATATTTCAAATAAATCCAGACCTTACCCTGTGATCTACAAGGCCCTGGATTATCTCTCCTTAACCTTCCTGTCCTCTTTTTTTGCCTTACCTATTAGGCTTCAGCTACACCAGCTGTACTTCAGTTTCTCAAACAGAGTAAGTTCTTTTCTAGTTCAGGAGCTTTGACTGCTAGTCCCAGCTAACACTGCTTCCCAGCATGTGACCGCCACCCCTCCTTTGGCTGGTGCTTTTTTTTAAAAAAATTAATTTATTTATTTATTTGTGGCTGAATTGGGTCTTCATTGTTGCACGCGGTCTTTCTCCAGTTGTGGCAAGCAGGGGCTACTTTTTGTTGCGGAGCATGGGCTTCTCATTGTGGTGGCTTCTCTTGTTGCAGAGCATGGGCTCTAGGCACATGAGCTTCAGTAGTTGTGGTGTGTGGGCTCAGTAGTTGTGGCTTGCGGGCTCTAGAGCACAGGCTCAGTAGCTGTGGTGCGTGGGCTTAGTTGCTCCGTGGTATGTGGGATCTTCCTGGACCAGGGCTTGAACCCGTGTCCCCTGCATTGGTAGGTGGATTCTTAACCGCTGCGCCACCAGGGAAGTCCAGTTGGTGCTTTTTTATCCTTAGGTCTCAGTTTCAGTATTGATATTACTATCTCACAGATGCCTTCCTTCAGCAGTCTATAAATGCTTTCCTTGTTATTTTCAGTCATCTCTCTTATTTCCTTCATTTCTTTTATCACAGTTTGCAATCAAATATTGATAACTGTCTGTCTGATCAGTGAATACCTAGGCCTACTACGGCAGCTGCCAGTTAGATGTTTAATAAGTATTTGAATGAACATCATGCAATATAATGTGAAAAGTCTGTTATTCACTGATACTGTAGTAGTTTTTAAAAGGGAATATTTCTGGCATAACTACATGTGCTTCTTAATGCCCAGGGCACTTCACCAGAAACCTAGTGCCCCCACATGCCTACGCCAAATCTGCTGGCTCTTTTCTGTTTATCCTTTAAAACCCAGTGTGTTTCTAACCACGCAGAATGATTAAGGTTCGCTTTCTTTGGGTTTCTGCAATACCCAGTGCTAACTTCTGTTACAGCATTTACTATGCTAGCTTGTAATTATAGATTTCCTTAATCAGTCTCCCTCACTTGGGGCTAAACATTAGGATTCTTACTTATTATGTAGATCAATGCTTCTATGGTTAAGGGAGTTTTTAGTTTCTTTTAACATGATTGTTTTCTGTTTAGATGATGCTTTTGTTGGCATTATTGCTACAACTTCCCTATTTAAGTGATCCTTCCCTTTAAAAAAACATTGTAACAGTAATATGTAGTTTTATAAAAATAAAGAAAACAGTATAGATTAATTTGAAGTAAAAAGGTAAGTCCTCTATTTCTCCTTTCCTCCAACCATTCCTCAGGGAAATTATATAGTATACACTATCTGGCAACTTGGTTTTGCTTTCACTTAATACATTGTAACTATCTTTTCCTGTTAGTACATATAGATTTGCTTTAGTCCTTTGAGTGTACATAGTATGTCATTATATGGATGTACCATAATTTATTTAACTGTTTCTCTGTTGATGGAGGTTTAGTTTGATTGCAGTTTTTTGCATTATAAACAACAGTACAGTCCTCCAGTGAATATTCTACCTAAATTTACACACACTTGTGTGATTGTATGTTAATTACTGAAAATTTATGTAAGGTTCAGAATGTTTTAAATTTTGATGGATATCTCCAGATCATCCCCCCAATCACATCAATTTATATTCTTATCAACACTGACAATACTTCTCTACATTGTCACTCAAACTAGATATTTTGAAGCTTTAAAATTGTTGTCAGTCTATAATAGTTTTAAACATTTAAGTTTATGTTTAAATAAGTATAATTAATTGAAGCATGCTTCCAACATGAATTTATTTACTTATAGTTGTAATTCCATTAAAAACTAAATCTCTCTGGAATATTTGAGTTTTTCCAAAACTCCTATCTCCTGTCTTATCTGCATTTTTTTAATGGATGGATAATCTGCCTTTCAGTTTACTTTACAATTTTTCTGTTAAGTTTATTGATAGTGCCTGATATTCTAATTAATATTAACATTGTTGATATTTTCTGTTGTTTCTATTTCCTCTTACTTTGGTATAGCAAGCTGCTCTCCAGGAAATATCTTTGAAACAAAACCCTTCTAACTACCTCATTGCTTTAAGCTGGCTTGGCTAACTGTGGCCTGTCCAAATCCAGCCTATATAGCCTGCTTTTGTACAGCCAGCATACTAAGATGAATTTCACATTTTATTTATTTATTTATTTTTGGCCACATTGGTTCTTCATTGCTGCGAGCGGGCTTTCTCTAGTTGCGGTGAGCAGGGGCTCCTGTAAGTTGCGGTGTGCGGGCTTCTCATTGCGGTTGGCTTCTGTTATTGCAGAGCACAGGCTCTAGGCGTGCAGACTTCAGTAGTTGCAAGACGCAGGCCCAGTAGTTGCAGCGCACGGGCTCTAGGGCGCGTGGGCTTCAGTACTTGCGGTGCGTGGGCTCAGTAGTTGGGGCTCACGGGCTTAGTTGCTCCGCAGCATGTGTAGGCTCAGTAGTTGTGGCGCACGGGCTTAGTTGCTCCACAGCATGTGGGATCTTCCCGGACCAGGGATTGAACCCGTGTTCGTTGCATTGCCAAGCGGATTCTTAACCACTGCACCATCAGGGAAGTCCCACTTTCACATTTTAAGTGGTTGAAAAAAATCAAAAGAAGTATAATACTTCATGACTTTTGAAAACTATATGGAATTCATACTTCATTGTCCATAAACAAAGTTTTATTTGAACACAGTCACATCATTTACTTATATGCATCGTCCATTGCTGTTTTCATGCTGCAAGGGCAGAACTGAACAATTGCAACAAGAAATCACATGCTTTTTAAAGGTTAACATACTTTCTGGCCTTTTACAGAAGAAAAAAGTTTCCTGACCCCTGCTTTGGGATTAAGATTAAAAAGAGCCACTCTTGCTTTGTACCTCGCAATAGTTTGAGACCTTGCTATGTATTTTCATTGCAGATTGTGTTAAAGGAAGTGCTGATGGGAGACATGAATGACTCTTGAAATCAGATTTGCCTAATGAGACTTTATTAATATCACAAAACCAGCTGTAAGGCCAGTTTTAGGGAGCTATGTTCTTTTCTGCCATCATGGACTATTAACCTATTTTCCTTCCAAATTT
Source organism: Orcinus orca (assembly GCF_937001465.1). Classification (NCBI taxonomy): domain Eukaryota; kingdom Metazoa; phylum Chordata; class Mammalia; order Artiodactyla; family Delphinidae; genus Orcinus; species Orcinus orca. Next base: position 34,809,697 of record NC_064571.1, read on the forward strand.
ATGGTCAACTGAATGTAAATTGTGTGTGTGTATAGTCTAAGTTTCTTGTGTTTCTCAGCTTTCAGACTAAAATAATAGATAAATTAGTCAAGCTAATTTTAAAGTACATTTTAGTATTATTCTCTAAGAAAAAATAGCTACAGTCTGTGAGATAATTGACTTAGAAAATAAAAGGCAACAGAATCATCCAGGGAGTTTGAGATATGTGTCCCTTACCCTGAACACCTTCTCTCATTTCTGATTATACTGAGGAAGGAAAGATGGTATATTTTGAGTAAATATCTACCTTAGTTAACAAGAGAAATGTCATAACCACTAAATTCTGAACCTCTGTCTAGATGTCAGTGTAAATAATATTTCTCTGCTGACAGTGCTGCAAATTCTTATTTACTTCTCTGAAAGGTAGATTTTACAACATAAACAGTTTTACCAATACACGGTCACTTAAATATGTATTAGGATGATGGGCTTGATTTTAAAACATTATTTAAATGAAAAAATAGTTTTGCTAATTTTAAAGTTTGATTTTTATAGCATTACATAGATAATCTAATATTTTAGCCCAGAGTGACTTAACTGTGGAATTAATTTTATTAGAAGTCAGAATTTTGGTAGAGGCAGAATTGGATGTGTTATTAAAATAGAACTTTCTCATTTTCATTTATCTAATTTAAAACATTGTTTATTTTATAGTAGGCTTATCTGAAGTATACACTAAAGTGTGTTGCATAAGAATATATCAGAATGCTTCATATTTTATATATTAAAAGACATTGAAAATTTTATTCAGATATCCTGCTTCTTGAAATAGTTTTCCAATGTTTGTAGAAAATATATCTTCCGAATAAAAATATAATATCTGACAGTGAGTTACATGTTTATTGACATAATAGATTTCAGTCTATTACTCCAAAATATTTTTCCTGGATAGCTGAAATGAAAATCTTGGAGTTCTATAGAGGGAAAAAAGTAGGAGTAGGAATATTAACATAGGATATCTTATAGTATAAAAATATACTCTTTGAGGTATTGGTATCTAATTTAATCCATTATAAATGGATATAAATCCACTCCTTTTCTATTACAATTTATATAACATTTAAAATTCCAATTTGTTTTTAAAATATATTCATTTATTGGTTATATAAATTAGATGTCATTGTTCACAAAAATTATTTGCTGGGTAGTCAAAATGTACAAGTTTTAATCAAATGGATTTTATCTCACTGTGAAAAGAGTGCATCAAACAGATTGATCAGTGCTTGATTTTATTTTGGTCTAGAGCCTTGTACTGTACTGTATCTGTACTTGTAGTCTTATATTTAGTAAAGTATAGTTTAATAACAAAACCAATGTAGCAAATCTGGGTAATAAAAAAGTAAAAATTAAAATTTATTCAGAACAACTATATAGTCTGTAAAGCTAATATCTATATTTGGTTTCATTTTTAGAGGAAGAAGAGAAAAATAGAAAGTATTCTCCTGAAGAAATTCAGAGGAAAAGACAAGAAGCGCTGGTTCGAAGAATGGCCAAAGCACAGGCATCATCTGTAAAGAAAGACAGCTCCCACTTAACTTGATTTCTTTAATGAAATGTTACTTGGGAGGTAACAAAGACAGTTGATAACTATCTATGATAGGAAATATTTTTTCTTGATTTCTCTATGAGAAATTTAATGCTGAGTTATAAAGCATGGACTTCTACTTTATTTAATAAATCAGTGTTTACAATGGTCAGTGAAACCTTTCCTTGGAGATGTATGTGAAAGTAATTGCATGTAAGTTTTGGAAATTCAGGAAAGTTAGCAGTTATGTAGTAGAATCATACAGAGTAAAGTCGTTTTATTTTTAAATACTGTGATTGCAGAGGATCATCAAAAAATAGATAATCCACTTAACTCTTACTGTAATAAATCTTTTCCTAATACAAAGCTTCAACTTACTAATAGAGATTATTTCTTTATAGCTTTTTTTCAATAACTGTTCCTTAAGGTTTTTATACATTTCTGAATTTTAATTAATACTTCCATATTCTTAGGGACATGATTGGTAGGAAATAAAGGACTTCATAAGAAAACTACTATTTTCAATTCCTAGTTTGTAATACATGTGAATTTAAAATTTTCTAAAATGTAATACATTTTGGAAACTTCCCACCATTTTTAGGGAAAATGCTGATTTAAGAAGTTTAGTTTTGAAAGAAGAATGTGGATTAGCTATATAAGTAGTGTACCATCAGTAACATTTAGAACTGTCAGAAACTTTAGATATCATCTGGTCCAGCTTCTTCACTGTATAGGTGAGAAATGAATACTGTTATTCCCAAAGTCAGAAGGCAAATTGGAGCTGTGCTAGGATTAGAATGATTTCTTTCATTCTAGTGGATACTTAGGCAAATGGTACCATTTGCTTCAGAGTATTAATTAGTACATAAAATAACTTGTGGGCGCATTAATTATTTTATAGTATAAAACTTAAAAAAAGTAACTAAAATACATTAAGCGACTGATAATAATGCTTATTGTTTCTTGTATTAAAGAATTAACCATTCCAGGATATAAAAAATGAGAATCTTTTTCAATTTTCCTATAACTATGTAATTTTCCCTTGATTAATTTACTGACTTTGCTAATTTGTTCTTCTCTGTTACTCTCTTTTTAATTTTGCTTGTTTGGAATTTGCAAAGCCAGAAGTAAAAATCTTAGCTGAGGGCATGAGGACGGTAAGAATGCTTTATTTATCCCAAATGGCTTTAGGATACCTGACGAGAGTTATAAATGTGAAACACCTATGAGGATGTTCACCACTATTCAGGTATCTTAGAGCTATGATAGTATCAAAGTAATTAAATGCATTTTAATTTAAGTAATTAAATGCTCTATAGAGATACATAATTTTGAAAATTGTATTTTCATATATACAGTGGAGTAACATATTCTAGGTAATGTTTATTATTTGCCTAAGAATATATAAAAAAGTATCTAAATAAATATAGGTAGTTTTTCTGTGTAAGAAAATGAAGAGCTGAGAATCTTTATCTTTTTCTAAAATGGCTTCACTGTGTTCTTACTACTCTTTGGATATCTCTACTTTTGCTTAGGCTCCCCCCTGCCTACCACTTGATTTCTCTAGAATGCCTTTAGCCTATTGTGTCCAATCATTAAGACTCAGCCCAATAAATTTCAGTTGCTTTGACAATTGTACCTGACCATCCTTACTGGAATTGATTTCTTTTCTCTTATCATTGTGGTACTTATTTCTTGTATCTTGTTGGACAGTTCTGTAATGCCTTATGTTATTCAGTTGTATATGTATTCTAGTAATACTTCTAAAAGTTTTTTGTTTGAATCTCTTCCATAATTTTGTCATATTCTCAATACAGCCTATGCTACTGTTTACTTAGCAGTTTTCTTTAAAATGACCCCTTTTCTCTTTAAAGGCTGACTTATAGTACTTAGGGATGGGGGTGGAAGAGTGGCTCAGCAAATCTGAGCCTGAACATGCTCTTCACAGTTTCCTTTTCTATCCTGATTCCTCTTCTTTTTTTTTTTTTTTTTTTTTTTAGATTCTCAGAATTTATTCATAACTGAAAGTATGTACCTTTTGATCAACATCGGTGGGTTGATTTTAATTGACACCTAGGACAACAAGTTTTCTAATTGAGAATTCCCACAGCAAGGACAGTGAGCTAGCATTTGTTTGGAAAGGCCTCACTCTGGTTGTTCATCTATATTATCTCTGATCAACACTTGAGGCTTTGCTAATTTGTATAATGAACATTTAAAATGTCTTTGCAGTTGCAAAATTAGTGCTTGTTATTAGCATGTGAATGTTAAAAAATGGGCTTTCAATGGTCAGATTACTGAGGTTCAGGATATATACACCAACTGAACTACTTAGGGAAATCCCTGCACTGGCATGGATTAAACTGCAGCCAGCCTATCCTGAGGAATGGCTCAGACAGACATGTATTTGCACCTCTGTGTCATAGAGAGTACATATCCTTAATGTCATTAGATAATGCCAAGCTGTTTCCTATAAATGTGCACCTTTTACAGTTCCATCACACTTTAAAATGCTTGACAATCTGTTGGGTGTGTACTAACATCTTATTGTGGTTTTAATTGGCAATTTCCCTACTACTAGTAAAGTAGAGCCCTTTTTCATATGTTTATATACCATCTGAATTTCCTCAATTATGAGTTGCTTGTTTAGGCCCTTTTCTGTTGGGTTGCCCGTTTTTTCTTTTTTTCACACACACACACTATTTTATTTTTACAAGAGATAAATAAACTGACACCAAGCATTGTAAATGGATGACCACAACAAAAGCAACAATGATTGCAATTACCAAACACTAAACACACTCATACTATGTCATAATATTGACATTCAGTCCAGTAATCCTCCACTGTAATAGCTCCTTTACTTTGCAGTGAGAATTGATTTGTATATTTTTTGCCTCTGAGTCCTTGTGGAATTTTTTTTTTCTTTTGTTCAAACAGAAAGTCACAAAAATTATAATCATCCTCATTAGGTCACTCAGTCCCATGTAATTAATTTTTTTTCATCTTGATCTTTTGTTAGCACTTTTATGAATTCATCAGTTTTCCATTAGAGTTCTGAAAATACTTATTCATTCAGTTCAGCAGTATAGTCAGTTACCAGAAACCTGTACTTGTCAGTCTTTTCCGTGAATTCCTTGAAGATGAAACCCTTTTATAGGAACATTTTTGCGAAAGCATCAGAGTACACCCAGAACTGTCTGTAAATGACAAAAGACTTAAAAATCACCACAGTTAAAGATTTGATGACAGTTCATAATAATGCAATTGACAAGGAAATTTAGTTATTTCTGATATACATTTTAAAGTAATAACGAATTATGACTTATAACATTATACCAGAACATACAAGATTTTTAGAAATTTCATGTAATGTCTGAAACATTTATATTAACATATTTCCATACAAATAACCGAAAGAAAGTTTAGTATTAGTTGGGTTTTTTTGCTTGTTTTTTTATACTGCAGGTTCTTATTAGTCATCAGTTTTACACACATCAGTGTATACATGTCAATCCCAATCACCCAATTCAGCACACCACCATCCCCACCCCACTGCGGTTTTCCCTCCTTGGTGTCCATACATTTGTTCTCTACACCTGTGTCTCAACTTCTGCTCTGCAAACCGGTTCATCTGTACCATTTTTCTAGGTTCCACATACACGCGTTAATATACGATATTTGTTTTTCTCTTTCTGACTTACTTCCCTCCGTATGATAGTCTCTAGATCCATCCATGTCTCAACAAATGACTCAATTTCGTTCCTTTTCTTGGCTGAGTAATATTCCATTGTATATATGTACCACAACTTCTTCATCCATTCGTCTGTTGATGGGCATTTAGGTTGTTTCCATGACCTGGCTATTGTAAATAGTGCTGCAATGAACATTGGGGTGCATGTGTCTTTTTCTTCTTTTTGCGGTACGGGGGCCTCTCACTGTTGTGGCCTCTCCTGTTGCGGAGCACAGGCTCCAGAAGCGCAGGCTCAGCGGCCATGGCTCACAGGCCTAGCCACTCCGCAGCATGTGGGATCTTCCCGGACTGGGGCACGAACCTGTGTCCCCTGCATCAGCAGGCGGACTCTCAACCACTGCATCACCAGGGAAGCCTTGCATGTGTCTTTTTGAATTATGGTTTTCTCTGGGTATATGCCCAGTAGTGGGATTGCTAGATCATTTGGTAATTCTATTTTTAGTTTTTTAAGGAACCTCCATACTGTTCTCCATAGTGGCTGTATCAGTTTACATTCCCACCAGCAGTGCAAGAGGGTTCCCTTTTCTACACACCCTCTCCAGTAATATGTTGTTTGTAGATTTTCTGATGATGCCCATTCTAACTGGCGTGAGGTGATACCTCATTGTAGTTTTGATTTGCATTTCTCTAATAATTAGTGATGTTGAGCAGCTTTTCATGTGCTTCTTGGCCATCTGTATGTCTTCTTTGGAGAAATGTCTATTTAGGTCTTCTGCCCATTTTTGGATTCAGTTGTTTGTTTCTTTAATATTGAGCTGCGTGAGCTGTTTATATATTTTGGAGATTAATCCTTTCTCCGTTGATTCGTTTGCAAATATTTATCCCATTCTGAGGGTTGTCTTTTCGTCTTGTTTATGGTTTTCTTTGCTGTGCAAAAGCTTTTAAGTTTCATTAGGTCCCATTTGTTTATTTTTGTTTTTATTTCCATTACTCTACGAGGTAGATCAAAAAAGATATTGCTGTGATTTATGTCAAAGAGTGTTCTTCCTGTGTTTTCCTCTAAGAGTTTTATAGTGTCCAGTCTTACATTTAGGTCTCGAATCCATTTTGAGTTTATTTTTGTGTATGGTGTTAGGGAGTGTTCTTCTTTCACCCTTTTACATGTAGCTGTCCAGTTTTCCCAGCACCACCTATTGAAGAGACTGTCTTTTCTCCATTGTATATCTTTGCCTTCTTTGTCATAGATTAATTGACCACAGGTGCATGGGTTTATCTCTGGGCTTTCTATCTTGTTCCATTGATCTGTGTTTCTGTTTTTGTGCCAGTACCATATTGTCTTGATTACTGTAGCTTTGTGATATAGTGTGAAGTCAGAGAGTCTGATTCCTCCAGCTCCATTTTTTCCCCTCAAGACTGCTTTGGCTATTCAGGGTCTTTTGTGTCTCCGTACAGATTTTAAGATGATTTGTTCTAGTTCTGTAAAAAAATGCCATTGGTAATTTGATAGGGATTGCATTGAATCTGTGGATTGCTTTGGGTACTATAGTCATTTTCACAATATTGATTCTTCCAATCCAAGAACATGGTATATCTCTCCATCTGTTGGTATCATCTTTAATTTTTTTCATCACTGTCTTATAGTTTTCTGCATACAGGTCTTTTGTCTCCCTAGGTAGGTTTATCCTAGGTATTTTATTCTTTTTGTTGCAATGGTAAATGGGAGTGTTTCCATAATTTCTCTTTCATATTTTTCATCATTAGTGTATAGGAATGCAAGAAATTCCTGTGAGTTAATTTTGTATCCTGCAGCTTTACCAAATTCATTGATTAGCTCTAGTAGTTTTCTGGTGGCATTTTTAGGATTCTCTATGTATAGTATCATGTCATCTGCAAACAGTGACAGTTTTACTTCTTTCTAATTTGTATTCCTTTTATTTCTTTTTCTTCTCTGATTGCTGTGGCTAGGACTTCGAAAACTATGTTGAATAAGAGTAGTGAGAGTGGACATCCTTGTCTCGTTCCTGATCTTAGAGGAAATGCTTTCAGTTGTTCAACATTGAGAATGATGTTTGCTGTGGGTTTGTTGTATATGGCCTTTATTATGTTGAGGTAGGTTCCCTCTATGCCCACTTTCTGGAGAGTTTTTTTAATCATAAATGGGTGTTGAATTTTGTTAAAAGCGTTTTCTACATCTATTGAGATGATACAGTTTCTCTTCTTCAGTTTCTTAATATGGTGTATCACATTGATTGATTTGCGTATATTGAAGAATCCTTGCATCCCTGGGATAAATCCCACTTGATCATGTGTGATCCTTTTAATGTGTTGTTGGATTCTGTTTGCTAGTATTTTGTTGAGGATTATTGCATCTATATTCATCAGTGATATTGGTCTATAATTTTCTTTTTTTTGTAGTATCTTTGTATGGTTTGGGGATCAGGGTGATGGTGGCCTCATAGAATGAGTTTTGGAGTGTTTCTTCCTCTGTAATTTTTTGGAAGAGTTTGAGAAGGATGGGTGTTAGCTCTTCTCTAAATGTTTGATAGAATTCAGCTGTGAAGCCATCTGTTCCTGGACTTTTGTTTGTTGGAAGATTTTTAATTTCAGTTTCATTACTTTTGATTGGTTTGTTCATATTTTCTGTTTCTTCTTGTTTCAGTCTTGGAAGGTTATACCTTTCTAAGAATTTGTCCATTTCTTCCCGGTTGTCCATTTTATTGGCATAGAGTTGCTTGTAGTACTCTCTTAGGACACTTTGTGTTTCTGTGGTGTCTGTTGTGACGTCTCCTTTTTCATTTCTAATTTTATTGAGTTCAGTCCGCTCCCTCTTTTTTTGATGAGTCCTGCTAATGGTTTATCAATTTTGCTTATCTTCTCAAAGAACCAGCTTTTAGTTTTATTGATCTTTGCTATTTTCTTTGTTTCTATTTCATTTATTTCTTCTCTGATATTTATGATTTCTTTCCTTCTGCTAACTTTGGGTTTTGTTTGTTCTTCTTTTTCTAGTTCCTTTAGGTGTAAGATTAGATTGTTTATTTGAGATTTTTCTTGTTTCTTGAGGTAGGCTTGTATAGCTATAAACTTCCCTCTTAGAATTGCTTTTGCTGCATCCCATAGGTTTTGAATCATCGTGTTTTCATTGTCATTTGTCTAGGTATTTTTTTATTTCCTCTTTGATTTCTTCAGTGATCTCTTGGTTGTTTAGTAACGTATTATTTAGCCTCTATGTGTTTGTGTTTTTTACGTTTTTTTCCCTGTAATTCATTTCTAATCTCATAGCGTTGTGGTCAGAAAAGATGCTTGTTACGATTTTAATTTTCTTAAGTTTACTGAGGCTTGATTTGTGACCCAAGATGTGATCTATCCTAGAGAATGTTCCATGCGCACTTGGGAAGAAAGTGTAATCTGCTGTTTCTGGATGGAATGTCCTATAAATATCAATTAAATGTATCTGGTCTATTGTGTCATTTAGAGCTTCTGTTTCTTTATTTATTTTCATTTTGGATGATCTGTCCATTGGTGTAAGTGAGGTGTTAAAGTCCCCCACTATTATTGTGTTACTGTCGATTTCCTCTTTTATAGCTGTTAGCAGTTACCTTATGTATTGAGCTGCTCCTATGTTGGGTGCATATATATTTATAATTGTTATATCTTCTTCTTGGATTGATCCCCTGATCATTATGTAGTGTCCTTCCTTGTCTCTTGTAACTTTCTTTATTTTAAAGTCTATTTTATCTCATATGAGTATAGCTACTCCAGCTTTCTTTTGATTTCCATTTGCATGGAATATCTTTTTCCATCCCCTCACTTTCAGTCTGTTTGTGTCCCTAGGTCTGAAGTGGGTCTCTTATAGACAGCATATATATGGGTCTTGATTTTGTATCCATTCAGCAAGCCTGTGTCTTTTGGTTGGAGCATTTAATCCATTCACGTTTAAGGTAATTATTGATATGTATGTTCTTATGACCATTTTCTTAATTGTTTTGCATTTGTTTTTGTAGATCCTTTTCTTCTCTTGTATTTCCCATTCAGAGAAGTTCCTTTAGCATTTGTAGTGGAGCTGGTTTGGTGGTGCTGAATTCTCTTAGCTTTTGCTTGTCTGTAAAGCTTTTGATTTCTCCGTGGAATCTGAATGAGATCCTTGCTGGGTAGAGTAATCTTGGTTGTAGGTTCTTCCCTTTCATCACTTTAAGTATATCATGCCACTCCTTTCTGGCTTGTAAAGTTTCTGCTGAGAAATCAGTTGTTAACTTTATGGGAGTTCCCTTGTATGTTATTTTTCGTTTTTCCCTTGCTGCTTTTAGTAATTTTTCTTTGTTTTTAATTTTTGCCAGTTTGATTACTATGTGTCTCGGCATGTTTTTCCTTGGGTGTATCCTGTGTGGGACTCGCTGCACTTTCTGGACTTGGGTGGATATTTCCTTTCCCATGTTATGGAAGTTTTCGACTATAATGTATTCAGATATTTTCTCTGGTCCTTTCTCTCTCTCTTCTCCTTCTGGAACCCCTATAATGCGAATGTTGTTGCATTTAATGTTGTCCCAGAGGTCTCTTAGGCCGTCTTCATTTCTTTTCATTCTGTTTTCTTTATTCTGTTCCGCAGCAGTGAATTCCACCATTCTGTCTTCCAGGTCACTTGTCTGTTCTTCTGCCTCAGTTATTCTGCTGTTGATTCCTTCTAGTGTAGTTTTCATTTCAGTTATTGTATTCTTCATCTTTGTTTCTTGGTTCTTTAATTTTTCTAGATCTTTGTTAAACATTTCTTGCATCTTCTCGGTCTTTGCCTCCGTAGGTCCTGGATCATCTTCACTATCATTATTCTGAATTCTTTTTCTGGAATGTTGCCTATCTCCACTTCATTTAGTTGTTTTTCTGGGGTTTTATCTTGTTCCTTCATCTGGTACAAAGCCCTCTGCCTTTTCATCTTGTCTGTCTTTCTGTGAATGTGGTTTTTGTTCCACAGACTGCAGAATTGTAGTTCTTGCTTCTGCTGTCTGCCCTCTGGTAGATGAGGGTATCTGAGAGGCTTGTGTAAGTTTCTTGATGGGAGGGACTGGTGGTGGGTAGAGCTTACTGTTGCTCTCGTGGGCAGAGCTCAATAAAACTTTAATCAGCTTGACTTTGATGGGTGGGGCTGGGTTCCCTCTCTGTTGGTTGTTTTGCCTGAGGCAACCCAACACTGGAGCCTACCTGGGCTCTTTGTTGGGGCTAATGGCAGACTCTGGGAGGGCTCATGCCAAGGAGTACTTCCCAGAACTTCTGCTGCCAGTCACCGTGAGACAGAGCCACCCCCTGCCTCTGCAGGAGACCCTCCAACACTAGCAGGTAGGTCTGGTTCAGTCTCCCCTGGGGTCACTGCTCCTTCCCCTGGTCCCAATGTGCACACTACTTTGTGTGTGTCCTCCAAGAGTGGAGTCTCTTTTCCCTCAAGTCCTGTCAAAGTCCTGCACTCAATTCCCACTAGGCTTCAAAGTCTGATTCTCTAGGAATTCCTCCTCCCGTTGCCAGACCCCCATGTTGGGAAGCCTGACGTGCGTCACAGAACCTTCACTCCAGTGGGTGGACTTCTGTGGTATAAGTGTTCTCCAGTCTGTGAGTCACCCACCCAGCAGTTATGGGATTTGATTTTACTGTGATTGAGCCCCCCTACCGTCTCATTGTGGCTTCTCCTTTGTCTTTGAATGTGGGGTATCTGTTTTGGCAGGTTCGTGTCTTCCTGTTGATGATTGTCCAGCAGCTAGTTGTGATTCTGGTGTTCTCACAAGAGGGAGTGACAGCACGTTCTTCTACTCCTCCATCTTGGTTCCTCGGGTTGCCTGTCTGATTCCTCTTTTTTAGCTGTTGTTGGAAACAGTAGGGGTTGAGTAGCCCATTAATGAACACAGAGGACTGCTTAGATAGTGTGTCTAGCTTGGCTGTTTTCAATCTCTAGGGAATCTGTTTTCACACAGGGAAGGGACAGCAGCTGGTAGGTCTGGCAGTTCTATTCCATCTCAAGCTCTGCTGCTGTTCATGAATCTAAAGGTTGGCTACAGATAAACTGATGATAGTAATGCCATTATTGCAGGAAAGTCTACAGAATAGAGCCTATCATTACTCTTTCTTGCTGCAAACAGTCAATTCTGATCCCAGGAAAACTTGGATTGCTTATTACAGACAGTGGTATGCATGCATGTACCACACCTTGGGAAACACGGCTTATATCATTATACTCTATTATCACTAATTTTTAAGTTCCTGAGAACAGAGGCACCTTACTCATCTCTGTCTATCCAGTGCTGATATTCAGTGGTTACTTGTTAAATGTCAGATGAATTTAAATAGATTCTGGTGGCAGAGTCTGCCTTGCCTGACTTGAAGCATTTTGACTCTGATTCCCTGAACTTTAGGGTTGGAAAATGTTTCTAGAAACAATTTAACACTGATTCTTATAAGTCATAATTTATGTAGAGTATGAGCATGGTTTTCATTTCTTGCTGGGGTGTAGTGATCAGAATCAGTTGTGGGACTCAAGAACAAAACAACAAACTTATGTCTTTATGCTTTCCCTTAGACTTCATAAATGAGAACATTAGGGGTAGATTTCTGTGTGTGTACTTTTAAAGTCCATTGGCTAAAGCCAACAGGATTGAGAAGAAATTATAATTACTAAACTTACATAACAGTTGCTAAATGTTTTATTTACCATGCATAGTTTTAAGAAATTCACATTTAACTAAAGACCATGTAAATAACACTTTTTACCACCGGTTGACAAATAGGGAAACTGAAGTAAGCACATTAAGTGACTTTCTCAAGATCATACAATTAGAAAGATGTTGGAGCTGGAGTTTGCACTCAAGCAGTGTTATTCCAAATATTATGATCTTAACCACTGCTATTCATGGAAACTATTCATAAAAACCAGTGGTTTGTGGAAATCATCTGTATGCATAGAAAGAATTGTAGCATTTCAAGCACGTGTGCCAAAAAAGTCACTACAATTCTATAGCTTAATTTTATAGCACAGGAGAATTTTTTTCCAATCTTGATTGCTATTACAGATGACTCCGGTACTTTATGTGTATGAGAGTGGGTAGGTGGGTATTGATTATATGAATACACAGAGGTCACTTCTTTTTTGTCACACAACTATTAAACAAAAGAATAGAGAAATTCATAAAATGTATAGCTATTTTAAATGTCTTCATTTTACTTCACTATTTTAGTACCTTCTGGGTGTTCTGGTTTTAAATCTACTGGGGAAAACTTAATTGCCAAGATGTAATGGCATACTCCAAGCTTCTAGTAAAACTCTGATCCAGGTAATAAAATTAAGGTTTCTGGTTAGATACACACTATATAAAATAGTGGTATTCTGCATTTAATTTGTTATAATATGTTGTTATGGTTGAAGTATAAGAACAAAGTCCCATGTCACACAGATACATAGTTGGGCAAAGGAGCACTGAAATAATCTTTTCATGTCATTGTAGATATTCTCTTTTGATATTACACAAAAACTTGAGAAGTGGTAGTTTCTTAAAAGTTAGCTGTAATTTCTGTTTCTAGCCATGATGGAAAACAAGGACTGCATGTTCCCTCCTGCTGAAACAACCAAATAAAAAACAGACAAACTACATGGAAAAGTGGACTTCAAGACACTAGGCCTCAGACAGTGACGAAAATTGGCAAACAAACAAATGGAGCCCTACAGTTTTCCCAGCTTACTGATTTGAGGGAACTTCCAGGTCATGAGGCAAGGAAGCAGAATGGAGGAAGAGCCAAGTAGACTCCTTGAGCTGAGGAAATGGAGCTAAGAGTCCAGGAAAACCAAGATAGCTGGAGGTCACAGGGCAGAGAACCAGAGAGGAGAGAACACAGAACTCCAGATATCTGTAGACGGTCCCTTTGAGAATTAAACGCAGTCCAGATCAGCATGTGTATGTGAGGAAGCAGGCTGGAGAAAGAGCCATCTGAAAGGGTTAGAGGGCTCATGTGGGTCTAGTAACAATGCCTATTCTCAGCAGCCACTGTTTACTGGGTAGTACTTGCCTCAGTAGTATGGAATAATTAGCCCTAGACTGCACTGGTCTGGCTCCACCCCAACAAATCATAAAACTAAGATTCAAAAGGATCAAACTATTCTCAAGTAATAATTGTGTCCCAGAACAAAGCTCAAAAGTATTTATAGCAATACTTTTATAGAAATACAAAAATGTCCAACATCTATGAGATAGAATTCACAGTGGCTGTCATCTATTAAAGATCAGTAGGCATGCAAAGAAGCAAGAAAACACAACCCATAAGAAGGAGAATAATCAGTTGAAACTAGCCTAGGTCTTATACAGATGTTAGAATTAGCAGGTAAGAATATTAAAAAGTTAAAATTGTTATGTACAAAAAGTTTAGAAACTTTGGAGGGTATTAAAAAGACCAAATCAAACTTCTAGAGAGGAAAACTATAATTTCCAAGGTGAAAAATACACTGGATGGGATGAATGGCAAATTAGACATTGCAGAAGAAAAGATTAGTGAATTTGACATATCAATAGGAACTATCCAAAATGAAAGAAAAAAAAAAAAAACATGAGTGAATTGTGGAACAACTTCAAGTAGCCTGGTATATGGTTGATTAAAGTCCCTGCATTAGGGAGGGGTGGAGAGTATAAAAAGTATTAGAGTAAATCATGGCCTAAAAAATTTCAAACCTTTTGAAAACTATTAACCCACAAATCTAAGAATTCAGTGAACCCCAAGCACAAGAAATATGAAGAAAACTATACCAAACTACATAACCAGTGTAAAATAACAGCAGCTAAAGGAAGAAAAAGAGCAGAGGACCAAAGATGAGTATAACATCAGAATTCTCATCAGAAACAATCTGAGAACAATGGAGAAACACCTTTAAAGTACTAACATTTTTTTAAAGTGTATATAGAATTATATAACTAGCAAAATGTCTCTCAAAAGCAAAGATGAGACTAAGTTTTCAGACATAAAAAGCCTGAAAGAATGCATCACTGCATTCACTACAAGAAATACTGAAGTCTTTCAGGCAGACAAAATGATATTAGATGAAAATGTGGATTTACATGAAGGAATGATGAACACTGGAAGTGATAAACACATGGGTTAATGTAAGAATTTTTAAAATTTATTTAAATCTCTTTAAAAGATAATTACTTAAAAATAACAGTGTTGAGGGTTTTTTATTGTGTAAAAATTAAAATATGACAATAGTATAAAGGCCAGGAGAAAATAAAAGAAAGATTACGCAGCCCTAGTTCTGCACATTTTTGACATATATGGGGTTCAATTAGATGACACCAATTCCCTAACAACACAGTTCAAATTTTCGTGAACACAGTATATTTGCTGTGAATACTTTCATAAAAGTCCAAACTTTACAGTTAGCTTAGTCCACATATCACTACTTAAGTAACAGACGTGGATCATGATGTGTGACCTGTCTTTCAAAATCTGTTAGTGATTTGTCACCACACACGGGATTCGGTTCGTATGCGATCAGCAATGCTTGTAGTTGTTTTGCCTCCTTGTGTCCTAGTGATAGCCCATGTGACATTTTACAAAAATGGATAATTGAAAGAAATTAACCAACAAAGATGAAAATGCAGCAAATAAAAAATAATATTGGAAGTTAAATTCAAATCAAATGTAAATTGAGTTATAGAATAAATATCTGTTCATGGGAATGTTGGCACTACCACCTTTCAGGAGTTCCCAGATATGCAGCCAGAAACACAGAATGAAGGCAAGCTTAACTTAAATTAACATGATTAAAAGAATGAAGATGTCCCTGAGGAAGTGATGCTGGCAAAAAACCCAAAAAATCCCAACTTTGTATTATGGGAACTCTCAGGGCCATTTTATAACATTAAAAGTACAAAGTTTAAAACGTCAGAAGTTAATCATTCAAATTTAGAAGCAGTAAAGTAATTCACCAAGGCGTAGAAAACGTCCTCATAACCTATGTGAGAGGAAGAAAACAAACACATTTTCTATGCTTTTAATTATAGTATACTAACAATTTTTTTTCTTTTTTTAAAATTTTTGTAGACATTTACAACTAACACAGAGCTTTTAGTTTTTTTATAAACATTTTTGAAGGTCATGAGACAATTGTAAATTTTCCAATTGATTATTAAGATTGCTTTCCATGAGTTTCAACATTCACAGTCATTGTTATGGTCTGCATTATGTGCAAAGCATCAACTGCCTATATACTGTGGTATAGTTCTTATACTGTACGTGAAGTGGTATAATATCACATGAAGGTGAACTGTGATAAATTAAAGATGTATACTATAAACGTTAAAGCAATTATTAAAATAACAAAGTGAAGTCAACACAGAAGATTATAATGGAATAGTTAAAAAGAAAAAACAACTAAAGGCAGAAAAAGTAGAAAAGACATGGAACAATGCATAATGTAATAGCATTTTGACAAACTGAAATCTAACCATATTAATAATCATGTAAAATGTAAATTTCCTTAACACTCTTATTAAAAGGCAGAGATGGTCAGATTGGATTAAAAAAAAAAAAAAAAAGACACACTGTATGCTCCCTACAAGAAATACATTTAAATAAATATAGAGACACAAATAGGTTAAATGTAAAAAAGATGGCACATTTTTATTATGCTAACACTAGTCAAAAGAAATCTATGGAGGGTGGGAGGGAGGGAGACGCAAGAGGGAAGAGATATGGGAACATATGTATATGTATAACTGATTCACTTTGTTATAAAGCAGAAACTAACACACCATTGTAAAGCAATTATACCCCAATAAAGATGTTAAAAAAAAAAAAGAAAGAAAAAAAAAAGAAATCTATGTAGCTCTGTGTAGAACATTACCAGTGATGGAGGTCATGTCAATAATAAAGTGATCAATCAAGAGGACATACCTATCCCAAATGTTTATGGGCCTAGTAACAGCTTTAAAACTCATGGAATAGAAACTGATAGAACTGCAAGGAGAAATGGATAAATCCACAATTACTGTCTGAGATTTGAATACCCCCTCATTAATTGATAGAATCAATAGAAAAAAGGGCAAGAATAGAATAGACTTAAGCAAAACTATAACCAAGTTGACCTGATTAATGTTTATGGAACACTCCACACCCAATAACAGTAGAATATACATTCTCATGAACACATGCACAACGTATCAGGATATGACATATTCTGGACCATATAAGTCTCAGTTTAAAAGTATTCTAGTCAAAGTATTAGTATCTCTGATATTAATAGAATAAGTCAATTACAAAAGGATCCCTAGAAAATCCTCAAATGTTTGGAAACAACATGTTTCTAAATCACCCAATAACTTAAAAAAGGGGGGTGGATTATAAAACATTTTGAAATGAATGAAAATGAAAACAACATAACAATATGATATGCTGCTAAAGAAGTACTTGGGGATGCTAAACATGTTAAAAAACAAGAAAGGTTTCAAATCAGTGACCTCAGCCTCCTGCCTAAGAGGCTAGAAAAAGAAAAATTAAAACCAAAATAAGCAGAATAAAGGAAATAAAGACCAAAGCAGATTCAATAAAATATAAAAAACAACTAGAAAAAATGAAATTAAAAAATCAGTTCTTTGAGAAGATCAATAAAATTGATATATTTTTAGTAAAACTGATCAGAGAAGAGGGAGGACACAAATTACCAATATCAGGAATGAGAGGTGATGTAACTGCAGATTGTACTGATAGTAAAAGGATGATAAGGGAATATTATGAACAACTTTATGCCAATAGATTTGACAGCATAGATGAAATGGACAAATTCCTTAGAAGTCACAAATTACCAAAGCTCATTTAAGAAGAAATAGATAACCCAACAGCTCTATATTTATTAAATTGATATTGTAGTTTAAAACCTTAGAGAAAGGTTTCTTTCTTTCAGAAAACTCCAGGCCAGTTGGCTTCACTACTATATGTTACCAAACATTCAGGACAAAAGTAATACCAATTCTACACAAACTCTTCCGGAGAACTGAAGAGGATGGACTGTTTCCCAACTCGTTCTGTGAGGTGAACATTATCCAAATATTGAAACTTGAAGAAGACAATAATAGAAAACTAAAGACCAATATATTTAATGAACAAAATTACAAAAATTCTAAACAAAATTTTAGCAAAGCAAATCCAACATTATGTAAAAAGAATGATGCATCATGACCAAATGGCATTTACCCCAAGAATGCAGGGTTGGTTCAGCATTTGAAAGCAAACAATGAAATTCATTATATTAACAACTGTAAAAGAAAAATAATATGATGAATAGATTGGAAGGAAATTTACTCAATCTGATTAAGGGCATCTACAAAAAAGTACAAGTAACATGATAATGGTGAAAATCTGAATGTTTTTCTGCTAAGAGTGGGAATAAGAAATGTCTCCTTTTACCATGTCTATTCAGTGTTGTACTGGAGGTTCTTATTAAGAAATGAAAGAAATGAAAATCACCAAGATTGAGAAGAAGATATATAACTTTTTATTTGCAGAAAATATGATCATCTACTCAGAAAGTCAGTGTAATCTACAGAAAAAAAAATGCTGCTAGAAATGTTTACCAAAGTTACAGGATATAACATCAATATGCAAAAGTAAATTACATTTCTATGTACTAGCAACAAATGAAATTGAAAGTTAAAAGTAGTATTCACAAATGCTTTTAAAAATCTGAAGTACTTAGGGATAAATCTAACAAAAGATATGAAAGACCTGTACACTGAAAACTATACAAAAATGGCTAAAAGAAATTAAAGACCTAAATAAATGAAGAGATATACCATATTCATGATTCAGAAGACAGTTCTCCCCAAAGTAAGCTATAGATTAATCCCAATCATAATATTATAATATCAACACAATCCCAATCATAATATCAACAGCCAGTTTTTTGTAGAAACTGACTTTAAAATTCATATGGAAATGCAAAGGACCTAGAATTGCCAAAAGTGACCTTGTAAAAGAATAAAATTGGAACACTCACAGTACCTGATTTCAAGATTTGTAAATAAAGCTACAGAAATCAAGACAGTGTGGTAGTGGCCTAAAGATAGACAAATAGACCAATAAAATAGAATAGATAGTTTGTAAGTAGACTCACACTTATGTGGAAAATTGAATTTTGATAAAGATACAAAAGCAACTCAGAGAAAGAATAATCTTCAATAAACTATGCTGTAACAATTGAACACATGCCCCAAAAAACCCCACTTTCAATTCATACCTCATGCTATACAAAAATTAGTTTAAAATGTGTCATAAACCTAAATATAAAACTTAGAACTATAAACCTCCTATAAGAAAACAGAAGAAACTGTGTGACCTTGGATTACCCAAAGTTGTGTCAGATATGACACCAAAAACAATCCATAAAAGAACAAATTGATAAATAGGAATTTATCAAAATTAAGATACTTCTGCTCTTCAAAAGACACTTAATATTTTCATTAAGGGGGCCAATACTATTTAATGGGGAAAGGATAATCAAATGATGCTAGGACAACTGAATATTGACATGCAAAAGAATTAAATTTGACTACTACCTCACACCATATAAAAAAATTACTCAGAATGGATCACCGACCTAAATGTAAGAGCTAAAACTATAAAACTTTTAGAAGAAAACATAGGAGTAAACCTTGAGGTAATAGTTTATTAGATATGGCACAAAAATCACATGACAAAGAAAAAATTGATAATTTACATCAAAATTTAAAAATTTTGTGCTTCAAAAAGTACCATCAAAAAAGAAAAAGAAAAAAGGACAACCCACAGACTAGGAGAAACATCTTTGCAAATCACATACTGATTAAGGACTTGTATCCAGAATATATAAATTACTCTAAAAACTCAACCTTAAAAAAAACTACTCAATAAAAAAGGGAGGGGAGAGCAAAGATTTGAACAGCTAATTCATCAAGATATACAGATGGCATATAAGCACATGAAAAAATCATCATCAACAGTCATTAGGGAAATAAAAATTAAAACTCTAGTGAGATACCACCATACACATATCAGAACGATTAAAATTAAAAACACTGACTATGTCAAGTATTGGTAACATCTGGAGAGACTGGAACTCTCATGCTGCTGATGGCAATGTAAACTGATAAAAACCATTTAGAAAACAGTTTTATGATTTATATGAAACTGTAGTAAAAGAAAACTACCATATTGTGGCAGAAAGCAGATAGTAATTGCTTGCGGATGAGAAGATCAGAGAAGAATGGATGAAAGGGATTACAAAGAGAATTTGGGGGGATGATGAATATGTTTACTATTTGATTTTGGTGACCTTGTCATGACTGTATATGTATTATACTTCAAAACTGATTAAATTATACAATTTAAGTACGTGCAATTTACTGTATGCCAATTATACTTCAAAGCTGTTTATTAAAAATAAAATTAGTTGTATTTGTACACTCATGTTCGTAGCAGTATTATTCACAATAGCTAAAACATGGAAGTAACCCAGGTGTCCATCAGTGGGTGAATGGATAAGCAAAATGTGCTATATACATACAATGGAGTATTATCCAGCCTCAAAAAGCAAGGCAATTCTGACATATGCTTCAACATGAATGATCCTGAAGATCGTTATGCTAAGTGAAACAAGTCACACAAAGACAAATACTGTATGATTCCGTTTATATGAAATACTTAGATTAGTTAAAATCATAGAGACAGCCCTGATTGCAAACTATACTATAAAGCTACAGTAATCAAAACAGTGTGATACTGACACAGAAACAGACACAAAGATCATTGGAACAGAACAGAGAACCCCAAAATAAACCCACACTTATATGGTCAATCTACAACAAAGGAGGTAAGAATAGACAATGAGGAAAAGACAATGTCTTTAATAAATGGTATTGGGAAAACTGGACAGCTACATGCAAAAGAATCAAACTGGACTACTTCCTCACACCGTATACAAAAATAAACTCAAAATGGATTAAAGACTTAAATGTAAGGCCTGAAATAATAGAACTCCTAAAAGAAAACATAGGCAGTACACCCTTTGACATTAGTCTTAGCAATATTTTCTTTTGATATGTCTCTGCAAACAAAGGAAACAAAACCAAAGTAAACAAATGGGACTACATCAAACTAAAAAGCTTTTGCACAGTGAAGGAAGCTATCAACATAATGAAAAGTCAGCCTACTGAAGTAGAGAAGATATTTGTAAACAATATATCTGATAAGGGATTAATATCCAAAATATATAAAGAACTCATACATTCAACATCAAAAAAACAAAGGACCTGATTTTAAAAATGGGTGGAGGACCTGAATAGACATTTTTCCAAAGAAGATATATAGATGGCCAAGGGACACATGAAAAGATGCTCAACATCATTAATCATCAGAGAAGCGCAAATCAAAACCACAAAAAATCAAAAACCACAAAACCACAAAACCACCTCACACCTGTCAGAATGGCAGACATCAAAAAGACCACAAATAGCAAATGTTGGCAAGGATGTGGAGAAAAGGGAACCCTCATGCACTATGGGTGGGAATGTAAATTGGTGTAGCCACTATGAAAAACAGTATGGAGATTCCCTAAAAAATGAAAAATAGAACTACCACACAATTTGGCAATTTCACTCCTGGGTGTTTATTGGAAGAAAATGAAAACACTAATTCAAAAAAGTATAGGCACTCCAATGTTCACTGCAGTATTTTTTTTACAATAGTCTAGATATGGGAGCAACCTAACTGCCCATCAATGCATGAACAGGTAAAGACAATGTGGTATCTCTCTCTCTCTATATATATATATATATATTCCACTGTGTGTATATATGTGTATACACTCACACATATATATACGCACACACACACACGATGTAATATTACTCAGCCCACAAAAAATGAAATTTTGCCATTTGGGCCAACATGTATGGATCTGTGGAATATTGTGCTAAGTAAAATAAGTCAGACAGAGAAAAATATATTGAACTTTTCACTCATGTGTGATTCCACATCCAATATAAAAACCAAAACAAACAAAAACAGCACATAGATACAGAAAACAAACAGGTCTTTGCCAGAAGAAAGAAGGGTGAGGGGGTGAGTGAAACAGGTGAAGGGGAATAGGAGGTACAAATTTCCAGTTATGTAATAAATAAGTCACGGGGATGTAATACACAGCATAAGGAATATGGTCACTAATATTGTAGTAAGTTTGTATGGGGACACCTGGTTACTAGACTTATCATTGTGATCATAATGTATGCAGATGTCAAATCATTATGTAACTAACATAACTGAAACTAACATAAAATGGTCTGTCAACTATATTTCAATTTTTAACAAAACAATAGAGACAGAAAGTAGAATGGTGGTTGTCAAGGACTGGGAGTAGGAAGGAATGGGTAGTTATTGTTTAATGGGTTTAGAGTTGCAGTTTTACAAGATGATAAAAGTTCTGGAGATGGCTGGTAGTTATGATGGGAAAACAGCTATTTTGAGTTGTTGCCTGGTCATTTAACGGTATGACGACTCTGCTCACATCCAGAGTCTGGATATTTAGATAAGGACCTGAGCTTAGAATTCTTACCACAAGTTCCCAGTTTGCTTTCCCCTGGGCACCTTTTAAAATAACCACTTAGAGTTGATCCAGCAAAAAGTTAGTGACCTCCACCCCCACCACCTTATAGTAATGTTGCTTGCTACCCTGCTCTCTTATCTCCTGCCCACTCGTGACCGGGGGACAGAGGACTTCCCTTTCCCTGGCTCTTTGCACCCTGCCGCCCTTTTTCTGGGATCTGTAAGTAATAAATCTTGTGACCTTACTTCCTTTGTGTGAGTGTATTGAAACTGAGCCTTCAGTCAAAGGACCCTGGGATTTTTACTTCCCAAAAGTGGGAGCTGGGATGCTGAGTGAGCCGCCTGCCAACCCTGTGTGGGTGGCTTGTGTCTTCTTCATTCAGGTCATAATCTGCATATCCTTAATTGGCTGCACAGCATTACGAATGCATTTTATACCACTGAACTTACCACTTAAAATGGTTAAGATGATAGATTTTAAGTTATGTGTAATTTACTGCAATAAAAAAGTGGAAATAAGTAAATAAAATTAGTTGCGATGTAGAATCTGAAGCCAAATCAATTAATTTTCTATACTCTGGTATATTAAAATCAATTGGTCTATATTGTACTTTAAAGAGATCTTTTATACATGTGTAGTATATCATCACACAATGGTCACTTGGAAAACACTGGTTCACTGAGGTATGCTGATCATCAAAATGCTGACATGTCATATACAACCACCTTTCTGTACTATTGCCACTAATCTCAGGAAGTATCTTCCATGTGTCAAAAAGCTGTCAAACTCATGGTGACTGATAACAAGTTTTCCAAGATCCTAAATTTTGTTTGAAAGCTTGAATTTTATCATTGACAACAAAAATAATGTCCATTGTTTTCCTTGAAGTAGCAGGCTACCTTTTTCTTTTTCGAGACAGTGTCTGCTAAATACCTAAATCTGAATAACCATACTTTGTCATTCATCCAAGTGAAAATGGTATTCCCTGTAAAAAATAAACTCATCCAGTTTGTACCACTGATTGAGGCAACATTACAGACGGGTATGTGGCCACAAGGCTTCTTGTATACTTCCCATTTGGTCTCCCAGAATGTTAAAAAGGCATACACTCAAGAGTTGAAATTTTATAAAATTGATAATTATTGCTTCATTGCAGGCAATTAAGTGAAATGCCTTTTGTTTTGTCTTTAACTGCAGGTGTATGGCAGTGACAAATACAATGAGCACTAGTACATTTTGTGGCTCCTCTTTTGATATTTACTACAGTGCTAGTAGTTTTACCCACCTTTGCTTTCAAACCCCTAGTGTAAATACAAACACAGTGAAAAAGGAAATAATGTCTTACTACTATTATGAAAACAGTTTTGACTTCACATACACTCTGAAAAAAATCTCTTGAGGACTCCATGGGATCTGAAGACCACATTTTTTTTTTTAACATCTTTATTGGAGTATAATTGCTTTACAATGGTGTGTTAGTTTCTGCTTTACAACAAAATGAATCAGTTATATATATATGTATGTTCCCATATCTCTTCCCTCTTGCGTCTCCCTCCCTCCCACCCTCCCTATCCCAACGCTCCAGGCGGTCACAAAGCACCGAGCTGATCTCCCTGTGCTATGCGGCTGCTTCCCACTAGCTATCTACCTTACATTTG
This sequence comes from Orcinus orca, assembly GCF_937001465.1. Taxonomy (NCBI): domain Eukaryota; kingdom Metazoa; phylum Chordata; class Mammalia; order Artiodactyla; family Delphinidae; genus Orcinus; species Orcinus orca. The sequence goes on from NC_064571.1 coordinate 34,833,204, forward strand.
GTAGTGTATATATGTCCATGCCTCTCTCTCGCTTTGTCACACCTTCCCCTTCCCCCTCCCCATATCCTCAAGTCCATTCTCTAGTAGGTCTGTGTCTTTATTCCTGTGAAGACCACATTTTGAGAACCATTGCTACAGAGTATACCATGCCCCAAAATTAGAAGCAACAGACCAGAATTCCATTCGGCAATATGATTAAGGATTAATGGTTCTAGGAGGTGGGGGGAGTAGACAAATATCTATTATATTATACTTTATGGAAACATTAAAAATATATACACATAATATATATTTAAAAGAACATTAAAGTATACATATCAAACACATTAGAGAGGCTACTGTGGGGTTGAGAAGCATTGTTTTCAGCAACAGCAACTGCTAGGTCAATTTTTATGTTTTTTAACGTCTCAGGCCAATTTTGGGTTTTTGCATTACTGTCTAAGGAGTATTGAAATAGTTGCAGTAGTTCCTAAATATTGATGAAAATCTGGCAATGGAAAGGAACACTTAAGAACAAAAAAAAGGAAGAGTTAAGAAATGAGCTATGGGAATATGAGTCAAAATGCAAAATTCTAACTACATACTTATTTTCTTCCTCTCCTCTTGGGTAGTACCAGTAATGAAATCTAATGTTTTTTATTCTTTCTGTTGTTGATGTTACATGTTTTCAAATATGAGAGACGTTGTGCTCAGTTCATTCTTTTGAGTACAGCCCCAGAGTCTATTGCTTTAGAGCATCCACCCAATCTTCCTTTTTGAGGAGAAATTTTTTTGTCTATTAACAGCTTATCTGAACTGTCATTCTTTGTCACATAATGAGAGCCCGAGTGGCAGAACTCTAGAACTCTGTACTTGATAACGTAGCTTATATTTGGACCAAACTGATTGATGGTGAGTGAAGGATTATTTCTTTTTCTCACTACTGTCATCAATCTGCATTTAGAGAAAGGGAATGCTCAGAGATCCTGGAGGTTCCTAACAGCTAATACGAAGCTTTCAAAGAAGATGCTCTTTATAACTACCTGATGATTGAAGAAATCCTTACCTCTAATCCTTTCTCTAGTAAGAAGTCTTACTCCACAATTGTTACCCATACATAGTTCCATTTTCTAAGATTTTTGCATCTATTTTACTTCCCTGAACCCTCTTGCAATGTTAAGTCCTTCCAGATGGAGCACACCTGGTGGAACTAGCATCAATCATAAATATTAATGTACTAGGTACAGAAGGCAGACTTAGTACACCGGCAGGAGTGGGGAACATTTGAGTAATTACTATTTTTCAGATACTTTTGCTATGTGCTTTGCAAGTTTAATGTCATTTAATTGTCACAACTGCACGGTGGCGTTATTCCCAGGTCAGAGATGAGACAATAGGGACTCAATTTTACTTCCTGAGCTATACTCAGTTTTAAGACCAGTTCAGGTTGACTCCAGATCTCATGCTCCATCCACAGTAATTATTTTCTACCTCATATTTTCCACAGTCACCATTATTATTCTTTTAATATTTATCCATTCTTTTGCTGTGATTTGTTTATGGTGTTGGACAGGCCTTCTACTTTTTTTCAATACAACCAGACTATTATATAAAAGGATGAAAATTTTAAATGTTTAATAGAAAACATTTCCTTCTTTGGTATGAAAAAGTTAGTAGTATATTCTAAATGCAAATACAGACAACATTGTTTAAGTGCTAAAGGTATCCTGGACCATTTATTACATCTCCAAGTCTGGGAATACTCTCTGTCGGACAGAGTGAAACAGATGGACAAAACTCCTTGACACTGTTTAGTTACCTCAGATTTCTTTGTGGTTCAGTGTTAATTTTAGCTCCCAAAAGACATGCAAGGAATAAAAAATTCTAAGGGAGGAATAATTAAAATGAGGTTTAAAATAGGCTGTTTTCATTTGACAAGACATTTAAGAATATTTAAAAATAAAACTCTTAAAAATACCACCTAATTACTTGCCTGACTCCCTAGCATTATAGTTGTTTTTGTTTTCATTAAGCAGTATTTAAAATACATTCAGGGAAAGGAAATAAGGGACCTAGTAAATATGTGAAGTATTTGAGTAAAGTATATTAAATTTAGAGAAAAATATGCATTTTAATATGCATTTTACAGCTTTAAGATAATGAGACATGCAAATCATTGCCTCTATATCCCAATACTCACAGAAGGAAATTTAAGCCCTGGGGCCACTAGTGCTTTAAACTCCTGGGAAGAGAAACTCCACATCTCTAAGCAGTAATTATTACCAAAACTGTTGAAATGTCATTTCTAGTAGTTGGCAATGGTTTGTTCAGAAAGAGAACCATAGTTCTAGGCTCTCTAGACAGTTTCAGCACTTGTGAATATATCCTTTATTGATGAGCTTGTTCAAATAATTCAAGCTCTTAATCCTCTGCTTTAAATTTCAATTGGCAATGATATTTTTCCACAATGTGTGGTAGTGCACTTAAAAACACAAAAGATTTATGTTAATAATTACATCTTTGAATTAGTTCTGCCATTGCACTTTTTGTGTTATCAGTGGCATAGAAAAAAAATACATTTTTGAGGGGTGGAATGCTGCAGCAGTATAGCTTACTTTTATTTGTAACAAGATGTTTGTAGAGAAAAAAAATTTCAGGTAGAAGCAATCGACTAGTTACTTAACTATTTCCAAGTATTTTAAAATCAAAATTAAATAGATAAAATATTTACTGATTTTTTAATGTCTTAAATTTTATTTTTGTGAATTGTCAGCTATACATGAAACAAAATCTTTTTTTTTTATTATTTCTGCTTCCATTACTGACTTATTCTGTTTTCTTAGGCATACCCTTAGTATTTTCCTGCCTCAGAGTTCTGATATACACAAAGGGAATTATATTTATTATTCACTTAATTAGTACTTTCATTTGTACCTCACATTGCAGGGTCAATTTTTAAAACAGCTAATTGCTAACACTAATTGGGCACTGGCATATGCACTTTACATGTATTATTTCATTTAATTCAGTGAAGAAGGTATTGTCACATTTTTTAGATAAGGAAATACATAAACATAAGGAAACATGAAGTGGTTAACTAGTTCAAGATCACATAGCTTACACATGAGAGAGCCAGAATTGGAACCAGTCTGGCACAAATGTTCACTGTCTTAACCACTATTCTATTATTTACAATGGAAAATGTGACATCCACATCTTATATATAAGAAAATTGAGACTCAAATGAGGTTAAGTGACTCAGTCAAGGTTGTATTCAAGGCTAGAATCAGTACTAGAACCCAGACCTTCCCAATATCATCCTACTTAATTTTGTACTAGATCATGCTGTTGGTCTGAACCTCTTTTCTATTTAGAGTTAAGAAATTAAAAAATTGCTTATACATCTATAATATTCTCAAATCTTCACCTGCTCAAGAGTCTATTTTTAAATATATTTGATTAAAATATGCAATAAATAATATAAATAATTTGGCTGTATTCAAAAGCCTGAAATATAACTTCCATGTTCCAAAATGCTATCTAAAATATTTTATGGATTTACTTTTACTCTTGATTTTATATTTTAAATAATTATGTTACTTTTAGGGCTTCCCTGGTGGTGCAGTGGTTGAGAGTCCGCCTGCCGATGCAGGGGACACGGGCTCGTGCCCTGGTCCGGGAAGATTCCACATGCCGCAGAGTGGCTGGGCCCGTGAGCCATGGCCGCTGAGCCTGCGCGTCCTGAGCCTGTGCTCCGCAACGGGAGAGGCCACAACAGTGAGAGGGCCGCGTACCGCAAAAAAAAAAAAAAATTATGTTACTTTTAGTAAACCCATGACTAAAATTTTTTCCTCAGTTTTTGACAGCAATTCTATTGGCATACTTTTTTCAATAAAGTTTCCTATCACTGCCTAAAATTGTTCATAAATATGTAATAAAAACTCAAGACAACAAAATGTTTTCAGAATTATATTTTAGCATTATTTATTTTTAAAATCAACAAACATTAAGAACTTTGTGTTCTTATTTGGGGTGTTTTGAATTTGATCTTCGGCAGTTTGACTATGATATCTCTAGGCTTGATTTTACTCATATTTATCTTGTTTCAGATTCACTGAGGTGCTTGGATAGTAAATTTTTGTCTTTCAGCAAATTTGGAAAATTTTCGCTCATTACTTCTTTATATTTTTTTCTTCCTCATCCTCTTTCTCTCTTTTTCTTCTGGAACTCCATTTACCCTTTTGATACTGTACTACAAGTACTTGAGGCTCTATACTTTATTTCCACCTTTTTTCCTCTCTCTTCTTCAGATTGAATATTTTTTATTGATCTGTCTTCAAGTTAACTGAATATTTTTACTGTTATCTTCATGTAGCTATTTAATCCATCATATAAATTTTTAAAATTGCACTTTTTAGTTCTAAAATTTCCATTTGTTTCTTTTTTTTTAATAATTTCTTTGCTAATTTTCCTATCATTTTATTCACTGCAAGCACATTTTCATTTATATATTTGAGCATGGTTTTTTTTTTTTTGCGGTACGTGGGCCTCTCACAGTTGTGGCCTCTCCCATTGCGGAGCACAGACTCCAGATGCATGGCTCATGGGCCTAGCCGCTCCGCAACATGTGGGATCTTCCCGGACCGGGGTATGGACCCGTGTCCCCTGCATTGGCAGGTGGACTCTCAACCACTGCGCCACCAGGGAAGCCACTGCGCCACCAGGGAAGCCCCATTGAGCATGGTTTTAATAGCCACTTTAAAACCCTTGTTTGATTATGGTAACATACTGACCATCTTACAATTGGTCCCTGTGGATTATCTTTTCTCTGGAGATTAAGATACATTTCCTGGCTCTTCATATGTCAAATAATTTTGGATTGTATCCTAGAAAGTGTGTTGGTTATGTTGCAGAGACTCTGAATTTGGTTATATTCCTCTGAATAGTCTTGATGTTTTTGTTTTAGCAGCCAGTTTGGTTAGACTCAGACAGCAACCTCTGCCTTGCCTGTGGTGGGTTGCAGCTCAGGTCTGTCTCAATTTACACTCCTTCCAATCAGCTGAGCACATGTGTGCTTCCAGGGACAGCCAGAGATTTGAGCAGAGTTTATATACAGAATTTTGGATTTGCCCTATCTGGCTCCCTCCTTTCTGATATTCTCTTTCTGGCACCTATGCTTACCTTGTCTCCTTCCCTTGGTTCCTCTCTACAGGAAAATAGCAGACTTTTTTAGCCACTTTTCACTGTGCCACAACTGTGTTTGACTTCAGAGTGAAGTCTCAAATAGAGAAAATTCATCTTCTGAAGATTATTGCCTCCAATTCTTAGTTTCCCTCTAAAATCTCTCTGCTTTTGTCAACTCAACTCTTTAGAACTTGTAGGTGGTTGAACTTTTAATTTTGTCCAGAGTTTTTAGTTGTTACCTAATGGGGGGTAAGGAGAGGATCTGTTTGATAAAAACTTTCTTTATATTAGAGGAAGAACTGCCAATTTTATTTATTTTGAATAGAAAGCAATAGTATAGAGATTTTGCTCATTAGAAGCTCTCAATCTGGGCATAAATGTGTCATATTTCACAAGACCCAAAACTACACCAAACATCTAGATACAGAAATCCATATTTTAACATCTAAACTAGCTAGGAGACCCAAGTTCTTCTCCTATTCTTGTCATTACCTAATTGCCTAAATAAATTTCTGTGGACATCTGTTTATTCACTATGAAAACAAAGAGTTTATATTAGATATCTAAGATATGCTCAAGGTTCTATGATTCTAAAAGAAGTAGGTTCATTTGAGGCCTTATGTTTATGTGTTACTATTTCTAATATATTTTGAAAATTATAGTGCTTCAATTCAATACCAAAATTTTAATTAGAAGGTTTTAATTATATAACTTCATATAATAGATGGTTCCTGGAAAGATTATATAAATTAATATCAAATAATATTACTAGTACATAATGGATGACTGTAATTTATAGGAATTGTATGGATTATTTTTTTGTAAAGATCATTTTTGTTAAAATAATCACCTCCTAATTTAGCTTTTGTTTAAATGTAAATTCCCACAAAAAGACTGGTTACTGACACCTGCTTTATGTTAGAAATTTCCAAATAATTTATTGCCATGATTTGAGGTACCAATAACCTGTAAGCTTTGTTGTATAGAATTATTGGCTTTTACCAACAGATTATTTCTGTTGAATAAAGTACCTGTATAATATTAATTAATATGTATATAAAAAAATCTTTAAAATTTTAAAACATTTTCAGTCTTTTACTTAGCTAAAAATAGTTTATATAGACATTGCTAATCATTTAAAATACATTTTAAATTAAATTATGACTTATTTCATTATTGCTTAATTTATTAATATTTTGTTATGCTCTCATTTTCAAATCTATGCTGACTTTACAATTTCTTGCTATGAGCAAAGTAGTCACTGATTTACTTCAATGTAATATAAATTCCCTCTTTATACAAATTCAGTCCATTTCAATATGTAGACTTTTATTTATCTCACAGTGGAGGTTTTTGTTTTGTTGCTCTCAACTACTCCAATATGTTATCAAATTTGGCTTCTTTTCTTTTTTCAGCGAGTAAATAAAAAGTTCTTTTAGTGTCAAGATAGTTGTAGCAGGGTATGGTAACTGTTAGAATTTTTTTTTTTTTTTTTTTTTGTGTGTGTGGTACGTGGGCCTCTCACTGTTGTGGCCTCTCCCGTTGCGGAGCACAGGCTCCGGACGCACAGGCTCAGCAGCCATGGCTCACGGGCCTAGCTGCTCCGCGGCATGTGGGATCTTCCTGGACCGGGGCACGAACCCGCGTCCCCTGCATCGGCAGGTGGACTCTCAACCACTGCGCCACCAGGGAAGCCCTAGAAATATTTTTTTATGTGTCTTTTTTGTAATTTGTTTGTTATATATAATCTTGTTTGGGTTATATTCATTGTTTTAACACCACCTATGATTAGTCCCTTAATTTTTTTTTCTCATAAATCATCTAAGAAATACATGTGAAAGCTGAAGTCCTAAAAATTTAACAATCAACTTTAAAAGAGGTTTTGTTTCCAAACTTTAGAATTATCTAAACCTATTAAGATTGGCACATTCAGTTTTCCACTCAATTTTGTAAAATATGGGCACAATATTTTAAAATATCCAAATAACTGCACAAACGCCATTTTATAAGGATGGTAATGCTAAGAAAACAGTACAGTAGGCTTTTATAAGGTGCGTAAATTTAATTCTAATGAATGTGGCATACAAAAAGCGGTATAAGGACTATTGATATGTGGTCTTTCAAATTTTAGGTTTATAGCTGTATTCTGCAAGTAGGTTTGTTTCCAAAATAGTTGAAAATAGTTTAATGAAATTAACCATTTTACCCTATTATGTAAACTCTCTTAGTCTATTCATGCTTTAGGTATAGCTTGATCCAAGTGCTTAAATGATGTCTTGTGGTCAGTCTGTCACTCTACCTCTATCTCTGTGTTCCTCTCTGTGTTCCTATCTGTTGACTTCACCTTCAGCCAAGCTCTCTCTACATAGTAAGAAAAATGGATCCTAACATTTCTACTTTTACATGCCTTTTCATCTCAACCTCTAGGAGGAGACCCCCCCCCAACACAATTTCCATCTCAATCACAGAACAGGAGCTCTGGTTATCCCTGCTTGGTCACATGCAAACTTTGGGGTAGGGAAGTGGCCCCTTATTGACAACCCTACCGGAATCATGTGACATACAAGAGGGACAATTTCCAAAACGGAGAAATGTGGGGCAGACAGGAAAGTAATTTTTTCTTGAGTCGGCCCTTGTCCATCCCCCTAAAATGTTGTTTATCATTATTGTAGACTTACTGTCCTTTGTTTTGTGAGATAGCAAGAAATAATACAGTTCCTTTCAACACTAGGCAACTATATAATGTTGCAAACACATTTGCCTCTTTTTAAAATGTTGGATGTAGTATTTATATTTGAGAGAAGACAGAATACTGCTGATGAAAGGGGTGGATTACTTTAGGAAAGTACTATTGAGATCTCACATAACTCTCATATTTTTTATTCCAAGTTGGGTATATTCCACATCAAAGAGAGCCAAATACTTTAAGCAAGTTATGGGATATAACATAGGAACAGTAATATGTGTCTGGAAAAAGCTCTAAAATTGATGAGTTAAGCTTAAAATAACAACAAATAATCAATTCAAATGGTATCATATGACATACAGAAAATATTTAAATGTGCCCACAAATTTCCCAATGAATGTTTACATATAGAACATATAAATTTTTCCTGCCATGTCAACCTTGGTTATCCATCTATATACCTTTCATTTCTCTGATGCTGGGCTCCTGATCAAGCTTCTACTCCTGCACTGTGTCTGGAACTATAAATGCATGAGTCATAATACTACTTTGTGAAACAAGTTGAAAAAGTCAATCTAAAAGCTTAACCACAGAAATCATGGGTTTGAAACATATCCATCAATTAGGTAAAGAGGACAAACTAAATATTGTTCTTCTTTAGGTAACCATGTTAAAGAGGGAATTTGTGAGCAAAATTCTCCAAAGACCTACAGATAAGGTTTACCCAATATTGAAAATGTTTCTCCAAATAATTAAAGATTATTTAATATTAGAATCTTATTAGAATTGTTAACTAAGTGATTTAAAATAGACTTTTAATTATTCTAGAGAGTAAAAAGCTGCCTAATCAACCCATATAGTCATGAGAGATGATAAATGTTTTTATTTTAAGTCCATAATTTTTAGGTGTGTGTTGTATACATCAATAGATAACCAAAACAATTGATAAGTTCTTTTCATTCTTTACAAATTTGATTTCTCTCATTTATGTATTTTTATTTGTAATGTCTAGTAACTGCAAGAGAACTGTTGAATAACTGTGGTCATTGTGGGTATCCTATCTTGTGTTTTTTGCTGAATATGTCTCAGGGCTTTAGAATGAGCTACATATCCTGCTAATAGTTTTTATTATATTTATCCTATTATTTACCTCATTTTTTTAAAAATCAAGGATTTCTGGGATTTTAAAGAATGTTTTATTATCATCATTAATGGAGACGACTATGGTGGACACTACTTGATATCCTCCAATATCTATTCTCCCTTTCTTTGTTTATTAATAAAATTTCTAATTTTAGTTACAAAATTGGGGTCCATAAACTTCCCAACACTAGGGTGCCACTATATCGTTTCTGCACTGTTTACACTCAATCTATTTCAGTAGAGAGAAGTAAAATTTTATTTTGTTTAAGCTACTGTTACTTGGAGTGTTTTTACAGCAAGTAAGCTTGTTGCCTAATTAAGAAAATGACTATGTGAGTTTTGTCTCTTGTTTTTCTGGTTTCAATTTTATATTTATATTGTTAGGTTTCCTCATACTAAGCCATCCTTGCAGTACTAGAATAATCCAACCCACTCAGTCATATCCTTGTACTGTTCTTGGAATGTGCTGACAGATTCTATGTGCTAATATTTTGTTCGGGATTTTTTTAGAGACATTGGTTTTCTTTCTTTTGTATGTGACATCTATTTTATACATTGGTATCAATGACATGGCCACATTATAAAAAGGATGTAGAATACTTCCTTCTTTTACTATCCAGCCCAATACAAGCAGCTATCAATAGCAGAAAAGAGTAAATGTAATATGCCATGGTAGTTAGACTTGACCACAGTATTATTCTTTAGTCTCTAAGTGGTAGATTTCAACTTAATATCACTATGAGCCATCCCTTGTGTTTAAGGTATAATCCATAGGGATTAGTTCCTTGACTGCATTAATATTTAAGAATTAAAACTGTATCAGCAAGAGAGGAATGAGAAAACATTCCAGGAAAAGCAGTAACATCGCACATATACTACACACACGCGCGTGCACACGCATGCTTACTTGTGTTACTGCTCCAGGCAATGTCGGGAGAGATGGTTTTTCTGTTTAGGCTGATGTTTTCTGGATTTTTTTTTTGACCCTTGTAAGAAAACCAGTAATAAGTTTATTTTAAGACCAGAAAATCAGATGTTTTCCTGGTGGTAAAGGCCAAAAAAAATTACTGTTATATAGCCCGTAGATTGTTTCTTTCATTCAAATCAAAAGAACTAGCCTGTGTTTGAAGATCTTAATTTAATTAAGACTACACAGAACATATTTAAAGTTGTGAAAACATTTGCTATTAATATGATAAATAATTTTTCTTAATATAATGTTCATTTACAGAGAAAGAGATTGTATAATTTTCAAGATTTAAAAGTGGATTATTTGTGTTGATATCTTTTTAAGCTTAGGGTTCACTTGATACAATCACAAGAAGAAAGCCTTCAATTTACACATGCTTTAAGAATAGTTAACAGCTAATCTACAAATAATCAATTAAGACACCTTTATTTTTGTCTAGTTCTCCACAATATATTTTTTTAATGTTTCCATGGAAAGTTTTCCAAATTTTACTTTATCTTTTCTCTTCTCTGGAGTTATATTTAATAATCTAAGAATACCACTGGAAAATGAGCATGGTTGGGCTTCCCTGGTGGCGCAGTGGTTGAGAGTCCGTCTGCCGATGCAGGGGACACAGGTTCGTTCCCCGGTCCATGAAGATCCCACATGATGTGGAGCGCCTGGACCTGTGAGCCGTGGCCGCTGGGCCTGCACGTCCGGAGCCTGTGCTTCACAACGGGAGAGGCCACAACAGTGAGAGGCCCGCGTACCGCCAAAAAAAAAAAAAAAAAAAAAAAACGAGGATGGTTGACTTCACATCTCAGAAGCATTAGATAATCTTGATCTTTTTGAGGGGCTTCCCCTTTTACAGGTATCCCCTGGGTTTTGTAGGAGGGAAAACTTGTGCTTTTCCAGTGTGACATGGAGAAAGTTGCTCGTGACTGTTAGGACTAGATCTCCACAGGATGTCAGGTGGGGTGGGGGGGAATCACTCATTCAAGTTGAGGAAGTAGTAGTAGGATGACGTAGTAGGATGATGTAGTAGTAGGTAGTGGGATTCAGTGAAGGTAATCTCAGACGTCAAAGGTCATACCCACACATTCTAATTACTACTGAAATTGTGTTTGGAAAATTTCGTTCTTCCCCTTTACCCATGCACATGAAAGTGTAGGGCCCCTGGAGAGATGGCTGTGCAGACTTGATCTAGTAAGGTGGAGAAGAACAGAGTAGAGGCTGGTTTTGTGCTGCTGCCATCTTGGACCCACTGTAGTCAGGGCAGAGACACAACTTGCCTCTGTTTCTGCTTACACACAGAACATGTCCTTCTAAATGTAGAGGGACCATTTAATTTAACACTCAAACTAGGACACCTCTCATAGTGAAAAGGGATACTATGAACAATTTCAGCTGAAAACAGGAGTATACTAAGGATATTTGGTTAATGGATTAATGACGAATGTTGAAGAATGAATGGACACCATCCACGTTTTTATTAATGGGTCTCAAAAGCCCTACATCTCCAGACTGAGAAGGAGGTGGTATAGCAAAGCACTGGTTTTGGAGGTACCCAGCAGTTTCACATCCTAGTTTATTGCTTGCTCTATGGGTGATCCTGGGCAAATCCCCTAATTGCTCTCTCAGTTTTCTGGCTGTAAGTGGGAATAATAATCCTTACAACCCAAGGTCATTTTAAGAACTATAAAAATGATGTATGTATAACATTTAGCACGGTGTTTAGCACAGAACAAGGACTCTCTAAATAATTATTATTCTTTGTTATTGTCCCTACTTGACCAGAATCTAAACCTATGTGTAAGAATAACAGTATAGCCACAGTCAAAGTAGAAAAGAGTCTTTTTGGCTTCTTACTTCACACACCCATTGGGCTTCCAAGACAACCCAGCCTGAATTTCAATGACCCTTCAGTAACCTCCTGCTGTGGACCCCCTTCCTGAGCACTGTCCTCTTGCAAATGTGTAGACTGAATATGAGGGCTAGGGCCTGAGCTTCTCAAGTGAGCCTACTGCTTGAATAGATTAGGGCTTATGCAGCCAATGATCCAAATTTCCAATACATTTCCCTGATGCTCTGCAGTATTTGTCTTCTTGGAAGAACACGTTAGCAAGATGGAAGATATTCAGGCTACTTATGAATGTATATATTCCACAGTCCCCTTTATTAATATACAAATGATGGAAAGCACTTTTCTGGGGAAACACAGGAGAGCTGGGACCCTGAAATGTTGAAAACAACATTTCAGGAATTTTGAAAGCCATTATTAAAAATTAATTTATGTAACCATCTACTAAATTATATTAAAAAACAAAGTTAATAAATATTCAGAACTCACCATCGGTAATTATTTAGCTATAATCTATGCTTTTGAGCTTATCTGTACCCATTGTGTCTCTACGGTGGAAACACCATGGTCATTACTGTGATTACTCCTCTTTTCAACTCCACATTCAGTGATGCTACCTCAGCAGCATGAAGTCAGCCATGATGGGAAAACTCACCACATAGAAACTGATAAAACACTACAGATCAAGGCTTGATTTACTGTTTATTGATTGTGTAGATCTTAGAAAGTGATGGAGAAAAACGCAGATTACACTTCAAAGAATGCTTTGACAATAACAAGTAAGGTGTGAATAGCACAAAAAATTGAGGGAATATTCTCCCAGAATTCAAAGAAAATTCTCTGATTGAGTAAATAAGTCACTCAGATCATTGAGAAACTATTGAACTTCTACATAGATCTTCAGTGTTCTATTTTCTCATTAACTTAAAGGAATATATCAACCATCATTCATGTCGGAACTACCTCTTGCTCCTCAATCAAAGCCTTAGGCTGGCTATGAATACAAGAGTTTAACAAAAATCTACAAAAGCATTCTGTGAGATTTAATTAACTATATTGAATTCATGATAAAGAGTATTGTATATTTTATTATTATTTGGAAATTATGTGATATGAAGTATCCTTCATATCAGTAGTAATTTTTCAGAGGGAGCTAGTTGTTAACCATTTACCAGAACACCACTTGCATGGAAAGTTCAGGGCTTGGCCACTGTTGCACTGTTAGTCCATGGAAATGCCAAATCAGTAGGGATTAAAGCTAGAGAAGTGAAGTTTGAAGACTGAAAGCCAAGAGGGTAGAGTGAACAGTGACTTAAACAGGAGGCAGACACATGAAAAGGGACAGAGAACAAGGCAGGATGGGAAACTCGACAGCCAGAAGAGAATGAGATAAGGAATGAGATTGTTTCTGATTTCACTCAGAAAAGGAGACCCCAGACTACTCATTGTTCTGGATACATTCCTAAAGGTACCAAGCTACACAGTGGAGGAGGAGCCTGTGAATTTAGGAGCTTTGGTGAGGTCAAGGTCAAGAGTGAAATTTGGTTAGGTAAGCTTCCAACTCGAGGAAATTGGGGAGAAAAAATTGCCATTTCAGGGTGTAATTTTTTAAGTACAGTAATTATTAAAAACATAGCAAATTCCATTCTGCAACTTTATGTAATATGTCTTGGAGACCCATTCTTAGCGATTAGGCCCTTCGATCCTAACATGCTATCTATTCTCAAGCCTGTTGTTCACATTCATGACATACAATGTTTCATGCATATATTTTTCTGATTTTAAAGGCAATTCATGTTCATTGTAGAAAATTTGGAAGTTATAGAAAAATTAAAAATTTAGTTAATGTCATAATTCAGAGATAACTACTATTAATATTGGACTATTTCCTTGTGGATATAGGTGTATGTATGTGTAATATATATACTGATATAAATACATATATTCACATATATGCATAGTATATATTAGCATATATGGATTGCTTTCATTTGATACTACAGTATATGATGGGCCTTTTCATTTATTCTTAAAATTTTTACTTGTTTATGTTATTGTTTGTATAGAAAGAATGGCAGTCTTTTGTTGTATTTTCTAAAATAATTATGTGTTTCAGTTGCCTTTTAAAGATGACTGTGTTTGTGTTACTGAACTTAGATCCCACTGCTTTCTGCTCAAAAATAAATGAGAGAGAGAGAGAAATGTTGGTAGAAAGGAAAGTTGCTTTTCATCAGAGTGCCAGCAATCTAGGGAGATAGTGGGCTCAGGGTCCCCCCAAAACCATCTCTGAAGATTCTGCTCAGCCATGAAAACTTTTAAAGGGAAAAAGGGAAGTAATCTCAGTTAATCACTGAGATGGGGGGTCAGAGTTGTTGCCACCTGCCACTATGTGCAGGCTTGTGGACTTCTGATTTTTCTTTAGATGTTATCTTGTTCACACAGTTTGTTCAGGAAATTACTGAAGGGGAAGCTAGGGAAGAGATCTGGTTGTCTGTTAATTACTTACTCTTCATTTCTACTACTTTGGTCTATGGAAAGAACCAATACATTAGGCAAGGTATTGTGTGATTGGAAGATTTGAAAGGTGTGCTTGGGGCAGAGAAGAGTTGAGCAGGGGGGTGCCTGATTTAAGGTTAGTGTCTAGACAAAAGGGCCTCCTGCAGAGAGCTCTTTCCTGCCAAAAGCTGTGTATGAATGTGTGTTCTTGCTTTAAAGTTTATTCTAAAAGTTTAGATAGTTAAATTTATTGATATTTTTATTCAGACTTGCTTTCTTTCCTTTATGCTTATAATATCTTTCCACAACTCAAAGACAAAAAGAACCACAAAAACTACCCTTCAGGTATATATATATATAATGTGTATATACACATATCTGCATATGTATATAATCTTGAATCCATGTGAAATTCAATTTTCTGTATAAAGTAAATATCTAACTTAATTTTTTTTCCTGAGAGACTAGTGAATTTTCTCAGCATGTTCATCAGCAGAATATATTTTTAGGTAGAACTGAATTTGGCTTTTGGAGAGCCCTGAAGGATAGTGGCTTAAATCCCCTGGAGGGCTTGTTAAAACCTAGATTGTTGGGCTTCTCCTCCAGAGTTTTTGATTCAGTAGGTCTGGGGTAGTGTCCAAGAATTTGGATTTCTAACAAGTTCACAGATGATACTGATGCTGCTGGTCTAGGAACCACACTCAGAATGATTGATTTAAAGGAGTAAATGTTTGATGAATATTGATGGATCCTTATCCATCAATATAGCTCTGTCTAGGGCTAAGCCACCCAGGCCTGGCACCTTGGTTGGGTAATACCTTGGGAACTCAGGCTCCTTGAATTTTTTTCTCCTCAGTCCTTAGATTGGGGCTTCATATTCCTGTGACTGTTCCATGTTGCCTGGGAGGAGGAGGAATAGGCTCCACCTATATCTCCCCTCCACTACTCCCTCTTCACCCCTTTCCCTCAAGCTTCACGTAGGGATTTCTGTTTACAGGTTACCAGCTAGAACTGTGTCACGTGGCCACCCTTACCTGTAATAGCAACTTGGACATGTAGATTTTTTTTGACTCGCTACATTTTTATCCTGAACGAAACTAGATACGGCAACCATTTGTGTGTTCCTTGTAATTTCAGTGGCCATGTTTCTAGTGTTTCATCATTAAGAAGTTGTTGACTTATCATATTAGAGAGATATCTTACTTTCCTTCCTCACTTATAAGATGCTATCAGGCATAGGCTTTTTATGTGATAATGTTTTCCTTATTTGGTACATCAATGTAGCCGAACTCATTGCATGATCACATGGCCTCATACTAAATTGTCATTGCATTTATGCTTGATTATTCTCTAATAGGCTATTAAATTTGATTGCGTGTATTTTATTTAGATTTGTCCATCACTTCTCATTAACTAAATTGGTGTGTTGTTGACTTCAGCATTATATTTAACAAGTTTTTGTATCAGGGTTATTCTAGCTGAAAAAACCTTATAGAGTTTATACAGTGTCCCTGAGAATCTACTAAGTTGTAGTTTATAAGAATTATCCAATTTAAATTTCACAGACATTTTATGAAATTTGTACTGTTACTGTTCTCATTTTATAGGAACCTGGGTTTGAGAGGGTCATCAAATGTCACCTATCTAGGAAATTCTAAGCCTCTTATTCCCCAGACTAATTCTTAATTTATTTGGTACACGGGGAATCCATCCGTATTTTGTTATGTTGTAGAATAATTTACATTGTGTGAGAATTATTAATTTCTTAGAAGATTAAAATAATTTATCCATAAAGTAAACAGATTTCCATTATCTGAGTCTATAGTCTTTGGGGGAAGTTATTTAATGCTAACTTAAAATTTTCCTTAAAGCTTAGATTTTCAATTTCTTCCTTGTCATCGAGGTTGTTAATTTTATTTATTTATTTATTTTTTAAAATATATTTATTTATTTATTTGGCTGCATCGGGTCTTAGTTGTGGTGGCACGCAGGATCTTCATTGCGGCATGCGGGATCTTTAGTTGCAGCATATGAAATCTTAGTTGCGGCATGTGGGATCTAGTTCCCCAACCAGGAATTTAATCAGGGATTGAACCCAGGCCCCCTGCATTGGAAGTGCAGAGTCTTAACCACTGGACCACCAGGGAAGTCCCAAGATTGTTAATTTTATTTATGTAGAATTGAACACAATTACACAGATGATAATTATCTCCATATTCGACACAATCTCTTTTTATTAGATTTATTAAAGAATTATAATTGCATTAGGTTTTTCTCAGAGAAGTAGACCATGGCTTTATCTATCTTGTTTTTCCTGTTTTCTAATTTACTATCTTAACATAGCCATCATTACTTTCTACCCCCTATTTTCCTTAGAATATTATTGTAGTTGTTCCTTTTCTAATATCTTAAGGTAAATGATTAGTGCATTTTCTCTATTTATTTTGCTAATTGAAAAAATTAATGCAAACTTTTGATTCTATCTATTTTTAAATATAGATTTTGGTTGAATGCTTTACCTTTTTATATGCTATTTCATTTTGCATTTGACTTTATTTTTAGCCAGTGGTTATTTGGGAGAAATTATTTTAATTCCCAAAGGATTAGAAATATTTGTCTGATTTTTTACTATTAATTTTTAGTGGGGTTTTTTTGTTATGCTTTATTTTATTTCATTATGATCAAAGAAAGTGGCCAGTAAAATATCCATTTTTTGAAGTTTACTGAGATAGTCTTTATTTCTAGAAGATGAAGTAATTATATTTTTCAGACACTTTAAAGAAAGTATTGTATGTTTGTCATAGATCAAAATATATGTCATATAATCTATCTTTCTTAATTAATTTTTCATCATTAAATTTATTTGATGTTTTATAAACTTATAATAATGGTTTATAAAGATCTCAACTAAAGTCATATTTCGATCCATGTCTTCTATTTTTATCAATATGAACTTTTAATATTTTTATAAACTGACACATAATTCCTAATTCTTATATATCTTTTATATCTTATAAATGCATCCTCTTTATCCCATACATGCTTTTCTTTTTCTTTCTGGGTATTTCCTTGTCAATATTAATATCATTGCTTCTGCTCTTTTAACATTTTTTGGAAATATTGTTGACCATCTCATTCTCTTAAAACTCTTAAAATTTTTGTTTTACATATTTTTCTTACAAGCAACAGTTGGATTTTTTATAAAACTAAATCTAAGCATTTTTTTCTTTTTATTAAAAATTTATTTATTTTTGGGTGTGTTTGGTCTTTGTTGCTGCGCACAGGCTTTCTCTAGCTGCAGCAAGTGAGGGCTATTCTTTGTTGCATTGTGCAGGCTTCTCATTGCGGTGGCTTCTCTTGTTGTGGAGCATGGGCTCTAGGCATGCAGACTTCAGTAGTTGTGGCATGCAGGCTCAGTAGTTGTGGCTCGCAGGCTTAGTTGCTCTGTGGCACGTGGGATCTTCCCAGACCAGGGATCAAACCTGTGTCACCTGCATTGGCAGGAGGATTCTTAACCACTGTGCCACCAGGGAAGTCCCAGCATTTTCTTTTTCTTAATAAGGATTTTAAAATTAATATCCATTAATTGTTAGAATTAATCTTTTTTTATCTACTCTTGAAATTTTTATATTTTTCTAAGGTTATGCTTCTTGTTCTTTTTCTTATTATCTACCATTTACTGGATGAACTATGTACTTTTTCATTTGTATTTGCTCCAGAGATTTGAAAGATATAATTCTGTTTTCAGTTCTATTTAGGGGTTATAGTTTAGTTAAAAATACAGAAATCTATCAATCTGTAATTACTCATTCAGCAAACATTTTTTTTTGAGTGAGTTTTGTAACTTGGTCATTATTCCATACCATGGAATACCATAGCTGGCAAATAATAAATACATAAATAAAAATAGTACTGTCTCTACCTTCTTCAATTTTACAGTCCAGAAAGTAAAACATGTATTTACCAAAGAATTACACAAGTGTTATAAGAGTCAGGGTTTGACCAGAGAGATAGAACCAGTAGAAGATATGTATTAAGAAGTTCCTTGCAAGGAGTTGGCTTACTTGATTGTGTGGACTAGTTAGGCGAGTCTGAAATTTGTAGGGCAGCCTATCAGAAAGGACAGGCTGGACTGTCTCAGGCATGGGCTGAAGCTGCTATCCACACACAGAAATTTCTTCTTCTTTTTTTTTTTTGTGGTACGCGGGCCTCTCACTGCTGTGGCCTCTCCTGTTCTGGAGCACAGGCTCCGGACGCGCAGGCTCAGCGGCCATGGCTCACGGGCCTAGCTGCTCCATGGCATGTGGGATCTTCCCAGACCGGGGCACGAACCCATGTCCCCTGCATCGGCAGGCGGACTCTCAACCACTGCCCCACCAGGGAAGCCCGAAATTTCTTCTTCTTTAGGGAAACCTCAGCTTTGCTTTTCGGGCCTTTCAGCTCCGTGAATCAGATCCACCCAGATCATCTAGGATAATCTTCCTACTTCAAGTCAACTGATTATGAATTTGAATCACATCTACAAAATATATCCACAACAGCACTGACATTGAATAACTGGAGACTATAGCTAAGTTGGCCCATCAAAAGGACCAGTAAAAATGTAAAGTTACAATCATGGCAAGTATTATGAAGAAGAGGTACATAGTATTAAAAGAGTGAATAAGATGGAAAAAGTTGACTTACACATGGAAGCCAAGTAGGCCTTGGCCCCTTCATTGTCTATCTTGTTGCTTAGTCCAAAACTTTGTAAACATTTGGGTGTTATGGGCCCTGTCGACTTGGCAGGTTGGTTAAGACTTCATAGCTGAACATGCTGACTACTGTCTTAAAGGGAATGGTTTACCTCATTTATATGGACCCAAGTTATCTTTGAAGTGAGCCAGGCCAAAATAAATCTCCCTTTAGATGGTTCTGAGAGTGTTCTTTGCTTTAAAATGTAAACAAAGGCAAACAGATACTCCATTATTAACAACAAAAATGTGTCCAGCCTTCAAAAAAAGCATTTTAAGACTCTTCT
Organism: Orcinus orca; assembly: GCF_937001465.1. Taxonomy (NCBI): domain Eukaryota; kingdom Metazoa; phylum Chordata; class Mammalia; order Artiodactyla; family Delphinidae; genus Orcinus; species Orcinus orca. Next base: position 34,852,522 of record NC_064571.1, read on the forward strand.
GTGAAATCTAATGAACTTTTGTGTAATTAAGAACTTAATATTATACCTTCAGTTCTTGACAAAACCTCTTGAAAAGGTAGTAAATTTATCTCTGGCATTGATAAAATGATTTTCATTGCAGATGACAATCTTCATATAGGATGTAGACAGCACCTTGGTGCCCATGTAGTCCAGTGGAGCACATAATAAGCCTCAGTACTTTGTGTACAGCTTCCATCTTCACTGTAGAAGTAAAAATAAATGTGTGGTTAATCATTGCAGGAACTCCATCTGCACCTTAGGTACCCAGATGGTCCATCCAATTGAAGTTTTGTTCAGCAAATAAACTTTTTTACCATTTCAAAGCTGCTGGTAGCTGTTAGAGTTTTCAAAAGATGTTCATAAACTAGGAATTTTTCTTGAGTGACATCAGTGTGGATATTCTGGATAAAAACCAGGAGATGGCTGCCGAGACAGTTCAGGTTCAAATTACATCCTGAATATAAAGAGAATAACTGTCAATTCATCCCTGTCCTGCTTTGAAATGTTAGAAGCAATTCTGAAGCATTCTCCAGCAGTTCTGGAGTGGATAAAATTATTTGCCAAAGACACTGCCTCATCTTTTTCCCCTTCTCCAAGACATAACCAGTCCCATCATTTTCAGGGCACATGGCTCTACTTATGGCCTCCATAGCTATGAGAATCTTCTTTTCCTTCATCTGGATTTGAGTTAGGCAAATTTGGAGAATGCTGCTGACAAGCATGATGTGTTAGAACTAATCTAAGTCTTGGTAAAGTTCTACTCTTGGTATCTTGAACTTCCTTTTTAGGCAAATATCTATGCTGATGTGTTGTTATGATGGACTGCTGTAAATTTTTGCTTCAATCTTATAATTTTCACGTTTCTCTAATGAGAATGTATGTGTTTCCTTGGGTACTCTGTGCTTTGGTCTTGAAACCTCTCGAGGCCGGAATCAGCAATTTTTTAAATATATATATACAAAAGAATGCAACTCTAATTTTAAAAATCACTGACAAAGAAAGACTTTCTTTCTGGGTCTTTTTCTTCTCTCTCCTCACTCTATTTTCACTAACAGTTAGTCTATTTGTTTCAAATTGCATTGCCCACTTAGCAAAACAGCAACAAAAATTCCACCCAGCCAAACAACAGTCTGAGGAAGTCATAGCTTAGAGCAGATTGTTTACAAAAGATGGCATGTTGAGGATTGCCATCACCATTCTTTCTGAAAGAGCATTATTTTTAACAGGGAAAAAAAAAAAACCCTCTACTGGACATTGTGCTCCACCAAAACAAGAGAATAAACCAAAAAAGAGAAAGTCTTAAGATTCAGAAGCAATCTAAATCAGGAGATGAGTATAAGGAATTCCTAAGATAATTAAAAAGTGACATTAATGGTACAATTAATTTTTTCTGTAGATAAAAGTAGAATGGAAATTCTCAGAATGGAAGACTTCAAAAATAAAACATTGAAAGAGAGAGATTTCTTTCTGGTGAAAAATTATTCCAACTATTGGCAATGTATGGACAATTAGCAATACATATAAGGAAAAACTAAAGAAATGAAAACAGAGAGGTATCTGGGATGCCAGGTGGCCTGGGCAGGAATTTCCAATTATAGCAAAATAATAAGGTTGGTAAATCCTGTCTTCCCCAAAATAAGTATAAAACTTACAATGTTTTTTTCAAAAAAAAAAAAATTCAGGCCTCTGGGAATCAAACAAAGGCAAACAATAAATTGAGAACTATAATATTTATCAGTAAAAAAATAATTGCTGAATTTCAGGTAAGAGCAGTAGAAGTCTGTGCCATCCTTTCCTGGAGCTATTCCCATCCAGTCCTTCAGCTCATTTGGCATGGTATTTGTACAGGGTGAGGCTAGCTATAAAACCAGAAGGGACTGCTAAAGGGGCTGACTTGATTTGGAGGGGAGGGCAAAAAAACTCACACAAAGTAGTATTGCCAGTAATAGTAGTAACCTTGATAGAAAGAGAATGATGTAGGCCACAACTCTGAAATGTAAGCCTGAGGTTGTAATCCTGGTTGGAGTGAGTGGCAGACCTATAATCTAACCAGAAATTTAGCAGGTGGATTCCAAAAATTAGACAGCTCTAAAAGAGCTAGCGAATGTCCTCAGACATCACTGGCTGACTCTGAGGCCATGTGCTTATACAGAGAAGACCTGAAAGTGAATGACAGAGTGTAATGTTATGATCAAAGATTCCAACGGCCTGAAATGTGGATTTGCTCCTAACCCAAAAACAGGTCACTGAGCAGGGTGTGAGCCTGACTGACTCAAGGTGTTTGAGTGAAACATCAGGCCAATCATTGGCTGACCACTAAGCTATACATACTATGTTGACCCCTGATCCAGTTTGAACAAGATAAAAAGAGATGACACAAATTAGAAGAATTGTAAGGAAATACTATCAACATTATTATGTCAAAAAGTTAGAAACTTAGATGAAGCAGAAAATTTCCTAGAAAGACACAAACTACTGAAACAAACTTAAGAAGCTGTAGAAAACCTAAACAGAACAACAGGTAAATAAATTGAATTAGTAATCAAAAATCCACAAAGAAAAGCCCAGGCCCAGATATCTTCTCTGGTGAAATGTGTTAAACATTTAAATAAGAAATAATACCAACACTTCACAATTCTGCCAGAAAATACATATTCAGAAAGTAGAGGAAAAGGGGATACTTCCCAAGGCTATGAGGCTAGTTTTATCCTTATACCAAAGCCACATAAAGATATCTCAGGAAAAGAAAACTACAGATCAATATCTAACTTGAATATAGATGAAAATATAAGGTTATTTCCGTGATAAATAAATCCCAGTTAGTCATGGTATCCCTTCTTTATATGTTGTTGGATTTCATTTGCTAGGTTTTTGTGGGGTTTTTTGAGAAATTTTCATCTATATTCAACAAATTGGGAATAGCAGGGAACATTCTCAATGTGAAAAAGGATATGTACAAAAAACTTTGGCTAAAATTATACTAAATTGTGAAAGACTTAGTGCTTTGTCTCTAAGATTAGGCAAAGATATCCACTCTCACCTGTTCTATTCAACATTGTGCTGCAGACTCTAGCCAGTAAAATAAGACAAGACAAAGAAATTAAAAACATATAGAAAAGCAAAAGGAAGAAGTAAAACTGCCTTTTTTGAAGACAACATGATCCTGAACGTAGGAACTCCTAAGGAATATTAAAATTAAATATTAGGACTAGTAAATGAGTTCAAGGTCACAGGATACAAGATAAATATGCAAAGATGAATTTTTTTTATATTCTGGCAATGAAGAATTGGAACATGAAATTTCATTCCTGATAGCATCAAAAAGAATAAAACATTTAGAATAAATGCAACAAAAGAACAAGTCTTATTCACAGGAAATCACAAGGTGCTGCTGACAGAAATGAAAATTGAAATAAATGCTGACAGAAATGAAAATTGAGAGACATTTTATGCTCTAGACTGAATGACTCAATATTGTTAAGATGGCAATTCTTAGATTCAAGAAAATCTTTATCAAAATCCCATGAGGCTTTATTTATTTATTTATTTTGTAGAAATTGACAAGGTGCTTCTAAAATTATATGGAAACACAAAGAACTAACCAATGAAATTTTGAAAAGGAAGACTAAATTTGGAGGAGTTGGAATACCAACTCCATATAGTGATTATGAAACTACTATAAATCTATGGTAATTAAGACAATGGAGTATTTGGGTAAGGATAAACATATGGATCAACAAAACAGAATGAGAGTTCAGAAATAAACCCTTACATTTATAATTAATTGACTTTCAGCAAAGGTTCCAAAGCAGTTTAATGAAGGAAAGGAGATTCTTTGCAACAAATGATGCTTGGAGAACTAGTTACCCACATGTTTAAAAAAATGATCTTAGACCCTTATCTCACAGCATACATATAAGTTAAATCTAAATAGCTGATGCATCTAAATGTAGGAACTAAAACTCTAAAACATCTAGAAGAAAACACTGTAAGAAATTTTTGTGACTTTGAGTTAGGCAAAGATCTCTTAGGTATGCTATCAAGAGAAAAAAAAGCAATACAGTAGACTTAAGGACATTTGATTTTGTATTAGTGTTCCATACTGTGTAACAAATTACTGCAACATTAGTGGCTTAAAACATATACTTATTAGTCCACAACTTCTCTAAGTCAGAAATCGGGACATAGTTCAGTTGGGTCTTTTGCTTAGGGTCTTACAAGACTGTGATCAAGGTGTCAGCCAAGGCTGAGGTTGCATCTGAGAGTCAACTAGGGAAGGTCTCTTTCCCAACTTGGAGGGCTGTTGACAGTATGCAGTACCTGAGGACTAAAGCATTCATGGCATATTGCTCCTTCAAAGCCAGGAAGGAGAGGGAGAACGAGTCCACCAAACTTAATAGGTGGACTTTGGGAGCAAAGATATATATATATTTTTCCCCCCTTTTCTCTTTTTGTGAGTGTGTATGCTTCTGTGTGTGGTTTTGTCTATATAGCTTTGCTTTTACAATTTGTCCTAGGGTTTTATCTGTCCGTTTTTTTTTTTTGTTGTTTTTTGCTTCTTTAGTATAGTTTTTAGCACTTGTTATCATTGGTGGATTTCTTTTTTGGTTTGGTTGCTCTCTTCTTTATTTCTTTCTTTTTTTTATTACTTAAAAATTTTTTAATAATTATTTTTTAGGTTTTTTTAAATAACTTTATTTTATTTTATCCTCTTTCTTTCTTTCTTTTTTCTCTTTTATTCTGAGCCATGTGGATGACAGGCTCTTGGTGCGCCAGCCAGGCATCAGGGCTGTGCCTCTGAGGTGGGAGAGCCCAGTTCAGGACATTGGTCCACAAGAGACCTCGCAGCTCCACAGAATATCAAACGGTGCAAATCTCCCAGAAATCTCCATTGCAACGCCAAGACCCAGCTCCACTCAATGACCACAAGTTACAGTGCTGGAGACCCTATGCCAAACAACCAGCAAGACAGGAACACAAATCCACCCGTTAGCAGAGAGGCTGCATAAAATCATAATAAGGCCACAGATACCTCAAAACACACCACCAGACATGGACCTGCCCACCAGAAAGACAACATCCAGCCTCATCTACCAGAACACAGGCACTAGTCTCCTCCACCAGGAAGCCTACACAACACACTGAAGCAACCTTAGCCACTGGGGACAGACACCAAAAACAATGGGAACTACGAACCTGCAGCCTGCGAAAAGGAGCCACCAAACACAGTAAGTTAAGCAAAATGAGAAGACAGAGAAACACACAGCAGATGAAGGAGCAAGATGAAAACCCACCAGACCTAACAAATGAAGAGGAAATAGGCAGTCTACCTGAAAAAGAATTCAGAGTTATGATAGGAAAGATGATCCAAAATCTTGGAAATAGAATGGAGAAAATAAAAAAAAAAAAAAAACGTTTAACAAGTACACAGAAGAACTAAAGAGCAAACAAACAGTGAAGAACAACACAATAAATGAAATTAAAAATTCTCTAGAAGGGATCAATAGCAGAATAATTGAGGCAGAAAAACGGATGAGTGACCTGGAAGATAAAATAGTGGAAATAACTACTGGAGAGCAGAATAAAGAAGAATGAAGAGAATTGAGGACAGTCTTGGAGACCTCTGGGACAACATTAAACACACCAACATTCGAATTATATGGGTCCCAGAAGAAGAGAAAAAGAAAGGGACTGAGAAAATATTTGAAGAGATTATAGTTGAACACCCCCTTAATATGGGAAGGGAAATAGTTAATAAAGTCCAGGAAGCACAGAGAGTCCCATACAGGATAAATCCAAGGAGAAACATGCCAAGACACATATTAGTCAAACTATCAAAAATTAAATACAAAGAAAAAATATTAAAAGCAGCAAGGGAAAGACAACAACACACAAGGGAATCCCCATAAGGTTAATAGCTGATCTTTCAGCAGAAACTCTGTAAGCCAGAAGGGAGTGGCAGGACATATTTAAAGTGATGAAGGAGAAAAACCTACACCCAAGATTACTCTACCTGGCAAGGATTTCATTCAGATTTGATGGAGAAATTAAAACGTTTATAGACAAGCAAAAGCTAAAAGAATTCAGTACCACCAAACCAGCTTTACAACAAATTCTAAAGGAACTTCTCTAGGCAGGAAACACAAGAGAATGAAAAGACATACAATAACAAACCAAAAACAATTAACAAAATGCTAATAGGAACATGCATATCGATAATTCCTTAATTGTAAATGGATTAAATGCTCCAACCAAAAGACATAGACTGCCTGAATGAATACAAAACTAATACCCATATATATGCTGTCTACAATAGACACAGTTCAGACCTAGGGACACATACTGAATGTAAGTAAGGGGGTGGAAAAACATATTCCATGCAAATGGAAATCAAAAGAAAGCCAGAGTAGCAATTCTCATATCAGACAAAATAGACTTTAAAACAAAGACTGTTACAAGAGACAAAGATAGACACTACAGAATGATAAAGGGATCAATCCAAGAAGAAGATATAACAATTGTAAATATTTATGCACCCAACATAGGAACACTTCAATACATAAGGCAAATACTAACAGCCATGAAAGGGGAAATTGACAGTAACACAATCATAGTAGGGGATTTTAACACCACACATTCACCAATGGACAGATCATCCAAAATGAAAATAATTAAGGAAACACAAGCTTTAACTGATACATTAAACAAGATGGACTTAATTGATATTTATAGGACATTCCATCCAAAAACAACAGAATACACACTCTTCTCAAGTGCTCATGGAACATTCTCCAGGGTAGACCATATCTTGGGTCACAAATCAAGCCTTGGTAAATTTAAGAAAATTGAAATTGTATCAAGTATCATTTCTGACCACAAAGCTATGAGACTAGATATCAATTACAGGAAAAAATCAGTAAAAAATACAAACACATGGAGGCTAAACAATACACTACTTAATAACCAAGAGATCACTGAAGAAATCAAGGAGGAAATCAAAAAATACTTAGAAACAAATGACAATGAAAAGACGACGAACCAAAACCTAGGGGATGTAGCAAAAGCAGTTCTAAGAGGGAAGTTTATAGCAATACAATCCTACATTAAGAAACAAGAAACATCTCAAATAAACAACCTAACCTTACACCTAAAGCAATTAGAGAAAGAAGAACAAAAATACCTCAAAGTTAGCAGAAGGAAAGAAATCGTAAAGATCAGGGCAGAAATAAATGAAAAAGAAATGAAGGAAACAATAGCAAAGATCAATAAAACTAAAAGATGGTTCTTTGAGAAGATAAACAAAATTGATAAACCATCAGCCAGACTCATCAAGAAAAAAAGGGAGAAGACTCAAACCAATAGATTTAGAAATGAAAAAGAAGTAACAACTGACACTGCAGAAATACAAAGGATCATGAGAGATTACTACAAGCAACAATATGGCAATAAATGGACAACCTGGAAGAAATGGACAAATTCTTAGAAAAGCACAACCTTCCAAGCCTGAACCAGGAAGCAATAGAAAATATGAACAGACCAATCACAAGCACTGAAATTGAAACTGTGATTAAAAATCTTCCAACAAACAAAAGCCCAGGACCAGATAGCTTCACAGGCAAATTCTATCAAACATTTATAGAAGAGCTGACACCTATCTTTCTCAAACTCTTCCAAAATATAGCAGAGGAAGGAACACTCCCAAACTCATTCTACGAGGCCACCATCACCCTGATACCACAACCAGACAAAGATGTCACAAGGAAAGAAAACTACAGGCCAATATCACTGATGAACATAGATGCAAAAGTCCTCAACAAAATACTAGCAAATAGAATCCAACAGCACATAAGAAGGATCATATACCATGATCAAGTGGGGTTTATCCCAGGAATGCAAGGAGTCTTCAATATACGCAAATCAAAGAATGTGATATACCACATTAAGAAACTGAAGGAGGAAAATCATATGATCATCTCAATAGATGCAGAAAAAGCTTTTGACAAAATTCAACACGTATTTATCATAAAAACCCTTCAGAAAGTAGGCATACAGGGAATTAACCTCAACAAATAAAGGCCATATATAACAAACCCACAGCCAACATCGTCCTCAGTGCTGAAAAACTGAAACCACTTCCACTAAGATCAGGAACAAGACAAGTTTCCCCACTCTCACCACTATTATTCAACATAGTTTTGGAAGTTTTAGTCACAGCAATTAGAGGAGAAAAAGAAATAAAAGGAGTCCAAATCAGAAAAGAAGAAGTAAAGCTGTCACTGTTTGCAGATGACATCATACTATACATAGAGAATCCTAAAGATGCTACCAGAAAACTACTAGAGCTAATCAATGAATTTGGTAAAGTAGCAGGATACAAAATTAATGCACAGAAATCTCTTGCATTCCTTTACACTAATGATGAAAAATCTGAAAGTGAAATTAAGAAAACACTCTCATTTACCATTGCAACAAAAAGAATAAAATACATAGGAATAAACCTACCTAAGGAGACAAAAGACCTGTATGCAGAAAATTAAAAGGCACTGATGAAACAACTTAAAGATGATAGAAAATAGATGGAGAGATATACCATGTTCTTGGATTGAAAGAATCAACATTGTGAAAATGACTCTATTACCCAAAGCAATCTACAGATTCAATGCAATCCCTATCAAACTACCACTGGCATTTTTCACAGAACTAGAACAAAAAATTGCACAATTTGTATGGAAACACAAAAGACCCCGAATAGCCAAAGCAATCTTGTGAAAGAAAAATGGATCTGAAAAATCAGGCTCCCTGACTTCAGACTATACTACAAAGCTACAGTAATCATGACAGTATGGTACTGGCATAAAAACAGAAATATAGATCAATGAAACAGGACAGAAAGCCCAGAGATAAACCCACACACATATGGTCACCTTATCTTTGATAAAGGGGGCAGGAATATACAGTGGAGGAAAGACAGCATCTTCAAGAAGTGGTGCTGGGATAACTGGACAGCTACATGTAAAAGAATGAAATTAGACACTCCCTAGCACCATAGACAAAAATAAACTCAAAATGGATTAAAGACATAAATGTAAGGCCAGAGACTATCAAACTCTTAGAGGAAAACATAGGCAGAACACTCTACGACATAAATCAAAGCAAGATCCTTTTTGACCCCCCTCCTAGAGAAATGGAAATAAAGACGAAAATAAACCAATGGGACCTAATGAAACTTCAAAGCTTTGCACAGCAAAGGAAACCATACACAAGACGAAAAGACAACCCTCAGAATGGAAGAAAACAGCTGTAAATGAAGCAACTGACAAAGGATTAATCTCCAAAATTTACAAGCAGGTCATGCAGCTCAATAACAAAAAAACAAACAACCCAATCCAAAAATGGGCAAAAGACCTAAATAGACATTTCTCCAAAGAAGATATACAGATTGCCAACAAACACACGAAAGAGTGCTCAACATCATTAATCATTAGAGAAATGCAAATCAAAACTACAGTGAGATATCATCTCACACCAATCAGAATGGCCATCATCAAAAAATCTACGAACAATAAATGCTGGAGAGGGTGTGGAGAAAAGGGAACTCTCTTGCACTGTTGGTGGTAATGTAAATTGATACAGCCACTATGGAGAACGGTATGGAGGTTCCTTAAAAAACTAGAAATACAACTATCATAGAACCCAGCAATCCCACTACTGGTCATATACCCTGAGAAAACCATAATTCAAAAAGAGTCATGTACCACAATGTTCATTGCAGCTCTATTTACAATAGCCAGGTAATGGAAGCAACCTAAGTGTCCATTGACAGATGAATGGATAAAGAAGATGTGGCACATATATACAATGGAATATTACTCAGCCATAAAAAGAAACAATATTGAGTTATTTGTAGTGGTGTGGATGGACCTAGAATCTGTCATACAAAGTGAAGTAAGTCAGAAAGGGAAAAACAAATACTGTATGCTAACACATATATATGGAATCTAAAAAAAAAAAAAAAGAAGGTCATGAAGAGCCTAGGGGCAAGACGGGAATAAAGTCACAGACCTACTAGAGAATGGGGTTGAGGATATGGGGAGGGGGAAGGGTAAGCCTGGAGAAAGTGAGAGAGTCGCATGGACATATATATACTATCAAACGTAATATAGCTAGCTAGTGGAAAGCAGCTGCATAGCACAGGGAGATCAGCTCGGTGTTTTGTGACCACCTAGATGGGTGAGATAGGGAGGTGGGAGGGAGGGAGATGCAAGAGGGTAGAGATATGGGGACACATTTATATGTATAACTGATTCACTCTGTCATAAAGCAGAAACTAACACACCACTGTAAAGCAATTATACTCCAATAAAGATGTTAAAAAATATAACTATGACAAAAATTCAGGCACTGAAATTGTTTAGCGAATAAAAGTTTATGCATTTGGTATATTCTAAAAAAAAAAAAAAAAGATGAGCTAGAAAGGAAAGATAGAGGCAGAGAGATGTGAAGTGTGAGGGGAAAGGAATTCCTTGTTGCTGGTAGGGGCCACAGAGAAAGAATAAAAGGAAATCAGGTAGCATTTAGAAGCAAAGACTGGTCCGTGGATGACAGCTAGCAAGGAAACAGAGACCTTGGTCTTACAACCACTAAGAACTGAATTTGGCCAGCAAGCTGAGTGAGCTTGAAAGAGGATTCTTTCCTAGAGCATGCAGTAAGGGACACATCCTGTTGTCCTGTTGATAATTTAATTACAGCCTTGTGAGACCCTAAGCAGAAGACCCAGCTGAGCCCGAATGGACTTCTCACCTACAGAGATTGTGAGATAATAAATGTAGTATTTTAAGCAGCCACATTTGCAGTAATTTATTATGGCAGCAATAAAAAACGAATACAGTAGGCAACAGATTTGCATAGACATTTCATCAAAAAGATCATGAGCTCATAAGCCCAGGAAAAGAGGCTCAAAATAATGAGTCATTAGAGAAATATGAATTAAAATGAGATACTGCTATACACCCACTAAAATGGCTTTAAACAAAAAGACTGACAATTTCGAGTGTAGGTGAGTATATGGAGTAACTGGAACGTTGCTTGTGTGAATGTAAAATGAGACAGTTACTTCGGAAAACAGATTGGCGGTTTCTTAAAACATTAAATGTAACCTTACTATACAATTCAGAAATCCATGCGTAGGTATTTATCCAAGGGAAATGAAAACACAAGCCATACAAGTCTTGCACGCATATGTTAACAGCAGCATTATTTATAGTAGCCAAAAAGTGGAAACAATCCAAATATCCATCAGCTGGTGAGTGGATTAACAAAGTGTTGTATATGCATAAAATAGAATACTATTCATCAATAAAAAGGAATGAACTACAGATACAGGCTACAACATAATGAATCTCAAAATATTACGCTAAGTGAAAGAAGCCAGATACAAAAGACTACATGTTGCATGATTTCATTTATATGAAGTTTCCAAAAAAGGCAAATTTATAGAGACAGAAAACAGATGAGTGGATGCCTGGGGCTGGGAGTGGGAGCAGGGGCTGACTGTAAACAGACACGAAAGAGTTTTCTGGGGTGATGGAAATGTTCCAAAGCTAGATTGTGGTGATAGTTGCACAACCCTATAAATTTACTAAAATTCATTGAGTTGTACATTGAATTGTAATGATGGATGCATATTATGGTGTGTAAATTGTACCTCAATAAAAAAAATATGGTGATAATTAACTTCAGAAAAATATAAGAAAGGAAATATATTCATTGTACAGTGCTCAGCTGTGAGTAATATTTACATAGACATAACTGGATATCGATTTAATCTAAAAAATGAATACAATTACATTGGAATCATGGAGCAGGAGAAGCAGAGAGGATGGGAATATAAGAGAATAAAATGCCCCACTACCATAATAAGAAAGTAATTAGATTATGACCCAAATTGATGTATCTAAACACAGCAAAATATGCTATTATTTAAGCATAGAAAGTTAGGTAAATGCCAACAAGAAACAGCTGAAAGAGTCAAAGTGAAATCACCAAGTAGGGAGGAGCAAAAAATGGATAAGGGAACTGATACATTTTTTTATTGTTGGTATAAACCTTTTAGTACAATTTGACTTTTTAAAACCTGTGCATTTATTTATTGATGAAAACAAGACAATATTTAAACCAAACACACAAGCTTTTTTATTTTTTTCCTCCTTTCTATTTTATTTTTCTTCCTCTTTCTGGGAGATTTCCTAAAGTTCTCCTAAATTTAACTTCCTAATAAATCTATTTAGTTTTTTTAAAAAATTACACTCTCATATTTTAAATTTCATGACCTTTCTTTTGTTACTTGAAAGTTTCTTTTTATAGTGTGTTACTAACTGCTCTTCTCTCTCTAGGATTATTGAGTTTTTCTCAAGATTTCTTTTCCCTATAGAAGGTTTCCTACAAGTGTTTTATTTCCGTTTGCTTGATCTCAGTTATTCTTATTGTAAGGTTTCCTCAACTGTCTGGGAATCTTCTTAGCCCATTTATGTTGAAGAGTATAAGACTAAGATATATCTGCAGAGAATAAATTGCTGGTCTTCCGTCTGGCGATTGGGGAGAATTTGCCCAGCTTCTTAAGCTGCTCTTCACCAAGTTTCATTATATTAACACCCCATTTCTGGAAGTACCTAGCCCTTCTAATACCTGAGACTTTGGAGGAGTTGATGTATACATTCAGGCTTTCCTCATTTGACAGATTTGGATTCATTTTCTTCCAGTCTTTTCTTTTATTATTTTAACATCTTTATTGGAGAATAATTGCTTTACAACGGGGTGTTAGTTTCTCCTTTACAACAAAGTGAATCAGTTATACATATACATATGTTCCCATATCTCTTCCCTCTTGCAACTCCCTCCCTCCCACCCTCCCTATCCCACCCCTCTAGGTGGTTACAAACCACCTAGCTGATCTCCCTGTGCTATGCGGCTGCTTCCCACTAGCTATCTATTTTACGTTTGGTAGTGTATATATGTCCATGCCACTCTCTCACTTTGTCACAGCTTACCCTTTGCCCTCCCCATATCCTCAAGTCCATGCTCTAGTAGGTCTGTGTCTTTACTCCTGTCTTACCCCTAGGTTCTTCATGACCTTTTTTTTTCTCTTAGATTCCATATATATATATGTGTTAATGTACGGTATTTGTTTTTCTCTTTCTGACATATTTCACTCTGTATGACCGACTCTAGGTCCTTCCACCTCACTACAAACAACTCACCTTCGTTTCTTTTTAAGGCTGAGTAATATTCCATTGTATATATGTGCCACATCTTCTTTATCCATTCATCTGTCAATGGACACTTAGGTTGCTTCCATTACCTGGCTATTGTAAATAGAGCTCCAATGAACATGGTGGTACATGACTCTTTTTGAATTATGGTTTTCTCAGGGTATATGCTCAGTAGTGGGATTGCTGGGTCATATGGTAGTGCTATTTTTAGTTTTTTAAGGAACCTCCATACTGTTCTCCAACGTGGCTGTACCAATTTACATTACCACCAACAGTGCAAGAGAGTTCCCTTTTCTCCACACCCTCTCCAGCATTTATTGTTTGTACATTTTTTGATGATGGCCATTCTGACTGGTGTGAGATGATATCTCATTGTAGTTTTGATTTGCATTTCTCTAATGATTAATGATGTTGAGCACTCTTTCATGTGTTTGTTGGCAATCTGTATATCTTCTTTGGAGAAATGTCTATTTAGGTCTTTTGCCTATTTTTGGATTGGGTTGTTTGTGTTTTTGATATTGAGCTGCATGAGCTGTTTATAAATTTTGGAGATTAATCCTTGGTCAGTTGCTTCATTTGCAAATATTTTCTCCCATTCTGAGGGTTGTCTTTTCATCTTGTTCATGGTTTCCTTTGCTGTGAAAAACTTTTAAGTTTCATTAGGTCCCATTTGTTTATTTTTCTTTTTATTTCCGTTTCTCTAGGAGGGGGGTCAAAAGGATCTTGCTGTAATTTATGTCATAGAGTGTTTTGCCTATGTTTTACTCAGAAGTTTGATAGTGTCAAGCCTTACATTTATGTCTTTAATCCATTTTGAGTTTATTTTTGTGTATGGTGTTAGGGAGTGTCTAATTTCATTCTTTTATAGGTATCTGTCCAGTTTTCCCATCACCACTTATTGAAGATGCTGTCTTTTCTCCACTGTATATTCTTGCCTCCTTTATCAAAGATAAGGTGACCATATGTCCGTGGGTTTATCTCTGGGCTTTCTGTCCTGTTCCATTGATCTATATTTCTGTTTTCATGCCAGTACCATACTATCTTGATTACTGTAGCTTTGTAGTATAGTCTGAAGTCAGGGAGCCTGATTTTTCAGATCCGTTTTTCTTTCTCAAGATTGCTTTGGCTATTCGGGGTCTTTTGTGTTTCCATACAAATTGTGCAATTTTTGTTGTAGTTCTGTGAAAAATGCCAGTGGTAGTTTGAAAGGGATTGCATTGAATCTGTAGATTGCTTTGGGTAATAGAGTCATTTTCACAATGTTGATTTTTCAAATCCAAGAACATGGTTTATCTCTCCATCTGTATCATCTTTAATTTCTTTCCTCAGTGTCATAATTTCTGCATACAGGTATTTTGTCTCCTTAGGTAGGTTTATTCCTAGGTATTTTATCCTTTTGGTTACAGTGGTAAATGCGAGTGTTTCCTTAATTTCTCTTTGGGATTTTTCATCATTAGTGTATAGGAATGCAAGAGATTTTTGTGCATTAATTTTGTATCCTGCTACTTTACCAAATTCATTGATTAGCTCTAGTAGTTTTCTGGTAGCATCCTTAGGATGCTCTATGTATAGTATCATGTCATCTACAAACAGTGACAGCTTTACTTCTTCTTTTCTGATTTGGACTCCTTTTATTTCTTTTCCTTCTCTGATTGCTGTGGCTAAAAATTCCAAAACTATGTTGAATAATAGTGGTGAGAGTGGGCAAACTTGTCTTGTTCCTGATCTTAGTGGAAATGGTTTCAGTTTTTCAGCACTGAGGACGATGTTGGCTGTGGGTTTGTCATATATGGCCTTTATTATGTTGAGATTAATTCCCTGTATGCCTACTTTCTGGAGGGTTTTTATCATAAATGGGTGTCGAATTTTGTGGAAAGCTTTCTCTGCATCTATTGAGATAATCATATGGTTTTTCTCCTTCAATTTGTTAATATGGTGTATCACATTGATTGATTTGCGTATATTGAAGACTCCTTGCATTCCTGGGATAAACCCCACTTGATCATGGTGTATGATCCTTTTAATGTGCTGTTGGATTCTTTTGCTAGTATTCTGTTGAGGAATTTTTTATCTATGTTCATCAGTGTCATTGGCCTGTGGTTTTCTTTCTTTGTGATATCTTTGTCTGGGTGTGGTATCAGGGTGATGGTGGCCTCGTAAATGAGTTTGGGAGTGTTTCTCCCTCTGCTATATTTTGGAAGAGTTTCAGAAGGATAGGTGTTAGCTCTTCACTAAATGTTTGATTGAAGTCACCTGTGAAGCCATCTGGTCCTGGGCTTTTGCTTGTTGGAAGATTTTTAATCACAGTTTCAATTTCAGTGCTTGTGATTGGTCTGTTCATATTTTCTATTGCTTCCTGGTTCAGGCTCGGAAGGTTGTGCATTTCTAAGAATTTGTCCATTTCTTCCAGGTTGTCCATTTATTGCCATATAGTTGCTTGCAGTAATCTCTCATGATCCTTTGTATTTCTGCAGTGTCAGTCGTTACTTCTCTTTTTCATTTCTAATTCTACTGACTTGAGTCTTCTCCCTTTTTTTCTTGATGAGTCTGGCTGATGGTTTATCAATTTTGTTTATCTTCTCAAAGAACCAGCTTTTAGTTTTATTTTTCTTTGCTATCTTTTCCTTCATTTCTTTTTCATTTATTTCTGATCTGATCTTTACGATTTTTTTCCTTCTGCTAACTTTGGGGTATTTTTGTTCTTCTTTCTCTAATTGCTTTAGGTTTAAGGTTAGGTTGTTTATCTGAGATGTTTCTTGTTTTTTAAGGTAGGATTGTATTGCTATAAACTTCCATCTTAAAACTGCTTTTGCTGCATCCCTTAGGTTTGGGGTCATCGTGTTTTCACTGTCATTTGTTTCTAGGTATTTTTTGATTTCCTCTTTGATTTCTTCAGTGATCACTTGGTTATTAAGTAGTGTATTGTTTAGCCTCCATGTGTTTGTATTTTTTACTGATTTTTTCCTGTAATTGATATCTAGTCTCATAGCTTTGTGGTCAGAAAAGATACTTGATACAATTTCAATTTTGTTAAATTTACCAAGGCTTGATTTGTGACCCAAGATATGATCTATCTTGGAGAATGTTCCATGAGCACTTGAGAAGAGTGTGTATTCTGTTGTTTTTGGATGGAATGTCCTATAAATATCAATTAAGTCCATCTTGTTTAATGTATCAGTTAAAGCTTGTGTTTCCTTAATTATTTTCATTTTGGATGATCTGTCCATTGGTGAATGTGTGGTGTTAAAATCCCCTACTATGATTGTGTTACTGTCGATTTCCCCTTTTATGGCTGTTAGTATTTGCCTTATGTATTGAGGTGTTCCTATGTTGGGTGCATAAATATTTACAATTGTTATATCTTCTTCTTGGATTGATCCCTTGATCATTATGTAGTGTACTTCTTTGTCCCTTGTAATAGTCTTTGTTTTAAAGTCTATTTTGTCTGATATGAGAATTGCTACCCCAGCTTTCTTTTGATTTCAATTTGCATGGAATATGTTTTTCCATCCCCTCACTTTCATTCTGTATGCGTCCCTAGGTGTGAAGTGGGTCTTTTGTCTGGTGGCGTGTTTTGGGGTATATGTGGCCTTATTATGATTTTATGCAGCCTCTGTGCTAATGGGTGGGTTTGTGTTCCTGTCTTGCTAGTTGTTTGGCATAGAGTGTCCAGCGCTGTAACTTGCTGGTCATTGAGGGGAGCTGGGTCTTGGCATTGAGATGGAGATCTCTGGGAGATTTTCGCCATTTGATATTACCTGGAGCTGGGAGGTCTCTTGTGGACCAATGTCCTGAACTGGGCTCTCCCACCTCAGAGGCACAGCCCTGATGCCTGGCTGGAGCACCAAGAGCCTGTTATCCACATGGCTCGGAATAAAAGAAAAAAAAAAAAAAAAGAAAGGAGAAGATAAATAAAATACAATAAAAATGTATTAAATATAAAAAATTAGTATTAAAAATTTTTTTAATTAAGAAAAAGAAGGAATGAAAGAAAGAAGAGAGCAACCAAACCAAAAAACAAATCCACCAATGATAACAAGTGCTAAAAAGTACACTAAAAAAACCCCCAAAATCAAAACATGGACAGACAGAACCCTATGACAAATGGTAAAAGCAAAGCTATACAGACAAAATCACACACAGAAGCTACACATGCACACTCACAAAAAGAGAAAAAGGGGAAAATATATATATATATATATATATCGTTGCTCCCAAAGTTCACCTCCTCAATTTGGGATGATTCGTTGTCTATTCAGGTATTCCACAGATGCAGGGTACCTCTAGTTGATTGTGGAGATTTAATCCGCTGCTCCTGAGGCAGCTGGGAGAGATTTCCCTCTCTTCTTTGTTCTCACAGCCCCCAGGTGTTCAGCTTTGGATTTGGCCCTGCAGGTGCGTGTAGGTTGCCTGAGGGCGTCTGTTCTTCGCTCAGACCGGACAGGTTTAAAGGAGCAGCTGATTCGGTGGCAGTGGCTCATTCAGGGCGGGGGCGGGGGATGGGGAGAGGGCGGGGCACGGAGTGCGGGGCCGGCCTGCGGCGGCAGAGGCCGGCGTGACGCTGCACGAGCCTGAGGCGCGCCGTGCGTTCTCTCGGGGTAGTTGTCCCTGGATCACGGGGCCCTGGCAGTAGCGGGCTGCACAGGCTCCCCGGAAGGTGGGTGTGGATAGTGACCTGTGCTCGCGCACAGGCTTCTTGGTGGCGGCAGCAGCGGCCTTAGCGTCTCATGCCCCTCTCTGGGGCCCGCGGTTTTAGCTGCGGCTCGCGGCTGTCTCTAGAGCTCATTTAAGCGGCGCTCTTAACCCCCTCTCCTCACGCACTAGGAAACAAAGAAGCAAGAAAACGTCTCTCGCCTTTTCGGCAGCTCCGGAGTTTTTCCCGGACTCCCTCCCGGCTAGCCATGGTGCAGTAACCCCCTGCAGGCTGTGTTCACGCCGCCAACCGCAGTCCTCTCCCTGCATCCACCTCCGAAGCCCGAGCCTCAGCCCCCAGGCCCGCCCGCCCCGGCGAGTGAGCAGACAAGTCTCTCTGTCTGGTGAGTGCTGGCCGGCACCGGCCCTCTGTGCGGGAATCTCTGTGTTTTACCCTCTGCACCCCTGTTGCTGCACTCGCCTCCGTCGCTCTGAAGCTCCCCCTTCCGCCACCCTGTCTCCGCTCGCGAAGGGGCTTCCTAGTGTATGGAAGCCTTTCCTCCTTCACAGCTGCCTCCCACCTGCAGGTCCCATTCCTATTCTTTTGTCTCTGTTTTTTCTTCTTTCTTTTGCCCTACCCAGGTACGTGGGGGGTTTCTTGCCTTTTGGGAGGCCTGAGGTCTTCTGCCAGCGTTCAGTAGGTGTTCTGTAGGAGATGTTCCACGTGTAGATGTATTTCTGGGGAGGAAGGTGATCTCCGCGTCCTACTCTTCCGCCATCTTGAAACTTCTCCTTGTCTTCTAAGTTAGTTAACACTCCTCCATCTGCTTTCCCTTTTCTAAATGTTGTGGAAATTGTATCCTCTCCTGTTCTATCCCTACTTGGGATTTCCAAATGGGAGGGGAAAGGGGGGAGGGACAAATTAGGGGTAGGGAATTAACAGATACAAACTACTATGTATTAATATAAAAGAGATAAGCAGCAATGTTATACTGTAATAGCACAGGGAATTATACCCATTATCTTGTAATAACCTATAATTGATATATCTGCATAAATACTGAGTCACTATGCTGTACATCTGAAACTAACACAAATTTGTAAATCAACTATACTTCCATTTAAATAAAGCAAAATTCCTTTATTGATATTTTAATGGAAGGGAGAAAAATGAGAGGCAGATATTGGATCTACCACTTTTACCTACATAAGTCACATAAATATTTTGCCTGCCAAAATTTTTAATGTTGCATAAACAAAGAAACAACTACATTTTCAGTTTATAAGCAAAATTGCTAAGTGATGTTTGGAACAGACATCCTTACCCTAGACCAGATCATGCCAACTCCTAGGGAAGTCATGAGGTGTGGAGAGGTTAAGTCTGAGGATGAGGGAGGTTTGGGGTGAGCTGGGCTTGGTACACATGTTGAAGATAAAAATGGGTGTTAGGTGTTGTCCAGAAGAAAACTTCATGGAACCTAGAACCATATGTCTACTCTATCACAGGCTTTCTTCAGAACTATTCTAAGCAAAATGTATGCTCATTCTCTGAGAAATCACTTGTATCCTGCATGATATGCATATCAAATTCTCTCATTTTTCTCTCTCAAAATAACTATAGTCACACTCATTTAATTTTAAATAATATGTACATACATTTGTCAGCTTAGTGATAGTTCATATTTTTCCATTGGGAAATGTAAAGGAACTGTCTGCTTTCGATGGCTTTCTTGATTTTGATTCCCAATGCAGAGTTTGAGCCATTCGGGAATGCATTTCTTAGTTTATCGTTATTGATATAAATAGGGAAGTGTCCCTCAAGTGGAAAGTATCTTCTTTTGTCTTCAGTCAATGGTGTTATCAGTTTGTTTCTTTTCACATACAGTTTTAATTTTGATTTAATATTTATTATCAAATGGTTATAAGAGAAGGGGTATTTATGTTACGTTATGTAGTCCTTTTATCAGCTTCAGATTATGCAGGATATTCTCAAGTATTTTTTTTCATCAGTTCTTTTAGTATTCAATATTATACGTACATTTAATTGGAAACTTTAAGCTCTTGTATAATAATGATTTAGGGGCTATTGACACATCCTTAGAGGCTAACTCAGTTGTAACACTTAAAAATTATCACTGTTCTAAAAGTAATACATTCTTGTAAGAAATTCATATCACATCAAAAATGAAAAAGTAGGTGAAAGTCTCTCTTAACTGGAATGGTTGAGTTATGTCTGCTAAGCATCTTACTTACATCTTACTTGCTAAAATAATAATATGCAAGGAAGAAAAAAATATTTACATTCTGACAGACTACTTTAGATGTCAAAACAGCCAGGACAGTAGTCTTATTGGTGATTATATTGGGATCAACAAATCTGCCTTAAATTGCCCCATGCTGTTGCATCCTGAGAAGAAGGGTATCTGAATGCAAATGGAAAAAGAGCACATTTGGCAAGTGGTGAAGGAGGGGAAAGGTGTTGCTGGATTAGAAGATAATTCCTTTGGGGAAGAGAGGTGGGTTTCTGGTAAATGCAACTGGAAACGTACCTTTGAGTTAGGTGTGGTCAGCGATATGAGTTGAAGCCTCGTCTATCTTCTAGGTAACTTTCCTTAATGTTCTGATTCACAGATTAGAATTTGAGCAATTCAGGAATGCATTTCTTAATTCACCCTTGCTGTTTACAGAGATAGTGGAAATTCCTCTTAAGTCTAGGATATGTTCTTTTGCCTTTAGTCAGTGTAATTGCCAGTTTTCTTTTTATGGATTTTCATAAGTAATTAGAAGTCTGGAAAAGGTGAATTAGGCACTACTAGTCTTACTGCTGTGATAACAAAGAAGTCCTTAAATATTTTATAAAGCCTTGTCATGGAGGTTAAGACCAGAATTTAAATGGAAACTTGTAGGATATTTATACAGACAGGAGATTCAAACATACCACACTTGTTTTATTTCTTCTCTTCCTTATATTCTTGTTTTATTTCTTCTCTCCCTTACATTCTATAGATCCATATGGTAATTCATTATGGCATAGAAAACATGGTGCTATAGTTTCCAAAGCAAGGCTATATAGGACTCTGTTCTACTTCTGTTTGGTTAGGATAAGATGGTTCAAAGGAGATAGTACTGGACTTGAATTCAGAAGACATGAATTTGAGTCCTGGTTTGTCAGTTACTAGTTGTGTGAAGCTAGAGTAAATTACTACTTAACTTCTCTGAGCTTTAGTTTCCTCATCTGCAGAATGCGATTAGCGATACCTACCTCGTGGGGTTGTTGTAAGACTTAAAGAGATACTATTTGAGAAAATGCAACATCAACTGTATAATGGTAAACAAAGACATGTGTGTTCCTTGCCTGTGTGGAGCTGGATGTCAAGAGGGATAGTCAGTAATCAGATAATCAATATCACTAACAAATATAAAATTGCCCCTGTGACAGATGCTGAGAAGGAGAAACTCTTTTTCGTAGCTCACATTCCATCTTCTAAAAGTATCGTGTTGTCTCTGCCTTCAAAACCACTTTGTGGTTCTGATAGGCATAAGTTTCAGTTACCATGATTTAGTTTAATAATAACAGTTCACCAACAACATGGTTCAAATTTCAGTTACCACAGTATATTAACTATGCATAATTACATAAAGTACCAACTAGTTCTTCAGTTCATAAATCCCTATCTAAATAACAAATACATATGCTAATCAATGGTCAGTTATGTTGCTTCTTTTAAAGGCTGCCAGTGATTGGTCACTGTGCATCTGTTATTTGGTTCAGGCACAGACAGCAAAGTGTGTGTTTGCCTCCTTGTCTTTTAGCGGTAAACCCACATGACCTTGTTCAAAAATAGATAATCAAAAGAATTAATTGGCCCACAAAGGTGAAAATACAGTAAAGTGAAAAAATGACAAGGCTGGAAGTGAAATTCATATTGAACATAAGTGGAATTCTAGAAGACATACATGTCCATAGGAATGTTGGCACAGCCATACTTCAAGAGACTCTGGATTTGTAGCCAGAGGGACTTAAAGGTAGACTTATCAACATAAGTGAAGAAAATGGTTGTGACGAAAAGGATGAAGATGCCCTAGAGGACATAATGCAACAAATAACTTCACATTAAAGGAACTCTCAGAGGTATTCCAAGACTGTGAAAGTGCACAGGATAAAATGCTGCAAGCTGACCCAGACTTAGAAAGGAGTATAACGATTCACCAGGCATAGGAAATATGCTTACTCATCATACGACAAGAATTAAAAAGCAAGTTCTGTTTCAATTACTCTTGATAGGTTTTTTACCCAGAAATAAAATACTAAATTTCAATGTAAAACATGTTTTACTTGCTTTTTAATTATAGTGTCCTAAATAAATAATAGCTTATCATTAAACATTTTTTATATGTTTATAACTGACAGTGGAGAGTTTTTAATGTTTTTTGAGAAAAATTTCTAAAGTTTGCTGGGATAATTGTAATTTTTCCTTTTGATTACTAAGATGCATGGTTTCACTTTGCATAGACATATTTACAGTTCTGCAGTTTATTCAAAGCAAGGACTGTTTGGATATAAAATCATTCAACCCCTACCATTGCAGCCACTCTGATCTGAACCACCATCCTCTCTTGCTAGATTATGGCTATAATCCCTTAAATGTTTTTTGGGGGTTTTTTGTTTTTTGCTTTTGGCTTTGTTCTCCTGCAGATTATCCTCAATACAAAACTCAGAGAGAGCCCAAAAAACATGAGACAGATAGTGTGTGCTTCTGCTAATTGTTTCCCATCTCACTCAGAGTAGAAGACACAGTGCTTACTTTTATAAGACCTCATGAGATCTAAGTCCCAGGTACTTTTCTGGCCTCATCTTCTATTCTCTCCCTCGTTTGTCTCTGTTCCAGCCAGAGAGGCTGCTTATCAACCCACCGGGTAAGCGCCTGACTCAGAAGCTTTGCATTCTCTGTTCCCTCTCTGGCATGCTCTTTCTTTGGACATGGACATGGCTTATTCTTTTATTTCCTTCAGGGCTTTATTCAAAAGATCTTCTCCATGATATCTTCCCAGGGAACCCTATCTAAAATTTCACCCCCTCACTGAACATTTCTCATCTCTCTTTCCTTCTTTCTTTCTAAATAAATAAAGAAAATATATAGTGTTACTGATGCTAAGGTAAAAACATAATTTTACTTTAGCTAGTATCTGTAACACTATATATTTTACTTTTTTATCTTGTTTATTTTTTGTTACCCTCACTACAATGTAAGCACAAAGAAGTTGGGGGTTTTGTTCTCTACCTTATATTTCCAGTGCCCACAACAGTGTCTGACACATAGTAGGTGGTTTCTAAGTGTCTGTTAATATTGACTACATGATTGAAAGCCTACAGTTTTTTAACATTTTTCAGATATAAAATTGTTTCTGCATCATAAAGGAATTACTTTATGCTATTTGACAAATAAATGTATAGTTTCTTGCCTGAATATCAAGTTTTACCAGAAGATAAAAACAACTAAATATAGCTTTGCTTTCAATATCAAGTATATAATCATTTAGTTCACTTTTAATCTTCTGTTTGTGTATGTGATGCCAGTTCTACCCGAGTCCATACAGTTACAAATCTGGTATTATAATTTGAATTCTATTCTTCCATCACTGATTTCAATGCCTCAGTTCATCAGATGGTTCAGGCTCTATATTAAAGTGTGTCATATTCTGTACTGAAAGTGTCTTTAACAATATAAAATGGTGGATGAACCTGGAGGGCATTATGCTTAGTGAAGTAAGTCAGACAGAGAAAGACATATACTGTATGTTATCACTTATATGTGGAATCCGAAAAATTCAACAAATGAATGAATATAACAAAACAGTAACAGACTCACAGACATAGAGAACAAACTAGTGGTTACCAGTGGGGAGAGGAAGGGGGAGGGGCAAGAGAGGAGTAGGGGATTAAGAGGTACAAGCTACTATGTATAATACAAATAAGCTACAAGGATATACTATACAGCACAGGGAATACAGCCAATATTTTATAATAACTTTAAATGGAGTATAATCTATAAAATATTGAATTACTATGTTGTATACCTAAAATTCATATAATATTGTAAATCAACTATATTTTAATTAAAAAAAGTCAGTCAATCAATAAACAATATAAAATGGTGATGAATTTTTAGTGGACTGAAAATATGTCTGTTTTTGGTAGGGTACAGAATATTTAATAAATACTTGGTCATAAACAAGTAAGTCTCCATCATCTACTCTTGCCTCAACACTGCTATTTTCAATAATCATTTCTATAGCTCTAATTTTTTGGCCGAGGAGAGGTATTCAATTTCTAGGAACTTATTCCTTGAAATTTTATATGTTATACATTAACGTTTACTTTGAAATAATTTCAAAGTTACAGGAAAGTAAAAATAGTACAAAGAATTCCCATATATCCATCACCCAGATTCCCTAAATGTTAACATTTTACCCTTGTTTTTATCATTCTTCCATTCTATATGTATATACACAAATATTATTTTTCCCAAACCATTTGAAAGGTAGTTGCAGGCATATGCCCCTTTAGCCCTAAATATTTCTGTGTATTTCCCCAAACAAGGACATATTCTTAGATAAGCTCAGTATAATGATAAAAACTAGGAAATTATACATTTACTTCTAGACACAGCATTTCTAAAACTGTACATGTTGGTAACTGCTACCATCCTGACCAGTATTATAGCTATAATTTAATCTGCTTTCAAAGGCAGACTATGTCACTGTTGCCTTTTGTTCTTATTTTACAAATTTTGCTTCAAACGAAGCTTCTTGCATCCTGACAATAGTTATATCACACTGTTTCTTCCTTGTGAATTTAAAGCAGTAGATCAAAAGTTACTCTGAGACCTCCCAGATATAACACATCTATCTCAGTTTTTAGGGTTACTATTTTTGGTCTGGTAAAGTTAGAGAAGTCCTTTGGGGTTCAAAGATTTGTGATGCTTGGTTTTGAATGTTCACAGAGCCATTTGTTCCCACAAATTATGATGAGCTTTTGTTATTATGATGTCATGATACTGTCCCCCTCACGCACTATATCACATCAGCTTTTATTGATGTAGTGAACCCGTGATGGATTCTTTTTCTATTCTCTTTTGGTTTGCTACTCCTATCCTACTGGGTACTGAAAAATTGTCCACAAGGTCTTTGTAAGTAGGGCTCAGTTGGGACATTTGCTTATCATAACCTCAAATCACGTGTCCTGGTCAGTTGTCTATTATTTTCTTTACCCGCCCTTCCTTCTGTTAGGATCTATGGGTGATAACATCTTTCTTGTCTCTAGACCAAGATTCTTGCATTATCCCCTGTGGTTCTTTTATACCCCATTCACACTTATGTAATCAATTCCTTTCCCAATAAGCCCTCATCAAATTAAAACTATTTTTAATTTTAATTCATAGAATCTTGACTTATACAATGTCTTTATTGTTTACAAGCCAGTTTTCATTGGGTTTTCTGTTTCCTCCAGCCAAAATGATAAAAAGAGTTATGTGTGTTTGCATGTGTCTGTGTGAGCTTGTGTCTGCATACACTCTCATAGACAGAAACCACATATGTGAACAAATATGTTTTGCATAGTGGCTGATTATAATATAATTAAGTTACACACTTCCCTCTTTGGAAACATTTAGGTCCTCTGAAACCTTCAAATTTTCACTATTATAAATAATGTTGTGTGGAATATCTTATGTATAGGCTTTGGTGATGAATTCCCAAAAACATAACTATTGAGTTAGAGTATATATTTGCATTTATAAATACTTATTTTTACTTTACATTTTATAAGTATATTATATTTGATGCTACAAAATTGCTTTTGAAAAGAATTAGAACCATCTAGCTGTGTGTGTGTGAAAGTACCCATTTTGCTGCATCTTAACAAGCATTATGTATTTTTGTTTTTTCACTTTTTGCTAACGTATCAGAAGAAAAACATCCTGTTTGTACATTTTTACTATTTTATGAATGGCGCTTAATTTATTTGTGTAGTTCAGAAATTCTTTTAATTCTCTATTTCATGCCTTGCCAAAAATCATGTAACTAAAGAAAATTAAACCAGAATTAAAAAAAACCCTAGATTCTGGAATTTTAATCAACTAGGAAGGAATTCTTGACCCATAGATGCTATTTATACAGTATTATCATTTGGAGGCTACTTCCTTAATGTTATATTACTGTAATCAGATGCCTGAATTTCTATCAACTGACTTAGCAGTCAGAGATCAAGCACCAGTATAGTTTTCTGTAATACAAAGAGAGTTTCTTTCTTCTGGGAAAGTGTGACTGATCCTGGTGAGGAGTGGTATGAAGGGGTGTTTGTTTGGGCTGCTGGTTTATGGCACTGAGAGCCATGGAGTTATTCAAGGGATATCATTCATCAGTGTGCTAAAGGAAATGTCTAGTTGCATTTCACCAGCCAATGCAATTGGGAGGGAGATGTTTTGTTCAAAGAAATCATAGTTTAAAAACTAAATGAAAAAGGGGAACAATCCACAGAATAATATCCTTAATGCTCCATTGATTATAAAAAAGAGAAATAAAGTAGCTCTTGATAGCAATTTTCAGTTTTATCTTCAATGAGTCACACTGTTCCTTTCCTTGAAGTTTCTGTAACTGTTTTGACTATTATCACAATTTAAAAAATTTTCTCCCTCCTCTATTTAACTCTTTGACCAGACTTACGAATCCATTCCTTTTTATATTTTTGTTTCTTACTTTATTTCTATCCCTTCCTCTGCCATGGTCCCTGACATTGAAATTGCTTTTCTTTTTCAAACTAGCTTTTTCTTTTTGCCCAATTCTTGGCTTATATTCTCTTTTACTAGGAGTCTCTTAGGAGCTTTTAGAATATTCTTTTGCAGAGATTATGTACATCTTTGAGTTAGTAAAGGGCAAAGGAAAGTAAAATATTGAGGAACAGTTTTGTTTGGTGAGGGCTTTCCTTTGCCCAGTTGTTTAGTGAGTGCTGGGCTGAAACCCCAGTTTGCGCCATGAGTAGGAAAACATCACGTGACCCACATCAGTCTTGAAGTCTAGTCTGTGTTGGGCTTAGCAGCTCCCAGCACCCCCAGACTTATGAGATCACCTGCAATCTCAGTCTGTGCAGGACTAGGAACCACTTTGTCCCAGGGATTTCACTTGGACCCCTGGGACCAACTAATTGCTGCAAACCGCTCTTTTCAATTGGCCTTAGCGGTGCCCTAAATGCTGGTGTCTTGGGTCATCTGCTATTTCTAGTCCTCTCCCTAGACTCTGCGTGTTCTCTCTGCCCATCCTTCTGTTATTGCTTCTTCCCAGCACGGTGCACTCTGCGTACTCACTGAAGCCCCTGCTCCATAGTAAGCAAGCTCTCCCCTTAGTCTTCAACTCGCCATAGACTCCCTCACCTCTGAAATAAAATCAGATCTCCCCCAAATGTGCTGTTGCTTCCACTAGCACTCCTCACATGATCAGGGGAACAGCAGGGGGAAAGGTGGAATGAACCTAACTCCAATGCCTACTCAGTCTTACCTTGCTGTAACAAATAGTCCTGTTTTAAGCCTTACTCTCTTCAGATGCTAACCAATCTACCCTACTGGTCGTTGTCATTAACTGAACCTCTGGTCCATATATCCACCTTCACCAATAATACTGACCCCGGCTCAGTCATTTTTTTCCCCCTAAGTCTCACAACTACTTTTGGTCTTTCAGGTCTACTTTGGAGTCCCTTTGAACCATCGGGAGATATAACCATGATAGGCCAAAATGCACTGACTTTTTAAAAAGCAGTGAAATAAAATTTTCAACATACTAAAAATGGTAGTCTGTATAATTTTTTTTACAAATATTCAGGCCCTGCAGGAGAATGAACCACTCCACTCCTTTGAATTGAGAAGTGGCCAAGAAACTTTCTCTGGCCAATGAGACATGAATGGACCAATCGTGTTAATTCCATTCAAAAGCTTTAAAAACCAACGAGTGGCTCACTACGTTTTTCCTGCTTCTGTGGTTGCGGAGATATGATGGAAATGGGCAATAGACTATGGTTTTAAGCAGCTTATATTTTCTGGTTGTTGATTCTCTCAGCACAATTTAGCATGTACTGATGGATGTATTAAGAAACAGAGATTACCCTCCTCCCCAGCCCAGTGCCCCTCAAACAACACATTTTATCTGTAAGGTCCTTTATTTTTTCTCCAAGATGGTCTAAGCTGGTGAGTTTGTGTTTGTGTGTATGTTTCCCAATTTTTGAACATCCAAGCACATTTAAGTTCTTCAAGGTAAAGGAGCATACAAAGAGAAGAGTTTTCCTTTTGTAGCTACGGTTTTCTATTACCTGCCTCAAATGGGAACCTTATTGAAACAAAAAAATTAACAGTGATGCCATCCCATTATACCTTTTTTCAATTGGCCTTAGCTGTGCCCTAAATGCCAGCCTCTTGGGTCATCTGCTATTTCTAGTCCTTTCCCAAGAGGACTTGTTGTTATTTCAGGGACTGAGAAGGAGGTTTCCTCTAAAAAAATATTAAACCATTTCTGGAATGGTCAGAGTCTTCTCATACTTGGTTTGGAAATTAAAGTACCAGCTCCAAGCTTCAGAAACAATCCTGATAATACTGATCAATTCCATATCTTCCTAAGAAAATGAAGAAGTATCCACTATCCAAAAGAGCTCCTTGGCCTATACATCATCATTTAAGAGTCTTTCTGAATAAGGGCTAATGTTTGGTATATAACATAGATTCTGACCTCTTCTTTAGTTTCCATTTCTTGTTTTTATGGTCCCAGAACTAGAAGGATATTATTTTTTCTGTTTGGTTAACCCTCTTGAACATCACATCCTCTTTATTCTTGAGATATTATTCTCTCTCTCTCTCTCAGGGGTGTATTGTTGGCTGCTCTCACTGCCTCCTGAGAAGAGATGATGTATTTCTTCCCAGCTTCAGTGACTTCAGCCATGGTGGCTGCTTTGCAGAGGGAATAAAGCACACTAGCTTATTATGTTTAAAATTTCATACCCATATATATAATCATATGGATAATTTTCATCCAGAATTTTCACCTAAACCTCCTTAACCTCTCCAGTTCCAGCCATGTTCTTGCATTCCATTTCTGCTGTTCACTCCCAAGATCATACTCTCTTTGACATAATTTGGAACCAATTTGTCTCTGAAATATTAGACCTAAATCCCCTACCCTGAGTTCAAACTACAATATTCTCAGCTCATTTCTCTCTTCCTCTCATCATACCAATATTTCAAAGCTCTAATACACTTATTCTGCCACTTCCTCAAATAAATATACCAGCTCTTTTCTGTCTGTGCTTCTTTTTCTGACCCCACAATCCAACACAACAATTAATTTTTCCTTGCCTCTTAAACCTTTAGCTCCCATGTGGGTTAATCAATCCCTGTAACTTGTGGGCTGCAGGCTGTTGAACACAGCTGGAGAAGTTCAAGTAACCACAGAGAAGCAGCACTGTATATTCCTATTTTCTGACCCATTTTCCTTAAAGGGTCATGTAGTAAATATTTTAGACTTATGGGGCCACACACCATTTTCTTTTATGTTATTGTTTTCTTTTTTGCATGATACTTTACAAATGTACAATTCTTAGCTTGGGAGTTTATAAAAACAGGCCAGTAACTGGAATTAGGAGCTAACCCCCACTCTTACCTCAGATTGACCCACGGCAGTGCTTAGCAGTTCTTGTCAAGAACCTCCATCTGCTCCCATTCTCCACAACAGCTTCTCTTAACTCTGACTTGAAAGGTCCCTACACAGCCTCGCCTCTGTTTCAGCTCCCTAGCAGAAGTTACCATGCTGTTCATGACCTGGCTTCTGCCTGTTTTTCTCATCACCTCCTCACACGCCTCTATGGCTACTGTCATATCAAAGTAATCCAGACCCTTCCCACTCCTGAAGTCCACCATGGACCTCAGGTTTCAAATATCACTGTTACTGAACTTAGGTTCAGCTACTCGTCACTCAAGAATCCAATTCTGAGAGACAGGTGTTGGGTAAAAGGAAAGATAGCTTTATTGAGGAAGCTGGCAATCCTGTGGAGAAGGTGGACTCATGTCCCAAAAAACAAACTCCCTTTTGCTGATCAGGGGGCAAGAGATTTTCAGGGGTGCACAGGCTGGGGAGGGTGCTACATGCAGAACAGCCCAGTTAGCTCTGACAGTCATCTTGAAATCAGTCATTCAGTGATCTGAGTAGCATCATCTTGATTGTTTTCAGTACAGTTGATCTTCCAGGGCCAGTTTGTTCCCATTTCCTTAAGGCCAGTTCTTGAAACTGTGGCAGCTTATGTCATGGCTACAGTCTGGTCATCATGTAGCTAACTTCTACTGGTGGGGGGTTTCAGTATCTGCAAAACACCTCAAAGGATGTGGCTCAGAATATTATCTATAGCCCTTAAGGAGAAACTAAAGGTCCTTGATTTTGCTTAATGGGTAAGCTATCATTATTTTTTCTTGTTTGATTGTTTTCCTTTGTTTCTGCATTTTCTCATTTTTCTGATTAAATTTATTCTTTGGCTAAAGTTTTTCTACAGACAAGAGGCAGGAGGAAGACACGGGGAGGTCTGTCCTGGGAAGGTCCCATAGAGTCCTGCTCCTTTACACCATGATAGCATAGAATGTTTCCCCACAGAAATATAGCAAAGTATAACCAAAAATATAAATAACTCCACAAATTCCTATTGAGGGATACTGCATGAGACACAACCATTGGCACACTCACTGGCAAAGAGAGGTTCTCAAGCCTTCCAGCCATTCAGATACAGTCACCTCTCAGCAACATTCCAGACTATTCCGTGTCATGTTTGTGGCTGTTTGGAAGAGCCCAAACTGTGAAGACTGGCTCCTGAGTGCCAGAGAATTTCTGTATTAACAGTTCTGGAAAAGATCTTTAGACTTTGCATATGAGGTTCTCCCTGCCTAAAGACTCTTCAGCTATCCTCACTACCTTTCTTTATATGAGTCGGCTTGACTTCTGGGATTAATGGATCAAAGCATACAAACATTAAAACATTTTGATGTATATCCTTGAATTATTTGTCAGAAGTTTGTATTGACTTACATTCCCACTAACAGTGTGCAAAAGTGTTCTTCCTGCCCAATGAAGGATACATTTTTAATATTGTATTTCAAAATACTGTTAACCAAATTTTCAGAAGAATGTTTAAACTATAAACTTGCATACAAGTCCAACCTCAATGCTTTATTCTGTGAATGTTTGATATACTGTAATTACAGTCCTAATCACTCCCATAATTCTTTACCCTGGTTTATTCTATGGAGTTATTTCAGCTCTTTTGAAAAAATCATCCTGGGGTGCTTGTAAAATTTGTTTGACTAGCCATGAGTGGCACCTGAATCTGTAGGTATTTATAAGTGATTGCTTCCTCCAGGTGTTCATCCCAGTGCAAATGAGTTTGGTTCTGAACAGATTTAAACAGGCATTTGACAGCTTGGATGACTAGCACATTGTCATCTTCATAACACACCTAAAATGCAGAGTGCCAAAAATCACAAACAGGTTGGGTGTGGTTCAAGATCTGAGACCTTGTCCACCTTAGTTAATCTTGTAAATCATAGCAGCAGAAATATGCCAACTTTAATTAAAATTACAGCCCGTAAGGTAAAATATGATTATCTCATCTGCAGATATGTATTTTTATTTTAACCTTATACACGTTTGTGTGAAAATGCGTCTTTGTAAGACTCATGTGTAGTGTGGGATTGACAGCTCATGGGACTGGAAACATCCCTGGGTGACAAAGAGTCTTCTTGGTATACCAGTCAGAATTTTTTTCTCTGAACATTTTGAATTTTTGCTCTATGGCTGTAGAACTTGGGGAATTTTTATAGATGAAGAAGAAAATCCATTTTTGTTATATCATATATTGATGATAGACAGGAAAGGACAGTGAAGGGACTCTGAGAGTGCCAGTGATTCCTATCACATAGAACATTCTTTCCTGGAGGTGCTGGGGTTTAACAAAGAAGGACTTTGGATCATAGTGTGTGTGCATATGTGTGTGTGTGTGCATGTGTGTGTGTTTTAGTTAATATTCACAAGTTAGTAATATTAAAAAAAAAGAACAAGGACTTCAAAAGGTATGAGGCTCAATCTTTTTTTAAAATTTGGTTTTCAAAAATTTCTATAAAGTTGCAAAATATTTACTAGATCTTTTAATTCCCGGCACAATAAGTCATCAACATATATGAGTACCTATTTTTAATTTCTTCTTAAATTTTTTCCGCAAAGAGGGAGTGTAGGACTCCTGATCAGTTAAAGAACTGAGCAGGGAAACGACATATGCAAAATAAAAAGAGAAAAAGTTGGGGAAGGAGAATCAGAGAGTTTGCTCAAGGATGAAAAGTGTTGGCAAGATGGAGCAGAGAAGAAGAATGGAGTGGAGAAGGGGATGCCTAATGCCATCATGTTACCTAATTGAACAATTGGACCTGGGCTGGGATCCTAGCCTGGCCTGAGACTCCTTGTCTTGGCCAGGGAGGTTCTTTTTCCAGTCGGATTTGCACAATCAATAATGAAACTGATGCTGAGACTGGAACATCACAAGCTTTATTCAATGGCCAAAGAATGGAGAAGCGGGAGCCTTTGTTTGCAAACCAGCTTCTCAACCCAATTTGGTCAGAGACATCAAATATATAGGAGGGTCTAGGCGAAAGGGAGGGATTTGGAAAGAGTGGGAGGAATGAGTACTCATGAGTTATCCGAGAACAGGGGTGTGGTTTGTACCTGGAACTGACACAACTCTCCTTTTCAGTCTTTGTATAGGCTTTTCTGGTTGTTGTCATGACAATCATTCACTGTCATGGTGCTGATGGATGTGTCATTTAGAATGCTAATATATTACAATGAGCCTATAATGAAGCTCAGTGTCTACTGGAAGTCAAATCTTCCACCATCTTGGGCCAAGTTGGTTCTAACCAGTTCTTGTTTTTTTCCCTTTACGGCTTCTTCCTGAAACTTAGGTAGGAGTAATTGATTTCTATTCTAGTGAGGGGCTGGGGTATGATTCTGGGGCAACAGCCTTGGTAACATTAATAAGTAAATTACTGATGGTCTGGCATTAGTATCTGGAGGAATGTACTTATTTTAAAACCATGAATATAAGAGCTGCAAGAGACCATGTGAGTTTTTCATTCCCTCATTCATTTTTCTAGACAAGGAAATTGAAATCCACAGACTTGTCCAGGACCTCACAATGAGGCAGGGTTAAAGCAGAGTCCAGGAGGCAGATTTTTTTGTTTTTACTTCTGCAATCTGATGATTCAGAAAATATGTTCACTTGGTAGTTTGAATTCCAGAACATATGTGATTGATGTTTAGAACATATGGAACATATGTGATTGATGTTTCTTTTAAACATATGTGATTGATTTTTTTTTAAAAAAGAGCTATAATTTACACATTCAGATGAGTTTTATCACTTCATAGAATCATGTTAAGAAATTTTACATTAATTCCAAAACTGATTTTTGAGCTGGGTAGCCTTGGACAAATTTCTCAGTCTTTTTAAACTTTCATTTTCTCATCTGTAAAATGAAGAAAATGTTGACCCTGCAAGGTTGTTATAAGGTTAGAGAGAATATATAAGCACTGCAGGTAATCAAGAAATAGTGACTAGTGATAAAAACAAACACAACACAGCTAATATTTATTGATATATACTACTGTTTATTACTTTACATGAAGTACCTCATTTGATCACTTTTTGACTATTTTTATGGAGACTGCCATTTAAAAAATATGTAAGTATTGCTCAGTTTACCTTTTGGAATTTTTATATTTGAGTAATCTGAAGAGCCAGATCTCTGGACACCTCCCTTCTGCATGACCCTCATATAGGCAGAGCTGGGTCATCATAGGCCATGCCTCTAATCAGGATACTTTGTATTGTTTTATGTGGAGGTATATTAGATTCCCATTGCTCCCATAAATTACCAAAAATTAGTGGTTTAAAATAAATAAACAAATTTATTATCTTCCAGTTTGGGAGGTCAGAAGTCCTACACAGGTCTAACTGCTCTAAAATCAAAGGGTTTGCAGGGCTGTGTTCCCTCTGGAGGCTCTAGGGGAGAATCTGTTCCCATGCTTTTTCCAGCTTCTAGAGGCTGCCTGTGTTCCCTGGCTCATGGCCCCATTCCTCCATCTTCAAAGCCAACAACTTTAAGCCAAATCTGTCTCATGCTGCTGTACTGTATCTCTGGATCTCCCTCCTCTGCCTCCCTTTTCCAATTATAAGGACGCTTGAGATTACATTTAGCCTATCTATACAATCCAGAATGATTTTAGGTTCAGCAAACAACCTTAATTCAATCTGCAACCTTAATTTCCCTTTGCTATGTGACATAAAGTAGACACAGGTCCTGGGGACTGGGATGTGGACGTCTTTGTGGGAGCCATTATTCTGCTTACCACAGGAGGCTGCATAAAGGGAAGTAGAAGCTGCTAGCTGGGAGTTGAATACTCTGACTTTACTGTATCTATGTTCTCCGTGGGGAAGAATTTGATAACACTGACATAACTTTCACCAGCCTTGTTTTGTCATCAGTGCTGCCTTGTAAAGATGAGATTTCTTTTTTGCCAGTAAAATAGTTTTTTGTTTTCTTTTTATTGTAGAATTCAAGGGCAGCAACTTCTTTAAAGTATGTTAGTATTACAATCCCCAGTATTTCTCAACGACTTGCCCTTGATGAGAGAGTGTGGTAGGGAAAGGCATTCTTAGGAGGAAGGTATGGGGAATGAGCATGGACCATGCTTTTGCTGCATGCACCCCGATCCCAACTGCTGTGGCTAGGAGCACAGTGGGGGATGCAGACAAACTTGGGTTTGAATCCCAACTTCCCTTGTTAGCTAAGTGACCTTGGGCGAGGTGTTTAAATTTTATAAGCTGTAATGTGCTCATATGCAAAGTAAAGTAATACCAGTAAGCCTGTGCTCATACAGGCTTATTGATATTAGATGGAATAATGCACGCCAAGTGTTTAACATAGTAACTGACTTATAATGCGGACTCTGTTAACATGAGTGGCTGTTGTTATTTTCACCTCTCTGAAGTTCAGTTCCCTTACCTGCAAGAAGGGGTTGGACCAGATGCTTTCTACAATCCATCCAGTTCTAAACAGTCCATGATTCTAGATATGGTTCTCTCTGTATGAAAGGACTGAAGAAATTAACTTTGTTTTGTTTTGGGAGAGTGAGGTGCGTAAATTTTAACTAGAGGTTAATTATCTCTGATCTAAAGGTGATACATGTATTTAGGATTTTTATTTTTTTATTTTATTTTTGAGATGGACCTGATAAGGTATATATTTCAAAGATGTTATCCTTTTTTATTTTAGGATTCAAACTTAATAGCATGTTTGGCCTTAGTATTCTGTTTGATTAAAAAAAATTCTATTTCTGTAGTTATATCGTTTTTCCCCACTTTATTATTTACCTTCACTTTTTGTCTTCTTTATCATTTTGACTAGTGATTTGTCTAATTAGATTTTGTTTTCAAACCAGCTTTTGCTTTTATTGATTCTCTTTGCATTTGTTGTTAAACATATTAATATCTGTTTTTATTTTTATTATTTTATTTCTTATAATTTGTATTTCTTCTTGTTACTCTCCTTCTAATTTCTTGAGTTGGATAGTTTAGTTATTGATTTTCACTCTTTTTCTAAAAAAAGTATATACAGTTAAGAGTATAAATTTTCTTCTGGGTATTGCTTTAGCTGTATCCCACAACTTTTGATATGTAAAATTTTCATTAATGTTTAATTGTAAATCTTATAAAATATATACATAAATAAAATTAAGTATTTATAAAATAAATTATAAAATATATAAATATAAATATTATAAATGTTTTGAAACCACCATTAGAATTAGAATCCATGAATTATTTAGCTTGTGTTTTTTTTATTTCCAAAGATATAAGGTCATATTTTTGTCTTTGACTACTAGTCTTATTGCATTTATCCAGAGACTGTGGTATGAATGATAGAGATTCTCTGATATTTGTTGAGATATGCTTTGTTTTCTAGCAAATGGTCAAATTTTGTAAATCTTCTATATGGGCTTGAGAAAAGAGTTTATTCTTTAATTGGTACATACAGTCTTATATGCAAAATCTGATACAACACATATAGATATTTTGTCTTTGATTTATCCATTAGTAAGGAAAGGTTATTAAAATCTCTCACTATTATTATGGCATTATCAATTTATTCTTGCCTTTCAATTGATTCTTACTTTATATATGTTGAGGCTATTTTGTTAGGTCCATACAAGGTTGTAATTTTTATATCTTCTTGGTAACTTGTTAATGTTTTCAATATATAATGACCTTCTGTATTTATTTCAAAACACATTTTGGACTTAGTTGCATTTTGCCTGCTATTAATATAATTACTAAAGTTTTGCTTTGTTTTTTGGGGGGAGGGTGGGGCAGGTATCTTTTTTCCCTTTACTTTCAACTATACTGTTTCTTTGTATTTTGAGTGTTTCTGTTTTAAACCTAGGTGAATTTCTTTGTTTATTCAGTCTTTGGTTTTATAATCAATTTGTTCTTACTGTCACTGAAAATCTTTTTCTTAATTGAGATATAATTTATGTATAATATTATATTAGTTTCAGGTGTACGAAATAGTGATTTACTATTTGTATATATTACAAAATGGTCACCACAATAAGTCTAGTTGACATCACCATTCACCATTTACCACACATTGTTACATATTTTGTTTTCCTGGGATGAGAACTTTTAAAGTTTATTCTCTTAGCAACTTTCAAATATACAATACAGTATTATTAACTGTAGTTATCATACTATACAACTCAAGGATTGATTTATTTTGTAACTGAAGTTTGGACTGTTTGACTTCCTTCACCCAGTCCCCCCACCACCATTCCCCAGCAACCACTGATCTGTTGTCTATATCTATGAGTTTGTTTTGTTTTGTATTGTTTATTTAGATTCCACCACAAGATAGATCATGTGGTGTTTGTCTTTCTCTGACTTATTTCACTTAGCATAATGCCGTCAATGTCCATTCATGTTGTCATAAATGGCAAGATTTCCTTCTTTTTTATACCTAACTAATATTCCATTGTAAACAAATAATTGAAGAATACACTTCTTTTATATTTGCTTTTATAAATGGCATTTGGGGATTTATTTCTTCCACATTATTTTATACTTCTCATGATTTTCTCTTTAGGGCTTTAAGGGTTAGGTTAGAGCTTAGGTATGGAAATTATGGACATAGATGTGATCATAGAAGCCAATGGAGTAGATTGACAGGAATCAGAGAAAAAAAGCTGAGAAATGAGAACAGTATTTAGAAGAAGGTTTAACAAGCACGTGGAAAGAGCTTCACAAAGATACAGAGAAGTTCTGACCAGAGCAACAGGAAGAGGATCTGGAAAGGCAATGTCTCAGGGTCCAGTATCTGAAAAAATTTCCAGTAGGAATGCATGGTCAGTGATATCAGATGCTACAGGTTCTATGAAAGGCAATTAAATTTGGTGGTTAGAAGACTGTTGAAGACTTTAAAACACTTGTTTCAATGGAGTAGTAGGAACAGAAATTTTGTGGGCAAAGAAAAAGTGCGATATAGAATATAATTTTAGAGTAAAAGATTTATAAGGATAGGGACAAATTCGGCATGGGAGAAGATGCCCGTCAAGATGTAGGAGCAGTGATGCAATAGACCAGAGGTAACTGATGAATCAAAGTCTTCAAGATAATCAAAATCTCTGCATTTTCTCTTGCTGTAGGTTTCTTTTCAAGAGTCCACTTAGAGACTGCACAGATTACATGCCTAATTATGAGTTGGAAGAAATGCAATAAAAATGACGAGGGTGTCTCATTAGGCAGCAGTGTTGAATCCATTAATTTGGGTACCATTGATCAAGCACTGTGAAGTTAATCCTGCAGTGTGGGTTAGGTCAGAGCATACATTAATAAATGCACTTGCGCTTGACCTATAAAATGAATGATCAACATGTCCCACTGGGCTGTGAGACCAGTGAGCTCTCTGAAGAATCATCACTATCACTAAGCCATTTTAAAGGGCTGGTTTTAGATTTTCATTAGGAGAAATATCTCTGAATGCCTTTCCTAATGAAAACCAAGTGCCTAATTTCTACTAAAATAGACTCAGGGCAATTATTAAAGTTTTTGCTCTCAAAGTGAAAATAAAGTAATTTTACTTTACCTACACCTTTTGTTTCCTTTCCTTTGGGAAGTGACTGCAATTACCAATTTATTTAGCAAATATTTATTGAACAATGGTAAGAGTGCAACACTCATCCTAAATGACACGAGCTTATCAAATCATTTAGGCAGAGCTATTTACGTTTTATTGAGAAAAATAATACTTAACTAGGATGTACTTCCTCTAGGCTTCTTAAGTAAAGCACTGTTTTAAGGTAAGAATAGTTATCCACACTGCTGAGAGCTGTAACTGCTTAGGCAAAGCTCTATTCGTCTCCTCCCCTCCTAGAACTCTAAAAATTGGATATTGAGTAAAACATCATGTTAAAAGGTGGCTGCCCTTTAAGGTAACTAATTTCAAACAGAGGATTTCTTTTTGTAAAGAAAATCCTTTTTTAGGCTCTTTGGTTATGAAAAGTGAGTGACACCCCAAACTAATCTAGATTGGGGTAAGTGCTTTACATAATGAAGCAAAGAGAATTTGGCAATTGTCTCCTGGTTACTCAAGAAGTTGTTTTAGGGTTTGAGCAGTATTCAGAGATGAGGAGGGATGGAATTAAAGGGTCTTTTAGTAGGAAGATAACATGGCCCAAGTTTAGGACTGAAGGGGGAAAGAGGGTTGGTAAGAGGGTTGGCAGATGGCTGAATATTTTTAAGATATAAAAGATTCCACTTGAAGGCGGTTCTAATTTCCTTTTATAATCCTCAACAAAAGCCAGTTTTACACAACAGCTCTTATTTAATGATGCTTTTGGTAAAGAAGGAAGAGGAGGTCTGTTGATTTGCACCTCACAGGCCTACAAGGCCTTTGCTTGCCCAGCTTCAAGACCAAGAAAGAGTCCAGAGTCAGCAACAGAGACATCAGTGGTTTAATGGATGGGGGGATCTTACACGTCTGAAGCAAGGTCCTGGAGGGACACCCCACTACGTGTGGTGGATGGTAGAGCAGGACATCGTGGCAGTCTTTGCTGCTGCGGACAGGGGGAGGTTACCAGTTATAGAGGAAATTGACATCAGGTTGGCTCATCGGTTACCAGGGAAACCAGCAGAGGGGCACGCCCCTCACCACCCCTTTGACAAACATAGCAGAGATGTTCTAATCTAAAGCTAGACCAATCATTAGCTGGGACCTGGGGCAAGTACGTAGGAATGTCAGTCAAGTGAGTAGGGTATAGGTAAATCAGGCACTGGTTGAGCAGGGGATGGACAGAGAGCAAGAGAACAGCCATCTTGGATGGTCTGACCATATAAACTCTCTCCTGTGCTTGTGATGAGTGGGGGTGGGGGAAGATTTCACCCGGAAGTGAGATGGCAAAGGGTGACTTCGATTTCAGAAGGACCTGAATAGAGGAAGCCCTCGGGGAACCTGTGGAAGTACTGTGGAGGAGCTAGTCTCCTCACAGAAAGCAAAATGGTGACAGAGTGATTTTATTTATAAAAACATGGTTTCTGATTGCTGAATGCCAGGGAACTTATACCCGAAACACTGATAGCAATGTCACCTAGTCATGAGAATCTATTCACTGCAGGAAGCCCAGGAAAAAAAAGACCTTGAAACTTCTAGGATTTGAGTTGGAAATAACAGACTTTCCAAAAAGGGAAATGAACACATTGTATTCCAACATAAATGTCATTCCAATATCAACATTTTCCTGTCTAATTGGCACTTCTTTTTCAAGCCGTATTCAGCTGTAGGAAAACTTATTAGGTCAAATCATATTCTATGCAGTAAGAATAGTTGCATTCTTTTGAGAACTTTAGTGGCTTGTGGCCAAAAGATCAGACTATATCTTAGCATTTGCTTTGCATTCTCAATAGCTTTCAACAAAGGGTTCTATGCAGAATGTAACCTCAGTTATTGGGGTTACCATTGGCTGAACATATTAATAATGGCTTCCAATGCAAATTATTTTTATTTTGTACTTTTCTTGGGTATGTCATGTTATAATAATCCATGTCACTCTACACGTGAAAGCTTGTAGATGTCATGGTGTGTCAGATAAAGCTTGAGGGGAGAATAGCAGAATAGCGAAGAGGTTAATAGCACAGACTCTGGAGTCAAACTGGGTGGGTTAATATCCTGGCTCTGTCTTGCACTTTCTGTGACTCAGGATAAATGAATCATCCTTCCTGCGCCTCAGTATCCTTACTATAAAATAAGAGGATTAAATAAGTTACCTATTTAGAAGAGTGCCTGACATATGACAAGTGCTTAATAAATGGCTAGCTTCCATAGGAGGGGATTCTTGATGCCATACAAAGAAGTCATCCATCCATTTAACATCTGTGGCATGGCTAGCATGTGCCAGGTTCTGTTAGTCTGTGGAGATATAAAAAGGAAACACTACCACTTTCCTCTAAGACTTCAAGAACCTAAGGCTGAGAATACTCACCCTTCTTTTCTGTGACTTTCTAAGCAATGAAATAGCCAGGAGAAGATGAACTGGGATCCATACCTTTTACTTGGAAGCCCGTTCTTTCAAAGAGCGGGGACCCTGGTAGAGAAAGATGGGAATGGAGCATCTCAAAGTCCACCTATCAATCCCTTGTAGACCTTGCTGCAGAGGGAACCCTTCGTTCTCCTCAGGAAGACCCTGCCAAGGTGGGCTTGCTTCATGCAGATAGGAAGTAGATAAGGAAATAGATTCCATGTCCCCTGGCGAGCAAACAGGCCTGAGAGAGCATGGAATGGGCATCTTTCCCAGTTTGAATCAAAATAACTCCACCCAGTTGTGAGTGGGACTTGGCTTAATTTCACCATCGTATAAATGATTCCTCTTCCAGTCTCACTAACGTGCATATGTGTGCAGTTTTAAATGTTCGAGAGAATGGATTTTGTATTAAAGCCATCTTCATTCATGTTTATTAATGGTGAGGCTGTGGAAATAGGACTGGTGTTTGTTTCATTTATTTAACACTTGTGACAAGATGGCTCTGGGCCTGGCCAGTGTGAGGGCATTACTTTATTGATTAAACAATGTGATGAAAGGAAACGGTGCTTATGTGTTGAGAGATTATTGCCAGAGACACTTGGCCAACAAAGTGCTGAAAGGAGAGCTGTGTGACACTTTCACTCTGAGTATGTAATTAGCAGTGAGCTGGAACTGAAATGCAGTATCCTGGGGAAAGTTCCAGTCAATACTGCCATCCGAAGAAGTCATCTAGGTTTGCAGTTTGGAAGGCATAAAAAATCATACATTTTTGTTTCCCAATTTAGCTCATTGCTTTTACTCTCAAATAGTAAAAATAAACATTTGATACCACAGTGATATAAAATAATATATTTGAAATGGTGAAAAACGCCTCATTTTATAGAAAAGGGCCATAATTCTAATCTCAGGAGTCACACATAAAAAAGTAAAAGAAAAATCAAGCAATGAATTTATTACATTACTTTATTGCAGCTCTAAAGAAAGTCTACAGTTCTCAGAAATGTGACAGGGTCTATGTGAAATGGAAGTGTTTGTTCATGCATTTATGGGAGAGCCTAACGTGACATTGTTCTTTGGCCTGTGGAATAATTTGAAGCATAGATATTTTGCCAAGAAAGATGGGGATTTTTAGAACCCAAGGCATCAGTAGATCTACTCTGAGTGATGGCATCAGGATTTACTCTCTGCCTCATGCACAGAGTCTGATGGAAGGGAGTGCATGGGGTATTTGTGGCTTCGTTTGACACCTTGAGCTCCTTTATTCCACCATGTTTAATCCACCAGTACTTCAGAGTATTGCTTCTAGCTTTCTGTTCTTCATTCTTTATGTTGGTTTGCTTGTCTGCCTGAATTCTCTCTCTCTCACACACACACTTTCCCTTAGTAAGAGTAAATAGTTAAAGTAAGGACTCTGGAGGCTGTCTTCCTGGCTTCAAGGCCTGATTCTGTGACTTACTAGCTAGATGACCTTGGGAAATTACTTGACATTTCTGTGCCTCAGTTTTCTCATTTGTAAAATAGTAATAATAGAGGTATCCATCACATAGGGTTGTTATAAGGATAAAATGTTTCAAATATTTAAAGTACTTAAATCATTCTTGACACATAATAAATGTTATCATACTTTGTATGTTTTTGTAATAAATACACTGGTTTGGTTCCCATGGGCTCAAAGACATTCATTGGCTCCCTAAGACCTTAAAAATGATGTAAGGGATTAAAGGTGCTCTCTTATTCAGCTACAACCTATCTTTTAAAGCTTTATCACAATATGCTCCAACCAATCTGTATTCTAACCATTTGGGTCTATTCACCACAATCTGAATTTGCCATATACTTTCCTACTTCTCCAAACTACTCACTAAGCCGGAAGTGCCCTCATTTCTTCTTGTTTTCTGCCACTCAAAAGCTAAACACCAATGTTTTGATCACTTATCTTAAGAAACTGAACACTATAAATACACTAAAAGTTTCCTTTGTAGACCACTCCCATTCCATATGGTTGTGGAAGCTGCATAATGGCTCCCCTCTCCAAAATGTCAACATCCTAATCCCTGGAATCAGTGAATATTACTTTATATGGCAAAGATTTTGCAGATAAGATTAAGGAACTTGAGATAGATTATTTCAGATTATTTCTGTGGGCCCAAATGCAATCACAACTATACTTCAATAAAAATTAAATAAAACAAGTGTTATGATAAAGTGAGACAAAGGGAGACTTCACACAGACAGAAGAGGAGAAGGCAGTGTGACCATGGAGGTAGAGATTGGAGTGATGCAGCCACACGTCAAGGAAACAAGCAGTGCCAGTAGTGGGAAGAGGCAAGGAACAGGTTCTCCTCTAATCTCCAGAGGGAGTGTGGTCCTGCCTATGCCTTGATTTTAGCCCTGTAAGACTGATTTTGGACTTATGGCTTCCAGAAC
This sequence comes from Orcinus orca, assembly GCF_937001465.1. Taxonomy (NCBI): domain Eukaryota; kingdom Metazoa; phylum Chordata; class Mammalia; order Artiodactyla; family Delphinidae; genus Orcinus; species Orcinus orca. The sequence goes on from NC_064571.1 coordinate 34,895,568, forward strand.
TATAAGAGAGTACATCTGTGTTGTTTTAAGTCACCAACTTTGTGCTAATTTGCTACAACAGCTATAGGAAATGAAGATGATGTTATTGTGGTCTGGTATTTTATTTCCAACATTTTTCTTCATTTATTTTTATATTTACGTAGAGTAAAATTCACTGTTTTTGGTGTATAGTTCTATGAATTTTGACAAGTGTATAGACTCTTGTAATCACTACCACAATCAACATATAGAACTTTTGAGAAAGAAAACAAAGCTGAAGGCACCATACTTCTTGATTTCAAACTATATTGCAAAGCTATAGTAGTCAAACCAGTATGGTATTGGCATAAAAACAGACACATAGTTCAATGGAACAGAATAGAGAGCCCAGAAATAAACCCATGCATATTTAATTAAGTTATGGAAAAGGAGCAAAAAATATACACTGGGGAAAAGATACTCTCTTTAATAAATGGTGCTGGGAAAACAGTATATTCTCATGCAATAGAATGAAACTGGGCCCCTATCTTACACCATACACAAAAATCAACTCAAAATGGATTAAAGATTTGAACATAAAACCTGAAATCATAAAACTCCTGTAAGAAAACGTGAGGTAAACTGTGGGATAAAGAAAAAAATGTTATTTTGGCCAGATCAAATTCTGTTTTTTTCCCCAGATTCAATCTCTCTGCACTTTTTTGCCCTGTTCTGTGTCCTTGGGAGACTAACCCATATGATTGAATCATGTAGGCTCCCTGGCCCTCTGGCTTCCGTTGGGGTTAGGTTAATGGAAGGCACCAGTAGGAGAATGAAAAACAAAAAAAGAAATAGGTTAGAGCAGAGCTTGTCAGACTTTAATATGCATACAAATTACCTGGGGATCTTTTTGAAATGCAAATTCTGATTCACTAGGTCTGAGGTGGAGTCTATAATTCTGCCTTCCTACCAAACTCCTGGGTGATTTCTACTGATGCTATGAAGACCACTCTCTCTGTAAGTGGCAGGGTTTAGGGTATTTTTTCTTACTCTTTCTCTTTCCAGGTCCCTCCATTCTGGCACTGGCTGCATCCACCCCTCTTTGACAGTGGTTCTCTACTTTGGTTATACATTAGAATTACCTATGAGGTTTTTGAAAACCTAATGCCCTGGCTACATCCAGATACATTAAATGTGCATCCACAGTTGGGAACAATGGATGGATCTTTGCCTAGATCCTCTTCCATGGCTACAACTCTTCAAAGGTTATGATAACCTTATTTCCCCCACTACTTGCCCCTTCAGGCCTAGAAGCCCCTTCAGGCTTCTAGTTGTTGGTAGTTACTGAGTGTTTCAGCATCACTCAGAGTTCCCTAATTGCCCACACCTCCATAAATAGTCCCTTTAATGAATTATCTTTAAGTTCCCAGCTCTTTCCTGCTAAAACTCTAGTTGATATATCAAGATAAGAAATTTGATTTTTACTTTGTAGGTAATTGGGAAACCAATGTAATCTTAGGAATAGTGAGTGTCAAGTTCAGAATTACTCAATAGTTATTGCTTCCAAATGAAACTTTTCATTTCGTATACTTTAAATTTACAAGTACTGGATTTAGCATAAGGTGCCAAGCTCAAACATTTTTATACATAACAGTACTGCTAAAAGTATGACATACGCTAACATCAAATTTTTGAAATTAGATTAAAACAGTAATAGAAAAGTTTGTTAGAAAACAAACTTATGGTTACCAAAGGGGAAAGGTGGGGGAGGGAGTGATAAATTAGGAGTTTGGGATTAACATATACACACTAGTATACATAAAATAATCAACAAGGACTTACTGTATAGCACAGGGAACTCTACTCGATATTCTGTTATGACCTATATGGGAAGAGAATCTGAAAAAGAATAGATAAATGTATATGTATGACTGAATCACTTTGCTGTACACCTAAAACTAACACAATATTGTGAATCAACTCTGCTTCAATATGAAATAAAATTTTTAAAAAAATAAATAAATGATTTTTTCTGTGAAAAAAGAGTAACATAACATTAGTACAGTTTCTAATTACTGTTGTTCTTTAGCTCTGATATAGCCATAACTTAATCTGTAGTTTAGATTGATTTTTTCCTCATTAGGATTTTCTTGAACATGTATGTGCCTCTGCTTAAAAGCTGACCCCAGTAACCATACTATTGGTGTCTTGTTTTTCCTCAGCAGGCATTGGCAGTTCCATCATTTTGTGACCCACTTGAAAAAGTGAGTCTGAGTTTATTCTTTTCTTCTTAAGTACTACCCATTTCCTTAGAATTCACATTTCACAAACTCCCTGGATATTCTTACTAAATTGCCATTTTAAGAGGCTCTCAATTTCATTTTCTCAACTCCCTGCCAATAATCCTGTCTTTAATCCTAGCAAAGGACTTTCCCTACAAAAGACCCCTAAGCTATCATCATCCCTAGGAGAAAATTATTCTCTAATCTTCCCTTCAGTTTCTTCTTGTAAACATTGAGCCTCTGACACTCTACCCAGAGAGTACTAAGGCTTTTGTCTCTTCTTCCATATGAATGGGCTTTTGCGATCAGACTTGAGTATAATCTTGAACTCAAGTGAACAAATGATCCCTCCCTGCTGTTGTATCACAACTCTGTAGTGGGGAAAAAAAAAAAAAAAAAAGGCTTATAATTTGTTTTCTCTGCTGAGAACAGGGTAAGAGTTTGTCGCTACTAATCCTACTTCAGGGGCACTGCCCTATTTTTAAGATAGATATAAAAAAATCAACTGGAGTAAGTGGTTTTTGAATGAAGCAAAGTGCTTTGTAGCCCCAGCTGGAGATTAAGATGCCCTCACCCAGCCTGTTTGGGAATATTCTCTTCCTCACTGTGACTTCGTCCTTCTTTTTCATAAGACAGGAAAGAAGAGGATCAGTTAGAAATTTGGCTAAAACATGATGGCAAATAGTCATGTTGGCAAGTAACTTCTCTTTCGTGTAATAGAATACTTTGGTTTGAGAATATTTCAGGAACTATTTCACTGGAGCCTTCCAGAAAAAAAGAAATATGTAAAAGACGCTCTTGCCCATGCTGTTTCGGAACCAATTATTCCTAAAGTATCTGCTTGCTGCTATATAGATACAGTCTGGGAGACTGAACGAACATTTTAAACCATCGAAGTGCACTGTGTAAGAAATGAGCTGCTTAGGCTTTAGTGGACTTCTAAATATATGAATTTTTTGTATGCTAATTCAAATGTTAAGAAAAAGTTAAGAGAACTGATCTGAATGTCTTTATTCTTATACTCATAAACCAAATTCTGCACATTAGCTCAGAAATAATGAACTTTTAATCAATTATAAACACCTCTATTGTAATTATTTACACTGAAGAACTTCTATGGATCGCACCCAGGCATGCAGTTATTGAAATGAATGTTTTTGTAAGGTTTTTTTTGTTTTTTTGTTTTTTTCCTATAGTGTCTTCCTTTTTTTTTCTTTTTAAAAAATTAGGAAAGTTTTAGGTGTTTGGGGATACTCTTGTAGCTATTCTGGGGCAACAGGTGAATTGATTAGTTACAAGGTAGTGGATCACGTGGTTCGCTAGTTTGTCCTTTAGATTCTATGGTGCAGATCCAGATTTCTAAGAGAACAGTGAAAATATACTCGCACTAACCACCCCTGCTAAAGGAAGGCTGCAAAGGCAGCACAGATCCCAAGCGACCATCCATACACATCCATTGGCTTCAGAATTATGTTTGCTTTCTTAATTATATTTTGCTAAAGACCAATAGGAAAGGCAATTTGCCAAGGAAAGACTAAGGAGCTCTTTCAGAATAAAGGAGAAGACACCTGGATGCAGTGCATGATCTATGATTTTTTTGGTCATAAAAACATTATGGGGATACTTAGTAAAATCTGAATCCAATCTATAAATTAGATAATAGTATTGTATTAATGTTAATTTTCTGATTTTGATAACTGCATACAGTTTTGTGGGAAGATGTCCTTTATTATGTATACACATATGGTATTTAGGGTTCAAGGAGGATCACATATGTAACTTATTCTCAAATGATTCAGAAAACATTTGTGTGCATACACACACATCACATATATGTACACATAAGGCATATACATATGTGTGTGTACCTGGACATGTGTCTGTATGCACCCACAACAGAGATAAAGCAAATGTGGTAAAACACTAACATTTGGGGAATGTGGATGAACGTTACACAAGAATTCTTCGAGCCAATCTTGCAGTTTTTTTCTGTGAGTCTGAAATTATGTCAAAAAGTTAAAAGAATAAAAAACAATTTGTTTTTGACAGGGGAACAGATTGCCCAGAAGCAAAAAGATAGCAAGAAAAACTCAACCTAAACATGGGAAACTGCAGGTCCTGTTAAAACTTAGTAAAACATTATTAGTCTATATATTTTCACACGAATGGTTTTTAAAACCACAACCAACTCTGTCTGACTTATTTCACTTAGCGTAATACCCTCCAAGTCCATCCATGTTGCTGCAAACGGCAAAATTTCATCCTTTTCTATGGCTGAGTAGTATTCCATTGTGTGTGTGTGTGTATATATGTGCCACATCATCTTTAACCATTCATCTGTTGATGGACACTTGGGTTGCTTCCATATCTTGGCTATTATAAATAGGGCTGCTATGAATATTGGAGTGCATGTATCTTTTCGAATTAGTGTTTTTGTTTTTTTCGGTTACATACCCAGGAGTGGAATTGCTGGATCATATGGTAGTTCTATTTTTAGTTTTTTGAGCAACCTCCATATTGTTTTCCATAGTGACTGCACCAATTTACATTCCCATCAACAGTATACAAGGGCACCCTTTTCTCCACATCTTTGCCAGTGTTTGTTATTTGTGTTCTTTTTGATGAGAGCCATTCTGAATGGTGTGAGGTGACATCTCACTGTGGTTTTGATTTGCATTTCCCTGATGGTTAGCAATGTTGAACATCTTTTCATGTGCTTGTTGGCCATCTGCATTTTTCCTTGGAAAAATGTCTATTCAGTTCTTCTGCCCATGGTATCACTTATATGTGGAATCTAAAAAATACAACAAACTAGTGAATATAACACAAAAAGAAGCAGACTCACAGATATAGAGAACAAACTAGTGGTTACCAGTGGGGAGAGGGAAGGGGGGGAGGGGCAGTATGAAGGTGGGGGTAAAGAGGTACAAACTATTATATATAAAATAATCTGCACGGATATATTGTACAACACAGGGAGTATAGCCAATATTTTACAATACCTATAAATGAAGTATAACCTTTAAAAAAAAAACAAAACTAAATTTTCACTTAGGAAATGATGTTAAATAATTAGAACAGATCCAGCCAGAAAGTAGTAACATTTTACCTTGTAGTTGTTGGCAAATGCCAACTTGCCCTCATTGTACTAAATAAGAGGATATTCATTTATTTTCATGAGCACTAATATTTTTCAGATGTTTGTTTTATTAGCCTGCCTAGTTTTCTTCTTCCTGGTAGTGAAAACATCAGGTTCTGTTAATTTAAGAGCCAACAGAAATATATACTGGATTCTTTATAAATATGTTTCCTTGTTCTTAAATTTGCTCATTTTTATGAAACATTAAATTTGTTAGATAATGGGGAATGGTTCTACTTTATATTTTGCCAAATCTTTCTTTCTAAACATTTTTTATCATTACATCAGAACTACTTCAGTATATATATATATATATACTGAAGTATATATCAGTATATATTTTTCACAAGATACCACCTTCCTTGTCCACAGACCCATGTGGTTCAGGGCAGGCAACCTCACCTCTACTTCCAGAGAGTAGAGCTTTCCTAATCCCATCATGGTGGTCCCATTTCCCTTGCCAGTGACTGGTTTAGGAATCCACGTGAAGCTTATTTTTAGCTTTAGCACTAAAGAAAAGTGCTGATTAGGATATAAAGAGCATTTAAGTCACTCCTGAGAAAGAGACCTTTCATTTCATCACTGTGGAGTCTGGATATGACACCTGGAACTGTGCAGCTATGTAAAGGCAAATCTGGTGAGGGATGGGAGGGTGGGGAGATGGGAAGACTCTGCATCCTCATGGCAGTGATGAGCTGCTGAACCAAGCAGCCCTATGGAATTGCCCTTGGACTTTCAGATATTGCAGACCCTTATGACAGAGACTCTGTGTTACTTAAAGGCAAATACATTCTAATCAATTATCATATAGTCTGGAAGTTTTCTGCAAATTTTTTTTATTTCCACGATTTATTATTAAAAAGCCAGTTAAAAAAAGAAAAACAAGCAAAAGGCCAATCATTCATCAAGCCAGCCAGATGATATAGGCTTTTATATTTCATCTAAACAAACCATAGAAATGAAGGTTCCTTGAGTCATAGTTACAATCTCATTCATCCTCTGAGGTATATAATAACATTTTAGAAAGACAAATTTGTGACAAAGAAGATAAAGGAATTCTGGCTATAAAGTGGAAGTAATAGTATTTACTTCATAAAAGTGATAGAATTAAATGAGTTGCCATCTTTAAAGCTCACGAAGCAGTGGTTGGCAGGCAGTGAATTTACACTGATTATTAACCATAGCAATGATGATAATAATAATTCCTTTTTATGGATTTTCTTGCCAAAAAAACTTACCGTCTCAATTTTGAATTGTTTTTATACTAAGTAATAGACTCTTTGAGAAGCAGATGAACACTACCAACAAATTAAACTTCATAAGAGTTTTAGGGGATAAATATTATAACTCTCAGTTTTTAGATGAAAAACTTGAATCATATTGATGGAACTTTCTATACATTACCTGCAAGTACATGTTTGGTCACCATCCTCATATCAATTCAAACATTTCAAAATTAAAATTTTCGAAGGACAGCATGGTATAGTGCAGCATTTATCACATAGTAGCTCATGCAACACTACTAGTTGGTGAGACCAATTGAGTGGAGTTACCACGGAATTTTCAAGAACTGAACTATAATAGAACAGGATGAATAAAATCAGTAAATTGCGTGTATAAAGGTAAATATTGTTTCATGAAACTTTGTTTTAGTAATGTATGTGTGTATCGGGTTATATTACAAAATGTATTTCTCACTGAGTTTTGGTCATTGGTACAATGGAGAAACATAGGCAAGACAAGCTTGGCTTCAAATACCTAACTCATTGGCTTGTTATATGGAAAAGAGCATGGAACTATGCCTACGACATAATAGGCACTCAAAACAATGTCCCTTCTTTCCTGCCTCTGTCCACAGGCTCCCTCCTCCCTTTCCCCAGTGGGCTTGAACTTACGGAACTGACATTAGCAAACAAAGTGTCTTCAGATGAACAGATATGACTGTTTTCTGTATTGTACATTTACCCAAGCTAGACACACTAGGAACACATTGAGTGATCTGGGTCCTGAGGCAAGGAAAATCAGTTTTATTTAAACTGCCACAAATAGTGTCTCCTGTGTTCTTCACAGTTAAGAAATCACTCTGCTCTTATTCTTAAAATAACAGGTATTTGGTTAGAACTGTTGACTGTTTTCAGTTTGGTTACCTCAGCACAATGATGCGCCATCCATTAGAAACGGGAGCGAGGACAGTGGGCCACCCTGGTGCGCTGAGCAGTTGGACTGACGCAGCGCTCAGATGCCGCTGGGCCACGTGCGCCAAGGCCACTCTTGGGTCCACAGCCCCCTCCTATCAGAGGGGAGTGAGAGGATCATGTATTATCACACAGTGACCATCCCTTGTTCCACAGAGAGCCCACATCACCGCAGGAAGACATCCTTTGTCTTCCCTCATGGTTTTGTTTGCTATTACTCACCTTAACTCCTTATTTGCTGTGTGGGGTGTTCCCGTGAATCCCAGGGAGAAGGAAAAAAGCACTATTATTTGGTTTCACTGACACAATATTGAGCAAAAACAGAGACTGATTCTCTTCCCTTCCCCTTCTTTTCTTTTTCTCTTCCTCCTACTTTTCTTCTGCTTTAATAAAACATCAATTTTTGTGCCAGAACTTAGTGAAACTGCTGAGTTAGTCAAGTCAGTAAATCGAACTGGTCCCTTTTACCTCTTGGAAATATGAAAGGATCCTTCTGCCTCTGAGCTGGCACCCATGGCGGGATCAAGTGCTACTGTTAACGGGAAGGCAGGAAAGTACATTATCACTTCAGGGCTGTCATTACCAGAGGGTTTCACTGTGAACTATAGCATTCAGGGAACGCAGACAGGAGGGAAAAGGAGGCGGGGGGCTGGGACAGATGGTGAAGGAGGGAGAGAAAAAAAGCAAGTTTTTTTTTTTTAAGAGGCTGACAAGAATGGTGGTGATATTGGGTTGAAGAATTCATTTTGAATGTAGAACCTAGTACTGCTTTCATTTAAAAGGTGATTAAGACAGCCACTTCCTTCCATTATCCTGTGGGTACATATTTGGCAAAGCACAGGCTCAGACACACCCCGTGGCTTAAGTTAATCAATTCATGTGCATCTTAAACTTGTCAAGACAAGATCTCCTATTTAGTTATAGGATGTATATTTTGTGCCAGTGAAATCCTAAATAGATCAGTTCATTTTATTTTTTCTTGCTGCTTGTAGAAGAAACCCATTTTAAGACTTTTTCCCCCCTCTTTAGTATACATTTTTAAATTTGTTTCGGTAAATAACATCTAATAACCTAAACTACAGCAACAAAATGGCTAAAGATATGAGTGTGCTTTAGACTTTTTAACTTAGTTCACAATACAGTTGTCAAGTGCTGGATCTAAGTAGTGCTATCAGCATCTTCTAAGGGGAGAATTTTGCTGTAGGCAAAGGAGAAAAGTTCAGTATCTTGGGGTTTGCATTCTTCACTTCTTTCTATCCAGGTTGCTTAGCACAGACACTGAGCTGTTAACTGAGAGGAGTTATAATCATTTTTATCTGTTTCTTTGAAGTCTGTTTTATGTCTGGATTCTGTTGGACAGCATATTGAATAAGCAGGTCCCTAATGAGTTCAAAGTCAGCTAGTTAGTTCCTGGATGTGTAGCAGGCCCTTGTTAATCTGGTTATGTGTCACAGGTTACTCATTTTCCCTGTTCCTACCATCCACCCTACCTACACTTAGGTTTCTAATTTTATCAGAAAGGCAGAACATTCCACCTTTTAGCAACAGAGAAATCATTATTGTTATTTCTTAAAGCCAACAGTGGTAAGAGTAATTCTAAGTAAAGTATTATAGAAAAAGCAAACAGTATGGAATAGGTATTCTCCTGTTCCTTACAGGACCATCTGTTTTCCGAACAAAAAAAATCTAGTGTTTCTCTGAGTTATTTTTTAAAGGGCTTAAGCAATCATTCAGATAATCAGACTTCATTGCTGTGAAATTTCATCAAAGTGTACTCAATCCTTGAACTCATATCTGGGCCCATTTTGCCAATCAGATAAAACTTCCTAGGCTTTTTCCTAGAGGCATGAGGGTTCACTTGATCTTATTGCATTGCAAAAGATTTTGTGCTACAAACCATTTTTCATAAATGCTATTTGTTGTGTTAGGAGAACTCCAGACAGGCTCCTTCTTAGAATAGGTTTGGGGAGGGGGAAACGGCTTGCTCTGCTTTGTCACTTGGGATGAACTGAAAATTCTTAGAAATTTTTACAAGTCAGTTGTGGACCAAATGAAGAGGCAAAAAATGATACAGGGAAAATTAGCATTAGCATCTTAGTAAGTAAAAGTGTTATTTCTCATGAACAGACCAACAGTTGTTTAAAAAAAAAAAAAGGAAAAAGAAAATAACCCCAAAGAAATGCGTGATTTGAAAGCACTGAATTAATTTGTCTTAAGATTATTGCTTGCTTTTTTACTTTTTTCTTTTTCCTTTCTTTTACTTATTTGTTTTGGCCTAGAGGTTGAAGCCAACTGACTCCTTTCTTTTGCATTTGTAAAGGTCAGCCACCCAACGTACACCACACCAGCACAGACAGCCTTTGCATCAAAAAAGCACTAGGTGGTGCCCATTTTCTTTGCCGGTGAAAGTGCTGGATTTCCCCAAGGGAGTCACTCCAAGAAAGTTCATCAGCCCCCATCCCCATCTAGTGCCTTCCCCTCCTCTAACAGATGACCAGGAGCATGGTGTCACATTCTGTCATTTTCCTAAAGCATCCTGGGGCTTGCCTGTTTTAGGACACAGCTTTGGTTTGGGGAGACAGTGTTTTTAAGCGTGAAGGTAGGAGTGGAGGGTTGGTGGTAGCAAAAAGCTTGGAATATTCCCTTGGAAAATGAAAGATAAGAGGAATGAATAAAGGCGGCAACCCTGCCATCTGTGTCTCTAAGGAGTTATGGTATAATATCTTTGCCAAGGTTTCCCTCCCGCCAGATCATCCGGGCAATGCAGTCTATGTGTTAGTTTAATTTTTTTCCGTTTTTGACCCATAATCAAGCTATAAAAATAATAAAAGGAAACAAAGGTGAGTCTTAAATTTCAATTTGCATTCTCATGAAAATAATTCTTAGTCAAGTGAAGTCTGGCCGAACTGGAGATTTTGCATGCCCATGTTCATCCCCGTATCTACTGTTTGAAGAGGCGGCTTTAGACCCCTGGGTTTATTCCTTAAAAATAAAAATCTTATTAGGCACGCTTAACAGATTGTTGCTTAGTGTGCAAGAAAAGCAAATAACCGGCTAAGAAGATGTTTACTTCAGGATAATTTTATCTGGGCGATATGGTCAGGAGATTTGTTTTAGAATTTAGAGGCATTTAGAAAGTTTTTGTTCTGCTAGCAGCCATTGGGCATGATCATACTCTTGCCACAAAATGAAAAGAAGAAATCTACCGATTTTTTTCTGGCAGAAATAAGTAAAATTATTATCTATGACCAATTCTCTGAAATTTGGTCTAATGGGGTTTTTTGTTCAAATACATTTATTTATTCTTAAAGAAGGCAAGAAAATAGTTTTTGAATGTCAAAAAGGAGACTCTTGTAGGAAAATCTGAATTCTGTGTCCCGTTTGGTGAACCATACTCCAAAATAAAGGGAAAATAAAGACCGTTAGTAGTTTAAAAAAGTTAAACTGAGAAAAAAGCTTTATTATGAAACTGCGAGAATGATTTCTGTGCTAGCTGCCCAGTCATATGTCATGACATGTGGCAGGTTGACTGCTCATTAATTCTATTTATATCAGTATGATAATCCACCCCACTGAGTACACATGTGTTAAAATATTCATAAATTATGTTTATTGTGAACAAATATACATTAAGTGCCAAAAGAAGACCATTATTTAAATACAAAACTAGTCAACAAGCATAGCCTTTTTACTATCTGTCCAGTACATTATGTTTCATCAAATTCACATTAATTGCCTCTCCTTCCAGTGTCTCATAGGGGATGTTTATCTTTTGTTTTAAAACCGTGCAAAAGAAATAGATTTCACTGAAAGGAACAGACTCGGAAAACAAAAGATGTTATGTTATCTCAGACCAATAATAACATCGACTGGAAAAAACCATCTAAAGAGAAATGCACTTCTGGCGTCCAAAATTGTTAAAAACATGTCATTTGAACCCTAATACAGACTTGAACCGAATTTGAGGGTGTTTCATGAAATCACAGACCAACATAAATAAATCAGATAATTTCTTGATAAAAGTTGCAAATAACAATTTTAAGATCATGCGTATTTTGACAATAAATGCATAAAGAATGGTTAAGAAAACCTAGAACTTTGGGAATTGAAACCAATAATTAAAATATACTGCAGCACACTGTGTTTTAGGACTTATTTCTTCCAAATGAAACAATCCTGAACCACTCTATTTTGAGTGATTTCAGGAAGTTGAAAAAGTTGAAGTGATCATTCTTTTTACAAGCTGCCTGTGCAGTTACAGACCACAGTTGAAAAGTTTGAATTCCTTGTCAAATCCAAAGTGGTTTTAGTTAAAATATATTGCCTAACTTACCCAATTCATCATATTCTGAATTAATGCCATGAAAACATCTGGTTTATTAATTATTAGGACCACACTTCAGGGATAACTAAAATCACGGTCACTTTAGAAAGTGAACTGTGTGTAATACTGTCTAGGAAACTGTTACACATTTTTGAAACTTTAATTATACTTAAAGGGACACCTTTTTTTTTCCTTTTCTGGAGAGAAATGACAAATGATGAGTAAAATGAAGTAGGAAATTCTGATTTTATTTCATTGTTATGGTATGCTTCATTTAAAGAGAGCAGGGAAGGCCACAACAATGAAAACACAATACTTTTCTCATGTTGCCAGTACTTTACTAGAAGAGTGAAGCCATCACCCTTGGCTTATACGTTAAGTAACATATAATTCAGGTAAGAATTTCATTTCTTTTTTTTTTTAATTTCAGCTTTATTAAAGTATACTTGACAAATAAAATTGTAAGGTATTTAAAGTGCACATCATGGAGATTTGATATATGTATATATGGTGAAAGGATTCCCCCATCCAGTTAATTAACATGTCTATCACCTCACATAGTTGTCTTTGTGTGTGTGTGTGTGTGTGTGTGTGTCTGTCTGTGTGTGTCTGTGTGTAAGAACATTTAAGTTCTACTTGCTTAGCAAATTTGAGTTAAACATGTAGTATTATCAACTATGGTCACCATGTTTTACATGAGATCCATGGACCGTATTCATCTTATAGCAGAAAGTTTGTAACCTTTTACCAATCTCTCCCTATTTCCTCCATCCCCCCACAGCCCCCAGACCCTGGCAACCACTTTTCAACTCTCTGTTTCTATGAGTTTGACTTTTTAAAATATTGCACATAGAGGTCAGTTTTTCTATGTAGGGATACCTCACAGAATGTTTTACTTTCCACTGGCCCTTGGAAGAAAAATTTCTGTACTTGTACACCATTTAAGGTAAAGGAGTCTATCTTAAGGAAAAAATTCAAAATGTGGAAAAAGCTATATGCATAAAAGTTGTCTTTATAATGTTATTTATGATAACAAACATTGGAAGGTGTTTTAATATCTAACAATGAAAGTGTGGTTAGACAAATGATAACATTCATTTGATAAAATATTATGCAGTCAATAAAAGTTTTGGGCATATAGTAGTACGGGAAAAGTGTAATAAAATATTAAGTGAAAAAAGTCAGGATACAAGATTACGGTGTAATACGATTATAATGATTTTCAGACGTGCAAATAATAAAACACCAAAAGGATGCACAATAATGTTTGTTAATCATCACGTTAAGGAGTGAAACTGATTTTTTGCCCTCTTTTCAAAATTCTGCTATGCTCTCTTACTAAGGATAATTTAAAATGCATTTTAAAATTTCAAAGAAATTATTTAAAAGAAATCAGTAGTCAATTTACATATTTTTTTCTTGAGATGTCACAAATAATCACCACAGATTTTTGAGGAGAAAAATTAGACAACTCCCACTTCCAAAAATGCAAACTTTGAAACTCGTATCCAGCGTGTGGTTTTTAGCAGTCAAACCTAATTTGCTTTTTACTGAATCAGAGCGCACATATATTTTGGTAGATAAGAATTCCCTCTTTTATTATTATTTTTTATTTCCCTGCTCATTAAATTCAGCTCCAGACCACAGCATTTTCATCTATCAGTTCTCAAAAACCCTGAGCAGCCATTTCAGAAAAAAACAAAACAAAATAACACATATCCCAACACTACACAACTCTCTCATGAAGCTCTCTGCAAAGTTCAGGATGTACTTTCGTGTGAATCTTGGCCTTTGTACAGCACTGCTGCACAATCATTTTCATCCGAGATTTGAACATATTGGAAGAACTAGAGCCTTCCTTTCTTTTATCCTGTCATTTCCCCCCCTGGAAGTGACGGGCATATGGCAGGCACCCTCCCTGGATTCTCAAACAACAGGAGGGACCTGATTTCAATTCCTACATCCTGTCATCAGTGACTCTCGGGATATTTTGTTCTTGCAAGACTAAAGATGTGATTCAAATTTGCCATACGGATAGAGCTTAATGCGATGCCATTTTTACCACTGGAGCCCTCAATCAGTTAATTAAACATGATCTAAATCACCGCGTGTATTTGTAAAGTAAGATTAATATGGCAAAGTCAAAATAAATGAGGAGTCCTGCCCGTCCTAGGAGTGTGAATCACCGATACGAAGATTACACTTTTGGAAACTCGATACTTTGGAGCAGGCTTTGTTGGTTTAATCCCTCAGACTGCTTCGGGCAACTTGAAACCCAGAGCTGTCATCTTTAGCCAAAATTTCAGCCATAACTTCCTCAGCTTTCACCCCATTATTGAAATCAGCGTTCACAATACTTAACAAAGATCAAACCTTTCAGCGGACCACAGGGCAGCCTCTTACCACCTGGGACACCAGAAACATGTTTAATAAATATTTCATTTTGTTTGAACATGAAGGCTTTCCTCGGTTCCCCATTTTTTTCTTTCCTGGGGAGCTAAGGGCTACCCCCAAGCTGCACATTCCATCACTGTGGCCAGTTAGGTTTATAGCCTTAATAAAAGGATTTTCCCCTTTCACGTGCTAGGGAGCCTTGTTAAACCAGAGCAATTATAGAAACACAAGATAGGTGCTCTGCAAAGATCAAAGCTCACCTAAAGACAGCTCTGTAGGAATTTGGAGCTCTCTTTGAAAAGCGCTCAGTTTACAAAGTATAGAGGTATTAAACCCCAGGAATTAAAAAAAAAAAAAAAAAGCCTAGTTTCAAATACTGTTAAAAGTCTGACAGTAGTTAATATGGGATCTCCTTCAACCACTCCTTGTGTATTATTCCTAATATCTATTCACGGTGTATCTATAATAGCTCCAAAGGAACTGTTATGCTCAGAAGACATACGCATATGATGGATCCTTAATACCAAATATGTTACTAAACTCTGTAGGTACATTTTAATCTCAATATCCTAGCTCAGCAGGAAGGGTGAGAAAATGGCCTGTAAATTTCTTTAGGGGGAAAAAATGCAGTGTGCCTGGCTTTTGCTCTTTGAGGCCCACTTTGTGGGATCCCTAGAAGCTGTACCAGGTGACAACAGCACCTGTGCTTTGAGGCAAGAGCACAACTCACCCAACTGCAAATGGGTGTTGACGTATCCAGCCTTAGGCATTGTAATGTTTCCTCTACCTCTCTAGATTGTATCAGTCTCCCTGAAACACACACACACACACACACACAACACACGCACACACACAACACACACATCATGCTAGTAGATTCCATTTCAGATTAACATCGATAAACCCTGAGTGGTTTGGGGGCTTTCAGGTGACAAAGGGTTTGAGGATTCCCTTCTCCAGTCGGCTGTGTGTAAGCCAAATGACTTTTGTGTGCAGAGACACACAAACAGAGCAGTGTAAATGGGCTCAACCTGGGATTTTGAGTTCTGTGCTTCCGTTTCAGAAAATGAGTTATTTAAAAGGCAGCAACTTGAGGACACGGGGGCGGGGGAGGGGGGAGCTGGGGCAAAGTGAGAGTAGCATCGACATATATACACCACCGAAGGCAAAATAGCTAGTGGGAAGCAGCCGCATAGCACAGGGAGATCAGCTCGGTGCTTTGCGATGACCTAGAGACGTGGGATAGGGAGGGTGGGAGGGAGGCTCAAGAGGGAGGAGATATGGGGACATATGTATACATATAGCGGACTCACTTTGTTGTACAACAGAAACTAAAAAGTATTGTGAAGCAATTATACTCCAATAAAGATCTAAAAAAAAAAGAAAAGCTAGTGAGTTGGGAATATTTGTTGTTTTTTTAAAAAAAGGCAGCTTTTGCCAGGAGCATTTTGATATTGATTTAGAGGACACCATTTGGGGGGTTTGGTGTCCAGTAGTCTTAGCTTTGAAAAATGCATAGATCAATACAAATCCCTCGTTTTATATCAGCATTTCCATTTTGAAGAAAGCATTTTAATGATAAAAATAAGACTGCTTGTATGTGCTAGGCTCTAGGCTAAGCAGGTCACACTGAACGTCTTATTTAGTCTTCCTGACAACCCTATGAGGTGGGTTCTATTATATATTTATTTTACAGACGAGGAGACCAAGGCACAGAGCTGTTGTGTAATTTGCCAAAATCACACAGCTCGTAAGAGGCAAGGTTGTGATTCTAATCTGGGCTACATAACTCCAGAAGCCAAGCTTTTATAGCCTCTGCCTATCTGATTTGAAGTGTATTGTGTGTTGCGACCTAAAGTTTCTATTTTATAGTTTCTTTTTATTTAGCAGTAACTTTTAGGATTTGAAATTAAAGTTAAAACAGAAGTTTCTTTTTATTTTTCCCCTGATTAACTTTCTGCTTTTAATTTTGGTGCTAAGTGAATAACGTAGCTTTAAGCTTTTTGTTTCTCTTACTTTGTTTTCAGAAATGCCAAACACCAAAAATAAATTGAGAGAGTTTCATGATAGTAAACAACTTTTTTTGCCTTGGAATCACCATTTCATAATTCATCCAAGAAAATGTCGTTATTGAAAGCAAAAACATTCAATAATCTTGTTTGCCTTCCCTTTAAATACAGCTTTTCCTTAGACTAGAGCAAGATTTTGGTATTTTATCTAATGGTGAAGGAGATTGTTTCAGATTTGGAAATATTCTGTTGCAATGTTAGTCAGATAGGTCTGAATTAGACTCTTAGATTCACCAATATATGCTTCTGTAATCTTGAGTAACTAGTTAAGTACTCAGGGTCAGCAGATTATCACTGGTAAAATGAGAAAAAGTAATGCCAATCATATATTGCTGCTATGAGAACTAAAACGAATAACATTTATATAACACTTAGCAGAGGGTGTGACCTAAAGAAATATTACCCTCTTGTCTCCTCCTTTTGATTGCATTTATAATAGACTTGATTGAAAATGTCCCCCATTCTCCCTTAGAAAGGCTTTGAAAGTCCTGCTTTCAGAATCTGGCACTTTATCAGCTAATAATTCTGAGGTCCTGATCAAGCTCGAGTGTTTGTAGCACAGGAAGCCCTTTAACCACTCCCGCTGGGCCCCAAACTCTGAACAAGGAGAAACTTACCCTTGTCAGAGCTTTTCTTGATCATTGGATATCAAGGGGACACTTGAAATAAGGTACAGTTTCAGTTTTTAGATTATGAATACTGTGGATTTTAAGAATTTTCTAGCTGTCTTTTGTGGATTGTCAGATCTCATTTGAACAAATATCTCAACCTGCTCCTTGGCAACCACATATGTCATCCTACCCTTTGAGACCTTGTCACCCACTGCTCCAAGACAAGCCACTTCCTCCTGAGGCTACGGGGACCTGGCCTGCGTGTTCAAATAGCCTCTAGCTTCTTGCTGGTATGCAATAAATATTAATAATTATTCAATCAATCAATATGACACCTTTCATAAGCACTAAATTTTTCACAGTATAAAAACACAGCTGACATTTTATCGAAATTTAAGACTTTTCGAGGGGTCATATTTATCTTTGATCTGAGTATATGTCTGTAGAAACATATATGCATGCCAGTATCCTCTTAAAAGGGACTGTTAATGTCAAAAAATGTTTATTCTGTCTCTCGATATATCCAGGGTCTTTGCTTTCTTCACTTTTCATAATCTTTCTTTGTCTGCGTGTAATATTCTCATTGTCTTTAGAGGCATTCAACATGCAGCTTGCCTGTAAGATCAAGCCTCTTTGAAGATGTCATTTTAGTGAACTCTGGAAAGTTGTCTGTCACTGAGTACTGCATGAAGATAATTCTGCTATGACCTCTTACCCAAAGGTTTGTCTGCTCTCCCAGAGTCTGCCTACATAGAAACACTCGGTATTTAGTCAGAACATTTGCTTTCCTTCTGAGGTTGCAAAGAAAAATACATGGCACCCAGTTAAATTGAGTTTCTTCAGATAAACCATGAATAATTTTTAGGGTAAGATGTCTCGTGCAATATTTGGGACATACTTATACTACAAGATTATTCATGGTTTATCAAAATTCGATTTAATTGGACTTCCTGTATTTCATCTGACAACTCTGTTTCTTCCACCTCATTAGTGAATAAAGTAAACTCAGCGCGCCTTCCATCAACTCTTATGGGACCCAATACTATGCCATTTGGTGGTGGTGGAAGGGGGGTTTGCTTTTGAATAAACACTGGGAGAGCTTTGAACCAGAGATTGAGAACTAAGTTAGAAGAGATGGTTTTGATAATCTGGAAGGGCTAAGGATATTAGGCTATGAAGCCACAGACTGTAATTAAATTTTCTGATTTGCTTTACTCATTTTGTGTAAGGGCAAAAGTGAAAATGACTTCATTAAAATAGTATAGGAAAGCAGACTACCTTTGGATATGTTATTCATTTAGTCATTATTTATTCTTTCATTCATTTGACAAATATTTATTGAAGGCCTACTATGTGTCGGAAACTGCGTGACAGTTACAAGAATATTTCTGTATTTATATTATAGTTAAGTTCAGGTCCAAGGGTACTGTGTGTACCTGGATTTGAATGGTGATCATTTTGAATAGCAATGGCTGTAGATGCCTAAATCATGCTTCTTTCCGTCTAATCAAACATCAGTAATAGACATCAAGAGTACTCGTGGTAACTAATGATGCATATTTTATTGGAAGTCTTTTCATTTCACCTTTAAAGATAGCTGTATACTTAGAAGATTATGTTATATCAATACCTATATTTTTATATCTATAGCTGCATCTTTGAAAAGAAACTCTTTTCCCATAGCACTGAGTTAAATTATGATTCATCCTATATTTTTAGAATCAGAAGGTCAAAATATTGTTCAGGTATATTGCTTCATCTTTCAGACATCAAAATGACTCTTATCAATTGTCCTTAATTTTTAAGTCATTTTTACCCATTTTGAGGTTACGGGGAATTTTACATGTATTTGATTAGATTCAGTCAAATAGGCTGTGCAGCTTTTACTATGCCTTGTAATTTTTTTCATTACAATAAAAAGCCTTTTAAATCACTGCTACTTAGAATTATATTGAAAATACTTGTGATACTTTTACATACAGTGAGTTTAATGCCAGGATGTGAAAGCAAATTGATTGTAGGCAATTCTGTGCTTGAGCACCCCAGAGTAAAAAGAATTACACTAGTAACCCTGGGGACCTCCTGCTCTCAGAAAGGCTCTGTGTACTCACACATCCACTGGCGGGTGAAAAAAAGAAGGGGTTGCTTCATTCTGATCCGAAATTTTATAAACACATTTTAAATCAGGGAAATAATTTTTGAGGGGGAAAAAGCACCTCAAGAGACACATATGCTTAATGTTTTTAATTTAGTAAAATGAGCTGCAAGGAAAGTGTGACATCTTTGCAATAAGCATTCGAACATGTTTTAACGGTGACTTAAAGGCAGACAACTTGCCATCTGGAGGGTGTGTTGGGTGTGGAGGGACTTAGATGTATCAGCAGAGAAAACCCTCAAGGACTTTTTACCTTTGACACGCTGGTCTGGTTGGAGTGAGAAGGACTTGGGGCTTTTTTTTTTTTTTGCGGTACGCGGGCCTCTCACTGTTGTGGCTTCTCCCACTGCGGAGCACAGGCTCCGGACACACAGGCTCAGCGGCCATGGCTCACGGGCCCAGCCGCTCCGCGGCATGTGGGATCTTCCCGGACCGGGGCACGAACCTGTGTCCCCTGCATCGGCAGGCGGACTCTCAACCACTGAGCCACCAGGGAAGCCCAGAGAAGTACTTGGGGCTTTAACCAGAGTCTCTGAAGACGCAGACCTCAGTCAGCTTGAGGAAGAACTGACGTGTTTTAGGAGTGCATTTAGACTGTCATGCAAGCATTAGAGAGAATGAGTTAATATTTGGTGGAGGGGCCCTTGGTTGAGATTATGATCCCTGATGGGTCATTCTTGATTCTTCTTTCTTGGATCTTCAAGGTGAAAGACACCAAGGAGTTCTTGGCTTTTCAGTGAAAGCAAAACCCAGATGTGTCAGGTTTGATTTTAGTGGGCAGCCTAGCTGCATATACTTATTCCCTTCCCTTCCCAAGCTGAGCTGGGGCAGATATTAAGGGAGGGGGTGAAGGGGGGAAATAAAGAGATAGATGCGTCTGTCGATATGGGCCATTCATACCTGGAGGGGCCAAAAGGGAAAATATAAACAGACTAGTTGGCCTGGCGATGATACGGTTCTAAATGAAAATGAGGCCTTTTATAGAAAAACACATTTCTACATGGCCTTGAACAACTTGTAGAAGATACCTCATGGGACCAAAGCCTCTTACCACCAGTTCCCTTGAAGAGAGTGGCTCATCCAACACCTTCCCTCTGGGCTCTCATGCTTGTCCAGGCACAGCTCCGCCATGTGTGCTATCCGCATCAGGTGACAGTGATGGACTTCTCTTTGGAGAGGCCATCCATGCAGAGGGGTATAAGAGGGCAGACGGCAGAACCCACTGCCTACCTTCGAATCCCAGCTCTGTTATTAATTAGCTGTGCAACTTTAGGCAAATTACAGAACCTCTCTGTGCCTCTACTTCTTCATCTGTAAGATGGGAAGGATAAAGTCCTTGGTTACGACCACCATATGCATCTTCTCTAGTAGGCTGTGAGACTTCATGCTGAGACTGCTTGTTATTTTTACAGTCTTAGGTAGTTAGAAAATGAAAGTGTATGAATGTAGAGAGACAATGAGAGCATTTTTCACCTGTGTGTTTATTGGAATAATTGTCCCTGACCACAGTGAGGACCTGGCCAACAACAAACACACAAAATCATTTAAGTCCTTTTAGTAAAGTATCGTGTAGAAATAGTCTTCAAAGGTGGATTCTGAGGGATCACCTGGCTCAATGTTTTCCTTTTATAGACAACTGTAGCCTGGCAAAGTGAGTCCTGTAGCCAAGTATTGGTAGCGCCAGGACTAACTTTCACATCCCTTGCCATCCTGTGCCATGCGCGTTCTGTGACACCATGCTAACTTTCAGTCTTTATTACAAAACAGGTTCAATCCAGCCGTTATTAGGAGGCCCTTCTTACGATTTTCCATCTGAAAAATATCCCTTCTTTTAAGTCTCCTGAACCATTCTCTAGATTATTCATCTGTGTACCATTCTCTAGATTATTCATCTGTGTATCCTGAAAACTGTCTGCCAAAATGGTAGGGTTCATTTGCCAGCACCAGTCCCCTCCAAGAGATAATGCCAATCATCATACCACTGGTTAGTTACAACAGGTCTTGCCGGCCTTTCTCAAAGAGGATTGTTCAAATGTGTTGCTCATGGGCCACACCTCACATGTTTATCATCCATCATTCTCAACATCAATTCTATTCTTCCACCTGTCAGGGATAGTCACTTGACCTCACACACACCTTGTTATTTCTACCATGATAGCTTTGTTCATGTTGAGTCTCTTACCTGGAATGGCCTTCCTGTTTTACCTCTCCCATAGAGCCTTTATTAAATATCCCAGCTCGCAGCTAGTTAGTCGAAGCAGGTAAGGGTTAATGTTACACTCTGTTTTGATAAATATCCATGGTATCTCAGCATCCTTTTATGAATATTGCTGAAGCTAGCCCTCTGGTCTTTTAGGCCAGAGCTGAGTATGTTTCTACATGCAGTCTGACCATCTGCACTGTGGACTAATGCAACATCTTGT
The DNA here is from genome assembly GCF_937001465.1 of Orcinus orca. Taxonomy (NCBI): domain Eukaryota; kingdom Metazoa; phylum Chordata; class Mammalia; order Artiodactyla; family Delphinidae; genus Orcinus; species Orcinus orca. The sequence continues at coordinate 34,917,118 of NC_064571.1, forward strand.
TGTCTGGTCTTCCTGAGAATGCATTATATAGATTGCAGGTCATTTAGAATGCAGCTGCCGGGGTCGTGACTCACACAGAGATTAATCATTACGCCTGGGTTAGCTTCATTACTTTGACTACCCATTACATCTTACTGAGATTATAAAATGTTGCTTTTAACTTACAAGGCCTATACCAGCATCCACTTATCTCTGAGACATGCATTTATACTGTTTTCTTTGGTATTATCAGGTCACTGAAAATTGCTAGTATTTCCCATAAGCTTTGACTTCAAAAATTAAGTCATGCTGAAGCTGGCTGACACCAGATTGAGTAGCATGTCTAGAAAAGAAAGTATATCATGTGTTTTATTATAAATAATGTAAAATTTTACCATGCACATCTAAAGGGGTGGGGTGAAAATTTTAATAAAGGAACCGAGATTTTTCTCAAATGTTCCTTTAAACTAGTAACATCTTCACAAGAAAATGAAAGATTGTCTTGTAATTGGAGAGGTACTAATTAAAATACTGCCAAACTGGTGCAAGCCATCTGTATTTTCTGTGGCATTATTACATTCCCTTCATCATGTGATTCAGCTCAATCCTGAAAAAAGAAAAAGATTCTAAAGAAAAATATTGCTACTGCTTCCAGTACACAGTGAGCGTAAATGGAAAAATTAAGAAAGAAGATATTTACTAACAAAAATTGCTGTATAAATTCAGCTAACAGAAATGAAAAAGAATTGCAAATAGAGATGGACTCAGTTAATTTCCCCAAATCTATATTCATATAAGGTCTTCCCAGGAGCAAAAAGGAAAAAATGCAAAAGTAAAAAAATTAGGGAAGGACGATTGTGGAAGCAACATAGCTCAGCACACTTCTCCAATTGTATTCCCCGATGATTGTATTTTAAGGAACTTAAAATTAAATCTTAAAATATATGTGACAGATGTGTGGACCTGAAGGGGAAATGGAAAATTATAGATATTGTGAATGCTTATATTTAAGAGCAAAAGTTGTATATTAGAATTTCAATCCTTGCATGAAATTTTGAATATGTTATTTTCTTAGTGAGAACTTAAACTTACTTGTGGTTCTTGGTACAGGTAGTGAGGATGAACTTGTTACTGATTCATCTCAAAAATTTGATGAGGTCTCATCAAACATGACTGGCAAGCAAATATAGAATTACCAATAATAATAAGAATATAGAACAGATTGATTCTATGCCATGTATTATTTTAAGCACTTTACATACAGTAGCTTGTTTAATGCTCACCATACTTCTGCGAGGTTGGTATTATTGTTATCTTCTGAGGCCAAGAGTTCAAGAAACTTGACCAGTCACATAGCTAGTAAGTGCTGGCACCAGGATTCAAACTCAGCTGGTCTGGCTTCTGAATTCATGTTTATAACTGTTATGCTGTACTACATCTTGGAGTTAATGAGCATCCTTTGGTTGCATCAAAAATTATCCAAGATGTATATTATCAAAGTAGCAATTTGAAGGCAAGCAGAACAGGAGACAATGGATTTGATGATTTATTATTATTGATTAGGATCCAGGGTTCAAATGTATTCTATGGAAAAACAAGGTCTATCTTTTAGTCTAGATGAATTTGTGATAGTAGGTAAATGTGAGGTGACTTAATTTGATGGAGAATGGAGGGCTTTCTGAGCAAGGAGTCTGGTACACCATCTAGAAGATAGTCTGAAGACATTCCTGCAGTCTCTCCTGTATACCCCCTACTCCTAGATCTAAACGATGTGTCAAAGAATAGAATAATTATTTGAACTAGAACACAGGTAACATTAGAGAGCATTTGTTCATGTGGATAAAGTTTAAGTCTTGACTATTTCAAACGAGCAGAACTTGCAGTTGTTAACCAAAGATCAGCCACCATAAAAGAAGTAACAACATAGAAAGAAAAAAAAGCATGCAAATTCTTATCCTAGTTCTGGAATTAATGTGTCCCAAGTATTCAATAATATCAGACCTTCTTTATTGTTTCTTGGAAACAGAGACAAGAACTGTATGCACCAGTGCCTTAAAATCTACAGAAGAATCACTCACTGTTTCTTTTCTTCTAAAGTCTTCATTGAATTTGTTACAATATTGCTTCTGTTTTATGTTTTGGTTTTTTGGCCACGAGGCATGTGGGATCTTAGCTCCTGGACCAGGGATCAAACCCACATCCCTTGCATTGGAAGGCGAAGTCTTAACCACTGGACCGCCAGGAAAGTCCAATCATTCACTGATTTTGATTGTTGTTAGGAAAACTAACACATTTATCTAGCAGTGAGAAGGGTTCTCCTGTGTTGTTCTTTTCTGTACCATTGGATTGTAATTTCCTTTGACTGGGGACATTTCCTTTTTAATTTTTTCACCTTGTCTTGAATAGAGCTTTTCATGTAGGAGAACTTTAATTTGTGTTAACATGCTAAATGTAAAAAACTGGGGTTTGGTCCAGTTTACCAAACAGATATGGGTGCTTCTTATGTAACAGGAGCTGTGCTAGTCGTGGGGACACGAATGACTTAGCTGTGGGCCCCACCCTTGAGCGATGTAATCTTGTTGAGTTTGCTGTGAAGCATTTACCTGTAAGAATCATTGGTTTAGGGGCTGCCAATCATTTCACAGATTTCCTTTCCATTGTCCTATGCCTGCTGGAATCAGCTTGTTTTTCTCACCCTTAGCCACTAAATCTTGTGAACTGGTGGAAACTTATCTGCCATTCATCATTTGGGGACTTGGCAAGTGCCATTTTGAAAAACAAACAAACAAAACCCCCTGCAAATCAAAAAAACCCACACTCTTAAAAGACACAAAACAAAGCAATAAAACATCACAACACCTTAGAATAATTTTTGATATCAATTTATAAAAATTGATATGACAATGAACTCTTGGTATTAATTTTTCTTTCCAAAGAAGGGGAAAGACCTTAGTAAAGCAAGCTACAACACTGCTGACATACTGGCTGAAGAATCTGTATTGTTTTGCCAAATGGAAACAGAGCTTAGAGCTCTCATTCTTCCTTTCTATGTTCCTGGTTTATATCCCAAATGGAACACATTTGGTCTAATAAGCAATTTAAGCATTTTAGTTTGCTGTTATGTTCTGTAACGTCTCTGTCCTGTTTTTTTTTTTAGATAAAAATAACTACATGGAATTTGACTTGAATATGTTTTCCATGGCAGGATTTATAATTATTCACATCACTCTACAGGAGGAAATAATGCATTAATAACACAGTTATATGAAAGTCATAATACAAGTCAGTAAATGTGCTGGGGCACAGTTCTTCATGGTCTAGCCCAGAGGTTGACAAACTAGTCCCGAATATGGCCTATTGCCTGCTTTTGTAAATAAAGTTTTGTTGAAACATAGCTACAAACATTCACTTACATACTGTCTAGGTCTACTTTTGTACAACTATGACAGAGTTGAGTAGATACAAAAGCGATCGTATAGCCCACAAAGGCTAAAAGATTTACTATCTGGCCATTTATAGAAAAAATTTGCCAACCTCTGGTATAAACTATCCTCTACATAGACTTGTTCTGGGCAAAAAAAAGCAAGTTTAAAATTAGCAGGCTTTCAATCTATTTTCTGAATAACTTGCATAAATTAAAATGAAAGTTAAGACTTTTCTTTGAACGGATTTACTGATTTCAGTGATGCAGACACTAAGATCATATTCAGATTTATGCAATAGACACAAGTTGAACGCTTTTAACTTGTAAGTAATAGACTGAGATATATGGGACTAAAAAGATGACTAAAAACAGCCCTAAAATTTGCTCATAATCTGGGAGTAGCAATGGTAGACACACTCAAGTAACTATCACAGGTCTAATGCAATTAGCTGTATTTGAAGAATGAAAAAAATATTGAGAGGGAGAAGAAATGTTGGAAGCATTTTATTAACTAGATGTTAGAAATCTGAAGGATTCTGCCAGCAGAGTTGAGGAGACAAGTCGTTTCAAATAGAAAAAAGAGTGTGCAAATACATGGAAACAGGGTATGAATAAGATGTTCAGGGTATGAGAAACCATATTTTAGAAAGAAGAGTTAATTTTGATGGAATGTATTTATTCTGAATTTTAAAAAATCATTGTAGGAACTAATGTTTTCACAGTGGGTTTAGAAGGGATATAAGACATGGTACTCTCCATGGTGAAGCTTAAATTTGAATTATAGGTTCAAAACTAAAGCCCATAGCAATTTAAAAACAAAAAGAAGTATAAGCCTTGTGTATTGAAAACTATGAAACATTGTTGAAGGAAATTAAAGAGGACCTGAGTAAATGGGAAGGCATCCATGTATATGGATTTTAAGACTTATTAATAACACAGCAATACTCCCCAAACTGATCTACAGATCCAATTCCTATCAAAATCCCAGTTGGCTTTTTTGAAGAAATTGATGGACTGATCTTAAAATTCATATGGAAATATAAGAAACCCATGATAGCCAAAAAAATCTTGAAAAATACAAAGTTGGAGGACTCACACTTGCAATTGAAAAACCTAGTGCAAAGCTTACAATAATAAAGACTGTGGTATAAGAATGAACATATAGATCAATCAGACATATAGATCCAAGGATGACAAGACAATTTAATGTGAGAAAAATAGTCTTTTTACTCCACAGCGGGAGAGGCCACAACAGTAAGAGGCCCACGTACCGCAAAAAAAAAAAAAAAAAAAAAAGAAAAAGTCTTTTTAACAAATGGTACTGGGACAACTGTATCCACAAGCAAAAAAATGAACCTGGACCCCAACCTCACACCATATATAATAATAAGTTCAAAATAAATCGAGACCTAAATGTAACAGCTAAAACTATAAAACTCTTAGAAAAATATAGGTATAAATATTTGTGACCCTGGATTAGGCCATTGTTTCTTAGACAAAACACTAAAAGCGCAAGCAACCAAAGAAAAAATGGATAAATTGCACTTATCAAATTAAAAACTTTTCAAAGTACACTATCAAGAAATTGAAAATACAACCCACAGAATGGGAGAAAATATTTGTAAATCATATATCTGATAAGGGTTTAGTATACTGAATACAAAGAACCCTTATAGCTGAACAATAAAAAAATTTAAGCCAATTTAAAAATGGGCAAAGGATTTGAATAAACATTTCTCCAAGGTGTTATGCAAATGTCCAAATAAGCATATTGAAAGATGCTCAACAGGATTAGTCATTAAGGAGATGAAAATCAAAACCAGAATGAAATACTACTTCATACCCAGTAAAACAGGTTTAAGAAGAAAGACATGAATATGTGTTGGCAGTATGTGAAGAAACTGGAACCTTCATACATTGCTGGTGGGAATGTAAAATGGTGCAACCTCTTTGGAAAACAGTTTTGGTAGTTCCTGAGAAGCTTAAACACGGAGTTACCATATAATCCATCAATTCCACCCCTAGGTAAATGCCATAAGTAATTGAAATATGTTCATACAAAATCTTGTATGTGAACGTTCATAGCAGCATTATTCATGTTAGACAAAAAGTGGAAACAACCCACTGATGAATGGATAAACAAAACATGTTATTTCTTTACAATGGACTATTATTCAGCCATAAAAAAGGAATGAAGTACTGATTCATATTATAACAAAGATGAACCTTGAAACCATTCTGCCAAGTAAAGGAAGGCAGACACAAGAGGGGACCATTCCTTTCACATGAAATGTCCCGAATAGGCAAATCCCTAGAAGCAGAAAGTAGTTTAGTGGTTTTCAGGGGCTAGAAGGAGGGAGCAATGGGGAGTGACTGCTAATAGGTCTGAAGTTTCTTTTTGGAATGATGGAAATGTTCTGGAATCAAATAGTGATGATGGTTGCACAACTTTGTGAATATAGTAAAATGCATTAATAGCACACTTTAAAAGGATGAATTATTTGCATCTCAAAAAAAGCAAAACAAACAGGAAAATGAAAGCCTATGAAGCAATTAGCTAACTGTGTGAGTGTGAGTCAGTGGGAAATGGGAGTTAAGACAAGAGAAAACTCCTATGTGCTAAAGGGGCTGGAAGGCTGAGAAGGATGGATAAGATAGCCTTGACTGTGGTATGCTGGAAACAATGGAAAATCGGTTTGGAATGAAGTTGTGTTACGTTATTTGGAGACCTTAGAAGTCAATTAGAAAAATGTTATAAAGGGTTGCAGATGGAGAGATAGGGAATCATTATAGGTTCAAGAGGTTGAAAGTAGAAGAAGAAAGAAAAGCTACAAAAGAGTCAGATAAAAATGTAGAATTAAAAGTGACAAAAATCCTTTAATTGGACAAGGCCAATTTAAATAATCAAATATATTCTACAATTTTATGTATATATATATATATATACACACACACACACAACTTGTGATATATGTGATCTCATATAATAATGTTGGCTGCACTAAGTTCAGGCACATCCTGATAATTAATTCCTTTGTTCGAATTAGAAACATAAATTCTACTCTTCTAGCTATTCAAGAACTATTCAAAAATTGAAAAAAATTACCGATTTTGAAGCTCGCTGCAAAAAAGTGTATAGTTTTAAAAAGCTTAAAAGTTATGCATATTTGTGATTATAAATGTATAGAAGTAATCTTGGAACATTAGTCTAAATCCTTAACGAATGAGATAAGGGTGATCCTGGGAGATAGGAGACAACGGGTTTATGAGGAACTTTAACTTTTTACTTTCTTTGTTTTCAGTAATGGTTGTACTTTTACAGCCCAAATGCATTTATCTACTGCTTATATGGTTAAAAAATTAAAAATACAAATAAAATTTGTACTGGACTGTAACATAGGTCTTTAATTTACCAGGAAAAAATGATTGTTCTTTTCTATAACCTAGATCTCCCATACTTCTAAAAACAATTAAGAGTCATATACATTTCTGATGTCAAACCATTAAGTGTATGTAGCCAAAGTCATCTTCATAAAGTAGTGCTTTGGCCGATAGGCATCTTTAGATGACTGTTTCTCTGTAGATCTTCAGTCTCTAATATGGTATCTAAATATCCCCAATGGTCATGATGATGATGATGATGACAGTGATGATGATAGCTAACAATGACTAAACTCTAACTGTATCCCAGATGCTTGTTTAGGTGCTTTACAGGTAGTAACTCATTAAATTCTCACTACCACCCTATCAGGTATGCACTACTATTATTCCCATATGAGGAATGAGGAAAACTGAAGCACTGAGAGATTAAGTAATTTACCAAGCCCACATGTCCCTAAAGAGGTAGATCTGGGATTCATGTGGTCCCACAATTCCAGAGTACAAGTCTCACTATGATGCTCTCCTGGCTCAAACCTACCTTTCCAGCCTCATCTTTCACTCACCTCCAGTCTTTCTATCTCCCAGACACACACTGTGACTCAGCCACTTGGTGCTCTTTGCCAATATGCCCCGTATTTCTGAGGAATATGGGCTTTTGTACAATCCTGGGACACACAGCTTGGAGATTCCCAGAACAGAGTGGATCTGCAGGTTGTGTCTCTGTCCATGTCATTTCCTGTAATTTCCACATCGTTTCAAGGCTCAGCTCAAATGCTGTTTCTTCCATCAGACAATTCATTTAAAAGCTTTCTGAGCAGAGTTTTATATGTATGTATATAAGAACTTAGAAGTTCCATTTTAGCTAATACGTGTATTCAAAAGTTAGCAAAATTGAGTTTCGTGTGTGTTACATGTTTGAATAATAATAGTAATAATAATAAAGCTCATAATAATAGTTGTAATAGGTGACATTTATGTGGCACTTAGGATGTGCCAGTACTTTATTTTGTTTGATATTCAAACACATGTTTGAGGTTGGCACGATTAAGTCTCCTTTTTATAGGAAAACCTCAGGCTTGCATAGGTTAGAATATGTTGTCCAGGCTCACAGAGGTAGTCAGAGTCCAAGTCAGGACCTGAAGTCCAGTCAGCCTGATTCCAGAGCCCCAGCTCCTTGTTACTAATGCTGATTTTCAATTCTATGCAATGAAGCTTTAGGAAGGCAGCACTTTGTAGTGGGATTAATGTAGGGTTGGGTCTTGGATAACAAGGTTTTCAGTCCTGGAAGTCCTGTTGGATTGTCCTTCAACATCTTCAGGTTTCATTTGTCCAGTGTGCTGAGGGTGGGAGTAGTGGATCAATAAATACTCAAGGTCTCCTCCAGTTTTAGTCAATGATTCTCAGAAGAAGCAAAGCCTCTTTGACGTTTACCAAGCGTTACATATGGCATATGTCAAGAGCTGTGAAAATTTTATTTAATCCACTGTGTTTATTTTCTTCAACATAAAGGTGAAATATTTTTACATTTTCCCAATGCATTTCTCAGTAATAACATAGCCAGTAAAAATATTTTTGTTCGTGTAGAGCAGTGCTATTATATCTTAGCCAAAGAAAAAGCACACTATTATATACTGGTGGAAGGAAAAAAAGCCTCATTTGTTATCAAGAAGGAGCAGAAATATAGCAATTATTATACTGCCCTTTCCCTAATTTGACTTAAATTAGTGACTTTAAGTTATCGGAGGTTATGAAATATACAGTATGTGCACATAGGAGACAAAAATATTGCTTGCTAGTACCTACGTTTATGACATTAATCTATCTCTCAATGATCTAATATAAAATAAACCATTTGAAAGCAATTTCATTGAAATACTTTCAGAAATGTTGAAATGAAAATATTAATCTTTTGGAAGTGTCTTGTTGGATGGGTTTTCTTTATCCCAGGAAGATGGGTTAGGGAAGGCTGAGAATAAAGAAACAGACAAGAAGATACAAAATCAAGATGTAAAAATACCAGCCACACACCAAGAGTGCTGTTCCCATCTTCCCTTCCTCCTTTCTTCCCTCCCTCTCTTTTTCCCTGTCTTCTTCCTTTCTTCCTTACGTCCCATCTTCTACAAATATCATGGTGATCCTACGCTAAACAAGATATTGTGCCAGGTACATACAGAAGGGAAACAAAGCAAGACCCAATCCCATGGAGTCTGGGCACCAGGGATTTTCCATAGAGGTGGGTCAGGTTCCTTGGAGGAGGTCCGAGTGTGATGATAGGCTGAAGGGTCATACTTAATCCACTCATGGGTACTCACCTATTTGACAGGTCCTTTTTAATTTTTTTCCCCCTTTTGTGCAGTGCCATTCCTGCATATTACCATATTTTCTTACTCAGTGTACTTTCTCCTTAACAATAAATAAATAAATAAGCTAATTTTAGTCTTTTAAGATAATTGAAATACTATAAATGTATGTAATTAAAGCCACTCTAAAAAAATATAATTGGGGCCGGGAGTTGGATGCATTTTTCTCTTTCTGATATACAGGTGTATTTCACAGCTCCCTATGTAGTTCCTTCACAATAGGAGCAAAGGACAGTTCTACCTCAAATATGATGAAAACTCTTCAGTGACTTATCACTTCACTTAAAATAAAATCCCGTTTGCTCTCTAAGTTCCAGGGTGATCTGGCTTTTCTCTACCTCTGCTTTATCTTGTCTCCTTTCTGTACCTTGAGTACACCATGGTCTTTTCCAGTTCGCCTTCTCAAACCTCAGTGTTGATTTTCTGTGCTGCCATCCTATTACCATCTTTATCTTGTTCGTTTGCCTACTTATTTCTCGTCTGTCTTCTCCACAAAATGTGAGCTTCATGAGGAACTTTATCTCTCTTGTCTGCTACTACATCCACAGGGCCTAGCATAAGTGCCTGGGACATATTTACTGAATATGGGAGTGAATGAACAAATGAACGGGCATGCTCATTTGAAACACAGGAAAAACAGAGTGGCTTGTCTTTCAGAAGATGGATAACATGTTAAGTATATGAATTGAGAAGACACATCTTGGGTTCAAATCCCAGCTTTATCAGTTACAAATGTGTGACCTTGGGGAAAATTACTTAATCTCTCTGTGTCTCACTTTCTAGAGAATGGAGGTTATACTGGTACCTACCTCAAGGTTTGTTGTGATTATTAAACAAAGCAATACATGTAAAGTACTTCGATCAGTAAACACTAAAGGATGGTCAGGAAGTCTCAATATTCAAGAATTTGAGAAATGCTATCAACCACTAGGATTCTAATGCCAATGAAAGTTTGGAGGTAGGGTGTCCCGTTACTCTTTGCTTGGTCTAGTGTGCGTGTGAACCTGAGAGCTAGCAGTCACAGGTGGAGCTGGGAGAACCACATGGTGGCCCAGCACATACTAAATGCTCATGGCCCTCTTTTTTTTTTTTTTCCTCCATACGCGGGCCTCTTACTGTTGTGGCCTCTCCCATTGCGGAGCACAGGCTCCAGACGCGCAGGCTCAGCAGCCATGGCTCACGGGCCCAGCCGCTTCGTGGGATGTGAGATCTTCCCAGACTGGGGCACGAACCCGTGTCCCTTGCGTCGGCAGGCGGACTCTCAACCTCTGCGCCACCAGGGAAGCCCCTATGGCCCTCTTTTAGTTATACTGACAGAAATGATGGAAGGCCATTCACACACAGGTGCAGTGTGGAGCTGGCCGTCACTGACAGTATTTCACTAACAGTTCAGGGGAAAGCAACAGTGAGATAAGTCAGCTAATATCTGCCCAACTGCCAGCCTCCACAGCATCAGGGCTTGCTAGGGAGAAATGACAAAACATTGACATTTTTTAGACTCTACACTGGAATTTGACTCTGAATCAAAGTTTGTAACTGACTGAGAGTGATTCATCAGTTCATCTTTACAGATAGATGAGCAGTCCCTTGTTTCCTTGGAAACTCGCACCTGAGCATATGTGGCTCAGAATGCACATGCTTATGTTTTACATCAAGCAGATACAGGATGAGTTTCTCACGAGAGATTCAATATGTTGTCTTAAACAAAAAAACCAAGACTAGGAGAGAATTGCCATATTAAAATCAGATACTACACATGGGGTTGGCTCTCACAATAATTCCAAGTAAGAGAGAAAAGCACTCGTATAATCGGGCCCTTTTGGGGTTAGCAGTTTCCTTCATTTGCATCATTTATTTTTTTGAATTGAAAAGTTGAATATACTTCTTCAAATATCCCTTTTAATACATTTAGAATGTCTGATGTTTACACCACTTACTCTTTGGGGATCTTCACGAGCTAAAATCAAGCACTAAGTCCCTGTTTCTGCATAGTGGCATGTAAAGAACTAGACAGATTAATCCTTGTCCTGGCATATTGATGACATACATGAGGTAATGTTAGCCTTTTTGAAGGAAGTCATAAATATATGATGATCTTTCATTGCTGAGATGCTCCCAGTGCTGCCTCCAGCTTGGAATCTCAGAATGCTCTGGAACTTGACATTTGCCCATAGCACATTTAAATTAGCCAGACTCATCAAGAAAAAAAGGGAGAAGACTCAAACCAGTAGAATTAGAAATGAAAAAGGAGAAGTAACAACTGACAGTGCTGAAATACAAAGGATCATGAGAGATTACAACAAGCAACTATACGCCAATAAAATGGACAACCTGGAAGAAATGGACAAATTCTTAGAAAAGCACAACCTTCCAAGTCTGAGCCAGGAAGAAATAGAAAATATAAACAGACCAATCACAAGCACTGAAATTGAAACTGTGATTAAAAATCTTCCAACAAACAAAAGACCAGGACCATATGGCTTCACAGGCAAATTCTATCAAACATTTAGAGAAGAGCTAACACCTATCCTTCTCAAACTCTTCCCAAATGTAGCAGAGGGAGGAACACTCCCAAACTCATTCTATGAGGCCACCATCACCCTGATACCAAAACCAGACAAAGATGTCACAAAGAAAGAAAACTACAGGCTAATATCACTGATGAACATAGATGCAAAAGTCCTCAACAAAATACTAGCAAACAGAATCCAACAGCACATTAAAAGGATCACACATCATGAACAAGTGGGATTTATCCCAGGGATGCAAGGATTCTTCAATACACGCAAATCAATCCATGTGATACACCATATTAACAAATCAAAGGAGAAAAACCATATGATCATCTCAATAGATGCCGAAAAAGCTTTTGACAAAATTCAACACACATTTATGATAAAAACCCTGCAGAAAGTAGGCATAGAGGGAACTTACCTTAACATAATAAAGGCCATATATGACAAACCCAAAGCCAACATCGTTCTCAATGGTGAAAAACTGAAACCGTTTCCTCTAAGATCAGGAAAAAGACAAGGTTGTCCACTCTCACCATTATTATTCAACATAGTTTTGGAAGTTTTAGTCACAGCAATCAGAGAAGAAAAAGAAATCCAAATAGGAAAAGAAGTAAAGCTGTCACTGTTTGCAGATGACATGATACTATACACACAGAATCCTAAAGATGCTACCAGAAAACTACTAGAGCTAATTAATGAATTTAGTAAAGTAGCAGGATACAAAATTAATGCACAGAAATCTCTTGCATTCCTATACACTAATGATGAAAAATCTGAAAGCGAAATTAAGGAAACACTCCCATTTACCATTTCAACAAAAAGAATAGAACACCTAGGAATAAACTTACCTAGGGAGACAAAAGACCTGTATGCAGAGAACTATAAGACACTGATGAAATAAATTAAAGATGATACCAACAGATAGAGAGATACACCATGTTCTTGGATTGGAAGAATCAACATTGTGAAAATGACTCTACTACCCAAAGCAATCTACAGATTCAATGCAATCCCTATCAGACTACCACTGGCATTTTTCAGAGAACTAGAACAAAAAATTTCACAATTTGTATGGAAACACAACAGACCCAAATAGCCAAAGCAATCTTGAGAAAGAAAAATGGAGCTGGAGGAATCAGGCTCCTGGACTTCAGACTATACTACAAAGCAACAGTATTCAAGACAGTATGGTACTGGAACAAAAACAGAAATGTAGATCAATGGAACAAGATAGAAAGCACAGAGATAAACCCACACACATATGGTCACCTTATTTTTGATAAAGGAGGCAAGAATATACAATGGAGAAAAGACAGTCTCTTCAATAAGTGGTGCTGGGAAAACTGGACAGCTACATGTAAAAGAATGAAATTAGAACACTCCCTAACACCATACACAAAAATAAACTCAAAATGGATTAAAGACCTACATGTAAGGCCAGACACTATCAAACTCTTAGAGGAAAACATAGGCAGAACAATCTATGACATAAATCACAGCAAGATCCTTTTTGACCCACCTCCTAGAGAAATGGAAATAAAAAGAAAAATAAACAAATGAGACCTAATGAAACTTAAAAGCTTCTGCACAGCAAAGGAAACCATAAACAAGATTAAAAGACAACTCTCAGAATGAGAGAAAATATTTGCAAATGAAGCAACTGACAAAGGATTAATCTCCAAAATTTATGAGCAGCTCATGCAGCTCAATATCAAAAAAACAAACAACCCAATCCAAAAATGAGCAGAAGACCTAAACAGACATTTCTCCAAAGAAGACATACAGATTGCCAACAAACACATGAAAGGATGCTCAACATCACTAATCATTAGAGAAATGCAAATCAAAACTACAATGAGGTATCATCTCACACTGGTCAGAATGGCCATCATCAAAAAATTTACAAAGCATAAATGCTGCAGAGGCTGTGAAGAAAAGGGAACCCTCTTGCACTGTTGGTGGGAATGTAAATTGATACAGCCACTATGGAGAACAGTATGGAGGTTCCTTAAAAAACTACAAGTAGAACTACCGTATGACCCAGCAATCCCACTACTGGGCATATACCCTGAGAAAACCATAATTCAAAAAGAGTCATGTACCACAATGTTCATTGGAGCTCTATTTACAATAGCCAGGACATGGAAGCAACCTAAGTGTCCATCGACAGATGAATGGATAAAGAAGATGTGGCACATATATGCAATGGAATATTACTCAGCCATAAAAAGAAACTAAATTGGGTTATTTGTAGTAGTTGGATGGACCTAGAGTCTGGCATACAGAGTGAAGTAAGTCAGAAAGAGAAAAATACTGTATGCAAACACACATAAATGGAATCTAAAAAAAAAAAAGGTTCTGAAGAACCTTGGGGCAGGACAGGAATAAAGACCCAGATGTAGAGAATGGACTTGAGGACATAGGGAGGGGGAAGGGTAAGCTGGGACGAAGTGAGAGAGTGGCATGGACATATACACACTACCAAATGTAAAATAGCTCATGGGAAGCAGCTGCATCTCACAGGGAGATCAGTTAGGTGCATTGTGACCACCTAGGGGGGAGAGACTCAAGAGGAGAGGAGATATGGGGATATATGTATATGTATAGCTGATTCACTTTGTTATAAAGCAGAAAGTAACACACCATTGTAAAGCAATTATACTCCAATAAAGATGTTAAAATAAATAAATAAGAATAAAATGCCTGCTACTTTCTACTACTACTAACAACTCCTTTTGTGTCAGGCACCATGCTGGACTCTCTATATACTTCCTTTCAAATTCTCATGTTTTGTAAATGAGGAAATGGATGCTCTGAGAAGTTAATTTGCCTGCGGTCACACCATTTTTAAGTGGTGAGATCAGAAGTAGAACACAGGTCTATCTGAATTCAAAACCTGGGCTTGTTACTATAACCCTACTTTATCTACTATGATATAGCAGAGTAGAAGGATGTAGTGCTTTGTTTAATCAGTTTTCTGGTTAATAAAATGTTACAGATATATCATTCATAATCTACTCACAGTTCAAATATTAGAATAGGGCAAGTAAGTAGCAAGGAAATAGGGATCAACTCAGGGTGGGGGGAAAGAACTAATTTTACAAGAGTAAGAGTCAGAGCCACCACAAAATAGTATGGGTGTCATGTGAAGTCATTTGCCCCCTTTCTTGTAATTAGATACTAGAGACCATATGTAAAGCATAGAGCTGAAGAGGCTTCTGCTTTTTCGTGAAAGATAATCTTGAAACTCCCTAACAGTTTTGAGACTATGAATCTGGACAACAGAGACCCACAGCGAGTAAGAGTTAATCTTTGCTGATTCAGAAGGTACTGTAAGGCTTTTCAGTGTTTCATGGACATCACTGTGACCATCTATCATGGGTCCTGAGATGAGGGGAAATATTGGATTTCTGGCTAAAAAAAGATCATGTCAAATAAGCCTTTTTATTTTTAATTTTTTTAAGCTATTGCCAGGACCTAAAGTTCCTTCTAGATCAGAAGTCTGAAAACTTTCTTTTGAAGGGCCAGTTAGTACATATTTAAGCTTTGTGGACCATATGATCTCTGTCCCAACTACTTGACTCTGCTTTTATAGGGCGAAAGTGGTCATAGACAATAGGTAATGAGCATGCTGAGAAGTTTTATTTATAAAACCATTTGGTGACCTAGATTTGTAATTTTCCAGCCCCTGCCCTAGATGAAACACACCAAAATTGTTCTCCATATTTCCTTATCTAGTGGCTAGACAAAAGTCCAGATCCCAAAACCTAATCACAATGGTTTAAGATCACCTAAGTGTCTCTTTCTCTTGGTTTACATCAGAGATAATGCAATCAAAGATAACACAATGTCAGTTGGTTTCTTAGCAAACGACAGCCACCAGAATAAGTGTATTTGGAAATATTTCCAACATTAAAAAGAAATATTTGGTAAAAAGAAAGAAGGTCTCAGAACAGCCTTTGGGAAATTAACTAGGGCCATCGATTACGCTAAGATAATCTCTAAGGGTTTACTTGACACATAGCCAGTGTTCAATATGATGACTGTGGCCAAAAATTATCTGTGAAAGTAACTATAAATGAATTTAGAGGAAATCTTAATTTTTCCCTTTAGTTATTTAAGTGGTAAGAAGCCCATCAAAATAATGACCAATGTTACAATCTGCTTTTGTTCCATGGAAATGATGTTCAACTAATACACTGCCTGAGCACCACTACATAATTACCTAGGCACTATGGTGACAGATAGTTTAGAAATACTGAAGTAGCTATTGATAAAGCACATGGAAAATGTGAAGATTCTTCAAGTTTCTGACAGCAGAGGTAGACACTAGACTCCTTGGTTTAGATGGGGAGCTCATAACTTTCTTTCAGTTGCTCGACGCTTTCTCTGGATTCTGCTCATTTAGGGTCCACTGAGCACGCATTCGAAACAGTTGGGGTATTTCTGTGGGGCATCATTCTTCCCCTGGATCTAGAATATTGTCAGCCACTCTCTTTTTTTCTTTTTGAAGAAAGAAAGCCTGCCATTGACTCACTTGTGCTTTAAAAATACCTAACATATGACGAAGGCATGTTCACAACACCCAGGCAATTCTACAGAGAGGAGGTTTTGGGGTAGGGACATCTCAACTCTCTTCTCAAAAAAAAAAAAAAAAAAAAAAAACCTGCTTTAATTAAGTCAAAATATTTAAGGAAGTAGCCAGGTGTCAAGACAGCCACAATTTTCATATTAATAAGGATTCCACTACATGGAATTTCTCTGACTGTGGTTCCATTTGGAAATCTTACAGAGAAATGGGTGATTACTTTCTGGACTGAGTGCATGGGCGCTTTGCCTCCTGACAACACGTCCAGAGGGATTTACTGGTTTAGTCTCGGACTATTCCTTTCTGTGATTACTTTGAAAAATATTTACCCCCAAACAGTTAAGTTTGTGATCCTGCCTGTGCAAAATTCCTTGTGTCTATCTCCTAATGAGAGAAGAGCCAAGCTGACAGACCCGGGTGGGTGAGGCTCTAAATAATCCCTTAATTTTTTTCTGTTAATCTTTCAAGTGAAACAAATCTGGAATTATTCAAATCACAGTGTTGTACCTGAAAGCTTGTTAATTAGTTAACTAAGACCAACAAAGTTAGTCTTATTTAGTTAACAAAGTAGCAAAAACATATTACTATATGTATGAATAACATGTGATATGATATTATAATATATATACATATTACATAAGAATTAGGTGGCTTTTCTTAGTCTGAGAGAAAAACTCCAAAATATTATTGCTTAACTACAAATTTCTCCACAAACTTTTTTCCTTTTACAGTGTATCTCTGGACTACCCACCTATCTTTGTTTCATCTTCCTACTTAGGTTCAACTCTTCAGCAACTAAAAATCCACCAGCCCTGCAGTTTATTCTGTAATAAACTATGATTCCTTCTGTTGTTAGTTTTACATTAGAAAGAGAGCTAATGCGTGTGAGATACTGTGTAAAGTGTTTGCTTGAAGTTTTTCATCTTTCTAACAAGTCTTGAGAGGAGATATTATCATTGTTATTTTAAAGATGAGGAAACTAAATATTAGGGAGTAAAATTGATTAAGGATGTACACTTAATAAATGATATAATTGGTATTCAAACCTAAGGCAGTTTGATATGAAAACTCAAATTCTAATGTATCTTTCACAAGCTATTATTGGAATTCGTCAATTTAGAAATTACAGATGAGAATTATATCTTAATACTTATATATGTTATATATAAATATTGTGTATATGTATCATATATTGTATTACATATATACTACATATTATATATAATATATATAATATGTTATATATCCATGTCCTATTGTATATATGTATAGATATATCTATAATATATGTATTATATGCATGTATTATATGCATACACACGTACATATATATTTCATTTGCATATAAATAAAATGTCCCAACTCATTGCAAATGTTGTATAGAATTTACATGGTCACTTACATGTTTTCTGCATTTCTACAAAGGAATCTGCAATGAAAGCCATTAAATAGAATGCAATTTGTAAGCCTTTCATTAAATAATGATTCTCAGCTGGATTTCTGAAAAGGGAATATTAATGTCACCATATGTAACTAGCATTGCAAAAAATTAGTGTTTCTGATTTTGTCTTGAATCAATCATTTTAATCTATGCATAAATGTATCTTTGCTGATACATTTCTGTCCCAGACAACTTAGCACAAATTGTAGGCTGAAAGCAGCCATGTCCAGAGTATAATTTTTTGTGAAATACCACTAATATTTCAAGTTTCTTGGGTTTGGAAGGAAATGATCAAATCCATATGTAGAAAGTCAAAATGCTGCCCCTCGAAGTCCAGTGGCTAATTACTGTTCCCTAACGGGGATGATCTTGGCATGGTTAGGCAGCAAGTCAAGTTTCCAATGCCAACCCCAAGCTAAGCTTCTGGACGTGGGAGCTGGAATGAGTTGGGATGTGGGTTCTGTGATTAAAATCTCTAAAGTCCTAATCTAGTTGCCAAGGTTTAAAAATGCTTTGAGGCATTTTGGGGTTTTCTTGGAAACTGTGTTATCAGGCAAGTTCTACAGCATTTTCTCCAGGTTTGAAGCATTGAAATATGCTATTGTCCATGCTTATTTTATTAGTCACAAGAAGCTGTTCTAATAACAAAGATTAAGTCGTCAGCCAATGACAATCAGAGTCTTAGCTAAGAGAAATCAAGAGGAGAACAAGCAGAAGAATTCTAAACAGAACTAGATAAGACATGTCTCCTGGTGAAGAAAATGTGCTAAGAAGCTTTGCTTGGGAAGGCATACAGATTTGTGGCCACTGCAATGTCTGACATGTTCACTTTGGGTGGAACCTGCAGCACGATTGTATTTGATTGTTTATCTTAATTTTCTTCTATTCTATAATCTCTCCCCTCCCCCACTTTTAACCTGAGTAACCAGTTATTTTTTATTCAGAGGAATGGATTTGGTTGATTGCTTCCTCATGGTGTCATTTAACTGGTTTCTCTATTACTTGTATTTCCTGTACACTAATGAGATCTAGACATTAGATTAGATTATGAATCAAATTTGTGGTCAGAAAGAATTCATAGGCATTGCTGTGTCATTCTTATTGCATCATATCCATAAGCATGTAATATCTGGTTGATCAGTCAGTGTCTCTACCAGGTAACATCAGCCTGACCCATCCATTATAATATTTCCCATTAACATTTTACCAAATGCTTTTGGCAGCAATGGATGAAGGCTACGTGTTGTTTTGTTTAAAATTTTTATTGGAGTATAGTTGCTTTACAATGTTGTGTTAGCTTCTACTGCACAGCAAAATGAATCAGCCATGCATGTACAGATATCCCCTCCCTTTTGGATTTCCCTCCCATTCGGGTCACCACAGTGCATTAAGTAGAGTTCCCTGTGCTATACAGTATGTTCCCATCAGTTGTCTATTTTATACATAGTATCAAGAGTGTATATATGTTAATCCCAAACTCCCATTTCCTCCCACCCCACCCCTTTCCCCCTTGGTATCCACACATATTTCTCTACGTCTGTGTCTCTATTTCTGCTTGGCAAACCTTGATCCTTTATTTCATTAGGGAGTACAAAAATCTTTTTGAATGAGACTTTTCCAGCTAAAAGGAGAAAGTAAGGTGGATCACCACCCCTGAGAAATAACCGAGGGCCCCAGACAGGGACAGTAGAACAGTACATAGCAACTGAATAAAATAATTCAAATGGACAAGCTTGTAAAGTATTTTCAACATCCTCAAGTATATTTTACAAACATGTTTACCAGTGCTAAACAATAAGAAAATCTCCAGTCTGGTGGGTAAGCCAAAGCCTCAATAATAACTAAATAAAAAAATAAAATAACTCAATCAAAATAAAGGCTCAAGTACAGAATGGCCTTCATCTTTACGCTTCTTCCTATTTCTTCTGTTGATATCCTGGTAGTTTCAGTCTCGTTCAAACCTCAAGTAAACTCCAAGGAAAGTAACAAGGCGACTGCTGTATTTATTTTTATGAATGTTGCACACATAATGCTTTGAGGGTAAATATTTAGTTAAAACCAAACAAACTGTAGAGGCCAAATTGTCTTGTCGTTTCTTAGCATATTTATCTCATAACAGCAGCCACCAATATAGGTGGTTTGAATGTCTTCAAAAGTAAACAGCTACCACCAAAAATAAAACAAAGCAAAATAGAGTGAGGATCTGTTTTTTATCCATCCTCCCTCTGCCTTTTCTCAACTGGGGTTCCTCATCTCTACCGTAGAAAGCAGAAAATGATTTGAGTAACTATTTTCTCAATTATCCCAAGGATGGTTCATAGCTAATAACATTCTGGATGCATAGGGGAGAGGGGAATTTATTACTTAAAATGGATGCATGAGGCATTAGGCCTTAATT
This sequence comes from Orcinus orca, assembly GCF_937001465.1. Lineage (NCBI taxonomy): Eukaryota > Metazoa > Chordata > Mammalia > Artiodactyla > Delphinidae > Orcinus > Orcinus orca. The sequence continues at coordinate 34,937,205 of NC_064571.1, forward strand.
CTCTTGTGGGAACTCGATGGTGAGAGGCTGCTCTGTTAGCCTGAAAGATCCTTGAAAACATTTCTTGCTCACCTTTGCCTTCACCATGTTTCCCAGCTCAGCACCTTGCCCATAGTAAGCGATCAAAAAACATTGGACATTCATTAAATAAGTGCTTGATTAGGCCTAGATACATGGCCTGGGTGGCCTTACTCCCCAAAACTTGCTCTTTTGCAAGAAACATAAAAATAGCGCCAAAATTTCCTATTGCTCTACTTTCCAAACATTTCCATTCCCCCTTCTTTTAAAATTTTCTTTATAGAACGTATTCTTGTCCAAAAGACTGTATTTTTACTATTTTTGTCTATCCCACTCCAGTAGAATATAATTATTTTTTTTTATTTTGTTCACTACCTCCCCCCTTCCTCCCCCACTGTGTCTAGATCAGTACCTGGCATATAATATTCAAGGAACCAATGAATATTCAGGGTCTTCTATGAAATGTATGAACAACGTGCTTTCTACATATTTCTTTAACTCCATATTTGTGTATGTTGCCCAAACATTCCCAAGTTCTGTTTTTATCTTAAATAACTAAATAAAACTAAATAAAACAAACTTATTTTCCATGTAACTGTAGGAAACCCTGCCCCTGAATTACTTTGCTAATTCTTGGTAGGTGCTTAGATGTCCCATTCATCGGCTGTCACTCCCCGTCTTGGGCTGCTACCCCAAAACTGCTCTGTTGTTGCCACTTGCTCCCCAGACAGCGCCAGTTGATGCTATGGCCTTTGTCCTTCCTCTCTCCTCCCTGAGTGTAGACACAGCCTCTATCTCTAGTCCCCATACTGCAGAAGAGTCACATTAGGTTGCCACGGTTAAGCAACTTTGCTGACGATTTGGAGATGTCACAAGAGACACACAACACAGACAGCTCTGGAACAAACACTGCTGGTCCTGGTCACGAGCCATCACAGATGATCTCCTGTTGGCCGTTTCTCTGCTTAGACCTAGGTCTTCTGTCCCGTATCTGGGACTCATGCTCTCACCGTGCCAGAGTCTCCTTTCCCCTTTTCTCTCTTTTCTTGTCTATACACTTAGCTCCTCCCCACAGCCTGGACTACTTTCCCTTTACACTGTTTGCTACGTCCCATTGCTGATGGCTTTACTTCTAGACTAGGCTTTAAGCCTTGCCTTTGAAAACCGAAAGAGCCCATTAAAGAGTTTTCCCAGATAAAAGCAAATTATTCCCCTGTTTGATGTATTTTGCTGGTACTTTTAGAGTGTGCCAAAATGTTCTTGTTTTACCCTGGGTTTCTTCTGGAGAATAGAGCCTGAGACAGACTTTTGTTTTTGGAAGTGGTTCCAAGGAACAAGAAATAGGACTGTGAGGGTAAAATAATTCAAGGGTGCATGACTGAGCAAGCCACCAGCGTAGTTAACAAGTTTGATCCTGCTGGCACAATCTAAGGAGCTGTGCAGACATGTTCCAGGATTGTCCCAAGGAATGAAAGGGGAAAGGCTTTAGCCATTTCTGACACTTCCAAGGCCCATAGAGGATATTTGCATGTGTGTCAACCTAGTGTCACGGTGTCAGAGGACCTCTAGGGTATATGCCACACAGCTGAGGGAGACACTGCATTTTATCCCTGTGTAAGAGTGGCTGCCACCCCTGTGGCTGAGGTAAAGGACGTGCTGAAAGCATAGAGGGTGGTACCCTAAATTGTTAAGTATAAAATCCAACACCAGGCAGAGACTCAGAATTATTAGGTTTGTAATCCCACTCTGCTCCATTACTGACTGCGTGAACTTGGACAAATTCCTTCTCTGAGCTTACGTTTCCTCAAAAACTAAGGATGATTGCAGTTTGGAGATAATTTAACTAAAACACAAAACAGCAGAATCAAGCAGATAATAGGCACCCCAAATGGAGTAACTATTATGATAATATATAAACTTAATTTTAAAGTATTGGCTGTTGAGTGACTACCCAAATTGAACTCAGGAAATAATAAACGATTTCTGCAGTAGTAGACAATCACATTTCCGTGGGAGGAGATGCTGTTCCTCACGGTGGGAGGTAGGTTCCTACATTGCCATTATTTTTTCAACCAGAGACTTAAGTGAAGTGTAGATGCTCTATTGCCTTGAAAGCATGGGGGCAGATGCACTGCAAACATGGCCACGTCCTTAGGCATCCCTGATATGCAGTAACCTCCTGCAATGTTAGTGCCATAATGAACACGTACACTTAGGGCTATGAAGAAAGGAAAGTTGAGTAGCAATGTGGTAATGATCCTTCCTAAAGGTGAAAATCTACCCAGGAAAGCCAACCACCACCCAAGGCTGGAAGCTTTTTCACTTCAGAGCAACATGGTTGCCACACTCTCTCATGGATACTTGTGAACATTTTAGCGATGGAGACAAGGGATTTGGCTGAAGTTTCAAACCGAATTTTGAAAAGATAATTGGTCCTTCCAGGAAGCAACAAATGTAATGAAACCATCTCTGAAGTTTGTTTAGATGTGTCCAGAAACAAAGCTTATGAAGAGATACCCAGGCAAATTCAGATTTATTCTTCAAAATGTTATCATAAACAGAGCTGCCAAGTCAAGGTGAGGCACGTCGCCAAATGTTGCAAACAGTTGTGTCTTGTCAGAAATTCCAGGAAAGTAGCAAAATGATAAAAAAAAAATACCATTATAAGAGAAAAGAAAATAGTCTCTAAGAATCATTGTGTATTAAAAATACTGGAAATTAATTTTGCTGCAGTAACTAAAAACACCACTAATTCAGACTCCTATTGCCTATGAATGTAAAACAAAATTTACAAAAAACCCCAAGAATCAGCATTTGTAAACGTGCTTAGGTTTGCCTGAAATTACACGCTTTACCAAACAGGACAGTTCATACCGTTGTCAATGATTGGTCACAGCAAGATGCCTGTGGCCGTTTCTGTCGTTAGGTTAAAACCACTATGTTAAAAGCTCTTTGGGTGATTCTGGAGCCAACTGAGTTATTTGGGATTCACCTGGGCTAGTTTATGTCATCATGTAATTCTTTTTTCTGTGATGCTTTATTTCTTTATTTAAGGAGGTCTGTGTCCAATGCGTTGACACACATTAGCACCATATATTTATAATAGATTTATTAGTTTTCAAGGTTCTTTCATATTTGTCAATCTCCTGTTGACATGTTTTGATATTTCAGTTTGAAGTATGTTTGTGTGTGTGTGCATATGTGCATGTGTGTACGTCTCTGGTTGAACATATAAGTAGAAAAATACCAAGAGGTCATCTCATCTACAGGGTATTATTTCGGTGGAATCTGGCAGACTTCTTTTCTGCCTTTAATGGTCTTCTTCAACCGCTAATGCCCAGAATTCCATTTGTGGTGATGCATCTGGCTTGTGTTAGTCCTCTGGAATTCTTCTAAGAGAGGTGATATCTGAAGTCACATCAGACATTGAGTGTCTGTGAGCCAGTTTGTTAGAAATGTTTAGTTTGAAGGATGTGAGTAGCTTGTGAAGGCACCGGGCACCTAGAGGGCAGGGGTAGAATTACCATCGAAGGATGGTGGGTGGTAAAGGACACAAAAAGGAGAGACTGAAAGCGTGCAGGACCTGCCATCCCCCAAGTGGGCCCTCTACCTGACGCTAATGGGATGCAGATTAGAAACTATGAAATTGATGAAGCTTTCATATTTCCTCACGTAAAGTATGTCCTACCCTCAACAGCTAGTCTGTTATCATAGCCATAGAGAAAAGGGGAAGGCAAATAGCACTCTTGGAAGGATGATGAGATAGAGCAGGAGGGAAGCCCCTCTGGTTCTCAGAGACTGTGGAGAGAAGGACAGAGGTTGGTAGGGGCTAGTCTGAGTGTCCTAAAGAAGGCTGGGGCAGAGTGCCAGGTAGGGCACCAGCTGGCTTGCCAGCATGAGAGGATGGGTATCCTTAGAACATTGAATATGAAATATGTTAGAATCAGCCAGCACCCACCAAGCACCGAACGAGACCCTGTAGCAGACAGCAGACCAAGGGCCAGATGGAGAGCCACCATGAGGCACTACACTCCCACACCAGTTAGGGAAGGGGATAGGCGTGGGAAGAAACAGCAGTCACAGGAGGTTGCACTGTTCACGTTTGAAGAACTGGGGTGGGGCAGTGGAGGAAGTTTAGGTCAGCTGTAGAAAATAAAGATGTTACAATTTTCCAGAACACCTGAATAATTTTATGACCGCTGCAACAATTTTCAAAGAAAATATATATTTTGAGGGAGCTTGTTCATGCCCTCGTCTAGGCGTTCTAATGGGGAGGATTTTTCCATATCTTTATTCTAGGAGAAAATTATTATGCTTTCCTATCTTTCTTTTATTTAAAAAAAATTAATTAATTAATTTAACATCCTTATTGGAGTATAATGGCTTTACAATGGTGTGTTAGTTTCTGCTTTATAACAAAGTGAATCAGCTATACATATACATATATCCTCATATCTCCTCCCTCTTGCATCTCCCTCCCTCCCACCCGCCCTATCCCACCCCTCTAGGTGGTCACAAAGCACCGAGCTGATCTCCCTGGGCTATGCGGCTGCTTCCCACCAGCTATCTGTTTTACGTTTGGTAGTGTATGTATGTCCATGCCACTCTCTCACTTCATCCCAGCTTACCCTTCTTAATGGGCAGAAATAATAAATCAAACTAATGTGATCAGGTTCCGTCCTCCTCAGGAGTTGTAATTTTATAAGATCAGAAGAGAAGCTCTTGTTCATGATGAGTATAAAGCAGCTTTCGTGGCTATATCTCATTATCAGATCCAAATTGTTAAATTTTATTAAAATAATGAATACCTCTCAAGAAAATACTGCCAGAAACTTGAGAAACTTACAGTTCGTTGGGACTCCTGATTCTGATTACTAAGCAGTCCTCTCATGCAGTGTTTTTGGGTTGCTGCATAGTTTCTAGGTAAAAGCAAGATGGCTGAGATCTTCTGAATAGGCCCTTTGATGGAGGACTCAGGCTCCCTTTCTTTAATGGCTGTGACTTGGGTGTATGGTAGTGGGTGGCAGTAAAAGTTATTCGAGATGTCACATTATACAAAATAATAATGACTTTTTAAAAAGGTGTGAATTGAAATGAAAAGGCTGCAGCTCTGAAGTTTCAAGACAAACTATGCAATATAAATAATCAAAATATCATTTGGCTTCGGTGTGAGCCCTAATTCTAAACAGCTTACACATTTTCAAGTCAGAGTTACAGGAAAAACATTGATAGCTAAATAAACAGAGTGAGTACATGATTAATGTTTAAAATAGTAAACACTTCACATTTGTAGCATTCCTTTAACAGATTGGGTTGGGAGACCTTGTTTTCATTCCTGCTTTGCAATCTGTGTTTTATTTATTTATTCTTTTTATGTTGAATTCCTCTATTTTAATTTACCTTTCATCTTAATTTACTCTAGGGGGCAAAGTGAAAATGTCTAAAATAAGTTAAAAATCTAAAACAATTAGAAAATTTAAGACTGAGCAATAATCAACTCTAAGAACATAACTGCCTTTTTCAGCAGGATGAATTGTGGGCAATAAAAAGATAACATTAGAAGCTATTTTCTTTAGACTTTTAAAGACTCATAAAGCTACATTTTATATTTCTAACAAAGAAATAAAATTATCTGGGAAAGTTTGGAGGCTAAGAAGAGGTGGGGTCTTTTTTGCTTATTAAGAGTTATATATAAATATAAGGATAGTGAGGGGCTCTGAGGAGGAATTTCACCTCACGGACCCCAACAGCCCTGGACAAGATATGTGCATATGGTGTGATATCCGATGTATGGATGGTCCAGGTGTGCCCATTCTGTGCATCTCACAGGTTCTTCTTTTGTTCCGTCATATGTTTTCCTGGGACACAACCAAGATGTACTGTTGTATTGCACATCATCCTTTCTGGTCAAAGATTGACTTTGGGAGATCGTTTAGAAAATATCTGTTCACGATCAAGCATTTCATCATTTTCCTATGTGATGCCATTATTTCTGTATAAATAAAGTCAATTTTAATTTTAATTCTTAGAACTCAACAGCCTATTAAAAAAACAGGTCCGGGCTTCCCTGGTGACGCAGTGGTTGAGAGTCCGCCTGCCAATGCAGGGGACACGGGTTTGTGCCCCGGTCCGGGAAGAACCCACAAGCCGCGGAGCGGCTGGGCCCGTGAGCCATGGCCGCTGAGCCTGCGCGTTCAGAGCCTGTGCTCCGCAACGGGAGAGGCCACAACAGTGAGAGGCCCGCGTACCGCAAAAAAAAAAAAAACAGGTCCACTTAGCCACAAACAGAGCTACTCTGAGTCTGTCATTTTCCAGCTAGTGCAGTGTCCACAGAGGAGCATTTGGGCTTGGGGCTAACTCTCCTTGGTGGGGAGTCCTTGGGATGCATCCAGAGGGTGCTTCAGAATTAATTTGCACAGGAAACTATCAAGAAGCTAAATGGACTGGCTTCACTGTGTGTTTGGATCTAGTGTCACTGACTTCAGTCCTCTCAGGTTGTGGTTGTCCTTTCATGCTGCCATGTTCTAAAAAACCTAGCTATCTGGTATGAAACAGAACACGTAATGGAAATTTACAAATTTTTGCACTCATCATCCAAAGGGTATTGTGTCTGATATTGTGTTTAGACAACTTGAAAAGCCACTTATGCACAGATTCTAAAATGCGGCACTCAAAGTGGGTATTTCACAGAATTGGTCTGAAAGGCACACCCACCCTCCCCTCCTCTCACCCTCTTATGAGCGTTTGTTGAGCCCTTAATTTAGGCATGTGTTTGGGGGACTCCAAGCATGAATAATTTGGGGGGGGGAAATTTACAGTCCAGGGTGAGTCCAGACAAGTAAAGGCCAAGCTATAAAGAACAAGGCAGGATGGAATGAAATAAAAGTTATTGAATAAGGTATGGACATATTGACATAGGACTAATCTAGGAAAAATTCTTCTAGAAAGATGCATTTCGAAGGACGTATATGTAGGATTTCAATATATATAAAAAGAGGGAAAGGTATGTAAGTCAAGTTGGGCGAATATGGCACATTTGAAATGTAGAGAGGGGAAGGGGTCATAGTGGAAAACCGACTTGAAATGTGATTAGGGAGCAGATTGTTGAAGAATACAAAATTCACTTAACAAACACTTTCCTCAGGCTGATGACGTGCCAGGCACTCATAACAACTTAATGAAGTCCGAGCTAATATGATCCTCATTTTACAGATGAGAAATCTGAGGCTCAGAGAGAGGCTAACTCATGATGCGAGGTCCACAGCCAGCAAGTGCCAGAGCTGGGCTTCACACTCAGGCTTTCCAGCTCCAGTGTCTGTGCTCACATTGGCAAGATGTGAGTCTTGGGACTTTGTACCATGGTCTTCATTCGATGTAGAGTCTTTGGCAGCTTTTGAAGAGGTTAATGATCTCATATAGGTGGTAGGAAGATCATTCTAGCAACAGAATGACAGCTATATTAGAAATTACTAACACCAGCACAAGGATCTTAAGCAGAAGGGGGTTTATACTTGCTGAAGCCTATTGTGTTCAACGCAATGTGCTGGGTGTTTTTTTGTACATACATTGCATTTCCCCACCTTTGGCCTTGGGTAAAAAGAAATCATGTTAAGGAGAATAGCTCCTATGTTGCCAACTCTTATGCCTAACCACTGTTTCAGGACCTCATCCCTTCCCCTCCCCCACTGCTTCAGTCTTCAAGTACTTCGGAGATTTCTAGGAAATCTTTCACATGTGCTTTTGAAAAAAACTGGTGATCTGCTAGTCAAGTGTTGTTCAACAGAATTGTCTACAATGAGGGATCTGTTACGGAGACTGAGGAACTAAATTTTCAATTTTAATTCATTTTGATTTAAATAGCCACGCACGGCTATCGGTACCATATTGGACAGTGCAGCCCAAGTTGGTGTTTCCTGGGCACATTTGCTGGTTCCCGCTTCTCCCACTGGGTATTTTTGGGGGAATGCTCTTTCTCCGAGGATGGCCCCTACCTCCACTGGGGACTTCCCATTCTCCTACACCACTGCTTCTTCCGGGGACCGCTGACAACTCTCACCATAAGCCAGGGCTTCCACCAGGCAAGGCCACTGCTACTGACACTTCCCCACAGTGCCACTCTGGAATTGAGGAAAACAGATCTCCAAAAAGTACAAATTGTGCCCCAGCATGTTGTAGAAATTTTAGAGAAACAGCCCTTTGATTTTTACTTTTAGTTATTTGTAGCTCTCACTTAAGATCATAGAATGACAAACACCGATATGTTAGCATTATTCCTCTCAATTAACTTCAAGGTTTGTTTTCAAAATTTTTCTTCTTGCCTGACCCCCTCTTCTTCTGGGATGACAGTTTCCTTTCAACAAGCTCTGTGGTAGGTAAGACATCTAAGTTCAAGCAAGTTCAAATCTTTGGCAAATCAGAGTGCCAGTTTAGGTGCAGATTACACAGGCTACCTCATTTAACTTGTACAGGAAATACCAACCCTAGTAGACAGGAAAGAAAATTGAGACCCAGTGAGTTTAAATAATTTTCCCAAGGTCATCCAGCTTGTAGATGGTTGAAACAGGACTGAAATCTAGATCTAATTCAAATCAAGACTAGCGTCTGTCTATTTATAACAAGCTGTTCCTCTGTGGTGAGCCCACTGCAAAGGGGAGAAGAGAATTTATAATTACAGGAAAGATTCATGTGTATAACATACTGGTTTGAAATTTAAGTACAATGAAATTTTTTTAAAAATGTGTATTTAAGAATAACTAGCGGGCTTCCCTGGTGGCGCAGTGGTTGAGAGTCCGCCTGCCGATGCAGGGGACACGGGTTCGTGCCCCGGTCCAGGACGATCCCACATGCCGTGGAGCAGCTGGGCCCGTGAGCCATGGCCGCTGAGCCTGCGTGTCCGGAGCCTGTACTCCGCAGCGGGAGAGGCCACAACAGTGAGAGGCCCGCGTACCGCAAAAAAAAAAAAAAAGAATAACTAGCAAATCTCGAACGGTAGGTGGGTACATAATTACAAATCATTGTTTTCAAGTGTGCTGCTCTTTGAATTGAGATTTCATGTTTCAAACCAGTTTGGCATGTACATGTCATAAAGTGCTAAATCAGATATCAAAACCACACAGTGGGTGATACTTGGAATGACCACAACCAAGTCACTCCTTAGAACTAGCTAGGAGTCACCAAGGAATTTGTGCCTGGATTGCACACCTTGCTTCTACAGTGTACACATATCTTAAGATGCTAAATTCTTTGGAACTGCTATGCTGTTACTGTAGAGATTTGTATAGGGTCAGCATTGTGTCTACAACTAAATCAGGAACACAATTGTTTCTATAAAGCAGTGACTAAGACTGGAAGATAATAGACAGTCAGCAAAACCAAAATACTACTCCGCCTTCCCACCAGGGGCCTGTGTTTTAAATATTTAAAACAACAGCACCTGATACTTTGCAGACTTAACTTTAAGTATTCTTTCTCCCTGGAGTTAAGAGCAGGGGAAATACCCCCGGGTATCAGAACTAGTGTTTTTGACATGAGGTTGAAATTCTTTTGCTGGAAAGGAAAAGAAATCTTCTTTCTCTCTCTTTCTCATAAAAATCCTTCTTCCACTTCTATTCTCTATTAAGCAATTTTTAGTTATTTTATACAATAATAACCTTGTGAAGTTTGAAATTCAACTGGGAAGATGTAGCTCATAGAAGGCAAATCATTTGTTGTATCCGTTCCACCAAGATGTATTAAGACTGATCGTATCACCCATTATCTTGTTCTCTTTATGTTTTCATCACATATTCCAAACATACTATTTTTTGGTAAGTAACAACTTTCAGATGCTTTGAAAAATAATGTAACACCCCACGCGTGATTTCTCACCATGCTATTTTGTGTATTTTTCTATATGCATTTTAAGTTATAAGTCATGGAGCATTGCACCATTATCTAAGCTGGGTCCTGCAGTGCTAGGGGGTAGAAGCAAACACCTTCTGCCTAATCAAATCTTATTTAATAAATGATGGCACCTTAGGCCACCCCTTTGGTGGGAAGGCTTTTTATTTGACGTGAGGACGAAAGAACATCCTAGCGTCACCTCTGGCACATTTACTTCTCCCTTCCAAGCCTAGCGGGACTGGGTCTTCTGCCCTGGCGTAGAAGGTCTAAAACTGAATTTCCAGAAATCAAATTGAAGTTTCACTGTTCCTTGTCCTCCCAGGTGAGCTCCTGGGCTTCATGCTCACACTTCTAAAGCAAGCAGACTTTAAGCTAATTACGTGCTAGTGGATTCTCCCTTGCTGAATTTTGGCAGGTCACATCTGTAAATTATGAAAAATAAATGTGAAATATGCAGATGTCTTTTGTTTGAAGCAGATGTTTGGTCCTTCCTGCCAGAATCCAATCAGCTGTTCCCCTGGGGGCCTTCCCTCCCAAACATTATCCCAGAGCAGCTTGGAAACATGAAGGGGTGATCAGAATAGTGCTTCACAGTCCTGTTGGGAAGCTTCTGGACTTAGAGGCCTTTGTTAAGGAGAATTAAAAATAGAAATATTCCAATCCACAGGAATCAGATTGTTCTGGTATAAGGCACTGGATGCAGAACACTTTTCTCTGATGGTGCTTGATAGAACTGGGAAGCAGGTGGGCTCAGTGTTGCCATGACATTCTCTGGGGCCTGCTTTTCACTCTGCCATCTTGATGATTTCCAGCAATACCTTGGGCAGTTACAGTCACAAAATTGCTGCCAGCGCTACTCATACCATGGCCCAGTATCTCCGCACACATAAATTCTACCTGAGACAATAGGTTTGATAATTCAAAAGTAAGCGGATGTTTGATGACTATGTACCTAATTGATTGAGTTTACACAACAGTCCAGAATAATTCCTTGAAAAGACCCTCTTTTGATGTATGGCTACATGACAGGAAAATCACGTTGTTTAGGGCCACAGATTCTGCTTTGAGAGTGAAATCTCTCTGTTTGCGGATTCAGTGATTCTATCCTACTGGGATCTAATTTTACTATGAAATCTGGGTAAGGAAGATTTAGTAAGAGTAAAATATTAGCATAGGTATTATATCTTTTTTAAACAAATAGCTCTGTAGCAGCATTAGTATAGCTTTTGCATGATCACAGCCATCAATCAGCTTTCACTCTCATGAAGTCTATTAAGTAAACATGGAGGCCAGTTGTAGGATCCTCTAGGCTCCATGGAGGAAAAACCTGTAGAGCTGGTCAGTGTTGAGGTTGAATGTGGTGGGTGTCTCAAATGACCACTTCGATCCAAAAGGCCCAGATGTGTATTAATTCTAGGCTCTGCTGACAATTAGCATGTGACTTTGGACAAGTCATTTAGGTACTCCCTAGACTCTATTTCCTCATCTATGGTAACATTGACCACAGAGAACTTGTTTAATGAGACAGTGTAAGTCCAGTACTTAGACACACAGCATACGGTCCTGAAACATAGCAAAACTCAGCAATGGCGAGCTAATGCTGTCATCTTCCTATTCACTTTCTACCACTTCTCAATGAGGATTTATTTTATGTGTGTTCACATGTATGTATCTGCCTATTTACTTACTTTTACTAACGCACATCTTTTGTACCACAGATGAACATATTTCCCCTGCTTCTGTTCACGGCAGAGGTTGGAAACCCCTTGCCAACATATTCTGTTCCATTATAGATACCTTATATGATGCTCAAAGTCTCCCCTTTTCTTTCTTTTTGAGTAGTAAATTCTGTTTTTAATTGAAGCATAGTTGATTTACAATGTTGTGTTAGTTTCAGCTGTACAGCAAAGTGATTTAGTTATACATACATGTATTTTTCAGATTCTTTTCCATTACAGATTATTACAAGTGTACATAGTTCCCTGTGCTACACAGTAGGTTGATTATCTATTCTGTATATAGTAGTGTGTATCTGCTAATTGAAACTCCTAATTTATCCCTCCTCCCACCACCTTTCCCCTTTGGTAACCATAAGTTTGTTTTCTATGTCTGTGAGTCTATTTCTGTTTTGTAAATATGTTCATTTGTATCATTTTTAAAGATTCTTTAACTTTCTTTTATGAGTCGCATCTCCAACAATGTTTCTCTTTTCTGAATCCGTTTCAAAATTCCAAGTTCTTTAACTGCAAAATTTCATAGTCTTCTAAAGGTCTGATTTGTAATGAGAGACTTTATGCTTAGCTAATACTTATTGTGCACCAACTACAAACCAGGCACCCAAAATACTGAGTGCGAATAAGACAGACAAGGGCCTCTCTTGGATGGAGTCTGCCTTCTCGTAAGGTAAATTATGAAATACCTTGCAGTCTCTGTACATGAGCTACCGTTTATGCTTTCCAGAATCATGTACTGAGGCTTTTGTTTTAGCAGCAGCATTATAGAACAGATGTATGTTCTATTTCTGTGCTTCCAGAACTGCTGTGCTCTCCGAGAACATTTTACCATATGCACAAGAGGAGTACAAATGTTTACAAAGTAAAAATATTGATCAAATGGTAGATGATTATTTTCTTCTTGACATCAAGTGAAATTAATCAGTTACTCTGGCAAGATACAGACACAACCTTACTAAGGATTTATTTTGCAAAGCACTTTGTTATCTGTACTGGAAAAATATATCTTCTGAATCTATTCATCAAGTCACTTAAACGAAATGAATATGAGGGAAGAATAAAATAAAAAAGAAATAAAAGATAGATATGGGCTGGATCCTAGGGCTGTTAATATTAACTTGATGGTATAAAATCTACAGACTGAAAATAATAATAACTTATGGTGTTAAAAACAGTATTTTCTTGTAATTCACATAAAAGAGGATTGGTAATAGTGCTCATCTATACTGTTGTTTGGGGATTAAACAAGATACATATGCAAGATTTTGTAAACCTGAAGTAGGGTGCAATTATTAGGTGACATATTGCCAACTCCACCAAGCACATAGGTAGGTTTTCCTGTTCTTCTTTGACATCAAGGAAACTGAGTCTCGGAGAAATAGGCCAACCCACCTAAACCCACACAGACCATATACTGCAGAGCTTAAATGTGAGACTAGGTCTCCTGCCTCCAAATTGAACATTTTCCCACTGTATCTCTCTGACTCTCAAATGATTTATGAATAATTAAAAAGCTACGCAACAAGACTGTATTAATGAAATATAGACTTGATAATAAGCATCTGAGAAAAATAAAGAAAACAAGCATAATCAGAAAGGCTTCCTGAGAGAGGCAATAAGCTTTGAAGGAGATGGAACTGGGTTAAAGCATGTATTGTATATATTGTATGCATTGTAGCCTTCCTGATCCCCCTTTGGCTTCTGGTTCCCTTTCTGATTTAGGTTTAATAATTCAAGATAATTTTTCCAACTTGGAAGATAATTTATACCTACATTCTATCATTTTTTGTTCCACAAGGACCAGTTTTCATGCCTGAGGAGGTGTACCCCTGGCCACGGGGCAGCCTCACGTGAAGCAGAGTTGGGTACACAACAGAGAACAGATGTCAACAGCTTTCCTCATCCACCATTCAGAAGGGCATTCCAAAGAATGACCCCGAGTTAAAAGGTACTAGGAACCATGACCAGCCCCTTGAGAAAGTCAAAGTTCAATTTCCTGGCCATTTTATATTGGAATTTTTCTTGGAAAAGTAGAAAGTTCTAAAAAAGACTGATAATAATAATATAATAATTCTTTGTAGATCTACATCCAGAGTTAAAGGGAATGTATTTTAAAGACATCACTAAAGCATTTATCTAACTTTAACAACCTCATCAAAGAACATTATTTTTTAAAAAGAAGCCTCATAAAGATGTATGAATATATAGACTTATGATTATTCAAAAAAAATTGTACAAATCAAAATAAATTTGCCAGAGCAATTTAAAATAATTAACCTTTGACAAACCTCCCTCGCTGGTAATGGAATAGTAACTATATGAATAAAAGATAAGTCGTGACATTCAATGAATTACAATATTCATCCCATAAATTACTTGATATAATAGCTCTATAGTCCACATTTTTATAACACTAAAATGTCCCAAACACTAAAGAACCCGTTCATTTCCCGTGTGTGGTTTGCAGATAGGTTGGGTAATTTCTTTTGCCTTCTTCAGAATATCCTTTAATTAAGTCTTTGCTCTTATTTTCCTCCCCAGATATACCTTGCGTCAGCCTGTCAACCATTTCTGCAGTACAGACACCTGCAAGAACTGAGGCTTGCGCTCACGGCTAGAGTGGCTCAGGAAGATGAGTGAGTGTGAACCTGATTTGTATTTATTTGCTGGGTGGGACGGTTGAGGGGCCGGCGTGGCCATCTGGCTGATCGCCACATTTAAGGCTCTGCTGGTCCAGTAACTTCTGCAAACTGTGGGCCCTTTGGACAAGCTGCTGCTTCTCTCCACGTTTCTGTCTCCACTTCCCTGAGATAAAAGACTGGCACTAATACCCACCAGGGGAATGGAGGCCATCTTTGACCACATATAGATGAGAAGAGACCACAGTGGGAAATATCAGTGCTTAATAATGATAACTAGGAGTGTTTGTTGACAAATACAAGCCTCAGGATGACAGAAGGGCTGCAAAATACAGAGATCTGTGGTCCAAAGTGTGTTGCAATTTTAAACAAAGAATGGAAATCTATGGTAAGAGGATGCCTCCTGAAAAATGGATGACTCTCTCACTACCCATTTAACCCATTAAGTGTAAGATCTGCTAATCATCTAGGGGTGACCAGTTGGCTTTATCCAACTCTTCCAAGCTATTTGCTAGAGTAGAATGAACATAGTGGGCCATGAAGGCAGCACAAACTTCCAATTCAATGTGTGTCCATCCCCAGTGTCTTTCTCATGCATTTTACATGTGTAAATGTGTCTATGCTAATGTATCATTTAAAATTTCCTTATCCTTGATCTCTTAATCATGGTCTGAATTTAGTTATATCATAAAAATAGATACCATTTGTTGAGCAGTTATTATACATCAGATATTGGGTCAAGTCCAATACCTGATATATATCTAAATATATCCAAATATATGTCTTATTTAATTCTTTCTGCAACGCATGAAGCAAGTTCCAGTTTTATTCCCATTTTGCATTAAGGAAATTGACACTTAGAGTTCCCAGTGATTTGTTAATTTAACTTTACACGTTTAACTCTTATGCTATACTTCTCCAGATAAACCATGCTCTCTGGCTACCCACACTCAGACTCCCTTTACAGAAAGGGTCAGCTTTGTTTTCCGACTTTGGTGTTCTCAGGCCAGTGTTGCAGCTGTAGGTGATGGCAGGTACAACTCCAGAACTGGCCCTCATCTGGCTCCGTTTTTATCCCAAAGTCACAGACACAGGTGGGTAGGGCTTGTGCTAATTCCAGACCTCTAAGTAGATGCTGATGCTGCAGAACCACTCCTGAGGGAAGGGTGCACAATGCCTGCTGCTGTGCTGTCTTTTGGTCAAGATATTGATTTGAACCAAAAAATGCCTTCTTTTTGTGAAAAGTCAGATGGATGAAAATAAAGGACGTATGGAGAATATAAAGAGAGGTCACTAAATTCACAGCCCAATCTGTCGTTCCTTAGTTGGAGGGACGTAATGGAATCTATATAGTTGGCCATACATTTTTTTTCTATTAAGGAAATAAGGAGCGATATTTTTTTTTAAATTAATTTTATTTATTTATTTTTGGCTGCTTTGGGTCTTCGTTGCTGTGCACAGGCTTTCTCTAGTTGCAGCGAGCAGGGGCTACTCTTCGTTGTGGCACGCGGGCTTCTCATTGCAGTGGCCTCTCACTGCGGAGCACGGGCTCTAGGCGTGCAGGCTTCAGTAGTTGTGGCACGCGGGCTCAGTAGTTGTGGCTCGCGGGCTCTAGAGTGCAGGCTCAGTAGTTGTGGTGCATGGGCTTAGTTGCTCCGTGGCATGTGGGATCTTCCTGGACCAGGGCTTGAACCCGTGTCTCCTGCATCAGCAGGCAGACTCTTAACCACTGCGCCATCAGGGAAGCCCAAGGAGCGATATTTTATCTTCTTCGAAATTGTTTTTTCTTCTTCGAAATTGTTTTTTCTTCTTCTTTAGAGTTTCAGAGCCAGGAAAGCAAGATTCATTGGATGATCATAGATACATAGATGAGGATGGAGGACATAGAAATCTGGTAAAGGGACCACCCGTTGACCTGTCAGTTATAGATGATTTTCATGGGCCAGCTATTAACATTCCATGGAAAGGGCACTGCAGATGTCCCTGAAGGAAACAGTACACTTGCTCAGTTGTCTCTTTTTACTGTTGAGAAAGTTGAAGCTCAGAGAAGTTAAGACCTTTGTCTAGCTTTGCACAGCAAGTTAATAGCTGAATTAAAGCCTGCCCTTCTCCCTTCAGCATTCATTCAACACATATTATTAAACATTTACTCTGGACCAGGAACTGAGTAAATTAAATTTGTTATTTACTTCAAACTTTAATTTTAGGAAAGAAAAAAACTGTATCTTAAAACTGTAAAGGAAGTTCTCTTTCCTTATTCACCTGTAACGTATCTGTTCTTTTCCCTGGCTTCTTACGTTGAATTTTTCCACATTAGTAATCTATAGAACATGATTCTAAGCCTAGGCTAGAAAGAGCATTTTAGGTTGCAGTGATTTAAAAAAGTGAATATTTAATGAAAAGTTCCCCAAATTTTTATGAGAAGGTGCTATTTTGTATTTCATGGTGTTGTTTTGTTTGTTTTAAAGAAGGTTGAGCGGGGCCCAAAGTGAAACTCCTACTGAAGTGAATTTCCATCTTTTTAGTATGACCCACAGTAAGAAATACATTATAGCCTAGCATATGTGTGTGTATCTGTATATACACATATATATCTATTTGAAACATGAAAAGTTTCTTGAAATAATACCCATGTATGACATAATAAAAACAACAAATGTGACTTTATTAATATTTAAATACTACAAGATGTGTCACACAGCCTATTCTCCCCTATTTCTTTTTCTTTCTTTTAAAAATTTTTCAAAGTGCTAAACAAAGCTCAATAAATTAACCAAAGCAATTTGGGCAAATGTTTCAATTCCCGATTTAATTTTGCTTGTAAAAATACGAAAAGGTCAGGTGGCTGGTGAATTTTGTCTGGCTCGGCCCTTGATCTCAGATGGAGTCATTTGCCATTCAAATGCTAAGGGTACAATGGGAAATCTGCCCCCAATTTCTCTTTAGCTTTTAGAGTTCCTGAAATCTAATCCTGTGAGCAACCTTGAGCCTTGCCTCAACCTCTCTGAACTTTCATCACATATGTTAAATGAGGGGATAGGTCTACATGACTCTCCTGATCCCTTCCAACTTCAAAGGTCTGTAATTCCACGATATTTTTTATTTGAAACCTGGATACCAGTGAAAACAAAGTCACCTCAAATGTATTCTAGGCATAAAGTAAGAATTTCTAGAACCACAAATGCATTCCAGTTGAAGTTTCTCTAAAATGTTGACAGATGTGAAGAGAGCATTATCGAAGGCTTAGTTTTACATTTGCATTCAGATCTGTTGTTTCAATGGGGGCATTTTTATAAAATAAAAATGTGTTACTGCTGTTCTTGGAATTCGTCTGGTTCTACAGTGGATTTAATTAGCGAAAGCACTGGGTACTTATGTGCACTCTGGTTTTTGGGAGGCTTAAACATTGCTGGCTTTAGGGCATCCCAGGGAGAGAGAGGTCCAGTTTTTTACTGTCATAGTACGGCTACAGTGTCTCTAGTTGTGCGATGGAGTAGCAGTGGCAGCTTTGCCACCTTCGATGCATATTATATGCATTCTTTAGAGGCATGGGATGGTATTTCAGCTAAGTGTAGTAAGAGTGATCTGGGTAATGGCCTGAAGTGAAGCTACCTTTATTGGTTATGTAGCTCAATTGCCAAAAAGGTGAACTCTTTACATTTTCTCCATGTATGGCTCTGTGAACATATGAGTGCTCAGATTAGTAAAATAAGGGAATCAACAGAGAGATAGCATTTACGGAGCTCATATGGATTTGGTATAGAGAGTTCAGCAGTCAGAGAGGGTTTAGGAAATCTTTATCCTCTCAGTCCAAAAGCAACGGAACTGAAGTTTTTCGTCAAATCGATTTTATAGAGAATAAAGCCAATGTATTCATTTACAGTGCCATATGGTCTGGAATATTTATGTGAACATGATCTGTGTGTACTCTCACCAGTAGCAGCCTGCAGGAGAACCCAAACGATAGCTAGCAGGTTGCTGGGTGATGCTGGAATGCCAACAAGGTTACATGAGTGGAGTATTTAATGCCATGGGTCCGGAGGCAGTCTGTGTGTCCACCTCAGAAAGAGGAATTGAAATGCTCCTAGCCTGTTGGCTAAGCCTGCTTTCTTCTAAACAGCAATTGGGTGCTGGGAAGAGTACCATCTATCTCTCAATGTTGCTGTGAAGGACAGAGATTATATACACCTAGCACAGCATCTGGTGCCTTATAAAAACATTAATAAAATGATAGTTATTTTAACCTTTGTGCCAGGGCTTTTGCGTCTAAGTACTCTTCTTCCCTTTTGAATGATATTTTCTTTCTTTCTTCTATGACACAGGTGACAATAATGACTGTGGAAATTGGCAGAAATTATAGAAATTTAGAAAATTCTGGAATGCAGCAAAAAAGCTAAAATAGTAAGTACAATCTACACAGACAAAAAACCTTTTGTTGATATTCTGGTATATCATCTTCCTTAAAATGTGGCTCCGTTTGAAATATAATTCTTTAAAATGGAAGGGCGGAACTTATTTGATGCCAGTAAAAATGACTCTATATTCACCCTTTGTTTGGACCCTGACCTAGTTTGTCTGCCCCACAGAAAAGTTATTCATAATTCAATTGTGCCTTCTCCATCTCTGGCTACTGAAAAGAAATAATGGGAAATAAAATCTCTGGATCAGGTCTTCAAATAACACGAAGCCAGCTAAGTCACTAGCAGGCCAGAAGTGATCTGTGGGGGAAAAAATGCTGGTATTGTTATTTGTGATGTGACTCTTGGTAGCTTGAATCTCAGATCCATAGAACGAGGTTGGAGGTGGGGAAGGAATCGGGGGAGGGTAGAAAGAGGTGGGGAAGGGAAAAGAGGACACGAGAGGTGTTTAGCTTTCATTTGCCAACGTGATACCCGCTGCTTTGTTTATGGATTTGATGCTATTCATACAGTCTTTGCAATATTAATTTTTAATTTACGATGCTCATTAGGAGACACTTAAAACAGAACGATTATCATTTATCTTGATATATTATTTACTAGGACTGACTGTCATGGTTAGGGGCCCGTGATTAGTGAGAGGGGGATCCAGAAGAACTTCTCAAATGTGCCGGGGGGTAAAAGGGTAGGAGCTTAGGAAGCAGTCCTCAACACCCAAGATCCAAAATTCTGATGTCAAAGTGAAAGCCACATCATCCTAATCAAGACTCAGGAGGCCCCCTCCTAGACAAGCCTGGAACAGTACTTAATGAACCTGCAGGATCATATTAATGAGACTCTCTGTTAGGCCACCGGCTCATCAATTATTCATCCAGCTGCATTCCTGATACTTTGCTATCTTCCTCCTCTTTCTGCGTTGGTGAGATTACTTTTTTTAACCCTCCATTTCCTTACCTGGAATGTACACGAAGCCTTCTGTTCTCTCGTTCCCTATTCTTCTGCTCGAACACCATCTCTTCTCAGTACTCAGCCAGGATCTCACACGTGATGATGGAAATGTGCTAGAGGGGAGTCTAACTTCTGAATCTCAGGGAGTCAGGGCACGCCTGACTTTCTGCTTCCCTAATTCTCAGAGCCTAGTTTTGACAGTGTGCTCATCACATTATGCTATAATTATCTATATGTGTGTGACTTGTCCCCCACTGGACTGTGAATTCCTAGAGAACAAAGCTTAAGTTTTATTTATTTTTGTATTTTCATTCCGAACATAATGCCTGACACAAAACAGACACTTATTAAATGAGTGAATGAATGGGTAAATGAATGAACGGATGGATGAATTAGGAGTACTCACTCATGCCTAATGTTCAGCCCAGTCTATTTATAGTCAGGCAGACTGTTAGATGGAGGCCTGAGCACAGCCTGCATGTTTCACAGGAAAATAAACAAAACCAAACCAAACAGAATTGTGCATTTACCATCTGAGTCCTGGAGGTGAAGATGTGTCTGCAGGCAAAGTGCCCAAGTTTGTCTGGTACTCGGTTTTACATATGCCTATTTATTTATTTTTTAAGAAATAGCTTATTAAATTTGGATGTGACTCTAGGAACAGATTGTGTTTCACTAGGATGGACTGTCAAGGTCTAGGAGACTAAACAATTGGGAGGAGGCTTTCAATAAGCTTTCAGGAGAAAGACCAATCAGATAGGGAGGTTTGGAGGCTGACAGAAGCCAAGCTCTGGGACTTATCCCCAGAGTCTGTTATTTGGTTCACTCACGCAAAGTCAACAGGAAAACCGAGGAAGCCAGTTTCCATTCCTCAGGAAGTGGTTGGCGGCTGTGATGCTGACCAAAGTCATTACCTTTCGTAGTGGGAACAACGGGAGAGGACTGTAAATTCTTCCCTTTTGTCCTAGACGTAGGATGATGGACAGAAGGGGTGGTACTACTCTAAAGGCAGATTGACAAAACAAGGAAAGGCGGAGATGGGTGTGAGGAAATGTTGTGACATTCCACCCCCTAGCGATAGCCTCAACCAGTTATAACTATTCAAAATACCCAGGCCAGCTTGCAGCTAAGACCCTGCCTCCCTACCTAAGCCACACTCTCTGCCATGTGTCTGCACTCTGCCACCACAGGAACCTTCCCAAACACCACTTTCATCATGTCACAGCTCCCTGGAGAATCCGCAATGGCTTTCTGCTGCAAAACCAAACCAAAACACAAAAACACAAATACTAGATAAAAGAGAAAGGATCCAGATTCTCTGAAAGAGTAAAAATGAATGAGAAGACAGTTCTTGCCTCAGCTTTGGCTGTAAAGCCAAAGGCAAGCAGTGACTTTGGTCAGATGGATTTTAATCTGTTACATATCAACTAGTCACAATACTACAGAGTCATATTTAGAGAAATAGTGTCTGGACATTCTCTCCGTAGACCTCTAAGTTGGCTCTTCTTATCAGTGTGTCAGGCTGAGAATAAATTATAAATGTGCTCAAGCTTTGTTCTTCTTCTTCTTTGGGGGACCTGGTTGGGCTGGGGTTGCTGAGACCCTCAGACTGGTTGCCCTGGATAAGAGAAGGCTTATCCATTTATCCTTATTCCATAGATACAGTGATGGACATTTTCCATCTTCATTTAACATGGCTGAAATCTGAATGTGTTTCCACACCAATATTTCACAAATGCTTTTGGCCCGCTGACTGTGATGAGGTAGTTGTCATGGTCTGACTAAACCTGGTAGCAGCTGTTCATATTGTCCTAATTTCCATTGAGCGATGTACATTTTTGTACCGCTTGCACTGGGTTGAGTTTCCCTTAAAGGGTCTTCAATAAAATACATTGATTCAGCCTGGGAGTGAAAAAGCTGTTGTGTGCACAGAAAGGCATGGAAATAGAAAAGTAGATGTCAGTGTGGATGAAGCAAAATATGTCATAGGAGAGATGAACCATCAATGCTTTCTGAGTCTGAGGAAAGGAAGATGCTCGCCAATAGACGTAGCCATCAGAAGCCAAGCTAGACAATGACAGGTGGGAGAGATTGTTTTTTCATTTTTAGTGGTGTCTAAAATTATGGTGTCTCTTTCAGTGGCTAGACTTTAGCTTCTAACCATTTTCTGTGTGTGCCATGGTATGAACCAAATGGAAAACACAGCTTTAAGCTCCTGGATTTTTCTTTCTTTCTCATTCAAGCTTTCTCATTAAAGAAATAATTTCAGTTCAACTGAAAAACTTTAAAATTATTAGAATGGAGGTGTTGCTTGTATTTAAAAAGAGCAGACCCGGGATTAATTTACTCTTTGTTGTATATTAACTTCCATCTATACAATTTCAGCTTAGCTTTACATACTAAAGATAGGATTGAGCTGTGGGTCCGTGAAGCACGTCAAGTTCAGGCATTTACATGAGCAATGGGTACTGGATCCAGCATTGTCGTTCCACTGGGGGCAGTGGGAAGCACTCGGGGGGAATGGGACCTTTCTGTGATATTTACAATATATTACACACTCCACACTGACTGCATGTGATTAAAAAGGATACAACCTTTCTTATTTGGGGAGGCAAAATTTGACACTGGCTTCCAACTACCCCTGACCCCTTTCTGAAAACAAAGTGGGTCCTTCTGAAAATACAACTTTCCGATGCAAATCAGAAAATCAAATAATTATACGTAGAAAAGAACTTGAAGTTATGTAGCTCAATTCGTTCATTTTACAAGTGAATCATCTAAAGCCCAAATGAAACGGGCACTTGGAATCTCACAGCTGGTTCGTGGCAGTGATTAGGCCTCCTGGCCCTGGCTGGGTGTCCTGCCACTGTCACATACATGTGTCTTGCAAGGAAAATGTTCACATAAACAACATGAGGAACTTTTTGTGTGTGTTGGTTACGTGTAAAACTTTATTAGATTCAATTCTTCTAAATCTTGGTCTTCTCTGAACTGATGAACATTTATTAAGATTTGTCACTGGTTAGGGACTCCATCATGGGTTTAAAAGAAGACTCTTCTGTCCCAGAAGTTTTTACTTCTAAGTGATTATAAACGTGGTGATTTTTACCCTTCACCCTCTAAGCCTGTTTCTATTTTTCCAATGAAAAAAGTCAGCCTGGAAAAATGCTACAATCTCTCTTGGAATTAAAAATGCATCAACACGACTCTAACCAAGAAGACAGAGATAGGAGGGGAGGTAAGCGAAAGTCATTTCCTCTCCTCCCTGCACCACTCCCTCCAATGCAATTGACAATATATTTTACAGAGGCCTGTTAACCCGATAAATACATTCTGGATGGAATGACGCACCTTACTGATTTTAGGATATGACATTTAAGGGATTATGGAAAAGAGCAGAGAGGGCTTGTCAATATATCATAGACTACAACAAATAGAGGTCAACCTTGCCTTTTTCTTTTTTTTAATGTTTGACTTCAAATGAGGCTTCATAAGGAAACTTGAAAGGAATTTACTTACAGTGTTTGGTCTGTGCGTGTACATTTGTGAGTGTGGCATAACATGCGTGTGTACACACAGACATACACACCTATGAATTTAACATGACATAGATTTTTATTCCCCCTTTAGGGATCTTAAAGTCTAAGAAGAAGACCATTGTCTGGTAGCCCCACCAAAGCCTGGGTTAAGCATCTCTCTTCTCTAGATAGAACCTTACATTTCCTTGGATAGTTGTTCTAAAAAATACTTTCATCTTGGTTGTGTAGTTTATCTAGGGCAAGTGTCAAGTATTTTTTTCAGATAAAAAAATGAAAGGAAAAAAGAACTTAAAAAAATGAAAGGAAAAAAGAACTTAAAGAAAAAAAAAAAACACAAAGAAGGTGAGAGAGAGCGAAAAAGAAGAAACTCTCTTCACTGGAATCAAATAGAGGGGGCATGATATAATGGTCTTTCCAAACCACATCTGAAAGCCTGGTGCCTGAACAGGTGACACATGATGGATGTGGCACTGAAACCTATGGCCTGAATCCCTATAATATAATCACTATAATCAGCATCTATCTATCTATCTGTCTACCCATTTATCTATAACACATCTTCCTCTAAACAATCTATAGAGAAAGGTTATTAGAACGAATAACCAATTCTGTAAACATGATTACGTGCAAATTTCCATTCAAAATAGAAATCTTATTTTTCTCAACTCTATAACATGAGAAGCTTTGTTATTTTTTTTCTTAAAAATATTTTGTTGTTTTAAAAATCTTTGAGAAAATACTTTAAAGCATATGGGAAGCAGGGCTGAGCAGTGGGGTGAACAGGGGAGAAGAGGTGAGGGGGGGGTGACTTTCAATCCCTAACAGGGATTTATAAGGTAACTTACAGAACCATCGCCGGGTGGGCAGTCCTGGGTCTGCGGGTTCTAAACTGTATGTGTGTGTTTGGAGGAGAGAGAGGGGCTAAGCTCATTGCTGTCATTTCCTCCAGCTTTAACATTCTGTGGTTCATTTGCTTATCTTGCATAATAGGACCTTTCTGGAATATTTATCATGAATGAAGGTAGGAAAGAACCGTTAGATCATCAGAACAAGTGTGAGTTAGAGAAAAAGAATGTGCAATTTATTTCCATTGAAAATCCTATTCTGGCCTCCGTTACCAGCACATACACTTGCTAAGAAATCAAATTTGTCAACTCTGATTTCCAACTGCTAGCAGAGCATCATAGTTTCAAAATGCCATTTGTAATCATTCTACCTCAATGTGGTGAAGCATCAAGTTGAATGTCCGCCCAGGCTTTCTTCTCTTAGCCTTCACGTCTTAGCCGTGTAAAGAACGCTGGTTTTGAGAAACAGAGTTACTCTTTCCTCGTGATTTTTTTTCTCACAAAATTCAGTTTCCTGGGAAGCTTCTAGAGGGAAAATTCAATCATGAGATGTACCATAGAAGAGGGCACCACGCTACTTTTAATATTAACCCCTTTTAATCGGAGGAAGGTCATTGAACTTTTCTGATTTTTGCCTAGGGAAAACTTGCCCCTTATTTTTTAACATA
Source organism: Orcinus orca (assembly GCF_937001465.1). Lineage (NCBI taxonomy): Eukaryota > Metazoa > Chordata > Mammalia > Artiodactyla > Delphinidae > Orcinus > Orcinus orca. The sequence continues at coordinate 34,961,895 of NC_064571.1, forward strand.
TCCTTTGGTCTGGTTGGCCAGTAGTTAACTTTGTCCCCTTTTTCATTTATTTTCCTGTCTCCTCGCGGTAGCATCTTCTCCCCAGAGTCTCAGGTTAGAAGTTTTCCCTTTTGTGAAACCATGACAGGTGCCTAATTGAATGATGAATGTCCCTTTATTACTCTGTAATTGAACTGCCAGCTTTCTGATTGGTTTGTAGAGATGCTCACCCCCCTCCCACAATCAGGCACTGCAGGGGGCTTGGTTGTTGGCAGTCTGGTCCTACACTCCATCTGTCTAATCCCATCTAGCCCCCACTTGCTTTTTGGGGGGGGTGGTGATAGAGGTAGGGAGTGGGGGGGAGGGGAGTCATAATAAATTATGCTAATTCGATGTGGCTCTGACAATGAGAAGATCGTATTGTTCCGTGCATCTTGGGGGTAAATGCTTCAAGACATTTTGTCGTCATGGGTGCCTAGCCTGACAGGCCCAGGATGAAGATTAATGGGCCTCACCTGAGTGACAGAACAGGGGATTGTAGGGAAGAGAGGGTCATTCATCATAATCTGACAGATGTCATTCAATCCGACAGCAGCTCCACCATCACTTGGCTAGCAGTTCCATTTTTCTGCCAGTTAAGCAAGGAGTTTAATAACATCCCCAGAATTAAAACTCATTCTTTGCAGCAGGTCTGACAGCTGAAAATAAGAAAATCAATTCTTCACATGTTGTAGCACAGTTAACTGACTGGGACTTTGACTCTAATTTAGTCTCTGGGCTGCATTTCAAGCAAAGAGCTTTTTGTAAGACATCATCTATTAAAATTTATCCATAGTGCTAACTTCGGTGGTGTTGTTGTTGTTGTGGGCTCATTAGAGATGCAGGCTTTCATACCAAGTGTCCTTTCGCTCACTGAATGCTGAAACACATCCCCGTGATAGCTGGGTCTCTCCAGCTTCAGCCTCATTAGCAATGTTTACTGCTTCTCTCTTCATTAATATTGATCCCCTCCCCAACTACCAGCAACAACGAGACAGACACTAATTTGAAACATTTGGTATCATTAAACTGTTTGGATTTCAGGTTTCAGGGATCTTGGAAGTCAGAGAAGATGGTGCAGACATAAGAAGGGGAGGTTAAACTTGGTGCTATAGGGTTGCTCTGATGAACGATGACACTCTAGGTTGGTGCGTGTGGCTGACCACAAAACACGGCTCTGGATTCCTTTCATCCCTCTTCTCATCTGGAGGAGGAGTCTATTTCTCCACCTCCGTGAATCTGGGCTGTCCCAGCCTGTCACTGGTTTTGACCAATAGAATGTGGCAGAAGTGGCAGTGTGTAACTTCAGAGGCTGGGGCTAAAGAGATCTACATCTTCTACGTTCACTCCTTGTGGAAGCTAGCTACCATGTAAGATATCAGTCCACCATGCCCAAGCTAGTAGCTACATGGAGAAGAGATTATTATACAGAAAATGCACTGAGACACCAGGCATATGAGTGAAGAGTCCTTAGGTTCTCCAGCCCATCTCAGCTACCAGCTGGATGCAGCCACTTGGTAGGCATCTTGGACATTCTAACCCCAGCTATATGGACACCATATGGAACAGAACTGCCCTACTGACCCACAGAATTATGAGCAAATAAAATGATTGTACTTTAAAGTCATTAAATTTGGAGATAGTTTGTTATATAGCAATGGATAACTGAAACAGTGAAGGCAAGGCACCAAAATTGCAGCCCTTTAGATTTCTGAGTAATAATATTGGAAAGAACTGTGACAAAAATGTGATGTGAGGGGATAGCTATTTGTTTAAAGAGAAGTTCTAGAAAGGCACATGTTACAAACACACAGAGGGCATGAAGTAACCGTTTGGGATTTTCAAAATCCACAAATCATGGGTATTTATTCCAGCATCTGAAGCTTGAGAAGAAGAGTTTAATTATAAGGGGCAATCGCATTTTAAGCAGGATCTTGAGCCCATGGTTAATTCTAGGGAAAGAAACGAAAGTAAAGATCACTGTGGCATTTTTTTATTATAATAATTTACAGAAGAGAACTTTTCCTTTCCTTAAGAATAACCTTCAATACAAACATTTAAAAGTTCAGACTTTGGGCTTGTGATACAGTATCTTTGAAACCAGTAAGAATTACTTGCCTGAAGAGTCTTAAAAAGAGGCTACTGTGGTGAATACTGTTGCTGTGACCTCGAGTGGGCTGTCTGGCTTGACCTTACCTTCTTAAGAATTCCTGCTGTCCTTAATTTCAAATTGCCCTGCAAACTCACATGCCTGTTCAGAGTCAGTATCTCCTGATCCCCATATTCTTATACTCTAACCTGGTGATTTAAAGCCATCTCCTTAACATCTGCTATCTTTTTTTTTTCATTGCCTATTTCAGGTTTTGCTACTCCATGTCAACAGATACCATAAAGGAACCCTGCCCTGATACCCCACACTTCATAAAAATAGTGGCACCTCTAAGGTTCTTTATGTCCTCCCTCTGAGCCTGAGAAGAAATAATTACAGAAATAAACTTTGGCCGCTAGATGATCAGTTCATTTTAGAGCATCTAGGTGACGCTCCAATATAAAGTACGCTCTATTAATTAATAGCTCTTAAGCTAGCAGAGGGCCTGGCACTTAGCAAGTGCTCAAGAAATGATTGTGAATAGATACTAGCAAGCCAGTCCATAATTATCAGCTGCTGACTACCTATTGCAGGTAGGAGTTTACATAATATGGAAAAGGCATATTTACTAACTTCTAAAGACATAGTTGAGATAAGAAAGGCAGTTTTGTATATGTATCGATTGTAACTGAGAAGTAGAAAGATTGGTTGATTTTAATCCGTGGCCCTGAATCTGTGGATTTCTTTGACTGCAACTCAGTACCAGACTCTACTATCCAAATGATGTTTTGGACATGATAGAACTTTGGATGAAGAGTTAGAAGGCTTGGATTCTAGTCACTTAGACTCTGTTGCTTACGAGGTAACTTCGGGCAAGTCACTTCACACCTCTAAATATCAATTTTCTTACTTTTAGAACTGAATTAATCTCTAGCCCGTCTGCCTAAAGTTGGTTTATGAGGAGCAGTTTACGTGATGTGTAATGTATTAAAGCAGCCAAAGCTTAGGTTAACCCTATTCCCACCAAGCCCCCCAGCCCTGCTGTCCCCAAACCAGCTGAAACTTATTTAAATATTTTTATATTGTGATTGTAACTCCACACATTATATTTTTTTAAAACTTTAAAATAGTCATCTAGGGGCTTCTGAAGTGTGTAAGCAATTATATGAAATTTTGTTTTGTCTCTCGTCCCAACAAACCTTCTACATCGACACCTATTCCATGGCATCTTTATATATGGCCCAAATGTTTCTCAGTGATAAGAAACAAAAATGTTTCCTTGGGTTTTGTAAATGATATGGCATAATGCTTGTGGAAGCAGAATCTGTACCAAGGGAGTCATCATTTCTTGGGAATAGAAGATGAAGAAGAAGGGAATTGAAGAAGCATGAAGAAAAAGGAGAAAAGAAAAAGGACAGGCACCTCATCATCAAAGGTGGAGGTCCTAGAGGGTAGGATTCGTGAAATCTGGCAGTTTTGAGCAAAACTCAAAACCTGGGTATGACAAATATGAATGCTAAAACCACAAGGGCTCCGATGGCCTTCTTTTTGCTGGGTGGAAGAAGGGTAAATAACTAACCCACCATAACGATCCAAAAAGGCCAACAGCACTGGCACGACAGCTCCTGCTTTGGAATATGACATGGAGTTTCCACTCAGGGAAGCTCCAGGCAGAGAAGCAACATTCCAGTGGGTGGGTCTGATGTCAGGGAGGTGGATTCCATCTGACTTACAGCTGCACCAAAGGCTGACTTTGGCAGCAATTCCTGGGCTATAATTTTATAAACAGTCTTTTCTTTCCAGACTTCCAATGTGAATTTGGACCTCAGCACAGATTCCATCTCACATCTTTATTTTGTGTCATCACATTCTAATCCGATGACAAAAAGTTGGTCTGAGATTTCAGTGTATTACTGTATTAGTGCAATTTATGTCCTGTGTGGAAGTTGATGATGTGTAAAGACTATATTGTGGACTTGCCTGGATTCTAATCCAGCACCTAAAAGGATAGTGTTGCTTTGGTGGATCACAATGGCACTTTATTATGAAATCCAATGGTTAGTTTGTGGTGCTGGCTTGCCAGTAGACGCTGACAGCAATATTAATTACATTTCCCTAAAAGTGAGCCAGAGCTCTGCAATTCACCTTTGAACAATCATCATTGTAATTTAGCATCTAATGGTGCCATTTCTGCTTAATATTGTTTACAGAAATATTTAAAAATGTATACACTATCTTAAACAGGCAAGATATATAGAACAGAGTAGATCCAGCCCAGCCAAGTAGACAATGGCTTGGTTCTCCCTGCTTAGTAAGAGATGTAGTACTGGATGGGAAACCAGTCAGCCAAGCACATTCTCATTCCAAGTCTCCTTCAGTTGTTTTATTAAAAGACATGTCCACAACTTGAAAGCAGTGTGGTCTCCTAGCACATCCATCCCTAGCACATCTACTTCAGAAGAAGTAGACTGAAATAGATAAGCTCAGGAAGAATAGAAAGTAAATTAATTTCCATTTTCACAAGCCTGAGTCTGCTCATCTTCAGAGAAGACAAATCATGCAGAAAATAGTGCCAAATTACTCATGGTTTAATGACAATTTCACAGACAAGACAACTGGTCTCCCAAGGTGTTCTGCTCAGGGCTAGGTCTGGATAGAGGTGCTTCGGACCTAGATCAGGGCATCAGGATGAGGGGTTCATGTCTCAGGGACCAGTCTCACTCCTTTCCTCTTGGCTGGGTGTGTTGATCTAAATGAAATGCTCTTCCCTGAGCAGCTGCTGGGTTCCTCTGCCACGCTCCATGGGTTTTGTCATGTCTACTTGTGGCTGGCCTTTTTATCCTTGCTGAGATCAGAGAGATCAAATTATGTCATGTGGTATTACATGAAGTAAATTCTTGGTGAACTCGACTATTTGCAAGGTAGTCTCTTGTTATTTTCGCTAGATCAACAGATATTTTTCAAGTCATGTGCCCTTTGGAGGTGTGAGTATATGGGGTCAGGGAAGGACTATTTACTAACTGTTGGACTATTTTAAGGCTGTTTTAAAAGGAAGAGGAGTGGATGTTTAGGCTTTTAGTCCTAATGTTTAATAGGCAGATGCTGAGTTATTGGGCTATTCCTTTCCTTGGTATTTAGGATATGAAGTCAGTTGAATATCTTCAGAAGTATGGGATAATAGCATGCTTTCTACAAGTGTGTATGGATTTTCTTACCTGATTGGGCTTGCTTTCGTAAATTGTTTTTTATTTCCTTCATTAGATGGAAATTGGCTTGTAAAACTCCAGACCAGCATTGCCTAAGAGAAATGTAACGTGAGCCATAGAGATAATTTAAAGTTTTCTAGTATCCGTATTAAAAAAGTAAGAAGAGAGTGGAAATAATTTTAATAATACATTTTATTTAATCCAATACATCCATTATATAATTTCAACATTTAATCATACAAAAATTACCGAGATATTTTACATTTTTTTTATATTGTTTCCTTGAAATCCATTGTGTTCAATACGTCTCAATTCAGACTAGCTAGTGACTACTGTACTAGTCAGCACAAATCTAGACCAAACATGAGTGCCCCACCTGTTTTCACAGTATATCTGTAATACTAATATATGTCTCTAAGATTCTGTGGTATTCAGAAACAATATAGCCTGCAGACACTTTATATTTTATCTCAACACATTCAGTTTATCAAGACACAAAATAAGTGTGTATAAAGCTGGTTGCCAGCAGGATTTCTTTTTAGTCACCTTTTTCTCCTTTTTAAAACAAGGATGTCAGTAATCTACAGCGAAACTGTAAATCTTAGACCATTATTCCTCCCTTCAGTGACATGACAGAAATGTGTACCGAAGAAGAAGAAAAAATTACAATTGTGAAACATACTTTTTCTTATTTCAGTTAAAAGTATACCATTTTTTACTTTTTTAAAAATATTTTTGAAATATAGTTGATTTACAATGTTGTGTTTCAGGTGTACAGTAAAATGATTTAGTTATACATATATATATATATATATATATATATGAATGTCCTCTTTTTTACTTTCTCTTCCATTATAGGTTATTGCAGGATATTTAGTATAGTTCCATATGCTATACAGTAGGTCCTTGTTGGTTATCTATTTTATATATAGTAGTGTTTATATTTTAATCCCAAATTCCTAATTTATTCCACTTCCCCCTCCCCTTTGGTAACCATAAGTTTGTTTTCTATGTCTGTGAGTCTATTTCTGTTTTGTAAATAAATTCATTTGTATCCTTTTTTTAGATTCCATATATAAGTGATACATGATATTTGTCTTTGACTTACTTCACTTAGTGTGATAATCTCTAAGTCCATCCATGTTGCTGCAAATGACATTATTTCATTCCTTTTTATTGCTGAGTAATATTCCATTGTGTGTATGTGTATATTTATATATATATATACATATATATATATGCACATACCACATCTTCTTTATCCACTCATCTGTTGATGGACGTTTAGATTGCTTCCATGTCTTGGTTACTGTACATAGTGCTGCAGTGAACATTGGGGTGCATGTATCTTTTCGAATTATGGTTTTCTCCTGATGTATGCAGGATCATATACAAGCCTACCATTTTGTAAATTAAACAAAGCAGCTTGATAAGTAAACTCTACGTCAAAATTCAGGTCGATAGAGATACCTTGGCTTAGAAAAAATTCTAGAGGCAGAAAAGTAAGAGGATGCTGATGGGGACTCAAGGGGGGTACCGCTCATGTGCATAGAGGTAAGTGCTCATCAGAGCTGCAGTTGAAACCAGAGATGAACCGACCCCACTCAGAGACAGTTCTGCCCCATGATAAGTCCACTGTGCCCTTAACTCTTCAGAAGACTTAAGACTGTCCCCTCTGCTGTAGCTGGTCCCAGCTCATGAATGATACTCATTACCTCCCCCCTCCCCTGCTCACTCTAGGTTTTCCCTGCTCTCAGCCAGGTGGTTAGCTGGCTTGCTGGAGGTGCCACGTCTTCCTCTCTGAAGGGTCTAGCCCTCGGTCACCTTACCTTTGTCAGGTTATTGTTGCTACAATTGCCCTTTCACTCTTCTCCCAGTCATGACGGCAGCTGTGAGTCTTCCAAGCTCCATACACACTCCTCACTGCCCACATTATGAAGCAGCAACTCCAGCTCCTCATGAGGAATCTGGTCAATGACCTTTGCCATTAGGATAACACCTTTTTTTTTTTTTTTTTTTTTTTTGCGGTACGCGGGCCTCGGCATGTGGAATCTTCCCGGACCGGGGCACGAACCCGTGTCCCCTGCATCGGCAGGCGGACTCTCAACCACTGCGCCGCCAGGGAAGCCCAGGGTAATACCTTTTGTTGCCTGCTGGATCACTGGCCTGAGGAGCCCAGTATGACCAGGCAGTAATCATAGCTTTAAGTTTGGACAGCTCCTTCCTGTGTCCCCATGTGAAAACAGTCCTCAAAGTCCCACCTCACCCCTGCTAGGACCCAGTGCCTCTAATTCAACAGAACCTCAAGTGGTGGCAATAGAACATACAAATTCAATAGGTGGGTCCCTGGGAGATCAAGGGCCTGTGTATTCTAGCTACTAGGGGCACAGCACTATTTGTCACATGTAGGTTTTTGTATTTACTTCATCCTGGGAAAAGAGCACCCTGACCCTGTAGGTTGTGAACCCTGACCCAGCACCCTGGTGGAAACCTTAATAGGGCATTCCAATGTTGTATCAGTTTAGCAGTTTCCTCTGATGCCATATATGGCAGCTCCAGTGGACTCTGTGCTCCCATGTTCATGTGCCCATTGTCACATCTCCTTTACGAGATAATGACAGGAACTGATAAAATACTCACCCAATAAATGCAAAATCATGATTTTGGTTAGTGAATGAAGATGCATACTATTTGAAAAGGTTATAATATGAGACTTTGACCTTTTCAGGGTGATCAGGAAGTCTTCCCTGAGGAGGTGATAATTGAGCTACCACTTAGAGGATCTTTAGAAGTTAACTGGGTGGAGAAGAGTGGGAACAGTGGTGAGCATTGTAGGCTCAAGAAAGTGGAATAAGGTCTCCTGACTTTGAGTAGAATTTGGGGGCGTGTGGTGTGAGAAAAGAATGGAGAGCGGGGAGGCAGGCCATGAAAGGGCTCTGTGGGTCAAATGAAGGAGTTTTTTTTGTTCATCCTAAGTGCAATGGAAAACCATTGAAACACAGTGTACGTTAGGGCTTGCATGTGTGAAGTAGGGGGATAAGGATAGAGAGAGAATCAATTTTGTAAATCAACTTTACAGAGGCCACCCTGGATGCTATATGGGGAAGGCATCAAAGTGGACCAGAGGGAAAATACAAGTAGATCTGTTAGGAGGCCACTGAGTGGTCCAGGTGAGAGCTGTTGGTGGCCTGGCCCTTAGGAAGCTCTCAGTACATCACAGCTGCTGGAGCTGTCGTTATTGCTGTTCCATATGGTAGAGGACAGGCTTGTGAAATATCATCTGCATTTGGATGAAGTGCAGATAGAGTCAATTGAGAGGAGAAAACTTGTTTGAGGAAAGGCAGCAAGGTTTGTCTTGGGCGCTGATGATGGGATAGTTATGTAGCTGTTTGGCACCTTGTCTGCCCCTTCACAGTATCTCTTTTTCTGCTGGGTCCACTCCACCTCAGCTTCTAACACCCTAGGCCACACTCATGACATTCTTTGGTCTGGTTCCAAAGTGGGGTAAGTTGAGTTAGAGTTGAAACACAAGATCTGGGGGGAGGAGGGGGAGAGAGACAAGGTCCCATACCCCCATTGCTGGGGCTGGCCTTGCTGATCGTGGGTAAGGATCATACTGGTGGTCTGCAAAGTGAAAACTAGTTGCATAACTCATTGTTAGCCAGTTGTTTTAAAAATAACTTTAAAAAACTAAACTTAACTTATTTTCCTCCTCAAATTGGTGTGGATGGATAGAGTACTAGGTCAAAATGCAAAGAGAAGGCAGTGATAAAACATGGGGCTCCCAGCTCTGCTCATTCCTACCTTAGGGGTCTCGAGCAAGCACTGAACTTCAGTTTCTTTGCAACCGGAGATGATGTTAGTTCTTTCCTGATAGGGTTGTCACGGAGATGAAACGAGGTAATGCTCACTTCTCACAAGGCCCGGCACATGGTAAGCCTGGAAGGCTGTTAGCCAAAGCTACTACAGTAGATAAATTTGCATCACACGCAAATTACAAAACATCACATGCATTACATATTTGTTTTAAATAGTTCCAGTTGCTTAGGTGTTTAACCTGTGAATCTTTCCAGTACAAGAATCATTCACATGCTTAGATCTCTCAAATTATTTGACATGCCCACTATTGAAATTCAGCAGATAAATATCAACTTGAGTATATCTTAGACTAGGATCTTCTTTTTGCTCCAATTGATTTTATCTTTTTGATTCAGGAAAAAATATACATTTTTATTCTTTGAAATTAATCAAAACTGTGTTCAAATTTGTCCAACTCCCTGAGTGGTTCTCAGTAGCATTATCTCAACTGGGAGATATAAAATCAGTGTAACTCTGCCTTCCTCCACTTTATCTGATATGCCTAAACTTAGCAACTCAGGGGAGTGTTGTTCCTGCTAGGTGGGTAGAACGACAACTGTTTTAGCTCCTGGAAAATGCAGCCATCTCTTTCAGGAAGAATGGAAATTGGGTAAAATAAATCACTTACCCATAATGACATTTACAGATATTATTAGCTTTTTTTGAAATGTAGTCCGTTTAGGGCTCAGACAAAAGATAGAGTAAGTACTAGAGAAAGCACAAGTTTAGGAATCTGGAGTACCAGTTCCTGTCCTTACTAGCTGTGTGACCTTGTGTAAGTCTCCTTCTCACATTTTCTTCTCCTATGAGATGAGGTTAAAATAATCCTCCATCTGTTGTGATGGCTGATTTTATTATTACTGTCAGATATTATGTATATTACCCACTCCTCTCCCTGAAGGAAAGGTTTTCTCAACGTTCTAAATTCTCCTATGTGTATATATCAAAGGGCACAGAATTGGTGATATCAACAATGATAAGATCTGTTTATCTCATACCTGCTGTAAAATGAATGGTGAGATTTACATATATGTATGCATATACATAAAATATTTCTATACTCTAACCAAGAATATATGAGAGAGAAAAATGGAAATAGTTTATCAAAGGACAAATACTTTCCAACATACTAAGTTCTTCAACACCAAAAATTTATTAAAATGAAGCAAGCTTTTCTTTCCATGCAGGCTATAAATAATTCCCCTTCAGAGTGCGTTTGCTGAGCATTAGGAATCTTTCCCCTTGCTTTGGGGAAAAAGAAATCTTTCATAATACAATAACATCTTCACCTTTTTTAAGTTCTTCCAAAATAGTTCAAATTTTCATTTCACTTTGTGATTCTGAGAAGCAACGATCCTATTACTCAGAGGAGCTTCTCGTCAGTAACTTATCTCAAAGTCTCCCTCTCTCCTGGGAGACATGCCTCTGTTATTCTCAGAAGCTCTGTCGTTGAACTCTCTTCTCTTGGCCAAGGGTGTAAATCAAGGAGCCAGTTCAATTTGGAATTTAGGCCTTAGCCTTTGTTGCTGTAAGAAACAGCCTGGATTATTTACAACCATGGGTGTCCAGGTTTTCATCGCTACAGATGGTTGGGTGCTTGAGAGCATGCACCTTTCAGATATCCAGAATACAAGCTGTTGATCCTCTGTGGATTGTAAATTTCTGGAGTTGGGCTTCACGGCTCTTGTTGGCGAGGCAAGTTTTATGACCACCATTATATTACTCCTCTGAAATGTTGGGAAGCTGGGAGTCTCCTTCCTATTAGAAGCCTTGCCTCGACTTTCATACCAATAAAGTTGTTCTTAGACTAGAGTTCATTCTAATAAGCATCTTGAGAATTGCACCTGAACTAAGAAATATCTCCCCCTCTGTCTACCCTAAGCCTTGGAATTTCAAGCAACCTACATTCTTTGAATGTAAGACAAGGCTTCCAGCCTAACAGCTTTTTTATCACTTTCCATCAAGTGGAAAAGCCTCCAGGTGGATTAGGCTGAGTGTGTAAGAAGCTTACAAGGTAGCAGATGTCAAGCCTCAGTAAAGGTCATTCTATTAGGACAATTCTCTTTCTGGGCACAGATTTCCTCCTGGACTAGTGGAGACCTGGGAAGGAGGACTTGGTATTCTGTCACAGACCATTGGAATGCTTAAGGGGAAGGGTTATGAGTGACAGATGTGCACATAGTTTAAGGATCTAAGCTTCAAAGGGGCAGCATGTAAAAGGACAGTGGAATATAAATGGGAAAATGTTACTTGAGAAATCTTTTCAAGTCAGACACACCAAGCATTACTGGAATGTGACGGTGTCATGGCTTCTGGATAAAGAATCTTCCTCTTATACAGAAACACACATTTCTTCATCTGAAAATGGAAGTTAGAAGCCCACATGTGGTTCTGTCTGAGGAAGAAAGATTTAGAAAAGTTCTCCACCGTCTCATCAGGATTAAAGCATAAAGCGCTTACCTAGTTGAATGCACAGGAAGTTGCTGAAGGGATGCAAAGCGAATGTGCTTAAGTGGGGGGAAAATCGGCTTTGATAAACTCTTCCTAAGAGCCAGGCTCCACGTTATGGAGAATTGTCTTACGGATGTAAAAACTTCGCACAGGATGTTCGCTTGGTGCTTTGGCTGAGTTGAGTCGAGTGACTTTGGCCAAGTTGTGGCTGTGGATGTGTCACTCACTCACTGGTGGGCTCTTGGAGTAATGTGGGCTCTTGGAGTAATGTGATTAATCCTGCCACTTATCAGTCATTTTGACTCTCCTTCACAAGCACAAGTGCCAACATCACACCGATGGATGGAGGTGAAGCAGGGTCCATTTCTCAAGTTGCTTTCGTCAATTGGCATCTGGTCGCATAGCACTCTGTTCTCCTGGTCCCAATTTTGCCAAGAAGTCTAGCCTTCCAGCAGACAACCCAATTACTCTCAAGTACAAATGGGTTCTTCATAAAAGCATTTGACTACTTCATTGCCTAGATCTTAACGTTTGTGGCCAAATTTCCAGTCTTCCTCTAGAATAACTTCTTGTTAAAAAGTATCCAAAAAAGGGGAGACATCATAGGCTTCTGAGTCAAACTATTTCCTTCCACACACCTGAGTCATGGGTGAAGGTTTTACCAATTTCCTTTCTAAGATTTTCCCTAGACTCCCGTCTAAGAGTTTAGTGCCAGATGGATGGAAAGAAGGGATGTGATTCAGAACTCATGTGTATTTTTTTAATATTGGAGATACTCTTATTGCCAGGGATTTCCATTCACTATCCCTGAATAGAAATCTGGTAATTTCTTACGAAGTGGTGGTGGTGGGAGAATGTCTTTACATGGCAATACAAAACCTGCTGCAATCTTGCAAGCCCTGGGAGCGTCTTGCTTTAAAAGAGTTCTTGTCACTGGGAGTGCTCGCTGGAGCCGAGCCAGTTCCCAGGGGAAGGCTGGTGTCTTCTACTTGCAGAGCTGGCTGTCGGGTTGGTCCTGCATGTTTGTAATTAACTACGATGTCTGGATGTTGATGGAGTGAGTCTGGCCAATGGTTCCCCCTCTTTGGAGGGGTTTCTTGGCTAGCTCTCCTGTGTCAGAAATGCCAAGTTGGGAGTTGCCTGGAGACTCCAGAGATGCAGATTCATTTGGCTGAGCTCCAGTTGCGAAGCCAAGTGTCGAGAAAGCACATCAGACTTAACCTGAATTGTAATCAGTGGGCTTCTCCAGCCATTTGGCTCCTCTGCTTTCCAGTGTTATGTTTAATGTTTTAAAGCATATTTAGTAAACATATCACTAGCAATTGTCAGGCCTTAGTCTCTCCCCGCTCTTTCCTTAATGATTTTCCCTTTTCCTTTGGGTTAGTGTGGTAGGCTGGTTTTCTGATTGTGTGTGTGTGTACGCGCACGCGCGCGTACATTTGTGCATGTATGTTTCAGGCTAGACAGATTGGGAGATTTGTTTTTACTAGTTCAGTAGCTTGTTTATAGCATCTACTCCTTATGAACCAGATACTCTGAATTCCTCACTTTTCTCACCATATTTGGCTCGCTCTCCTCTCTTGAGAAAATCAAGCTTACGGTGCACATCAATTGCTGCCACAAGTTTTGAATTTATAGACTCATGCAAGGTCTACTCTTTTTTCCTGAATTAAGTTCAAAAAACACTATTCCTCTGTATTTTAGTCCACGTAGAAAACAGCCACACTTTGCCAACTGGGAAGTGGTTTCTCAAGTCTTTCTCGTTAATACTTTGAATGTCCGTATGGGATGGAGTTGGGGTCCTTGGTCTTCGCAGTCCTTGCCTCTCTCTTTCTCCTTATCTCTACCACTCCTCCCTACATATGTCATTTCCTGAAGTCATTTTCTAGCTTCTCATAGATCCCTAAATATATTATATTGCTTCATGCCTCTTTGCCTTCACACATGTATTCATTTCCTATAGATGCTGTAACAAATGAAAAGAAACTTGGTGGTTTAAACAGCAGAAATGTATTCTCTCACAATTCTGGAAGCCAGAAGTCTGAAATCAAGGCTCAGCACGTTCACGCTCCTTCTTGAGTCTCTTGGGGAGAATCTGTTCCAGGCCTCCTCCAGTTTTTGGTGGCTGCCAGCATTCCTTGGCTTGTGACCACATCCCTCTAATCTCTGCCTCTGTGATCCCATTGCCTTCTCCTCTTCCATCAGTGTCAAATCTTCCTTGGTCCCCCTTTTAAAAGGACATTTGTGATTTAGCACCTTTAGTACATTTAGCATTTAGCACTGACCCAGATAATCCAGGATAACCTTCCCATCTCAAGATCCTTAACTTAATCATATCTGCAAAAACCGTTTTTCTATATAAGATAACATTTACAGGTTCTAGGGATTAGGACCTGGGTCTCTTTTGGGGGCTCTTATTCTACCATACCCACTCCTGGAACAATCTTCCACCCTTTGTCCCCTGGTCAGTTCTTCTTAGACTACCTCTGATAGAGGGTCTTCTTTTATTTTTTGAATAAATTCAAAATTTGAATTTGTTGTTGAATACCAATATTTTTTCAAAATATTGTTGAATGCCAATTTGTTGAATACCAATATTTTTTCAAAATCACATGCTTGGACTTCACAGCAATACCAAATTGCTATAACAACTCCCAAACTCTTATTCTTATCTCATTCCAGAGCAGTAACAAACAGTGTGAAGCTTGAAGACTGCCACTAGTCCAGAGACCATACTCTGAGTAGCACTGATGTAAAAGATTCTTGCTCATTCAAGTGCCCCTTTTCCCAGGAACATTTTCCAGCTCACCATTCAGGACTTGAGTTTAATAGCCTTGCCTTCTGCTCTTGTGGTTCCTAGGATACTTTATTCTGTTCTTCATCACCTAGTTCTTCACTATTTGCTTGATGCTCTAGCTTTAAGCCCCTTAAATGTAAGAACCATACTGTGGTGGATCTTGAGCCTAGCATAGATCTTGATGTGTAGTAGATGCTCAATAAACACATTTTTTCAATTTATCAAATGAATGAGTGAGATACACATGGAGTCTGGAGGTCGTATCCAAGATAAACAGAAAAAGGACTTATTTTGGGAAAAATCGAGGCTAAAGAAATGGAGACGAGTCTAGAATGGTTTAGTAGATTGCAAAAATGGTTATAAGTTCTTCCTATCAGGAAGAGAAATCTATTTCCTTACCCTTTAAATTCGGGCTGGCCTGATGACTTGATTTGACCAACAGAATGTGGAGAAATGATATATGAGCTCTAAACTAACATTCAGAGGCTTCACTGCTTCTGTTCCCCTCTGCCACCATATAAACAAGGCTGGCTTAGCCCCCTGGAGAATGAGAGACCTTGCAAAGAGAGACACCAGCCATCCATCTGAGTCCCCCAGATATGTGCACAAGCCCAGTCAAGAACAGGTGAGCCCAGATCAGTTCTGAAGAACCACCTGGCTAATCCCAGCACAAATTGATAATACACAGAACCATGAGCTAAATAAAATGATTGTTTTTTTAAGCTAGGAAGGATGGTGGTTTGTTATATAGCAAAAGCTAAGTGATTCAGAGAGGAATGAAGAATGGTGTGTGAAAGTTAGGGAACAGTTGTCTTCTAAATGCACCCAGAGCAGAATAGAGATGGGTTCAAACTGTGCCAGGGAGGATTAAGATAGAAAGTACTTTTTCTTCGCAGATGGTGAGACATTAGAAAACTAACATAGCCAGCAGAAGGGCCTACCAGTTATAATTTGGGTCTCTGGCCATAGAGCAGAAGGGCAATAACTGATCCACATGAAACTTAAACCTGAGACCTGTCGTCTTCAGAAACAGAGTCAACAGGCAACAGTTGATAATAGTGCAGTTCAGCTCAACTGTATAAAAACTGACACTGAGTTTAATGGAAATTTGCAAATAGTACTAAAAAGGAAAGAGGAAAGCAGTTGACAAATACAGCTTTTAACTTGGATAATTCCAATTGAATTTGTGCTTCTCCCTCCTTAGGACTCATTTGGTCATCCTCTTATTCACCCCTTCCACAAATACGTGCTATACACCTCCCATCCGCTGGGCCCAGGGATGGGTGCCAGATAGTCAATGGTGAAGAGAGCAGACACAAACCTCACAGATCTTACAGTTTGTCAGGAAAGACAACCCAAGAGTCAACTATTAAACTGACGCTTGGACGTTTTCGCTTTTATCAGATTCATCAAGCATAGCTTTTTGTCTCTATGCTGCCTGCAATCATGTATAACCAGCCTCCTCAAGCCCTTGGCATCTGTACCTTTCAGCATGATGCTTTACATTGCTTCATGACCAGTCTGAAATCAACCGTTTGAAATTAGGCATCACTAAGTTATTGATGTGGACCATGACTGAATCAGGGAAAGTGGAGTCAGAAGGTGTGAGAAAAGAAGTAACACATTAGGTGGAGGCTTTTACCGGCGTACAGGTGAGCCTATTTTTTCCAGGCTACGGTGCACATTTTTAGCTTCTGTTATAAAACATCTGAGGCCTGGAGATCACAAATCAGATATATTGCATCCAACGTTAAAAACATCTCATAATTTACCACAGTAAATCAATCAATGTTTTCCTAGAAATATTGGAACTGAAACAAGGGTTGAGTGAAAACAGAAAAATCTCTAGAGGTTTAGTTGGCTTAAAGGTATTTCTTGAAATATTGAATCCCAGGGGCTAAAACACTGTATTAGAGAGATCCTTGAAAGATGTTTTTCCAAGTGATGGAAAAATGACTTCCAGAAAGTAGTTTATTGCTTGGTGGAAGGAACTCATTAGTCAGATCACAGGACAGCCAGCTCTCAATTACCTGGGGGCCAATTATTCCAGATCTGTGCCTCTTTGATCCTTGTGTCCATTTCACCACACCACGGTCCTTTAGATGGGCTACCATCTAAAGGATTGCTGAGGAAGGCAGAAGACATGTAACTCAAATCAGCTAAAAATTAGCTACGCTGCTTCTTTAAACTGCTTTGTGAGAGACTGCCCTCATCTTTCTAACATGGTGGTCTTGTGTCCTTGTGGATTTTATTTATCCCACTATCCTTTCCCATATTTACAGTGGTAGATAATCAAGAATAGGTGACCAGAATAGAGTTTTTCATTTCTCCCATTAGTTTTGCTTATATCTTTTAATTTTTTAACATCTTTATTGGAGTATAATTGCTTTACAATGGTGTGTTAGTTTCTGCTCTATAACAAAGTGAACCAGCTATACATATACATATACATATATCTTCATATCTCCTCCCTCTTGCATCTCCCTCCCACCCTCCCTCTCCCACCCCTCTAGGTGGTCACAAAGCACCGAGCTGATCTCCCTGTGCCATGCGGCTGCTTCCCACTAGCTATCTATTTTACATTTGGTAGAGTATATATGTCCGTGCCACTCTCTCACTTTGTCCCAGCTTACCCTTCAATTTTTAACATAACACTCCCTTCCCATGAAAGAGTTCTCCCTCCAAAAAATTCTCAGCAAGGTAGAAAGAGTATAGAAAGACTATAGAACTGGTTTCCAGGAAACAGACTTCTACTCTTGGCCCAGAGATTATCTAGCTTCTCAATTCTCAGTTTCCTTATCTAAAACATAGACACAAGCAAGAGGGAGGAGATATGGGGGTGTATGTATATGTATAGCTGATTCACTTTGTAATAAAGCAGAAACAAACACACCAATGTAAAGCAATTATACTCCAATAAAGATGTTAAAAAAAATCGACACAAAATAGTTTATTCTAGTCCTGTGGTGGGGAGGAAGGTGTTATGCTAATCAACCAGAGGACGGTAATTTAGAGAAGTTAAGCTCCGTGTAATGTAAGACATCATTTACTTTTGAAACTCTTAGTATTGTGCTCTTTTGGAAACTACTCCTGAAACAGCTCTCACTTCTGGCTGAGGGATGAGGTGAGGTTGTAGAGGGCTGGCTGTGGGCTCTTTTGGTCCATGTTTGAAGCTGCATCTCCCTTACCATTGAAGTCTTTCTTCTTCTTTGGCCTCACATCTTTCTTTTCCCAGGCTGGCAGTTACCTACTTGCTGTCTCCTCAGAAACTCCAATTGGTCTAACTTCCTAATTTACAGGCATTGGCATTAAACTTGGGAATTATAAGATTATTTCTTCAAAGTCACCATATTCAGTGTGCATGCAGCACACTTCAGGATTTGCAATCTCAAGAACGTTTCATTAAATATCACTGCTGTGTGAATTCCAAAACCTTAGAAGCATTTTCTTTAACAAGAGAACACTGTTGAGAAATCGAATACTTGAATTCCTTTAAAATCACTCTCCTTTGATGAATAAAGACCCCTAGACAAGACCTCTTGCTCTGCTCTTTAAAAGGCAAAGGGAAAACACACACATACACACCCGCAGATCCATGCATACACACACCGGAAACAGGAAATGCCCCGTTATTGACTAAAACTGATTAGGTCAAACTACTACATTAAATAAATAAATAAATAAGTAGATCACATATTTCTTAATGGCTCTAAATGAAGTACACTCTACCTTTTAAAAACATAGAGAATGTTGACACAGAGGCCAGAAGGACTCACCAGAGAGGCCACAAGGTATAAGGGACCAAAGTCCTGGGAACCTTTGTTACAGACTTGTGTGCAACTAGGGTAAACCAGTTAACCCTCTGAATCTCAGTAAATGAGGGCTGAGCTCAGTAATATTTATGACATTCCTTCCAACTTGAGCATTGGATGTTGATACCAAGAGCAATTCTAGTGTACTACATTGTTTGGGTTCCTCCATGTTGCTTAGGATATAGGGTAACTTCTTTCTTCCTCCCTTCCACCCCTCTTCCTTTCCCCCCTTCCTCCTGGTAACAATAACCCCCTGAGTGTCTGCGATGAGCTTGCACGTTGCTATGAGTGGTAGGTAATACGGCAGTGACAAAGACAGACAAGGTCCCTGCCCTCATGCAGCTTTCATCAGGGAACCTAGAGAATAAACGATGTGTCTAGTAGTCTTTGAAGACTTTGTGAGTCTCTGCCAGGATGGTGGCTGCTGTCTTGGAAAGCTGAAGGTGATAGACTGTCTTAGCAAAAGCAAAGATAAGTCCCTGCCTGGTAATTTAGGCAGGGTTTTAGCTTCTAATTTGCATTGTCTAACAGGAGAAAGTTTATGTTTCTAAACTGGAGCCTGGAAGGCAAAGGGTAGGGCATGCTCTAACGGGTACCTGTCACCCAACTCTCCGGTCCCACGATCTCTTTTCTAATCTCTGTTAGAGGGGCAGAGTGAGAGATCAGGTGTCCTTCTGACCGGGTCACATAGCAATTGGAGACACATTTCCTGTTTGTTAGGAGAGGGCACTGCACGCCCCGCCCCCCCACACCCTCCCCGCCCCCCCACACCCTTACTCCCCCTAACCACAGGGCTCTCCATGGTAACAGATGATGAGCCGGAGAGAAGACTTTTAAACAACTGCAGAGTTATGAAAAATTCCTCATGAAAAGAGCCTTTGTCTCCTTTGTTGATATTCAGAAGAGGGTGGGGATAAGATGGTTCTAGACACGGTTTGGAGAAATCTCCTGGAAAATCGATGTGAAACTCATGATAATCTTCTGCCAAATGAAACTGGCCCAGATTCTTTGATTCAGATGCCATGCAGCATGTCCAGGAGTCATTACAACTCTGCTTATCCTCGTGAGAAGAGTTGGCATTCTACAGCTTCGCTTGTCACACAAAGAAAGGGATCGTCATAAATATCAAGTGGATATTTGATAGGGATATTCATGTCCCTCATTCCATAATTCAGGAGACATGCTAGTGAAGCAAGGCCTTCTGTGAGGATTAAGTGAGTTAGCAGTGTACAAGCTTAGCACAATACTTGGCACATAATGATCGTGAATCGTAGGAGTTGATAGATATGTCGATTGTAGATACATTCCTGTATCATCTGATGCCACAAAAACAATGCTCGAGTGATTTAATATGCTGGAAATGAATAGGCTTTATTTTATGTGTTTGTTTTAAATTGAAACTGCATATTTATTTCATTTTATGATATTAGCCAGGTACTCACATTTCAAAATACCATTGTTTCCTCCACTTGTTACGAAGCCAGAAATTCATCACTGGAGATCTGATTGTTAGAGAATGGAAATTTTCCTGTTTTCAAATTTTGGTGCAGGGAATTCTTTGGAGAGGGAAAACCTCTCAACTTTCTTCAGACGAACACCTAATGAAATAGCTGGGAAGAACAAACCAAATAATTCCTGAAAACAGACTTTGAATACAACTGTGATCCAAGAAGGAAAATGGAAACTGTTTTCTCCTGAGAGACTGCCATATATAAGAACTATGTTAGGCATCCTCACCTGATCTTTCATTTAAGTCACATAGCATCCCTGCAAATAAACGTGGTTATATTTTAATAAACATAATAAATGAGGATATTTTAATAAATGAGGGTATTATAACTCAGAGATCTCAAGTCCTAATCTTTAGTATTCTATGGTTAGGTGCTAGAATTTATTTATTTATTTACTTTAACATCTTTATTGGAGTATAATTGCTTTACAATGGTGTGTTAGTTTCTGCTTTATAACAAAGTGAATCAGTTATACATATACATATATCCCCATATCTCTTCCCTCTTGCATCTCCCTGCCTCCCACCCTCCCTATCCCACCCCTCTAGGTGGTCACAAAGCACCGAGCTGATCTCCCTATGCTATGTGGCTGCTTCCCACTAGCTATCTATTTTACGTTTGGTAGTGTATATATGTCCATGCCACTCTCTCACTTTGTCACAGTTGCCCTTCCCCCTCCCCATGTCCTCAAGTCCGTCCTCTAGTAGGTCTGTGTCTTTATTCCTGTCTTACCCCTAGGTTCTTCGTGACTTTTTTTTTTTTTTTTTTTTAGATTCCATATATATGTGTTAGCATACGGTATTTGTTTTTCTCTTTCTGACTTACTTCACTCTGTATGACAGACTCTAGGTCCATCCACCTCACTACAAATAACTCAATTTCGTTTCTTTTTATGGCTGAGTAATATTCCATTGTATATATGTGCCACATCTTCTTTATCCATTCATCTGTAGATGGAATTTACAATCAAGTTTGCCTAATTTCAAAGTTGAATCTCTTCTTAAACTGTTCCAGGTAGGGGGAAGGGTAGTGTAAGAAAAGGGGTTAGGTTGGAGTAGGAAAGCTCTAAAGGCAAAACTGGCATTTGCTTAGGACAAGTCTTGGCACAAAAACAGAAATAAACAAACAAAAGAATATGCTTCTCTTAGTCTGCTTTGGCTGCCATAACAAAATACCATAGACTGGTGGCTTAAACAACAGACATTTATTTTCTCCCAGTTCTAGAGGCTAGAAGTTCAAGATCAGGGTGATGGCATGATCAGTTTCTGGTGTTGCTTCTCTTCTTGGCTTGTAGGTGGATGCCATCTGTCTGTGTGCTCATCTGAACTGTATGCAATTGGAGGGAGGGAGAGAGAGAAAGAGACAAAGAGAGATAGAGCAAGCTCCCTGGTTTCTCTTCTTATAAGAACACTAATCCTATAGGATGAAGGCCCCATCCTTATAAACTCATTTAACCTTTATTACCTCCTTATAGGCCCTATCCAAACACAGTCACTTTGGGGCTTCAACATATGAATTTGGAGGGGGCACAATTCAGTCCATAGCAATACTTTTATCTGACTTAATGCTGTCTCTGTCCACCTTATTTTTATATTCCCGATGATTAATATGGTCCCCATAATAAAATGCAATTATTTTGGATGAAATTAAAAAATGAATGAATGAATAAAAGCAATTGAAGGGCCTTTCTTTCCATGAGGCTATAAAAATTGATGCTAAGGTATAATAGGATTGTAAAAAAAGAACTTTCAGCAGTTTAATTTTCTTTAAAAACTTCCCAAGAGTTTCCATTAAATAACTTACTAGATATTTGGTTTTTATGCAGAATAGGGTTTCTCCACAGAGACACTATTGACATCGTGGACCAGACCCTTCTTTACTGTGGGGGCCATACAGTGCATTGTCAGATGTTTAGCAGCATCCCTGGCCTCTACCCACGAGATGCCATTAGTGCCCCTTGCCCCAATCATGACAATAACAATTGTCTCCAGACGTTGCCAGTTATCCCCAGGTGGGGTGGGGTGGGAGTGGCAAGTTCATTTGAGAACCATTGATCTAGAGTCTAGATTCTAGACTATAAAGTGTTATGGACCTTAGAAAGGCTTCCCAATTCTAAAACAAAGAATCTGCTTTAGCTTCTTTGGATGTATGATCCCTTGAGTCTTTTCTGTTTTCTCAAGCTATGGCCTTTTCCTTGACTTCCGTTGCCTCTTACCTTAGCCTGTGCGTCACGTACACTCACACAGATTTCCTACCCCATCCCCATCTCCCTTCACTACTTGTCCTTCCGTTGTTTCTCTCTTGATAATTCCTAGTCATAGGAAGTGTCCACCCTCTGCTCCTGTTTTCAATTAGGTAAAGGTCAATTGAATAAGGTGCAAATTTGGCATCTTAGGTATACTTTTCCCCGGTTCTGCTATAAAGGTATACTCCCCGTTTCAGCAAAGCAGTAACTTGCAGCTTGTTTCTAAACTTTCGAATGAATTCTCCACTCTCAGATCACTTAGTCACATGAAGCTCACCTATAACTTTATTTAAAAGATCAAGACTCTCTGGTTTGACGGCTCTTGACATCTGTCTCCTCATTAGGGACCTTCTCTTTCTTTATTTGCTCTGAAGGAAAATCCATCCTCCACTTCAGGGCACTCTTGCTCTTCTTTCTTGTTAACTCCTTCATATTTTGGCCTCCTCTCCAAGTTTTCTTGTCCTCACTTGCATCTTCAGTTTTTCCCATTCTACTTGGCCTATTTTCTGTTCCTGAAAACTTGCTTAGATTTCTCCACCTTAAATTAAAAATCAAAAATCCCTCTCCCTATTCCAGTAGTTCTCAATCAGGAGAGATTTAACCTCCAGTGAACATTAACAATCTCCTGAGACACTTTTGGTTGTCACAGGTGAGGAGATAGGTGCCACTGGTATCTAGTGGGTAGAAACCAAGAATGATGCAAAACATTCTAAAAAAAACACAGGATACTCTCCCCCCACCTCCAGCACCCCTTATCCCCACAAACAAAGACTTATTTGGTTCCAGATGTCAACAGTTACTCAGGTTGACGGTGTTCAACCCTACAATTCTCAGAGATACTACATCACGTCTGCTCTCTATTTTACTTTGTAGCTTCTTAGAAGATTCAGGCACATCTGCTGCTCTGCCTGCTCACTGCTCAATCACACGCACTTAGTCCTTAATCCACTGCAATCTAACTTCCTCCCATTAGTCATCAAATCATCAAATCAAATGACTTCGGTCCTCCATTAGCTTCCTAAGCCTCTCTGCATGGAGTGATGCTACTGAAACTGAGCAGGACCCTGTGGGGCTCCTGGGCACGGAAGCCTTTTGGTGTCCCTCATTTCTTGTTTGTAGGGAATAGACTCCAGCCTCCATGACCTTCCCTGAGTCCCAAAGGGCAGATTCAAACAGTTGCTAATCAGGGAAGGGAGGGAGATGCAGAGACAAGGGAGGAGCAGTCAAGAAACAATAGTGCAGCCTTGGGGCAGGGTCCTGGTTCCGCCTCCAGGGATACACATAACAATGTCTTTGAGTTCTTCTGTAGAACTAAAACCTCCGACAAATGGGAGATAAACTACTTGATGAAGCATTCTTCATTCCAGAGAGAAGGTCACAGTTTGATAACCTCAAGAACCACAGCTCATCAGGAGACCATCTGAGGCCAGATTAAAGGAATGTAGGCTCTGCACACATCTGATGCTTATCAGCAACCCCACCCTTGGACCATTGCTATAAAACTCCTCACCAAATTCCCCCAGATTGGAACACACAGTTTTTGAGGGCGTGAGCCTGCTGTGTCCCCCTTTGCCTGGCAAAGCAACAAAGCTATTCTTTTCTACTTCACCCAGAACTCTGTTGCCGAGGTGTGATTTGGTACTGGTGTACAGAGGCAGAGTTTTTGGCATCACTACCATCCCAGCCGTAGCTTGGGAAGTGAGGGAAGGATCAAGGGGTCAGGCATCGCAGGGAGGCTGAAGCAGATGCTCTATTTGGAACTGAGACGTTTTCTCAGATCTACAATACACTGTAGTCTAAAATCTGGATCAATGGCTGGCTGCAGTCTAGAATCTAGATCAGGGGCTCTCAAAGGAATTTGCTAACCGTAACTCCCACCTGGGGACACTTGGCAATGTCCAGAGACAATTTTTATTATGATTGGGACAGGGAGGTGCTGCTGGTATCTAATAGGTGGAAGCATCCTATAATCCTCTTTCTTTTCTCTCATTCTTTGGCCTCTTTCCTTGACTCTGCCTTGTCTTTATCCACCTCCAACCTGACTGATCTATTTCCATGAACTCTGCAGCCTCCTCTTCCTCCTTCTCTTTGTCTTATCTAGCCTGCTGGTTTGTAAACTCACCAAGAGCATTTTAATCATCCTGGACCCTGGAATACCTTGCAGGGTGTCTTGTTTAGAGGATGGCTCACTAAATACTTGTTTGCTTAAATTAGGATTAAACCATACATATGTCTATGTGTAAAACAAAGCAAAACAAACAGCCCTCAAGCCTCAGAAAAAAACCTTGAGCAAAATTTTCTATATCACGTGGCATATCTTATCTAAATTTTTCCATGATGGTAAAACAGACATGTGGGAAGCCTCATTGAGAGGGCATAGGAGCTTGAGTTTAAGGAGCTCTGTGTCCTCACTACATCCAGTATCATTCTTGGGCACATTTCCTCATTTGTAAAATCAAAGACCGTAGAGCGAATGAGTATCAAGATTCTTTCTAACTCCAAATTTTTATTATCCTAAATATTAGGGCGTCCATAAAATTGAATCCCTAATAAAATGTTTTTAAATTTATCAGGTTTTTAAGTAAAATGACATTACTGAGTTGACCTAATTCATTAATATGCATCTATAGTTTTATGGATCAAACATGGTGTTTAAACATATGTATGTATATATTTACAAGAAATAGATGTGTGTGTGTGTGTGTGAAAGAGAGAGAGAGAGAGAGAGAGAGAGAGAGAGAGAGAGAGAGAAAGGGTATGTGTGTGTATTTTTAACTTTCCATTATGTAGAATTCAGTAAATCTAGATTTTATTCCTAGATCAAATGTTCCAGGAGAGTTCTAAGTGAGTTATAAGAAGTTAATCATAAAAACATAGATTCAGCCTTAACAATGGTGTCATAAATAATGACAATGTCATAAGAGGGAATTTAAAAAGCAATCAGAAATTATGTGCTTTTTTTCCCCCCACAAAACGCATGTTAAATTAACCAGTAAGCTTTGTTATGGTACATACCTGATGATGATTTTACATTATCTAGTGTTTTAAAAAATGGTTCCAAAATCCTAGATTTATAACCCTGCAGAAGTCCCCACACTGTTGCAATGCTGTCTTCAATTCAACCACTTCATATTGAAATTTCACACACAATAATTGGCTGACCTTCACAGCTATGGCAGAAACTAATTAAAGCTGTAAGGCTGTGCTAGCAATGCTTTTGTGTGAAATGTGAAGTTTGGTGATAATGAAATACGGGGTGCAGATGTTATTGTCTTAGATAGACTGTGGCCTTGGTTCACACTAATGAAGAGCAGCAATTATTAAACAAAAAGTATTTTTTACCCATTAATTATTTTGTGTTGTGATAGTAGAAATAAAAACACAGTGGCATCTCTCCTACCAGCATCTCCCCAAAGTAATTTTATGGAACTTTACCTGCTGACTTCTATCATTAGCCATTCGGTTTCCACTTTCTTCTCCTACTGATCTTAAACCTTTGGGAGCCTCCAACAAGGACCTGGCTGCGTTCAGAAAGCAAAGGGTAAAGGGCAAGCTAAAAATGGTTACCCATAAAGATTGTCAGACAGCTGAAGGATTAAATAAATGAAGCTTTTTGAAAATAACTTTCTACTCCAAACAGAGATGTCAGTAGAAATATGAATGTGCTCCACACTGTTGGTGTCTGACAGACAAAGGTCACTGCTGCTGTTGAGGTACAAGTAGAGAAATAAAGCAGGCCTGAGCTCTGGTTTTTGGTTCTTAGGGGCTGAGTTTCTATTAATAGGTCGGTGTGACTTGCTGGACCTCCACTCGGTCAAGTATAACAAATCACAGATTTGCAACAATTGAAGAAAAACACTAGAAAAAGACAAGGCACATTGTGTAGTGAAGTCTTACCTTTTCATGGGCTAATGATTGAGGCTGCTTCTCGTTATCCCTGTCCTCATTGACTGCAGGCCACTTAGTTCTCATTAACGGGGCAGAGATGGGAGGGACACGAGTTACCCACAAATTGGCCAATTTCCCTATTGGGGAAAGGAGATGGAACTTATTGGCCAAAATAAAATGTAATAATTACTTGTGTAATTTTCTCTGTCGTCCATGTCCCCTAGTATCCATGTCCTACTACATGGGCATCTCAAGGCCTTATCTACGAGGTATTGGCCACTAAACCCCAGCAGTGATGAGGGTAGGCAGTGGCAGAAGCAGCACAGGAGGAGGTGGACATCACTGGATCATGTCACCTCAGACTGGGCAGAGAAAAAAAGGTTAGTGCCTGGGAGGAAGAGGATTGATGGTCATGAAAATATTATAGAGCTGAAGACGTCGTGGTGGGCGGGGATATCTTTACAACACATCAGGGCTCCATTTTCCTGATGGTTGCGTCACTTGTCAATACATTTGGTCTTGAGGTAACAGAATATTCTCAGGGACGATGAGTGGATTTGAGGAGTAATTAATATAGGTAGTGATGGGCAAAATGACTGTTGAGGCTATGTGTTGCTTCATTTGGGGGAAAGGTTAAGAATTTCATTTGAATAAAGGATACCCATATATGTTAGGTGGAAACATAGGCTTGTCCTGTTGTTGTAAAGAAGTTCAGTCGTGTGCAGAAGGGTACATCTAGAAGCTGAGTAGCCAAAGGGGAAGACTGTGTCAGTTATTAGACTATTGGCTCTCAGCTTCCAATCCACCCTTCCTTTTCCTGCTTTTGATAATGGAACATTTTTCCTTTGCCAGCTTGCACAATGTTAAAATACCAGAGGGCACTGCAGGGACACTAGAAAATGTTTTTCTTCCTGGTACCAGTGTGTTCTCTGCTTGTTCCTGCATTGTAAGATGGACAGAAGCTCACAGGGCGCCAAAGGCATTCTGCACCAGCAAGTTTCATCAGCATTACCCCTTTGTGCAGCTTCTCCCAGCACCCAAGAGGGCAGCTTTGCATTGAGTTCCAACAGTGCAGCAAATTTCTCCACCAGGCAGTGGGCGGTGATCACGCACTCTCCAAGGGGGACCAACTCTAAGCCTCTGAAGGAGGAGGGGCTTCACTGGGTCCCCAGCCTCAGCCCTAGAGGTAGCAGGCTGCTCCTTATATCTGCTGTTTCTATAAATCTTACCTTACTCCTTGTATGTTATCTCTTCTTGCAGTTAATCATCTTTTTCATTAAGCTTTTCTTGCTCAAATGATTGTGTGATTTCTGTCTTCTGATTGGAACCCGGCTGATTCAGTGGTCCTCCCATCTTCAACCCAACAATTTATACAAGAAGTAAATGAATTTCTTTATTATCATGACTGATTGAATTAAATGTAAAAAGGGTGCTGGACAAGGAGGGATTTGCAATAGTAGAAGTAGTAGAATATACTAAAATATAATTGGAGCAATTATCAGCTTTCAGAAGATGCAATCATGAATTACAAAAGATTATAATCCCACGTAATTTTCAGTATAAAGAACAAAGCAAGAATGTACCAAAACCTTAACTTTACCCTGTACCAAATAAAGGAGCGATTAGAAAGACTGAAAATGCAAAAAGGTGATAATGTAGGCATGTTGTCCCATGTCAAAATAACAGAGTATCCACTTGGAGATTACAAAAGTCCTCTCATGTTAAACACTTTGGACCAAAACATAAAGCAACTGCTTTGGAGTGGTCCTGGCTTACAATGTAGACAGAAACTTTAGATTGTCTTAACCTCAGGAACTTGTTTTGCTCCTATCATATTTATCCAGAATACATCTACAATTCATTTATGTCTGGCAGACTCCATTACATTGCTAAACTGTATAGACACAAGATCCCATCCGCTGCCCTCTCTTCATAGCATAATCATCATTTTCCTCGGCAAATGTACCATTACACACAATAGGATCAATACTAGAGTGGATGCAGTTAAATAGAGCAGTAAAGAGGCCTAGCTGGGCACATTAATGAGACACAAGGCAGGGCGATGGAAGCCTGCCCTTCCCCAAGGAGAGAAATTGCCCCATAGGATATCAAACCATGTTTCTCCTCGGGCTGCTTGGCACATGGACCTATTGATTTCAGGAGTGGAGCACTGTGATGGTAGAGGCTGCCCATGGGAATGGCCTCTGGGGACAGCAATTTGGGCAGAAAAAGAAGAGGGTAATAACTTGTTCAGTGAAAAATAAATGGGCTCCAGTGCTTCTGACCAGGTGTCTTGTCTGATACTTCTATGCTAGGAGTGCCCCTTAGACTTCAAAAAAATAATAATAATAATGTCAAACTTTGTTTTGAGCCAGAGCCCTGGGGAGAGCTAAACCTGGGTTGCTGCAAAGAACAGCTTTTTAACCAGAGGCTGAGCAAAGTGCTGCTAATAAAACATCAGATGGGGGCTTCCCTGGTGGCGCAGTGTTTGAGAGTCTGCCTGCCGATGCAGGGGACGCGGGTTCGTGCCCCGGTTCGGGAAGATCCCACATGCCGCGGAGCGGCTGGGCCCGTGAGCCATGGCCGCTGAGCCTGCGCGTCCGGAGCCTATGCTCCGCAACGGGAGAGGCCACAACAGTGAGAGGCCCGTGTACCGCGGGGGAAAAAAAAAAAAAAATCAGATGGTTTCTTTCCAACGAGTCTGGCTTCTGAATGATGAGTGTTTGACGTCTGTCTGTTTTTAGCAAAGTTTTAACTGTGAGGTCCTGTTTGTATTGGAATCTTATTTGCCCCCATGAAGCAAATGTTGAGAATAATAGTGACTGTGAAGTGGGTCCTTGTGAGTGTCTCTAGGTTACTCAAGGAAAGCAGCTTGTACTCCTATGTACTACTGTTAGGAGCATGAGTAAACTGCTAACATACTCAACTAGCGCTATAAAGCATATTGCTGGATGTCTCGTTAAAGCAGTAGTTCTTAACCAGGGCTGCTTTTTGTATGAGCATTGCCTCTGGATATGTGGGCTGAGTAGGTCCTGGGTGGGGGAATTAGGCATCTATATTTGGAACTAGTGTCCCACCTGGTTTTGATGCAGCTGCTTCAGGAACTGTTATTTAGTAATCACTACACTTAATGATACATATTTTTCAAAGACCAAGGTGACGTGATGAGATAAAAAGTTGAAAGTAGAAAAATTGGTGCTCTTGGGACCTTACGGCAAGTTAGAAGGAGACCTGGCAATTTGGAGAGGTCTGTAATTAAGCTAGAAAAATCAAGACGGAAGAGTTTAGACTGGATGTGGTATGGGCAGCAGAGTTTTGGGGTAACATCTGGCACAGAATGAGTTCAGTGTTCCCAGCACCACGTTCTAAATCTTCAGGGAATACACTCTCATTGTGTCCTCTGTCAATGACACCCTTTGGAGTGCAGTCGGATACTCTGTTCAATAACCACCAGATCAGAAGCACCATCGATATGGTTCAATTTGCCTACTTCACGATATGGTTCAATTTGCCTACTTCATCATCGTGGTCACCAGGTTAGCGTGAGGTGAACACTGTTGACCAAAGGGATCTGTGACTAAAGGAATAGGTTGCAAAGGTGCTGAGGCTGATGAGGAACTGAGAGAACAGTCTGTCTCTATCACTCTGTAGTTTGAAGCATAAGAGCTAATTTGCTATCCTTAGTTCCAAATCAGGAAGAGTCTGCTTATAAAATGTTCTGGAAGAATATCTTTTATTTCTCCATACTGGGGATTCATTTATACCAATTTATCCATGCTCTTTTACTAAGAATCCATTAAAAATAATAGTGCAAAGTTGAGAGACAGGGGATGGTGTCAGTACAACGCATAGCCAGGTAACAGGACAAAGATTACTGGTCCACCTTGGAATCCCACACGTGATGCTGATAACTTAGCACTGCCCGCTAAACAACCAACATATATTACAGTCATGTTCACACATGCAAAATATGTACTGGCTCACTCTAAGGATAATGTATGTTCTGTGCAGACTCATGAAAATATGAAATATACCACAACACACATCAAGGATCTGAACAATGTTTTTGTAGTTACACATCCCACACCTCCTTCCAGGCAGTCTTTAGCAGTTAAAATATTTTATACCAAGTTGATTAGATTGATTTAGTCATGTTTATTGAAACCTAGGTCAAAAATTACCTCCTCAATTATCCAGTTGAACCATAGTGTATTACTGTTGGTTAACATGTGTATACTCGGATACATCTCAGGCCAAATATAGTTTCCAAGCAAAAACCACCCACATTAGTCAAAACCTGATATATTGTGATTCCTTGATTCAAAGTGATCCTTTGAAGTGACGATTCTCAATTTTTTGTTTTGTTTAATTTTGCTGTATGTTTTTCATCCTCAGATCTTTTAAGGAAAAAAAGATAAACCTCCAAACAGTAAATGTACACATTGTTTGTAAGAAACATCCTGCTCTCAGGAATGTTAAAGTATTAAAAAACAAACAAGCAAACAAACTCCCCCAAATCAGATATCTTAAAGCTGAAGAAAATACAAACTCATACCTAGGTGTTTCTTGCTATGCCTTGGCATTGTATTATAAAGAGGCCTAGGATATTTTGAGGTATAAGTTGTTGTTGACTAAGTGCAAGAAATTCTAATAATTCAACATCAATATAATTCCATTTTTAAAAGAAGAAGGTCTAGAGAATTGTTTAGGATACACACGTCAAAAGGAGGTCTTACCTTGACCTCATACATGTTCACTGAAGATCTGAAACTTTCTTGGGCAAATTTGCAGGACATGTGGATGCACGTAGAGGAGTCTGTGCATTAGGAATGGAGGCATCTCTTAGGAAAAACGGAATGTTAAGGCATAGAAGTTTTATCCAATGGCACCAGGCTTGGGAGAGAAAAGATAGCCTCCAGACCATCCCACATGGATTTATACTTAAATTCTGGGCAGAAGGGACTGTGAGCAAATAAAAACACAATAAAAATAAATTCAGAAGGATCTGCTTTTTGGCAAATCTAAGGAGCTACTGCTTATATAACAGAGTATAGCACAAGAGGGCTAGAAGTTCTGACAAAGTTAAAGCACATTCAAGTGCAAATACCAGGGCCTAAGCAAGAGCAGAATCAACTGCAGCTCAAAGAAAAACCTGCGGAAGCCCTCATGCATCATTTGTGTCACAGGCAGCAACAAAGACGGAGACCTACTTGTGATACCAACCGGGGTCCTTGGACTCTTTAATCAATAGAAATTATAAGAGGCCGGATGAGAAGCTCAGGCAAGGCTTTATTGGGACTAGTGGTGCAGCATGAGTGGACAAAAACAAGTAACAGGTTCCCTTGCTCTCTTCCTGAGGTGGGGTGGGGAGAGCCGGTTCCTTAAATGGGGTGAGTGTAGGGGCAGATCAGCGGGGCTGGACGTGTGGCTTAGGTACTCTGCCCACACCTTTGTGGTGCTGTGTGCAGGGCTCATGCTTTTGCTCCTGGCACCTCAGAAGTAGCAGTTGAGCTTTGGCCTTTTTGCATCTTATTGTTCATAATTGCCCTGACTGCATGTGTGTAGTCATTTTTAGTCCCTTATAGTTTCTTAGCATTCTGTTCCAGGTGCAGGCGCTCCAGTAAAGGGTCCCAGGTCTCAGCCTGTCTCACTTGGAGGGCATCAGTGGCATTATACTGGCGTTGTAATAGGGAAAAACAAATCTGACTCCATATTAGCTCTGTTTCTTTCACTTTAACCTTTGTATTCTACTGCTTTTGCTTTGAATTAAGAATGTTGCCTATAGTCTGAAATATACAGGATAGCCCATTCTCCAGGCTCTGACCTTTAAGGGTATAACACTTTTCCATTCATACAGAGATAAAAAGTTGCAGAACAGAGAATAACATGTGTCTTGCTGGAGGTTTACAGGAGCACTGGGACCTGACCTATGTGGACAGCTGCAAGAGCAAAGGATTCCAACACCAAAAAGTTTGCAGCATCCAACCATGACCCTCTGTCACCTTGCCTTTAAAAATGTTTTGCTGAAGCCCTTTGGGGAGTCTGGGGTTTTTGGAGGATGAGCCACCGGTTCTCCTTGCATGGCCCTGCAGTAAACCTTTCTCTCCTCCAAACTCTGATGTTTTGGTATTGTTTGGTCTCACGGTGCATCAGGCACGTGAACTTGTTTTTGGCAACAGCATCACAAGACCTTCAATGGGCACTGATGGTGGAGTCTTAACAGCAGTGGCCTGCCACTTGAAGGCAACCAAAGGAGGCATTTTCAGAGAGGTCCAAAACAGAAGAGGATGAGAATGTTGGCTGTCAGTTGATAACCAAGAGCTCATAAGAGACACCCTCAGGAGCCTTCCCAAAATTGCGTGTGTGGCAGAGAGGGGGTGGATGAGAAATGTGACTTTAACATACACCTGGATTTCTTTCACTGCTGAGTGGGGACAGAGTCCACAAAAAACATTTTGTTATGATTTTAAACTTAATTTTAACAGAGCGATCTCATAAGGGAAACCCAGGTTATACTTGTAAGAGTATAGGAAAGACATATTGCATGTTCTAAATGAACTTCCATTTTAATAGCTCACTTTAAATAATTCCATGTAATCAGTGCCCTATATTTTAAAATAATCATACAGAGTATAATAAGTTATTAGGCTGTTAAATATAGATGATTTAATCCTGAGTATTATAGAAATATATTATTTTCCTATTGTCTGTTCCTATTATTAATCAAGCAAATTAAGTTAGTGAAGTGGTTCCAATAGAATGTGGTAATTTATTATGTACACCAGTGTTAAAAATTATAAAATTAAACTCTCTGTGGTAACTGTATTCCCCAAATCAAACATGTAGATGTTTATAAGTCTAAAAGACTAACTACCCAGATAAAGAGTTTACTGCTTAGTAGGAGTTTTTAAATAGCTCTATTTGTTATGATTCAAAATATATTGCAATAAAATGGTTAAATGAAACTTAAAAAATTATGTACACTCACATGCATGTTCACACACTGCGCATTGTTTTTCTGTCCATGAGATGCAGTATTAACAATTCACCTCTTGATGGATTGAAAGGTGCATCTTGTGTTTCAGACTGGGTTCCCTCTCCCTTTCCCTGTGCCATTCATAGTAATAGAAAAACCAGTTGACAATAAAAATCAAAGCAATGTAAACAAGTAATTATGTTTATTCATAGATGCTGCTTTTTATTTAGTCTCAAAATGATATTTAAAGGAAGAAACATGCTAAAATCCCAACGGGGACAGCCCATAATTGTCCAGTAGTTTCATGAGGTTTTTGAGTTAATCTCTCCTGACTTTCTAGTCTGGAAAACTCCAACACTTGTGTGTTACTTGGAGTGTCAGGTCATTGCATGTTGCCATGAAAGACAAGAAAAAAGAGAAAGTCATGTTTACTCATTCTCAATGGTTTTAACTTTTTAGGGCTAATTTTTGTTAACCCATGCGTTACCCTGTGAAGTACTCTGGCCTCCAAATGAGTCAGTGAAGATGTAAGTGGTAGGTGTATTAATGTCACTCTGAAAAAAAAAAAGCACTTGTGTTCCCAACTGGCTAATGCAGACACACAAAAAAATGTTTCCTTTATGTGTTATTGTAATTAAATAAACACAATGCGACAAAACCTCCAATTTACATGAACTCCAAAGGTGCAAGAAGTTGTATTCAGTAAACCTATAGTGCAGTAACAAGGTAACATAAAATTGCTACTCAAAAACTGGAATGCTTTTATAATGGAACGAAATACAGGGGAGATATTTCTATGAAAATTATTTCGAAGGACTTTTCTTCACAGTCCTTGAATTGTAGTACCACAGTGTCCAAAAAGGCCATTTTAATTATAATTATAACTCTCAAATTCTGTCATCCTTTTTAAAAATTATTATTAGAATGCCAGTCCGCTGACCTTCAACTTCCACTGAATGTAATCTATGCATTTTGGTCATGCCTAGGAGGCATCTGAAGCAAAAGCTTGAGGATTTAAGAAATGAAGCTTGAAAAAGTTTCTCCTTTCCTGTAAATTAGAAAATGGAAGTTGTGTCTTTCAAAGTATTTCAGTTTATTAAATAACTAAACCCACTCTTTGTTTCTACCCACGGTCCCTACTCAGACCAGAGTGACTTTGTCTGCAAGGGAGGTTTCAGCTCTGAGGTCAGTGGGGACTTTCATTGAATCAGAAGGTCTGATTAGATTGAGTAACTCCACTGAGACGTAGGCACAATGCAGTCCAGGCTTAGAAGTGTCCTCATTGAGCAGGACTTCCGAAACTTGCAAATGTTGCCAAATTTAATTTAATTTTGAATATTTTAGGAATGTTGCAAAAACTTAGGGTTCGCAAAGTTACAACTAAAAATCCCAGAAGGAAAATGCAAGGTGTTGAGGCTGTGGGTTTGCAGAAGGTATTTTTCTAAATATGACCACAGCCTTCCTATGAGTTTTGTGCGTCCGCTAAACACACATGTGAATGTCGATGTCCATGCCTTCACCCACGTGGAGAAGACTTTTTATCGATGTGACCGTGTTGGTATAAGGAACAGCTTGTAACCTTGCATGGGCCCTGCACTTGGGGTTCCAGTTCTGCTGATTTACCTCCATAAACTTAACTACTTTCAAACACTTCATAGCTGAACTGCACAAACCCGTTTACTTCAAGCACATCGACAGTCTGAAAGTCAAGTCACAGGATATTCAGAAAGCTCTACTGTGAAGCTGAATTTTGGTAATTGACACCAATAACATAGCAGCATTAAAACAGCCATATTTTTAGAGTGGATAAGCGAGTCTTCTTGTAAATATGCTGAAGGAAAGCATGGAGGTGGCAGAAGAATCATGCCACAACTGTAACAGCTAATAAATCTTTATTTAAGCAGAGACCTCTAAAATTTAATTAGGCATACGAAAGCAGAGATCATTCTGAGGGTAAAAATCTGCCAGTTCTCACAAGAAAAGACACCTGCTTTATGGAAAAAAACTTCAAGTTCAAATTTATTCTCCTGGTACTTTGTCAATAGAAAGGCTTTCTGTAGAAGAAAAAATATCTGACTTAAAAAAAAAAAAAAAGAGGCAGACAGGAGGCATTCCTGGCACACCCTAGAAGGGAGAGAGAATGGCCCGTTTGTGAACTCTGTGTGTGTGTGTGTGTGTGTGTGTGTGTGTGTGTGTGTGTGTGTGTGTGTGATTTAGCTAATTCATGTAGATGCCTCTCTTTTCTTTCTCTCTCTTCCTCCTTCCTGGGTCATGTACGGGTAGTCAAGGATCTGTGGCAGATTTGGTAGTAGCCATGATGTAAAATTGGCGGTCACCTTGTAATTCAAGACTATTCATTGCCATGCTCCCTCACCGCTCCCAACCTAAAAATGTCTCCTTCTGTGCTCACATCACAAAGCACAGCTACAGTAAGGTAATACCCCTCCTTCCCAAATTAAAAACTTAAGTATCTAAATTACAATTTGCCTTTGAGCCCTTTATGGATTATAATGGCTCAGTATCTAACATGGCTCCTTGTTAAAATGTTGAGACCACTGGGGCTGGTTTCGTTCTAATTCCAGATTCTTTGACTTGAAGTGTATATTTCCTTAGTTCCTTCTTGAGAGAAGGGCTTCGATTAGTACAGCATAGAAGGATTTCCTTGGGAAAGAAAACAACAAGCTTTAAACATTGATTATATTCTCTGAGCAAATTTTCTCCTTCTGTCAGTGTGGAATTTGGTAGACCTTGTGGAGGAAGATATTTAAGTTACAGCATCCACGTTCATGGAACATGATCTAGTTCAGGAGATGAGACGTAAACATTTGAAGCAGGCAGCACCATTTCAGTTGTGCAAGGTATAGCCCAAGGCAGTGCGTACATATGCATCACAGCACTCAGATAAATAACTCCAGTTTTTGTCCATGGGCCAACCCCAGCCCTTGAACCAACAAAGCTGTTTTTGTTGTTGTTTGTATGTTTTTCATTTCTCAGGAGTCCTTCATCAAAGAACAGGATAATATATTTTAACAAAATTAGCTTTAGGAATGCAACCTTTGTTTTTAACTTTTGCTGCTTTGAGATGCACAAATGAAGCCAAATGGACATCATGAAAACAAAGCTAGTTTATGATAGGATGTTATATATATTTTTTCTGCTACCATGTGATCCATCCTGAAGATGTTCTGCTGCTTGCATGGTGTTTCCTCCAAATCACTTATTTTATGCTAAGAAGATAATAGTGGTGACTCACTTCAAATGTCAACAAGCATCATACGTAATGAATTCAGATTCGAGCTCCTATTGCCCAATTAAATAGTCCTTTCAGCAGATCAAATGCTATTCAGGCCTTTTTCTGCACTTTTCTTTATGCTACTCTAAAAGTCATCCTGCTGCTGTTTTTAAAAAATAAGTAAAGTAGGTGACATCTTTTGTGAAAGATGTTAGAGCTAGTCTTAAATGGCAACATAATGAAATTTAAGGAAACTAGAAAGGGCTATGATGTAAGGAGAAATGCAGTTAGTTATCCTTCGTGAGATTCTCAAGTGGGCAACCCTACACTAGATGCCTACAACGAGAGCTCAGAGACCGTGGGGCTGCATCTGAAAGGCAGTGCTCAGTGGACCGGGAATTAGGTACCTGGCTTGGCCCTGCTTCTTTGTGCTGACCGGTGGATATGAGCAAGTTCTTGGATCTTACCTTTTTAGTCAAAAATATTTGAGGGGTTGACCAGATGAACCCTGAGCTTCCTTTCAGCTCAAAAATTTTATGATAGTCCAACTCAATCAAGAGGCTACTGTATAATGCTTAATACAAAATTTGAGTCTAGTTTCCATTAATGTGAGAAATTGAAAATTTTGTCAGACTACAAAAATGTTTTGGTCTTCCCAGAACTTCCGTTAGGCTGGAGTCTGCAGTCTTCGAGACCTAGCAATAGGCTTGTAGGCTAATTGGGAAATGATAGAGATTTATTGGGAATATTTGGGGGTATCTGAATCATTGCAGGCAGTAGAACAATCCTTTCATAGAAGGCTTCTCTTCAGTGTACTCCTTCATGAGGAGAGAGAGTTGGATGGTTTTGTGGCCAGTTACGATTGCCTTGTCAGTTCAGGGCTTTGTGGAGTAGCCTTTACCTTCAGTATCTGTGTACTCTGATCCACAGTTTCCTTACATGTGAAATGGACAATGCCTACTTTAGAAGGTTGTTCTGAAGATTGACCATAGAGTGAAAATTATCTTGTATGTCAGTTATATACTGATATATAGCAAATCATGCCAAACCTTAGTAACTTAACACAACCACCATGTTATTTCTCATGATCACATGGGTCTGGAGTTTGGGCAGGGCTCATGGGGGTCTGCTCACCTCTGTTCTTCGTGATGTTGGCCAGTGGCTCAGTGCTCGTCCATGTGGCCTCTCCCTCCACGTGTTTTCTCATCCTCCACATGTCCTCTCTTCCTCTTCCACATGGTCTCTCTACCCAGTGGGATAGGCTGGACTTCTTAGCGTGACAGTGGGATTCCAAGAGTGAAAGCTGATCTCGGCATGGAAGTCCCAGAAAGCCATCTCTTCTACTTTCTATTGGTCAAAGCAAGTCACCAGTGCAACTCAGCTTCAAGGAATGGGGAAAGAGACTCTACCGCTTTATGGGAGTAACAGCAAAATGACTTTGCAATTGGCATGGACCAGGAAGGTTTGATTCACTGTAGGCCATTTTAAACCATCAACCACATCTCAAATAAAGCTTGGCACATAGTGGGTACTAGATGAATGTACTACATCTTACATGTGGCAACTTTCATCAACATTCCACCTTATTAGATAGGCAGCACAAATTAACTCTGCGAGTTGAGGAAACTAAGAAGAAATGGTGTGTTAGTTGCCCAAATTCATACAGTCAATAAGTGATCATTTAGGACTTGAACCAGAGTTTTTCTGACTCCAATTTCTTTATTCTTTCTACTATAAATAAGTGCTGATAGATTGGAAAGAAAATGAAATATGGAAGGTGATCAGTGAAAATGCCAGGGCCAGGGCATCTTACCTGGCTTTGCTATTTTAGAAAACTGCACCTCTTTGTTTGTGAGCCAAAGGTTGGTTGAAAACAATGAAAGAAGAATATTTTCTTGACTGCGTTTTTTAGGTATCTTTCTCCAAAATTTAATTACATCTGGAGCAATTTTAAAACAGAGCTCTAGACATATATTTTTCAGTACATGATTTCTTGGAAATATATCCAAACTTTCACATAGTTTCAGCTTCAACTACAAAGCAGACTTAGTAGACAGAGGGAAAAATGTAAAGATATGATCTGAGTCAGGCATGATCTGATATCTGTGCCTATAATGGTCTCCTGAATTCAATTTCTGTTCATTCTTTTCCTCCTTCAAGTTTGGTATTAAAACTGTGACTATTTTCAGCAAGAATGTAAAATGAAAAACGAGGGAAAAGTATTGATATTTTTAGAGTGTTCATTATAGCACAAGCCATTATATCACGCTTATATAATACTTAACATCAATATATGAAACTCTTTGTGTAAAAGCTTCATGCAAAGATTTTTATTCTTTGCATTATAGTTGTTATTATTGCCGTTATTTTGATTGAGTCCCTTGTTGAACTCTGAATTCTATTTGAACCTGAAACGGTAATCAAAACTGTGGGCTATTTGATAATCCCCATGAATATGACTGAGAAGTTTTCATGAAAGCCCTACAGACTGAACCCATTGAACTTAGAATAGTTCTCATTCCAGTAGAAAGAAGCAGATGTCCCAAACCAAACACACTTGGTTTAATATATTTTACATTGGTTTTAATGGACAGATGTTTTGACTATGACATGGCAAGACAAGGATTTGAAATGGTGGATTGGAAAGATTTTGTTCATAAAAGTAATTGCTCTTACATTACAAAGTGAAGGATTTACATGTGGAAAATGTCAGCCTGTTGCAGCATCTCGTGATGGATCGTGTTACTGCAAGCCATGGAGTTCACTAGAAAGAACCAACTTACTTCTGAGGGGTCCTTTTAATAGGCATCACATACAGAATGGCAGGGAGGGGGAACCTCAAATCTAGAGTCATTCTAGTTATGTCATTGATCCTTGATTATACATTTTCAGGATTATCTGTGACTTTTATTTCCCATCAGAATTTGGCTTCTGTCTATATTGTTTTATGAGCTAAAAGCAATTCTTAAATGCTAGGCACTGTTCGAAGAGCTTTATGGGTATAAATTACCTATTTTATTCTCATAAGAACTCCTACGAACAGGTAAGAAAAATGATGTACAGAGAAGCCAAATAACTTGCTCAAGGTCACACTGCTAGTAAATGACATAGAATATCTCAGTCTAGCCGCAGAGTCCATGCTCTCACCTCACACTCTGCTCTCTTTTCTATTATTTAACGTGGTAGGAGCTATGTCTAATTATTTGTGTGGCTCAGAAATTTCTTGAGAGAGACTGACTCAGATAAGTGAATCTATTACCCCAGAACTTCAAATGCTACTTCCTAACTTATTTAGAAGACAGTTCACCAGCAAACTGATTCCAAAATTGGGAAGTCAAAAGAGTCTTCCAGCCCGTAAAATAGTCACAAAGCCCTTACACTGATTCCATGTGCTTTACCCCTTGTACTCTCCTTCCTAATGCTTATTTTTGACATATAAGAGATGAGAAGGAAAGGGAGAGAAAATTTGGAAAGTATAAACCTATTTGTACTACTTAACGGCATAATCAAAAATTTCATGATGATGGCCCTGAATAGTTAACAAAAGCTTAATTGATGTTCATTACCTTTATTTAGAAGGAAGGGGGATTGATGATGTATGTTGAAAGGTCTTTCCTCAAAAATGTTCAGATTTTTAGACTTTGTTGGCTCTATAAGCTAAGCTTCTATAATGAGAGATCCTATTTGTGGGACACCACGTTCCCAGCAGTGCCAGCTAACTAAGTAAAAAACCCATCATTATGGAAAGAACACTGGGTGAGTTGGAGACACTCTCCCACTAGCTTGCTGATAAATGATCTGGGCAGGTCAGTTATCCTCTCTGTGTCTCAAATTGCTTATATGCTTCCCTCAAAGAGTTACTGTAAGGATTAAATGAAATAATGTATATGAAAGTGCCTAGTACAGAGTGTGTTCTCAATAAACATTTGTTAAAGAAAAAAGGAGCATTGCATTCCAGTGTCAAACGTAAATGATTTTTGAATTATGCCTTCGATATTGTTTGTGCAATAATACATATGTAGAAATATGGATAAAGGAACAGAAGTGATTGTCTTGGGATTCTTCAATAATTATATTACCTTCCCTTTGATTTATCCAACTTTTTTTTTTTTTTATCTTTCACCTACTTTGAAGAATATAACTGTTCAAAGCCAGAATGCTTCTTTTTGATAAAACGCAGATGCGTAGGGCAAGATGCACTTCCTGAAGAGATTCATTCAGGGACCAAAGGGTCCAGGAACTCTCTTCTCTTGTAATTCCACCACATGTCCAGTTTGGTTTCACTTGACAAGTAGGGACGGAGAGCAGACCTTTCTTCATGTGTATACGTGTGACAAGAGAATGACAGGGGAAGGATAAAGCAGGTCATCAGCCTCTTGCAAGCACAACCCCAGGCCCTAATCGTGACAATCAATGTAAATGACGGTATTTTGTTGTCTGAAACAATTTATAACATGATGGGGGTGGAGGCAGAAGGTAGGGAGGTTTTAGGCTATCAAAAGACCTCTTTTTCTGATTTGTTTTGTTTTGTTTTTTAATATACAAACGCATATGTCTCCTCCCTCTTTGGGCCCCTTCCGAATCCTCCCGGTTAGTTTTCCACTGCAGCACCATGTTCCTTATCGGGACCTCCTGTCGTGAGATAAGTCAGGCAAGCAGTTATCATCAGTCCTGGCCAGGGAGGGTGGTTTCAGTAAAGGGTTCCTTAACAGGATGACTCTGTTGGGCAGGGCTGATACCCTCAGCATCCCCCTCATAGATCACGGCACATGTCCTTTACACTAGGCCTACCCAATCATTTTTATAATGTGCCTGGGCTTTGTTGACCTTCAGACCTTGGCAAGATCCTGTCCTAGTCTACTCTTTAGTGGTATCCATCTGGGCCCTTGTTCAGCCATCCCTACCCCCACAGGGTAAGGACTCCTTGGAACAAGTGGACCTGCCTGCAAGAAGTCACCCTTCCTTGTAGCCCTGCACTTTTCTAAATTTAATGTGCTTATGCAACACCTGAGGGTGTTGTTAAAATGCAGATTCTAATTCAGTAGTCCTGGAGTGGGTCTGAGAGTTGGCATTTCTAATAATTCCCTGGTGCCGTGAGTAGCAAGGGTCTACATCATGCTCCAGGCACCAGGCTCCCAGAATTCCCTGAGCAAATGACACCACACCTGTACGCCCTCTTCCCTGGGTATCCCCTCCTGAAGACAAACTGTGTTGCCAGTGTGACACTCCAAGGCCTGAGAGATCCATGGGGGAACTTAGGGTGCAGGTCTGTGAACACAACTTAGACGTGAGGCCCTTGAAGTGCAGAACAGAGCCCAAGGTGCGAAAAGAAGGGGGAGTCACAGGATTGACGCTGGGATTGGGATCATAGGCCATGAGCCACTCTATACACATTACCATATTCTAACACAGAATTCTAGTAGTCCAAGAAATCTAAATTCAATACTGGCCTTCCAGGTTGTTAATTAATGTAAAAAAAATAGAACACGTTTTACTTTAATAGTTTGTTACCTTGATTATATATATTTTTAAACATAAAGATACAGTATGTGGGCCACTATTTGTATTCTTGCTGCAGACCCCCAAATTGTTAGCAGTGTTCCTGTCAGTGGGCACCCACATTTGTAAACCCTCTTTTACCTCTCACCTAGATCATTCTGAGCATAAACTTCCAATGAAAATATGATCAAGGGCAGTTACTACTTTTTACTTGGACCGTTCTTTTGCAGCTGCCTACATTTCTTTCCAATGTTATTTGACTCTTTTTCACTAGCCACACTTGTCTCTTTCATATGCAACCTGGGGTATTTTTTTTGCGGGCCTCTCACCGCCGTGGCCTCTCCCGCTGCGGAGCACAGGCTCCGGACGCGCAGGCTCAGCGGCCATGGCTCACGGGCCCAGCCGCTCCGCGGCATGTGGGATCTTCCCGGACCGGGGCACGAACCCGCGTCCCCTGCATCGGCAGGTGGACTCTCAACCACTGTGCCACCAGGGGAGCCCGACCTGGGGTATTTTTAAGACTTTTAATATGTGTATTGGCCTATGTGCAATACTGAACACTCTGGGATATGGAGCAGTCACAGTTTCTTTTGGTTAACAATGTTGGCAAATGTGACTCCAAAGCTGTAGGACAATGAAACCCACCCAGTTCAAAAGAGAAGGCTGGGGCAGTGGTTGAGGGTCCGCCTGCCGATGCAGGGGACACGGGTTCGTGCCCCGGTCCGGGAAGATCCCACATGCCGCGGAGCGGCTGGGCCCGTGAGCCATGGCCGCTGAGCCTGCGCGTCCGGAGCCTGTGCTCCGCAGCGGGAGAGGCCACGGCGGTGAGAGGCCCGCGTACGGCAAAAAAAAAAAAAAGATAAGGCTGGCTTGCAATGTTCCTTGGCTGTTTCTTTTCTCTTTTTCTTAAACTCATTCTCTCATTCTATTACAGTAGCATAGTTTTACAAGTCCTGGGTTAGAGGTCAAATCTTAGCCCCGCCACTTGCAAGCTGTTTGAGTCTAACTTTTCCAAGCCTCAGTTTTTTTCACCTCTAAGATGGAGATAATAATGTTTACCTCTTAGGGTTGTTAAGAGGATCAAAGGAGATAAAACACATAAAAGTATTTAGAATTATAATCTTTATCTGCCTGACACAGAATAATCACTCAAATAATGTTTTCTATTATTTGATTCATTCAGTTTTTTTTTAACAGCTTTATGAGGTAAAATTAATGCACAAAAAATTACGTGTATTTAATGTATATATTTTGATGAGTTTGGACATATGCCTACACCTATGATACCACCACCACAATCAAGGTGATAGTGCGTTACTCAGGTTTTATCTCTTTGTTGAAGCTGTATAAATATTTTCTTGTCCCACTATTTTTCTCTTCTTTGAAGTACTTCATTTTTGACAATCTTTATCTTACTATTTAACTTTCGCTTATATTCCATTGTGTATTATTAGTTTAATGTGGTTTTTCTAATCACATAACATACTTTAGGTTAACGGCAGTCTCTTTCATTTATTTTGTATCCTCCACAGCTCAGTGTACAATACTGAACACAAGAAAGACCCATAAATCTCTCTTGGGTGTTTGACTAATTAATTGTAAAGAAGTATTTGAGAACAAATAGGGCTGATTTGACTTGAAGTTCAAGCAAAATGGAAAGAGGAAGTGGCTCAAATAAGAAAGGGGTTGGAATCACCAGAAAGCAAGGGTTGGAGAAGGGAAATCACTCAGTTTGCTGACCACTGAATGTCTTTTGGCAGAATTTCGTGGAAAGGCTGACATGCTTCTTCAGCTGTGTGAGGGGGGCAGGGTTACTTGAATTCACAGTAAGTGAGAGCCTCCTACATCTGGGATAGGCTTCTCTCTTTGCTTGGTGTCTGCCCTCCCCCCCCACCCCCGCCTCCCCCACTCCCTCCCTTGTAATCCCTACCACCTCAGTAAACTCTCTGCACAGGACAATACTGAGACTGCATCCTGAGAGCAGTAATTGAAACATGGGTCATTAAGAAAAAAATAGATTCAGAGTGTGGGATTTGGGGAAACCAGTTGTTCGTGTACTTGTGTACTGCATTCTCACTCAGGCTATTCTGCTGACGAAAAGGAAAGTAAAATCTCAAGTCAGTCCTTACCTTCACGGTCAACCTCATCTCTCCTCTCATTTGCTTAAGGCATCGAGCAGGACTGACTTCAGCTGGAAATAGCATCAAAGATGATTCTAGACCACAACATAGGACTCAAACAACTGGAGGATTTAGCCAAATCCTAATATGTTTACCCCCTTCTGACAGAGAGAAATGTTTATGTCTGAGGCTGTGGTATGATGTGGACTTCAAGAGTTCTGACACTTTAACACACCAGGCAAGGTTAGAAACCCATTCGTCCCTTCTTCATTTGCTGGTGAAGATATCTGGGTTTTCACTTCACACCAGTAAATGCAGGAAGAGGTGCCGTTTTAACATTTTGTCTTCATCTGCGCCTTCCATGTAAACAGAAGTTGTCTCTCTGGCCGTCTAGTGGCTGTATGTAAAGCCCCTGTTTACTTAATCCGAATGTCCGTTTCTTTTCTGCATGGTCTGCAAACTAAATGCAGTGAAAAAGTGTGTCAGAATTAGAACTGTGTGAGCCTGAAAAAGACATTTGGGTCACTGAGTCACTAACAGCACCCTCTGTTTACATGTTTCCGCCGTTTCTGTCTACAACCGTAGCTGTGTTACAGCTCAGAACACTAATCTCTTTTTATTTGTATTTTACTTTATTTTATTTTGTATTAAAGGCGCTTTTAAGCCATGTCTTCCAAATGTGTCTGAGGTTTCATAACTGTCTTAATAGTGTATACACATTATAGTGACGGCAGTGAATTTCCTCAATCTGGATTTTGTTAGCAGTGACTACAAGAATGGTTTGTAGGACAATTAAAATGTGTTAATCTGTGTATGAAAACTTGATCCAGTTAAAAATTGGTTTCCTGTCCACTTATATTTTGCCAAAGTTTCCTACGTCATGGAGCTGGGGTTTTCTTGAGAGGGGCATAAAGGGGGTTGTGAGGAGGAGCGGGCTGGAGAGAGCTTGGAAATTAGTTAGGCTAGATTTTAGGCCTCTGGGCTGATGTCCTCTTAACATGGCCCACGTTCTGCTGCGGCAGAAAATGATGCACTGAAGGGTTGGCAGTGGGGCTTGAGCAAGCTCACTTTTCACGCTCAACAAAGCCTAACGT
The DNA here is from genome assembly GCF_937001465.1 of Orcinus orca. Classification (NCBI taxonomy): domain Eukaryota; kingdom Metazoa; phylum Chordata; class Mammalia; order Artiodactyla; family Delphinidae; genus Orcinus; species Orcinus orca. Next base: position 35,006,691 of record NC_064571.1, read on the forward strand.
CATTTCCCTATACAATCTGAGTTATGTGTGTGCTTTTAATAAACCGATCTTCACAAAAAATAAATAGATTTGTTCTGCTTAAACTGGCATCCAGAGGGCTTGGGGGAAGAAAATGTCTTTAACACCTCCTGGGGATTGGAAGGGAACTTCACACGCCAGCTTCACGTGGGGAACGTGGGATAACAATTTGACAGGAAAGGGGTGGATCCCTTCTAAGGCCCTGGAAGGAGACTTGACCCTGAGCAGAGTGGCTTGAGTCTCAAGGCCTGAGCTTCCCGCCCAGCAGGGGGTAGCCAAGCTCCGGCAACTGGGAAGGAATTCCACTCAAGGACCCTTCCGTCAGCCAGCAGCGCAGCCCCGGGACTCTAGGAGCTGGCGCTACTTGCCCGGGCTTCGGTTATTTACTCCAAAAGGGGCCGCTCACCCGGGGCCTTCGCCCCAGAGCTCGGACCCCAGCGACAGGTTCTGGCAAACAGGATGCCAGTAAAGGGGTGAGAGGGTGCCTTGAGCTGCCTGAGGCTTGGGATGAAAATTGGTGGATGGGGAGGCAGGTTTGACTTTTCCTTCTGACTCTTTCTCCTTCTCTCCCAGAGGGCAGAAGCCCAGAGCTCCCTGAGGAAGGATGGAGAGAGACCAAGCAGTCGGGTCAGAGTGTGTGTGTGTGTGTGTGTGTGTGTGTGTGTGTGTGAGTGTGTGAATACATGGGTTGGGGGTGGGGTGTGTGTGTGTATGTGAGTGTGTGTATGTGTGTGTGTATGCGAGTGTGTGAATACATGGGTTGGGGGTGGCGTATGTGTGTAGTATGTGAGTGTGTATATGTGAGTGTGTGTGAATACATGGGTTGGGGGTGGGGTGTGTGGGGTGTGTGTATGTGAGTGTGTGAATACATATGTTGGGTGTGTCTGTGTGTGTGTGTATGTGGTGTGGAGGGAGCCTATGGACAGAATCCCCGTAACCTCCCCTGAGAAAACCTGAGGTCCGGCAGGTGAGGCCAGGGACGGCTGGTGAAGACGCGTGGCCTGGGTGGAGGAGAGTCAGTGATAAACTGCTGGGCAGCTGGGGAGAGAGACTCGCCAAGCTGAACTTGCCCGTAGGGAGGAGGAGGGAGGCGGGAGGGTGACAAGGTCACTACAGAAAAAATATTTTGAAGGAAGCCCGTGTTCCTCACTGTCTGCGTTAGAAGGAGCTGCAGCCTGCAGTACTGCTGGCTCCAGGCGAGAACATTCCAGCCCCGGGTCTCCCCAGCCTGCTTCACCTTGTTGCTTCCTGCTCAGGCCATTTTCAGTTGATGCTGCTTTTCTTTGTTCTGTTTTCTCCCAGTGCAATGAACCCTTACATTATGGGCTTCTGTTGTAGTTCTAACCTCTAATACACAACCATTACATCCTAGCTCGTCTTCTAAATTACTCTAAAATCCAATTATAAACGCCCCTCTCCTTCAAGAGCACACAACTTGCCACATTACTGAAATGCTGGGCTGCTCTTTTGTTTTCCTAAATTAATAATAACCACCATTTTCCGTCTGCTCTTAGCATGGGAGTCTTTTATATCACCACACAGCTTTCCAAAATGCATATTATGATTCTTTTTGCATCTTTGCTGGGTTACAAAAGAGCTAAGGATGATTTTCCAAATATTCATAAAAGATCTGTCAGTTGGTTTTTATCACCGAAGCATTTGAAACTGCAATCCTTAAAAGAGAAAGCATTTTCAAATTTATCAGTTAAAATTGCACTATTGCTTTGTTTTGTGACAGTGAAATGCAAGTCCACCACTTTAAAGGTTTTAAGAGGTTAGAATGGATTTTGTTTGTTAACATTTTTATGGATTGAAAACCCTTAGTCCTACTAAGGTTTCAAAAGCACAAGTGATTTTTTTCAATCCAACACACATCGTGAGTTTCTAGAATCTACGGGAGGGAAGTGACTATCTTAAAGACAGATTCAACTTCTGTTTATTATAGAATGTTTCAGTAAAAGTGAGCATGCCAAGAACATTTTCAGGAAAACTTTACCTAGAGTATCCTCAATTACTTTTTCTCATGGAGGGGCAATTGTGATTTCTAATAGAAAATTGTTCTTAAGGAAAATATGGTAAATTCAAATCTGATATTACAAGAAGAAATCCGACTTATTTTAGTGTTTATAATCACAGGCATGTAATTGAACTGTAATTGCTTTTTTTTTTACTTGCAAATTCTTACTTTTAGTCTTGGGAAGAAAGTACATTTGACATACCTAAGCCATCTGATTATATAACAACAAAATATGCTTGATGTGCAGTTATTAAAAATATGTGTGTGGCTAGTCAACCACTATACTTCTCACTTCACAAGCTTGAGCAACGTTCAGTGGAGGTTTTCAATGTAAAGTCTGTACTTGTGAATCCTTTCTTATGCTCAGTCTTTAGCTGCTTAGGATAAAATATTATAAAGTCTTGGGGAGATTAGAAAAGTTCTAAAATGCATGTTAAATTTCAATCGAACATTTAAATAATAACATCTCTAGTTAGATAGTTGGTATATTTGTTGTGCCCTGAAGTTAAATCTTTATCCCCTTAAATATTAAATACATGAAAGGCTGCTCACTCTTCTTTAATATATTGACTCTAGTTAGGCGTTTTCAGAGGCCAAGGTGAAAGCCAAGGGAGAATTCAACAGGGTGCAACTGATGGGGCACCACTTGGAATTTATAGGCTAAGTGAGATGAACCAGAAGGACATGCTAATCACTAAATAACATCATCAAATACAGAATATAGGAACCTGATTGCTGTCATGAGCAAAACGTGGGGAAAATGGAGATCAGGGAAAAGAAAATCATAAACTTATGTAAAAAACACCAACATTATAGTTTTTTAGTCATATTAATTACATATTACGTATACAATAATTATACATATGCAAATATTTATTATATATTGTATGTTTTTTTAATTGTCTTGAATAGATGCCATAATCTTAATTTAATTATGATGGAAGCATCATACTGTCACTTAACATTTTAACAGTACTAGGAAAGTTTCTTTCCTTCCTTCCTTCCTTCTTTCCTTCCTTCCTTCCTGTTTTTCTATCTTTTAGAATTTTCCAGTAAAAATAAAACATAGACAAGTTTATTTTTCCCTTATACTTCTAAATTCTGAATATTATCTTCTAGTTTCAGTGTAGCCTAAACACCATGTACTCGTTTTGTTGGACAGAATCTAGTACAACTTACAATTTCTTTAACGTTCATATATTTTAAGCATTGACATTATCTATTTTTTGCTTAGAAATATATGTACTGAAGCATTCTACTAATATGTTCTTTAAGTCTCTCTGAACTTTTCTTGCATTCCTAATTTTTAATGAGTTTTAAACCATCTGGACAAAGCAGATTCAATTCAAACAATTCAAGTATCTGGGTAGCCCTTGTAAAAATGATTTTTTAAATATCAAGAGTGCATTTCCTAGCATGTATGACTACTGAGTAGCAACCTTAAAAAGAAACATTTAAATTTATAATTTTATTATTTTGCATGCATCGTAGGTTTTCTTTTTTTTTATTTTAAATTAAGATTGGGGGACTTGTCAGGTTAATACATGGACCATACAGTCTCTAAGCTCTTTAAAATAATCTGTTATTTATACTTTAAACAAATCAAAAGTGACTGTAATTTGTGACATTTAAAAAATAGTATCTAGAAGATAAACCATATTTTCCTAATTTATAAGCCACCTCTAGCAGGTCTTTGAGGTTTTGTGTCGATTTGGAGATAGACCAGGCCTTGGGCTGCAGGAGCACCATTTGGGGTGATGTAGCAGTAAATTACTCTGCAGGACCCCAGGGGCCCAGAAGGGTTAATGCAGCTTCCAGCAAAACGGAACACCTGGCCAGTAACTCAGGCAGGAGGACGGCCTGATTGAATCTGTCACAAGCATGTCTCAATTGTGATTTTTTAAAGAGCGCGATGCAACAGTGCAGCCGAACTTTTCCCCTCTTCCTTCCCATCCTCTGTTTCTAGGGGACTGAGCATTGGTGTCCCTCCCTGCAGTGTTGCAGCACTGGGAGATTATGATGGTCTTAAAAGTGAAAGCCTATAATTTAAAGTAATAATTCCACCTTTAAAATGGAGATTGAAATACTGTAATATAAAATACATAAGGCATCAAGATGGAGCAAATGTCTTCTCCTGTTAGATTTCTCTGTTTACAAGGCGGACAGTAATATGAAGTGTATTTTCCATGAGATTGTGTAGCTTCTCTGTGCAAAGCTGAGCAAGTATTTTCCGCTAGACCCAAGTTTCTTTCAATGCCTACTAAATGAAATTCCCTGGCCCTAAAGTAAGATCAAATACAATAAAATTGAAAAGCCCAGAAAAGGAGCCTCCAATTTTCTAAGATGTGAAATATTTCTTAGAAAACATTATCTTGAAAAGTTGGATGTAAATGAACATACAAATTTTATTTCCCTATGCCAGTAGTTTACCAAAATATATAAAATGCTAAGTGTAGAAAGGATGCCCATTGACTTCGGAAACAAAGGAACTCAAGACATTCAGCAAACCCAAAATATCTTCTCCCCTGCTTTTTATAATCGTGTTTATGTCTTTATTTCTATAATGCTTCAAAGCTTTTTCAGGGTGCTGTATACTGATTTGAAAACACCAGTTTTGAATACAAAATAACACTGAAATGAAAAATTTTCTGTGAATCAGTTTTTCAGCCACATGAGAAAAAAATACTATATAGAAAATGACTCTGCTTTCATAGGGAAGGAAATGTCATGGGCCTCTGAATTGGGGGCGAAAAAAATCTTTGCAGTGGTACCTATTCGAAATTACACTCAGAATAAGCATCTTTTCTTTTTTCCCTTGAAATAAAGTTCAAGGTAACATTTAAATGAATAATTATTTACCATTTTGTTACATGCTGGCATGTATGGCAGGAATCATCTATTAGTACAAATGCTTTTTCTGCTTAGAATGGCTCATTAGTTTCTTTGTAGGCTGCACTGGTTTTAAGATTCAAATTCAAAATCTCCTCTGATTTTGCTGTTCCATTTCTGGCAGCTGGCCAGCGGCAAATATGCATAATATTTCACTGTTAGACCTTGCAAACATTATATCCTGCTGTGCTAAAGAAAACATTGTGTTTCTTACCACATGAAAATAATCCATCACTTTTCAATCAGCACACACACAAAAAGCTCTACCTGTTTTTTCCATCAGACTCAAGAAAAATTAATGGCCCCAATGTGAAAGGTGGACCCTCCATACATGATCCATTAAAGTACAAACTAATCAAAATATATCTAGCATCTGATTTGCTAAGCAAGATGGAACAAAAGAGGTGTGATGAAAAAATAGATCCTTCTAAAAGACCCATACAAACTTGTTCTATCAGTACTAACCTTATTTATTTTAAATGTGGGAAGACAGAAATATAAGATCATGAAGTGGATCTGTTGAATTCAATCAATTCAAATAGATACTCTGTATTTATCTGGAAAAAATGGCTATAGACACCTACTGAGGAATGGAGGAAATTTTATAATAGAAAAGTGTTTTGCAAACTAAAGAATGACAAATTATAAGTACTCCCCAAGTTGGTAACTAGACAACATAATATATTAAAGTTTTCTTTGAGAGTAAAAATATCAGGACTCATGCCTTTAAAAATAATTTCGTGCCTTTAGCAATGCTGATGTTATAGCTAGTTTTGAGTTAGGCACGAGGACTTTTCTTTCTAAGGCCATATGACTTTTGCTACAATATTCTAATCAGCAAGAGAGCAGCCATCTCAAAGGAGTGTTAATTAAAAAACAATCCATTTAAAAACTTTTTAACAGTTCCACTGGAATTTCTTGGATTTCTTTGCTACCACTGGGTTTTTGTTAGATTTTTTTTCAATCTTTCTCTCTTTCGTTGTCACTGTCTTTTGGTATGACCTTGTCTTATAGTTTAATAATAGAAGTATATTAAGAAAAATACAATGTAATGCTAATACTAAGAAGGCATGCATACTGGTAAATACTTTTACACATAAAGTATTTTTTTTTTTTTTTTTTGGTATTCTTCTTATAACTTTGCATTTAAAATACCACTGATGAGGAGGGAGGAAGAAATTTTCCTCTACCCTTCTAGGTTCTTCTGGCTGGTCCAAGAATTAAGTTGACATGAGACCAGTTAACAGGAGAAAATCAAACAAAAGTTTAATAACATGTATATATAGAAGATACACAGGAAAACTGAGGAACTTGCCAAAATGTCTGAAGCCCTCACCTTAAATGCCATCTTCAGCTCAAGACAAAAGAGGATGTTGGGGATAGTTGTTTGGGACTTCAAAGGAGAGGAAGGCAATTCACATGGAGACAGAAAAGCAAATGTTTGGTAAACAAATGTTTGCTTGGCTATACAGAGACAGTGGGACACAGAGTGGACTCTGCTCTCTAGACTCTGTCGATTTTCCTCCACCACACTTAGCCCATATTCTCTGAAGATACCTCTGGTGATAGCTCAATTCTGGGAACAGGCTCTTTATCAAATTCTATAGGCAGCTAAGAGAAAAGTAAAAAGAAAAAAAAGACTTCCTGAGTCTTCCATTTCTTGAAAGTGATCAGCCTAAATTAATCCACATGCCAAAGAGATATATTTTGGGGTGACAAATTTTGCCAACATATAATCCTGCCTTCTGCAATCCAGAAGCTGAGTTGGTAGATTGCTTTATGCCTCATTGAGTCTGTCTCTTACTCCTGACAAAAGGTAGTTCAGTTAACTCTTTTCAGGAGGCAGTGATGCAGGTGGGATCACAAAGTTAGGCTTATAAGGTACAAGCAATCAGGTATTTGATAAGAGGTATTTCTATGGAGGCAAAGGAAAACAAAGGTTAATGGTTGGAGTAAACTAGAAACCCAGTGTCTGAGTCCTGAGCTCCCAGTCAAGAATATTTCTGGGTGTCAGGTTCAAAGCATCTTCAGATGGACTGAGGGCAAGTAGTGACAATCTGATGAATTTTCCTGGTCTGTAGTTTGAATATCTCTGATGATGTCATCAAGTGATCAGGTAAACTTTCTGCTTGGCTCACACAGCAACAGGCATGAGGATTCTGTAAACATGGGCTATTGTAGTGATGTCTCGAGTTTATAACAAGTTGTTCACCTTCCATTTGGAGGACTTCAGGAAAAGAGCAGCTTTAGTTCCATATGATCCAAGTCAAAAGTGGGAGAAAAACTGGAAATGTTAGTTTGGAGAGTTGTAGCCAAATATTTGAAGAAACCCATAAGAATTCAGGATCCAGCCCAGTTCACAGGTAGAAAAAAAAACTTCGAAGACAATTAACAGAACTAGAATCTAAGATCCACAACTGTGTATAATAGTTTCTATTGAAACATAATTTTTCTCTCAAAAATCATCCTCATTTTGATAAAAAATAGCCAAAATAAGGCTAACTTGTTCACAAAATAAGTCTAGTTTCCATAAAATTAGCTTGATTATTTACATAAGTCCAGCAAGAATAGAGGTTGACCATATAGGCTCTTTTAAGTCTGCTTTGCTAGAACTTTTCATAAGGAATCTCCAGGTTGAATTTTTAAATGCCTCTTGAGACCAAGAAGCCAAGCCAGAAAAGTACCATCAGACTTGCTTATAATATCTATAGATTTGGGTGAACAGCCCCAAAATATCCTGAGGTTCCTGAACCTGCCAGGAAGTGGCCTTCCTTACTCACCTGGTAAGGCTGCTGGAAACCCTGTAAGCAAGGCACCAGTCTGTTTTTCCAAGGGGCTTCATGGCTCCATAAAGTCAGTCTTAGATCCTTACAGCTACCTGGTCATATCTGATTTGATACACCTTCTCAAATATGATATTCTAATCAAAGCCTTGGTAATATAACTGATATTTCCAATTGTGTCCTGTTACAAGGAGAACAGACTCTTAGTGAACTACTGTAAAACTATATTGCCATGAAAATAAGAATACTCTCTAAGGGTTTCCAAATTCTGGAGTGATTAGGTAGGGAGAAAATGGTAAATTGTTCAATACTGATACAAAGATATAATTTAAGAAATTGCTATAAATCATAATTAGCTTAAGATACAAGCTTTCCTTATGCCTGGAAAGAAAAGATTAAAGAGCCAGTAATATTTCAGACAAAAAATCATAAGAATTATAATTATATTCATCCGTTCATTCATTTCGATGTAATTAATTCCTGTTGATCTTTTGTTAGCAGCTTTATGAAGCCATCAGGTTTTCCATTAGAGTTCTGTAATTTCTTATTCAGTTCAGTGGTATGATCTGAAAGTTAGCAGAAACCTGTATCTGTCAAAAAGTCCTGTCTATGAATGTTTTTGAAGATGAAGCATTTTTGTAAAAATTCTGATTCATTATAGTGAAATTGACAAAGAAATTTCATTATTTCTGTGACACATAAAATTTTAAGGTAACCTGAATTATGACTAGTAACATTTTACCAGGAAACATCAGATTTTTAGGAATTTTATATAAATTTTAGAACACATATTAATAACATTCATCCGTGCAATATAATCTAAGGCTTATCACCACTTACTTCACAATGCTTCCCATATAAATTAACATACCAAATAAGCCTAATTAGTTTAATATATCTCTTTGAGATGTTTTATGGGCCTCCTGAAAAATCTCAGTTAGCAAGAAGGACTTCATTTAGAATTTCATTTGGGGAAGTCTGTCAGATATCAAATGGTATAAAAAATTCTTGATCAGGATGAGGCCTTCAAGATGACAGAGGAGTAAGACGTGGAGATCACCTTCCTCCGCACAAATACATCAAAACTACATCTACAAGTGGAACAACTCCTACAGAACACCTACTGAACGCTGGCAGAAGACCTCAGAATTCCCAAAAGCGTCTTGGTGCTCTGGCCAGGTGTCAGGCCTGAGCCTCTGAGGTGGGAGAGCCAAGTTCAGCACATTGGTCCACCAGAGACCTCCTGGCCCCATGTAAAATCAAATGGCAAAAGCTTACCAGAGATCTCCGTGTTAACGCTAAGACCTAGCTCTACTCAATGACCAGCAAGATAGAGTGCTGAACACCCTATGCCAAACAACTAGCAACACAGGAACACAACCCCACCCATTAGCAGAGAGGCTGCCTAAAATCATAATAAGTTTACAGGCACCCCAAAACACACCACCAGACGTGGTCCTGCCCACCATAAAGACAAGATCCAGCCTCATCCACTAGAACACAGGCACCAGTCCCCTCCACCAGGAAGCCTACACAACCCACTGAACCAACCTTATCCACTGGGAGCAGACACCAAAAACAACAGGAACTACGAACCTGCAGCCTGAGAAAAGGAGACCCCAAACACAGTAAGTTAAGCAAAATGAGAAGACAGAGAAATACACAGCAGATGAAGGAGCAAGGTAAAACCCCACCAGAGCAAACAAATGAAGAGGAAATAGGCAGTCTACCTGAAAAAGAATTCAGAGCTATGAGAGTAAAGATGATGCAAAATCTTGGAAATAGACTGGAGAAAATACAAGAAATGTTTAACAAGGACCTAGAAGAACTAAAGAGAAACAAACCATGATGAATGACACAATAAATGAAATTAAAACTTCTCTAGAAAGAATCAATGGTGGAATAACTGAGGCAGAAGAATGGATAGGTGGCCTGGAAGATAAAATAGTGCAAATAACTACCACAGAGCAGAATAAAGAAAAAATAATGAAAAGAATTAAGGACAATCTCAGAGACTTCGGGGACAACATTAAACGCACCAACATTTGAATTATAGGGGTCCCAGAAGAAGGAGAGAAAAAGAAAGGGACTGAGAAAATATTTGAAGAGTTTACAGTTGAAAACTTCCCTAATATGGGTAAGAAAATCATCAATCAAGTCCAGGAAGAGCACAGAGTCCATACAGGATAAATCCGAGGAGAAACACGCCAAGACACATATTAATAAAACGATCAAAAATTAAACACAAAGAAAAAATATTAAAAGCAACAAGGGAAAAGCAACAAATAATATACAAGGGAATCCCCATAAGGTTAACAGATGATCTTTCAGCAGAAACTCTGCAAGCCAGAAGTGGGTAGCAGGACATATTTAAAGTGATGAAAGGGAAAAACCTACAACCAAGATTACTCTACCCAGCAACCATCTCATTCAGATTCGAAGGAGAAATTAAAACCTTTAAAGACAAGCAAAAGCTAAGAGAATTCAGCACTACCAACCAACCTTACAACAAATGCTAAAGGAACTTTTCTAGGCAGGAAACACGGAGAAGGAAAAGACCTACAATAACAAACCCAAAACAATTAATAAAATGGTAATAGGAACATATAAATCGATAACTACCTTAAATGTAAATGGATTAAATGCTCCAACTAAAAGAAATAGACTGCCTGAATGGATACAAAAAGAAGACCCGTATATTTGCTGTCTACAAGAGACCCACTTCAGACCTAGGGACACATACAGACTGAAAGTGAGGGGATGGAAAAAGATATTTCATGCAAATGGAAACCAAAAGAAAGCTGGAGTAGCAATTCTCATATCAGACAAAATAGCCTTTAAAACAAAGACTATTACAAGAGACAAAGAAGGACACTACATAATGATCAAGGGATCAATACAAGAAGAAGATATAACAATTGTAAATATTTATGCACCCAACAGAGGAGCACCTCAATACATAAGGCAAATACTAACAGCCATAAAAGGGGAAATTGACAGTAACACAATCATAGTAGGGGACTTTAACACCCCACTTTCACCAATGGACAGATCATCCAAAATGAAGGTAAATAAGGAAACATTAACTTTAAATGATACATTAAACAAGATAGACTTAATTGATATTTATAGGACATTGCATCCAAAACCAACAGAATACACTTTCTTCTCAAGTGCTCATGGAACATTCCCCAGGATACATCATATCTTGGGTAACAAATCAAGCCTTGGTAAATTTAAGAAAATTGAAATCGTATCAAGTACCTTTTCTGACCACAATGCTATGAGGCTAGATATCAATTACAGGAAAAGAATCTGTAAAAAATGCAAATACCTGGAGGCTAAACAATACACTATTAAATAACCAAGAGATCACTGAAGAAATCAAAGAGGAAATCAAAAAATACCTAGAAACAAATGACAATGAAAACACGATGACCCAAAACCTATGGGATGCAGCAGAAGCATTTCTAAGAGGGAAGTTTATAGCAATACAATCCTACCTCAAGAAACAAGAAACATCTCAAATAAACAACCTAACCTTACACCTAAAGCAATTAGAGAAAGAAGAACAAAAAAACCCCAAAGTTAGCAGAAGGAAAGAAATCATAAAGATCAGATCATAAATAAATGAAAAGAAATGAAGGAAATGATAGCAAAGATCAATAAAACTAAAAGCTGGTTCTTTGAGAGTTTAACAAAATTAATAAACCATTAGCCAGACTCATCAAGAAAAAAGGGAGAAGACTCAAGTCAATAGAATTAGAAATGAAAAAGGAGAAGTAACGACTGACACTGCAGAAATACAAAGGATCATGAGAGATTACTACAAGCAACTATGCCAATAAAATGGACAACCTAGAAGAAATGAACAAATTCTTAGAAAAGCACAACCTTCCGAGACTGAACCAGGAAAATATAGAAAACATAAACAGACCAATCACAAGCACTGAAATTGAAACTGTGAGTAAAAATCTTCCAACAAACAAAAGCCCAGGACTAGATGGCTCCACAGGCGAATTCTATCAAACATTTAGAGAAGAGCTAACACCTATCCTTCTCAAACTCTTCCAAAATATAGCAGAGGGAGGAAAACTCCCAAACTCATTCTATGAGGCCACCATCACCCTGATACCACAACCAGACAAAGATGTCACAAAGAAAGAAAACTAGAGGCCAATATCACTGATGAACATAGAAACAAAAATTCCTCAACAAAATACTAGCAAACAGAATCCAACAGCACTATAAAAGGATCATACACCATGATCAAGTGGGGTTTATCCCAGGAATGCAAGGATTCTTCAATATATGCAAAGCGATCAATGTCTTAAACCATAGTAACAAATTGAAGGAGAAAAACCATATGATCATCTCAATAGATGAAGAAAAAGCTTTTGACAAAATTCAACAGCCACTATGATAAAAACCCTCCAGAAAGTAAGCATAGAGGGAACTTACCTTAACATAATAAAGGCCATATATGACAAACCCACAGCCAATATCGTTCTCAATGGTGAAAAACTGAAACCATTTCCACTAAGATCAGGAACAAGATAAGGTTGCCCACTCTCACCACTATTATTCAACATAGTTTTGGAAGTTTTAGCCACAGCAGAGAAGAAAAAGAAATAAAGGGAGTCCAATTGGAAAAGAAGAACTAAAACTGTCACTGTTTGCAGATGACATGATACTATACATAGAGAATCTTAAAGATGCTTCCAGAAAACACTAGACGTAATCAATGAATTTGGTAAAGTAGAAAGATACAAAATCAATGCACAGAAGTCACTTGCATTCCTATACAATAATGATGAAAAATCTGAAAGAGAAATTAAGGAAACACTCCCATTTATCACTGCAACAAAAAGAATTAAATACCTAGGAATAAACCTACCTAAGGAGACAAAACACCTGTATGCAGAAAACTATAAGACACTGCTGAAAGAAATTAAAGATGATACAAACAGATCGAGAGATATACCGTGTTCTTGGATTGGAAGAATCAATATTGTGAAAATGACTATACTACCCAAAGCAATGTACAGATTCAGTGCAATCCCGATCAAATTACCAATGGCATTTTTCACAGAACTAGAACAATAATTTGCACAATTCGTATAGAAACTGAAAAGACCCCAAAGAGCCAAAGCAATCTTGAGAAAGAAAACTGGAGCTGTAGGAATCAGGCTCCCTGACTTCAGACTATACTACAAAGCTACAGTAATCAAGACAGTATGGTACTGGCACAAAAACAAAAGTATGGATCAATGGAACAGGATAGAAAGCCCAGAGATAAACCCACACACATATGGTCAACTAATCTATGACAAAGGAGGCAAAGATGTACAATGGAGAAAAGACAACATCTTCAATAAGTGGCGAATGGAAAACTGGACAGCTACATGTAAAAAAATGAAATTAGAACACTCCCTAACACCATACACAAAAATAAACTCAAAATGGATTAAAAGCCTAAATGTAAGGCCAGACACTATCAAACTCTTAGAGGAAAACATAAGAAGAACATTCTATGACATAAATCACAGCAAGATCCTTTTTGAGCCAACTCATATAGAAAGGGAAATAAAGACAAAAATAAACAAATGGGACCTAATGAAACTTAAAAAGCTTTTGCACAGCAAAGGACACCATAAACAAGACAAAAAGACAACCATCAGAATGAGAGAAAATATTTGCAAATGAAGCAACTGACAAAGGATTAATCTCCAAAATTTACAAGCAGCTCATGCAGCTCAATATCAAAAATCAAACAACCCAATCCAAAAATGGGCAGAAGACCTAAACAGACATTTCTCCAAAGAAGATATACAGATTGCTAACAAACACATGAAAGAATGCTCAACATCACTAATCGTTAGAGAAATGCAAATCAAAACTACAATGACACCAGTCAGAATGGCCATCAAAAAATGTACAAAAAATAAATGCTGGAGAGGGTGTGGAGAAAAGGGAACCCTCTTGCACTGTTGGTGGGAATGTAAATTGATACAGCCACTATGGAGAACAGTATGGAGGTTCCTTAAAAAACTAAAAATAGAACTACCATATGACCCAGCAATTCCACTACTGGGCATATACCCTGAGAAAACCATAATTCAAAAAGAGTCATATACCAGAATGTTAATTGCAGCTCTATTTACAATAGCCAGGACCTGGAAGAAATCTAAGTGTCCATCAACAGATGAATGGATAAAGAAGATGTCGCACATACATACAATGGAATATTACTCAGCCATAAAAAGAAACAAAATTGAATTATTTGTAGTGAGGTGGATGGACCTAGAGACTGTCATACAGAGTGAAGTAAGTCAGAAAGAGAAAAACAAATACTGTATGCTAACACATATATATGGAATCAAAAAAAAGAAAAGAAAAAAATGGTTCTGAAGAACCTTGGGGCAGGACAGGAATAAAGACGCAGACATAGAGAATGGACTTGAGGACATGGGGAGGGGGAAGTGTAAGCTGGGACGAAGTGAGTGAGTGGCATGTACATATATACACTACCAATGTAAAAGAGATAGCTAGTGGGAAGCAGCCACATAGCACAGGGAGATCAGCTCAGTGCTTTGTGACCACCTAGAGGGGTGGGAGAGGGAGGGTGGGAGGGAGATGCAAGAGGGAGGAAATATGGGGATATATGTATATGTATAGCTGATTCACTTTGTTATACAGCAGAAACTAACACCACTGTAAAGTAATTATTCTCCAATAAGGCTGTAAAAAAATTAAAAATTAGAAAACAAAAACAAAAACACAATCCACTTGGTGAAGAAGGACCACAGATCACTGCAAAACAATACTTAGTTATACACTTAACCAGTGACAAGAAAAGATTTCAAAGGCAAATACAAAAAGTTAAGAGCAGAATACTTATAATTTGCTATAAAAAACAGATCAATATTCCAAAAAAAGTTTATTATCTTAACAGAGAGAGAAAATCAAATTCTAGGTTTGCACTAGCTTACTTTTGGTATTAAATTTCATTTACTCAATTAAATTCAATCTAATCTTAGTCAGTTGTGACCATGGCTTCTTTTCCACAAACTTTCTATAGCTTCCTTTTTTAGTATTCAGATTTTGTTCTATGTTTAACCTCTCTTTAGGACAAAATTACTTTTTTTCCCCTTAACAATATGCCTTTCCTTTCCTTATCCTGTTTTAAAAATTTTTCTTCCATACAAAGATGTTTTCCTTATTAATTTAGTAGTTTTAATTACATATATCAATTAGAGTTCTTAACCCTTATAAACCTTAATTTCTAGTGAAAAGTAAGAAGTAAGCAATTGTAAACTGTTTGTTATACCACTATTTTTGATTGGCAAACATATACATTTCATAATTTCTACACACATGTATTTCCTTACAGCATAATTTTTAAATGTGGTACAGGATTTGTTTATTAATAGGCCCAAACCTCTTTAGTTTTTGTATAATAAGAAAAATGCAGGTAAACTTAGACTTGTTTAGCAATTAATGTTCCAGTATTTTATCTTATTTGAAAATGATATAGATATTCAATGAATTTCCATCATTTAAATTAGCAAAACTCTAAAGTTTCAAGTTACCAAAAGATTTTGGAAGATATTTTTAAGTCTTATCCCACTCGCATCTATTTAAATCACTTGTTCCCAACAACTGTTTTGATTACCCATGTAAACTTCATGGGATATGAGACAAAGTCAGCCATCATCCCAAGCTATTTTTCTTGCTGACCAATTTTGTAGCAGAGATAACATGAACTTTTCTGACTTTTGGTAAACCTAAGTAGAGTACAAATTTTATATTTCATGCTGATAACTGTAAAGACTTACCTATTTTAATGAAACCAACAGCTTTAAATTTACTAAAGATTAATCCTAGATCACATGAACTGGAAAAATATTTTGGTTAAGTTCTATATATTTGAGAATTTTTATATAAGTACTTGTTCATTTTAGCCAATTAAACATAGCTCTTCATATAAATTAATTTTTGCAATACCATATGAAGGTAGAAAAATACCATATCTATAGTATACACAGAGACATACAGACAGACACAATCAGAGATCTCATAGCTTTCTTTTTAAAATTTTAGTCGTGAATCAGGTATAACGATACAAATCTCACTGATTTATAAATAACAGTTAGTTTAAGTTTAGTTTATTTGCTTAGGTGGGTAAAGTCTTTTTACTATCCATGGAGAAGACTTTTAAGATCTACATTTGCCTTAGACAAGTAACATTTAAGGAGGCTGTTAATTAGATTTTGGGTGAGGAAGCCTTTCCAGCAGTTCATATTTTTAAAAGGCCACTTGCCCTCTTTTTTTTTCTTTCCTTTGGTTTCATGCTTTAACAGTTGAATTAAATGGGCTCAGTTTCAGATGACTGTGGGCTGTGTTTACATCTCTGATTTTGTAGAGATTTGCAAGCCAAAGACAATTGCTTCTGTTAGCCCTTGAATGTTGGCTTCCAGCTTTTACCTTACACTGTGTGGTCTCGCAAGCATATTTGCTCCCTTTAGCATGTTCAATTAACATTGCCTGCAGGGTGGATTTACATGCCCTGTTTTACAGTACCAGGTAAGGGGAAAGGTCCCCAGTGAGATACAGTGTCCATCCCTACAGTGCATTCAGTAAAAGAGATGTAACCACTTTACATAAAACCTGTTCACCAATTTTTCTACAAACTTTCACCTCAGTTGCATCAACTCTTAAACCTCTAACCGTAGTCTCCACTAGGATCCCATCAACAAGACTTGGTCTTAGTATTTCTCCAAAGAAGACATATAAATGGCCAACAGGCACATGAAAAGATGCTCAACATCGCTAATCATTAGAGAAATGTGAACCAAAACTACAATGAGGTATCACCTCACACCAGTCAGAATGGCCATTATAAAAAGTCTACAAATAATAAGTACTGAAGAGGGTCTGGAGAAAAGGGAGCGTCCTACACAGTTGGAGTGAGGCGCGTTTTTCTAATAAGCTCCAGAGTACGGCACATGACATGATCCATGTGCCAGACCTTTATAGTATGATAGAAGTTGGAAAATTGAGTTGGGAGATAAGTGACACATGATTTACATGGTTGTCCATAAAAGGTGATCTTATGGAAAAATTAATCAGATTCCTTGCTTTGACCAGTGCATCTCCTCACTGGCCTGACCCAATTTCTCAAATTTGCTTCCCATTACAGAGTTATTTAAGCTGTAATTAATAAGGTTCAATATAGGATTCAATAAATCCTTCTCTTTCTTGGTTTAGAATATAATATTTGGGCACCATCTATGATAAGGATTGGAAACCTACTATAGGCATGCCAAATTTGTCTGGTACCTTTTTTTAAAAATTTATTTATTTAATTAATTTATTTTTGGCTGTATTGGATCTCCGTTGCTGCGCTAGGGCTTTCTTTAGTTGTGGTGAGCAGGGGCTACTCTTCGTTGCAGTGCATGGGCTTCTCATTGTGGCGGCTTCTCTTGCTGCGGACCATGGGCTCTAGGTGCGTGGGCTTCAGTAGTTGTGGCTTATGGGCTCCAGAGCACAGGGTCAGTAGTTGTGGGGCATGGTCTCATTTGCTCCGCAGCATGTGGGATCTTCTCGGACCGGGGCTCGAACCTGTGTCCCCTACATTGGCAGACGGATTCTTAACGACTGCGCCACCAGGGAAGCCCTCTGGTGCCTTTTTTTTAAAATAAATAAAGTATCATCGAACACTACCATGTCCATTTATTTGTATGTTGTCAGTGCCTGCTTTCCTGCTACAATGGCAGAATTGAGTAGTTGTCATAGAGACCACAAAGCCTAAAATACTTAATATTTGGAACTTTAAGAAAAACTTTGATGACCCTTGACCCATGACAATCCACAACCTTCCAGCCTTTGTTTTCAGCAATGGGCCTAGACATATTGTCATAATTAGATGCAGTAAAAGAAAAGGATGAAAATCTTTTATTAATTCTGAGATTTTCCACAGAAATTTGTTTCTCTTTCCTTCTGTAACTTAACGTACCTCATTCTCTCTGCTGCTATGTTGTTTACTCATACATTTGTTTTGTTCTTCTGTCCAATAAACAGTTTTTACATAGACTTAATTAGCTCCCAAGGAGTTATAGAGATGATCAGAGGAAAGAACAATCATTTTATATTTGATCACAAGAAAGTCTGCATGGAGAAGTCGAGATTTAAGTTTGTTATTAAAAAAAAAAAGTAGACATTTAATTGCAAGAAGCAAAGAGAGGCAGAGGGAATGAATAAAGAGATTGAAGTTTAAACACTCAAAAGGTATTCAGTAAGTATAAACTAGATTGGAGGGTTCATATAGACTAAGGGAAAATAGGACTAGACTTCAGAGGACCTTGAGGGCTGGTCTAAGAATTTGACAAAGTTCTTCAATCCTTGCTGCTCCAGTGCAATCTCCAAACCAGCATCAGAATGCTCCAGAACCTTGTTAGAAATGCAGATTTTCTGCCCAATTGACAAAAGGGCCTGGGTGCCTTGGCTCAACCCCTCACCGGAGACCCAAGAAATCTTACACAGGAATGGGAAAAGGGCTAGGGGATGGAGAGAAGTTTCTGGGACTCCTTGATGTGAGAATTCCATGAGCTGTGGTACCAAAACCCATTGGTGGAACCCTGACATGGGCTACAAGTAGATTGAGAAAACATAAAAGTACCAGGGTTAATAGGACTATAACTTTTGGAAAGTTTGAGAGGATGTTATGTGAAGAGATTATGTCAATGTTGCCTCTGTGTTTTATGGGAATGGATGTTATGTCTGGCCAGGAATGCTTCCCCTACCCAGTATTGTAAGACCAAGTCTTTTTTTTTTAAGTTTTTTTAAAAAAATATTTAATTTTTTAATTGAAGTATAATTGATTTACAATGTTGTGTTAGTTTCAGGAGTACAGCAAAGTGATCAAGTTATACATATGTCAATAAAATGGTATGATGACTATTTTATAATCTTAGCAGTTGGTGGGAAGGTTCCTCTTGTGGATATCATTGAGCATGTTTGGGAGAAGCTTTTGATAAGTCACTTGAGTGCAGAAGATTGCAAAGGCAAGCTCAAATAACAACGTGGGGATTAAAATGTTTTCTAAGGATGGAGAGACATATTAACTGCGTGGCCTTTTGTTTTTGTCTGTGAGTATACAGGTTTGGGGTTGAAGTGAGTTGCTCTGTAAAACAAAGGTGACAGGAGCCAGCATTGTTTGAAAGAAAAGTAGAAACAAAAAACCCTCAGTTGCAGTAGGGGACACAGTGCCTTGAAGGAAGGCAAGTGTCACATGATCTGGGGGGGGTGATATAAAGTACTTTGTCTGACTCCCTGAAATATCATCAGCTATCTCCCCTGCTTACTCTGATTTCTTTTTCTTATTGCATTTTATTTAGGAGTAGGGAGTGGAGTGGGAAAAGAACCAGAGGGATGCCAAAGGTGAGTCTGTGTTGATGTGGTAGAAAAAATGGCAAGGGAATGAGAGGTCACCTGACTTCAAGGTTATATCAATATCTGAAGAGAAGATTAGGGCTTCCCCAACACTTCTGTTATCAATTTCTCACATTTAATTTTCTAGTCCTGTCTTTTTAAGACAGGGTTTTCAAATTCCTCTCTGCATTGAAATCACTAGTCTCTGGCACTACTCTCAGAAATTCTTATTTAGTTGGTCTGGAGGGAGACCCAGACATTAAAAAGTTTTTCAAGATCCCATGTGAACCTGAAATACGCAACCAAGGTTGAGAACTAAAGTGGAGAATACAAACGTATCCAAATAGTGCATGTCGTGTGAAAAAGCATATACACGTAAGATTTCTTTTTCTTCTCTCTCTCAACATTCCCTTCCTTCCTTCCTTCCTTCCCTCCCTCCCTCCTTCCTTCTTTCTCTTTCTCTCTCTCTTTCTTTCTTTTTTCTTTCTTTCTTTCTTTCTATCTTTATCTCTCTTTCCCTCTTTATTTCATCACTGAGATAATTTTAAACTATTGTTCTGATAGTTTTTATTATGTAAGCACTCAATACCTGTGTTGAATTCCTAACAAAGAGAGAATAACATTAAACTAACCAATCAGTACAGACAGATGCATCTAAATTATTATAACCTACATAGTTCCTGATTATTAAAGAGCATCCATGGATAATATAAATTTAGTAGTAATATATTATAAATGTATGTGCATCTGATTTGACAGTTATATGAACATATATCAGTGAAAGTGAACTACGTGAAGAAGGGATCCATTGGTAATAAAGGATTCATTAATGGATTGGCTCACTGAAATCAGTCTATGATTAATTGACTTTGTTCTGCTAAGGCATTGGTCAGGGGATGATAGGTAAGGCATTAAAGTTGGATTCCCCAGAAAAATCTCTCTTCATAGGCTCTTCTCAAGTTGGAGAAAAAAATTAGAAAAATAATCTAAGTCCTTAATTTAGCATGAAATTACTGGCTAGTTATTCAAAAGAACCAAAACAGTTAAGAGTTTACCACAAGCATATTTATACAGCTATATTTCTATTACTATGGTTGTTTATTAAAGACAAGTCTTCTCAGTATACTTAATCATGTCTATATGTACATAAGGGCATTGGTTTTTTTGAGCCCGTCTCTTTACATAAGATTAAGCCTTTAATAGAAAAAAGTTTGAGTCTCATCTGAGATTAATACATTATGCTGGGACTATTTCAGAGACAAATCCATTCCAATCAGTAGTCCCATTAGCACAGATATTATGCTCAAAAATTTTCAGCTGATTTGTTTATTTATTTACTTTCTTTATTAAAGCTTTATTAAGGTATAATCTATATTCAACAATCTGTATATATTTAAAGTCTGCGATTTGATAAGTTTCCATATGTATACACCCCTGAAACCATCACCTCATTCAAGATAATGAATACATGCATCACCTCTGAAAGTCTCCTCATGCCCCTTTGTTATCTGTTTTGCCTCCTACTCCTCTGCAGCAACGACTGTATGTCATAGTTTTGTCTGGCTTCGTTCACTGAGCATAATTATTTTGAGATTCATCTCCATTGCTGTATGTATCCATAGTACATTCTTCCCTCTTGCTGATAAGTATTCCACTGTAGGAGGAATGCACAACAATTTATTTGTTTCCCTCTTGAGGGGCATTTTGGTTTCCAAGTTTTGGCTATCGCAAAGAACCTTCTACGAATATTTTTTGTATGTCTTTGTATGGACATATGCTTCCATTTGTCAGGTTAATGCCTCTGAGTAGAACGCTGGATGTGTAGTAGTTGCATGTTTAACTTCTGAAGAACGCACAGACTGTTTTCCAAAGAGGTACCATTTTACACCTTTAAAATGTAATATACATTACAGTACATTGCGTGAGAATTTCAGTTCCTTCACATCTTCAACGACACTTCATATGGTCAGTATTTCTCATGTTCTCCATTCTAATGAGTGTGTAGTTATATTTGAGTGGAACTTCAGGTAAATTATCTTAAAGATTTCCTTGCTAGGGAAATGGGAAGGTAACCACATACATTTAGTTTTCTTTTGCTTTCTGCCCTGTGCTAGATATTTCAAATGGAGCATCTATTTTAAAATCTTTCTCTCTGCCCTACCATGGTCAAAAAACTTCATTTACCTTTCCCCTTTGACTCTTGGAGACAATTGTGTGCCCTTAAAGAGTTACAACAAGAATTAGAAGTGCCCTGGAGTCAAGGTAAAATTTGGCCTATGTAATCAATCATATCTGCTTCACTGAACTGTAATGACTCTGTGTACAAGAAACATCTTCAGAGTCACAGACTTGTTTCCATGAAGTCCTTAACATTTGGGGGGATAGAAAGCATTTTCTACACTTAGCTCCTACCTGGCTCAGTCATATCTGCTTTTCTCTTCTTGGGCATATAGTGAATTGTACTGGTGTGCAGTTATGGCAGCATATCAAAATATAAGGATAAGTAGATCAGAAGATCACCTAACCTGTTTTTGTAAATACTATCATTAATAATTCAAGCTAAGGAAAGGGATCACTTGCGTAATATCCAGTGTCACAGCAGCCATTTACAAATAGTGAATAGTGGCAGCTGCCCTGGGTTTCAGCAAGATTCATTCCCCCCAAATCAAGTAAATAAATGACTTGGATAGAGATATATGACCTTGAGGAACAATTTCCAAGAGACACAAAGGAAAATAATCTACTCGTGTCAGCATTAGGAAAAGTAGCTATAATGTTGTAAAGACTCACCCAATAATAATAGTGGCCAGTAAAGCTGTCGCTGATCCCAAGCACGTACAGCTTTATAGGGGAAGTCACCTTATAATCCAGTTTTCTGGTTTCTGTTTGCATTGAAGTTCAGACACCAACGTAGGATTTTATTTAGCTACTGAGGAGCTGCGATTAAGCCTTTAAGATACGTGAGTTTCTTTGTGCACATTTCCCATAAGTCATTCCAGACTATTCTCATACTACATAAAGGAGAAATGGGGAAAATCTCTGGCCAACCTTCACACTTCAGAACATTATTCCTGAATTAGATGTGATATAGTGCACATCATGCCCGCTAAGAGACTAATCTACTTCTAATCTAAGTGTCTAATGTTGACCAAGATGATGGTTGTGGTGCGAGTGATGATGACATTGATGATGAGGATGAAGTTAATGATGATGATGGTAACAAGAATCCTACTAATGATAATGGCGGCTAGCACTTTCAGAGAACTTACTCTGGACCAGCACTCAGCTAAGTGCATTGCATGCACTGTCTCATTTAATCTTTGCAAAACCCTGCCAAGTCGGTACTATTATTACCACCCTTTTACAAAGAAGTTAGTGAAATAAATTACATGGACCGTATACCACTCTGTAAGCTCTCTCCATTCTAGTCTTGTCTTTCGGTTACTACAGAAAAATGGGACTTTGCTCTTATAGCTGTTATTAGCAGAAAAATTGGGGGACAGACAACGTACAGTTTGGTTGGAGGAAGAGCTTGATAATGTTCAACCTGGGTAACAATCAGTTAATGGATATAGATATCAGGAATAAGGGAGAGAGCTCCTCAAGCAGCAGATCATTATGCAGCAGCTCAGCGTGTTTATTAATCATTGTGCACAATTAAAATGCCATTTCATCCCTCTAATTAAAACAAGTAGTTCCCTGAGGCTAGCACCTGAACTAATGAAGCCTGGTTGCCTCAGGATCTCACTCAGAGAACGGAATTAAACAACGGAGGAGCAGTATGTTTACCAAGTTGCCCAGACAACGTCAAACTGTATATGACATCATGAGGTGTTGGACCAGTTGAGACAGGGATTTTAAAGAGCTAGAGATGCTTCTGTTTCTGAGCAAGGGCTGGGTTTAAATTTTGAAATGATTCCAGCTTTTGAATTCATCAGATCTCATCTTTTGTCATCTTGTATATGTGACAATTAAGTCTGAACTACCTTCCTTCTTGGTATGTGGAATGGGAGTCTTGATGATCAGAGGAGTGCCAGGGGTTGTATGTTGCCATCTAGGTATTTGGGGGACTGCATGGATTTCTGGAATTGGTTGATTCTGCAAATCAAAGGGAATATAGACAGATTGTGGAATCACAATCTAAAACCCTGGAAAGATGAATGGGCCAGAAGAAGGAAAACCTAAGATTCAGTCCAAGCATTGTCACCTCAACTCAGTGACCCTGAACAAGGCACTAATTTCTTTACTGTAAAATGAGAGGACTGGGACAGGTGATTATCAAAGATTCTTCTAGCTCTAAAATTCTATGGCTTTGGAAGAATTTGTGATAAAGAATCTCATAGGGTTTTCGTCGTGTCTAATGCCCTTACAAATTTGGCTGAATCAAGACTTGCTTATTCTTCTCTTCTAATTTCTGTTTAATTTACTACGCATCTTTTGTGTCTGGTATTAGATCTTGCATAGAGCAATTGTTCAATTAAATATCTGTAGAAGACACAAATCAGGTTAAATCCACAGATCACAGGAACTTAGTGGTTTCAGTGCTCTGCTCCTAAATATTCGGTACCACAAAGAGCCGCCTTACGTAGGGCTCTGCATGACTCATCTGGGGAATAGCAAATCTGAGGATTCTGAGAGTTGCTTCCATTCCAGCCAGCCTGCCGATTCAGTTTCCCACAATTCTGTGCTTGAAGGTTATGGTCCATGTTGCCTTTATTTGCAGTAGGCAAAAAGTCAGGGTTCATGCTTCTTCTGCTTTATCTGTTACCCTTTTTGTCCTTACTGTTTCCTGGTGTCCCAGAAAAATATCCATGCCTAGAAGTTTGAAGAACGTAAAAGTATTTGTTCTTTTACTTTTTTATGGGTCACGGAGTTCTGTGAGACTCTGATAGATCTTACGGAACCTCTCACCAGAAAAATGCAAAAACAATTTTGCAAACAATTATAGTATAAGTCCACTGACTTCCTAAAATTTATCTATGGAACTTATATTAAAAATCCTATTGTAAACAATCACATAGGAATTTTCAACAGTTCAATAGGAGGCCTGTGTCTAACTGACCGCCTCTCTTGATTCCCTCCAGAAACTGAATTAAGATATGAGTTGGTATTGTTTTGGTAGAGAGAGAACCAGTAATGCCAATGCTTGCCAATGATGAGTTGTCTTCTACAGTGTGACTGACAGGCCCCAGAATAAGATACTGTGATTTCAGTTATTACCTCTTCTACTTTCTTTACTTGTAACCAGGCAGCTGGCATCTATGTCTTTATTTTAAACAAAATAAAAAGACAACAACGAGGTGGTAGGAGCCATACTAGTAGAAAACAAGTCAATTATCGAAAAATGTTAGGGCCTTAATTTTCTCATACTATCTATCCTGTTCTTAGGGCCTGGAGGAAATTGGTAGCTGGAAATTATAAACTCTGATGTTATGATCTAAGAATCTAAGAGTTTAATCTTTCTGATCTGGGGCAATTATTCATATGTTGACCCTAAATTTTTCTTTCAAAACAAACTTAGTCTCTCTTGTACGTCATAGTAGGAAATATAATTTTGGTCAATAAGATATCCAGAAACTAGCAGAAATCAGCCAATAAGTCAAATTAAGTGGCACGATAATTGGGTTTCCTAAGCATTTTTGAGTATTCAAACAAGTTAATCAACCATAAAACACAAACTCATCAGAATCCAAGGTCTTATTCAATTAACTTCTGGCCTCAAATACTTAAGTGTTTTTTTTTTTTTTCTCTCTTTCTCTCAAACCATTATGTCATATTTCGCCAAGACAGAAAGGATTTCTGGGGTGGGAAATTCTAAAGATGGAATGAGAGCCAATTCTTTTAAAGTATATCATTTTACCCATAATTATTATTTTTAGTAAAAATGAAAATGAAAGTTTTCTTCTTGCCCAGAAGGGAGATAAAATCTTGAACTTACAAGTCCAAGCAGAGAGACTTGTATAGATTTTTGTTTGAAGTGACCCTTCTATTCTTATATGATATTTACTCAAAACATGGGATAAACTAGAAACTTGGGAGGCAAAATAACTATTAATATAATACCACCAACACATGGTTTTTTGTCTAGATGCTTTGTTTTAAATTGATTTACAACTTTTTAACATCTATTCTTGATAGTAAGGTCACAGATTCATAGTCAAACTAGGCAAGTGTAAACCTTTACTGGCTCCCAAATCATAGCTGTAGCTTTAGCTTTTCTGAATGTGAGGCTTTTGAAAGGAAGCTTGAGCCCGTATGCTGCCAAACTATTGTGGTAGAGTTAAAAGAGCAGAGCAGCTTCCTTTTCTGGTCAAAACAGGTTAATATCCCATATGTCACATAGTTATCTATGTGATGCTAGGTTGTCTAATCCATGTGATTTATAGTTTCTAACTGTATTTGAGAGGAAAACATTTCTTTCATAAATTCTGTGGTAGGCACACCCACAAAAAATCAGTCCTTCCACCATTCCCTGGATCATCACCACGTTTGGGTAGTGTCACTATAACTTCAAGGGTAGTGGGAAAGATGCAGATGGAGTAGGAAATAATCAGAGATCAGGAAAGACAGTGGCTCAAAATTTCGGTCAGTTACCTGAGGGTAAAGATGTAAGTAACTGGCTTTCAGATGTGAGAATGGACCACCGGTCAAGAACACAAGTAGTTCGGTCTATAGTCAGGATTGGCAAAGGGAAATCCAGGGGGCTGAATACAGTGAGTGAAGTATCAGAGCCTCATCTGGCCAACAAAGGGACAAAGGAATCAAATTTTCATTCATTTCTTTGCTCAAAACTATATACTGAGAACTTGCGGTTTCTGGTACTGGAGTAGCTCATTGTCTAGTTGGGGAGACAGACAACATACACACAATAATTATAATACAGTATAATAAGTGCTAGTGATATTAACACAGTCCTTTGGGAATAAAGAAGTAGAGCAGTTAACATTGGAGGAGTCGAGAAATCTTGGTTCACTAAATGTTTGTGGAATGAGGAAGGAATAGTTGATGTGGGTACTAAAAGATGAGTAGAAGTTCATCAAGGTGAAGATGCAGGATAAGAACATTCTGGTTTGAGGGAAATAAAATGGATCTATCCTGAAATCATGAAGGTCTGATATACAAAGAGGATAATCAAAATTCAATGGAGTCAAGGAGGTTGCATAGGGAGGGAAATGTGCTCAGTTTGGGGAGTCTTCAGATGCTGATTCTACTTTTATTGTGTAAGCAAATGGAGAGCTATCAGAGATTTACTAAAGTGTTGAATGACATGACAATTTTGTTTTTTAAGGGAAATAATTCTAACAGCAGTTGAGGATGGACTTAGACTGAGAGTAGTCAAGTCACAAAAATATTAGGAAGTTCATTGATTTAACAAATACTTTAATAATTGTTGAGGGATGGAGACTAGTCATATTAAGCATGTACATCTCTAAATACCTTGAATTTTATAGCATTTCCAGTTTACAGAATATTCTTATGTCCAGTATTTCATTTATTCTCTAAAGAGCTCTTGTGAGGTAGGTATTATTCGTAGTATTATTCACATTTCATAGAAGAAGAAAGTGAAACTTTGAGAAGATGAGAGATTTAACCATCTTCCAGTTACTAAGTGAATGTTAGGTTTAAATCAGGTATTCGATCTTCAAGGTTAATGTTTTTTGGCTACCATGCAGATGCTCAGTAGTCAACTGCATTTTCAGCTGAGCATGGACATTATATTGTTGCAAAAATAGCGGCAATAATTAACCTTCCTGAATCAACACACTTGGGTAGTTCCCTCCCACCTTAACTCGGGACTTAGCTATTTGACTTCCTTTGGCCAATGGGACAATACAAACATTACTAAACTGGAGACTTGAAAAATATGTGTGCAATGGGGCTTTCCATCTCTTGCTGCTCTTTGGAACCCTGAACCTGCCACGTGGAGAAGTCTTGGCTTCCCTTCTGTGTAAGAAACATGTGTCCCAATCATCCCTGCTGCCCTAGCTGACTTCAACCACAACACGTAAGAGTAAGGCCACTGTAGGTTATCCAGCCTCAGCCGAGCCCACCCAGCCCAGAAGACCCACCAGGTGACTCACAGACTTGGTTTATTGTTATAAGGAGTTAACTTTTGGAGCTCTTATGCAGCAAGTGCTAATCAATAGTCTAGTATAGGGTATTTCTGTAAATACTCTTTGATACTTATAGATATCTTGGCAAAGCAACAAAACAGTATAGCTTTTTGTATCAATTACAGCAATGATTTTCATACTTTATCATATGAGAGTTACCCGGACAACTTGTTAAAAAACTCAGACTTGGGATCACTGCAGATCTATTAAGTTAGTATTTCTGTTGCAAAAGCATAGAAGGTTGCATTTTTAACAAGCTACCCTGTGATTCTTACATTCACTAAAATTTAAAATAAACTAGCATATTATTTCCCTTATGTTCTCAAATACTCTCACATAAGTATCTTTTAATTGTTTGACAAGTTACAAGAAATTAACTTTTAAACTGCTATAAAGTAACAGGAATCTCTGAAAGTTCTTTTTTTTTACTTTTTTTTTTTTTTTTACATAGTGTCATTCTCTGTAGAGTGTCTACGGATTTATTGTATAAGAAGAAACCAAGCACTTAAATAATATAGATAGTGACTGAACATCAAATGTTACTAAAAACTGGCAACATGTGTAAGTTCAATATTTACTTTCATACTAAGGTTAAGTTACCAGTAGAAAAGAGGAAAGAAAAGGGGAAAAAATGAAGAGGGAAATGGTAGGAATGAATGCTCTGCAAGAGAAGGGGAAAGTTAATCATTGAGGTGTATATAGTTTCCCAAAGTAGAGGGCAGACAGAGAGAAATAGAGGGGAGAAGGGTCAACAAGAAAAATAGGATAGATGTGTTAAGACTCGACCCCCATATAATTTAAGATGAACACCCACTGTAGCCATCTCAAGTTTCTTCTGTGAGTTTATACAGTGTCGTAGAGACAGCAAGATTCATGAAACATAAAAAACAATGCCTGCTAAAGTACTGGCGTCTTCTAACCAAAGGAAAGGGGAGCTAAGAGCCAACTCCCAGTAAATGAGGGGATCCAGTTACACTATGAGCTCAGTTAAGAGAAAATCAACCAGCTCATTATTATGCACAAGGACATTCATTCTTCTGAGCGAGGAGAATGATTCCAACTTGAATAGGAAAGCCACAGACCACTAATCAGGGTATCTCAGGTTTGACCTATTCAAGTATATTCCAAATTATCCAATTAGCTGGATGGCCAATAAGTTCCTTGTAGCAGTTATACTGGCTCTGATGATACCACAATCAGTTGTCTTAATCAAGCCTTTGAAAATAAAAATGATGGGCTGAATATACTCATAACTAGGACTGAGAAATCAAAGCCACCAGGTCACTGCTGTTGGGTCACTTAGCATTCTGTTCTGGCAACTGCTCTCAGAAGACTGTGTGAATTTTATTCAGTTCGGATTACCACCCACCCACCCATCCTCAGGCTATACACCTATTTCCTAATCTTCCAGCCTCCCTTGAAGGGGCACCATTGCTACTTGGGTGACCCTTATAGCCCTTTTCCTGGTCCTGAATCCACTGGGCTTCTCGAGCCATATCTTAGTAGCCTGGATTCGTATCCTACCTGTTTGCTACCCGCCAGCCTATACCTAAACTGCAGAGGTTGGAAAATGAGGGCCCCTCCTCACCCCAGGCTTTTCTGATGACGACAGAGTACCTCGTATTTGTTGGACGCAATACTCATTTGAGGGCAGGGACAGTTCATCGCTGTAGCTCCAGAATACGTCCCTGCCACATAGTATATATTTACACATGCGTGATGAATAAGTCAGTAAATAAACGGGAAAAAATTAAATCAGTCATAACACTGCTCCAACAGAGGTAGGGCATAGCATTTAAAATAAGTCTGACCACAGGAACCTGTCAGTCTTATTCATTTTCTGCAGAACCTCTTACAATGTCTCAAACAGCATTTATCTTCAAGAATAATAATTTTGAATGAATGAATATCAGTGATGCTTTTTTTCCCTTTCTGGTGGAAATCATGTAAATGGTCTGAGTTCCAGATACGGGTTAAGGCCAGGGTCGAGATAAAGGAACAGCCACAAACAATTCAGCCTTCACTGGAACTTGGAGTCAGAGATTGTAAAATTATAAACCCCCTGGAAACCAAGGTAGTCTTGGGAAAACAATGGCCTTTCTACTGCATAAGGAATGGGGGATGGAATCAGTCCTGTCAAGAGGTTAACAAACAGGGGCACTACAATGGCCAACTGGGTTACCCAATTAAGATAACAGTAATTGCCACAACAAAGTGCAACACTGTAGAAACAAATGGTGGAACAATTAACTGTGGGGATGTTGAGGAAAGATCCAAAGAGTTTACATTTAGGCTGTTCTTTTTAAACATTATTGGTGAATATGGATGCAAAAGTTCAAGAAATGCTTCCTGTGCTGGTTTGGGTTCCTCTGAGATAAGCATTCAAGTATGAGTGGTTTCGTTGGAAGGTGGTCCTAGGAAACCTGGTAGGACAGTGGGGAAGTGAGTCGGAGAAGGGAAAGGAGCTAGTAAAAGTGATGTATCAAGTCAGTTACCCAACAGCAACTGGAGGTCAGCCTCCTGAAAAATTGGTGGACAATATAGTACATTCCTCAGAGTCATTCCAACTAAAGTGTCGAGAAGCTGGGACATTTTTCACCAACTCCGTGCCATTGGTTAAAGGCCTGCTTTTAGGGACATTAACTCTTCCCCTGTCCTGCAGGTAGGTCAAGCATGCTTCCTGGGCAGAAAAGATCCCTGAACAGATGATCATGTCATCCGCTATGGCCTCTGATTACAATGTAATCAAACTAAAGTCAATTCAGCATCAGCATAATTGATTCTGTTTTTGCCTTTGTAGCTGCTTCCCTTTCCCCCTCCTCTAACTAGGGCTCTATAATAACAAAGCATAGTTTAAAAGAAGGCATTGTCCCTTTTTGTTCTTGCACAACTAAGACCTGAAGCAGAGTTGGATGACTTCCACAGAGTGGGGTGGTTGGATTTCACGCACCAGGCCAACTGGCAAAGTTTCCTTGAGGCAACACCTTCACTGATGCCCCCACCATCTTCCTTCTTCCCATCACCTGTACAGAAGAACAGACACCAGAGAGTTCAATTCTCTAGACCCTTGGGTCCTTGGTTTATTCTCTTTGGAGTCTTCTGCCATTTCTGAAACTTCTTTTATACCCTGGACTCTAATTTCTCTGCCCAATTTGCTGGAAGCAATGTCATTACATTGTGAACTACTTAGGTTGCAAAGTCTGATTTCTTAGTATCACTTTGCATTCTTTCTTGCCTCTAGCGTTGCACCTGGGACATAAACTGTGCATACAAATATTGTTGGGTGGTTAGATAGATAAATGATGAATGAGTGAAGAAGTAAGTGAATGATTGATCCTTGTCCCCTATAATATTCTGTTGACTAGCATTGGGTGTCAGTTTGCATCACCATCCTGATCCTTGTTCAATTTTTCAAGTAATTCAACTTTTCCCCAAAAAAGGTGGCTTCTCTTTCCCAAAGACGTTCTAAGGTGTTACTGTTCAGGAAGTTGGCGTTGGCAGAACTGTGTCTTGAACCCCAACTTCCACCCTTCTCCTTTCCACATCTCACCCTCCCAGCTCTTCATTGGTTCATTTGCTTTCCCTTCCCCTTTGGTACACAGGTCCTTTCAGGGAGGCAGCGCACTCATTCACAATAAGCTTTAGTAAACTATTACGATAACCACTTTAGGAATATTTTCATTTAAAAAGATGATTCTAGGATTTACTTAAAATATGCTATTGCCAAGTTCTCAAATAAGCAGGACATCTACTTTAGAGCTAGACCCCTGACTATGCCCTAATTCTGCTGTATCATCACCTCCCTCCCTCTTCCACTGGCAAAGATGGGACACAGCGATATTGCTTTCCTGCCCTATCAACTGACAGTAAATTATATTTTTCAATAACTATTGCCTATCTTATTCCCACATTTGCTAACAAGAAAACCTAACAAGGACCTAGTTTGGGGATTTCAACGCTCAAGCTAAAATCTTGAGAAAAAAATAATGTATTAATGAAATCTGCACATTTAAATTGAGAAGCAAATTCCAGTGAAAGCTGAGAAATGATGCAGAGGAATATTAAGAAGTAAGATATTGGATCAGGAAAAAGAATAAAAGTTAGATGGAAATAAAATAAAAGTTAGAAGATATATGTACATATATATGTGTGTGTGTATATATATGTATATATAGAGAGAGAGTTTATCTTCTAAAACCACCATAAACAAAACAAATATATTCTTTTAGAAGAAAATCTAGAAGGCAGTATGTGGAGCAATATTGGAAAAGATTTTACAAGAGCATGGAGCAGGAATTGCCTTTAAGGGGCGCATGGCCTAGGATGGCCACATAGAGCAATAAAACATCCATTTGGTAGGGAACTTGGGAAATCTATTTTTTCCCTGTCCCAACCCTTCCAGTCTCATCTCTTTGTCCTTCACACACACACACACACACACACACGTGCATTTCCTGCAGGGAAAGAACAATTTTTTTAAGGGTTGGGCATTTTTTGATCAACTTGTATTTTTACCAGTTACTGCTACTGTTGGAAAAAAAAATGTTTTCTACGTTTACACTAGCTATAGTCTTTAGAAGTAAAGTGTAGGGAATTTGATTCAATATAGAACAAGTCAAAATTAAATTTCTCAAATGAACTAAGAATGCTACCAAACATACTACATTTTCTTGAACCTTCCCCTTTCTATATAAGTCAGTCTTTCTCAAACTTTTTCATCTCAAGACCCCTTACACTCTTAAAATTACAGAGAACCCTGAGGATCTTTGATTTATGTGGGCTATAGCTATCAATATTTACCATATTAGACATAAAAACTGAGAAAATTTAAAAATTTATGTTATTTTACTTAAAATAGCAATAAACAGTATATCACATAACATATTTTATGAAAAATAATTACATTTCCCAAATGAAATAATTAATGGCATTGTTTCACACTTTTACAAATCTCTTCAATATTTGGCTTAATAGAAGACCACTGAATTCTCATATCAGCTTCAATAGTCAGTCTGATGAATATGTTGTCTTTGTTGAAATATACGAAGAAAATCCAGCCTTGCACAGATGTGTAGCTGGAAGAGAAAGGATGATGCAGAGCCTCTGAAAGAGTCTTAAGGAACACAGGACTGGGGTCTTGATTTCAAACTTTGAGAGTCCCACTCTAGGTCAAAGATTAATTATAACACTCAGAGTCTATATGTGCTGAGATGAACACTCTTAGTTAATAAATAAATCACATTTTTTATCTCCAATTTGTATGCAATAAACCTTTGATAGCATGGAAAGATTTGAGTGCTTGGGATATGCAGTGAGGTACTAAGAACACTAGCAGATAGATGTAACATAAACAATTTAACAAAGACACAATTGCATGAGGTCAGACCAGAGAGAATTTTCAAAAATCAGCTACAACTAGAAAAAGCTCTTGGTTTTACCAGCTTACCAGCTTGTTTGCATATATTTTACAAAGTCACTTGCATCGTTACCAATAGAAGTGCAAGCATACCGTTTCCAATGTTGAATGCTTCATTTTAGTTAACGCCAGTATGGAGGCTACAAAACCTGAAGGTCACCCAAGTATAATCTCTGGAACGTACACCACCAAAACTTGAAGACTGAGTTGTGTCACTGAAGGAAGTCCAAAAGCACACAATAACACTATTCTGTAGAATTATAAGCTCAAAGAAACACTTTAAAATTGTTCCAAGTCAGACCGTTGGGTCACCTTTCAGACTGAATTGGCCAATAAGTTCGGCAAATATTTTTACTGCTCTGATAAGTAGTTTTAATGACTTGACCAAATAGTTGTTTTGGCATTCACTATAATATTACCAGAGTATTCAACATGAAATTCTGATTATGTAACTACTTTGTTTGCTCAGATTTCTTCTAAAGACTTCACTTGTGCTGTGGTCCAAAAATCACAGAGGGATTTTTTTTTTTAATGCAGAATCCCAGTGCCCACCTCAGGCTACTGAACTAGAATTTGGGGGGAAGTCGGTTCTGGAAATACATATTTTAATTTTCTCCCGAAGTGAGTCTTCTGGTATTCAACTTACAGATGAAACTCTAGTCTTTGTAGGATTAAGTACAACATTCTTCATGATCAGTCTCTAAACTTCCTAGCCTAATTTAATATTGCTCAACTCAGAGACTATCCACACCAACTACTTATAATTCCCCACATGTGCCCCATTTTCTTTTATCTCTTTGCCTTTGGCCCAGCTGCTTCCTTAGCAGTGTCTTCACCTGCAGTCTTGTGTCTATTTGGCCAACTCGTATTCCTCTTTCAAAAATCACGTCAGTATCACTGTGAAGTCTTCCCTGACTTACCCAAGGAGTGAGGTTTCCTCTTGTTGTGCATTGCACCTCAACTCAGCCTTATATGATTTATCCCATTGTAGAATAAGTGTCCATTTTCTTAACTGCATCTCTGTTGAAATGTTAGCTCTTCAGCAGCATAAGCTATAATTTTTTCACCCACAGATTCCAAACACTTGGCCTAGTGGCTAGAACTCTGTTCATGCTAAATAAAAATGTTTGATAATGAACATAGTACTTCCTAGAAAATATAATGATAAGGTGAAAATTCTGAGAGCGTGCTTTCAATTTTTTTTTTAATTTTCTTTAGTTGTAGAGGCAGAAAGTTAAAAACACAAGGAGAGAGAAAGAGAGAGAGAGAGAGAAGTCATTGTATACAAAATCAGCTAATATAAACCAGCTTTATACAACTAACATTGGAAAAATAGGGGAGTGCCACACAACTTTGAGGCAGAAAGCCTCATTAGTATGCAATGGAATAAACAATGGATTCCAAATTTAACTCAAAACAGTAACAAATCAAAGCAATAAGGTGAAAAGTGATGGTATCAGCAACAGCAGTGGCTATTAGCATGTGTACCTGCTGTGAGACAAAGCAACACAGGGAGATGCTTGGGAAAACATTCCGATGTTAGACCAAAAGCAAAGATGTAATTTTGAAATGGGTGAGAGATGAAGCATAGGTTCCGGATATTTTAACATTTTTGCAAGGTCAGGATGGAAAACTGAACTGCCCAGGAAGACAAATGAACTCCAGGTAGTATTTTTAAAGGCAAGTTGGTCAGTATCTTCTGAGGATTTCTAATGGAGTGGGCTAACTGTTTGACTGCTCCTCTTGGTTTTGTTGCTGTCTGGTGATTCAGGAGAGTTAAGGTAATAGAATTACCCCTAGAGATTCTTTTGACAAAAGAGTTAATAAAATGTAGATTGTGGTTCTAATAAATATTGGGACATTAAATTATTGGCTATTTGTTACCAATAAGGTTTGGCTTTAAATAACATGGTGAAATATTTGTAAAATATTCAATTTTCCAGTACCCCCCACACACTAAAATCAGTTCAAACTCATCTTCCAGCAAAAAAAAAAAAAAAAATGAACAAGCTTAATAATGGCAAAGCCTCTTAAATAACACAGGTAGACATATTTGCAGCTCACATTGGGTTGGTGGAAGCTCTTTCTGAATTCTGGCAAAAAAAAAAAAATGTTTAGCATATAGCCAGGAATAACAATAGCTAACATTTATTAAGGATTCACTGTGTGCCAAGTTCAGTAGTATTCTTATGATCCCCAGATGAATAACTGAAAGAAAGTGAAAGCACTGAAAAGGCAGCAGCATGTCCCAAATCCAAGAGTCATGAGAAAATAAAGCATGTTCATTTGAGAAATGAGTCTGATCTACTTTCATATAACTTGGAAACATGATTTCCCCATTTCTTTGGCTGTTACTTCCATATAAGCGTCAGGCTGGGCACTGAGGAAAACAGTATGGAGGTTCCTCAAAAAACTAAAAATAGAGTTTCATATGATCCAGCAGTCCCACTGCTGGGCATATATCTGGAGAAAACTATAATTTAAAAAGATACTTGCATCCCTATGTTCACAGCAACACTATTTATAATAGCCAAGACATGGAAACAACTTAAATGTCCATTGACAGATGAATGGATAAAGAAGATGTTGTACATACATACAATGGAATATTGCTCAGCCATAAAAAAAGAATGAAATAATGCCATTTGCAGAAATACGGATGGACCTAGAGACCATCATACTAAGTGAAGTCAGACTGAGAAAGACAAATACCATATGATATCACTTATATGTGGAATCTAATAAAATGAACTTATCTATGAAACAGAAACAGATTCACAGACATAGAGAACAGACTAGTGGTTGCCAAGGAGGCGGGGTGGGTGGGAGTGGGAAGGATTGGTAGCTTGAGATTAGCAGATCCAAATTATTATATAAAGGATAAACAACAAAGTCCTGCTGTATAGCACAGGGAACTGTATTCAGTACCCTGTGACAAACCATAATAGAAAAGAATATGAAAAAGAATGTATATATTATGTATAACTGAATCACTCTGCTGTACAGCAGAAATTAATACAACCTTGTAAATCAACTATACTTCAATAAGGTAATTTTTTTTAAAAAGTCAGGCTGGGGCTTATGTCTAATATCTACAGCATCGCTTCCTTTCACCAGCTGTTCACTAGTCCCTAGTGATGCCTTTTGTCCATCCTGAACAGATAGGTTCAAAACCTACTGAGATAGATTACTTTCTTTCAGTTCTTCACTTCTCCCGTCTGGCTGCTAATCTGATCTTCACCTCACCTCCTTGCCCCTCGCTGCCGCTGCTTTGATCCTGGAGCCCTTTCACCCTGACCACTTCGCAACAACCACAATAACAACAATAACGCAACAGATTGGCTAGAATGCGTGGTTCGGTTCCAGGCAGTTTTCAAAGAAGAAAACATAAACAAATAGGTAATGAACTGAGTCTCTTCATGGTGATTAAACTTAGCCGTCAGAGATTTCCTACATGCGAACCACAGTGCTAGAAAATAAAGTACAGGAGTGGAACATAAATATCAAAAAAATTACTTAATGAATACTGTGAAGAAGCTGAGACATCAGCTGAATCAGGAGAAAGCATTGCTGATTGCAAATCATTAGACTGCTACTCAGCTGAGCAAATTATTATATAAGCCATAACTCACAGTGGGGAGTACCTGCAGTGCCCAACTCCTGCATTTACACCCCGAAGGGGCCGAGGTTTCAGAGGTGATGTATTGCCTGACGAAGGTCCACCTATGGTTAAGCAATGCACGTACACGTGTGTGTGTGTGTGTGCATGTATATGTATATTTCTGTGTATACTTATAAATATTATACTTATCCCTTAGTAAAAGAACATTTACATGGCTCATTGAAAGCAAAGTTGAATATTGTTACTTAAACAGCACTATTCAAATTGCTAATAGCAGATTTCTGCTTTCATTGATGATATTTAATTTTAGAAGTAAGAGCTCAGAGCCTTGGGTATACACTTAGGGAATCTAAAACTCAATAAGAAAATTGCTAACCTAAATAAATCAATGAGAGGAGAAGAATCTCCCTTTTATTTAAAATTTGAAAGTTCTGTTTCTATTTGAGATTCACTGCGTGTTATGACTCCTATCAGGGGTTCAACTCTTTGCAGGGAATGGGTGTGTTCTCTGCTACAACCAAATAGTGAGTAGATGTGAAAGGGAACCAGGGATTCAGGAATGCACATCTCTTGTCTGGATCTGCAGCTCACAAGTATGTATGATGTGGGGCGTAGAGCTTGTGTTGCCCTTGGACCTCATTCCCCAGGCATATATGATGGTGATGTTAGGACCAAAGGGAGATGTGTGTAAGATGAGAGAGGAGTTACCAGTGGACTGAATATATCAAGGCATACAGGATGGCATTTAATTAAAACAAAACAAAAAAGTCTCAAAAAGTAATTCTACATTCCTCTTTGGAAAGAGGGTTCCACAAAGCCAACTGCCATGTATATTAGATCCTACCAGGAGAGGGAAGACAGGCTCCCCATACCTTTTGGAACCGAACATAGGAGAGGTTTAAACAGGGACTTGGAAGAAGCTGACGAGACATATTTGGATGTCTACAGAGCCCGTCTTTTTACACATTTTTTTTGCCAGATGAAGGACATCAGAGCAGATGCTTCAGTGTCAGTCACTTACAGGACATGTGCTTGGGAGAAAATCATGGCTGGCAGATGCTGGCTGGAGCTATTAATTGACAACAGCCTACACTGATCGAGTGTTCACTATATGCTGGGCGCTGTGATTGATGATTTATAAGGAACATCTCATTTAACCTATTTACTTTTTAATTGAAGTATAGTTGATTTACAATGCTGTGTTAATTTCTGCTGTACAGCAAAGTGATTCAGTTATACATATATATACATTCCTTTTTATATTCTTTTCCATTATGGTTTATCACAGGATATTGAATATAGTTCCCTGTGCTATAGCATAGGGCTTTGTTGTTTTTCCATTCTTCATTTAATCTATATAACAACACTATGAAGTAGTTTCCATTATTATTTTTATTTTTAGGAAGGAAAATTAATCCAGCAAACTGCTAGAGCTGGGGTTCTCACATAAGCAGTTTGATAGTACAGCTGACCCCCATAAGCAAAAAACTGCCCTGCCTCCTGGATTAGTGTGTGGCCATGATCTTTTGGGGGGTAGAATGATACTATCCCTTGTTAGTCTATGGCATGATCTTTCAGGCTTCCCCTACTATCTACTTTATGCTTATAGTCACAGTATTATTATCTCCTACATATGCCCTGGCGTCTTCCACCCATTGTTATTATTTTTACTGATTTCACAGCTCTAGCTGCACGAGGGGGTAATATGTGGGCACTCAGTTGCCTCTGGCCAAGGGACTTAGTATATGGGGGCATCGTGACAAAATGCTCTAGGAAGATCATTCAGAAGAGAAAAAGCTATGGAATTGTGTAAAAAGATTTGCTGCCTAGGAAACAAGAGACAAGGGGATGGACAAAAGCCAGCGATTTGTTCTCAGATAAGCAGAGCAGATAGGCAGCCTGTTGAAAGGGGGGAGCAGTAAGTTCCCATTATAGTTTCAAAAAGTGTTAGATCTGTCTGATAAGCCTTGTGCCACATATTACTTTAACCATCATCACATCATCTATTATTGAAATCCAGTAAGTACTAGTCTCTCCTCTTCCCTTGAGATAGGGTAATACACTCTTTTAAGCCAATTTGAATCAAATACACACACACACACACACACACACACACACACACACACACACACACACACACACACACACACACACACACACACACACACACACACACACACACACACACTACATCTCCGCTGAAGGAAAGACAGTAATACAACATATTCAAGTCACTCCGTATATCAACGTAACTTACATTCAGACAGGAAAAAAAAACACTTGTGAAAGCAACATTCTTTAAGGGGTCTGGGGACTTTACAGAGTTGGACCTGCTTGTCCCCAGCTCCTCTACACTGTGTCCCAGAGTTTCCCAATGGATCGAATTCCACTAGCTCACAGAGGAAGCTGGCTGATAACCCAGCTTGGATTGGCTCCCTTCGTTTTCTCAATTCCCCACTCCTTGACTGGGTTTCCTGTGATCATTTCCAAAATAAACTACTTACATTCAAATTCTTGTTCTGGGGTCTGCCTCTGGGATACCAATCTGAAAGAACATCAGAGACACGTACTTGAAATATGTCGATATGTAAGTGGATAATGAAAGCATGGATATCAAGGAGATCACCTATGGAAAGAATATGAAGGAAGAAGAGAAGAAAGTAAAGACTCTTTCTTGAAGAGCACCAACATTTAAGGGTCAGGAAGTAGATACATCAGCAGAAGGAGAGTCAGAGGGAGTTGCAGAGAGAAAGGAGGAAAAACCAGGGGAAGGGTTTCAAGTGAAGATTTTTTTAAGACCAAAAGAGACTTTTGAAATTGCTTAAATGTTGATAGAAAGAATGTGGTAGAAAAGAAGAGTTTGAAATGCAGGTAAGTGAAAGGATGAATATAGTCAGTCACTGGGGTCAGATTCCCAAGGGAGTAAGATAAAATTGGATCCAGATCTCAAGTAGAGTGATAAAGTCTGTAATGGACTTGGTGGGTTTGGTCATGGAAAACAAAGGAAATTTCTATCCGATGTTTTGGATAATTGGGTATTTGGGAACAAGAAGATAATAAATTGACTTTCCCTCCTAGTTTTATCTGAACATTTTACAAAATAAAGATCACTGGCTTGACCAAAACTCAGAACAAAATGAATTTCGTTTTTTTCCTGCTAGACTACTCTGTCATTTAAAAGAACAAATTAGATGGACATGGAATTTGAGGAGAAGGTTTGTTTTATTTAATATTAAATTAAA
Source organism: Orcinus orca (assembly GCF_937001465.1). NCBI lineage: Eukaryota > Metazoa > Chordata > Mammalia > Artiodactyla > Delphinidae > Orcinus > Orcinus orca. Next base: position 35,046,225 of record NC_064571.1, read on the forward strand.
CTCCCTTTCTCTGTTCATCAAATTGAATTGGAATAAGGGTCTCTAATTACGGATTCCCAAATAGGGAAATTGTTTAGTCATTCTAACAGGTTTCATGTCCTATGTGGGTATAGAAAATTTCAGATGAATCTTATTGAATTATATTATTTTAAAATATTTACCTGAAGCCTAAAATATTTTGATTGGAACTTTTTTTTTTTGGTCCAACTAAAAATGACATCTGATCTATATGATTGTAATGGATATTCTTGCAACCCTAATAGAACTCTTGATCTCTGGTCATTATTGAAACTAAAATTACTGTGAATATACAATGATTATTTACCTCTTAGTTCCAGATTTTTCTTAAATATCCAAATCTTTCTGTTAATGTTACATTCCTTTCTATTACACAGACTCGATCTATGTTGAGCAGGATAATTGTAGGGCTACTTAAACTCTGGTCCATTAGCCATGGTCCATTAGCATCCATATCATGGTGCTAGGGGTTAATATGATCCTGGCTGGGGGATTAGATTAAAAATTAAATTTTTAAATGTAGTATGAAACACTAAAAATTGTTAGAAGCATTAAAAATGTAAGTTCCTGTATATGGGTTAGAAGACTATGGCCTTTACTTTGATCCTTGGGCCTGCTAGGCAGTAGCAAAATATATGCAAGGAGAAGAAAGTGTGATCGTGGTCTCTGTCTCTAAGATACTTGTAATTAACTCCAAATAGCCTCTCCCTAATAAAAGGATGGGCCTTAATTATTCTAGTATAAGCACTGCAATATGATAAAGATTGAAGATCTATCAATACAATCAAATGTATAAAAGGAAACTATTTGAAGTGGCTTGAAATTTCACATAGAAATCTAGTTCTTTATTATTTCATCAACAGAGTTTAGGAAAATCAGATGGCAGAACATTGTAATAATTCAATTACTGAAACAAATGGATTTTGGAAAGGTTTTTTTCTCTCATGTGGCATGTGTATGTGAGAGAGAGAGAGAGAGAGGGATTGAGATTGAGAGATTGAGAAGATTATAAAAGCAAAAGGGAGGAGGTAGGTGGGGAGGAAATCTGAATTGTTTAAACTGTATAAAAATGCTAGAATAAAATGAACATTCAAAACTCCGGTTGAATTTAATCTTTTGTTCAACTCATTTGCCAAGAAAATCTGTCTTCAAATGGTTCATATTGCAGAATATGATGACACCAATCACCTATCCTAGAGTCTACATTTGCTATAAAGACTATTGCAGCTTGATGATAGATGAGGAAATTTACTCCTATCGTCTGCATGGGAGTGACGTGCCAATAATTTAAGACTTTCAGTGATACGGTACTAACTTTATATTCCAAGCAATCACAACCTGTATTTATCCACCTGCTGTTTTTATGGCTTAGAAATCACACTATCAGTTTGCGATGGTAATTTATTGTATTTATATTATAGAAGAAGATTTTCAAATTATAGACTTGCATTGAGTTAGGGAAGGAATTAAAATACTTTGCCCCACTCCTGTTGATTAATAAAAATAGTCCATTCGATAGATGGAATGTTCTCAAGGAAATGGGACTCCTGGTCATCTTTAGAGTTTTCATTTGGGAACAAAATCTGTGGGAACATATTTAAGTTTTAGACAAGAGAAGTATGGAAATCAGTTTTTAGTAAGTAGAGAAGGGTAGTACCTACAACTCTTTGAAGGATTTTATCATGTGTAATATCTTCTCATTGGACTTTTCAAAATAATGTTTGCTAACTACCGTTAAAACAATATTTCTCTTACTTTAGGCATTTGACAGCTATCTGTATAATTTCAACCAGTCTGTGTTACATATATACTATTATTTGCCTGATTTTTCTTCATATACACCCACTTTATAATTATTTATTGTAGAAGCCAATACTACTAGTGATATATCTCCTACACTTTGGAAAACACCGCATTAAAACATAATTTGCAGCTAAATTCATTGGCACTGTTCTATCCCCATTTTGCCAGAATTTGATAAGACCTAAAAATGTTTTGCTTCTTTTTTTCTCAATATCGCAGTGATGGCTGATTTCAACTGAATACTGTTTGAAATGTATTTGAATCATTCTGCCATCAGTAATATGGACCCATCCATAGCTAAACTATACGTTGCTCATAAATTTCTCTCCATCTTCCTTTAATTTAAATAGTTTTTTATAATTTTGTTGAACTCTATGCCCAATTGCCAGATATACTTAAATGTCTGTGAACATACATTTTTCTCTTTCAGTGATATTACTTACATAAAAAAAATAGATGGCACACTTCACAGTTTTTTTTTAAAATACCCCCATGTAAGTGGATATAAGGGCGTTCACTGTAAAATCATTTCAACTTTTCTGTATTTTTGAAAATTTTAATAAAAAAAAAACATTGGGGGAAAAATCCCAACTTCTACTCCATGAGAACCGAAAACATGCACCTTTGAATTTGTTCTGTAGTGGTTAAAAGCAAGTGAAATATGCAGTAGCTAAATGAGAATATTACCAAATTTTCTTCATATAGGTTGTGGGTCCTTAAAGTCTTGGTTTAAGGAAGGTCAGAAACACCTACGGATGGTTATGAATTCCTTGAGGTACTGACAGTTATCCATAAGTGAATATATTTGGTTCGTTTCCTCTATCAATAGCTGAAGGTAAGGAACTTCAAATATTAAACTCCCTTTTTTTCTTTTGATATTTGTGCAGGATATTTATTATAGTGTTAGTCACATTGAACAAAAATGGAAGACAAATTTATTTATTTTATTTTTTTGTATTTTTGTATTTTTTTAAATTGTTATATATTTCACAGTTGATAACATCACCATTTTATTTTATTTGAATTATACTTGATTTATGATATTATATTAGTTTCAGGTATACAGCATAGTGATTCAGTATTTTTATAGATTATACTCCATTAAAGTTTATTATAAAATAAAGGCTATAATTCCCTGCATTGTACAATGTATTCTTGTTGGTTATCTATTTTATACATAGTAGAGCGTACCTCTTAATCCCATACTCCTCTCTTGCTCCTTCCCAGCTCCCTCTCCCACTGGTAACCACTAGTTTGTTTTCTACATATGTGAGTCTGTTTCTGTTTCACTATATACATTTGTCTGTTTTATCTTTTAGATTCCACATATAAGTGATATCATACAGTATTTGTCTTGTTCTAACATTTCACTAAGCATAATATTCTCTAGGTCCATCCACATTGCTGCAAATGGCAGAATTTCATTGTTTATGGCTGAGTAATATTCCATTGTTATATGTATGTATGTATATATATGTGTGTGTGTGTGTGTCTGTCTGTATATCACCATTATATATGTAAGCATATATATACCACATACATGTATTGGGTTGGCCAAGAGGTTTGTTCAGTTCTTTCTGTAAGATGGCTCTAGTAGCACTTAGTTGTCTTTAACTTCATTGGAAACAATTTTGATAGATTGTATGTGACAGCTGTCATATCAGTGTGCATTTTAAAAAAAGACATCAAAATTGGTGAATTTTTGTGTAGCCATTTTAATATTGAAGATGGAAGGAAAAAGCAACATCTTCAGCATATTATGCTTTGTTATTTCAAGGAAGGTAAAAACGCAACTGAAACGCAAGAAAATGATTTGTGCAGTGTATGGAGAAGGTGCTGTGACTGATCGAACATGTCAAAAGTGGTTTGCGAAGTTTTGTGCTGGAGATTTCTCGCTGGGCAATGATCCATGGTCGGGTAGACCAGTTGAAGTTGATAGCGATCAAATTGAGACATTAACTGAGAACAATCAACGTTATACCACATGGGAGACAGCCGACATACTCAGAATATCCAAATCAAGTGTTGAAAATCATTTGCACCAGCTTGGTTATGTTCATCACTTTGATGTTTGGGTTCCACATAAGTTAAGTGAAAAAAACCTTTTTGACTGTATTTCCATATGCTATTCTCAACTTAAACGTAATGAAAACATTCCGTTTTTAAAACAAATTGTGACAGGCAATGAAAAGTGCATACTGTACAATAATGTGGAACAGAAGAGATCATGGGGCAAGAGAAATGAACCACCACCAACCACACCAAAGGCCAGTCTTCATCCAAAGAAGGTGATGTTTTGTATACGGTGGGATTGGTAGGGAGTCCTCTATTATGAGCTCCTTCCGGAAAACCAAACAATTAATTCCAACAAGTACTGCTCCCAATTAGACCTGATTGCAGCACATGATGAAAAGCGTCCAGAAATTAGTCAACAGAAAACACATAATCTTCCATCAGGATAACGCAAGACCTCATGTTTCTTTGTTGATCAGACAAACTGTTACAGCTTGTCTGGGAAGTTCTGATTCATCCACTGTATTCACCAGACATGGCACCTTTGGATTTCCATTTATTTAGGTCTTTACAAAACTCTCTTAATGGAAAAAAATTTCAATTCCCTGGACGACTGTAAAAGGCACCTGGACCAGTTCTTTGCTCAAAAAGATAAAAAATTTTGCGAAGGTGGAATTATGAAGTTGCCTGAAAAAAGGCAGAAGGTAGTGGAACAAAAGGGCGAATACGTTGTTCAATAAAGTTCTTGGTGAAAATGAAAGATGTGTCTTTATTTTTACTTAAAAACCGAAGGCACTTTTTGGCCAACCCAATATATATATATATGTATATATATACCACATCTTCTTTATCCATTTGCCTGTTGATGGGTACTTGGGTTGAGTACACATCTTGGCTATTGTAAAGAGTGCTGCTATGAATGCTGAGGTACATGTATCTTTTCAAATTAATGTTTTGTTTTGTTTCAGATATATACTCAGGACTTGAATTGCTGGATCATATGGTAGTTGTATTTTTAGTTTTATGAGGAACCTCCACACTGTTTTTCCATAGTGGCTATATCAATTTACATTCCCACCAACAGTGTACTAGGGCTCCCTTTTTCTCCATTTGTCATTTGTGGTCTTTTTGATAATGGCCATTCTGATAGGTGTGAGGTGATATCTTATTGCGGTTTTGATTTGAGTTTCTTTGATGACTGGCTATGTTGAACATCTTTTCATGTGCCTGATGACCATCTGTGTGTGCTCTTTGGAAAAATATCTATTCAGTTCTTCTGCACATTTTTAAAAATCAGGTTGTTTTTTATTTGTATATTTTTTTATATTGAGATGTATGAGTTGTTTATATATTTTTGGATATTAACACCTTTTCAGTCATATCATTTGCAAATATTTTCCCAGATTCAGTAGGTTGTCTTTTCATTTTGTCGATGGTTTCCTTTGCTGTGAAAAAGATTTTAAGTTTAATTAGGTCCCATTTGTTTATTTTTGCTTTTGTTTTCTTTGCCTCAGCAGATTGATCCAAAAAACCATAAATTGGTACAATTTATGTCAAAGAGGGTGCTGCCTGTTTTATCCAAGGAGTTTTATGGGTTTTGGTCTTACATTTAGGTCTTTTGAGTTTATTTTGTATATGGTGTGAGGAAATGTCCTAATGTCATTTTTTTACATGTGGCTGTCCAGTTTTCCCAGCACCACTTATCGAAAGAGATTGTCTTTCCTTCATTGTATATTTGTGCCTTCTTTGTCATAGATCAATTGGCCATAGGTGTGTGGGTTTGTTTCTGGGCTGTGCATTCTGTTCTATTGATCTGTGTGTCTGATTTTGTGCCAGTACCATGCTGTTTTGATTACTGTAGCTTTGTAATACAGTCTGAAGACAGGAAGTGTGATACCTTCAGGTTTGTTCTTTTTTTCTCAAGATTGCTTTGGGAATTTGGGGGGTTTTGTAGTTCCATGTAAATTTTGGGAATTTTTCTTCTAGTTCTGTGAAAAACATCATGGGTATTTTGCTAGGGATTGCATTAAATCTGTAGATTGCTTTGCGTAGTATGGCCATTTTAACAATACTAATTCCTCCAATCCAAGAGCTTGAAAGATATCTTTGGAAAGGGATATCCTTCCATTTCTTTGTATCATCTTCAATTTCATTCATCAGTGTTTTACAGTTTTCAGAGTATAGATCTTTAACCTCCTCGGTTAATTTTATTCCTAGATATTTTATTCTTTCTGAAGCAATTTTTAAATGGGATAGTTTTCTTGATTTCTCTTTCTGATAGTTCATTATTAGTGTATAGAAAAGCAACAGATTTCTGTATATTAATTTTGAATCCTGCAACTTTACTGAATTCATTTATTAGTTTGAATCATTTTCTGGTGGAGACTTTAGCGTTTTCTATATATAGTATCATGTCATCTGCAAATAGTGACAGCTTTACTTCTGCTGTTCTAATTTGCATGCCCTTTTTTTTTTTTTCTTGACTGATTGATGTGGCTAGGACTTCCAATACTGTGTTATTTAGAAGTGGCAAGAGTGGGCATCCTTGTCTTGTTCCTGACTTTAGAAGAAAAGCTTTTAGCTTTTCACCATTAAGTATGATGTTAGATGTGGACTTGTCATAAATGGCTTTTATTATGTTGAGATATGTTCTCTCTATACCCAACTTTGATGAGAGTTTTTATCATGAATGGATGTTGAGTTTTCTCAAATTCTTTTTCTGCATCAATTGAGATGATCACGTAATTTTTATCCTTCCTTTTGTTAATGTGGTATATCACATTGATTAATGTGTGAATATTGAAATATCCTTGCATCTCCTGGAATAAATCCTGCTTGATCATGGTGTATAATACTTTTTATATATTGATGGATTTAGTTTGCTAATGCTTTGTTAAGGACTTTATTCCCTATATATTCAACAAAGTATTGGCCTGTGATTTTCTTTTTCTTTCTTTCTTTTTTTTTGGTATTATCTTTCTCTGGTTTTGGTATCAGGATAATGTTGGCCTCATAGAATGAATTTAGGAGTGTTTCATCCTCTTAGATTTTTTGGAATAGTTTCAGAAGAAAAGGTATTAGTTCTCCATTTATGTTTGGTCAATTCCTCTGTGAAGCCTATCAGGGGCTGTGTCTGATCCCAAGTTGCTGGAGCAGAAGCCCCGAGAGTCAGGCCAGACTCTGTTCCCTCGAAGTGTGTGTTTCACCCTCTCCCAGCACTGGGACCTTTTCCCCAGAGTAGGGGAGTGGTGAAGCAAGGTGGGCCTATACAGGCTTTCAGCTCATGTTGGCTACAGACAGAGGTCCAAACTGTCTCCAATGTGCTGTCTATGCAGGTGCCCACAGTTGTTTCCCTTGCTCTGCTCAGAAGCAGTCTTAGGTGTAAATCACCTTTCTCCCTCAGAGCCAATCAGTGCCCCAACCCTCCACTGCCCCTGGCTTGCTGTGGAGCCACACCACAGGGCAGGTGACGCCCACATGGCCTCTTGGAGTGTATCAGACAGCTGTGATGGACCAGCTGCCGTCAGAGTTCTGGGCTCCTTCTGATGCCCTGCTTGAGTGAGCACCAACAATGGCCAGGTCTGCCCCACTCAGAGGCTGTCCTGGGACCTAGTCACCTCTGCATCCCATGGCTGAGCTTTCTCCCCAGTTGTGGCAGCTCTAAATCCAGTTCCACACTGTGATGTGGAGTGAGTAGGGCTGTAGTGTTCACTTGGCTTGGGCTGGGGCACACATCAAGGCAGTCACGGGAAACCTAGCAGCTGCCAGAGCAGACTTCCCTCTGCCCTCTCCACACTGCCTGGGGGAAAGCCAGCATGTGTTCCTCATGAGCAGAGTCCAGGCTTCCCATAGCCCTCCTGTTTGTCCCAGCGGTCCTCCAACCAGATTCATCTCCCCTTTGTAGGACCCCTGGACTAGGGCACCCAGTCTCGAACTGCTCACTCCCTAGGGTAGGTCTCCACCTGTATTTTTCCTTTTCCTCTAAGTCCTCTCCCAGGGGCACAGGTCCAGACCTGATTGCTTCACTTCCCTTCCTACCTGATTACATGTGTATCTTTCTCACAGCCTGGTTGTACAGGTGTCTTTCTGCCAGTTTCCTGTTAGTTTTCAGTGAGACTGCTCCACGTGTAAATGTATGTTTGATGTGTCCATTGGGGGAGCTGAGTTCTGCATCCTCCTACTCTGTCATCTTGATCAATTCCTTGCTATCAAGGAGTCAGATTTGAGCTAGCCTCCTGTATCCTGCTCAGCCACCTTGCAATAATCTTTTTTTTTCTTTTTAAAATCTATGGTCCACATTTTTGTTATAACAAAATTTTCCCAATTTTATTATTGGAAAGATACAAAAGGTAATATTCAGATATAGGAGAACATGGACTTTACCTAGTATATAAGCATTAGCAGTTCATCCCTCTCTGTTCCTTCTGTCTCAATTTACTTGACATATCCTCACAAGGAAATATTTCAATCAGTTTATTACTTGATAAATTTTTACCGTAATTTCTAGTGGTAAAGGTTCACCCAAACTCATATACAACTGTATATGGGGAGCATTTAAAAAGCTTTGTGGTGATTTTTTGGAGACATTTTTAGTATGATATGGAATATTCTAATACATAGCAAGCAGTTTCCTGAATACAGAATAATACATATGACAGTTCTGTGGTGTGAAGAGTCCTCATTATCTTTCAACAAATAATAGTGAGTCATCAAATAAAAATTAATGACTTTAGTGAAGAATCATTGGAACTCACTGTTGTTAAAGAAAGACAGATGAAGTGATTGATGCACGTGGTAACATGCCTTGAAATATGACTACACTAGGGCTTTAGTCTTCTCGACTGATATGCAAGCTGTAATAAAGCTTTACTGTTATTCCATACCAGCAATGGCATTAACAATACAATTTGAGTTGCTTGGTGGAGAACAAGCCAAAACAAAGATAACTGAATATTGTTTAATTTCAAGTTTTAAGACCTTAACTTCATTCAACTCGGTCACATCAAATTCCTAGAGTGAGAAAAGCAACTGAACGAAGGGAAAGAAGCAGAATATGTGAAATATATTCACATGCATTTTTATACTCACAACAGCTTTTCAGAAACTGAGATCTCACTTAATTATTTGCAACAGGGCAAGCACAGAACATTCTCTGACAAGTATTTTAAGTCTAGTACTAAAAAAGCCTATTTAGACAGGCGGGTCATGCAGCATCCTTTAAATTTTATTTCATGTTTTTTTCATTATAATGATTAATCACAATTGCTATGGTTAAAACAAACAAACAAAAACCAGCACCTGCTTTTTCTAATACCCAGTACCTTAAACCAGCATTGTGTAGTATATATAAATAAAGATTGCAGATGCTTGCTGGGACAGCACATCCTTCCTCACCCCTGAAATTTCTAATCCTTGACTCCTGGTGTAAAATGATCCACTGTCCACCTGGCACACGGATTGCACCATATCTTGAATTTTAAAGTTTCATGGAATTAGCTTAACCCACAAAGGTTCTCAAATGTTTGAACTTCAGCTGACATCCTTGAGGATGGATGGTTTTAAGGAAGTAAGGTCATGGTCAACCCCAGAACACACTGAATTTGTCTATACCTAAGCCATTTGTCTCCAGATTTTTGTTTTTAATTGAGAAAAGTCCAAACCATATAATCTATGGGTCACCTACCTGTGGTATTTGTTTACCACAGTTATTTTTACTCCCAAACAGTATAGTTCAACATGCACAAATAACTTTTTTAAATGTATACCTTCTTTTTTAAAATATTCTGTCCCATTATGGTTTATCACAGGATATTGAATATAGTTCCCTGGGCTATACAGTAAGACCTCGTTGTTTACCATTCGCTATATAATAGTTTGCATCTGCTAATCTCAAACTCCCAATCCACCCCTCCCCCAACATGCACAAATAACTTGGTACTCATTAAGTCAAATGAATTTTGAAGCAAATAAAAAGCAATATGGCTTATGATGTGCACTGATAAATGCCATTGATAACCCTTAAACTCCTTATGCCCATTTGAGGACAACATTACAACATATTCCAGAATTGTTTACAGCTTTTACAAATAACCAGGGAAGTTGGTTATTAACCAACTGCATTATAAAAGTGTAGATGGAAAATGAGGAAGTTTTGTAAGACTGAGAATAGTTACCATAGAATTCTAGACTCATAGAACTAAAAGGAATATAATAGAAATCATAATAATGCCTGGCTCTTCATCTCTTTGTCCAATCCACAAACATTTATTAAGCATCTACTGTATGCCAGATGTTGATGATAAAAAGATATGCTTAAGAGCACAGGGTTGAGGAGGAGAGATATGTACACAAGGACACAATAAAACAGGGAAATTGACAGGAGCTTTGTGGACACAGACAAGAATACAAATCTGTTTGAGGGCTGGAAGTCACTCCTTCCTCTAAGGTCTATTTATTTCCTTCTCTTCGTCACATCTAAAGAGTACGTGTGATCTACTTAATTTTTATATGATTATAAGTCGTTGACGAAGGCACTGGATAGGAGCTTGCTATTTATGGTAAAGAAAGACAAAAACTTCTCATCGTGTGGTAATTCACATTAAAACGTATGCATTTGACAATTTTTAACAGGAAATTCTTGACCAGGAATGTATTAAGGATAAAAGTACATGTACTGTCTCTAATTAACTAGATGATTATTTTGAGTTAGACTGTTGTCGTCAATCATGGCTGCACATTAGATTCATCTGCAGAACTTAAGAAAAAAGAAAAAACAGTGGTTCTCGCCCCAGAGAGTCTGATTTAATTGGTTTGAGATGGACTGAGAGCATCATTATTTTTACATAGTTCTGCAGTTGATTTTGTTCTGCCAAGAGCTGAGAGACTTTGGTTTAGAGTAATAGCCTTTCTCAACCCATTCTCAACTCGATTTGAGTAAATCCTTACACTTTCCAGTACCACATTAGTGGGACACACTTCTTATTTACTAAGATACACAGCCTGAATTAACCACCTCTGCTGTTTCTGGCGCCTCAGAAGAGCTGGTATTCTCCCTGTTCTACTGTCTTTTCCTTGAACAGCCTGTCATAATTCTTCCAGTTTCTAGTGTACTTGCCTTATTCTTAGCAAGTTGCCTCATCTAGGTTTTTTTTTTCTTTTTTTGCGGTACGCGGGCCTCTCACTGTTGTGGCCTCTCCCGTTGCGGAGCACAGGCTCCAGACGCGCAGGCTCAGCGGCCGTGGCTCACGGGCCCAGCCGCTCCGCGGCATGTGGGATCTTCCCGGACCGGGGCACGAACCCGTGTCCCCAGCATCGGCAGGTGGACTCTCAACCAGTGCGCCACCGGGGAAGCCCTCATCTAGTTTTTAGATGCCTTTTGGTTGTGAGCTGCCTGCAATTTTCTCCTCTTTTTTTTTGAAAATTATGTGACTTTTATTATAAATTATGTTTTTATAGAAAATTTATAAAATATAAGCCACAAAATTAAGAACAAAGATTTTCCCCAGTACTACAAGAATAGGCAACACTACAGTGGCACATGTTTTCTTTTTTGTTAATAGACATAGTAACACTTTATTTATAAATTTAGAATCCTGTATCAAAATATCTTTTGTAATCAATGCTTCACCTAAAAAAATCTTATCTTGAAGTATTTCAATATTTCTAAATTATCTGGTAGATTGTAATTTTTAATAGTTGCTTGGCATTCCATTGACTATATAATAACATATATTTTTTTAAATTTATTATTATTTTTTTGCGGTACGCAGGCCTCTCACTGTTGTGGCCTCTCCCATTGCGGAGCACAGGCTCCGGACGCACAGGCTCAGCGGCCATGGCTCACGGGCCCAGCCGCTCCGCGGCACGTGGGATCTTCCGGGATCCTCCCGGACCGGGGCACGAACTCATGTCCCCTGCATCGGCAGGCGGACTCTCAACCACTGCACCACCAGGGAAGCCCTAATAACATATTTTTAAGCAGTCTCCTAAGTCTCCTATTTGGGGCATTGAATTGGTGTCATTTTTTCTTTTTACTTGAAAGGGTCCACAGTTGGATTTTGGGTTTTGATGCCAGGTTCGAATCTTTGGAGATTTTAATCCATTCATGCCAATTTTAGTATTTTGCAATTTTAGTCTGCTTTTATGTCATTTCCTCTTTTCTCCCTCTTTTTAAGAAGCTCTCTTCTCTGATTTCCTTCTCCGTCTCCCTCATCATTTGGCCATCAGTGATGAGGTGATTTGGGCTGGGAGCAAACACCATTGGCAAGCTCCTTGCTCACTGCTGGATTATCCTTTGCATCCAACTCACCTTATTCCAGGAAATATTGAGAATATTCTTCTGTCTGTATTTCTTCCTCCCTTTTCATAGGCCATATGATCTTTCCCGTACAGGTCAGAACTGGATTTACTTCAATGTGGTCTATATCTTGCAGAATTCTTAGAAGTTTCTGCTGTTTGTGTACCATATCCCTGGTTCTGACTGCTGATATAGGTTTTCCTATATCACATGAAGTGTCTATTATGTCAGTCATTAAAAGTAGTGCTATGTAGAGATTCCAGACTGAGACATAAATGAATACAAATCAAGTGTCCCTAGTTTATTCATTTTAGGTGTTCATGAAATAATTTAACTCTCTAAGTCTTAGTTTTCTTATTTATAATAGGTAATAGGACTTGTACTTAGCTCATAAAATTATTACAGGGATTAAACAAAATAGTGCTGGTGGTGTGTGTAGCACAATTGTGTGTGTAGCACAATTGTGTGTGTAGCACAATTGTGTGTGCTTAATAAATGTTAGTTTGTTGGTGAGGATGATAATGATGATGATGATGATGAGAATGAGGATTTCAGTGAACACTTCAGGTTGCCATTGTGCCCAGAACCCATTAATGAGGAATGAGTAAAAAGTAATCTGATTCTTTTATTGAAAGCACATTGTTTTGAACGAGAATGAACACATGTTAAATTACAAAATCAATTAATAAGCTATTGAAAGCAGATTTTTTTTTTTTTTTTTTGCGGTACGACGCGCAGGCTCAGCGGCCATGGCTCACGGGCCCAGCCGCTCCGCGCCATGTGGGATCTTCCCGGACCGGGGCACAAACCTGTGTCCCCTGCATTGGCAGGCAGACTCTCAACCACTGTGCCACCAGGGAAGTCCGAAAGCAGATTTTTTTAATTGTTTGTTTTAAAGTTGAATCACTCTGTACCTGAAAAGTTTTCTTTTTTATTTCTTAAATACAAGTATGTTTCTAATATTTATAATCCCGAAACTTATGCTACAGCTTAAACCACCTTATGGGCTGAGTTGTGTCCCCCCCAAGCTCAATCCACATGTAGTTCTAACTCCTCATACCACAAAATGTGACATATTTGGAGACAGGATCTTTAAAGAGGTGTAATTAAGGTTAAATGAGGTCATCCAGGTGGGCCATAACCCAACGTGACTAGTGTCTTTACAAAAAAAGATTAGGACACAGACACATACAGAGAAAGCCCACATAAAGACACCAGAAGACAGCCATTTACAAGCTAAGGAGAGAGGGCTTAGTAGACTCCAACCGTACTAACACATTGATCTTGGCCTTCCAGCCTCCAGAACTAGAAAAAAAAAAATTTCTGTTGGTTAAGCCACCCAAGCTGTGGTTCTTTGTTATGGCAGCCCTAGCAAACTAATACAAATTTAATTTTTGCCCTCTGTAGAGTTTAAAAATTTGTGGGCTAACCTGGCTTTTTAGAACATATCATCATTATCATCATCATCATCACCATATTGCTTTTCAGCAAAATAGCCTTAGTTTATATGTTTCTCATAAATTCTATTTTTTAAGTATTTTGGCAAAAGCTACAAAGATACAGAAAAGAGTTGCTTCAGTCTAGATATTTATTTTCTTAAAAATAGTATTTCTTGTTTAAGTCTTACTGAATATCTTACTAAGATACTCGTATGCTGAAAAGTTGATCCCAAAGCTTTTTTGTCAGTTTACCTTTCCTGGTTAGACCACAGAAGGATCTCTTAAAGTGACCAAAATATACATATCAATGGATCTTTTCCCTTAGAATCTCTTCTAAGAGCTCATTGTCTCTCTTAAATCTATAGAGATAGTGTATCTGAGCGCTCAATAAAATTTACTCGTTGAAGTGAATGTACAGAAGAGATTCAATGAGCAGATGAAGTTGCAGCTGTGCAAGGCCAAAAGCGCCAAAGAAGGATTATAGCTGATTGTTCAGTGCTCTGTAGTCCACAAAGCTGAATTTTTGTATTTTGTTGGAACTTATCTCAGTTAGCAGCCTCTGAAAGATAAACTAACTTTATTTACTTATTTACTCATCTCTTCACCTAGCAATGAAAAGGAGTCAAGGAAGCACTATCTCTCTTTTCTCATTAAAAGCGAGCTCTTTGAGATTAAAAAAAGTACACACTGCTATATTTAAAATTGATAGCCAACAAGGACCTACGGTATAACACAGGGAATGTGCTATACAGTACAATGTTACGTGGCAGCCTGGATGGGAGGGGGGTCTGGGGGAGAACGGATACATGTATGGCTGAGTCCCTTTGCTGTGCACCTGAAACTATCACAACATTTTTAATCGGCTATACCCCAATATAAAATAAAAAGTTAAAAAAAAAATTAGGCCAATTAATAAACCTACAGTGGCCTCTACGTGTTCAAATAAAATAAAATAAGTAATAATATATCCCAGTAACTATCCAGAATTCAGACCATGGAGGGTGTCCATTAGTGGGTTTTCTTTTTTTTTTTCCTGGTTGAGAGATTTGCCAAATGTGAGAGGCTACTGTCAAGAACTGAAAAAAGTATGGCCATTATAAGATAATGTCTCAGCTTATATATACTACCAAATGTAAAATAGATAGCTAGTGGGAAGCAGCCGCATAGCACAGGGAGATCAGTTCGTTGCTTTGTGACCACCTAGAGGGGTGGGAGAGGGAGGGTGGTAGGGAGACGCCAGAGGGAGGAGATATGGGGATATATGTATATTTATGGCTGATTCACTTTGTTATACAGCAGAAACTAACACACCATCATAAAGCAATTATACTCCAATAAAGATGTTAAAAAAATAAAAATAAAAGAGATGATTAGTTAAAACAAATAAATAAATAAAAAATAAGATAATGTCTTGGGAATCTCCTGGCGGGATGGTGGTTAGGAGTTGGTGCTTTCACTGCTGAGGGCCCAGGTTCAATCCCTGGTTGGGGAACTGAGATCCCACAAGCCACACAGCATGGCCAAAAATAAATAGATAAATAAGATAATGTCTCTCTTCATCTGACTAATTGTTAATAAAGTTTCTGAAAATGAGGGGTGAGTATTCTTGAGACTTTCATGCCTAGCAGTTTCCTCCTTAGAATCAGTAAATAGGTGTAAACTTCCAATTAACTTAAATATTTCCTATTTTACAGTGTTTTCCAAGGAAGGTGTTTTAGAAGTATAGAATAATTAGATAACTAGATGCTTTCTTAAGAGCCAATTTTGTCTATTTTCCAAAGTTTTAGGAAATATAACCAGATCATCTTGGATGAATTCTTATCTATAAGTTTTAAAAGAACTTCATAAACAGTGATTCTACAACCATCCATAAATTTTCATTTCATGTCTGTACTTGAATGATGGGAGGAACTGGGAAACATTACATTGCTAGAGTCTTAAAAATGTTAGAAAAAGAAATCCATATAGGATGTGTCTGCCCCCTAGTTTTTTCCTTTTTTTTCCTCTACATATGTGAATATAGCATTTAAAAAATTTTTTATTTTATATTGGACTATAGTTGATATACAATGTTGTGTTAGTTTCAGATGTACAGCAAATTGTACACCTGAACTGTGTGTATAGGTATACATATACACATATGTATTCTTTTTCAGATTCTTTTCCCATATAGGTTATTACAGATTATTGAGTAGATTTCCCTGTGCTACACAGTAGATCCTTGTTATCTATTTTTATATATAGTAGTGTGTATATGTTAATTCCAACCTTCTAATTTATCTGCCCCCCACACCATAGTTTTTCTATTCAGGAGATCTCATTCCCTGAGTATGGTATATAGTATTTTATGTTTTCTTCCTCCTGTCTCCCAATTGCAAGATAATTATTCTTAATTTGTTTTATTGCATGACAACATGTCTGAGTAAAAATTAATATCCCAGTTTTAACTGTTTCTTATCAATACCATATATCCTTCCCCATCAATTTTACTCTTACTACTGGAGGCTCTGCAGTTGGGTATGTACTTCTATCTTATCAAAATTTAACATACTGGCCCACTTCTTTATCATATTTGAAGCTTACTGTGTTCTGGGGTGTTCTCACCATCATGTTCACTAGATGCCTTTCCTTTAGTGTAAATTAAGTCACTGAATTCAGTTATATTCATTTCCTGGCAGAGAGAGGCAATTAAACTGTGTGGGTCCAAAGCTGGTAATGACGTCACAATTTTAAAGCAACCACAGACCATGGTTTCCATATAAATGATCACAGTAGACCAACATGGCTTTTCATGTAAAAGCCTGTACCCAAAAATGTACAGCAAAACTCTTATAGCTGACTGCATCATTTTAGCTTATGTCTCTTGACATTGGAATCCTCTTTGTTAAATTTACGAGCAAGGTTCCTCTTCATTGGAGCACTACAGAGTATTTTAATTCTAACCGCATATTGATTCATCTAATTTCATACTTGAATAGTCATAATTTATCAAATTTATAGAGTTTTAGATATTCAGTTTGTGTTACTTGTTTTTGTGGTTGGATTCTTTTCCTCTTTTTGAATGGAATTTCTAACTAAAATCTCAGTTCATATGTCCTGACACTGCCACAGGACACTGTGTGCAGCAGCTTTGGGTGGTTTTGATTTAATCAAGAGGAAGAGGAGAGTGGGTGTCCATTTCCTTCAACTCCTCAGTTCTTTCGCCATCCATTAAGATGTGTGGTTACTCAGGACACTGCGTTAATGATAGCTGTCAAAATAATATTCTGTGGGTTACAGGTCAAGAAAAATATGTAAAAGACTTCAGGGTGAACTGATGATAAAGTAATTAATTCATGTAGTCATTTAAATGCTAGACTAGCCCGGCCTTGGTGGGATCAGGAGTTAGTGGGAGCAAGGAGAATAAATGCAGACATCTCCAACTAGTTTACTCTTGTTAAAAGGAAGAAAAAAAGATGATAATAGCGTTACCCAACAAGCACGCTAGAGGCAATTTTCTTAATTATAGTGCTGACCCAGCAGCGTACACAGAGTGGTCTTGGCATGAAAGCTTTTACTTTCAAATATTAACCCTTCATGGTACTGTATGTCTAATTAAGATAATTCCTGGAAGTGCTGCCAGCGTCAGCAGTTTTCTGTTTCTGTCGGTGTTTACAAGCCATTTGTGAAAGAACTGAGCTGGGCTCCTGGCACAGAGTCCAAAGTGAGTTACTCTAAGTAACTTTTTTGAATGAATCTAAGAGAAAAGTTCACAACATTCTATTAGATTAGTTAGTTAATAGCACAGTACACAGATTCCTGAGAGAGAGATGAATTGTTGTCTTGGTCCTGTAAAATCTTCTGAAACAGCCAAAACCATGCCACATGATCCATACAAAAAATACATTATTTGATTTTAAATATAAAATTGGCATTTATAGTCTTGCAGTTCAATTGTTAGGTATAATGAATTATAATACATTCTTATTTATAGTGTATAAAAGTACTAGAGGGCTTCCCTGGTGGCGTAGTGGCTGAGAGTCCGCCTGCCGATGCAGGGGACACAGGTTCGTGCCCCGGTCCGGGAAGATCCCACATGCCGCGGAGCGGCTGGGCCCGTGAGCCATGGCCGCTGAGCCTGCGCGTCCGGAGCCTGTGCTCCGCAATGGGAGAGGCCACAACAGTGAGAGGCCCGCGTACCGCAAAAAAAAAAAAAAAAAGTACTAGAGCAATTGTAGTAAATTATACAAGGACGAATCATTGAAATCTCATTCTAACATCGGAGAAACACTGGGTTGATGTAAATTTTAACACATTCTTTAAATACATTTCTTTATCACTGCAGGGCTCCAGGAAGGAACCTTTGACATTCCTCATAGAAGCACTGTAGTTGATTCATGGGCACTTGAAGAATTGCTTTTGAAAAGAGAACTGTGATGTGTAATGTCTCTCCAAAGTGTGTTTTTCTGATTTCTCTACATGGAAATGTGAAATTTGGCCTCTGAGAGAACTCGTGGTTCATGTAAATAATAGGCACATCAAGAATCAAACAAAAGAGAAACTGAATACTGTGACAAATTTGAGTTCCTGAGTGTTCTAGAGTGGGGAAGTATGCATTAACTACTCTATGGACCATAGCCAAGTCCTCATGTTACTTGACTTTGGTTAGAAAGAGGGATAAAATTTTCCCACGGGTTGATTTAGAGAGACTAGACCTATTCCGTTTTGTAAATTTTTCTTTTATAAATTTATTTAGTTTTTATTTACTTATTTTTGGCTGCGTTGGGTCTTCACTGCTGTGTACGGGGCTTTCTCTAGTTGCTGGGAGCAGGGGCTACTCTTGATTGTGGTGTGCGGGCTTCTCATTGTGGTGGCTTCTCTTGTTGCGGAGCACGGGCTGTAGGCGCGCGGGCTTCAGTAGTTGTGGCTCGAGGGCTCTAGAGCACAGGCTCAGTAGTTGTAGCACATGGGCTTAGTTGCTCGCGGCATGTGTGATCTTCCTGGAGCAGGGATCGAACCCGTGTTCCCTGAGTTGGCAGGCAGATTCTTAACCACTGAGCCACCAGGGAAGTCCCTATAAATTTTTACTATGGTTTCTTTAGATCTCTATTATCTTATAGTGATGATATTACACTACATTGAGTGCAAGCCTATTTTCAAACTCTTGTTCAGTTTATCAGTTTTTTTCAAACTTAACATGCCAAATATATCAGCAAATCTTTTTTTTTTTTACAGTCTATGTTATGAGAATATGAGATGATGCAGAAATACATCAATTATTCTGTTGAAATGAATTTCTAGGCCAAATTGGAGCTACTTCTGCTTATGGGTGCCAAGTTGGCAAACTGAGCCTTAGATAACTTATATGTCCCTGTAAATGCTCCTCTGGACCAGAAATTGAAAATATCCAGTCAGCCAATCTCCAAATGTCAAGGCAACTCTGGGCTCTGTACTTATTTCTTTGTCCCTTCTCACCCCAAACAAGGTTGACTAGGTGGCCCCAGCCAATCAGATATTTTGTTTCTCTACCTTATTCTTTGTTCTTTATCCTAGAAAAGCTTCCTGACTTCTGCCCTTTTTTTCAATTCTCAGGCGAGTCTCCACTTCGTGGAGTGTTAAGTAAAGTTTGTTTGTATCACCTAAGTTGTCTTCCTTAATAATTTAAAATAATTCTTTTAGTTGTTTTATGTACAGAAAATGCCTACTATAAAACAATGTTTTTCAGCTTCATAAAAATGATTTTCCTTTGGTAATTTTTTCCATAGGGCACTAAGACTCAAGTATTGTCCTATGAGTCTCCCTTTGAGAATTCCTTCTTTCAAGAGATGACTTGATGCCTCTGGCTCTCTAGTAACTTTTGCAAATGACATTAGAGCCATGGGAGACCTGCATTGGCTCTTAATTGTATAAGGTTCCCAGAAGCCAGGAATGACTACAGATTTTGGTAATTGAAAATAATGAAAACTTTCCCCTTAGTGTAAATATTCTCACTTACAAAAATCCCCAAATAAATGAATTATAATAAAAGAATAAGTTCTTTATAGTTTTTAAGACTATGATTTTTGTCCATATTCTAGAAAAATCTTGGTAGTGTAGACAGTTTACATTACATAGGTGGGAAAAAAATCAATAGTACATTTTTTTTTTTTGAAATCCAAATAAAATAAATAGCATGGTTGTTAACCACACTTAGCCATAACTTTTGAAAACCAGTCAGTAGTAAGACGTGCTTCCACCTGCTTTTTTTTTCCCATTTCTTATTGATGTAGGAAGTATTACAGTATCTTATAGCATCAGAATTCCAAAGGGAAAAAAAATCTACATTTCTCTTAGTAGAGGTGAGAAGGAGAAGGCTAAGCAGATGTGATTATAATTATCATTTAAAAAATGAATACTATAGTAATGGGTTAAGTACAAAAACAAGGTCAAATGTCTCCAAAGATGATAATCCAAATAAATTTAGGGCCTCTGTGGACTATTTGAACAGTAGCAAAAATAAAATCTTATTTCCATTTCATAAGACATAGGGTGATTTAAATCACGTGGACAGAGTGTTTCAGTGAAATGTAACGATCTCAGGGGGATGAAATTTTAGTGGAATGGGATGCAATGTGAGAAAGGGTCAAATGTAAGAATGAGGGAATAGGAAATGACTTAGAAACATTAAAACATGCAGCTAGTAATGAATTTGTAGTTAGTAGCAAAAGTCATCTTTCTCTTCTTCAATTATTTATTCTCCTATTCATTTCTTCAGTTAGAATTTACAGAAATTCTATTCTATTTCTAAGTTTTGTATTTGGGAAAAAAATGCTTCATGTTTATAATTAACAGAACCTCAAATGTTTCTAAAATGTTTCTTTAGGTAGAAAAGAAGAAAAAGATTTTAGCAATAAAAAATATGGAGAAACAGTTAATAGTTAATCAATGTATTAAATATATGTTCTTGAGCAAGTAATAACCTCTCTGGATCTAAGTTTCTTCCTCTGTAAAAATGAAGTAGAAGTAGATGAAATTTACTATCCATTTAAGCTGCATTTGTCAACTATGAGAGGAGCCGGA
Organism: Orcinus orca; assembly: GCF_937001465.1. Taxonomy (NCBI): domain Eukaryota; kingdom Metazoa; phylum Chordata; class Mammalia; order Artiodactyla; family Delphinidae; genus Orcinus; species Orcinus orca. The sequence goes on from NC_064571.1 coordinate 35,066,832, forward strand.
CTTGCTGGTAGGCTGGCCCCCTTTCTGAAAGTTGCAAATTCTCCATTTTTCTGGACAAATTATATCTCAACATGTCTACTGCTCTGTGAAGCTGTTAGAATAGCCATAGTCTCAAACCTTAGAACAACCTCCAGAAATCTTAATAGAAACTACACCTTGAGCGAAGTCTTCCTCTTCCAAATTGTAGCTTGCCAAATTGATGAACTTGACTCATTCTGACTCATTCTGACTCAGCTAAGGGACCCAAGATCTCAAGCCTGTTTTCTCTTCCATCCAGAGAGTGACTGGGAAACACTGGGAGTCTCTGTCTACATGTGTGGTGGAGGAGGACAGCAGACACCTCCTTTTCTGGCTTCAGGTTGAAGGACAGAGAATCATGAATAAATGACCGTGGGGACAAATACACACTCTGATTTGGGGACGCTGGAAAAGGTTGCAAAATAGCTGGACTGTGACTGTGCTATAAATGACCTGGTTAAGGATAGCTTAAATGTGAGAAACACCAGACCTGTCGAGGGACCCTGGATTTTCTGAATGAAAATATGAGTTACTATGAAATGTTACTGTTTTGTACCAGAACGTTGGGTCCAATAGACAAAATCATAAAGCCTTTTGGAGCCCCAAACAGACAAAATTCTCTTTAAAGAATTAAATTTGGGGCTATGAATAAAAAGTAGTGAAAATCTCTTCTCTGTGATTATATGTCCAGATTCCTGTAGTCCTTCCCTGTGATTATGCTTTTATCTTCATCTTTTAGTTGCTAAATTCCTTTACACCCTCCCCCTCATACTTTCATTCTGCCCCCTTGACATGGAGCTAAGGACTTGACCTGGTTTCCCCCACTCCCAGACTTTCTTGCCTGTCCCCAAATGTGATCTATCGCAGTTTGGGACTCATAGAGCCAAAAACAGGACTAGAAGCGTTGACTGAAATGGTATTTTCCAGAAACTGGAAAAGGAAACTAATTTGGCAAGGGTCTCAAAGCTAGTTTATTGGCAAAATGATAACTAGGACTCAGATCTCATTTCTAGTTCAGTCATAGCTACTCTTACTCTGCCTCTCTGACATCTGGCAATTTCCAGAAAATTGCATGACTCCCTATATCCTGGGTTAGCTTTGTAGGGTTACTATAACAAAGTACTGCAGACCTTGTAGCTAAAACAACAGAAAAGTCTTCTCTTATCCCACAGTTCTGGAGGCTGGAAATCCAAAATCAAGTTGTTAGCAATCCCTGCTCCTTCTGAAGCCCACAGGAAGAATCCTTCCTTGCCTCTTCCTAGCTTTTGGAGGCAGTTGGCCATTCTTGTGGTTCCTTGTCTTGTAGCTACATCACTCCAGTCTCTGCCTCTGCTGTCATATGACCTTCCCTGTGTATCGGTCTTCACATCACCTTTCCTCTTCTCATAAAGACAACAATCAGATCAAAAGCCCATCCTACTCCAGTATCTCCTTATCTTAACTACTTACATCTGCAATGACCTTATTTCCAAATAAGTTCACATTTGGAGGTACTGGGGGTTAGGGATTCATCATTTTTTCCTTGGGGGGTGGGTACACAACTCAACTCATACCATACCCCATAGCATGTAGGTTGAGACCTACAGAGGTCCAGAATGGCAATGGAGAGGCAAGGAAAGCGAGTTCTTCTGAGTGTCTCTCATTTGCTTTCCTTGGTTCCATTTGACATTCAACTTGTGTTCTGTTAACAAGCACTGGCAGGAAATTTGTAACCAAGAAAATGGATGGATGCTCATCTCTGTTTCTCTCTTATTCTTTCATTGCAAAGCAGTTTATAGTCTCTGTTTGGAGAAACCAAGGCAGTCTTTGCCCACTGCTTCCTATCTTCCCATCACAAAAGGTAAGCCTCACTTCCTCAGCCTGGTTCACAGTCATTACCCGCCGACCAGGCAGAGAGCATCACAATGGCTAATGGAAACTTTCTCCTCAGCATAAACTGTGCAGTTCTCTAATTTGTTTAGCTAAACTGCATTAGTCATACTGAAAGTTTTATTATCAGAGTCAAATACAGGAAGCTGAAGTGGACATGCTGTATTTAAAAAAAAGTTAAAGCATTTTAAAAAATAAGCTTGGCATATTGATTAGGTAATTTTCTAAACAAGAGGCTCATTCCCTTTAATCCTCAGCATTACTGTAAATTCTATTTCCGCCTTTTAGATCATACTGTTCAAAATGGGATTTAAAAAAAGAAAACCTCCAACAACAACAACACACACGTATTTCATGTTAGGTTTGCTCTAAAGTATTATTGAATTGGGTGGAAAGAGGTATGGCTCTGGGTTTCTACCATTGTAAATTTAGGAGAACAAACTGTGATTGTTTGCCTGAGTTGAAACTAACACTTTATGTCCATAAATGTGATGTTTTCCCAGTGGTCTAAGGCAAGCAATTTGGGGCAATTATTCTGTCATTTCTATAGCGGTCACTTCATTTGACCTGGTTTTTAAAAATTTCTCCCAGCCTTTTGTAGGAGTGGGCCCTTAAGTACATCTTTTCTTCCCCTTACTAATTGTCCTTGTTGTTTGTTTATAACAGATAAAGAACACATATCCTTTGTTAAGGACTCAATCAATGCTACTGGATAAGTCCTAGTATTACCATGTCAGATATATTACTAGTGGACTAGATCCTGTTAGGTGAGTGAGTTTTTCATCACAGCGCACAATGTTTTATAGGGACTATTATTCAGATCTTGTGGATACACATCCTACAAAGCCCTTCCAGTATGATATCACATTGTGAGCCCACTTGAAATCTTTCCTTCCAAATGAGCCTGACTGATGGCAGCCTTCATTTCATCAGATTCACTATGACTGTTTTCAATGCCTAGCATGGAGCTCATGTCGTAGTTAAGTCTAAATAATCTGTTCATAACAGTGAATACAACTGTTTCTTAGTCTACATTAAAAAAAACAGAATTTCTTATTCTTGGTCTTGAATTAAGTCACTCCTACAATAAAGGTTTTCCTAGACCCCCATGTTGATTCAAACTGCTTATATAAACAGAGCAGAGGAAAAGTCCATGATTTGAAAATTCTCAGATAAATCATCTTACAGGTAAATGTTTTAGGTTCAGTGGATTTAGTAGATGCCAAACAGAAAGAAATTCACTTGAAAGAAAATGGTGAAGAGGTTTATGTATTTTCTTCCAAAAGTTTAACTAAAGTAATTAGATTAGGAAACCAATAACTTTATGTTTGCTTCTGGAGTTTATTTGGGATAAGCAATTTATTTAGTAGATTCTGCATTGCCAAGTTAATTTTTTTATGACATTTGCAAATGGATCAGACAGTGTAACATTTCCTCTTTTTCCTTGCAAAAAGAGAAAAAAGCAGCACCAAAAATAGGTGTCCTAGGCATATCTCTCACATAACTCAAGTTACCCAATGCAGTGTTTGAAGCCGATCTAAATGGCTTTACCCATCCCTACCACCGCCCTCCCACACTGGAAATATGCCCCCCTGTAAGATGTCTTCATGATGAATGAGCTAATGTTTATAAAGTACTTGAGAGATCCGTGGGCAAGACACTATCTAATTACAAAGTATAGTTCTCTTTATTAAATGGAAGCTATTTTCCCCCTGTGTTTTTCATTATCCGTACCATTTCCATGCCTTACCTTCCTGATGGTTTCCATTGCAAAGTGGAATCAGTTTCTTAAAAAAAATGGGGGGGGGGCTTAATAATTTTAAGTCACAGTGCATTGCACATACCCAGAAAAACCTAGATCACTTCCAAATTCAAGGACTAATAAAAATTGGAAGCACTCCAGTAATTTTAAATTGATTTGCACATTGAAGAGTGATTTAAAATCACTGAAGTGATTCAATTTTTTTTATATATGCACTTCAATTTAGAAGTGAGTCAGACAGACAGCATCATAGTGTAGAATAGAAGTCCAAGACATCGAGTTAATGTTTAAAAAGTTAGGAATTAGACTAAAACATAACTGGAGGAACCAAGATCAAACAATCACTAGAGTCAATTGAGCCATTAAGCTGAAGGACCATGGTGAACGTCTGGACGCATTTTCCAAGGCCTGTCTTCACCTGGTCCATGGCCATCTCTTCTTCTTAACTGATGATATTTACAATCTTTGTTGCTAATTTATAAATGTACTACATATGCCTTTTAACATTTCTCAGAGGTGTTTTTCACTATTGTTTATTATTTTTGTTTTGTCATTTAATTTTCATGTGAGTGACAATTTAAGTAGAAATATAATGTGAGAAGTATAATTGTACAGATGCAATCAACGTATATAATTTAAATTTTCTACAGTCACATTAAAAAAAGAAAACTAAAACTAATTTTAATAATATATTTCATTTAAGCTAATAGCTCCAAAATACTGTCATTTCAATATGTAATTAATATATAAAATTATTGAGATATTTTACTTTTTTCTTTTATTTTTGGTCTTTGAAGTCTGGTGTGTATTTTACACTTACAGTATGTCTCTAATTGGAGTGGCTGCCCTTCAGATGTTCAATAGCCTCACGTTGCTAGTGGCTACCATATTGGACAGTGAAGCTATAGTCTTTTTTTTTTTTTTTTAACATCTTTATTGGGGTATAATTGCTTTACAATGGTGTGTTAGTTTCTGCTTTATAACAAAATGAATCAGTCATACATAAACATATGTTCCCATATGTCTTCCCTCTTGCGTCTCCCTCCCTCCCACCCTCCCTATCCCACCCCTCCAGGCTGTCACAAAGCACCGAGCCAATATCCCTGTGCCATGCGGCTGCTTCCCACTAGCTATCTACCTTACTACGTTTGTTAGTGTGTATATGCCCATGACTCTCTCTCGCCCTGTCACAGCTCACCCTTCCCCCTCCCCATAACCTCAACTCCGTTCTCTAGGAGGTCTGCGTCTTTATTCCTGCTTTACCCCTAGGTTCTTCATGACTTTTTTTCCTTAAATTCCATATATATGTGTTAGCATACGGTATTTGTCTTTTTCTTTCTGACTTACTTCACTCTGTATGACAGACTCTAGGTCTATCCACCTCATTACAAATAGCTCAATTTCGTTTCTTTTTATGGCTGAGTAATATTCCATTGTATATATGTGCCACATCTTTATCCATTCATCCGATGATGGGCACTTAGGTTGTTTCCATCTCCGGGCTATTGTAAATAGAGCTGCAATGAACATTTTGGTACATGACTCTTTTTGAATTTTGGTTTTCTCAGGGTATATGCCCAGTAGTGGGATTGCTGGGTCATATGGTAGTTCTATTTGTAGTTTTTTAAGGAACCTCCATACTGTTCTCCATAGTGGCTGAACCAATTCACATTCCCACCAGCAGTGCAAGAGTGTTCCCTTTTCTCCACACCCTCTCCAGCATTTATTGTTTCTAGATTTTTTGATGATGGCCATTCTGACTGGTGTGAGATGATATCTCATTGTAGTTTTGATTTGCATTTCTCTAATGATTAATGTTGTTGAGCATTCTTTCATGTGTTTGTTGGCAGTCTGTATATCTTCTTTGGAGAAATGTCTATTTAGGTCTTCTGCCCATTTTTGGATTGGGTTGTTTTCTTTCTTTGTTTGTTTTTCTTTTCTTTCTTTCTTTGTTTTCTTGTTATTGAGCTGCATGAGCTGCTTGTAAATTTTGGAGATTAATCCTTTGTCGGTTGCTTCATTTGCAAATATTTTCTCCCATTCTGAGGGTTGTCTTTTGGTCTTGTTTATGGTTTCCTTTGCTGTGCAAAAGCTTTGACGTTTCATTAGGTCCCATTTGTTTATTTTTGTTTTTATTTCCATTACTCTAGGAGGTGGGTCAGAAAGGATCTTGCTGTGATTTATGTCATAGAGTGTTCTGCCTATGTTTTCCTCTAAGAGTTTGATAGTTTCTGGCCTTACATTTAGGTCTTTAATCCATTTTGAGCTTATTTTTGTGTATGGTGTTAGGGAGTGATCTAATCTCATACTTTTACATGTACCTGTCCAGTTTTCCCAGCACCACTTATTGAAGAGGCTGTCCTTTCTCCACTGTACATTACTGCCACCTTTATCAAAGATAAGATGTCCATATGTGCATGGGTTTATCTCTGGGCATTCTATCCTGTTCCATTGATCTATCTTCCTGTTTTTGTGCCAGTACCATACCGTCTTGATAACTGTAGCTTTGTAGTATAGTCTGAAGTCAGGGAGCCTGATTCCTCCAGTTCCTTCTTTCGTTCTCAAGATTGCTTTGGCTATTCGGGGTCTTTTGTGTTTCCATACAAATTGTGAAATTTTTTGTTCTAGTTCTGTGAAAAATGCCAGTGGTAGTTTGATAGGGATTGCATTGAATCTGTAGATTGCTTTGGGTAGTAGAGTCATTTTCACAATGTTGATTCTTCCAATCCAAGAACATGGTATATCTCTCCATCTATTTGTATCATCTTTAATTTCTTTCATCAGTGTCTTATAATTTTCTGCATACAGGTCTTTTGTCTCCTTAGGTAGGTTTATTGCTAGATATTTTATTCTTTTTGTTGCAGTGGTAAATGGGAGTGTTTTCTTGATTTCACTTTCAGATTTTTCATCATTAGTATATAGGAATGCCAGAGATTTCTGTGCATTAATTTTGTATCCTGCCACTTTACCAAATTCATTGATTAGCTCTAGTAGTTTTCTGGTAGCATCTTTAGGGTTCTCTATGTATAGGATCATGTCATCTGCAAACAGTGACAGCTTTACTTCTTCTTTTCCGATTTGGATTCCTTTTATTTCCTTTTCTTCTCTGATTGCTGTGGCTAAAACTTCCAAAACTATGTTGAATAAGAGTGGTGAGAGTGGGCAACCTTGTCTTGTTCCTGATCTTAGTGGAAATGCTTTCAGTTTTTCACCATTGAGGATGATGTTTGCTGTGGGCTTGTCATATATGGCCTTTATTATGTTGAGGAAAGTTCCCTCTATGCCTACTTTCTGCAGGGTTTTTATCATAAATGGGTGTTGAATTTTGTGGAAAGCTTTCTCTGCATCTATTGAGATGATCATATGGTTTTTCTCCTTCAATTTGTTAATATGGTTTATCACATTGATAGATTTGCGTATATTGAAGAATCCTTGCATTCCTGGAATAAACCCCACTTGATCATGGTGTATGATTCGTTTAATGTGCTGTTGGATTCTGTTTGCTAGTATTTTGTTGAGGATTTTTGCATCTATGTTCATCAGTGATATTGGCCTGTAGTTTTCTTTCTTTGTGACATCCTTGTCTGGTTTTGGTATCAAGGTGATGGTGGCCTCGTAGAAGGAGTTTGCGAGTGTTCCTCCCTCTGCTATATTTTGGAAGAGTTTGAGAAGGATAGGTGTTAGCTCTTCTCTAAATGTTTGATAGAATTTGCCTGTGAAGCCATCTGGTCCTGGGCTTTTGTTTGTTGGAAGATTTTTAATCACAGTTTCAATTTCAGTGCTTGTGATTGGTCTGTTCATATTTTCTATTTCTTCCTGATTCAGTCTTGGCAGGTTGTGCATTTCTAAGAATTTGTCCATTTCTTCCAGATTGTCCATTTTATTGGCATAGAGTTGCTTGTAGTAATCTCTCATGATCTCTTTTATTTCTGCAGTGTCAGTTGTTACCTCTCCTTTTTCATTTCTAATTCTATTGATTTGAGTCTTCTCCCTTTTTTTCTTGATGAGTCTGGCTAGTGGTTTATCTATTTTGTTTATCTTCTCAAAGAACCAGCTTTTAGTTTTATTGATCTTTGCTATTGTTTCCTTCATTTCTTTTTCATTTATTTCTGATCTGATTTTTATGATTTCTTTCCTTCTGCTAGCTTTGGGGTTTTTTTGTTCTTCTTTCTCTAATTGCTTGAGGTGCAAGGTTAGGTTGTTTATTCGAGATGTTTCCTGCTTCTTAAGGTGGGCTTGTATTGCTATAAACTTCCCCCTTAGAACTGCTTTTGCTGCATCCCACAGGTTTTGGGTCGTTGTGTCTCCATTGTCATTTGTTTCTAGGTATTTTTTGATTTCCTCTTTGATTTCTTCAGTGATCACTTCATTATTAAGTAGTGTATTGTTTAGCCTCCATGTGTTGTATTTTTTACAGATCTTTTCCTGTAATTGATATCTAGTCTCATGGCGTTGTGGTCAGAAAAGATACTTGATACAATTTCAATTTTCTTAAATTTACCAAGGCTTGATTTGTGACCTAAGATATGATCTATCCTGGAGAATGTTCCATGAGCACTTGAGAAAAATGTGTATTCTGTTGTTTTTGGATGGAGTGTCCTATAAATATCAATTAAGTCCATCTTGTTTAATGTATCATTTAAAGCTTGTGTTTCCTTATTTATTTTCATCTTGGATGATCTGTCCATGGGTGAAAGTGGGGTGTTAAAGTCCCCTACTATGAATGTGTTACTGTCGATTTCCCCTTTTATGGCTGTTAGTATTTGCCTTATGTATTGAGGTGCTCCTATGTTGGGTGCATAAATATTTACAATTGTTATATCTTCTTCTTGGATCGATCCCTTGATCATTATGTAGTGTCCTTGTCTCTTTTAATAGTCCTTATTTTAAAGTCTATTTTGTCTGATATGAGAATTGCTACTCCAGCTTTCTTTTGGTTTCCATTTGCATGGAATATCTTTTTCCATCCCCTTACTTTCAGTCTGTATGTGTCTCTAGGTCTGAAGTGGGTCTCTTGTAGACAGCATATATAAGGGTCTTGTTTTTGTATCCATTCAGCTAATCTGTGTCTTTTGGTGGGAGCATTTAGTCCATTTACATTTAAGGTAATTATCGATATGTATGTTCCTATTCCCATTTTCTAAATTGTTTTGGGTTCGTTATTATAGGTCTTTTCCTTCTCTTGTGTTTCTTGCCTAGAGAAGATCCTTTAGCATTTGTTGTAAAGCTGGTTTGGTGGTGCTGAACTCTCTCAGCTTTTGCTTGTCTGTAAAGGTTTTAATTTCTCCATCAAATCTGAATGAGATCCTTGCTGGGTAGAGTAGTCTTGGCTGCAGGTTTTTCTCCTTCATCACTTTCAGTATGTCCTGCCACTCCCTTCTGGCCTGTAGGGTTTCTGCTGAGAGATCAGCTGTTAACCTTATGGGGATTCCCTTATGTGTTATTTGTTGTTTTTCCCTTGCTGCTTTTAATATGCTTTCTTTGTATTTAATTTTTGACAGTTTGATTAATATGTGTCTTGGCGTATTTCTCCTTGTATTTATCCTGTATGGGACTCTCTGTGCTTCCTGGACTTGATTAACTATTTCCTTTCCCATATTAGGGAAGTTTTCAACTATAATCTCTTCAAATATTTTCTCAGTCCCTTTCTTTTTCTCTTCTTCTTCTGGAACCCCTATAATTCGAATGTTGGTGCGTTTAATGTTGTCCCAGAGGTCTCTGAGACTGTCCTCAGTTCTTTTCATTCTTTTTTCTTTATTCTGCTCTGCAGTAGTTATTTCCACTATTTTATCTTCCAGGTCACTTATCCGTTCTTCTGCCTCAGTTATTCTGCTATTGATCCCATCTAGAGTACTTTAAATTTCATTTATTGTGTTGTTCATCGTTGCTTGTTTCATCTTTAGTTCTTCTAGGTCCTTGTTAACTGATTCTTGCATTTTGTCCATTCTATCTCCAAGATTTCGGACCAACCTTACTATCATTATTCTGAATTCTTTTTCAGGTAGACTGCCTATTTCCTCTTCATTTGTTAGGTCTGGTGCATTTTTATCTTGCTCCTTTATCTGCTGTGTGTTTTTCTGTCTTCTCATTTTGCTTATCTTACTGTGTTTGGGGTCTCCTTTTTGCAGGCTGCAGGTTCGTAGTTCCTCCTGTTTTTGATGTCTGTCTCCAGTGGCTAAGGTCGGTTCAGTGGGTTGTGTAGGCTTCCTGGTGGAGGGGACTAGTGCCTGTGTTGTGGTGGTTGAGGCTGGATCTTGTCTCTCTAGTGGGCAGGTTCACGTCTGGTGGTGTGTTCTGGGGTGTCTGTGGCCTTATTATGATTTTAGGCAGCCTCTCTGCTAATGGGTGGGGTTGTGTTCCTGTTTTGCTAGTTGTTTGGCATAGGTTTTCCAGCACTGTGGCTTGCTGGTCGTTGAGTGAAGCTGGGTGCTGGTGTTAAGATGGAGGTCTCTGGGAGATTTTCGCCATTTGATATTATGTGGAGCTGGGAGGTCTCTTGTTGACCAGTGTCCTGAAGTTGGCTCTCCTACCTCAGAGGCAGAGCCCTGCCTCCTGGCTGGAGCACCAAGAGCTTTTCATCCACACGGCTCAGGATAAAAGGGAGAAAAAGTAGAGGGAATTAGCAGAAGTATGAGGAAAGAAAGAAGGAAAGGAGGGTAGGAAGGAAGAAAGAAAGAATCAAAGAAGGAAAGAAGGCAAGAAGAAAAGGAGGGAGGGAGGGAGGAAGGAAGGAAGGAGGGAAAGAAGGAAAAAAAGAAAGAAGATACAGTAAAAATAAAATAAAGTATAATAAAGTTATTGAATTAAAAAATTCTTATTTAGAAAAAAAAAAAAAAGGGACGGATAGAACCTTAGGACAAATGTTGGAAGCAAAGCTATACAGACAAAATCTTACACAGAAGCATACACATACACCCTCACTAAAAGAGGTAAATGGGGAAAAATCATAAATCTTGCTGTCAGAGACCACCTCCTCAATTTGGGATGATTCGTTGTCTAAAGGAGGGAAGGAAGGAAGGAAATAAAGAAAGAAAGAAAGAAAGAATGAAGGTAAAGTATAATAACATTATTAAAATTAATTATTAAGAAAAAAAATTAAAAAAAAAAAACATGGACGGATAGAACCCTAGGACAAATGGTGGAAGCAAGACTATACAGACAAGATCTCACACAGAAGCATACACATACACATTCACAAAAAGAGGAAAAGGGAAAAAATCATAGATCTTGCTCCTAAAGTCCACTTCCTTAATTTGGGATGATTGGTTGTCTATTCAGGTATTCCACAGATGCAGGGTACATCAAGTTGATTGTGGAGCTTTAATCCGCTGCTTCTGAGGCTGCTGGGAGAGATTTCCCTTTCTCTTCTTTGTTCTCACAGCTCCCAGGGCTCAGCTTTGGATTTGGCCCTGCCACTGCGTGTAGGTCGCTGGAGGGCGTCTGTTTTTTGCTCAGACAGGATGGGGTTAAAAGAGCCGCTGATTCGGGGGCTCTGGCGCACTCAGGCCGGCGGGGAGGGAGGGGCACGGAGTGCGGGGCGGGCATGCGGTGGCAAAGGCCGGCGTGACTTTGCACCAGCCTGAGGCGCGCTGTGCGTTCTCCCGGGGAAGTTGTCCCTGGATCCCGGGAACCTGGCAGTGGTGGGCTGCAGAGGCTCCGCGGAAGAGGGGTGTGGAGAGTGACCTGTGCTCGCACACAGGCCCCTTGGTGGCGGCAGCAGCAGCCTTAACGTCTCCTGCCCGCCTCTGGGGTCCGCGCTTTTAGCCGCGGCTTGCGCCCGTCTCTGGATTCCGCGCTTTCAGCCGCGGCTCGCGCCCGTCTCTGGGGTCCGCGCTTTCAGCCGCGACTCGCGCCCGTCTCTGGAGTTCCTTTAAGCAGCGTTCTTAAACCCCTCTCCTCACGCCCCAGGAAACAAAGAGGGAAGGAAAAGTCTCCTGCCTCTTCGGCAGGTGCAGACTTTTCCCCGGACTCCCTCCCGGGCTAGCTGTGGTGCACTAACCCCTTCAGGCTATGTTCAAGCCGCCAACCCCAGTCCTCTCCCTGCGCTCCGTCCGAAACCGAAACCCGAGCCTCAGAGCCTCAGCTCGCAGCCCCGCCCGCCCCGGCGGGTGAGCAGACAAGCCTCTCGGGCTGGTGAGTGCCGGTCGGCACCGATCCTCTGTGCGGGAATCTCCCCGCTTTGCCCTCCGCACCCGTCCCTGTGCACTCCTCCGCGGCTTCGAAGCTCCCCCCTCCGCCTCCCGCAGTCTCCACCCGCGAAGGGGCTTCCTAGTGTGTGGAAACTTTTCCTCCTTCACAGCTCCCTCCCACTGGTGCAGGTGCCGTCCCTATTCTTTTGTCCCTGTTTTTTCTTTTTTTCTTTTGCCCTACCCAGGTACGTGGGGAGTTTCTTGCCTTTTGGGAGGTCTGAGGTCTTCTGCCAGCCTTCAGTAGGTGTTCTGTAGGAGTTGTTCCACGTGTAGATGTATTTCTGGTGTATCTGTGGGGAGGAAGGTGATCTCCACGTCTTACTCTTCCCCCATCTTCCGCCTTCCCCTCGAAGCTATAGTCTTGAAGGTCTGAACTGTGTTTTTCTACTTTGAAACTTCAGTTATGCTTCCAGTTTGCATTTTTCATTGCATTTACCATCTCACTTTACTTTGTGGCTATTGTAGTCAACAGTGCAGGTTTATTAGCATAAAAAGAAAACCAAAAAAGCAAGACCAAACAATCCAGTGATTCTTCTTCAGGCCACATGCAATTTGATAGCACGTATTCTACCTGAGCTGCATATAGCATTGAAACAGAAAGCTGACATATGGTGCTTGCTGAAGGCCTAGGGCTAAATTTCAGCATCTATGCATAAAATTCAAATATGGCCAAGGAAAAGGCTCTCTATTAACCATGACAGAAAGAAGAAAAAGAAAACACAAAAATAACTTTCAGTGGTGAAATTGAACAAGAGTTTATTAACAGCTACCAAAGAAGGAACATCATTTTCCCAGTAAAGGCTCTGGCCAGTAATTGTTTACGATCTCTAGTCTCTGCTGGAAAAGGCATTCCATGCTCAAGGGACAGATTTTTCAGAGCCTCCAGGGCAGCACATGAGGATATGAGTATAGGTAAAAAAGATGGCACCACACAGTGGATGCATTGTCGGGAAAGCAAATGATTTTACATGACTCAGAGCAAAGAAGGGATGTAAAAGGCCACCAATGACAGTTTGATGGATAGAGATGGATGGCCAGAGAGAAACCTCACTTAAAATTCTTCCTTTGAACATTCCTCCACTGGGGAATTTCATAGAACTACAGTGTAGTTTTTCTCCTTTTAATTTTTTATTTGCCTGATTCTGAAAGTAATGTATGTTCTTTATAACAATGTTGAAAGTATGAAAAAGAAAAAAGAACAATAAAAGATGACCTCTCTTCCCACCAGCCAGAGGAAATCATTATTAACATTTTGACTTATTTCCTTCTAGTCTTTCTTTTTATAGATTTTATATAATTGAGATATTATTGTGCTTTCTTCATTTTACATTTTAATGTGAACATTTTCTTTTAGAATTAAAAGTTTCTTAGACCACAGTTGACTTTGTCACTCTGATAACACTTTTTCCATGATAAATGATGCTGTGATTAGCATCTTTTCACCTAAATCTTTTTCTGCATTTCAAACTTTTTGTTTAAAGTAGATGGCAAAGCGAAATTACTGGGTCAAAAATATAAACTTTTGTAAGGGTTTTGAAATTATATTGCTATGTTCTCTTCAAAAAAGGTTAAATTTTCCTTCTGAGAGCTATTTCCTACCATGTTTGGCACACAATATAAAACCAGATCACTTGACACCTTTATTTCTAGTTTTGTTCCAAAATCAGTTGTAATTCTTCTTTTGCAGTTTTGTTGATAATATTCCATAAGTTGTTGTCAATAACTTGGTGAAATATCCTCACCCAGCAGCAACTTGTCTTTAGCACCTACTGAAGCTATTTGTGAACAGACGGTATAGAGAGGAGAAGCTTTGGAGATATTTGCTTCCATTAAAAGTATTACTGCTTTAATTTTAGCAGATAGATTAGTAGGAAAAGATTTTGGGGAAAGATTTCCTTTCCATGTATTCTAAGAGAGCACCATTTGGTAAATCTCACTCTTGTTGCCTGGTGAACTAATACCTTTTAAAATTGGTAATAGCCTACATTTATTGAGAATTTACTATACTCCAAATATTTTATATTTTGGATTTTGTCATTTCATCCTCAAAATAACTCTATAAGGAAGACACCATTATCAGTCCCTTTTTACCATAAAGGGTTCTTATCCTTAGATTGTCACTAACTTAAATTACAATGCTATTAAATAGCAGAGTCAAGGTTCAAACCCAGAATCTAGAGAGTCTATTTTGAGAAGCGTTGCCTGTTCTTAAATACTACCACTATCCAGCCTCAAATTTTTGGAGAAATTTCCCAGTTTGTCCTATAACTTCTGTTTTATTTGCACCTGCAACTCTTCATTGCACCTATCTGTTTACTAGTTGACTGTAAGCTCCTTGAGGGCAGGTTGGTGCCCTGTTCATTGTCATAAGTCTACCGTTTAACACAGTGCCAGGCACTTCATAGGTACTCAGGAAACATTTATTGGATACATAGTGTGAGTCAAAACGCTTAGAAGTGAGACACAACATGATAATTTGTGACGTTATTCTTTTTTTAAATTTTTAAAATTGAAGTATAGTCAATTTACAACGTTATGTTAGTTTCAAGTGTATAGCAAAGTGATTCATTTATACATATATATATTCTTTTTCAGATTATTTTCCATTATACGTTATTACAAGATACTGAGTATAGTCCCCTGTGCTATACAGTAGGTCCTTGTTTTTTACCTATTTATATATAGTAGTATGTATGTGTTAATCCCCAAATCCTAATTTATGTCTCCCCCACCTCCTGCTATCCCCTCTGGTAACCATAAGTTTGTTTTCTACTCTTTTAAACGTTTTCCAGAGTAGATGGTCTTGTTCATATGAGTGCAATTTAAAATAATCACCCAAAAAGAGGAACTGAATTGTTCAGTAATGTGAGAACTTTTAGCTACTAAAATGACATTTAGGGTACTCTGGGTTATATTTGGCCTGTAACACAGAGCAAAAATTTATCCAATACTCTTTCAAAGATTCCCTAACTGTTGTAAACTGAAAGCCTATTTTTTTAAACAAGTCTAAATTGATGTGTAATAACTTAGTTAGAAGTCATGTGAAGTTTCACGGTTTCAATTGTTTTACTTTGATTTTCCTGCAAAGTGCAGCTCAGTGGGTGTGAACCCACACAAACCAAAACAGAAAAAAGGGGGTTTGCACAGAATCTTCAGAAACGGAGATGCATGGTACTCACAGCTTTATTCAGCAACTTAAGGGGGACAGCATGTCCAGCATTGCAATCTATCACATTAACAAAAATGATGACTCCTCAGGGAGGTGGAATAAAATGTTTAATAACGAAATGGCGAGGAAACCATTTAACGACTCTTGTGTGTGTTTATGACTTCTGTGTTTACAACTTCTGTGTGGTTTTTTTTAACAAGGATGGATGTGTTCTTTGTAAAGAAAAGAAGTTGTGTAAAACCCCAAATGCTCAGGTTAAGACCCAAGGATGAGAAAAATGTCTTCCTCACAGAGCATTCTTACATTTAAAAAAATGATTTTGAGTACAATGACTGAGAAACAAGTTTCCACTTGTCTAGATAATGCAGTTTTGGATGGAATGATACATCTTTAGCAGAGTGTCTATTTCACTCTTGTTATTTGTTTAATATTTTTAAAAGGGCCACTTTGGAGGTTTTGTATACATTGTGTTTGATTTTATGTCTGTTTCAGGGACAATAAAATTTGCCCTATTATTTGCACTTAGTACGTTTCATTTATACATGCAACCTGGCTACACCCAAGTAAAGAAACATTTATTGAATTAGGGGTATGGTTAGGGTTAGGAACTTTGTATGTATGTATTATAGAAGCACATTTTATATACATATATGTATATTCTTTATATATGTTTATGCATATATGTGTTATGTATGCCTGTATCTCTATCTCTATCTCTTTAGTGTACTTAAAAGCATACTTATGAAAATTTTCTGAATCATCTCCATGTAGAACTTCCCCCATCTTCTGTCATAACTCCACTGCATCCTATACCTCCTGTTTTCAGAAGTATACTGATACTATCTTCATAGTATACTTAGACAAAGAATACTTTTTTTTCTCATACCATTTTTCATGGACTGTTGATATGCTAGCAATAAGAGAAATCAGCTTTTGTAGAAATATAAAGTATTTTTCTAATCATTCATCATAGGAATGCTCCACAGTGACATAATTTGAATGCTTGGGGTAGTTTAATGAGGTGTCTGTGCTGAGATGGGGAATGTATGGGGTCAGTCCTAGATAAAAGGTGAATGGCCAGCAGATACAATTTGTGCCTAAGTAGCAACATTCAGAAAAAAAAAAGTGACAACTGATATCACAAGTTCACGAAATGGCACCAAGAAGATGTTCTAAAAATTGTAGTTCAATGACAAATTGAAACTGAAAGACAAAATCTTGGTTGAATATTAGGGAACTGGCTTCAGATACCCCATGAATTTTTTTCTTAAAGACTTTCTGTTGTTATTGCACTGTTTTTATCCAGATTTCACTACTTTGATTGGTTTGAATGTACACACATGTTACAATTGGGTCTCAGGGTAAAATCTCTCCAAATATACTGTGAATTTAAGGTCTAGCTTGGCACCGTGAGAAGTCTAGTTTAATTCACCTCAGGGTAGCGTGGGGTCAGGAGCCTGGTTTTTAATGGAGAGCAGGATCCCACCCTGATGCGGGGTGTGTGCTGTAGGTGACGTGGGGATAGGACACTAGGAGAGCAAAATCCAAGATGGAAAACCATGGATGGTAACAACAGTGGAGCAAATGGTTTCTAGGTATCTTTGTTCTTCTGGGATAGACAGATGAACCAGAGATAATTCCATCAGACTTGGTATTCCCCCTGAGGAGGTATTGCTTATAGATAGTAAATATTTCACCAGAATTCATCTGCTGAAGTAGAGTCAGGAAGGTCAACTGGAGCTTCAAGCAATGCTAGACCAGACCTGAAGTTTCTTGAAGTGCCCCCAGGGTATCTCTAGCAAGGGGTGCATTGGGGCAGGAGGATAAGAACCCAGAGGAAGTGCTCTGCATCCCTTCTTCAACTAGAGGAACTCCACATAATATTGCACTTGAATAAAAGGCTTTACCATTAAAAGTACTCTAAGGCCTTCTGCTTTAGATACCTATTTATGTGGACATGGAAGCAGTGCCACATCCCTTACTGATAATAAAACCCGTCATTGCTGATTACTGCTTTGAGATTTCACAGGTCTGTTGTAGAAGAATTGTATGCTGGTTATTAAGAATGATCAGCATCTCCTGTGGTTGTCAGCAGAACTGTCCCTGTGCAACACAAATCTTGTTGGACCCTGATATCATCTTTGTGAGCAACTGTGACTCAGTCAAGGTTAAAATGAAATGCCAGTGCAGGTTGTTAAAAGAGGCGGTAGTGGGCTTCCCTGGTGGCGCAGTGGTTGCGAGTCCGCCTGCCGGTGCGGGGGGCGCGGGTTCGTGCCCCGGTCCGGGAGGATCCCACGTGCCGCGGAGCGGCTGCGCCCATGAGCCATGGCCGCTGAGCCTGCGCGTCTGGAGCCTGTGCTCCGCAACCGGAGAGGCCACAGCGGTGAGAAGCCCGCGTACCGCAAAAAAAAAAAAAAAAAAAAAAAAAAGAGGCGGTAGTCACTGAGGATTGCAGTTGTTAAGGGGGTACAGGTATTGAAAAGCATGCAGTGAAGCCGAACTATAATCCAAGCAAGTTGGGTGGTGCTGCACTTTCATATTCCGGGAAGCTTTAACCACTTTATAACATTGAACTAAGTAGAAGATATCTGGATTTCTATAGCACAGTGATGTGCTCTAGGATATTGATTTAGCCCAAACTCAAATTCCTCAAGCTGCTTACATTTGAAAGTTTTGGTACTGCTTCCCTGAATGAATTGGTAGTTTGAGGCTGGGTTAAAAAAAAAGGCCCAGATATCATATAGGAATATTTTCTCCAGTCAGAAATAAAGAAAACTCTATTCTAGTACTTCTGGAAGAGAGTGGGATAGTGGCATCACAGGATACTAGTATTACGTCTGTTATATCAACTTATACTCACGTAGTAAGTTTGTGGGTCTTGAGTCATTCAGGGGATACCTAGTCCTTGAGTGCTGGATCATCAACTTAATGCGAAACTGTGCTTCTAAGAGGCTAATCAGACTAATTGGGTCAGAGTTTCTTGTTGCCATACCCCAGCAGCATAAGTTCGCCTTGAATAGGGTGATGGGTGCCGTGGTAGAGTGGTCAGAAAAAGCCCAAATCATTGGACCAAATCTTGGTTTAGATTTCAGAAGGCTGATCATTTTATACATTACTGCTAAGTATATAGTGAAAAGCATGGAAAAGAATTCTATATTGCTGATGGGTAATTTTAGTGTTCATAATTCTATTTTCCAAAATGTTTTGCAGTGACTTTGGATTACCTCTGTGATCAGAAGCATAATAAAATAAAAGTGTTAAGCTCTCCTCTTGGCTCAGGTTTTAAACAGAACCTGGGTCTCTTCTAAGTGATACAAGAATACAAGGACGCTCCATTGGCAACTTACTGAATGAGAAAACTGAATGAGAAGTTTTGGACAATTCTCATAAAACTTCTCTGGTTACCCCAGGAAAACCAGCAAAGACGTGGATCAGCTGTTACGATGAACTTATCCTCCTGAGTCAGGAGCTGTATCTGTTTGCTCTAGTCCAGATTATTGGCCAAAAGGAGCAATTTTTTTGTAAGCAGATCAAAAGCATAGTGAACTAGCTGGGAAGGGGAAGGTTTGGGTAGTCAGAAATATGGTGGCATGCTTAGTCAGCACCACATAATTCAGCAATAATGTTAGGGACACTGTCAATAATCTCTCACCAGCAGTAAACAGATACATTTTGTGATCTGAAAAAAACAGAACCAGACAGAAAATGGGAAGTGAGTACTGAACCTACTGAAATCTAATGCAAAGAAAGCACTGAGGTCAATGAAAGGACTGTGTATTCATGGTCATCATCAAAAAATCTACAAACCGTAAATGCTGGAGAGGGTGTGGAGAAAAGGGAACCCTCTTGTCCTGTTGGTGGGAATGTAAATTGATACAGCCACTATGGAGGTTCCTTAAAAAACTAAAAATAGAACTACCATATGACCCAGCAATCCCACTACTGGGCATATACCCTGAGAAAACCATAATTCAAAAAGACACATGCACCCCAAAGTTCACTGCAGCACTATTTACAATAGCCAGGACATGGGAGCAACCTAAGTGTCCATTGACAGATGAATGGATAAAGAAGATGTGGGGGAAGGCGGAAGATGGCGGAAGAGTAAGACGCGGAGATCACCTTCCTCCCCACAGATACACCAGAAATACATCTACACGTGGAACAACTCCTACAGAACACCTACTGAAGGCTGGCAGAAGACCTCAGACCTCCCAAAAGGCAAGAAACTTCCCACGTACCTGGGTAGGGCATAAGAAAAAAAGAAAAAACAGAGACAAAAGAATAGGGACGGCACCTGCACCAGTGGGAGGGAGCTGTGAAAGAGGAAAAGTTTCCACACACTAGGAAGCCCCTTCGCGGGCGGAGACTGCGGGGGGGCGGAGGGGGGAGCTTCGGAGCCGCGGAGGAGTGCACAGGAACGGGTGCGGAGAGCAAAGCGGGGAGATTCCCGCACAGAGGATCGGTGCCAACCGGCACTCACCAGCCCGAGAGGCTTGTCTGCTCACCCGCCGGGGCGGGCGGGGCTGCGAGCTGAGGCTCTGAGGCTCGGGTTTCGGTTTCGGACGGAGCGCAGGGAGAGGACTGGGGTTGGCGGCTTGAACATAGCCTGAAGGGGTTAGTGCACCACAGCTAGCCGGGAGGGAGTCCGGGGAAAAGTCTGCACCTGCCGAAGAGGCAGGAGACTTTTCCTTCCCTCTTTGTTTCCTGGGGCGTGAGGAGAGGGGTTTAAGAACGCTGCTTAAAGGAACTCCAGAGACGGGCGCGAGCCGCGGCTAAAAGCGCGAACCCCAGAGACGGGCGCGAGCCGCGGCTGAAAGCGCAGACCCCAGAGACGGGCGCGAGCCGCGGCTGAAAGCGCGGAATCCAGAGACGGGCGCGAGCCGCGGCTGAAAGCGCGGAATCCAGAGACGGGCGCAAGCCGCGGCTAAAAGCGCGGACCCCAGAGGCGGGCGGGAGACGTTAAGGCTGCTGCTGCCGCCACCAAGGGGCCTGTGTGCGAGCACAGGTCACTCTCCACACCCCTCTTCCGCGGAGCCTCTGCAGCCCACCACTGCCAGGTTCCCGGGATCCAGGGACAACTCCCCGGGAGAACGCACAGCGCGCCTCAGGCTGGTGCAAAGTCACGCCGGCCTTTGCCACCGCAGGCCCGCCCCGCACTCCGTGCCCCTCCCTCCCCGCCGGCCTGAGTGCGCCAGAGCCCCCGAATCAGCGGCTCTTT
This sequence comes from Orcinus orca, assembly GCF_937001465.1. Taxonomy (NCBI): domain Eukaryota; kingdom Metazoa; phylum Chordata; class Mammalia; order Artiodactyla; family Delphinidae; genus Orcinus; species Orcinus orca. Next base: position 35,087,060 of record NC_064571.1, read on the forward strand.
TAACCCCATCCTGTCTGAGCAAAAAACAGACGCCCTCCAGCGACCTACACGCAGTGGCAGGGCCAAATCCAAAGCTGAGCCCTGGGAGCTGTGAGAACAAAGAAGAGAAAGGGAAATCTCTCCCAGCAGCCTCAGAAGCAGCGGATTAAAGCTCCACAATCAACTTGATATACCCTGCATCTGTGGAATACCTGAGTAGACAACCAATCATCCCAAATTAAGGAAGTGGACTTTAGGAGCAAGATCTATGATTTTTTCCCCTTTCCTCTTTTTGTGAATGTGTATGTGTATGCTTCTGTGTGAGATCTTGTCTGTATAGTCTTGCTTCCACCATTTGTCCTAGGGTTGTATCCGTCCATGTTTTTTTTTTTAATTTTCTTTTCTTAATAATTTTAATAACGTTATTATACTTTACCTTCGTTCTTTCTTTCTTTCTTTCTTTCCTTCCTTCCTTCCCTCCTTTAGACAACGAATCATCCCAAATTGAGGAGGTGGTCTCTGACAGCAAGATTTATGATTTTTCCCCATTTACCTCTTTTAGTGAGGGTGTATGTGTATGCTTCTGTGTAAGATTTTGTCTGTATAGCTTTGCTTCCAACATTTGTCCTAAGGTTCTATCCGTCCCTTTTTTTTTTTCTAAATAAGAATTTTTTAACTCAATAACTTTATTATACTTTATTTTATTTTTACTGTATCTTCTTTCTTTCTGTCTTTTTTCCTTCTTTCCCTCCTTCCTTCCTTCCTCCCTCCCTCCTTTCTTTGCTTCTTGCCTTCTTTGCTTTCTTTCTTTCTTCCTTCCTTCCTACCCTCCTTTCCTTCTTTCTTTCCTCATACTTCTACTAATGCCCTCTACTTTTTCTCCCTTTCATCCTGAGCCATGTGGATGAAAAGCTCTTGGTGCTCCAGCCAGGAGGCAGGGCTCTGCCTCTGAGGTAGGAGAGCCAACTTCAGGACACTGGTCAACAAGAGACCTCCCAGCTCCACATAATATCAAATGGCGAAAATCTCCCAGAGACCTCCATCTTAACAGCAGCACCCAGCTTCACTCAACGACCAGCAAGCCACAGTGCTGGAAAACCTATGCCAAACAACTAGCAAAACAGGAACACAACCCCACCCATTAGCAGAGAGGCTGCCTAAAATCATAATAAGGCCACAGACACCCCAGAACACACCACCAGACGTGAACCTGCCCACTAGAGAGACAAGATCCAGCCTCATCCACCACAACACAGGCACTAGTCCCCTCCACCAGGAAGCCTACACAACCCACTGAACCAACCTTAGCCACTGGAGACAGACATCAAAAACAGGAGGAACTACGAACCTGCAGCCTGCAAAAAGGAGACCCCAAACACAGTAAGATAAGCAAAATGAGAAGACAGAAAAACACACAGCAGATAAAGGAGCAAGATAAAAAAGCACCAGACCTAACAAATGAAGAGGAAATAGTCTACCTGAAAAAGAATTCAGAATAATGATAGTAAGGTTGATCCGAAATCTTGGCGATAGAATGGACAATAGAATGGACAAAATGCAAGAATCAGTTAACAAGGACCTATAAGAACTAAAGATGAAACAAGCAACGATGAACAACACAATAAATGAAATTAAAAGTACTCTAGATGGGATCAATAGCAGAATAACTGAGGCAGAAGAACGGATAAGTGACCTGGAAGATAAAATAGTGGAAATAACTACTGCAGAGCAGAATAAAGAAAAAAGAATGAAAAGAACTGAGGACAGTCTCAGAGACCTCTGGGACAACATTAAACGCACCAACATTCGAATTATAGGGGTTCCAGAAGAAGAAGAGAAAAAGAAAGGGACTGAGAAAATATTTGAAGAGATTATAGTTGAAAACTTCCCTAATATGGGAAAGGAAATAGTTAATCAAGTCCAGGAAGCACAGAGAGTCCCATACAGGATAAATACAAGGAGAAATACGCCAAGACACATATTAATCAAACTGTCAAAAATTAAATACAAAGAAAGCATATTAAAAGCAGCAAGGGAAAAACAACAAATAACACATAAGGGAATCCCCATAAGGTTAACAGCTGATCTCTCAGCAGAAACCCTACAGGCCAGAAGGGAGTGGCAGGACATACTGAAAGTGATGAAGGAGAAAAACCTGCAGCCAAGACTACTCTACCCAGCAAGGATCTCATTCAGATTTGATGGAGAAATTAAAACCTTTACAGACAAGCAAAAGCTGAGAGAGTTCAGCACCACCAAACCAGCTTTACAACAAATGCTAAAGGATCTTCTCTAGGCAAGAAACACAAGAGAAGGAAAAGACCTATAATAACGAACCCAAAACAATTTAGAAAATGGGAATAGGAACATACATATCGATAATTACCTTAAATGTAAATGGACTAAATGCTCCCACCAAAAGACACAGATTAGCTGAATGGATACAAAAACAAGACCCTTATATATGCTGTCTACAAGAGACCCACTTCAGACCTAGAGACACATACAGACTGAAAGTAAGGGGATGGAAAAAGATATTCCATGCAAATGGAAACCAAAAGAAAGCTGGAGTAGCAATTCTCATATCAGACAAAATAGACTTTAAAATAAGGACTATTAAAAGAGACAAGGACACTACATAATGATCAAGGGATCGATCCAAGAAGAAGATATAACAATTGTAAATATTTATGCACCCAACATAGGAGCACCTCAATACATAAGGCAAATACTAACAGCCATAAAAGGGGAAATCGACAGTAACACATTCATAGTAGGGGACTTTAACACCCCACTTTCACCCATGGACAGATCATCCAAGATGAAAATAAATAAGGAAACACAAGCTTTAAATGATACATTAAACAAGATGGACTTAATTGATATTTATAGGACACTCCATCCAAAAACAACAGAATACACATTTTTCTCAAGTGCTCATGGAACATTCTCCAGGATAGATCATATCTTAGGTCACAAATCAAGCCTTGGTAAATTTAAGAAAATTGAAATTGTATCAAGTATCTTTTCTGACCACAACGCCATGAGACTAGATATCAATTACAGGAAAAGATCTGTAAAAAATACAACACATGGAGGCTAAACAATACACTACTTAATAATGAAGTGATCACTGAAGAAATCAAAGAGGAAATCAAAAAATACCTAGAAACAAATGACAATGGAGACACAACGACCCAAAACCTGTGGGATGCAGCAAAAGCAGTTCTAAGGGGGAAGTTTATAGCAATACAAGCCCACCTTAAGAAGCAGGAAACATCTCGAATAAACAACCTAACCTTGCACCTCAAGCAATTAGAGAAAGAAGAACAAAAAAACCCCAAAGCTAGCAGAAGGAAAGAAATCATAAAAATCAGATCAGAAATAAATGAAAAAGAAATGAAGGAAACAATAGCAAAGATCAATAAAACTAAAAGCTGGTTCTTTGAGAAGATAAACAAAATAGATAAACCACTAGCCAGACTCATCAAGAAAAAAAGGGAGAAGACTCAAATCAATAGAATTAGAAATGAAAAAGGAGAGGTAACAACTGACACTGCAGAAATAAAAGAGATCATGAGAGATTACTACAAGCAACTCTATGCCAATAAAATGGACAATCTGGAAGAAATGGACAAATTCTTAGAAATGCACAACCTGCCAAGACTGAATCAGGAAGAAATAGAAAATATGAACAGACCAATCACAAGCACTGAAATTGAAACTGTGATTAAAAATCTTCCAACAAACAAAAGCCCAGGACCAGATGGCTTCACAGGCAAATTCTATCAAACATTTAGAGAAGAGCTAACACCTATCCTTCTCAAACTCTTCCAAAATATAGCAGAGGGAGGAACACTCGCAAACTCCTTCTACGAGGCCACCATCACCTTGATACCAAAACCAGACAAGGATGTCACAAAGAAAGAAAACTACAGGCCAATATCACTGATGAACATAGATGCAAAAATCCTCAACAAAATACTAGCAAACAGAATCCAACAGCACATTAAACGAATCATACACCATGATCAAGTGGGGTTTATTCCAGGAATGCAAGGATTCTTCAATATACGCAAATCTATCAATGTGATAAACCATATTAACAAATTGAAGGAGAAAAACCATATGATCATCTCAATAGATGCAGAGAAAGCTTTCCACAAAATTCAACACCCATTTATGATAAAAACCCTGCAGAAAGTAGGCATAGAGGGAACTTTCCTCAACATAATAAAGGCCATATATGACAAGCCCACAGCAAACATCATCCTCAATGGTGAAAAACTGAAAGCATTTCCACTAAGATCAGGAACAAGACAAGGTTGCCCACTCTCACCACTCTTATTCAACATAGTTTTGGAAGTTTTAGCCACAGCAATCAGAGAAGAAAAGGAAATAAAAGGAATCCAAATCGGAAAAGAAGAAGTAAAGCTGTCACTGTTTGCAGATGACATGATCCTATACATAGAGAACCCTAAAGATGCTACCAGAAAACTACTAGAGCTAATCAATGAATTTGGTAAAGTGGCAGGATACAAAATTAATGCACAGAAATCTCTGGCATTCCTATATACTAATGATGAAAAATCTGAAAGTGAAATCAAGAAAACACTCCCATTTACCATTGCAACAAAAAGAATAAAATATCTAGCAATAAACCTACCTAAGGAGACAAAAGACCTGTATGCAGAAAATTATAAGACACTGATGAAAGAAATTAAAGATGATACAAATAGATGGAGAGATATACCATGTTCTTGGATTGGAAGAATCAACATTGTGAAAATGACTCTACTACCCAAAGCAATCTATAGATTCAATGCAATCCCTATCAAACTACCACTGGCATTTTTCACAGAACTAGAACAAAAAATTTCACAATTTGTATGGAAACACAAAAGACCCCGAATAGCCAAAGCAATCTTGAGAACGAAAGAAGGAACTGGAGGACTCAGGCTCCCTGACTTCAGACTATACTACAAAGCTACAGTTATCAAGACGGTATGGTACTGGCACAAAAACAGAAAGATAGATCAATGGAACAGGATAGAAAGCCCAGAGATAAACCCAAGCACATATGGACACCTTATCTTTGATAAAGGTGGCAGTAATGTACAGTGGAGAAAGGACAGCCTCTTCAATAAGTGGTGCTGGGAAAACTGGACAGGTACATATAAAAGTATGAGATTAGATCACTCCCTAACACCATACACAAAAATAAGCTCAAAATGGATTAAAGACCTGAATGTAAGGCCAGAAACTATCAAACTCTTAGAGGAAAACATAGGCAGAACACTCTATGACATAAATCACAGCAAGATCCTTTCTGACCCACCTCCTAGAGTAATGGAAATAAAAACAAAAATAAACAAATGGGACCTAATGAAACGTCAAAGCTTTTGCACAGCAAAGGAAACCATAAACAAGACCAAAAGACAACCCTCAGAATGGGAGAAAATATTTGCAAATGAAGCAACCGACAAAGGATTAATCTCCAAAATTTACAAGCAGCTCATGCAGCTCAATAACAAGAAAACAAACAACCCAATCCAAAAATGGGCAGAAGACCTAAATAGACATTTCTCCAAAGAAGATATACAGACTGCCAACAAACACATGAAAGAATGCTCAACATCATTAATCATTAGAGAAATGCAAATCAAAACTACAATGAGATATCATCTCACACCAGTCAGAATGGCCATCATCAAAAAATCTAGAAACAATAAATGCTGGAGAGGGTGTGGAGAAAAGGGAACACTCTTGCACTGCTGGTGGGAATGTGAATTGGTTCAGCCACTATGGAGAACAGTATGGAGGTTCCTTAAAAAACTACAAATAGAACTACCATATGACCCAGCAATCCCACTACTGGGCATATACCCTGAGAAAACCAAAATTCAAAAAGAGTCATGTACCGAAATGTTCATTGCAGCTCTATTTACAATAGCCCAGAGATGGAAACAACCTAAGTGCCCATCATCGGATGAATGGATAAAGAAGATGTGGCACATATATACAATGGAATATTACTCAGCCATAAAAAGAAACGAAATTGAGCTATTTGTAATGAGGTGGATAGACCTAGAGTCTGTCATACAGAGTGAAGTAAGTCAGAAAGAAAAAGACAAATACCGTATGCTAACACATATATATGGAATTTAAGAAAAAAAATGTCATGAAGAACCTAGTGGTAAAGCAGGAATAAAGACACAGACCTCCTAGAGAATGGACTTGAGGTTATGGGGAGGGGGAAGGGTGAGCTGTGACAGGGCAAGAGAGAGTCATGGGCATATACACACTAACAAACGTAGTAAGGTAGATAGCTAGTGGGAAGCAGCCGCATGGCACAGGGATATTGGCTCGGTGCTTTGTGACAGCCTGGAGGGGTGGGATAGGGAGGGTGGGAGGGAGGGAGACACAAGAGGGAAGAGATATGGGAACATATGTATATGTATAACTGATTCACTTTGTTATAAAGCAGAAACTAACACACCATTGTAAAGCAATTATACCCCAATAAAGATGTTAAAAAAAATAAAAAATAAAAAAAAAAAGATGTGGTACGTATATACAATGGAATATTACTGAGCCGTAAAACGGAACGAAATTGGGTCATTTGTAGAGATGTGGATGGACCTAGAGTCTGTCATACAGAGTGAAGTAAGTCAGAAAGAGAAAAACAAATATGTTTATTAACTCCTATATGTAGAATTTAGAAAAATGGTACAGATCAACCCATTTGCAGGGCAGGAATAGAGATGCAGGCATAGAGAATGGATGGGTGGACACAGAGGGGAAAGGGAAGGGTGGGATGAATTGGGAGATTAGGATTGACATAAATACACTATCATGTGTAAAATAGTTAGTTAGTGGGAACCTGCTGTATAGCACAGGGAGCTCAGCTCAGTGCTCTGTGATGACCTAGATGGGTGGGAGGGAGGTCAAAGACAGAGGGGATATATGTATACATATAGCTGATTCACTTTGTTGTACAGCAGAAACTAACATAACATTGTAAAGGAATTATATTCCAATTAAAAAAAAGGATGGAAGCATGAGTTCTTTACAGAAACATCTCAGCAAATTCTGCCACGTTACTTTCTGCTTCCATGGGATTATCATTATTCGATTTCTCTCATGCACAGAAAACTTTTGTCCCATGGCATTGCTTTTGTCCCCAAACACTCCTTAACCTCAGACACCTATAATCATACATGTCCCAGGATCACCAAATTAAGGGATTTTGATGCAGTCACAGTGAATACAGCCATGCTCAAATATGTCCTATCATGTATGTTTATAAATACTGTTGTATATTTCCTGTCACTCTCAGAGTCCCAAAGCCTTTTATGATATCTTTTTTTCCTTTATATCATATTACAAAAGAATTGCCTCTCAAATACTATCATAATTATTGACTTCCCTAATGGCCACTTTAATTGAAATCATTTGGGATTTCCCAGTGGTATTCATTCAAGTGCCATATAAAAAAATGACCTATTAGCAGGTTTAGAATGCTACCCATTATTAACAAGGGGAATTCCCCTTTCATCCATCTTCTATCCTAAGGATTATATCATTTCAACAAGAACAGATCTGTTTCCCATCAGGATTCCATCAATTAACACCTACTACACACTGTATTAATACACACCTCATGCCAGGGTTCTTATTAATTCAGAGAGTTTGTGAGCTTGGTTATTATTCACAATAAGAAGATTAATTATTCTTAGAATAGGAGATTGTTAATGAGCCCTAAAATTCTTATGTAAATCCCTTACTTCACACATAACCCGATGAATTGGCAAGCATTGTGATCCTAAGTGTGATGTTATAAAAACATTCTTTCTTCGGTAGGGAGGATTTAGAGCTAATTACCTTAAAATACCATTAGCTAGAAGTTTACTAACAAGGATAATAATTAACTGCTTTTATATTCAATTTATATGGAGAAGCAATACTTAATAATGCATTCATTCTCTCAACATATTTATCAAAAAAGTTTTTTTTTATGTAAAGTACTGTTCTAGATCCTAAGAGCAGGACAATTTTTATAAAGAAATAATTTCAATATATGTCCTAGTATTTGGTACACATCTATTTATATTCTCTCTCTCACTAAGTGAAGATATTAAGCTGATTTATATTTAGAAAGAATTTCAGTGACAATATTGAAACAGAAAGTGATTACTCTGAATTAAAAACAGCAACAACAAAAATAACCAGAATTCCTGATGACCAAAGTGTTCCATCTTGGATTGTGATTTTACTTTATTTGGTACCATAAGACCTAAAATTATCTGTGGACTAATTGCAAGACTTACAGTAGCTAAGTAAAATGAAAGAGATGACACTGGAGTTGGTAGATACTGAAGTAAGCTACTCAAACCTCCAGAGATATCGGAATTGTTATAATATAAAATACATTACTCATTATTCAATTCACGGATCTTCTACTTCATCAAGTTCTTCAGTGCTAGAATGTCTTCATATGCACAATTCCTACTGCTCAATATATTGCTAAAATAAGCCTTTCCAGAGCTTAGGTGAGGTTTTAAACTGCATAACATGAATGAACAAAGTGTCTTTTAGACATTTACTGTGTGATATATTATTTAGGACCCTATTTAACAATTCAGGAATTTATTTTATTTTTGAGTATGTGTTCAGCTGAATTGGCCACTCAATCACAAGGGGCTTATACACAATGTATATTTGTCACCACCACTCTCTATACAATAAATAATTTGCGAAGTCGAACCAAGTTGACCAATGTCTTCAAAATAGTGCATACGTGCTCCTAAATATTTACGTCTACTAAATCATCTATTACTCAAAGATCTTAAAGTTTCAGACATGTTTACCAGACAGAAAATCATAAAAAACTTGAACTCTAAATTTTCCAAGATTTATCAGCATAAACTCACTTTGTGACACTATTTCAATTTAATTTTCTGAATGTAATATGTATTAGTTTTACCCACTTGAGACTGGAACTATATTCCTTGATCCATTGTGAGTATATTTTTTAAAACAGCAATAGATAAAAACTCTCACCAAATAAGAAAGAGAAGCTTTAAACCTATATTAGTTTATTGTACTGTTATTTTGTGTTTACCTCTCATTAGCTCTTGCTATTCCTATGGTTGTTGATTATTCTTTTCAAGTAGCACAGACTTATGCTTAAGTTTCTGGCAGTGTCAACAATGAGGGAAGGAATTACCTCCAAATGATCATTTGTAGCGGGTTGCGCAAAACATTACATTCATGTTAACAATATATATGCCCAAGCTTTACACATTTCCTGTAGCTCTAATATTGATTCTGACTTTATGCAGGGGACGGGGAGAATGATAGAATAATTTTTTAAAATATAAAATATGAGTCTTCCTAAAGACCTTCTTAGAAGAAATAAGCAAACATTACACAAGCCCGTATATAATCTTCCTTTGCAGACTGGGTCAGGAAATGTGTGTTTCATTTCAAAAAGGAACACTTAAATTTGGAGAGAAGGATGAATATGCAAAAATTAACACAAAGCTTCTTTCAAAATGTTTTGATTATGTGCCAGAAGAGAACAGTATTAGAAGTTTCAATTGAATAAAAGGGAGTAAAATGTACTTTTTACATCAAATGCCAAATTTAAAAGCACATTCTAGGCAAAGCATCCAATTCAAATCAAAAGAGTTTTCTTAGAAAAAACGGTGGCAGCCTGAATCTGTGGCTCTCTACACATCCTCCCTCCAAAATGAGTAAGATAAACAGGAGTACAAATCAGACAACACAGGACCCATACTTTCAGCATTATTACTAGGAAACTGAGAATATTATGAACTTTGCATAGAATAGAAAAAGTGTGTGACCCTTAGAAATATGGCAGTGAAGAGAAAGAATAAAGTAGGAGGAAAATTAAAGACCCTGATGATAAGACAGAGAACCTTAAGATATGACAAACTTTCCCTTTCTCCCTAACCAACAAAAACATCGATTTAAAAATTGCATTTTTTCATACTGACAGAAGAGGGAGCTTTTGAATGAGGGCCCCTGTCCAACTACCTAGAAATAGGAACCAACTTTATACAAAGCTATGTTAAGATGAAAAACAAAAACTAAGAATTGGGATATTTCAGAAGATGAAAATTTCACCTTCTAAAATCATGAAGCAAGGGAGACCTACTGTAACACAATACTCCCAACTTAATTAAATATTCTCAAACATGCAGTTGGAGATATATATGTAAATAATATATGGGAAAGAAATTAAACAAAATAATCTTAGCATCATAAAAATGAAGAATGAATTACAAGGTAATCAAGGGAGAAGAGATTCAAATAAAAATCATGTAATAGACATTGAAGAATAGCAGAAAAGTTATGAAGAGAATGAAAATAACATGAAGTAAAAAAGGTCATAGAAAAAGTGCTTGAAATGGAAGACAAAAAGAAAAAATAACATCTGTATAATTGAATCCTGGAGAAAGAAAAAACAATGGCACAAAAATAATTAAAGTATAATCTCCCCAATAAGAAAGCAGACGTGCATATTAAAAGGACCCACCATGCATGTGGGAAAACCTATCTGATGTGATCAACTCTAAGACATATCCTGGTAAAACTGCTAGAATTTAAAGACAGAAAAAAATATCCTCAGGGTCTTCAGGACAAAGAAAAAATTATTTAAAACTTTAAACAGTTAGGCTGATTTCAGATTTCTCAAGAGTAGCATACAAACATCACAGCAATGGAGCAGCATGTAAGACATTCAAATAAAGAAATTCATATCAAGGATTTTATATACTGCTAAGCTGTCTTTCAAGTACCAATATTATAGAAAAAAGAAGTTTTAAACATGTAAGAATGAGGTAATAATTTACCCATAAACTCTTCCTAAAGAATCTGCTGGAGTTAGATCTTTATCTGACCAAGAAAAGACTGGGCAAGCTTAGGTAAAAGGACAAATGGTGATTATTTAATATACACAATTATAGATGCAACCATAAAATAAGAGTGGGAACATCTCTGGAATAATAGCATGTAAATGTTATATGCTCTAAAAAATAGAAAGAATGCAAATTTAAAATGTGAAGAAAAGGGAGAAAGAAAGAGGAAAGTAGAATAAGGTCATTAATTCTCCTTTATGGAAAATAAGAGGAGTCAGAGGAAACAATTTAAAACTGAGAAACTATTTAGAAAAGGGTTAAGATGGGGGGTTAAAGGCACTGTAAAAGGTACAAATACAAAAGTAACCAATAGAAGAAAATTAAATCCTTTCTTAATGACAAAAGAAATAAAAAGGAAAAGAAGAAGAGAAAAAATTAATACCACATAGAGAAAAAAACCCACAATAAATATAATAATATGCACAGTAATTATGACACAAAATAGTATGACAAAGTTTAAATAAAACATAAAAGTCATATAAAGAAAGAGAATGGGTTGTATTAGCCCACTAAAAGGAAAAGACATACAAGTTGGTTCATAAGGCAAAACCTAACTCTATGCTGACACAAACCTAAAGAGAATGATTCAAAAAGGAGGGGAAAAAAAGCAAAAAAGTGTAACTGGCAAAGGAAACAAGAAGAAAGCAGGGGTTGTAATCCTGACATCAGATAAAGAGAAATCATATAAAGAGAATCTGGCCAAAAAACATGAAACATGACATCTTTGTAGTCCAAAAAGCTGTAATTCATAATGTAGATTTAACACTTATGAGTATCTCTGAATCAAACAAAAATAGAAACATTGATAATAGAATATCCTGACACACCATCCTTATTGTAAAACAGGTCAACTGGATTAAAAAATAAGTAAGAATATAACATAAGTAAGCAAAGTAATCAATAATAAGATCTTAACGGATTTGTATCAAACACTACACTCTGATAATGGAAAATGTACCCTGTTGTCAACTGCACACAAAAATCGATCATAAAGCATAGGGAAGTGTCTTTATATAATTTAGGTTTAGGGGAAAGCTTCAGAACTATGATTCAAAAATCCAGCAATAAAAGATTAAAAATAATTAAAACATTTGTATGCATCTGTCTAAAGACAAGTGACACATTCAGAAACAATACTGCAAGACATATTTTAGCTAAAGGGCTAATGTTTTACTATACAAAGAACGTTTTAATTTTCTTTTTGGCTGCACCTTGTGGCTTGTGGGATCTTACACACCCAACCAGGGATTGAACCTGCGGCCACGACAGTGAAAACACCGAGTCCTAACCACTGGACCACCAGGGAATTCCCCAAAGAATATTTTAAGAATGAAACGTCCATTGACGGATGGATAAAGAAGATGTGGTACATATATACAATGAAATAATACTCATAAAAAAAGAAATAATGTCATTTGCAGCAACATGGATGGACCTAGAGTTTATCATTCTAAGTGCAGTAAGTCGGAAAGAGAAAGACAAATATCATATGATATCACTTATATGTGGAATCTAAAATATGATACAAACAAACTTATTTACAAAACAGAAATAGATTCACAGACATAGAAAATAAACTTATGGTTACCAAAGGGCAAAGGGGGGGAGGATAAATTAGGAGTTTGGGATTAACAGATACACACTACTATATATAAAATAGATAACCAACAAGGACCTACTGTACAACACAGGGAACAATACTTAATATTTTGTAATAACTTATAGGGAAAAGAATCTCAAGAAGAATATATATATATTCAGTTATGCATATAACTGAATCACTTTGCAGTATACCTGAAACTAACAAAACATTGTAAATCAACTACATTTCAATAAAAAGAAAGAATGAGGGAAAAAATTCAAGATGAGCAAAGCACCTAAACAATTTTTTTTTAAAAAACATTAAAATGGCCCTCAAATCTATTAAAAGATGCTTAACTTCTTTCATAAAAGGAAAATACAAATTTAAAACTACACAGAGTACTATTTTTACCTGGTTAGATAGGCACCAATTTAAAAGGTTGACAATATACTGTTGGAAAACAGCCTTTCTCATTCACCACTGGTGGCAATGCAAAATGGGACAACCCTTTGAAAGGGGGATCTGACAGTATCTAACAAATTTACAAATGTCTTAGACCCTCAAATCCCAGTTTTAGGAATTTAGCCTGAAGATACACTTCTAACAAGCACCAATCGTAATTATAAACTACTGACAATTCTAAATTGCCTAAGAAGACTGATTGAATAAACTATGGTACATCCACACAGCAGAGTACAATACAACTCTAAAAAAGGATGAAGACAATCTCTATGAACTGATAGAGACTTATTTGAATATATATTAAGGGGAGAAAAGCAAAGTGCAAAAAAGTTTCTATAGCATGCTACTCTTCATGTAGGAAAGGAGAAATAAGAAAACATACTTATTTTTGTTAAAAGAAACATAGGAAAGGATAAACCAGAAATTTATGGGACTGATTTCTTATGGGAGAAAGTAATTTTCTCTGAGTAGATTTTTTTGTATAATTTTGACGTTTGGAATCAAGTAAATATTCTGCATATTCAAAAGAAATAAAATAACATGAAACTAAGAGTAGGGGATAAATCCCTAAAACTGAATGCAAGGAGAAATTTTAAAATTCAACTTCTGTTTTTAAAAACAGCTACACCTGGGGGCTTACCTGGTGGCGCAGTGGTTGAGAGTCTGCCTGCCGATGCAGGGGACGTGGGTTCATGCCTCGGTCTGGGAGGATCCCACATGCCGCGGAGCGGCTGGGCCCGTGGGTCATGGCCGCTGAGCCTGCACGTCCGGAGCTTGTGCTCTGCAACGGGAGAGGCCACAACAGTGAGAGGCCCGCGTACCGCAAAAAAACAAAAACAAAAACAAAACAGCTACACTTAAGGGGGAAAGAACTAATGTAGGTAACTTTTGAATGTAGTACTTTGACTATACACCCTTAGTCTCAATAAAAAAGAAAAAAAATTAAAAAAAAAAACCCTGCAGACAAATCTTGAACTCTTGTAATACGAAAGTTTGCTGCAGAGGTACCTTAGCCAAGGAATCAAATTAACATCATTGATAAAGGGCACCCAGCCATCATATCCCTCCTGATAGAATAATCTGGATGGAAACATTGCTTATATAGTATTCCAGCTAAAACTCACAAGAAGGAAACATCAGGAAAACCCAAATAATGAGATTTTCTGTAAAACATTCTGTATTTTTAAAGTATTTTTAATGTCAAAGGCATAAAAGACAGAAAAAGTCTGATGGACTATTCTAGATTAAAAGATACTAAAGAGAGGGCTTCCCTGGTGGCGCAGTGGTTGAGAGTCCGCCTGCCGATGCAGGGGACACGGGTTCGTGCCCCGGTCCGGGAGGATCCCACATGCCGCGGAGCGGCTGGGCCTGTGAGCCATGGCCGCTGAGCCTGCGAGTCCAGAGCCTGTTGCTCCGCAACGGGAGAGGCCGCAGCAGTAAGAGGCCCGCGTACCGCAAAAAAAAAAAAAAAAAAAAAGATACTAAAGAGATCCTGGATTGCATCCTGTACTGGGAAAGATTGATATAAAGGACATTACTGGGACAATTCAAGGAATTGAAATATAGACTGTATATTAGATAACAGCATTATATCAGTATGAAAATTTCTGGATTCAAAACTTGTTTTGAGGAAACAAACACTAACAGATTAGGGGTTAAAGGGCATGATGTATGCAGCTACTCCCATATAGTTCAGAAAAAATTAGGATATATTACAGAGAGAATGATAAAGCAATGTGGCAAAGTGTTAAACCTTGGAAAATCTGGATGAGAACATTCAGAAGTTCTTTAAACTATTCTTAGAATTTTTCTGTGAGTTTGAAATTAATTTGAAGAAAAAGTTTAAAAAAACAGCAGAGAAAATAAACTGTGTGTGCATCCTTCACTCAGGCAATATTTTCTGTAGTATTGTTACTGATATTAAAGATTAATATTTGGATGGAGAGAACTATAAAGTTTTCAAAGTCATCCTAAAAATTGTTGCTTCTACTGCGATTTGGGTGTTTCAAAACAGTTGACCTAAACATGATCCTTTACTGTCCTCCCACCTTAATGTGAATAGTTCACTCATGACTAATATTGAGGATTTCTTTTATAAATTTCCACATGCATAGCATTAAACTGTGAAACAATTTGAAAGGTATTTTAAAAGATTATACATGTAGGTATCCCTCCAATTTTAGAAGTAAAATATACTTTCTTAGAAAACTTGGAAACACAGGGTTGTGGCTCAGTGGTTAAGGTAATGGACTAAAAAACCTGAAAAATGTAGAAAAGTATATACAATAGAAAGGAAAAATCACTGAGTAATGATTTCATGAGGAAGAGAGTTTAAAAATGTTTTGCATATTGTTTAAAAAAGGGTCACAGGCCTTTGCAAAAAAAGACATATAGGAAAGATCAGAGTAGATGAAACATTGGTTTCTTAATGAAAATAAATCCACTGCATTCCAAAAATAGGAAATTTGCACTTGAATTCACTAAATTTTCCTTCCAGAAAGTGATCTCCCTTATAAAAAATGAAAAAGAAATTGCTGATATTCAGTTTCATTAGGTAGAGAAATCAATAACTGCATAAAGCCTGAGTAGCTTGTTGGCACAAACTTGCGTGACCTTATTTTCACTTAAATGTATCAAGATTTGTTCTGGCATTTAAAAAGAAACACTTTTAAGTTGTCAACAACAAAAAATCTATACAAACAAGTGAATAATTGAATTATTCACTTTCTTATGCATATAATGATAAAAGAGGGGGCATAAAAGAGAGAAAGAAATAGATGAGAATTTTCCAGGGAGCTGGTCAAAGCTGAAGACGACGGCAACTGGGAAACAACACAGCACTGTGTCAAGATCTAAAAACGTGCCTCATCTTAAATCAGGCCTACGGCCAACTGCGGATTTAAGTGTAGAGGACAACCAGGTCACTTTCCCTTGAGCTCCTTTCCTGTCAGACCCTTTCCCTGGTGTTCACGCTTTTACTGCCATGGGGTGAATTGGAAAAGGGGCCAGGACTTCCCTGCCCAGGGCCTCCTAAGAAGTACATCTGTCATGGATCATGTTATAGAACAGAAATGTTTGGTTTTGATCCTATTCATTTCAACTGGCAGGTGGTTATTATTAGAATGAAAAATTAAGCCATTATGCTGTCGAAGCCTTGCTGGCTCTAAAAAATTTATGGAGTTAATACAACAAAATTATCTTTTATAGCTGATAAAACAGCTGTATGTAGACGGCTGGGCTTTTCTTAAATAGGAAGAAACACAAAATGGCAGTCTTGTTGGGATGGACCACACCAAGACGGAGGTGTCAGTGATATTTGCTGGTCTGGCAACACATGAAAAGGTACACCATGAATGATGGCAGTCTATCCCAAGAGAGGGTTTTATTTTTATTAGTCTTCCTGTAGGAAGGAACCAAAAACCATACCTTCATGTTTTCTAAAAATAAGCCCCTGCAGTCCTTAAAGTAGCATTGTTATTTATAGGCCTGCTATTTTTCTGTTATTTAGTGAATGTTTCAATTAATATTTCTGCTACGCAGATATTCATGTAGCAATTACAATTTTTCCGAAACCAATGAATTGCAAGTAAAGCTACTTCCTATTTATAAACCACTCTTCTAATATCTTTAGAAGCTGCTCATCTCTGGTAAAAGATTTGAGTCATAAAAAATGCAAAGCACAGTAAGCACTGATGGGGTGCTTTTCATTCCAAGAGCTTTATAGTGATGACTTATTCAGGCCACCTCTGTAAAGGTCACATTGATGATGGTACACACTAGACCAGAACAGTATTGCATCCTTTGGGGGAGGGGGGGGGCAGGTCTCTGGGGCACGCTTGACTGAACCAGCACATTAACACCTGGGTATTTTTCAAACCAAATTCTTGAATCTTTTCTTACCACATGTAATAATACCCAAATGCCAACAAGAGCAATATTTTAACCTTATCCTAAAGACTTAGGTTAAATGTGTCATAGAGTCTCTTAATATCTGTGTGTGTGTATTATATATGAATGTCTATTGTTTTATTATTTGTTGAATTTTTTGAGTTGTTTCTTTTCCAGGTTCCATTAAAATGATTTTATTGAAACACAGCTTTCCTTGGTTGTCAGAAACTTGCTTAGCTTTTTGGAGAGAGGACCTAAGTTCTGTTTTGTCCAGATTGTGTATATGAATGGCCATTTTTGGCCTTTCCATTGAGGATAGAATTAAAAGGTAAGTACATTGACGCAACTACTAAGTCCTGATGCAAATCTAACTGGCCTACCCTTTCTTTCTTCTTAAAGATGTAATAGATTTGGCTAATTGAGAATAACAGTCTTAAAGTACAGGGCCATGAAGTAGGAGGGAGGATCTTTTGCATGTATGCTTTTTTTTTCCTTCAAAGATGAACTTACCACCAGAAAAGGAGCAAAGGTGCTAGTCCTAGAGGCAGTGGAAAGGCTTTTTTAATAACAAAAATAGGTAGTGGTTTTAGAATTGTCTTCTGTGCTATACTTCATTCTTCATATTCCATACACATCACTTCATTTCAGTGTTTCATGCCCATGCACAGGTAAGGACACTGAGGCACTCATTAAAAGTACTTGCAAATGTCATGCAGATAATAAGTGATGGATTGAAATTCAGATCCAAGCAGCCTGGCTCCAGACACCTCATCCCTAAACACTATGAAACTGCGTTCCCAGGACCAGGGAACCTGTTGAAAGGAGCCCTCACTTCGAGGTGGCCAGTTGGCAGGCCAAGGTCTTAGCCAGGGCAATGTGCTGGTCTCTCATAAGAGGACCGGCTCCATAAGCTCCACCTTTATTCCTTCCCTTGCCCCTCTGCTTCGTCCATCAATCTTGGGCCTGTGTTGCCCTGTGGCACTATGGGAACATTTCTGCAGTGGCTTTTGTTCCAGTTGGAGCATGTCACTGTAGCAGCTTCTCTGCCTGGAGGTCCCCCCTGATCCAACACTTTATTGATTAATTTCACCGATGCATCATTTCACTCCCCATGGGCTTACAAACCTAGTAAATGTAAAAGTGCTAAGGTCAGTAAACGAATAAAGAAGTGAGCATATCAAAAGCATTCTTCTGATCAGAAATTGTTTATGATTACTCTTGATATGGTAAAGAGATCTGTGGAAGCCATTTTATATGTATGGTGTTTAAAAGATTTTAAGGCTGATTGATTTTTTAGTCTTAATTAGAGATTTCAATTCGGGTTATGCCACTTTCTAGTTGCATGACTTTAGGAAACTTATTTTAACTTTTCTAAGCCTCAATTGTATCATTTGTGAAAAGCGGATGATAAGAATTGCATGGAGTTGTTAAATCTGTTCTGATGTTAGGTAAAGATTAATTCTCTCCCCTCAGATAATCCTCAAATGAATACAGATGTTTAGGTAGAACATAGACAAGAGAAGGAAAATATTAAAAAACACTAAATTAAATTAAAAATATTAAATCTAGACTTAAATTCTTGGGGATCGTGTATTTTTAAAAAATTTTGTTGACATATAGTTGATTTATGATGCTGTGTTAGTTTCAGGTATACAGTAAAGTGATTCAATTATATATATACATATATAGTGTATTATTTTTACATACAGGGTAAACATTAGGATTGCTGACAAGAGTAATGTTTAAAATTTGAGCTGAGCGTTCCATCCAACAATTGATTTGTCTTATGAATTAAAAAGGATTTCCCCATTCAGTCTTGGAAGACATTACGGAAGAAGCAGGAATTGGGGAGTCATTTAAATGACTCTCTGGAACTTTTATTCAGGCTAGAAAATTCCAATTGAGTCTCAATCCTGGTTTTAAAAATATGAGTTTTAAAAAGCTGATATAGCATCACCTATTAAAGGTAATTATTTTTACTTCCAATGAGGCACGGTATGATTAAACTTAACATTTTTTTTCCAATGAGTGTTGACTGGGTATAAATGAGAACATGATGTCCCAGCAAATGATAACTTTACATTTAAAATGGGTACAGCATCTTCACACTGTATATAATGGATAATGGTAACAAACAGTGGTGAGCAATTACTCTATTTTTTAATAAAATATAGAAGCAGTTGAAATGAAAAGTGGCATTACTATACTTAACTAACATTCTCTGTGTTCCTAAAAGATACACTAAATCTATGGAAATAGTATATAATCTAGAAAAAACATGGTTTCTGTTTTCAGGCAATTAATACATATACACACAGACACAGAGACTGCATATCTCCATGAACTGGAAATTAGGTCAGTCCCCACAGCAACAAAAAAATTCAAGAACTTAGGTGTATATAAAAATAGGTTGGAAAAACTCAGAATTTAAACACTAAAGGACATTGTACAAAATGGTTCTGTTTTCAAAGACAAAATCAACTCTCTGCATTCAATATGAGAATCAATTTCATTTAAAAAGCCAGACTTTGATTATTTATATCCTGCCAAGAGCTGGTATGAACAAACTTTGTACTTGTCAACCTTATTTTGTATTTGTTAGGTACAAATATGTGTATATTCATAATATATATGTCCATGTATGTGTGTGTGTGTGTGTGTATATATATATATATATATATATGACTATACACATACACACATGGGCATGTGTAAGCAGAGCCACTGTTTTAGTCTATACATCCATACCATCCAGGGTAAACAATAATCCTTGCTAATACCAAGTGTCAACAGAAAGTGATTTAAGCAGGGGGCTAACATGAGAAAAGCTTGCTTTTACAGTAAAATTTTAACAACACAACTCTTTGGTCGCACCGTGGAAATATGTGGCTTTGTTTCCATGCACACTGTACTGAGAGATTCCATCTGGTCAGCAACGCTCATGTGTATACTTTGGAAGTTTTGTTCAGGTTTCATAAATCTTGTCATATATCAGGTTATCCTCAGTACCAGCCAAAGTAAATAATCTACAGCCAGAAGAGTGAAAGATCATTTATGCCCTAATTACGGATCAACGTTCTTCCTCAGCCAATGCCACGGCTCTCCTTTCATTAATCAGGCTTTTGGTGACTAACATCAATTGATGTTAGAAGGAGTATTCTGCGAACAAGTTTCAGAACATAAACTCTTCTGGAATTACAATATTTAATTGTTTGAGTGACAGTCAAAATAACCCTTGTGTGGCTATTTCTTTTTAATAATTGCAATATTCAGAAATGAGGGAAACCTAAGAAACTTCTGAAAGAAATGTCAATCGCGGGATCTTGGGAATGCTTGTAAATCCTCTTGCCCCCGTTACCCCTGGCTAAACACGATCCAGCTTCATGCTCGAGTTTGATGGGCCCCCCCACCTGCCATTTTCAACTATTAATCTCATTGTGCTTCTCTGTCTTGACACTAAACCACTCAAAACTTAACATTACTCAGACTCTAGAAACACAGATTCTTTGTGTTTTTGTGTGAAAGCTGCTTTAATCTAGACATTTCCTTTACAAGCCTGTAAAACTGAGATGGAATTATGACCTCCTATAGGATGGCTTTAGGGCTCTGATGTGTTCAGTGACTCCCGTAGGGTCCATCTACACACTGGTTTGGCATTTCAACTGCATCTACTTCTTGTACCTGGGATGTGTTTAGTGGTACTCACATCCCAGGTTTTGCTTCTATGGCCGTTTCTTTCTCATTACCCTCATCCAGGAAATGTGTCCGAGGCCAGCACGTGTGTCCCTCTTTGGCTAGTTCCTGTTTCTTGAATTCCCGAGGAGAAGAGCTTGCTTGTTCCTCATGGCCTGTATCACCTTGTTTGAACAAAATTCACTTTTTTTTTTTTTTTCTTGCGGTACGCGGGCCTCTCACTGTTGTGGCCTCTCCCGTTGCGGAGCACAGGCTCCGGACGCGCAGGCTCAGCGGCCATGGCTCACGGGCCCAGCCGCTCCGCGGCATGTGGGATCCTCCCGGACTGGGGCACGAACCCGTGTCCCCTGCATCGGCAGGCGGACTCTCAACCACTGCGCCACCAGGGAAGCCCCAGAACAAAATTCACTTTAAGCGATATGATAATGAGAGTAAACAAGCCTGATGTAAACAGACTTGAGGTTTTATACAAATTCATTCATTCATTCAGTAAATATATATTGGGTCCCTACCACCTTTCAGCATTAATGCAGTGGTGACTGAGACAGTGTGCTTGTTCTCCTGGAAATTATATTCCAGTGGGGAATGATAGGTAATAGACACATCTATACATAACATAGTTTCTGATATTGGTGAGTACCATGGAGAGAATAAAACAGAGTGTGTTTATTGAGAGAAAGGGTTTGGGGAGCGACAGTTTAATATGAGGTAGAATGATTGGGGAAGACCACTCTGAGAATATGACATTTGAATTGAGTGATAAGAAAGATCTAGGTGTGTGAGGATGTGGGGACATTGTAACCACAGGGAACAGCAAGTACAAAGGCCTGGCATCAGGAAATTGGGGTATTAAAGAAAACTCTATAAAAGCCAGTGTGGATTTTGCACTGTAAACATAAACTCGCTGGATAGCAGCTTTGGCATTTCCACTAGTGGAGACCTTTGATGCGGAGCATGTGGGCACACCAGTGTTTTGAAGGCAACATCTAGACCCTGTGACATCTAATTCTGACTCTCAGAGTGGCCAGGGTCCAGCTAGCCAGGTACTTAGCTATTGGCTTTCTCTGATTACTTCCCCTGCATCTCACCCAGGACCCAATCATCAAGAAAGCTAAAATCAAAACTGAGCTTCTCCCAGATACAATCTATGAGTCAGAAGTCAATGGCTCATTTATCTCCTATAGCAAAAGACCAATATATGGTGGAAAGAAAGGAGCTGGTTTCCTGGTAGCAGTTTTTCTTCCAATCCTTTCCATCCCAACCCTTCCCCCAGCTCCCTGCCTTCTAATAATTTGTCTTTTTGTCATAATTTGGTACTTTCTTTCCCTGTCAATGCTATTCTTTGTGCTTTTAAAAAATATCGTCTACTGGTATAAAATGATTAAATTAATACAATAATAGAGTTATTTTCCATTGACGTCTCTAACACTCCTAGTTTGTGTCTCTAATTTGGGAACACAAGGACTACTCCTGTTGATCCAGTCTTTGACTAAAATTGACAGAGAATTGTGCCTTTAAAAAAAATTAACATTGCATTACTCATCCTTTCATTGGGGCTGCCAAAGTTTCAGTTCCTGGGCTACATGAAGAGGGATGAACCCACTGTGGTCCTTACCATCATGGCTCTCATGACATACAGGGGACAGACACACAGAAAGTGACTGCATGGTAGTGTAAAGAGGTATGTGTGAAATCTTAGGACAGCTAAAAGTCAAGTCATTAACCCTGGAGAAATGGGAAGGCAAGTTAGAGAGTAGAATTAGAGAGCAGCTAGAGTAGCTGACTAGCTTCCAGCCCCTCAGACACTTCTGGTTCTGGCTCACTACCAGGAGTTCCTTATTAGATCCAACCTAACCTTGCAAGCTTATGGGAAGATGCCACATTCTTTGGTATTTACATTAATTCCTTATCAGTCACATAATTGATGCCCTTGCTTTCTTGAACCACTGAATGATCTACGGCTGCAGTTACTCAATTATTATTTTCAACACAACTGATAACACTACTTTATAATTTCGTAGTCCTTCAACATGAAGCCTGGCTCCGGGTTATGACACAAATTGATGTCACAAGTTTTATTATCTTTGCTTTCTGACTAAGCCGTCAAGGACAGGTGAAGAAAGACTCCTAAAGATTTAGTTGATGTTTATGATGGGCAGCTGAAACATGAATGCTGGAAAACGAAAAGGCAATTACAGACAAGGTTTCTACAGGTCCGATGTGGAAAAGAAGCCAGAAATTTATTTAAATCCTTCTCACTCAATACCTGTTTTCACCTAAGGGGTTCATTTGAAGAATGAGAGGTTTCATCTGATTAGTACAGACTTTGTTCGTAGTCTCTAAATATCACAGTGTTAATTTTGAACCAAGAAAATAAAAAGATGATATCAATACATTTAGGGCCTGTAATTTTGCCAACCCACGACAACAACAGAAAAAGCAGCTAAAAAAAGCCATTTGTAAAGCTTTTTTCAAAACATTCTATTGCACTCAGCATGTTAGTAGCTAGTATAAGTAGTGAATAACAAAATCCACTTCTGTGTGTAGATGCAGCCATGGGAAGTAAACAACATCACAGAACATTTGTAGAAAAATAGTAAGCTAAAAGGTATGTATTTGTAGTGCATATCCTTTCATCTAAGCATTCCACTTATGAAAACATATCCCTCGGCAGGGGAAGGTGGAAGTGTGTGGGACAGATTTAGCTATAAGAAGGTTTATGGAAGCAATATTAGTAACAGGAAAAAAATGAAAATCTAAATGTCCAATAAGAAAGGATCAGTTAATAAATTGCACATAATGGAAAATTATGCAGATATTATAGCAATTTATTATGGAAATATATTCATGATATATTTTTAAAAGGAAAAGAAACAGACTGAAATATAGGATGTACGGATTGCACCCTATGAAATTCTTGTTTTTGTAGTTTAAGGTGGTTGAATATAAGTAATCTGTTATCAAACTAAAATATCCCATTTTCGTAAATAATAAAAATAAAACTATTGAATATATGTGTGTGCATGCACGTAATTCTGAAAATATATTTGCCAAGGTTTACAATAGTTATCTTCAAGATAATAGGCTTAATAGGTTTATTATAATTATTAATTTTTATTATAATTATTATAATCTTTACTCTTTCATTTTTTTCAGACCTTTCTTTAAAAGGAATAGTCTTTTATAATAAGAAAAAAACAACGAAATACACTCCAATTTGAAAAAATTTACAAAGGAAGAATTTGCTGCCACAAATTTGTATCCTTTTCATTCAGTGATAACTCCTTCTGCTATTATCTTTCATTCAGCCTTGATTCCTCTTCATTTTACGATAGTAAAAGGACACATCCTTCATCCTAGTGAAGGTATTCTAAAAAATAGCCAGCCAGCAAAATGTGAACAAAGAAGAAAGAATGCATGGTCTGAGGCCAGTTAGCTGACTTGTACCTTCAGTGAACCAAAATATTCTCTTCCCAAGCAATATCAAGAATTTGGTTAACACACACACACACACACACACACACACACACACACACAGCACCCACACATTGGTCAAGTGCATGTTTTGAGTTATTTTTAGATAATTGCTAGTTGGTATAGTGTATAGAAGTGCTGGGTGTCTTCTAGGAACAACAAACTAAGGACAAAAAATAATCTATTTATATTCCAAATTAGTGGGAAACTGGGTTCAGCTCCCAAGTGCCATGGCATCCTTGCTCTCACCTTTTCTTCCACCTCGTTCTATGACTTGACTGCTTTGGGGCTTGGATATCTTGGCAGAAGCTCTGTGTAGCCCCA
Organism: Orcinus orca; assembly: GCF_937001465.1. Taxonomy (NCBI): domain Eukaryota; kingdom Metazoa; phylum Chordata; class Mammalia; order Artiodactyla; family Delphinidae; genus Orcinus; species Orcinus orca. The sequence goes on from NC_064571.1 coordinate 35,111,408, forward strand.
TCCACATACTCTATGGTTGTGGAAATTCAGACTGCAACTCAATCAACTCTTTTGATACCTACTATTACCTCCCTGAAGCCATTTGCTCTCTAAGAATACTACAGACTTCAATTTACATTTAGCCCAATTCCTAGTGTACTTACACCTACTGTTATGACCACTGACAAGTGTAAAATGATGATCACAATTATGGCCTCGAGAAAGTGCAAGATCTTCAATCAGCGAGGAAAAAATAGATTATCTTCACTTGACTGTTCGTCCTACCAAAATAGTAGGTTCATATTAGAGAAAATTTGTTTAAAACATGAACCAAAATATTTTTTGTAATTCTGATGACAATTTCCTTTTGACCACATGGGCTGATTGTTTGGGTACCATAAAAATTAGTCAGCAGAACTCAACTATTTCACTGATTTCCACAAGAAACCCTTGCCCATCTAGCATTTCATAATTTGAGTCAACTTTATTGAAGATATTGATATAGGCACATTGTTCCAGTGTACCTATTTCTTTTCTCAAATTCCCACCTGACATCTCTGTTTTTCTGATTCTAGTAGTTATCAAACGTTTTTTTAAAGTATAGTAATCACCTGTGAAGTTTGTCGAAAATGAAAATTGTAAGATTCATGTCTTGAGATGTTGGTCCAATAGGTCTGGGGTAAGTTGAATAACTTGCATTTTGATCAGGCACCCCAGAGATTTTGATGCCTTGTCAAACTGGGAAAAGAATGCTTACAGTCCTTCCTCTACCAAATGGCCCAATGACATTTTCTGCCCTCTTTCACCCTGCCTCCAAGTGACCAACCCTTCTGGACCCTTTAGGACACTAGATATCCCTCCATATCCCCCAATATTAATTCTTATTCCTTTTATTATGAAGGGCAAGTTCACAATCACCTTGGTTTTCTGAGAGTTTTCTTAGCCACTATCCCAAGAACTTTAAGGGGCAAACCCTTTCCAAGAGAGTGTTTCGGTTCCTTACATGAAGTTACAAGCTCCCTTAATCAGATAATTAACAGATATTCTAATTCAATGAGTAATGGATATATTGGGATTTTTAACCTCAAAGGCTAATTTCAGTGATGTTCACTAATATCTGTGACTATATCCTTAGAAACCAAGAATTAGTTTCATCAGTTTTGTATTCAGTGTATTTTTTGTCAGTATTTACTCCAAGACATAAACAGGTAATATCAGAAATCTAAACTCTCTGCTTAAGATTTTTTATGCACTTAGAAAATAATAGCTGTGGCAATTCCCTCCACCCCCTACTGCTTAATGAAGAATTTGGCTCTATGAGTAAAAAAATGCAGAACATGGAGTCCACCTGCTTCCACCTCTCAGCCAGAGAACTTTCCCTCTATTAAAGTTGAACTACAGAGTTCTCCGTTTCCCAGGATTCAGAGATCACTGGCCCAGCTGTGATATGCAGTCTCAAAACACAAAACATCTGGAGAGAAGATATGGATAGTTCATCTTTACTTATTTATGTTTAAAAGCTGAGGCAATGTTTATGGAATAAAGAATTTGTTTAAATGAATGTCCGAACATTATGAATTCCTTGTCACACTTTATCTGGCTTCACAACTGATGTAGTGAACCAGAACCTTTCTATACATACACTCATAGATATATGCATATAGCCATAGAGCTATATAGCCATGTATGCATGTATATATCAAGAGAGAGATTGATTTTCCTCTGTTATATACTTAGGGAAATCTCTGAACACATTAAGGTCACTGTATTCATTTTTCTCAAATCTAAGGGTAGACTGGAAGAATGGGATATGAATACAACATGAAAGTAATATTTTTACAACATCATGGCTATTAAGAACCTCACATTCTTTGAGTGGAATGTACAATTTGAAATTAAAGTCTTAGAACTGAATAATCTTCTTACAAGAAAAAATGTTCTCATAACTTTGTTACCCAAAATGCTTTTGACATTCTGTGTAAATAAATTTGGTGCCTTTAATTTAAAAAATTCTTTGGAGGAAAATTATTGTTCTCTAAACAAATTTCAAGCTTAACTTTTAAACTTATTCTGTATTCACATCTTAAGTATCTAGAATAATTTTAATTATGGTTAAGTAAATACATAAATTTTAGACCAGTAATTAATTAGAATGTAACTATAAATAACTAGGCCTATCTGTTTAGACTTATATTAATTTATTGTCTAATTAGCTTAAGTAACAACCAATAACCTTTCAATAAATATTTATTAGACACAAAAAATGCTTTTGAAAGACAATTCACCATTTTTTGTTCAACTTAAAATCATAATTGCGAGGGAAGCTCTGTGCAGAGCAGTTTGGGATACATATTGATGAAAATATAGAGAACTGTGTTATGTTCCTGGAAAACTGTGGGCAAACAGCTTTGACCAAATTATTGTCTTGACCTCTCTCAATCTGGTTTATCAAAATAACTGAACATTCTTTGTAAACTGTATTCCTAGCCTCGGAATTAATCATGACTTGTTCAGAGAAATAATCTGCAATCCTGACTGTGTCCTGACTGAAATTTGGACCATCCGAAGCCTCAGAGCTTCAGTGCATTTGGTTCCTGGTAGTCTTTGATGTATCTTCCCTCCATGCAACGTTTGGGTGGTGGGGAGGTTCACTTATTGACCAGCCATTGACTGACTTTGGGCCAGTGAAGTACACAGATGCAAGGGTGGTCTGCAGAGGACCAAATCCTCAGCTCTCAAAGCCATTCATCAGTGTCAATAGATTATTTCTTGAGAGTTATATCAAATTTATTTGTATTTCTTTTCATCCAATTAAAAAAATAATTGAAATAGTCTTAAGATATGTGTCTTAAAACTTTGATTTTAAAAATGCTAACCTCTCTATTCCTAAGTTTCATAGATATTTACTTCAGTATCTCATGTGACATCAAGAGATCCAGTAACCAGTTCCTTCTGTGACTCCTATTTGTGTATCTTTGTTCTCCTGTTTAACTCTAAATTAACATATTTATGAGTATCTGTGTATATGCATGTGTGCACACGTTTGTGTGAGTTCACAGTGATTACTTTGATGAATGTTAATTTATATCAATTGAGGTGAAATAAAATGAGAAAAATCACATTTTGTTTTCCCATTTAAAGTTTTATTTTTGGTACTAACTACTGCATATGTTTGTGCATTAATTTATTCTAGGTTTCTGTGTTTTATTTGAGTGATCTTTGCTACCTTAGGGTTTAGAACAACACTGCAGGCATTAAACATTTTCAGGTTATATAAAGAAATTAATTAGTCAAAAAAATGAAAGCTATACCTTATAAGATTATTTGCATCTTACAAGTCTGATTTTGCTCAAGGACATTCAAGTTAGGGCAACAATTTGATTTGATTGGATTTATTAATGGCTCTAGATCTACAAATAACAAAAGTTTGCCTTGACAACTAAAGTGCAAGGACTATTACAAATATTTTAACCTTATATATTCTTTGGCATTTAAGTGCCTTTAACATTATTAAGATACACAGTGTTTTTATATACATATCTCTACCCCAATTAATTATAACTTTTTAGAATTAGCCCTTAAAAATCTACATGAATAGGAACAAAGTCTTCTATCATTTTATAACTCTCACATTGCTTTAGATAATGCCTTACACACAGTTTTTATTAAACGAATGTGTGTCGAACTTCTCCAGCCATGGTTGGAAAGATCAGTCAATGATTTAGAGATTATAGCAAGAGTTCGGTAGATGGTAAAATGCATAATGAAGATAAAAAATTCATTGCACAATAACAATTTCTGCTTCCAGCAATGGTGGACTAGTTCATCTTAGTCCAAAACTGCTTATGGCAATAAAAATGCTGGAAAAAAATACTAAAAAAATTTAGCTGAAGACATCAGAGAGATACCAAGGCAGGATAGACTTGCTAACATGCAGGAAAGAGTGAATCTCTGAGTTTTTTATGGCTGGGAAGGAACCCTGATTTAAGACTCAAATTTCCGACTATGATAGAGTAACAGAGACTAGATTTATCTATCCACCTAAAGCAATCAACAACTATGAAAATATATAGTACAGTGATTTTCAAGACACTGGATACAGGCAAAAATATCAGTAATCCCTGAGTGATGAGAAACAGACAAGGTGAACTCTACAAGTGCCCAACTTTCTGCCTTGAGAAAATTTCCAGTCTGTGGGACAGGAAGGAGAAACAGGCAAATCCTGGTGGACTCCCTGAGTTGGGGAAATAGAGCTGAGGGTGTAGGGAGACCAAGGCAGCTAGATTTCAGAGAATAATGGAGAGAAGTAACATGCATAAAGAGAGAGCCATAAATAAATAAAAATGCATCCCATGTTCTTGAATTGGAAGATTTAATATTGTTAAGATGTCAATAGTACCCCAAATGATCTACAGACTCAGTGCAATCTCTATCAAAATCCCAACGATGCTTTATGCAGAAATAGAAAATCCATCCTAAAATTCATATGGAGTCTCAAGGAATAGCCAAAATAATCTTGAAAAAGAACATAAAACTGGAACTCACACTTCCTCATTTCAAAACTTACTACAAAGCTACAGCAATCAAAACAATGCGGTACTGACATAAAGATAGACATATAGACACACAGAATAGAATAGACAGCCCAGAATTAAGTCCTCATAAATAAAAAACCACAGTGAGATAACACTACACACCTAGTATAAAACTGCAAAAAAGAAAAGAAAAACATGCAATACCAAGTGCTGATGAAGTTGTAAAGCCAGGGGGAATTTCACACGTAGCTGGTGGAAATATAATATGTATAGGAAAAATGTTCACTATGTACAAAAGTACAGTATAAAGTGTACTATGGACAAATGTGGCAACTTTTGAAATGAAGTTAGACATGCATTTATAATTTTACCCAGAATTTTCACTCATAGTTGATTACCTTGGAGAAAAAAATAACTTAGGTTCACAAAAGTACCTGAATGTGAATGCTTAGCTGTAATTGCCAGGAAACTACTCAGATGTCTTTCAACTGGCGAATGGATAAAAGCACTGTGGTGCATCCAAACAACTGAATCCTAACTACTTAGCCATAAAATGGAACAAAATGTTGATTCACACAACAGTGGATGAACCTCAAATTCACTGTGTTTAGTGAAAGAATTGAGGGCCAAAAGGTTACATATTATGTAATTTGATTTGTTTGGCATTCTGGAAAAGGCAAAACTATAGTGAAATTACAAAGCAGTGGTTGCTAGGAGTTAGATGTTGCATAAAAGTTGATTACAAAGTAGTTGGAAAAAAGCTAGGGAATAATAAAACTGTTCTATATCATTATGGTGGTGGATAAAACTTTATGCAATTATCAAACCCATAGAACTATCACACTGTTTTCCATATGACTGCACCATTTTATGTTCCTACAAGCAGTCTATGAAGTTTCTGATTTCTCCATATCCCGATCAACACTGGTTATTATCTGACTTCTTTATTATAGCCATCCTAATGAATATAAAGTTGTATCTCACTGCGGCTTTGATTTGTATTTTCTTGATAACTAACGATGTTGGAAATTTTTTATGTGCTTATTGCCAATTGTACATACATACGAGAGATATGTGTATTTGAGTGACTAATAATAAAACTTATTCTCTTTCCCATAAATATACTGTACCAACTTCCTATCATGATATTAAAGATCTAGTAAGAAAGAACTAAATATTTATTCTGATCATCACACTCTTCCAAGGCATTGTTGGAAGACATTTCAAGATTAAAGGATATATAGGGGGAAAACTATACATAAAAGCTTCTAATCACACTAAAGTCTTTACGTGAAAGCATAGGGAATGGAGAAAACAATATTGTCAATACTCAGAACTTGTTACATTAAGACACAAACTGGAAGATACAAACAAATTCAACAATATGGAAAGTATTTCTATTACTGAAGACACTTTATTCAAATGTTGATCAGTCCCCCTTGAAATAGTATTTATTTACTTAGTTTATCAGCGTATGTGAAGTGGTTGGGATCTCGATTTTTGTTGAAGTTTGAATAGAATTATTATGCAGACAAAGGTTCACAGAAGTGTGCTTTATGTTGGCTAAAAGCTTATTTGCATATTATGCATTTTCTAATAATGTCTCCTATTGAAAACAGATTCTTGTTTTCTCAAGGCAATATTTAGAAGTCATATCTTCAGCTTTTAATACAAAATCATTAAGCCACTCAAATAATTTAATATTTTCAGTCCTCCCATTTCAGACCAAAGGATGGGAGGAGAAACAAATAACACTGAGAAGGGTTATGATCAAATTCTTTTTCCCCCTCAATGTAAATAAAAAGTCCAAGTCACACAGAGGGAAGTTCTGGTAGAGACATTCTAATATGTCACTCTTTTGACTGCCAAAAGGAACAACTAATTCTTCTGATAAATGAAGGTCGGCTTTAAAAAGATTATTTATAACTAAATAAAGACTTAAAACATATACTAAGTGTCTCATGGAATCAATTTTTTTTTTTTTCGGTACGCGGGCCTCTCACTGTTGTGGCCTCTCCCATTGCGGAGCACAGGCTCCGGACGCGCAGGCTCAGTGGCCATGGCTCATGGGCCCAGCCGCTCCGCGGCATGTGGGGTCTTCCCAGACCGGGGCACGAACCCGTGTCCCCTGCATCGGCAGGGCTACTCTCAACCACTGCGCAACCAGGGAAGCCCCGGGATCAATTTTTTTTTAAAGGAAAAGCAGGTAGAAGATTTTTTTGAAGGTTACAAGTAAAGCAGTAGGATGTTTCCAGGAACCGCCATAACAAACGCTTAAAATCACTATTTGGAGTTAGAAGAAACATACCCTAAAAAGTTACACAATGCCTTATGGCTATCTTTGGGTTGGAAACTTTCATGTTTCTGAGTGCATATTGCAGGCAAAGAGTTAAGTCCAAGGTCCCTTTCAGCTTCCTCCAAAGTTCAAACAGGCTTACCTTGTGCTAGTATTAGCCTTCCATTATTCACAAATATCTCAATGGAAATTAATAGACAGAGACTTCCTGGTGGTCCAGGGGTTCGGACTCCATGCTTTCACTGACAAGGGCTCGGGTTCAATCCCTGGCCATGGAACTGAGATCCCACAAGCTGCATGGCACAGCCAAAAAAAAAAATCGATAGACCTCCAACAAAATGAGGATAATGGTGAGATGTTTACTGCCGAATGATCTTTGGATAGCAAATAGCCAAGATTTCTCTAATTTGTTTTAAAACCTATCTGTTCTATATAACTTTTGGTAAATGATCTAATGTACATCTAAAGTATAAACCAGCTGAAATAGTTCTCTTAAGGACAAATATAGAATTTCTTTCAAGAAGGAAAACAAACAAAACCTCGTTCAGTAAATAAAAACATTTCTCTCAAAGTAATAAATACTTTTTGTAGAAATATAGTAATTGAAACAGCATGGTACTGGCATAAAGACAGACAAATAGATCAGTGGAACCGAATAGAGAGCCTAGAAATAAATGCACCTATGGTCAATTAATTAACAACAAAGGAGGGAAGAATACACAGTAAAGAAAAGACAGTCCCTTCAATAAGTGGCGCTGGGAAATCTGGATGGCTACGTGTAAAAACAAATGAGATTAGAACATTTCCTCACACCATATACAAAAATAAACTCAATATGGTTTAAAGGCCTAAATGTAAGACCTGAAACCATAAAACTCCTAGATGAGAACAAAGGCAGAAATCTCCCTGATATGAATCATAACTATAATTTTTTTGGACCTGTCTCTTAAGGCAACAGAAGTAAAAGCAAAAATAAACAATGGGACCTAATTAAACTTAAAATGTTTTGCACAGCAAAGGAAACGATTGACAAAAGGAAAAGACAACCTACTGAATGGGAATAACTATTTGCAAATGATAAGTGGTCAATATCCAAAATATATAACTAGCTCATACAACTCAATATCAAAAAACCAAACAACCCAATTAAAAAAGTGGGCAGAAGACCTGAATAAACATTTTTCCAAAGAAGACACACAGATGGCCAACAGGCAAATGAAAAGATGCTCAACATCACTAATCATTAGAGAAATGCAAATCAAAACTACAGTCAGGTATCACTTCACACCTGCTAGAATGGCTAACATCAAAAAGGCCACGAATAACAAATGTTGACAAGGATGTGGAGAAAAGGGAACCTTAGTATACCAATGTAAATTGGTATAGGCACTATGGGAAATAACATGGAGGTTCCTCAAAAAACTAAAAATAGAAATACCATATGATGCAGCAATTTCACTCCTGGGTACATATCAGGAAAAAATAAAAACACTAATTTGAAAAGATACATGCACCTCAATGTTCATAGCAGCATTATGTCCAAAAACTAAGATAGGGAAGCAAGCTAAGTGTCCATCAACAGATGAATGGATAAATAAGATGTGGTCATATATATACAATAGAATATTACTCACTCATAAAAAAAGAATGAAATTCTGGCATTTGCAGCAAGGTAGATGGACCTAGAAAGTATCGTGCTTAGTGAAATAAGTCAGAGAAAGACAAACACTGTATGCTGTCATTTATATGTGGAATCTAAAAAGTAAAACAAATGAAAGTATATAACAAAACAGAAACAGACTCAGATATAGAGAACAAACTCATGGTTACCAGTGGGGAGAGGGAACAAGGGAGGGGCATGATGTGGGTACAGAATTAAGATGTATAAATTACTGTGTATAAAATAGATAAGCGAAAGGATATATTGTACAGCATAGGGAAAATAGCCATTGTTTTGCAACAACTTTAAATGGAGTATAATCTATAAAGTTGTCAAATTCCTATGTTGCAAACTTGAAATTAATACAATCTTGTAAATCAACTATACTTCAATAAAGAAATAATAATTCTGAAGTTTTGGTAGAGATCAACATGATTTCTAAGTATATCTTGGAAGGGAGAGTGAAAGAAAATAAAGGAGAGTGAAAGAAAATAGATTGAACAGTGAAAGAGGGTGATTTGAATTAGTATGATAGTCTCTCAATGTAAATGTAATATGTTCTTTTCCAGAGACCAACTCAAAAGTCCTCTTATGGCTCCACAGTTCAAAGGTTCTATTCTGGTTTTCCTTCAGCAATTTCTGCTTTTGATACTCACACTTCTAGTAAGGCTGAGGCTAAAAGTGTTGGCCCTGGGTAGCTTCTTCTATTTCACTTTATGTCTCTCTTTTTTTCTCTGTGTCTGTCTCTTTATCTCTCTCTTTTATATTATTGCTCACTTTTTTTCTTTACTTCATTGAGAGGTAAAGTCTTGCCCATTTTATACTAATAAGAACTAAACCATTACTATCTACCATTCCTCCCAGCTCAGATGTTTGTGATGGCATACAGAATCCTATTTAGAAATATTTCCTTTCTTCTTTCTTCCTACTCTTTCTTCCCTCCCACCATCACTTCCTTCCTTCTTTCCTTCCTTCCTTTCTTCCTTCCTTTTTAATCAAAAACTTATAGACCCAAGAGAGATGGGAAGGTAGCATTATGGCACTCAAGCAAGGAAGCACTCAACAGATTCAGATGTTTGCTACATGCAGGGACTTGTACATATAAATAATTATGTTGAGGATACCAGGAGTCAGTGTTCTCACTGTCAGAGATAAGAGATACAAATACAGAAAGGGGGAAGTTAAAATAAACCCTGTGGTTTTTTGTATTGGTAATGAAGAGATTAGTATAAACTGTATATACTATGTATAATTTCCTAGTGCTGTCCACTAAGGGAGACTAAGGTAGTGGCAACCCAGTAGCAATAGCAACACTTATCACCCAACTATTGTTTTCTATTTACCATTCTCCACTAGAGGAACTAGGACTCCTTGGAAAAATGGCTGTCTCCAGGGAAAAACAAGATGGACTGAAATAACTTTGGGGGCCAGAATGTAAGGAAGGGCCTAAAAAAATGATAGAATCATGTCAAAAGAATACAGATATTTTCTTGAAGGAATTCTCATTGCCTAAATCTGGGACAATTTTAGCATTACAATAAATTCTGATAGTAGTGGACAATAATAATTGTAACAAAATAGGATTCTGCCGGTTTACACTGATATAAATGATAAATAGCTTCACCTTACAATAAAATGTCAACTAATAAATGAGATCAATATTATTATTTCAATTTTACAGCTAAGGAAACTGAAGCAACCTGTGCCTTGGAGAGGTTAATCAACTTTCTCTTTGTCATACAACTAGTAAGTGTTATAGTCAGGCCTAAACTCAGATCTGTCTGACTCTAGACTCCAAGTTCTTAACCAGTACATTTAGTTTTCTATTTCTAATCTTATGACTTTCAAAGCAAGTCTAGACCTCTTGGCATGATTGCTGGCTTTCTCTGAAGGTTTGGCAACAAGCTCAGTAGTTGTAAGCATGTAATGAAGCTGTGGGTCCAGTAGCCATCATTATAAACTAAACCCACCTTTCATGTTTCCCCAAACACTCCTTTGTGTCCTACTCTTTACACAACCTTCCCCAACTTGTGACCCAAATGCTGTGACTGAACATTCATACCCATAACATTTTCCAGGTTTGGATTTTGCTTTTAGGAGTTGGAATTACTGTTGATATAATTTCTTTTTTAAGAGCTCAACAAAACCTTTTTTTGAGAGAACTCAGTTAGCAGAGACCAAATTCATTCCCTACTCTCCCTCGGCTCCAAAAGAGTAGAACCAGCCAGCAACTCAGACGAGAGAACATATTTTGTAACAGACCCTCAGCAAGCTTTGTATAAGACACCAGATGCCAGCCAAAGACAACCTCTCCTCATGTCTCCCATGCTAGAACTTTCCTTTCTAATTACAGTAAAAGGTTTGCAGGCATACAGATGTTAAAAATAAAATTAGACTTGTTCGAAACAGGTTCACTCTTGAAATAGGGCAAATTAGATGTAGTCTGGGTTTTTGATACCATTTAACTGGCTGGCTAGCTAAGACTTGGTGCCTACACAGCACAATAGCGCTGACATTTAAGAAAAGGTCTTTTCGTTTGATCACATGATCCTTAAACCCACTAATTGACACACAGCCATATGCCATTCTCCATAACACAACTTGGCAATAGCCTGCATTTCCTGCTCTGAAATATTGAGATTCTAAGCCAAATACGTGAGAGAATTAGTCATGGACTTTGTTCCTCTTTGACTTCATAAGTTAAAGGTAAGTCTATGAATGTTAATAATCACAATTACAGGTCTTGGTGCACAACATTAATGATACAGTATCGTATAGCCTAGCTTTATAACATTACAAGGTAGAGTTCTCAGCCAAAACCCACCACCACTGGATTAAGAACCTGTGGGGTGCTGAGCACTTAGGAATTTGCCAGTTTCCCCTTCCTCTATTCCTCTTTTCAACTACATAATAGATTCATTTTTTGTTTCTTAATTTTTATTGGGGTGTAGTTGATTTACAATGTTGTGTTAGTTTCAGGTGTACAGCAAAGTGAATCTATTATACATATACATAATATCCACTCTTTTTTAGATTCTTTTCCCATATAGGTCATTACGAAGTACTGAGTAAGGTTCCCTGTACAATACAGTAGGTCCTTATTAGTTATTTTATATATAGTAGTGTGTCTGTGTCAATCCTAATCTTCAAATTTATCCCTCCCCCGCCCTTATCCCCAGTAACCATAAGCTTATTTTCTACATCTGTAACTCTATTTGTTTTGTAGATAAGTTCATTTGTAGTCACTTTTTAGATTCTACATATATGATATCATATGCTATTTGTCTTTCTCTGTCTGACTTACTTCACTCCCATAATAGATAATTCTTAAAAGAAAAAAAATATTTACCATTCACAGTGTAAAACCAAAATAAATACAATGCAAGTAAAGTGTAAATCACAAATCAGAGTGAAGTAGGTCAGAAAGAGAAAAACAAATACCGTATGCTAACACATATATATGGAATCTAAAAAAAAAAAAGGTCATGAAGAACCTAGGGGCAGGATGGGAATAAAGACACAGACCTACTACAGAATGGACTTGAGGACACGGGGAGGGGGAAGGGTAAGCTGGGACAAAGTGAGAGAGTGTCATGGACATATATACGCTACCAAATGTAAAATAGATAGCTAGTGGGAAGCAGCCACATTGCACAGGGAGATCAGCTCGGTGCTTTGTGGCCACCTAGAGGGGTGGGATAGGGAGGGTGGGAGGGAGAGAGACGCAAAAGGGAAGAGATATGAGGATACATGTATATGTAGAGCTGATTCACTTTGTTATAAAGCAGAAACTAACACACCATTGTAAAGCAATTATACTCCAATAAAGATGTTAAAAATAAATAAATAAATAAAGCCCTATTCAGCTTTAAAAAAAGAAAAAGAAAGACGTATTTCATTTTAAGCTCTACTGATTCTTATCTTTAAGGTTTTTCAAAAATGCATTTCAAAAGGCATTTCTCAAACTGTAATAAAAAAATCAAATATAATTCTTCCACAGAAGATCTAAAATGAACATAAGTGATGCATATCTTAGAATGTAAAGTTTGTTTATGGGTTAAATAGAAAACTTTGGTTTTTCACTTGAACCGGAATACTATAAATATCTATCTCAAATAAGTGTGACTTGTAAGTTAAGGTGATATTCTTTTTTCACACCTGATGGGAAGGTGACCTAGATGATGATTTCTATCTCTTTTGTGTATTGTGACACACGGGACCTAGAGCACGTGAGCTTCGGTAGTTGCGGAGTGAGGGCTCAATAGTTGTGGCTCACGGGCTTAGTTGCTCCATGGCATGTGGGATCTTCCTGGACCAGGGATATAACCCATGTCCCCTGCATTGGCAGGCAGATTCTTAACCACTGTGCCACCAGGGAAGTCCATGTCTCTTAGATTTAACATTTATAAAATGAGAAGGCATCAAGATTTCAACTGCCATATCATTTATTTGTTATATTAGTAAATACACTAGGAATTACTCTTTTAGGAACTGATCCTTAAATATACTTGCACACATGGTGTATGTATAAAGTTATTTATTGCAGTGTTATTTTTTAAGACATAAAGATGGGAGAAAACATGAGAGCCCATTAAAAAGGGACAGTCGAATAATGTACATTTATACACTGGAATTGTGTGCAGGCATCATAAAACAACTCAGGAAAAAATTGAGGAAAAAATTGATGTTGAAATGATAAGATTTCCAAGGTATTCTATTAAGTGAGAAACCAAGGCACAGAAGAGTTTACATAGTCTGTCATCATTTGTAAAATATATATATAAATTTTTGCTTTCATGTACACAAAATAGCTCTCTGGAAGAGTAAGCAAGAAATTAATAACAATGGTTTAGAGATGAAAGTTTGTTGGACCTTTATGGGGTGGATCAGATCCATATATATTAAATTTTATGCCCTAAAAACAGAGAAAACACATTTTAGTTTCCTCTAATACCTATGAAAAAAGTGACTATGGGATAGCATTTAAGAATAGTAAAAATTAATGCATATAAACTATTTTTATGAAGCAAATATATCACATCGAAGCCTTAAAATGCATAAAAAGAACAGAGCAGATCAATATGCCTATGAATATAAAAGTAAACCCTAAGTAATACATTATTAGAGGGAATCTAACAGTACGTGAAAAGAATACATATACCTGACCAAGTGGGGTTGATTGCAGGGGTGAAACAATACTGCTCTGTATTAGTACATTAAAAGGGAAAAATGATAAGCATGTCTACAGGTGCTGACAAGGCATTTGAAAAAGTTTTATATGAACTTTTGACTGAAAAAATGAACCTGGAATAAGAAAAGAAATACACAAATATTTTAAATAAAATAGGGAAAAGTAATACTTCCTAACAAAATGAGAATTGACACACATAAAATTTCAACTCTAAAGTCAATATATGCCTAATGGAAAAATACTAGATTCATTACCAGTAATATCCAGAACACCACCAAGTGGTCAATACCACCATTATTATCTGTCACTGTTTTTGAGGCACTAGCCATTGTAATGAGGAAGGAAAACAGAGGTAAAATTGTTCAAGTTGGAAAATAGAAGGTAAAATTATTATTTTTGATGTTGTGATTGTACACATGGAAAATCCCAAAGACTTAACGATATATTGCAAACAGTAAGATAATGTACAAATGTGGATGAGTACAAAACTAATATCCCGGGACTTCCCTAATGGTCCAGTGGTAAAGAATCCACTTTCCAATGCAGGGCATGTGGGTTCGATCCCTGGTCAGGGAACTAAGATCCCACATGCCACGGGGCAACTAAGCCCGTGCACCACAACTACTGAGCCCAGGCGCCTCAACTAGAGAAAGAAAACCTGCACGCCACAACGAGAGAGAAGCTAACGTGCCGCAACTAAGATCCCGCATGCCTCAACTAAGACCTGACGCAGCCAAAAATAAAAATAAATAAATAAAATAAATATTTAAAAAATCTGATATCCCAAATCCAGGACCTTCCTATACAGGAAGAGCAACAAATTACAAGATATCATGGAAGAAAAGATCCCAATTACAATAGCAAAATAGTAACAATAGAAGATATAAGGAAAAAGCTAGATAAGCAGAATCTGTGATATTATAATCTATAAAAGGAAAACATTAAAAATAACACTGAAAAGCAAAAGGAAGACTTTAATAATTAGAAAAGATATATTTATTCAATAATTTATGTCAAGGCTACTGAAAAGCTATTTTAAAAAACTGGATCTCTAACTTATACCATATGCCAAAATAAATGCCAAGTGGATCAAATATTTTATCATAAAAGATTAACAAAGAGGTAATAAAAAGAAAACATGGAAGGTTTAAAAACCTGATAAAAAATATCTAAAATATATATCATAGGCAATGTGATAAGTTCTTATCTATATAAAGAGCTCCTATTATCAAATAAGGAAAAAACAAGCCAATAGAAAACTAGGCAAGCAGCATGATCAGATAATTGTTAACAAAGAAGAACCACATGTCTTTTAAAACATGTAAAGTTAACCCCACTCAATATAAGAGTAACATAAAACTTACAACATAAGATGTCAATTTTTTTCACCTAAAAGTTTGACAAAATCTGAATGATTGTACACAATGAGTTTGGCAAAAGTGGCATTCTCATACAAGGCTGGTGGAAATATACATTTGCACAACCTCTATAGAATACAATCTGTCAAAATCTATCGAAATTTAAAATGCTTATTTGCTTTGACCCTGTAATTTGACGTCTAGGAACTTATCTTGCAGATACATTGACATATATGCATATATTTGTATGAATGATTGATGCTGCACTGTCATTAACAAAAATACAAAAATTAAAACTAAAATAAAACAACCAAAATCTCCATTAATAAAGAGTTATCAGTTAAGTAAATTATGGCAAATTCAAATGATATAAAACTATCCAAGTGTAAACAAGAATGAGTTAATTATATGCACTGAAATGGAAGGATTTCCTAGATAGAGTATTAGGTGAAAAAAATAAGGTATAAAAATATTTATCGGGCTTCTCTGGTGGCGCAGTGGTTAAGAATCTGCCTGCCAATGCAGGGGACACGGGTTCGAGCCCTGGTCTGGAAAGATCCCACATGCCGCGGAGCAACTAAGCCTGTGCGCCACAACTACTGAGCCTGTGAGCCACAACTACTGAGCCCACGTGCCACAACTACTGAGCCTGCGCTCTAGAACCCACGAGGCACAACTATGGAAGCCACGCGCCTAGAGCCCATGCTCCGCAACAAGAGAAGCCACCGCAATGAGAAGCCCGTGCAACGCAACGAAGAGTAGCCCCCGCTCCCTGCAACTAGAGAAAGCCCACGTGCAGCAACGAAGACCCAACGCAGCCAAAAATAAATAAATTAAATAAAATAAATAACTACCAGGAATCGCTTGCAATGAATAAAAATATTTTTTAAAAAATTTATCATTTGGGTAAACAAATACATAATGTTATATGAAAGTGTATGAATGTATGTTGGCAGATAATGTATGAAAGATACATAAGAAACTGATATGAGTGCTAGCCACTAGGAAGAGGAACCAGGAAACTTACTTTTCATTATTTTGAGTTTTAAGAATTATGTACCATTTACATGTTTTACCACTCCATAAATATAATTCTTTTAAAAATTTATCAGTCAAGAGACAGAACAGTGAGTCAGTTGTGGCATGGTTGTCATGGAAGCAATCTGTTCATACTATTCTTACTTCAGCTGAGTTATCCTGTATTGGGGACATTAATGTTTACTTCAAGTATATTCAAAATATTACACTGTAATCCAATATTGAAAGCAAAGATGATTGTAATAGCAAAACAAAAATAGGCATAAGACAATTAAAACTCGTAGAAATTGCTGAATCTTTTGAAATAGAACCTAGGATTTCCCAAGGTAGAGAGTTTGATGTGACTGATATAAATTTCACAAGGACCATCACTTAAGTACTCAACAACAGTCTGCCAAAAGCTTCTGACTGATATTCAAGAAAAGCTATTTAACTTTTGCATAAACCAGAGTAGTTTTCAATGTACGTTGAAATCACACTGCCTGAAAGGTGCTAAGGAGGTCAAGACTTCCAGCATGAGGTATGAGGAGCAGACTGCCACCCAGACATAACAAACACTGGTGATAGAAAGTGATAGTGAAGATTAGGAGGAAGGTTTATACACCAACTTAATCCGTGCTACTGAAGAATTAGTATGTAAATTTTGGGGGAAAAAAGTGCATGTTTTGTGAGCTTTTTTGGCCAGCTGGCTACAGATCTTTGGACTCCTGCACACTGTCTGGTCTCCTGCACCTTTGGGGAAGAACCGTGGTCTCTAATTCTCTCTTTAAGCATTTGCCTTGTGCACTTATTACATCATCTCTTGAATTCTTCTCTTCCTTCTTACATTTTCTTATCAGTCCCTTGACCCAACCCATCCTCTGACCCATACCCACTGCTCCCATATCACCTCAGAGGTAGAGAATAGGCTTCCAAACCTTATTAAGTCAAGTTTCTAGAAAACCAGAGCACCTTATTCAACACTATGAATAAAATGAAAATGTTTATCAGTGATCACTGTGTTACAGATACAGTCAGACCAATACTGGGACAACAAAGAGCAAAAATAGACTTGGAGAGGAAAAAACTGTGAAATACATACACACACACACACACACACACACACACACACACACGAACACTCGGGGAAGGACTTCCTCTCAATCATGCCTCCTTAAACGATAATTATTCACCACCAAAAATAATTTACTATTGGTTATTATTTTTTGTTTTAACTCTTTCAGAGGTCCTTAAACCCATTCTCACTTCCTAGCAAAACCCCCTAGGAAAAAGATGTAAACTCAAATCAGATTTCCTTTATCCAATCACTGTCTGAATTTCTTCATTGTTTTATTACATCAAATAAGTCCAAGTGTCTCCAACAAGGTTGTTTCTGCACCCTTTGACCGCACAGGCTTCAAATTCCCTATAAAGATGGCTTCCTATTTAATTCTGCTTTAGTTT
The DNA here is from genome assembly GCF_937001465.1 of Orcinus orca. NCBI lineage: Eukaryota > Metazoa > Chordata > Mammalia > Artiodactyla > Delphinidae > Orcinus > Orcinus orca. The sequence goes on from NC_064571.1 coordinate 35,128,908, forward strand.
CCTAGCATGGCATACCCTCATTTAGGTAAATAGCTTAATATAGAGGTGTCTCCTGTTACTATAAACTAAGAATCCTTCTCAATATTATATAACATTTATCTCCACTAAGACCTAATGAGCATTTATTTCCTATTTGCAATGTCATACATTTGAGAAAAAAACTTTTAAAAAATATTCCTAAGCCTGGGAATTTCCTAATATCTCAATATTTGATATGATACTTAAAAACCTAAAACATTTGTCTGCCGCTGCTTTTATTTGAATTTGGGATCCCATCTTTTTATGGAGATGCTTCAAATGGTCCTTTGAAGGTAAACAGATGATATGATTAACTATTTCCATTATGGAGTGGTTAAAGGCAGGGGAAGTGAGAACTAGAATCTCTCTCCAGAACTCCAGACCTGAATGTACACCGTCTACAAGGTATTTTCACCTGGTTGCCCCCAAGGGTTCTGACTTCACAGGAATTCCTCACAAACCAGTTCCTTCTCCTGACAGATTCCATTCAAGGACTGGCATCCATCTTGTAACTCCTCTGGTCTTTTTTAGCTCTTTCCTCTCTTGCCTAATAAATCCAGTAAATCATCAGTCTTGTTTGAAAAATGGTACAATGCACACATCCACCCCTCACACACTTCCACCCTACCACATACACATCCCTCTGTCTCTTTCCAATGAGATATTCATAGTCAGCCCAACAGCTCTCAGCTTAATTAATGATTTAATTTCCCTCTCAGACTCGAGGTTGCCCCCTCCAAGTTATTCTCTACATTACAACAGTCATCTTTCTTTCTGAATACATGCTTGTAATAAAAATAAAGCAGTACATTCTCTACGTTTGAAATCTGATCACGTAACTCCCCCACTTAAAATCTCTAATACAATGCATTGTCTTCAAGAGCTGAGTGAAAATTCCAGCAGCTTTAAGGCTGTTCCTGAACAAGGCCCTGCTTACATCTCCAGCCTCATGTTTTATCCCTCTGAGTCCCAGACACATCCAGCTACATTAAGTCCCTCTCAATAGTCCAGACACTCTCTCCTGCCTCTAACCCTTTGCACATGCAGATACTCCTGTTTAACTGTCTGTTACTCAACATTCAGGTCTCAACTTGGATTTCATGTCTTCCAATGGCTTTTTCCAGACCCTCCCAGCCTGACATCTCTTTCAAGACTGGGTCAATAGGTCAAGGTCCCACCTATATGCTTCTGTAATAACCTATGTTTACCTGCGTCATATGAGATATTACCTGTATTACAAATTTCTTCTTTCTTACTCTGATTCACTCAGTAAATAACGAACAACTTGAACATAAAAAATAGCCACAAACCCAGCGGAATTCTTAGCTTATAGTAGAACAACAGTCTCCTCCTCACTGATGACCACAGTCTTGACAGGCACCTTACAAAGGAAAATATCTCTTCACTGATGCCAAAGGGGTTGGTAGGCAGTAAAATTCAATGACTCCTAAGCCTTGTACTAGGATCTTCACTCAGTATCTCTGGAAATGCAATGCCACAGGTCTGCGTGTAATGAACAGAAGGCAATCAGTGGGTGTCCCTGTCAAAAGGACTATTTCCAGTAAAGACAAGAAATGACGAAGGGGCATCCGCTTGCATATTTGCAGCCTCTGGTCACAGAGGAGTGAGGCAAGTACCCAAACAGGCCATGTTTCACGATATCTAAGGTGGGCTCTCAGTTGCATTAAATATTTATCAGCCAGCGTCTGCCCACTGAGTACTTAGGTATGTTTAATTTTTTTAGTGTTATTTTCTGTCTGGAATTCAAATAGTGGCTTTAGCCAAAGATAACAAAAGGACTTATACCATAAATGTATATAGCAGAGCATCCTGGAATCACCTATTCTCAACTCACCCCGTTGACGCAAGGTTAGGAAAGTGCTCCAAGGCTCAGAAACGTTCTGAGCATCTGTCTGTTTCATTCTGCATCAGGAAAATGAAAAAGATAAGAAAGGAAGAGTTGGTAACTGTGGAATGAATCATTTGGTCTTAAAGGCTGATTCACCCCTAAAAAGAAAAGGAATTCAGCCTCAGGCCCATCTGACGGGGTGGTGGGGGGAGGACATCAAGTTTATTGACACTGTTCATTGGCGGAAGGACTGGGATGGACTTAAGAGGGTGTCTAGCTCCTCATTTTCCTAGGGCAGCTGAAGCCCCTAAAATGGCACCAGTAATAAGATGATGTACTTTCAGTCAATGATGTGGGTGGTTTCCCTCTCCTCCTCCCAGCTATTAAAGCTGTATTCAGTGGGAGACACATGGTAATTTGCTGAAAATCACGATTTGCTAAGAAACTCTCACAAAACCCCAAGAGCCCATTATATTAACAGAAGTGACAAGAAAATAAATATTTTTGACAAGGGAGTGCTCCTATCCGGGGAAGATGGCTGCAATGTCAGTGATTATTCAGCAAATCAAACTTACTTAAACACACTGTCTCTAATACTTAATAAATGTTATAGTGTGGCTTTCTGTGGCTAATAAAACTTGGTTTACATTCCACCCTGTGCCTTCTATGATTCGCCTCCCTGGGCTCACTTAAAGTGCATTAAGAGGCAGCAAGCAAGATGAGGGCGATTTGCTGCAAAACTTAAATAATTCATTTATGCACCACTGCTTTCAGACTGTGTTTTTACAAATGCTGTAATGAGACAAGCTGTGAAATGTTCTACATGGGGTAAAAGGCAGGAAAGTCCCTGGAAGAAAACCCCCTTTCCATGCCTTATTCCTTTGAGGTGCAGGACAGAAACAAGGGAATCATCCTTACAGAAACGTCTGTGCTATTTACCTACTTCTCATAAATAGGGCATCAACTAGCTATCACTTATACTTTTCCATTAACTAGAATTAAAGTCATACCATATTGGAGAGTCTTAATTCCTGAGTTAATTTGTAAAATTGATATGTCTAATTAAACTCCCAAAAGGATATTTGGGGAGAAAGTATTGACAAAAATTTTTTAAGTTTCTCTGAATAAATAACTGGGCAAAAATATCCAATAAACATTGTAACAAAAAAAATGATATACACTTGAACTGTTAGATAATAAAGCATATGATAAAGCAATGATATTTAAAAGAGTACGGCCCTAATCACAGAATAAGTAGGCAACCAATGAAACAGTCTAAAAAGAAACAGGTGAAAGAGATAAAATAGTCTAGAAGCAAGTGAAGAATCACAATTCAATTTACAATAAATGTAGCACTGCACATCAGTGAGAAAAGAATATATATATATATATATATATATATAATTCAACATTTCCTAGTTTCTTACTTGAAAAAGAAATTGTATTCAAAGAATTTACCAACTGACATTCCAAATAGAGCGATGACACTCATTACAAGTGCTACTGAAAAGATCTATAAAGTACTTATAAAGGATCTAGAAAAAATATAAATGAACATTTATATAATTTTGGAGGAGGAAAGATCATTCTAAGGTAAAACAAAGAGATAAACTGCAAATAAAGAGGCTACTATATTTTGTAACTGAGAAATATAAAAATGGACAACTGTACATAAGAACACTATTAACAAAATTAAAAGACAAATAACAAATTTCTAAAATATCTGAAATGTATTGGAAAAGGGTTAATATCCCTATTACATAGGTTTCTTACATATCAAAAAGAACTAATATTTTTGAAAATGAGCAAAGAATATGGTTAGAGAAGACAGAATATGAGATATATAAAATAACAAAACACCCCTCGTTTGCTTTTGCTTGTCACAATAGCAGAGATAAAACGTTCTGCTAATGGTGAGGGAATGGGAAAAATGTCATTCTCCTAAACCGCTGATGAAAGTGTTAGTTGGTTCAATTTTTTTCTACTGGGAATATTCTCCAGTGACTACGTATCGCAAAATGTTTTTAAAATACATCTTTTGAACCACAAATTTTTCTTCTAGGAATTTATACCAGAAATCAACCAAAGAAACTTACAAAGATGTATGTATAAAGAAGCTCATCACAAGGTTCTTTCATAATGGTAAAACTTTGAGGAAAACAAAACTCTTTTCAAAGCAGGATGCTTACGTGTTTTGGGATACTATGTAGCTAGTAATAATATTCATGTCAGGCAAACTAGTCTCTAAGGGAAAAGCATCACTAGAGATTAAAAAACAAAATAAAGAAACAGACTCACTACATCTAGATAATGTTGAAGTCACCATGAAGTGTCAACAATGGAGATGGGCAGAAATAATAAGAAGGTAGGGAACGAACCAGGGAAATAAGAGTCTAAGACCTGGGAGTAGAGACTTTAATGAAAAGGGTAGTTGACAGCATCATATGCTAAAGAGGGGTCAAGATAATGAGGATGGGAAAGAATCCATTAGATTTTATATATGAGGCATAATTGACAACTTTGATAAAATAATCTTAGGCGAGGGCTCAGGATAGAAGCCTGTGGGGACTTGAGATGTAAGTCTGAAGCAGCGAAACACGAGCTCTAGTTGCATTGGGGCTGGGAGACGAACCAGGAGACTGTGGGAAAATACAGGCAATAAACTAAGAAAATCTGCACTAAGGCTGCAGCAGTGACAGTGGGAGAGCATGGATTGTCAAGTACTGAGGCGCATATCTGAGGGGGGAACAAAGGGATTCGTTAAGTGACTAGATTGTAGGGCTTAAGGCTGAGGGAGCCAAGGAGAGAGACAAGCTGAACGTGTCTTTGAGGTGTCTATCTAGTTGAGAAATGGGGATAGATGATGCATTAAACAGAGTCTTGAATACATGAGGGAGAATGGTTTGGGGGGAAATACAGTGAATTCCATTTTGGATATGGGATGTATGAGATGACTGATGTGTAATATTCTATTAGAAATATCTAGAAGGCACTTGGATTTACGGATCTTGAACTTATGAAAAAGATAGAGATGAAAATATAGATTTGTGATTTATCTACACACAGAAAGATAAATTCATATGACTAAAATAGTGTAGTAGCAGTATATAAGAAAATCCTTAGAGCTAAAACAGAGGAGAATACAGCAGAAAGGCTGAAAAACCCACGCATGAAACATAACGGTAAAGGAGCCAGGGAAGAAGATACAATGCAGAAAATAAAGAATCCAATTCCTTATGAAAGGGATGCTTCTGTTCTTATAAACATAGAAGCCTGAAAATCTTCTGTCTTCTTTCAAACCAGGATGGAAATAGTTGCAAGGAAAGTGGAAAAATTCTGGCTGGAAAGTCCTCCTGCAGATCCAAAGTCCATAGCTATAAATGAACCACAAGATAGGGCCAGACGTGCATTTTGTAAACAAGAAGAAACAGTTCTCAGACCAAAAAAAAAAAAAAACACTTGCATTTGGCTCTAAAATTAACATTCATGAGTTTGATAAATTAACTTTTTTTTCTAGTCCAGTCTATCTGGCTTTCTCTGCTTTTGTATGTTGCCTCTGAGTACAGCATTCCATTAAGTGTCTTCTATATCCCACTTCACCTACGCTACCTCTCTTGAGCCCTCAGGCCATCTCTCCTCTGCTCTTCATAAAAGCAGACTGGAACGTGATTTTTTGGTTCTGCTCCTCTAATGCAAGAAACTGGCTTGGCTGAACTAGATACCAGATACATTTTGATAGGCTTATATTCTTTTGCTTGGGCTGCCATAACAAAATACCATAGACTGGATGGCTTAATATCAGAAATTTATTTTCTCACTGTTCTGGGGGCTAGAAGTCGTGATCAAGGTCCAGCCAAGTTGGTTTCTGATGAGAACTCTCTTCCTGGCTTAAAGACAGCTGACTTCTAGCTGTGTCCTCACGTGGCTTTTCCTCCGTGGCACATGAAAGGAAGAGTGGGGGCGGGGGGAAGAGCTCTTTGGTGTCTCTTCATAGAAGGACACTAATCCCATTAGATCAGGGCTCCACCCTTATGACCTCATCTAATTTACTTACCTCCTAAAAATCCTATCTCCAAATATTACATTGGGGGTTAGGGCTTCAATATATAAATTGGATGGGGTGGGGTGGGGGTGGGCACAATTCCATCCATACCAGGGCTTATTTTGCTGAGATAATTCAAAAGGCAGAATATTCCAGAGCCAAATGGCTGTGGGTTTTGAGTACCTGTTTAAGCTGTTAAAAGAGTTCTAGAGAATCTCATGAGAACTGAAGATTGCTGGTTGAGTTTTCTTTTCTTGATATTCAAGAGAGTTGGTCTCTGTAAACACTCTAAAATTGTAATACCTAATTTTTTTTTAGTTACTGTAAGTAAATATTTATGATTTACTGATATAAGTAATTAACTTGTAAATTTATGTAAGGCTGACCATCTCTCCATCATGGTGAGCTCTGAGTAAGAATATGGAACCATGATAAGGAATATTTACATGGAATGGATGCAAGAGTAACAGCTTAAGCTATAAAATCATTTGAAATTGGGCATATCAGAGTGTGGAGGATTATTTCGGCAGGCTCTTGGAGTTTGTGGCTCATCTCCAGAGAAGATCCCAGAGAATCATATGATAACTCTCTGGACACCCTGTCATTGGGAAGGTGGAGGCCATTGGATTGTGGTGGGAGGTTCAATAGGAGAGTTGATATTGGCCACAGCCATAGCCCTGGCCTTGCTTCTTGAATTTTGTCCCAATCGCACCATCTGGCATTAGTGATTAACCCCAAGAAGAAGGGAAAGGACACAGAAAGCTGAAAGAAGGAAACAATAAAAGTTACTTGCCTCTAAGAGTACTAAAGAGGCTGAAAGCACACAGCTTCCCTGTTTGCACTTCAACAGTAAAGATGAAACACCAGTGGGAAGAGGGTTTTTCTCTTGCCTCCATGCAGCAGCTATAGGAGAACGTCCAGTGAGATTATACCAGTGTTGCTGAAGTCATGAGAAAAATAGGGATGTACCCATAGCCAGCAATGTCAGGCAGTGGCAGAGGCCAGGAACAATGAGGGGCGGCAACTAAGGGAGGCCCACAGAGTCCCCGGGAAGACTCAAGTGAGATCTCAGGGGTGCTTGCAGCCAAACAGAAGAATTAATATAGCTGAGCTCTTCATTGTTTCCCCAGTGGGCTGTATGCCTGCAACTACTGCTAACATGGCCTAGAGTGTTCAATTTCCTTAAGGTGGCAAGGGCAAGGATGTAAGGAATGCAGCTGCCTTGTGTCTGCGTAGCTGACTGCAATGTTGGTGCTATGGAGGGGCATAAGTCTCGAGAAGGCAGGCTACATCAGTTTAACTGTCCATCCACAGTGCCTAAAAAGTACACCACCCAGCACAGCAGGAAGATTAGGGAGCAACTCTTTGATGGCCTGAGCTAATCGATAGTGGCAAGGCTGTGACTCTTGAAGGCCGTAGAAAGAGAGAAGGCTGTGATCAGCCCCTGAGGCAATGAAAAGGTCTTGCTATTCATATGAATGCAATCATCTAACACAAGTCACTCCCCCTACACACACACACACACACACACACACACACACACACACGCGCGCGCGCGCGCGCGCAAAGTCGTGCCCTTCTTCTTTTAACTGCATCTTTCACCTACCCACTCACCCCCCGCCAATACGTACACAAACTGTGGTTGTAAACCATCTCTGTTCTTTTAAGGTTGATTTTCACTTCAGCCTTACTTCACTTGGAAGTTGATATTAGGGTGAGGAGAAATCCTCACACATATGGAGAAGGGTCAAGGAAGGAGGAAGCTGGGTCACACGATAATGCACCCCAGTCCTAACACCTCATCCCCACCCTCTCTCACCACCAACAGAAGAATATACTTTTTGCAGATGAAACCTCGATGAAAACTCCCAAGTCAGGATTCAATTTGGTTTCCAGTGTGGGAAAATGAGTGAACTCCTGTGGGTTCTTCTTGAGCATGAGGGGAAAAATACAATAGAAAATAAACATGTAGACGCTCTCAGGGCACCCGTCTAAAAATGTCATGATTGGAGCCCAGCCTGAAAGCTGCATCAGCTGCTTTACCTCAACTTTTTGCCCTTTTCCCAACATGCACATATTTATAACCTGGGTTTCCCAAACAGATTACTCTGTATTTCCGCCATCTGGTTTATGGATTTTTTTCTAAACATGCTATAGGCTGCCAAACGGTAAAGCTAGTAAGATTCTTGTTGGAGAGAAAGCAGCTCTGGCAGAGTGTTGTAAAATAACATCACATTAGCTACTTGGAAGCAGTAGCAGAGCTCCAGAGATTCGAGAACTCTGGAAGACTTTGTGAGGCTTTAATGAGGATGCTACCAGACCACTTATGTTTTTTGGCAGAATATTAAAATATTCTCTTCTATACGGATACGGAGAATCTTACCAAAGAGTAAAAGGTGAAATGTTGTTTTAATTTTGCCATCATTTTATGACTGTCTCTCCACTGTAGAAAAATGGTGTAGTGGATGGACCTAGAGATGATCATACTAAGTGAAGTAAGTCAGATAGAGCAAAGACAAATATCATATGATATCACTTATATGTGAATCTAAAAAAAGGTACAAATGAACTTATTTACAAAACAGAAACAGACTCATAGACATAGAAAACAAACTTATGGCTACCAAAGGGGAAAGGTGGTAGGGGGAGGGATAAATTAGGAATATGGAATTAACAGATACACACCACTATATATAAAATAAATAATCAACAAGGGCCTACTGTAGAGCACAGGGAACTCTACTTGGTATTCTGTAATAACCTATATGGGAAAAGAATCTGAAAAAGAACATATATGTATATATTTATGTTTATATATACATCTGAATCACTTTGCTGTACACTTGAAATTAACACAACATGGTAAATCAACTATACTTCAATTAAAAAAATAAATTATTTTAAAAAAGAGAAGAAAAAGAAAAATGGTGTGGCTTCATTTATGCAGAGACCCAGCTATTGCGTTTTATGCTTCCATTTCTGCCATGAAATAGCAACCAGACAATGTTAAAACAGGCATCCCTTGTTCAGTGGAAGGTCCCATAAAGTTCATGTCACAGCAGCATTTTTGTTAAGTGAATCCTATTACACTGTTCAATTCCATTATAAACGTCAGAGCTTCAGTCTACGGGAAAGCAGCTGGCCCTGAGTACAATGAAATCACAGGTCAGAATGTGAAAAATATCCTCAAAACACTTATTTAAAGGAACAAATCGTAACGGTTGGAAGATATTATCATTCAAGATATGTTTAAAAGTATTCCGCACTCAAATAATAACATAAGAGGGGCTTCCCGGGTGGCGCAGTGGTTGAGAGTCCGCCTGCTGATTCAGGGCACCCGGGTTCGTGCCCCGGTCCGGGAAGATCCCACATGCCGCAGAGCGGCTGGGCCCGTGAGCCATGGCCGCTGAGCCTGCGCGTCCGAAGCCTGTTGCTCCGCAACGGGAGAGGCCACAACAGTAAGAGGCCCGCATACCGCAAAAAAAAAATAATAATAATAACAATAACAACATAAGAAATAAAAATACAAGGGTGAGAAATTCTGGCAGCTTTCTCATCTTCTTCAATCTGACTTCTACATTTCAACTAGTGTTAAGAAAGCAATTCCTAATGATCAGAACATTTGGCTAAGGATGTTTTATTTTGTTTTAATCCACTTTAATTACCTGAAAATTTCTGAATTGATATTCTAGGTCTTTTTTGTTGTTGTTGTTGCGGTACGCGGGCCTCTCACTGTTGTGGCCTCTCCTGCTGCAGAGCACAGGCTCCGGACGTGCAGGCTCAGCAGCCATGGCTCATGGGCCCAGCCGCTCCGCGGCATGTGGGATCTTCCCGGACCAGGGCACGAACCCGTGTCCCCTGCATCAGCAGGCGGACTCTCAACCACTGCGCTACCAGGGAAGCCCTCTAGGTCTTTTTTTTTTTTTACAGGGGGTGGTGATGAGGTGGAGTACGCTTTTTCCAGACTTTTATGTTAATCTCTCTGAATATCTTTATCCTTATACTAGGGCAACAAAGAGGACAGTGTAAAATACAATACCCAAAGTGTGCATTTCTTGTTTCCCTGGGGAGTTCTGCTCTAGTGTGTGCGAAAACAGGTGTTATTTAGCAAATGGCTTTGTGGCTTTGACAAGGCAATGGTTGTAGATTTTGTGATTGTTTGGGACTTAACGTCAGAGCTGTTTCATTTAGTGGATAAAGTTTTTCTCATTTGGTGCTGTTAGCATATCAAGTGCTATTTTCTGAGTTTAGAAAAATTTTGAACACTGACTAGATAGATGTATTCATTCACTCATCCATTCATTCACTTATTTTTTTAAATATATATTTATTGGAGTATAATTGCTTATACTGTGTTAGTTTCTGTTGTACAACAAAGAGAATCAGCCATATGCATACATATGTCCCCATATCCCCTCCCTCTTGAGCCTCCCTCCCACCCTCCCTATCCCACGTCTCTAGGTCATCGCAAAGCACTGAGCTGATCTCCCTGTGCTATGCTGCTGCTTCCCACTAGCTAACTATTTTACATTCAGTAGTGTATATATGTCGATGCTACTCTCACTTCGCCCCAGCTTCCCCTTCCCACCTCGTGTCCTCAAGTCCATTCTCTATGTCTACAATCCCACTGCTGGGCGTATACCCTGAGAAAACCATAATTCAAAAAGAGACATGTACCACAATGTTCACTGCAGCACTATTTACAATAGCCAGGACATGGAACCAACCTAAATGCCCATCGACAGATGAATGGATAAAGAAGATGTGACACATATATACAATGGAATATCACTTATTTCTTAATACAAGATCAGATACAAGGTGACTTCCCTAAAGACGCCCATAGTGCCAGAAAAGATTGAATGTCTCTAAAATGTTGAGCACAGTATGTGCAACCTGTCATTTAATCACCACTCTTAAAAATATAGGAATTATTCTCCCCATTGTAGAAACGTGTAAACTGAGATTCAGAAGGGGCATGTAATTTGCCCAAGGTTATACTAGTATTAAGTGACAGAGTCCAGATTTCAACCTGGGGTTCTTTGATGTAAAACCCCAATGCAACTTCCACTACAAAACCCTGCTGTTTAAGAATGTTTAGCAGTTTAAGAATGAGATCATCAAATTATAATGATGAAACGGGACTCCTAAGTTTTGCAACCATAACTGTATGCTGTTCCCAGAATGAAGATGTTTTCATTCAAGAATTCCTTCAGTTTAGAGGTCTAGGAGGCAACTGTTCTATAAAGGAAAGGAATACCAGTACTATTTAAAATCAATTTCCAGCCCTTCGCAGCCTTTTGATAACATATTTCCTGACAGTTGGAGATCCTCCTGACATTAGTTTTATGGGATAAAATCTACCATCCCCCCAGCTGCAGGAGCTGCAGGTCAAGCTCACCGAGAGAGAGCGCGTGCTCACGGAGCTAGCCGACAAGGTCTCCAAGCTGCAGGTCGAGCTGGACAATGTGATGGGTCTTCTCACGCAGTCAGACAGCAAGTCCAGCAAGCTCACCAAGGACTTCTCCGCTCCGGAGTCACAGCTGCATGACACGCAGGAGCTCCTGCAGGAGGAGAACCGGCAGAAGCTGAGTCTGAGCCCCAAGCTGAAGCAGGTGGAGGATGAGAAAACTCCTTAAAAGAGCAGCTGGTGGAGGAGAAAGAGGCCAAGCGGAACCTCGAGAGGCAGATCACCACCCTGCACGTCCAGGTCACCGACACGAGGAAGAAGATGGAGAACGGCGTGGGGTGCCTGGAGACAGCCAAGGAGGCCAAGAGGAAGCTCCAGAAGTACCTGGAGGGGCTGAGGCAGCGCTATGCGGAGAAGGTGGCCGCCTACGACCAGCTGGAGAAGACCAAGACACGGCTGCAGCAGGAGCTGGACGACCTGCTTGTGGACCTGGACCACCAGTGGCAGAGCGTCTCCAACCTGGAGAAGAAGCAGAAGAAGTTCGACCAGCTCCTGGCCGAGGAGAAGACCATCTCCGACAAGGACGCGGAGGAGCGCGAGCGGGCGGAGGTGGAGGCCCGGGAGAAGGAGACCAAGGCGCCATCTCTGGCCCGGGCTCTGGAGGAGGCCATGGGGCAGAAGGCGGAGCCGGAGAGGCTCAAGCGGATCTGCACAGAGATGGAGGACCTCATGAGCTCCCAGGACGACGTCGGCAAGAGCGTCCAAGAGCTGGAGAAGTCCAGGCGGGCCCTGGAGCGGCAGGGGGAGGAGATGAAGACCCAGCTCAAGGAGCTGGGGGACGAGCTGCAGGCCGCCGAGGATGCCAAGCTGCGGCTGGAGGTGAACCTGTAGGCCATGAAGGCCCAGTTGGAGCGGGACCTGCAGGGTCGCGATGAGAAGAGCGAGGAGCTGGTCAGACAGGTGCGGGAGATGGAAGCCTAGCTGGACGATGAGAGGAAGCAGCACTCTATGGCCGTGGCCGCTCGGAAGAAGCTGGAGATGCACCTGAAGGACCTGGAGGCCCACATCGACTCGGCCAACAAGAACCGGGACAAAGCCTCCAACGGACCGGGACGAAGCTGCAGGCCCAGATGAAGGACTAGCCTGCGGGAGCTGGAGGACACTGGCGCCTCCCGCGAGGAGATCCTGGCGCAGGCCAAGGAGAATGAGAAGAAACGGCAGAGCATGGAGACCGAGATGATCCAGCTGCAGGGGAAGCTGGCAGCTGCCGAGCGTGCCAAGCGCCAGGCCCAGCAGGAGCGGGGCCAGCTGGCTGACCAGGGGGCCAACAGCAGCGGCGAAGGTGCCCTGGCGTTGGAGGGGAAGCAGCGCCTGGAGGCCTGCATCGTGCAGCTGGCGGAGGAGCAGGGCAGCGCGGAGCTGGTGAGCGACAGGCTGAAGAAGGCGAACCTGCACAGCGACCAGATCAGCCCCCGTCTGAACGAGAACTCGCGGCGGCGGCTGCAGCGCCAGAACACGGAGCTCAAGGTCAAGCTGCAGGACATGGAGGGCACTGGCAAGTCCAAGGCCTCCATCGCCGCCCTCGAGGCCAAGATCGCACAGCTGGAGCAGCAGCTGGACAACGAGACCAAGGAGCGCCAGGCGGCCTGCAAGCAGGTGCATCGGGCCGAGAAGAAGCTGGAGGATGCGTTGCTGCAGGTGGATGATGAGCAGAGGAACGCCGAGCAGCGCAAGCACCAGGCGGACAAGGCGTCCCCCCGCCCCCCGTCTGAAGCGGCTCAAGCGGCAGCTGGAGGAGGCCCAGCGGGCTAATGCCTCGCGCCGGAAACTGCAGCGCGAACTGGAGGACGCCACGGAGACCTTGGACGCCATGAACCGCGAGGTCAGCTCGCTCAAGAACGAGCTCAGGCGTGGGGACCTGCCGTTTGTCGTGCCCCGCCGAATGGCCCGGAAAGGGGCTGGCGACCGCTCGGACAAGGAGGTGCACGGCAGAGCCGATGGGGCTGAGGCCAAAGCTGCCGAATAAACACCTCTTCTCCTGCTGCCCGAGCCAGACGACAACGACGACTCCACCTCCCCTTCCCAGCCTCCGCAGCGTCCCTTCCTCCCTGCCGGGCGGCGCCACTATCACCTTCCTGATTCTGAAATGTCTCAAGTGCAGTGATGACCCCTTTCCGTCCTTTGCCGAGGGCAGCCCGCCCCTGCCGCAACGGGACTGTCTTCTCAGCCTGTTGGACTGAGAAGACAGGGCCCAGGGGCCAAGCTGGAAAGGCCAACACCTCTCCCAACACCCTCGGGGACCAAATATATTTAATGGTTACGGGACTTGTCTCGAGTCTGACAGCCAGAGCAGTGGAAAGGGCCAGGTGATCTCGAACCTACTCCAGGACTGGGGCCCGAGGGTTGCTGATCCGTACTGTTGACAGATCAGTATAATTCAAGACTCTGCCATCTGCACAGATATTTTTAAAAGAAAAAAAAAAAGTTGTCTTTTCTCCCTCTAACTGTAATAAATGGTAAAATTCCAAGTCTTTATCACTGCCTTTCCTTTGTAACCATGTCTAGAAGAGAGTAGCTTGTCCTACACTGGTCTACACTGGTGCCTGAATTTCCCTGTATTCCTAACTGTTTTGTATATGCTGCATTTAGACTTACTTACGGCAAAGAAGGTTTATTTTTAAGGAAACAAACTCTCAAGAAATCATGAAGATATATAAAAGCTACATATGCCTAAAAAGCTCTGAATTCAGGTCCCAGTTGCTGTCACAAAGGAGTGAACAGAACTCCCACCACGCCCGTTTTTTATATAATGAACGTGCCTTAGCATGGTTGCAGCTGTCAACACTACAGTGAGCTGGTTTACAGATGTTTTCCACTGAGCATCACAATAAAGAGAACCTTGTGCTATGAAAAAAAAAGAAAAAATCTACCATTCTGGGATCTAACATGTTGCTGTCATCTGCACAAATCTGGAGAGGAAGGGGAAGATGGGAGGGAGGTGACCAGGCTAAAATCTCCTTGGGGACAGTCTCAGAATGCAGGAGAGGTAGGGGGTGGGAATGAAACATTTCAAGGAGTCCTCTTGCTTCTCCTTTTTTCTCGCTTGGGACCAATTTTAGCCCGCAGGTTTTAGAGGAGAGAGAGGAGAGAAATTAAGCAGGGAGAGGGAAAGAGAAGGAAGGAGTATAGGTGAAAAACAGGGTAGAGAAACTCACAAGAAAGGTTATCTATGCACTCAGAATACCAAAATGAAATAAAGCCCTCAAAAATGTCAGGAATATGATTTCATATTTTTTCAATGAATTTCAAAGTCCTGGATGGGGGAAATTTCCTCCTTAATATGAGTACATAAAGAACGGAGGCTCTCCAGTGGGTCAGCATGCTACACTTGAAGTGGCCTCCGTGGTCACTGAAATCAGCACAGCATTCAAATACAGTTTTATGGTGTACTGACATCAACACTTTAAAAATATATATTTTAAAAAACCTTGTATTGAAATATCAATATATTTGACATATAACATTGAATAAATTTAAGATGTACAACATGTTAATTTGATACATTTATATATTATAATATGATTGTCATTGTAGGGATAACTAGCTTCTCCATCACATTAGGTAATTATCCTTCATTTTTAGTGGTTGGAATAATGAAGTTCTAGTCTCTTAGCAAGTCTGATGTTTGTAATACAATATTGTTGTCTACGTTCACAATACTGTGCATTAGATCTCTAGGGCTTATTTACCACTGGTTCTAAGTTTCTACCCTTAAACAACATCTTTATTATTCCCCACCCTCCATCCCCTGGTAGCCACCATTTTATCCTCTATTTTCACAAGTTTGGCCTTTTTAAGTTCTACATATACGTGATATCATGCAGTTCTTGTCTATCTCTGTCTGACTGACATCAACTCTTCTGGCTTAGAAAACTCTGGTTGAATCCTCAGGGGGTTCCCTTAGAGGGTACCTCAAGTCTCTGATTCGGTCTGTGCTCTCTAACATACTTAAAGGGACCCAGGTAAGTTGATTTATTTTGGAAATCCATCTCACCTTCTCACTCATTCTCAGACATGGAACCTAATTTGAACTCTGTTCTACTGCAGAAAGGCGAAGTGAGCTAAGCAGAGGATTTGTGAGATCTTTCATAAGCAGACTTAGTAAACATTCAGCAAACCATGAGAGAGTGGATTTCCAGAAATATTGCACCTGCATCTCTTACAATGATGAGCATTGCTGAAGGAGAATGAATTGATTATAGTTCGTTTTAGGATGGGGGTGAGGGAGCATTCAGAGGTAAACTGTGGAGACAGTTACTGGTTTGCACATGAGGCTTATGAGAGAAGGACGCTGACAGCTAGTGAGGAGATGAGAAGACCGAAGGTCAATTTATTCTTTCCTGTAAATGATGGGTGATCATCATGAAGATACTGTTTTTCTGTTTCAGTTCAATTAAAGCAGTCTTCAGTATTGTGTCAATAAATGCTGAAGGACAGTTCTAGTTATCAACAGAGAGAGAAGTGTGTCAATCACTTTCTTCTCTGTGCTTTCCTCTCTTCTTAATCTTTTTTTTCCAGTTTTATTGAGATATAGTTGACATACTGCACTGTACAAGTTCAAGGTGTACAGCATAATGATTCGACTTACATGTATTGTGACATGATTGCCACAATAACCTTAGTTAACATGCATCCTCTTGCACAGGTACAAAAACAAAAAGTAGAAAAAAAAAATTCCCGTGCTGAGTAACGAGTACTCTTAGGATTTATTCTCTTAACGACTGTTGTATATATCATACTGCAGCGTTAACTATCGTCATCAGGTTCTACATTACATCCCAGTACCTAATTATCTTATAACTGGAATTTTGTACCATTTGACTACCTTCTTATGAGTCTTAAGTTTGTGCCAAAATGAATACTGAATTCAGAGAAGCCCTAGGAGGGAACCGGTAGGCACTGAGAAGCAAGATGTAGGATAACTCTGGGAAAAGTTTCTGTAGCGCTATGACATTTATCACTGAGACAGGGAGAGCCACCATTCACCAAAATGCACATTCTTCTCTTCTTTCTAAGCACATAGCCACAGCCATGTTCTCCATCCTCCCTTGCAGCTAGGTTCACCATGGGACGGAGTCCTAGGCAACGCCATGCAAGGCGAAGTGATAGAAACCACTTTCAGGCAGAGTTTGTTGAAATCTGCACATGCTTCTCCAAGCTCTTCTGGATGACTAGGATGAAAGAGACCACAGACGCTTCAGAGAACTTGTGTTGACAATGTTAGAACCTCATTCAGCCTTGGTTGTTGAACCACCAAGTGGTTCCACGGTTGGAGGAACATCACCGTCATGAACAAAGAACATCTGCCTTGTCTGTTATGTGAGCAAGAAAGAATCTTTTAGTGTATCTCAGTTGTTCTACACTTCAGGTTCTGTTTGTTTCAGCAGCTGTTTCCCTGATAGTCACAATTTCATAGGAGAATATATGTGTAATTTAATTTTATAATTTAAAAAAGAACTGTTAAAAACCACTCTGCAGGTGTCTAACATTTTTTTCCCTGTGTCTGGACTTGTTGACAGGAGGCCTTGCAAAGGGGAGCGGGATGGGTGCTTACAGTTTTCCGGGTTCCCATAACACCACAATTCCAAGATCCCATGACAGTTGGGGGCCAGAGCATGAATTGTTTAGATTTCGAAAATGGATCTGGAAATTTTATGTTTTTCCTGTTGGGGAACTTCTCTTGATTTATGATCACCATGTTTATATGTACTAAATCATACTGAAGTGTATTAACTATTTTGTTTTTTAATTTTGGTTGAGCAGGGTACTGGTCATCCAAATGAATGAGTGTTCACGAGTGGCATAAATTCCGAGAGGCATTTGCAGTGGGTGTGCGTTATTTGAATGGCAGAGGCAGACTGACGGTCTCTGGATCCCACGTGAGCATCAGGCCGTGCAGCAACAGCTCAGCAGGATCGCCCTCCAACCATAAACTTGAGTTGTTATGATTGTTGGCAACAGTTGTACTTTAAAGCACGAAGAAGGGTTGTTTTAAAATTATGATCCGTATTATTCCCTGATCACTATTTTGAAAGGCCTTGATGTTTCTATGATGTCATGGTTAGAGCCAATGCACGCCCATGTAACTGATGGAAACGCTTCAGTGCCACATTAATATCTATCTGCATGACCATCAGAGTAAATTCATTTATTATTTGAATATCTTAGCTGTCACCTGGTTAAAAATAACCGTTTACTATTCTTTTTGAAAAATGTTATTCCAAGGTTGCTGTTATATTGTTTTCACACAAACGAGAAGCCCTCTACCCTCAATCATTTATCGATTTTACTCTACTCTCAGGACAGTGTTATGTACCAGAAATGTGGGGAAGAAAGAAGAGATGTGTAACATGGGTTCTACAGTCTTAGGATGGACACACTTAACATAAGAAACATTTTTGAACAGATGTAGAATTTCATATTAGATTTGCTCAAGAGGACCTCGAGTGTGGATTTGAATCATGTCCCTGGTATCTTCTAGCTGTATAACACTGAACAGATTATTTAATCCGTAGGGGCTCAGTTCTTCCATCTGCAAGACAGTTATGCTACTATCTTCAAACACTGTAGGTCAGATGAAGGAGTAGAGCATCTCATATGGTCCTAACACCAGTCCTGGGAGAATAAGAAAATGGTTCACAGTTATCAGCCAATTCATCCAGCAGTAGATGAGGGGCCTTCACAGCAAAGGGAAGGCTTAAAAAGCAGAAAATTATTAAGGAAGACTCAAAAGAGGCAAGAAATAAGGACTCTAAACCTACAAGTGTAGGTGAGGGCCAACCAGGTCTAAGTAAGTAGGATTAAGCAAACAGAAGTGTGGCGGTTTGAACATGATTCTGTACTATGTTCTGCATCTGCTGGAGCATCTTATATATGTGCTATGTCTCACCTCTGGCTTAGGAGGACACTCATACATCGGCCACTGATTGCCAGTTCTTGTGAATTGAGTTACACTTTTAAGATCACTAGATTTCACAAAGCACTTCCTGTCACTCAACTGACTTATTTGTTTGTTGTATACCATCTCCCCCTCCCCGGGACTGTAAGCTCCAAGAGAACAGGAACATATTGTTTTACCACTGATAATTTTTTTCACTTATAAATCCTTAGTCCTGAGATCTGGAAAAGAATAGGCACTTGATATACATTTTAAATAAATGACTGAATTGAATAAATAACTGGGTATCCATTATGGACAAATCACAGTGTTTTGGTCTGAGGCACCTACAAAAGATGCTTAAGGCAGGTCCCTGCCATCAAGAGATGGGCTCTGTTGGGTCAAAGCCAATTATGCAGTGTTTTTGCTTGCAACTGACTTAGGGATGGGCTGAATTAAGGCAATACTGGCCAGTAAAACAAATGAATTTGGCTTCCAGAAGTTCTGAGGGAAAAAATTCTGGACTCTTGAGAGAAATCCAAGTCCCTCTCTCTCTCTCTCTCTCTCATCTGTCTCTCTCTGTCTCTCCCTCTCTTACCCCCTCCACTCCTTTCCCCACCTTAGCCCTTGATGACCACAGTCATCTTGAGACCACAAGACAAGATGAGCAGCATAGGAAGCAGAGTAGAGCTGAAAGAGTGGAGAGAAATGAAGGTGGGAGGCCCATCACTTGATACTCCACCCAATTTTGGACTCTCAGTTCTGTGAGTCCTTGAGCATCCTTATTGCATAAGCCACCGGGAGCTGGCTTTTGTTACTTCAGCCAAAGCATCACAACTGATACCACCTGTTACAATTTCTCCCAGAGAACTGAGTAAAAAATATGTGGTCAACAAGAACCTGCCCAGTAGTCTCGCAAATAATCTTTCAAAATACTCCATGCCAAGAAGCATCATCTAAGGCTTCCTCAGATACAGGAAGACAGTAAGAAAGCCCAGTTTGATGGAATTAAGACTAGAACCTAAATCTTGCTGCTTTCGCTAAGAGAAAAAAAAAAAAAGTATTGTACAGAAAAGGGAGTAGGAGTGCCTTGTATCCTTTGAGACTCTTAGTAACTGACGTGCACATGGTAGTACAATATTTTCATCTATACGCACTTATCAGTTTTGTTTTTAAGAGGTGCTGGGTAATGGGTAGTGAAATAGGCTGACCTGGTCACTCAACATCATCTTGGTTATCCTGGACTGTTGGCCATTCTGCAGCTCTGTCCACTCTCAGGTAGAAAAGAGCGCAGCAAAGAGATGAGATACAAATGGATCACTTCCAGTTCTAGTTGTTATCATGGCTAAAAGGTGTGAGAGAGAAATTTAAAACTATTGACCACTGGGAAATATTTCAAATTTAAATAATTTATAAACTCCTCCCACCCCCCATACTCAGTCCAGCACTCTCTAGACCCTTCCCTGCTTATTTCCTCCATAGCATTTATTGTCTCGGCAGACTACATATTGTAGTTACTTAGCTGTTATTGTTCATATCCTCCTACTAAACTGTAGGCTCCACGAAGGAAGGGATTGCTGTTATCTAGTACGCTGCTAATTGCCAGCATCTATGAGAGTACCTGCTACATAATAACTAACTAATCAATTTTCGTTGAAAGAATGAATGGATTTTTCATTTGCACAAGTATAAAGCAACTGACATATTTTATAAATATGACATATTTTATAAATAAATTACAAATGCAAGCTTAAAACGACCTTCTCTGGTGTCTTCTTTTAGCTAACAAACAATTTTTAAACATGAAGTGACTTCTTTTAAAACTCAGATCCACTCAAAACATATTTAACTCAGGGAAGAGTATGTTAAGGAAAATGCAGATTCACTCCATCAGGGAGCAAGAAGAGAATGTGAAGACTTTTGGAGTACTGACTTGCTTTACATATCTGAAAATTACAAAGATATATTGTTTTCCTATGCACTTTTAACTAGAGATGACCCATCCTCTATTGAGACTAGGATTACATATATATTAATTTTGAAAGTGCTGCAGTAAAAAAAAGTCAGTGTTTTCAAACTTTTCCCTGGAAGAAATATGAGACAGAAATATACCACCTCTTAGGGTAATGCATGGTAATTTTTGCTTCTCTTCACCAGGTGGTTCTTTCTTTGCCTGGCAAGGTTGCACTGCCTTCCCTGGGCTGCAGCAACTTCCTTGGTTTCTCACCTCTCTGTTCCCCTTGCTTCTGCCTCCTCCCTCCCCTATTCTTTGAGAAGCCTTTGTGGTCCAGTGATCTGCAAAACGTTAACAAGTGCTGAACAAGTGTGGAATCCGTATGATCCCTTGGGTCCATTTGTTCCCCTAGAGTTAAATATACAGTTTCTTTCAACAAGTACCATCCACTTGTTGTTCTAGGAGGAGATGCTTGTGAGTAAAACTCACTTCTGCATGGCTCACCATCAAAGATGGGTTTGTTAAATAGGTCATCAGAGGGCTTCCAGCTCTTGGTTGCTGGGGTACCATATTTCCTAAACAGAAGCAGGTAGTCAACCAGGGCATTTATTCACTGAAGGTCAGGCTTTTGTATTATAAAGCTTCTAGCAGATGTGATAAGCAGTAAATTGCAGATCTATCACTTTTTTTTTCACCCCAGAAAGTGCGGGTGTATGAAATCAGCAGAATCCTGCCTCTCTGTGATTTATAACCCACCTTTGACCACATCTTATCAGGTTCCCACAAGCCCCTTTCTGAGGCAGCTTGTGTCTGAACAATAGACAAACCATCACCATTATGCACCCAAATCTCTCTCTGCATTCTAGACACCAAGATTACATCTGGAGTATTGATTTATTGCTGCTTTCCCCCCACCCCACCCCAGGGACCAGTTTGTTCAGCCTGAATGAGATCTACTATTATTAAACAGAGTCAACAACTCTATGTGAACTTGGGAAAGAAATTATCATTGGCTCTCACCTTTCTAGCAACCCGGGCATATAAGGAAAAGCTTGCATTTATTTATTTATTTTTTCTTATAAATGTATTTATTTTGTTTATTTTTATTTTTGGCTGCGTTGGGTTTTCTTTGCTGCGTGCGGACTTTCTCTAGTTATGGTGATCAGGGGCTACTCTTCGTTGTGGTGCGCAGGCTTCTTGTTGCGGTAGCTTCTCTTGTTGCAGAGCACTGGCTCTAGATGCTCAGGCTTCATTAGTTGTGGCTCACGGGATCTAGAGCACAGGCTCAGTAGTTGTGGCGCACGGGCTTAGTTGCTCCACGGCATGTGGGATCCTCCTAGACCAGGGCTCGAACCCATGTCCCCTGCATTGGCAGACGGATTCTTAACCACTGTGTCACCAGGGAAGCCCAAAAGCTTTCATTTAAATATTTAGACTGTTTGCTTGCCTCTTCTTTTCTCTTTTTTAAGTATGTAAAATGAGATAAAACAGGCCTTGGGAAGAAGGGAATATTTGTCCTTTCTCAGATGTTGAAACACAATGTGCTTTCTTTTACGAACCACCCTGAAATGATTACAAATCCCTGCTTTGGTGTGTACTTCCGAAGCACCTACTGTATCTGTAGCAATGAGGTTTTATGACAGCTTTAACATTTTCTGCAAAATATATATGTTCTACCAGTAGATCATTTGGGGGAGCGATATAAATTTAACAGCACATCACAGTTTTATATCACTTACAAACGCCTGGTGTAGGATTCACATTAAGCGAGCCCCACATCCACGCACAGCTTTCTATGCTTCAGGGTATTTATGTTTGCCAGGCAAAAGGGCCTTTCAACACTTTTCTCTTTACAAATGATCATTCCTACTCCCTGGTCACCTCTCAGTCTAACATCATTGGATCTGACTACTTGTCTATGGGAGATTCACCCCCATTCTCTGCATTACCTCTGCTCTCTAACTCCCACAGCTGGGGGTGGGTGGCCCCTCTGGGCTTGCTAGAATCTCTGAAGACCTGAGTAAGCTACATGAAAACCAAAGAAGAAAATCTTTTTTATAGGGTTCTTACTTTCTGAACCTCCAGTTGGTTCCTGTGGTCTGACATATGCTAGAGAACTTAAAAGTGGCCGCGGGACAGAATATTTTCAACCATCACTGCCTCAAGAGGTCTGGGCCCATTATTGCTAAATCTGTGGGGAAATTCTGGGGCCACGATCCCAAGGATTTAGACACATTGAAATTAGGAAAGAAGAGAATCAAATTCAGGTTCAAAGTGGTAGCCAGTCCTTTTGTTGCGGTTCTTACCAGAATGCCATTTTTGGAAAATTCTCTGCCACCTTTGTTCATTGGGTCAGGAACTGGCTGTCTTTAATATTTCTCATTTATATGAGGCCCATTCTTGGTGCTTGAATACCTGGAAGTTTCTCATGGAGGTATTTATCATAATGGATGAAGAAAATTATTTGTGTTTAGAGGCATAGTGGGCATATAGAGTTTGTCTGTCTCACTGGGAAATTATATTCCCCCCTCCCAACTTCCACACCCACGCCAAAAAAAAAAAAAAAAAAAAATTCCTGCTCAGTCCACTTGGTTTGAGTAGAAATGGACTTAGAACTTCAACTCAAGGTGGTAGATTTGCAACTCAGGCCCAGCCAATTAGAAAGATTCTCTTTGTGTCTATGGGATCATGAGCTACATAAATGATACAGGCTCAGGGCTACCAGAGGTCATCATGGAGTCACACGGAGAAAACCTGTCTGAGACTGAAACGAAGCAGATGCAAACAGAGCCCAGAGTTGGAGACAAAGTTCTAAGACCTCAACTGCTCTGCCTACAGTCTCCTTCACCTCTTGGACTATTCATTTAGGTCAGTCAGCAAATCCCCCCCTTTCAACTTAAGCCAATGCAAAGGGAAGGGTAAACAACAACACGTAAGGAGTCCGTTCAGATAAACCACATTATACATTGGGTACCTCATGGTCTATGTTTTTCACACAACAAACAAGGTCATTTGTCTTTTTATGTCCTGTACTATGGTCATTCATAATTTATGACATTGTTTGGAACAAGAAGTTGAAAAGTATAGGGTTCTATTAAAGCAAAGCGTTGCTCCATCCTGGTGCCAATTTCTATTATAACTGGCCCAAGGGACCAGTCCGGACAAGGAGGACAGACCAGAGGTAACTGGACTTAATCCCCAAGCAATAAGGAGCCAAAATAAGTGTTTGAGCAAAGGAGTGACAATTACAGATTTGCTTTCCAAGAAGCTAAAACTGGCAGCTGTGTAAAAAGGGAAGACAGTGGGGAGAGATTTGTAGAAGGCACAGCTTTTAGGCCAAGTAGAGAGTAGCTGAGGCAGTGCCAGCAAAAGGGGAAAAGAGAGAGTGAGTTTGGGGAAAGTTTCTGAGGCTGATGGGCAGGACTCAGTGATTGAATACATGGGTGTAGGAATGGAGGTGTCATAATTCTAGTAAAGATACAGGTAGATAGTGACGATGTTACTGATCTTGAGGAGGAAAAGAAGCATTATTGAACAGGTAGAAGGAAGAAGAGGTATTAGTTTTCCATGGTAATTTCAGCTTTGGTTGTAGTTTTACTGCCTTTGGGATAATCAGATGAGTTTGGAAGTGTAGAGTGATATTAAGGCTGAAAACATTAGTGGTAGGAGATTTCTACATCTGATGGCAGTAGAGTCATGAAAATGAATGCATTTATTCATAGAAAACAAGCACATGGAGCTAAGGGAGAGAGAAAACCAGGCCCACAGGGGCCACCACCATTCAGGGGCAGATTCAGTCTAAGGAGCCAGGGAAGGAGACTGAGAAGAAGCCATCAGACGTGAGGCAGGAGAGACAGGTCCTCAGGGCTTAATGTGGAGGACGTTTTCACAGAGGAGAGTAGTCTACGTTCACTTAATTTACAAAAGTCATGGACATCCCTGGACTGCTCAATTTACTTACAAATGAGGTGAAAACATCATTTACTGGAGAGCTCAGATGGGAAATGGCGTTGCCACAGCACTGGCTTTTGTTGAGAGGAAATGTCCCTTCCCGGTGATAGCGGTAAAGGTGAGAGCTTATTCAACATCAGCTGAAGAAACCTTATGTCCTTCCAGTTTTAGAACGTTCTTTTTCCTTCCCATGCAAATGTGATTCACCCTCTGGATCATGCTGCATTTCTGATCACCCAATACCTCTTTTCTTCCCCTCGTATACATATACATGTCCTTTCTGAACAACTAATACTACTGTATATTAATGCTGACACTCTTCACATGCCGGGCACTGTTCCAAGCACATTATACAATTATTATACATATTAATTATTATATTATTGATTATTATATGTTAATTATATAATATATAATAATTATATGTTTATTAATTGACTTAATCAACCCCAAAAGTCTGTGACATAGATACTATTATAGTATTTGAGAGCGCTGAGATACTGAGATGTTAAATAACTTTTCCAAGCTCATACAACTAGAAAGTGCGAGAGCCGGGATTTGAACGTGGGCTCTATGGCTTTATTATACATGGGTCACATATCTGTGTTCTGTTTTGTGGATGTGCATGTGTGTATGTCTTTGTGTTTTGTTGTTGTTTGGTTGTGTTATTTAGTGACTTTCCAAATAGCTTGCAAACCTTTTGATGGCAGTGCCAAGACCTTATGCTTATTTGAATTTTTCTTGGAATTCAGTAATAATAGCTCATGATTACTAAGCACTGACTAGGTTCCCAGCTCTTGCTAAGTATGTGTACTGTTGGTCCTTGAACAACGAGGGGGTTGGGGGGGCCGAAACTTTGCATTGTTGAAAATACTCGTATAACTTATACTGGGCCCTCTGTGTATACCTGGTTCCTTGGCACCCAAGTTTCTGCCACATCCGTGGAATCAACCAACCACAGGTCATTTAGGACTGTAGTATTTACTATTGAAAAAAAAAAATCCACAAATAACTGGACCCTTGCAGTTAACCTGTGTTGTTCAAGCATCCATTGTATTTCATTTATTCAGTCAACTCAATGACATGGATGAGGTTATTATTATTTTTTAATTTACAGACGGGGAATTTGAAGCTTGAGGAGATTAAATAACTTGCTTAAGGTCACACAGTAGGTGCAGCAGCTAGGGTTTCAACGCACACGAACACTAACCTCTAGACGATATTCGTTCACATACACTTGCTTCTATCAGTGAGTTCAATAAATAGAGGACTTACTGATTGTCTGTAATCATGCATGAGACTGCAGGGCTGGAAATTCATGCAGTCCTGCTTACTGGTCATGTCCTATTTCCTGTCTATTTTCCACCTGATGGAGAACCTCTAAGCAGGGCCATCGTCAGGTGTTAGATTCAAAATTATATGGGGATCTCAATTATCCAAACAAATCAGAGCTCAGAAGTGTTCAGTTTGACTAATAAAGGTTGAAGATTTATAAAAAAAAAAAAGGAACAATGAGTGAAATTTTCAATTTCAGCATGTCAGAGCATACAAGGTAAAGGAAATTGGCTTCAGGGAGTCGTTTGAATAATGGGACAGTTCAAATAAAGGTTGTTCAGATTACTGAGTTTGCACTGTACTTAATCTACCATACAGAGTGCAGCCCTCCAGAGCATTTGCTTCGGCACTAGGCAACTCTCTCAAGATTCAGCTCAGCCATGCTCCCCTCTCCAGCTCGTCATCAGCCCTTGGAAAGTCTTGGATTTTTTAAAACTCACTTTTCAGTGAGGAAATTCCTTGAGCTGTTATTATTTTTGTAACATGTTAAATTGTACAATAGCCAAAAATAAATTCCTTCCAGCTGATCTCCTTCTCTAGGTTGGGACCATATTGTCACCTTCTTTCAACAGCAGTCCTAGGAACGGTAACAGCAAGACGAATGGAAAGTTTGGCTTCCAAGTCCTCTCTCAAAGCCTTAGTATCCCATTGGGTATTTTGCCTGGAGCACAGTCCAGACATTTGACCTGACCCAGGTCTATCAAGGGAGATTCATCAGGAGGAGAGAGGCAAAAGAAGTGCTCTGGCTTTCCTGCTGAGGAAATCTAAGATTTGATTTATTCCTGTCCTGTGAATGCCCCACCTCCAGGGAATGTCATATACCACACTCAGGGTAGCAGAAGAGGGAGTTTGATCAGTCCTCACTTGAAGAACCATGTTGATTATTCAGACACTCTTCTAGTAGAAAATCATTTGTCAGGATGACATGTCTGATTGTCCTGTGAATGCTCCAACTGCAGGATCTGAATAGTCCCCCCATCAACCATCACCCAAATAAAATGGAATGGCTGAAACCTAGGAGAAGAAGAACAAACCTTGATAAAAAGGGAAGGGAGAAAGGAAAACAACTCACGGAGGAGCCAAAGAGACAGAGGATGGCAGGTGAGCAGGGAAGGTCCAAAGAAAAGGGAATTGTTCTTTGCTCATCCCAGCAATATTGGCTACTTGGGGCTTCTTAGGTCATAGGACCAACCCACATACACTGAGGAGCAGAAGGGGCCAGTTGAAGTGGACCCATTTTCATTCCTTCATCTCTACCCTGCTTATTGTAGATTCTATGGCTTAGAAGACATGAAGAAGGGAAGGGGAGGGGAGGGGAGGGGAGGGAAGAGAAGGGAAGGGAAGAGAAGGGAAGGGAAGGGAAGCAAAGGGGAAGGAAGGGAAGGGAAAGGAAGGGAAGGGAAGGGGAGGGAAGAGGAGGGAAGAGAAGGGAAGGGAAGGGGAGGGAAGGAAAAGGAAGGGAAGGGGAGGGAAGGGAAGGGAAGGGAAGGGAAGGGAAGGGAAGGGAAGTGGAGGGGAGGGAAGGGGAGGGAAGGGAAGGGAAGGGAAGGGAAGGGAAGGGAAGGGAAGGGAAGGGAAGGGAAGGGAAGGGAAGTGGAGGGGAGGGAAGGGGAGGGAAGGGGAGGGAAAGAAAAGAAAAGGAAAGAATGATTTGACCCTGGAGTTTGCTCTGCATTTTTCTTTCCCCTTTCATTTAGAGAGATTACTCAACATTGTTCTAAGATATTCAAAGCCTTTAAAGAAAAAATGTAATTCAAAAGCTTCTCCTGATTGTTTACGTTACTAGAGGTGGGATTTTGAGCAGAGACTGCTCTTGAATTTAGGAAACATGTCGATAGCCCTTTTAGTTGGGAAGGACTGTGCAGGAGTAGAAACTGGAGAACAGTCTCTGAAGAGCACAGGAGAAAGAGGGTGGGGCACTTGGGCCTTGACGAAGTGTGAAAAGATGGATAGAAAGTTGAGCAGCCTCACCTGGGCAGTGTGTCAGCCAGCTGGTTCCTAAGAGAAACGGCCAGCCATGGAAAAAGAGTTGATTAACTTCAGGAATAGTGATGTTTATTGTTGCCCCACATGCCACAAAACAAGCTCCCTCTGTTATCCTCATCCCCTTATTGACAATGTGTTTCTTACAAAGGACCGTGTTAGTGACAGTGAGAGGAGTTAGTGGGTATGAAGTGCTCACTGCTGGGATGGGACAAGAAAGAGAATTGTGGCTTCCACAGAGCACACCTGCTTTGAGGTTAGCAAGGTGCCAGCAGCGTCACTTTGAGGGAAAGCAGTAGTCCTGCATTTCCAGGGGGTACCCAGCAGTCAGATTCACTGAAACCCAAGGTAACCTGGCTGGGACCATTGGGAGGCAGTGAGAACAGAGTGGCAGGACCTGTGTGAACTGACTCTATGAGGAGAGGCAAGATAAACTCCCCTTTCCCTAAACACAAAGGCAGATGGAAGGATGGAATAGGGGAGCAGTAGGCTAGATCCTGCTAATATGTGGCTTTGGACAAAGCAGATGGCAGATAATTGAGTTATAATTCATCCAATAAGTGTTTATTGAGCACCTGTTACATGACGGGCACTGTGCCAGGTGCTGGGATATAAAATCTAATTACACAGACAGTATCCTCAAGAAGTGTACATCTAGAAAAAAGACATGCACATGGGTTGACAGTTACCCAACAGTGAGATGAATAGGATGATAACTGGAACACTGATAACAGCCATCACTTCTCTGCTGTTTACTCTGCACCTGGCATTGAGCCAAGTGCTTTTCATGTTCTACAACATTTACCCTTCCCAAGGACTCAATGTGGAAAATCTTAGTCGACCCATCTTACTGACGAGGACATTGAGACTTAGATAATCTTTTTTCCATCGAAGTCCATAATGCTTATATATTTCCTAATTAGGGTGTGAAACCTCAGGTCTAATCCCAGAGCTTGTCCCCTTCCTAGGGTACTGTCTGGGGGATGGGCAGAGGCACCAGTCAGTCCTTAAGGCTTTACAGCAAGAGATGAGATAATATTGGATTTGATATTAAAATATAAGTAATAGCTTCATAAAAGATGTTGGGGGTGGGAGTGGTGGAAGTGTGAGTATGCAAGCTGCAAGAAGGAGAGACATGTGTTGCTTCATGGAGATGTGGAGCACCATACTATGCTGACAGCACTTAGGTTTGGTTACAGTATAAGGATGAAGGTGGGTGTGAGGTGGGAGAGGAAGAGGGGAACCATGGTACGTGGACCTAGACAGGTCGGTGGGTTCTAATCATGGAGGGCATGGTACGCCAAGTCAAGGAGTGTGAATACAAAGGTTTGAAATCCATGGACATGTCTTAAGGAGTAGGATGATCTCATCCGACTTTGAAGGCAGGGGTCACATGGGGATGGGAGTGTGTGGGGAGGAAGAGTGAGGGAGTCTAGTTAGGAAGGTGATGCTCCTATTGGTTTGACCCACTTCGTCACACCCAAGAAATGAGATAGAAGGCAATTTAAGAGAAAGTAAGAAAATAGACCAAGAGGACATTTATAGGAAGTGATTCACAGAGAGCCCCACGATCTGTATGTGCCTCCATGCCTTCCTTTACCACTTCCAAGACCAGACAACCAAGGTCCTAGGAAATTATAAAGTTGTGTATCATCCTTGAAGCACACCCTGTGATCTGGCTTACTTCCTAGCATATCTCCTAGTTGTTCCAACAAACCCAATCTGGATGCCAGGGAGGGAAAATGGACCCAGGCAGTTGCAGTGCAGATGCTCTGGAGTCAAACTTCCTGCCTTTACCAAAATTGAAGTACAGTTGCTGTACAATATTATATAAGTTATAGGTATATAATACAGTGATTCACAATTTTTAAAGGTTATACTCCATTTATAGTTATTATAAAATATTTGCTATATTCCTTGTGTTATACAATATATCCTTGTAGCTTAATTTATACTTGATAGTTTATACCTCTTAATCCCTTATGCCTATAATGCTCCTTCTTCCCTCCCCACTGGTAATTACTAGTTTTCCCTTTATATCTGTGAGTCTGCTTCTTTTTTGTTATAATCACTACCTTGTTGTATTTTTTAGATTACACATAAACGTCTTGCATTTAAATCCTATCTCTAGTTCTCACTATCTGTGTGCTCCTGGACAGTTTTTTTAATCCCTTCTACTTCAGTTTTCTTACCTATAAAATGGAGTTTAAATAATAATAATAATAAAAATAGCACCCACTTCATAAGATGGGTGAGAATTTTATGAAACAGTACACACAAAATACATAGACTACTGTCTGGTGGACGGAAAATGTTAGCAATTATTTTCCAGATAACCACAGGCCTGATTTCTGGGGGGTTCTCCTTTTCTTGCCAAGCAGGAAAGTGGCTGTCTGAGTCCAAAGCCAAGGCCTTTTGGCTTGAGGAAACATTTTCCAAGAGTTCTTTAGGCCCTCCAGCTCTATTGCGGGGGCCTCTGCATCCTTCCTGTAGAACAGGAAGCTGTCCCTCGGCCCCAGTAGGCCCCAGTGCACTCACTATTCAGGATGACTTCTCACTCCCGATGAATCCCAGGCTCCTGGACAAATTTCACAGAGCCTCCTTTTTCCATGAAGCTTAACAGTCAGGCTAAATACAAGCTCATTCTGATTTTTGTAAAGGGAAGGCAGATGGAAGCCTGTATTCTAGATGTGTCTTGGGCCATGAGAAGTTGTTTTATGGGCCAGGAAATGCCTGTTGGCTTTCTATGCTACTAAACATAGTCAAAGAGGACCTCTAATCTGAAGCATCCTAGTTTGTGATCTCCTAACTTACTCAACAGCTCAGGGTTTGCCCTCATCCACCATTCAGAAAGTCCTGAATGGAATGGGTCAAACAAAAAGATGGGTTTGAAACCTTGGATGGGGGACTTTGTACAGCCATAGAGTCTCCAGGCTAAGGCAAGGAATGTAGAGATTTGGAACTGGAATCCCCGAGTATGATTAAAGGGATGCTTGGAGTCCATCAGGCCTACTGTGTCTTTGCACCAATTACCAGTCTTCTCAAGGATATGTCCAATCTGAAGCTATTGAAAGGACATCCTCATCCTTGAGGGTCTAGGTCTACCCCAAACCTCCTCCAACTCAATTTTACATCCCTGAGATCTCCAACACCACTATGAGCTCTTATTTCACTAGAAGATTTTGACACAGGCAACTCAGCTCTCTACCTATTTCCCTAAGACTTAGGCTTCTATCCAAAATCATTGACATGATTTGTCATTTACAAATAGTTAATGATGCTTGAATTAACAAAAGTCACTGATCCACAGAAGCTAACTCAGCTGAGAAGATAAGCTTCACTCTACAGCCAGGAGTAGCTGAGTCAAAATTAGAAGCTAAGCCCACATGCACTTGAGCATGCACTTGAAATGCTATCACTTCCATTATCTCTGCTTCTACCTTATATATACTTTAGGCAGCAGAACCAGAGGGGAGAAGCTCTGAAACACGTTGGCAGAGGCCACGCCAACAGAGACACCTCTGCCCAAATTGTTAGCGCCAACACACGACAGCCGGAGCTAAACCGAACTTGGATAAGCAGAAGACAGATGCCTGTTCTCATCAATGTCTGACTAAGTTCCAGAACTCCCAGGGGATATTCATTGTTCCAAAGTGACTCTATTTCCCAGTAGGAGAGACCAGCACCCCACTGTAATACCCCAGCTGCCCAGCGCAGTCCATTCAAGTCTCAGAGTGTTCATCAGATTCATCATGTGCCCTGAATTTCACCACTTTTAACATCTGCTTCCAGAACATGAATTAGCCTAGAAGCCCTAAAGATCACTGCTTATAACTCTCTAACTTCAGTGATACCGTCACCTCCCATAGTCACAGCCCCATTCATGTGGGAAGGACACCTTATTAGCGGTTCTTCTTATGCTTAGTGTTGCTGTTCCATCTCGTCAACTGCCATCATTCTGCTTATTAACAAGCTTATCTCTAAGGCTCCCCAGCACTAGACCTCTAACTACAGTTCTGTGTCACATTCCAGCTCTGAAAAATACTTCCAAATTCTGCATGGCCATATCTACCCCTGTACTGCCTGCCACGCCCAGGAAAAGTGCTATAGGAATGAGCACATCAATAAGTCTTAGACAAGAACTTCCATTTCTGAATATCCGAGAGTCAGAACCTGTCCATCCATACAGACGCGGCAGACTCCCTATACAGATTGCTATAATCTATTCAAAGCACTCTGTTTCACAGCTCTCCCTCTATTTTCACTGTTTCTCTGAAATCCCAAGTCCACTGCCATTTCAGCATGTGGACCATAATTAGTAAAGCCATAAGCCTCTCAAGAGGACCTACTGGATAGTATTCATTATGCAAGAGAAGAGCCTGAGCATATGACAGCTAACCTGAGACACTCTGAAATGACATCCAGGGGAGTACATTTCTATACATCACCAAACTCTACTGAGAACCAAAATATGGACCCCCAAATAAGCAAACAACCCCAAAACCCAGAATTCATCTGTAGCTGCCAGTCTGTAGCCCCTAATTTAACCAAACTGCTTCATTTTACAAATTAGCATAAAAAGTTATGGAACTTCCCTAAAGTATTCTAAATGATAATTAACATTGACTTTTTTCTCCAGCTCTATTGAGGTATAATTGACAAAAGCTGTATATATTTAAGGTATATAATGTAATGTTTGACATACATAAACATTGTGAAATGCTTACCACAACCAAGCTAACTGACATATCTACCACCTCACAGTCATCATTCTTTTTAGTGAGAACAGTTAAGACCTACTCTCTTAGCAAATTTCAAGAGTACCTACGGTACTAAGTACAGTTACCAGGCTGTACATTAGATCTCCAGAACTTATTCATCCTGCATACCTAAAACTTTGTACCCTTTGACCAACATTTGTCCCACCCCTAAGGCCCTGGTAGCCAACATTCCACTCTCTGCTTCTATGAGTTTGATTTTTTCTAGATTCTACACATAAGTGAGATCATGCAGTATTTGTCTTTCTGTGTCTGGCTCATTTCACTTAGCTTAATGTGTTCCAGATTCATTCATGTTATTGCAAATGACAGGATTTCCTTCTTTTTTAAGGCTAAAGAATATTCCTCTGTGTGTGTGTGCGTGTGTGTGTGTGTCTCACATTTCTTTATACATCTATCTGCTGATGGATACCTAGATTGTTTCCATATCTTTGCTATTGTGACTAACGCTGAAACAAACATGGAAATCTCTTCAAGATAACTTATTTTATTTCCTTTGTACCTATACCCAGAAGTGGGAAGGACACTGATTTTTTTTTTTTTTTTTTTTTTTTTTTTGCGGTACGCGGGCCTCTCACTGTTGTGGCCTCTCCCGTTGCAGAGCACAGGCTCCGGACACGCAGGCTCAGCGGCCATGGCTCACGGGCCCAGCCGCTCCGTGGCATGTGGGATCTTCCCGGACCGGGGCACAAACCCGCGTCCCCTGCATCGGCAGGTGGACTCTCAACCACTGTGCCACCAGGGAAGCCCCACATTGACTTTTAAAGTTATTTAAAAGCAGCCTATGAAATCTATGAAGTGTACAACTTAAAAATGACTACAGCAACTTATCATCATCATCATCATTACTGTTATTTGCTATTGTTTTTATTATTGCTATAGTAGTTATTCTTTCAACCAATGTGCTTTGAGGACCCAGGTTCTAGAAGGGCATCTCCCTTCATCTTGAGAAACTTAATGGCCTAATTGGAAAGACATGACACAGCAAACTCTCCGGAATCCACTGTGATAGGAATTTAATAAGAAACTATGAAAAATTCTGCATTCATATAGGGGAGTCAGAGGGAGGATTATATGATCTGTCCCTAGATGGTCACTAGATAGTTAAGGACATTCCAGGAAGAGACAATAACGGAAACAAAGATGCAGAGACTGGAAAGAGGAAGGTATATGTTAGTTAGGGCATCGAGCTAAGCTGTCGTAATAAAGAGACAGAAATATAGTGACTCAAACAAGATAGCAGTGTATTTATTTCTCTGTCCAGATGTAGGTGGGCAGACTGGAGCCAGTAGACAGCTCTGCTCCATGAGGTCAGCTGGGTTTCAGGTTCCTTTCTTCTTTGTTTGCCATTTGCCAACAGTCGCCAGCACGAGGGTCATGTCCCAGCCCACAGGAAAGGAGGAAGAGAGATGGAACATAGTCATTTCCTCTTTGCAGGACATGACCTACAAGTTGTACACATCGCTTCCACTCGCATCCCACTGGCTGAACTTAAGAGCATGGAATTACAAGGAAATCTGGGAAATGTAGTTTCTAAGAGGGTCATGACAGCCAGCTGAAACTCAAGGGATTTTATTATGAAAAGGAGGGAGGGAAGCGTGGATAATGAGGGAAAATTCCTAGCATCTACTACAGTGTTTGAGAAACTTTATGTAACCCTTTCCTGAATAGGGAGGATTAGCAGGAAATGAAGTTTTCCATGATATCTGGTTTCATGAAAACACAGTAGATAATCAAAGCAGAGGGAGCAGAATATGCAAAAAAATAGAGATGTGTCCCTTAAAAACGGATACAACCTATTAGTATTATTGTTAGGTCAGTACTGTATGAACTTTTGATACAATGGCTTCATTGGCATAGAGAGATTGCCAACTCTCTGCTCTTGTTTTATGTCCTATCAAAGTAATTCCTCATGAAAGAGATCAGATCGGAAGATTTATATAAATTTCTGTGAAGTAAAGGGAAGCACCATCTCAGTCAAGAAGAAACAAGGGATGCGTTTTTGAATGTGCTTCATAATGTGTATTCGTCATTAACAGAAAACAAGACATCTTGTTAATTACAGTATACAAATTCTGTGTTTTATTTCAATCATTGATTGACCCAGTTTGGATGGGATAACTGTATTATGAAGTTTTAGGAGAGAAATCCTTAAGCAGGAGAGGGTGGTAAGGAGGATGAGATGTGAAACGTGTAACGGGTGTGCTATGTAATATTGTTTTCCTGCAGCACACACAGATCTTACACTTACACCATATTACACTGAGATTTAAGCTAATTATTTAAACCTAGAAAATCCACCTTCTTTCAAAGAACCACAATTACCTCTACAAAGGCAAATCATCACTTTGGAGGTCTCCAGATTTCTCATATTTGACAAGAGCATAACCTCCGGAGTTTCTTTAGCAATTGGATGGTACATCCTTGTAAAAGAGGCCACAGCTAAGAAAATCAGATTGATGTTGATGGTGGGATCACTGCAGGGACATCACAGTGAGCGTAACAGCCCTCTTGGTGGCTGAAGACTTTTTCTGGACATCGAGGTGCTCAGGAATAATGTGTGAACTTTCCTACCTTGCTCCCTCCTGTTAAGTTAGGACCTACTGGGACATTAGTTAGCAGGTGACAGTTGGGAAGTGCTAGTGACAGATTTTTAGCTTCCTATCCACAAGACCAGCTGCTCCATGGTGACCCCACTTTGGCAAGCTCCACTGGCAGCTGGTGAAATGTACTGCTCTTGGCAAGTACCTACCAGCTGTTCCCACCTGTGGTCATAGGCAGGATCTGTCAATTATGCTTATTAGATCTGTAAATCCGAGGGATAATCCAACCTGTTACAAAGAGCCTCATTCATAGTATATGGGTATCAAATTTAGTGAATCCCCTTTTAGTGTGTGATTATTTCACACATGGCTTTTGAATCTCATTCTCTTATACCCTCACAACTACACAGTCTTTGATTGAGAAACGAATTAATTGGGAAGTCGTTCTGCTGTAGGATAACAAATTCTTAAGACATCAGAGCTCAATCCACCACTGAGAATATACCTTTGCTCCTACCATTAATTTAAGAACCCATTACTTTTATTCCCTCACTTCTTACCTTCTCCTGCATGGCAGTTTAAGCCATATAATTTGCCATCTGAAAGAGTTACGTAAGCACAGAGCATGAAATATTCTGAGAAGTCACCGTATTAATTAGACCCTCACATCATAGAATCATAAAAATTAAAAGTGTAGAGGGTCTGCAGCAGGAGGTCATTTTTGCCCGTCTTCCTCCTCTGTGCCTTCTGCCCAAATAGGATGATTTTGTCCACTTAAGCAGGAAAGAGATTAAATATGGCACATTCTCAGTGGTCTATCCAGTGTTATCACAAAGGATCCCAAAGTAATTGACACTACCTCCCTTAAACCTGTGTGCTGAATCCTCACTCAGTGGCTTTTCCTCTATAAATACAAGGACCCTTCCCAGCTGACATGCTTGTATTATTGGACAGACTCTAATCTCAGCATTATACAGGCCCACATTCTTCCTCCGCCAAACACTATTTGCAGTTCTGTCCCAGATGTAACAACCTAATCAAAACAGAATTTCATAGAGCACCACAAAGACAACTGGTTTCTAGGGGACTGTGCAACAGGTACCTGTATGTTTACTGCCTTCTTTTATGAAACTTGATACAATGCAATTGGCAGATTACACATTGATTACTGGGACTTGACTCATAAGAAATGAATTGTAAATAATAAGGTTTAGTAGTAGCCAAAAACATTTTCAAGTCCTCATAATGCTAGCTTTCTCAACTATAACATCATGGACATCAAATTAATACTGTATATTTCTACCTTTTCTACATGGTCCTTCTCGCGGACCCCTATTGTCAACTGAATTGCATCCATGACAACGAATGCTGCCATGTTCAATGACCTATAGGAACAAGAATCCCTTTCAGAGTGCTCTGCCACAGAAATGGTCAAAAGCCAAAGGAATCCATTAGAAATAGAGACGTTTGGAGCTGAAAGAGTTTTTGGAAACCACCTACTTAGAAAACGTGCATTCGAAACATGCTCTCTAGTTAGAAAAACAATGTTACCTGAAGGTAAAAAAAAAACAAATAAACCGCCCAAAATGGAATGCCTGAATTTCAATCCTTGGTCTGTGACCCATTAGTGCTATGAATGCACATAAGTATCTTGATTCTTATGAGCCTCATGACCCTCAAAAATTGTCAGACTGGCGTTTGCAAGACTTACCTTCACTCCCTACCTTTTAGATGGATTTTTAAATAAGTTAAATATTGTAACCAAAATCACTTTTTAAATAATAAAAATCTATATAATGTAAGGTATTATTAACATTCCTACCAGGATAAGCACCCAATTCAACTTCTTCATTTTACAACTGCAGAAACTGAGGCTCAAAGACACTAGAAAATTCCTCCAAGGCACTAGATGGTATGCACCAAGGCTAATAAGCCAATAACCAAAGTCTGTCCTCGCCTACTGGGTACACTTCCTTTTATGTAACACAGAAGATTCACAAAATTCCAATTTGCAGGCTTCCCTGCTGGCGCAGTGGTTGCGAGTCCGCCTGCCGATGCAGGGGACACGGGTTCGTGCCCCGATCCAGGAAGATCCCACATGCCGCGGAGCGGCTAGGCCCGTGAGCCATGGCCGCTGAGCCTGCGCATCCGGAGCCTGTGCTCCGCAACGGGAGAGGCCACAACAGTGAGAGGCCCGCGTACCGCAAAAAAAAAAAAAAAAAAAAAAAATTCCAATTTGCTTGAAGGTAAGTGCAAGGCAAAAGTGTGATAGACTCTTTCAAGAAAAAATCCAACCTTGCTCAGACACCCAGCTGCCCCTTCCATGTTAGCACTTCTATAATATATTATACTTGTAAACTGAGATATGACAATTAGTTAATTGAATCTTTGTAGCAGATGGTAGAAGTTTATGAATTGCATCAATTAATGAATAAATAAAAATAAACTGTTGCCCTCACTAGTGTCCCTAAAAAAATATGTAAATAGCATACATTCATTTTCCTAGTTCACAGATGGAGATTTTGAGGCCCATCGAGGTTCCATTGGCTCCTGGGCAGGTGGATAATAGACAGATACTCAGTCTAAAAAAAAAAAATTCAGATAGGCTATCATTAACTTATTTTTTTTTTTCCTTTCTTATCCAGATCAAAACTTAGTAGAGGCTGTTTACAGTCTTTTCTTCCTGTCTCCTTATCACCATTTTGTAATCCAACCTGGCCTTGGCCTAGGACAGCTAGTTACACAAGCTGTGAGCAGCTTGGATATCAGTCAAGCCTTGTCCTTTTCCTTCTGAAAGGTCTCACACCTAGAGGGCCAGAGAAAAGAGAGAATGGAGGCCTTGGAACAAGCGCCTGAGAGGGAACAATGTAATCTTCCATCGTGTAAAGCTTTAGTAATGTTTGAGATGCTCCTGTTTCTAGTAGACAGTCTATGTAGCAGGAAAGGAGGGAAACCATTGAGTTGGTCAATGGCTTGGTGTTTCCAACAATCCTAACATCTGGGGGTCTTTGCTTCTACCCAGGAGTAGCCTCTGCAATCCTCCCACGGCCACTCCAGTCCCATAGGCCACCTCGGTGGTACTGATGCGGTGTCAGAACTTCCAAAACATTTTGTGAGGCAGCATCATGCTACGCAGGCATTTCACTGTTGGTTAGGACCACATTAAAATGTCATTTCAGGCAATTAATATTTTATTTATAAACACTTATAAATATTTATTATAAAGGACTAATAGCAGCTCATGAGAAAACAAATCTATTTCATTTGTATTAAAACATCATCAATTCTTCAATATACGCAAATCTATCAATGTGATAAACCATATTAACAAATTGAAGAAGAAAAACCACATGATCATCTCAATAGATGCAGAGAAAGCTTTCCACAAAATTCAACACCCATTTATGATAAAAACCCTGCAGAAAGTAGGCATAGAGGGAACTTTCCTCAACATAATAAAGGCCATATATGACAAGCCCATAGCAAACATCATCCTCAATGGTGAAAAACTGAAAGCATTTCCACTAAGATCAGGAACAAGACAAGGTTGCCCACTCTCACCACTCTTATTCAACATAGTTTTGGAAGTTTTAGCCACAGCAATCAGAGAAGAAAAGGAAATAAAAGGAATCCAAATCGGAAAAGAAGAAGTAAAGCTGTCACTGTTTGCAGATGACATGATCCTATACATAGAGAACCCTAAAGATGCTACCAGAAAACTACTAGAGCTAATCAATGAATTTGGTAAAGTGGCAGGATACAAAATTAATGCACAGAAATCTCTGGCATTCCTATACACTAATGATGAAAAATCTGAAAGTGAAATCAAGAAAACACTCCCATTTACCATTGCAACAAAAAGAATAAAATATCTAGGAATAAACCTACCTAAGGAGACAAAAGACCTGTATGCAGAAAATTATAAGACACTGATGAAAGAAATTAAAGATGATACAAATAGATGGAGAGATATACCATGTTCTTGGATTGGAAGAATCAACATTGTGAAAATGACTCTACTACCCAAAGCAATCTATAGATTCAATGCAATCCCTATCAAACTACCACTGGCATTTTTCACAGAACTAGAACAAAAAATTTCACAATTTGTATGGAAACACAAAAGACCCCGAATAGCCAAAGCAATCTTGAGAACGAAAGAAGGAACTGGAGGAATCAGGCTCCCTGACTTCAGACTATACTACAAAGCTACAGTTATCAAGACGGTATGGTACTGGCACAAAAACAGGAAGATAGATCAATGGAACAGGATAGAAAGCCCAGAGATAAACCCATGCACATATGGACACCTTCTTTGATAAAGGTGGCAGGAATGTACAGTGGAGAAAGGACAGCCTCTTCAATAAGTGGTGCTGGGAAAACTGGACAGGTACATGTAAAAGTATGAGATTAGATCACTCCCTAACACCATACACAAAAATAAGCTCAAAATGGATTAAAGACCTAAATGTAAGGCCAGAAACTATCAAACTCTTAGAGGAAAACATAGGCAGAACACTCTATGACATAAATCACAGCAAGATTCTTTCTGACCCACCTCCTAGAGTAATGGAAATAAAAACAAAAATAAACAAATGGGACCTAATGAAACGTCAAAGCTTTTGCACAGCAAAGGAAACCATAAACAAGACCAAAAGACAACCCTCAGAATGGGAGAAAATATTTGCAAATGAAGCAACCGACAAAGGATTAATCTCCAAAATTTACAAGCAGCTCAATAACAAAAAAACAAACAACCCAATCCAAAAATGGGCAGAAGACCTAAATAGACATTTCTCCAAAG
This sequence comes from Orcinus orca, assembly GCF_937001465.1. Lineage (NCBI taxonomy): Eukaryota > Metazoa > Chordata > Mammalia > Artiodactyla > Delphinidae > Orcinus > Orcinus orca. The sequence goes on from NC_064571.1 coordinate 35,168,512, forward strand.
AAGATATACAGACTGCCAACAAACACATGAAAGAATGCTCAACATCATTAATCATTAGAGAAATGCAAATCAAAACTACAATGAGATATCATCTCACACCAGTCAGAATGGCCATCATCAAAAAATCTAGAAACAATAAATGCTGGAGAGGGTGTGGAGAAAAGGGAACACTCTTGCACTGCTGGTGGGAATGTGAATTGGTTCAGCCACTATGGAGAACAGTATGGAGGTTCCTTAAAAAACTACAAATAGAACTACCATATGACCCAGCAATCCCACTACTGGGCATATACCCTGAGAAAACCAAAATTCAAAAAGAGTCATGTACCAAAATGTTCATTGCAGCTCTATTTACAATAGCCCGGAGATGGAAACAACCTAAGTGCCCATCATCGGATGAATGGATAAAGAAGATGTGGCACATATATACAATGGAATATTACTCAGCCATAAAAAGAAACGAAATTGAGCTATTTGTAATGAGGTGGATAGACCTAGAGTCTGTCATACAGAGTGAAGTCAGTCAGAAAGAAAAAGACAAATACCGTATGCTAACACATATATATGGAATTTAAGAAAAAAAAATGTCATGAAGAACCTAGGGGTAAGGCAGGAATAAAGACGCAGACCTCCTAGAGAACGGACTTGAGGTTATGGGGAGGGGGAAGGGTGAGCTGTGACAGGGCGAGAGAGAGTCATGGACATATACACACTAACAAACGTAGTAAGGTAGATAGCTAGTTGGAAGCAGCCGCATGGCACAGGGAGATTGGCTTGGTGCTTTGTGACAGCCTGGAGGGGTGGGATAGGGAGGGTGGGAGGGAGGGAGACGCAAGAGGGAAGAGATATGGGAACATATGTATATGTATAACTGATTCACTTTGTTATAAAGCAGAAACTAACACACCATTGTAAAGCAATTATACCCCAATAAAGATGTTAAAAAAATAAATAAATTAAAAAAAAAAAAGTTAACCTGTAAAAAAAAAAAAAAAAAAATCATCAGATGCTTAATTATAGGAATATTTAGACAAACCATTAAAAATTTATGCTGACTTTCCTGAGAAGTCTGGGACAATCTCCCTTAGACTTCCCCATTTAACTGAGGGGGCAAATTTGATAGGATGCCACAAAAACAAGGGAAAGAAATCCATCTTCAGTTCCCCTTTCTAGTAGCAGGCACAGATTCTGCCTTCATGCGAAAGAAGTCAAAAGACATCTTTCCTTCTAAGAAAAATATTTTCTAAAAAATTTTCAGAAAAGACGGACTCATTATGGACAAATGTCCCAGGCATACTTGGAAGCAAAACATGCCACACCTTTAAATGTATCTGATTAAGCACCTTGCTGCTATTTTAATCAGTTCCCAAACATGCAATCGGCAGTCCTATTTTTCAGCCAGAAAGAAAAATGGTTATTGTCAACATTGATCTGTTGTAGAACACATCACCTTACCCTACTAAGTTCTGAAAATATAATTAAAACATTCTATTTTGAAACCAGTGACTCACCAAAGTATGTAAGGATCTAGGTGTACATTTTGCTTTTTTATGGCTCTTAAGTTTAGGCTGAAAAGAGAGTAAATGAGACTGAATCTCCTCAATTGGCTGTAACCGATTTATTTCTGTTGAAATGCATTGCCATTTCCATATAGCACATATTTCTGCCTCAGTTACTACACTATTTGATTGGACCTTAACTTTCTTCTTGTATTTGCATTATAGCTATTGTGCAAACACCCTGTAAGACTTGCATACTTTGGGAGATTTAAAAGTACAATGACCGATTTGATAGGAAAGTTGCAGTTTCTCCATGTTATTTCCAAAAATTGCTCTTTGGAACATTGTGCTATTGTCACAACATGCCTCTCAGTTATGCTTACTTTAGCTGCTCTTGGATTCTGGTACGAGACAGGTTTACTCCAATACATTACCAAGTGGTTTGAAATAGCATCATAATTCATAAAGGTCATCTTGTGAATTTTAAGACCATCCAACCCCTTTATCTACTTTTAATGACTGGAAATATATTTTTGAAAACTGACATTATCACTTAGTGGAGAATATCATATAACATAAAAAATATGGACTGGAGATTTTGCATAATCAAATCAAGATCGAGATGGGCAAGCACTGTAGAGTAGAAATGAGAAATCTGGAAAAACATGCTGGATGGCCATATCTGATGGGCACAGCTTTGAAATAAAATCCTAATAACATAAGGAAATCATTTTAAAGACTTTCAGAAAAACCCAGACATAGTAGAACAGCTAGTTCTTTGCTTGGCATTTTTTCCCCAAAGCCACAGTAAACAATCTTGAGTGCACTTAAAATGTTGACAACATTGTTTTGAAATATTTGCCATAAGGTCGTATGCCATCGTGGATTGTCCACTGGAAGTGCATGATATGATGTTATTAAAAAGCACAACTTCTACATGCCTAATTCCAATTAACCACTTGTAACCTGGTTACAAATACGAATTTGGGTCACTTGTCCAGTTTTCTCTCTTTCTTCTGCAAGCAAAATCATGATCCAGGGTTACTGTGTTTTACCCCAGTAACAGAAAATGCTATAATTCTCAAAGCAATGAGACCTATCAACCTATTCCAAAAACATCTAGCTGTCATTCTATGAAGAGTGTGATGTTTTGTTTATTTGTTTGGGGTCTGCTCTTTTATTCCAGAAGCAGTGGCTGCTTTTGGAATTCAACTTTTGATTCTCCCTTTAATCACACCCAGCATGCAATGCTTGTAAACTGTCCCATCGTGTCACCGCTCCTCTATTTATTACATCTTATGCTTTAAATATCACCTCTGACAAACAAAAGAAAAGCAAATGTCCCTAAATTTCCTGAAGGGCTGAAATATCAAGCCCGGATTATTATTGTTTATGTCTCAGCTTTAGCAGCTCCAGTGTCTCCATGGTCTGCTGTGTGCCGAGCTGGCAATGATGGATGGCCATTACGGCAGCTTATTGGAAATGGCTTGATTTATAACCTGTTCTCCTGCCTCAGTCTAATGGCTTCATTTCTTTCCTCCGGCGCGTGATGCCACAGCCAAGGTCATTGCGCCAATGGCCTTTTGTTGTTCGCCTGCTGATGACCAGTGTGCCTAGCAGTCAGCATGGGAAAGGGTGAAGGGGGGGAGGCAACAGGAAGGGGGGCAACCATGGGGGTGGGGAAGCTCCAACCTTTACATTTTAATTTTTTTTTTCATCTCAGTGCCTGATAACTGCGATAGAACAGCAGATTAAATGCTGTCTTCTATTTGCTTCCCGTACTTGCCAGACAAGGAGCTGCTTTATGATCCTCAGTGGGGAAGTCTATTACTCACCTCTACTTTAAATGACCAACATCAAATATATACAGCTCCCATTAAAGCTGAGATCAATAAAAATGCCATTAAGATAGTAAAAGTTGCTGATATTAGTGAAGCCCCCAAACAAAATATTTGATTTTCTTTCAGGTTGTTAGTGAGATGGCATAGGAACATATAAGTGAAAGGAGAACTAGCCATGCCTATGGTCAATAATTTATCTCAGAGATTCATTCAGCCTCTCACCCAATATTTCCCTGCTGTCTATTGATTCCTCATCATTATTTGTCATAAGCTGTCCTAACTCAAGGAGAAAATATGCCCTGCTGGTCCGAGGGGAGTCATACCTGGAGAAATAGAAAGGAATTTCATTAAAAGCAAGAAAGAACGGCTGTGGCTTTGAGAAACTCCAACAGCAAGTTGCCTAGACTTTTGTTAGAGTCTTAAAGCAAGTCCTAAGCAGCTCAGCAACATTGCACAAGATACTGTGAACCCTGGGCTGGAGTTGTTCTGACTGGGGTTCAAGGAAGCTCAGAGGCCTTCCCTGTGTATGAGTCCAGCTTCCAAAAATTGTGTGTGCCTGTGAGTGTATACTTTTCCTTTCATATTTTCCCTTTCCCTAGAATCTTCCAAGTTGATTTTCCCAACTGGGCTCTCATGGATACCAGAGACAAGTCAATGGTTAAAGAGACACATTAGTAAAGAGTATACAGGGTTATGTCTATGTCATTAAGTCAAACTAAAACCCAAAGGTAAAGGCATGACTTTGGAAATAGGATTAATTTTTTAAAGTATGACTATTTGCTTAAGGGCAGTTTTTAATAAGTGGTCTATATTTTATTTTCATGAGATACGTGTTTGTGACGTGGCATTCAATTGTAATCTTTGAAACTGGTTTTGAACAATGGCTTGAAATTTGCTTTATGCATATCCAAAAATCAATGTCAGAGAATTTTTTTTAAGTTCAGTCTACTTGGAGTGGGCTAATTCCCCTCAAAAAATGATCTTATTTAAATTTTCTCAAATCTTAAGTCAGTTTAGTCTGGAACATAAATCCATAGCATTTTAACACTGAAAGGGACCTACAGGAATATCTACTCTCATTCCTTTGTTTAATAAGAAGAAGAATGTCACTGTTATTACTGATAATTAATATTAATCTAAAGTTTACTCTGTTCCAGGCATTGCACTAAGCCACTTACATCCTCACCACATCTTTATGAAGTGAGCGATATTCCCATTGCATAGAAGGAGACAGAGATCAGACAGCTTGCCCAAGATCACATATCTCACAGTGGTAGAGTCCAGATACACCCAACTCTAATACACCAGATACACCCAACTCTATTAGATTTTGCAACTAACAATAAATGGAATATTTAAAATCAACTAGAAGCAGGCTTCCCTGGTGGCACAGTGGTTGAGAGTCTGCCTGCCGATGCAGGGGACATGGGTTCGTGCCCCGGTCCGGGAAGATCCCACATGCCGTGTAGCGGCTAGGCCCGTGAGCCATGGCCGCTGAGCCTGCACGTCCGGAGCCTGTGCTCCGCAACGGGAGAAGCCGCAGAGGTGGGAGGCCCGCATACCGCAAAAAAACAAAACAAAACAAAACAAAAACCAAAGATAGGAAGGGAGTTTTCTTAAAGCAACTTCTGCTCTCTGCCACCAACACAAATCCCACCCCCGCTCTCCCTGGCCCCTGTCAGTGGAGCAGAAAGACCTGCTACCTACTTGGAATAGGAGCTGAGAAGAATATCCAGGGCCAGGACTCAAACTAACAGCCCCGTGTATTTTCTGGCCAGCTTATTATAAATCCTTTCCACCAAAAGCCTTTGCTGACATCCTGCAGGACCGGGGACTGGTCTCTTCTGTTTGTTTATTCATAAAAGGCAACATATATTTCTCCACCATCAGAGACATCTCCTTGAAGAATTATACTGAAGGGATAGCACTGGAGTTTTCCCACGATTGGTAAATCACAAACAGGAGGAACAGTCCTGGCTGGACCAGATGAGAGTGGAGATCCCAGTCCAATGGTGGGAGGCTGGACCCTGCCATGTGTCACCAGGACACTGGTCATCAGAGTACAGGTCTGCATCTGCTCAGCCTACCTCATGCTTTTGTGAAATACAGGGACATGTGGACCCAAGGTAGGTTGCAGGGAGACCCCAAACACCATCCTGGAGTCAAGAGATGGATGTCTGGACAGTTGAACAATAGGGCTGTCAAAGCCAAAACAAACATGGTCTCTGTTTTCCTTGTTTCTTTCCCTACATCCCATCTCCATTAATCACCACACATTCATCAAACTGGTTAAAAACACAACCAGAAAACTGAAACCAAATTCGTAACCTGAAAGAGTTAACATGTATTAAATAAGCATAAATATGTTTCAAACAAAAGTCACTGGTCAGGGTTAGTTGACTGAGGGTATTTCAACAAAATTATTTAGCCTTTCCATTGAGACTATCTCTTTATACCCTGGATAAGAATTTTGAAAACAAATGCCAGGCATGGATATGGCATCTGGAGGGTTTCAGTAAGCCTCCCCTTGACAGTTTATCAGTGACAATGACATATCTCACCAGTTTATGGTAAAGGCAAACTTCATGAGGTAACGCACACATTTAATGAATGAGCCTATAATGAAAAAAACATTGGCAATGGTAGGCTGGTGGGAAAATGGGTTTGAAATAACATGTACAAACCACTCACTGAGCTGGGATTATGAGAATTAGATAGAGCATGTTTTTGGAGCAAAAATGCAATACCACTGATGTGATTACCCAGAAGAATAAAGCTAAACGAAAGTCTGTTTTGAGAGGCACAGAATACCGGAGAGCCAGAAATCCATCCAATCAAATTCACCAAGTACTGAGCAAAGAGCCTGTAGGTGACTGCTGTCATTATGGACTCAGTACCTGGGTGTACTTTTCCCCTTTACCTAGAGCTCCACACAGTTGAGAGGTCAAGATGGTACTTGATACACTTTCTAAAGCCAGAACTCCTTGCCTTTTTACGGGTTGTGATTAGTGAGTTCCAGCTACTAGTTGTATGTACTTTCTGGATGGCAAATGAAAGAAAAGCGCTGTGCAAGAATCATGTGTTCAGGATCTCCAGGCACTTGGCAAATGTCAGCTCCTTGATCCTTACAGCACCTGTAGCATAAAAAAGCACTTGAGACCTTAGGAAGTGAGCCATCAAGCATTAAACAGGGCCTGCAAATAGGTGGTTAAAATGTTCTCTGGGGGCTTCCCTGGTGGCGCAGTGGTTGACAGTCCGCCTGCCGATGCAGAGGACATGGGTTCGTGCCCCGGTCCGGGAAGATCCCACGTGCCGCGGAGCGGCTGGGCCCGTGAGTCATGGCTGCTGAGCCTGCACGTCCGGAGCCTGTGCTCCGCGACGGGAGAAGCCACAGCAGTGAGAGGCCCATGTACCGCAAAAAAAAAAAAAAAAAAAATCTCTGTGTGTGACAAAGTTAAGCTTCCCCCAAATCCCAGGTAGAAACAACTTTAAAGAGTTTTTCACAATCCCTAGCCTCTCTGAAGAAGACACTGATGCATGTGAACTGATGTTAAGTCTTCCAGTGATCTTGGCTCCAGAAATGCAAAATCTTCTACCGGCCAATGGGCAGCCAAAGACTGTGAAACTGCCAGAAGTATCTTGGGCAACTTGGTAGGACTACAGATGTTAAAAGAGATGATCGCTCTGTGACATACAGAGGGGTGGTTGAGAGCTCAGACTCTACAGACAAGATTTAAACCCCAAGTTTTATCCTTGATAGCTGTCTGAACTTAGGCAAATACTCAATCCCTTTAAGCCTCAGTTTCCTCATATACAAAAAAAGGTTAGCAAGTGTGCCTCCCTCCTAGGGCAGTCGTTCTCAGCTGAGGCCATTTTGTCCTCCAAGGGACATTAGGCAAGGTCTGGAGACAATTTTGGTTGTCACAGCTGGGGTGGGTGTTGGGAGATGTTACTGGAATCTTGGGGGTAGAGACCAGAAATGCTGCTAAACATCCTACAGTGCACAGGACAGCCTTACAACAAAAGACTATTAGGACAAAAGTACTCAATAGTGCTAAAGCTGAAAAGGTCTGCCCCTGAGTTACTTTGAAAATTCAATACAATACTCCATGTAGAGGGTGTGGAGAAAAGGGAACCTTCCTACATTGTTGGTGGGAATGTAAATTGGTGCAGCCACTATGGAAAACACTATGGAGGTTCCTCAAAAAACTAAAAGTAGAGTTTCCATATGATCCAGTGATCCGACTCCTGGGCATATATCCAGACAAAACTCTAATTCGAAAAGATACAGGCACCCCTATGTTCATAGCAGCACTAGTCACATTAGCCAAGACATGGAAACGACCTAAAATGTCCATTGACAGATGAATGCATAAAGAAGATGTGGTACATATACACAATGGAATACTACTCAGCCATAAAAAGAGAATGAAATAATGCCATTTGCAGCAACATGGATGGACCTAGAGATGATCACACTAAATGAAGTAAGTCAGACAGAGAAAAACAAATACCATATGGTATCACTTATATGTGGAATCTAAAATATGACACAGATGAACTTATCTGTGAAAATAACTCACAGACATAGAGAACAGACTTGTGGTTGCCAAGGGGAAGAGATGGATTGGGAGTTTGGGATTAGCAGTTGCAAACTACTATATATAGAATGGATGGACAACAAGGTCCTACTGTATAGCACAGGGAACTATATTCAATATCCTGTGATAAACCATAATGGAAAAGAATATGAAAAAGAACGTGTATGTGTGTGTATATATATAAATATATAATATATCTCTGAATCACTTTGCTGTACAGCAGAAATTAGCACGACATTGTAAATCAACTATACTTGAATAAAATAAATTTTTAAAAATACAGTACTCCATGTAGAAGCTCTTAAAAGAGGACCAATATCACAGTATCATAGTAAGTCTTCTATTATTATTATAAGTTTCCTTTCATTAGACATTACACAGTCTACTTCTAGGTGAGTCAATTAACTGTAATAGATACATATACAATTTGTTAATGAACTTAAATAATTTACACTCTAAAGGCATTATTTGTCATGCATACACTAATGTCAGGACGTTGCTCTAGGAGCAAAAGGCTCTGTCTGTGACAGGCCTACCGTGGGCAGAGCTGGGGATATTGAGCTGAATTCCAAGGCTCCCTCCAGACTAGAGCTGATCTGAGAAACCAGTGCTGATGGAAGCAGCAGCTGCAGCAGCATAAGCTATGTGTTCTGTCCTCTGGGTGCTTGACGGGGAAGAGAAAGTGCCTCTCTCTCTAGGCCTCAGCTTAACTGGCCTATTTCATGGCTGGACAAACACAGGCTCCTTAGCCACTTTTCTATCCTTGACTGAGCTGTAAGTGTCCATAGTGTGACATAAAGCAAAGCTGGAATGCTCCTGCAAGGGCAGTGTGTAAAAAGAGCTTGGCCTCCCAGACAGCGGGGCTGAGGTCCCTGATAAGACCAATGGTGGAGCAGCAGATCTCCTGAGGCCCAGAGGGTGTTGATGTTGATGGAGCATTTCTATGGATCTGTTGACTCTCAGACTTCATTCCAGCCCCTGCTCCCAGGCACTCTTCCCAGCCAGGGGTGAGGCCTAAAGTTCTCTGAAGACTAAAGGCCCAAAGACTGAAGGTGTCTGAAGAGAGTGTTGCTGTCATGGGGTGTGTTTCTGTGGTGCCACGGCCTCCCGGATGTCCTGCTTCATCCTTAGTGAGAAATAAAGTCCAGTACATCTTCTCAGGTCCAGAGAGTGCTGTTGCCATGGGGTGCATTTCTATGGAGACGCTGCCTTCCGTGGGTCCCTCCAGTCTATCACGAGGTTTATAGTACAGCAAGTCTCAGGCTCAGAAAACTCTGACCTTGAGGGCTACACTTCTGTGGGTTCTGCCTCCAAATCATTATTCCAAATCTTTGTCAGGGCCTAAAGTCAAGCACCGAATCGTCTCAGGCTCAGAGAGCGCTGATATTAAAGAGGAGATTACTCAGAAGCTACTGCCTAGAAGGTGCCCTTCCAGTCCTTGGGGAGCCCTAAAGGCGAGCAAGAAGTCTCCTCAGGTTTGGGGAGTGCTCCTGAGGAGGGGGGCCATTGTAGGGAGTAGCTGCCTCCCAGACCCCTTTCCCAGGCCTTGAGGGGACCTGAATACCACCAAGACATCTCCTCAATGTCAGAGATCTCTGCTGAAGAACAGAAGAGTTCTGAAGAGCAGCTGCCTCGCACAGGCCCTCTCCCAGCTTCAAGAAACCCTCAGGGTCAGCAACAGGTCTCTTCTGCTTTAAGCCAACATTGGGCTCACCACTTTCTGGCTAATAATTGTGATTCTTATGGGTTAAATGTTCCTCAGGATATAGTCTATGGACCATCAGAATCACATGCACATTTTTTAAAAAACAAACAAATTTCTGTTCCCCACTCAAGACCTACTGAATCAAACTCCTAGTGTGGGATGGAGCCTAGGAATCTGAATTTTTAGCAAGTTCTCCCAATTCTGATGTTCTGCAAAATTTGAGAGTTACTGATATATGCCTTAAATGTTAGCTCAAAATATATTAGTTTTATATTGTTATTCCATGTATTATATTACCTTGTCAAATTGAGAACTTTTTAAAGTGTTGCTCAGTATAAGATACAGTCTTTGAAAACATTTAAAAATTCTAAATCGATGAACTTATTATTATTATTATATTTTCCCAAAAAGTAGACAATCACCTTGAGGTCAGTTTCTCTACATATTGCTGTTGCCTACAAGACCTACCAGATATGGGGGTGTGTCTAAATTAGGAATTTGGAATTAAGAGATACACACTACTCTATATAAAATAAACAACAAGGATCTACTGTACAGCTCAGGGAACTCTATTCAATATTCTGTAATAACCTAAGTGGGAAAAGAATCTGAAAAAGAAGAGATATCTGAATCACTTCGGGGTATACCTGAAACATTGTAAATCAACTATACTTCAATAAAAAATAAATTGAAAAAAGTAAATAAAAGAAACAGTAATAGAAATTGAAAATAAAAAGACCTACCAGATAGCTGAGCACAAATTCAACAAACATTTGTTTATTAAAAATGTTCCACATGTGATGTGGAAAAAACACACTGGAAAGATGCTAACTTGAGAGCCAGTATAGTAAGTTCATGCAGGTGTCCAAGGAACCTAGATCTCCATATGCCTCTGAAAAGTAGCATGAATGGGCAAGACGTGGTTTTCCTTTGCAGTTTTCCAGGAGAAAATACCTTTTCAGAAAGTCTTATTAGGGAGGGCTAGCTAAGGAGCCCTTGCCCAAAAAACAAACTTAGGACTCACAGTTTAGGAAATCAAGAGTTTGAGGTGACAGGAGTCCTCTTCGCTGAAATTCTACCCAAAATATGTTGAGGGTGTGTGTGTAGTTTTGTAGGGATCAAAGAACACCGAACACCATTCAATCCATCTCTTCCGTGGAGTCTGGTGTTTTGTCTCCCTGAGGATGCTTTTAGTTGCAGGCAGTAGACCAAGAGTTTTTACATAGAAAAAGGACTTATTATTTCACAAAATAAGAAATGTAGAGTGAGGACAGTTACAGGAAATTCAGTAGCTCAACAATCCCCAAGGATGCAGATGTTTTCTCCCTGTCCACTCCATGTTATTCTGCCCCAGACGCAGTGCTGATGGATTGGAGAGGCACGTGGAAGAGAGGGTTCATCATCCCTCCCTACCTGAGGAAGATACAGATGGGAGCCTCTCACTGGCTTGACCAGTGAGAGGGTAACAGAGAGAGACAAGCCTCCTCCCAGGCTATCCCAATCTCCTAAGAGCTTCTGGAACTCTTAAGCCAAGCCAGGTGGAGCTCCAGAGCCAGAGTTTGGCCCAAGTGTTTCTCTGGAAGGCTCTTCCCTTCCCCAACCCCATCAGTCCCTGAGCCTTTAGACTCCGCTGCCCCATAAGCTACCTTCTCAGGGACCACTGAGGGAAGTGAGGCAGGCCAGGGGGTAAGATGCAGGAACGAGCCATGCCTTAAGAGATGGCTTTTCCCAACACCCAGCTCCCCATCCGGCAGCTCTGCCCTGTCACATGACTCTGTGTAGTGCCACCCGAGCTTATCACATCTCATTCAGGAAAAAGAATACAATAAAACCAAACCTCTGGGGAAAAAGAAGTCACTGGGGAGTTCTCCCTTCCTGTATAAGTGCCTGCAGTCGTCCCAAGAATGATGTTTAGACAATTACAGGCATGCAGAGGAGAAAAGCATTTTCACCACGTACACAGTGCTATTAGCAAGAAAAATCTTTTCCAGCAACTTCTCTGCGTACTTCCTTTCAAATCCCATTGGCCAGGAAGGGGACATACATTGATGCCTAAACCAATCACATGATAACAATTCATTGCAGGAGACCATTTCCCTGCACACACGTGTGGCTAGGCAGGGGCACCCCTAAAACTGGGCTCTTCCAGCAAGGAAGAAATAAGGCAATGGGAATGGGTAAGTGACTAAGAGTGCCTACCATATTGGTCTTCAAATGCCCTAAGTCTAAAATATTGAATTTAAACACTGAGTTTGATTCCTGAAGCAGAGTCACAGAAACTCTCTCTTTAAAACTTAGCAGCATGGTCACTAAGTAAATGGGAGAAAATTACTCAACTCTCTGGGCCTTGTGTTCTTATCTATACAATGATAACAAACACAAGGTACAGGACACCCAGTGAAATATGAGTTTCTGTTAAACCATGTCTTAAATATTACATGGGACTTATACTACAAAATTATTTGTTGTTTATCTGAAATTCTGATTTCACTAGGTGTCCTGTAGTTTTGTTAAATCTGGCAATCCTAGATGGATGGATTGTGACTGGAGGGTGGGTAGGTGGACTGATGGGATGAATGAGATGGGTAGGTATAGTGATAGAACTCTTGGGGACAATTTTTCAATGGTCAAGGGCTGTGTGCCTCTGTGTATATGGGTGAGTGGGTGTGGGTGTGGGTGTGTGTGAACATGCGTGTATTTTCCTCAGAAACAGACCAGCAAGGGAAGGCGTATGATGAGAATTTGAAGAGCTAGTCCAGCCCAGAGAACAAAATATCTACTGCCAGGGAGATGAGAACGTGAACCTTTGCACTATGATTACACCAGTGACTCCCTGTGTGATCTTTGATAAATCACACCACCTCTCTGTTATGCAGGGTTTCACATTAATGTAGATGAGATAATAATATCAGCTTTATTTCCGCCTCACATGAGATCAAGGTCACCTGAGCATTACTTATAAATTCCAGAATTGAAAAAGAGGCAAGGAATGGGTATTTTTTTACATTACATCAATGAGAAGGGGGAATCAGAAAGCCCGGGTAGGCTTGGGGTTCTTTTCTAATTTCTTTGGGAAGCACTCACTAAATAATGATTCGAACCTAATACAGGATGCACTGATTACAACCCACACTTTGTTTCCAAGCCTTAATTCACATACCTGAATGTTTCCCTCATTAGCTGCGCGCATCACCCTCTCACTGAATCAGCAGAATTTAGCAAATTCAGACATCAGCTGTTTCTTTCCTGTATTTGACAGGAAACCTATTGCAACCCAGTGATTTCCCAGGGTTTATTTTTTCACAAGTGCCAGAGCAGCACCACACCAGTGGGATCCGTGTTGGGAGCATGTGCCCATAAAAACTGGTTTCTTTTTGTGGTCACATTTATGTTGAATCGGCAAGTGAATAGGGCTCTCATTATCTTTGGAGGTAGAAGTCCATTACATTTCACTGGGCCTGTGTTATTTTGCTAATAAAACTAATACAGCCCAAGAAACAAGAACGGTGGAGGGTGGTAGGGTTAGTGCTTTCAGTAATATTCCTAGAGGCCTCCGAATCATCCTCCTATAAGCGACCAAATGGCTAGAATCCAAGGCAAGCATGGGGTCGGAGTACAAAAACGGGAGAACCACCAGAGAGGGCAAAAGTAGAGAAGACTCTGGCCAGGGGGTGAAAGCAGGTAGGAGAATGTGTGAACCTAGTGACCCAGATTGAAAACAGGGCATCCCGTGTCACTCTTAAGGCAGGAAGCTTTACAGTGAGTGTCACGAAAATCACAACATAACCATGCCTTCTCGGTCATCTGCAAAGGAATTTTACATACAGTAGCTCAGTTCATCCTTACTGAATCGGTGAGAAAACTGAAGCTCATAAAGGTAAAATAACTTCCTCTAATGCATATCAGAGGCAGTACTCGAAATCAGGGCTACTGAACACAGGACCGGGACTTTTCCCACCAGCCCCAGCAGTATTTTACAAATGGTCTAAATTAATACCTGCCAAAACGTGGCCTTCACCCTCTTATCTACAGCCGTTGAAGTTCCCACCATTGGCATCCCCTTCGGGGTTAAAGAGGGAAGGAAACAAACTCTATATTGTATAACCCAGGTTAGGCAGTGACAGCGAAACAAAATAGGGACCAATTTTTTCTGGAACTTTCATCCTGGTTGTCATCTTGGAAAGCCACATTACCGTCACGGAAAGTGTGATTTATTGGCATTCAATCATTTGTTCATGCACTCATTCGTTCAAAAAGTGTATATTAAATTTCTATTTGCCAAACACTGTACTAGCTACTGTGTGTTCAGCGGTGAATAAAAGAGAGGTAGTACTTGCTCTTGTGGGACTAAAAACATGGCAAAAGGGACAGACATTCAAGAAGGAGACGAAGGCCTAAGCATCTAATGACTGATTGTGAAAAGTGCTGCGATAAAGATAGGGTGTTTTATAAACAAAATACAGAGGTGGCTTCTCCAATTTGAGCAGGTCACTCTAAAGTGATGGGTGACCTGACCAGTGAGAAGGGATGCTCTATGTGAAGAGTGAGAAGAAAGAGCTTGAATAGAGCCCTGGAAGGGAGAGAGCTCTGTCCGCTCCAGGAGCTGGACCAAGGCCCCTGGAATTGGAAAGAGGTGAGGGAACAGTGAGAGAGAGGGTGGCAGGGATGCAAAGGAGGCAGGAGCACCAAGAACCATCCTGGGCTACTTGGTATAGCCAACAGCAACAGGTGGGTCTGGCCTCTGGGTGGAGAAGGGAGCCACCAGATGGGCAGGAGACACCAAAAGGATGAAGGTGAACTTCAACTTTGCCCTGTTCCCAGGTGTGCAATTCCAGGTACTCATGGTGAGACTGACACCTCCATTGGTAGTTTATTCCCCTACTTTGAATCCTCTGTCCACCCCTAACCCAACTCAAGATGCGCAATGCCACCTCCCTATCTACGTTATGGTAAATGGCCTTCAGTTCCACATGGAAACAGAGGAAAAACACAGGCTGCCAACTAGGTGTGTCAAAAATAGTTTCCCAAGCGCCAGATGGAGACTGTGCCCTAAACTGGAAAGTTTCTGGCCACCTGTGAAGGCTGTTCTCTGGTGCCAATCCCACTTTCTCCCACCGGCTCTTTGGGGCTGAGGAAATGCTTCATCAGTGCTGGGCGGAATCATTAGAAGTAACTGATTAACAGTGCGGCTATCGAAGTTCTGGAGTTTGTTTTTCTGCAACCTGAAAGGGTGCTTGCTTTATGATTTTTTAATTAGAGTGTAAATATTGCAGGCCCATAAACCTCTTGACTGATTGCTGACAGGTGTGAAAGTTTGCATTTGATGGAAAAGGCCCCGAGTCTTCTGTTATCTCCAGCTTCTGTTTTCTCAGGCTCCCCTGGCAGCTGGCTGGGTTGACACACAGGGCAGCACCCAGGAAAACTGCCAGATGGAGGGCTTATCCTCTGAATTCCCCAATATCACCTTGGGAGCTCCTTCCTCCCTATCACATCCCCCCTCATCTTCTTTCAAAAATCACAGTGGGACCTCAGCCTGGTGAAGAAATCCCCACAATGTCTCCACTGTTTGAGTCATGCCCCATGTTCTGATTTTCCTTCTGACCTTATCACGCATTCTATGGCCCTCACTTCTTGAACTACCAAGAAACAGAAATTAATTTAAATACTTATTCATGGGTTCGTTCAGTGAACAAATATCAAGTGTATCCATGGCTATGGTACACACATTATTTCAGGTGCCCGAGAGACAGCATGGAGCACACTAAAGTCCTTGCCATCACAGAATACCTTTTACAAGCGGGAGTAAAAAATACACACATGACAAAATAAGTTTAAAAGATCATTTCGAACACTGATAAGTGTGATGGAGATGATAAAATTGGGACACATGGAAGAGAGTCAGTGGGAAGATGCTTTGGCCAGAAGAGCAGGAGATTCAATTATTTTTCTCCATCTTTCCAGCATGAGCCCCCCGCTTCTGTCTGTCTTGGAAGATCTGTTTTATTTTTCTTGTTCTCACACCATATTGACTTCCCCATCCATATGACCAAAAATGACCATCTTATCTCTCTTTTCACGTTGATTCAGTACAAGCAATCAATGAAGACCAGTCATCCTCCCAGGGTCCCTACTCCTAAAAAGTATTTAGAATCTGATTGGTCCAGTTTGGGTCAGGGTTCCTCTTGGTGAAAATCATCTTTGAGCAATCTAAGCTGTGTCACATATGAGTGTGACCTAAGTCCCCACTGTTGTGGGTAGAGGGGCATTTATTATAGAGAAGAGAGAGAGCATGGCCTGGG
This sequence comes from Orcinus orca, assembly GCF_937001465.1. NCBI lineage: Eukaryota > Metazoa > Chordata > Mammalia > Artiodactyla > Delphinidae > Orcinus > Orcinus orca. Next base: position 35,184,457 of record NC_064571.1, read on the forward strand.
AATATACCAACTACTAGTAATCTTGCTTACAGATAGTTGTTGTATTGCAGACCTATCCATTCCTACAGAGAGGCAGTAATCCAGGAAAGAAGAGATGGAGTCCTCAACTGAAGAGGGAGAATACGTGAAATAAAGAAACAGTGGGGTTTTTAGAACCAACATGTTCTGATATGCTGAACTAAATAATACAACTGCCTTTGCAAGCTTAGAATTTGAAACCTGGGCATCTAGAGAAAACTCCTGAAATAAAATCCCACGGCTATTTAATATACTCTTAAAGTCCTCCAGAGAAGGAAGCCATACTGCTTTTCAAACTATTTTGAATTTTAAGACTTCTCAGTTTCTATAATCATGAATTGTTTCATGTCTAAGGCAAACGCTCCAATGTTAGGTGACAGCATTTACATGCACCTGCAGTGTAATCATTCATAGTGCACCTTTCACTCAAATTACGGTCCAGTTTGGACAATAAATGAAAAGTCATCTTACTCCTAGGGCAAGTTGGATAAAGGAAATTATGTCCATTATTATTGCAAACATCACGAAACAAGATAAGACAACTTTAAAAACCATCTGAGGTAAAAGTTTCTAGGTAACCTGGAATTTGTGATATTAAGTCACATGTAAGTTTCTAGGTGATGACAGTCACTCCTTATAGATTTTGAAGATATTAAAAAACTCATTTTGTACAGTGTTGGTGGTATAGTGGTGAGCATAACTGCCTTCCAAAATTCTTCTTATATTATTATGCTTCCTCTGATTCTTTCTCTGTCAAGTAAGTGGCCCGATCTTGATGCTTAAGTTTCTATTCCCAAAGCAAAAAAAGGAAATAAAAATGCACCATGGCCTTTTGGTAAAATGACAGTTACTACTATCTTTGGCCAGAAGAAACATATTTTTGACAGCAAACCAAAGACTGAGCAGGGTATTATCAGCTTTTCAAACACTAAAGTGAAAAAATAAGTGGGTAGAGGATTTGTGTGTCATTCAGCAGAGTTTTAGTGTCAGTCATGACAGTTCTTACTGGAAAAATGTTTAATACCCTCTACTTAAGCAAAACTAAATTCCTCATAAATGACTGTTTGATAAAAGGAAAGAATTATCTGTGAGTAACTTATCCTACAATGTAGAATTGCTCCCCAATTCCAAAGAATGAAGTAAAGCTGATTGAGAATATTCTAAGTACAGTGTTAGGGTTTTGATAAACACAATAAAATCTCAAATACTGAATTGCTCAGCCAGGAACAACAATTGGATAACCTTGGATAAGTTGATCCCCACTGATTATTTTTTCCCAGAAGCTTAAAGTGTGAATAAAATGTTCTGGCATTTCACTATCTCATCAATTTTTACATACTAGGGTTTTCAAGTTTCTCATATCCTTCTATCCTATTATCCTCCTTTATCTTCTTGGAATCTATTCCGGGAATTACTCATGCATAAAATTATGTGAGAAGCCTTCATCTCTAACGCCTTTTTCTAATTGTCAAATTTACAGTAAAAAGATAATAACTATTGAGTATCGATTGATCCAAGTTTTCATAAATGCTATGGCAATTTCTAGACACCAGGAGCAATCGTAACATATTTTGCAGTAGACTGCCCTAATTAACGACTAGGTGCTTTCCAAATTTTTCAAGAAAAAAAGGAGCATATCTAATTCTGTTCATTTTGATAATGGAGGGCAGGAAAAAATGTGTCTCATTGGAAATGCAAAGCTAGTCTTCAGTGGAAACAATTTCTTCATTCTCTTTATTGATTTAAGCTTTGTCTCCTCTTTTGAGTCACAGGCCACTCCTGAGGTTAGAGGTGATGGCATAGCTTAATGGTTAAGAGTGAATATAACAAAAAAGAAGCAGACTCACAGATATAGAGAACAAACTAGTGGTTACCAGTGGGAAGAGGGGAGTGGGGAGGAGCAGTATAGGGGTAGAAGATTAAGAGGTACAAACTATTATGTATAAAATAAATAAGCTACAAGGATATATTGTACAACACAGGGAATATAGCCAATATTTTATAATAACTGTAAATGAAACATAACCTTTAAGAATTATGAATCACTATATTGTACACCTGTAATTTATATACTATGGTACTGCAACTATATTTCAATAAAAATAAATCAATAAATATAAATAAATAAATAGGAAAAAGTTTTTAAAAATACACGAGTTAGAGTTACAATGCCTAAGTTCTAAATCCTAAGCTTTGCCACTTGCTATATGGGCCAATTTCAACAGGATTCTTAATATCTCTTAGTCCCAAATTTTAATTTGTAGTATAGAGTATCCATTGTACCTATTCCTGTGAGTAAAATGCATATTAAGCATTAGCACAGAGTCTGGCATAGAGTAGAACCTTAATAAAATATCCTATTACATGAAAGAAAAAATAACTAGACGATAAACAAAGAGCTTAGATAAACAGCTCCTAAATAATCACAGACTAAGCATTTCTCCTCCAGCAGATCTTGGTATCTGCTGACAACCTCTCTTTAATTCGTGGTACATTCTCCATCTACAAGCTTAAAATTCTCTATCTTTTTGGCACAGACTGAATATCAATCAACGAGGAGACTTAATTCATTCAGGCCAATGGAAAGCAATCATTATAAACAATTCAAAGTTCCCTTCGGACTTCCTCTGGGATGTGGATACAACCACTCCTTTATTATTTCCTAGATAAGGGCGACATCAACCCTGGTAACATATTAGGGTTGACCCGCAGTTAGAAGGAAATGTTTTCACAGTTACATTTATGACCACTATGTTCATATCAGAAAGCTCTTCAGACGCAGTTCCTTATGGTTCACTTTACCATGTATCTAACAGACAAGACTGGTTTGTGGCGCAATAGTTCAGCAAGTCCTACACTCCAGAATCACATTCTAGAATGTGTTCTTTTGATTCATTGAAGGTGATTGCTAACTCAGTTATACACAAGTAAACTTGTGGAGACACAAATCTTGATCTATTTACATTGACTTTCAGTCCGGCAAGTTCTTTCCAATGTGGTACTGGCAGAGTTCTGGTTTTTACAAGCATTTCTGGGTTCAAGCCAGTTTTAGACTTAGAATTCTTAAAATTTTGCCCCAATGAAAAAGAATATCAGTCACTCTCCAGAGCATGAATTCTTCTGTAGATATAACAGCTACTGAAATCTAAGAGGAATTCATGCTTTTTTAAATTTATGGCATGACAGTGCTATGACATTGGTAGTTTTCGACAGATAGCATTTTCCATCTAGCTTCTAAGAATACTTTCTTATTACAGTTGCTCTTCTCTACAAACCCATCAAATTCCTCTCTGAAAAGCCAGATCTCCTTGTTCCTCTTGGGCAAACACTGTTTTATAGATAATGCAGGAAAGGCCTGAGTGATAACTGCCCTCCCCAAAACTGTGACGTGGTCAAATGTCTATTTGGGGTCTTTTTTTCACAAAGTCGATCAAAACTTCCTTTAAAAGTGTGGCTTTGTCCATTTTGCCTAGTTTGCAAGAGGTCTCTTTCCTAGAAAGACTTCCAAAGTTACTCTAGCCTTTGAAAACATGAATACTATTCTTCCCCTACCATTTTAGTTCTATTCAACAGAATCAAGACTTTGGAGAGAAACATGAATATGTCGAAGAAGATTAGTGCAAGATTCTCTCCATGAGTATCAGTCACACACTAGGATCATTGAGATAGTAGGTAGAAGACACTATTTTCAACGTGTCTTTATTTCATAAAGAAAGAAGAGTGCTGTAAAGTGATCATGTACTTCTATTCCATTTTCCTGAAATCATTCATAAAAAAAGAGAGAAAACATTAGATCAAGCCTCTCAGGATGTTCTAAGTGAAAAGAAAGGGTTTTTTTTGTTGTTGTTGTTTTAATCTTTCTGCTGACTGCCAGAAGAGTCACTTGATAGGGCACAATTGCTACCAGTAATAAGACTGTGCATGAGAAAGCTCATTTTTGGCACTACACTAAAGATGAAAGTAGAACAAGGGTGGGGGGGAATCACCTTTGTCAGACAGAAGGTTAGATGTATTAAAATAAAATCTTAATGGAACCAAAGTGAAGACCTGTATCATGTCCAAGATTTCTGGTGGAAAATTTCAGCAGTAATGAGCAACTTCCCAAATGGGATAATTAATGACCAGTGCAATATTTCACAATAGAAACAATATACTTTTGATAGACCCAGAGAGACACGGGAATATCCTTCACACCAACTCAAAGTGGTCAAGGTTTGTACTTGTTTGTTGCTTTAAATCCTTAATCTACTCCATCAACCTGGGAATGTCGAAGGAAGGAAACGGTGCAGGGTCTGAGAAGTTAACTGAAGAAATGACTTTTCTCTTTGTTACTTAAGTGCATATCGTGAAAAATTGCCTAACTCAGGGGGTTGTTTCTGTGTATTTCATTGAAATAAATCAAAACCACTTGCTTTTTCTACTTCTTTATTTCCTATTCACTGGACAAATCCTTTGAGTTTATTTTCAATCCCCCTGAACTGAATTTCCCCCTGTCAAGATTATCAACTTCATCCATGTGGCCAAAGACAGTGGTAGCCTTCAAGTTCTCATCCTAGTCAACATCTCAGAGGTAGTCAATACATCTGATCATTTCTTCCTTCTGGAAGCATGTGTCCTTTTGTCTTATCTGCCTCTACTTTCTCCTGGCTTCCATTTAATTTATCAAGTTGTTCCAATTCAAGCTCATCCTCCTCTGCCCTCTTCTATGTGTTCATTGCCCCAGGATCAATCTTGACCTGAACTTCTCTTTATCTATACTAAGTCCCTATGCAAATTCACCCCACTCTGTGACTTAATCTATATGCTATTCATTCAACTTTAGCCCTGATCACTTCCTTGAGTTTCAGGTTCATATATCCAACTGCTCTTTAACCTCTCCAGTTGTATGTTAATAGGGATCTCATTTTTGACTTTTTCCAAACATGTCTATTCTTTCCCTCCTACTCACCTTTTAACATACACACTCACACCCTACTTCTCCAAATGTGCTTCTGTCCTCAGTCTTCTCCTACCTCAATCAAAAGTGTACCATCCATTCAGCAGTTCAAATAAAAGCCTTAGGAGTCATATTCAATTCTTATCATATTGTCCTCAATGACTTGGCCCACCATGATCCCAATGCAAACCACCATCATGTCTTTTCTGATCCTGTAATGGCCTTGTTTTTAATCTTATTCTGCACGTAGCATACAAAATGATCTGTTTTAATGGAACTCTAATAATGTTACCCTTCTGTTTAAAATCCTACCGTGCCTCTGATCACAGAGTAAAATCCAAAGTTCACTGTGGCCTATAGAGCTTTTCATGATCTAGCTGGTGTCTAACTCTCCTCCCTTAACTCATACAATGTCCTATACCACTTATTCTACTATACCAAGCTTTTCCTTCAACACAGCGAACTTATTCCTGTTTCAGGGCCTGTGCACTTACACCTTTCCTTTGCCTCTTTGAATGGCTGTGTCTTGTTCCTTTAGATCTCATTATGAGTGTTACTTTCTAAAGTAGTCAACCCCACTCCACTCCCTCTGTTACCATCAGAATAATGGTTACCTCTGGGAAGATGAGAACAGAGAGTGCCTAGAAAGGTGAATGAGAGAACTTTGGGGGTAATGAGCTTCTGTCACCATGTTTGTGCATTTGTCAAAACTCAGTGAAGATCTGTATATTTCACTGTATGTAAATTTAATTTCAAAAGAAATATGTAAACAAATATAAAACTCTAAACCCATAAATGATGAAGTCTATAGGAGAAAATGTACTGATATCTGCACATCCTTTAGAAATATTTCGAAATTCAATGTACATTGATAAGTGGAAAAAATGTATAGGTGAAAAAATATGTGATAAAGCAAGTATAGTACAGTGTTAATGGTAAATCTAGACTGTAGGTATACAGATGGTAACTCTAAAATTCACCTCTGCTATATGCTTGAAAATGTTATAATTAAGCCTTGAAAAATTATTTTCTTAAAAAATTTAAAGATAAATCAACTAAAAATGATTGGATCTGATAAGATAGTTCAAAATGTGGCTGGATAAAACATAAATAAACAAACAAAAGCTTTCCTTTATAAAAACTAAATGGAAAGTTAAGACTATTCTCAATAGTAACAAAAGCTATAATATACATAGGAATACATTTGACAATGTGTGAGAACAATACGAAGAAAATTATAATACTTTACTGAACTGTATAAAACCTGACCTGACATCTCATACATCTCATTGTAAAATAAGAGATATTTATGATAGAATATAAATGTTACCCAGACTACTATAAATTCAATGCAATTTCAACGAAAAAATCTAGTGAAACTTATTAATATGAAAAATTGATTCCTAACTATATTTGGAAAAGCAAATGGGTAGGAACAGTCAAAATTTGGAATAAAAATTAAAATGGGAGGGAGAACACTTTTGGATGTTAAAGTAAATCATAACATTTTAGTAATTAAAACAATGTTGATTAACCAAATAGATCAATGGGACAAAATAGGCAGTGCAGACTCTTATAAATATGACAATTTAATATGTCATAAAGATGTCATTTTAAATCAGGAGGCATAGGATTTAATAAAAAAGTGTTGGCACAATTACATGTATACGGAATATTATAAGGTTTAATCTCTAAAATACATTCTGGATGGATTAAATTTCTAATAAACAGTACAAAATAATAAACTTACTAGAAAAAAGGAGAATATTTTCTATTATTGTGGTAGATTATGTCTTTCTTAAGAAAAAATGGATGAGCATAAGCCATAAAAAATAAAACTGACAAGTTTGACCATGTACAAAGCAAAAATCTCTCTAAGTAAAAAGACATTATAAACAAAGAAGAAAACGAAGCACAGAGTGAGGAATTTACCTGTGACATAGATATATAACATAAATAGGGTATAAATAGATGAAGCAAAGGAATAGAGCTGTTTATTGCATATGTAGACAAGTTTTATCCCTAATATGTTAGGAGTGATTTATAAATGAATAATAAACAAGAGTAGATGCTAAGTCTCATTAGAAAATCAGGAAAATACACATTGGGACAACAGACTATCTCTTTTATTACATTTAGTCTATAAAAATAAGGAAAATGAAATTTGAAAGAGATCTGATAACAATTTGTGTTAGGAAAATTGAGGAGAAAAACATTTTTTCATATATAGGTGGTAGGAGTATAAAAGATGTGCAAGTATATTTATTGCAGCATATTTAATAATACCAAAAATTGGAGAAAACCTACATTTGCAATTATCAGTAATGGTTAAATAAATGATCATTCATAATATAAAATACTATATATAAGTTAAAAGTTCTGACATGGAAAGAGATTCACTATTTATTGCTGAATGGAAAACAAATAAATTATAAAACAGTATGTGTCTGATTACTTACAACTGTTTAAAAAATATGTACTTTTTAAAGAAAATGGCCCAGAAATATAAAAATTAAAATCTCAACAGTAGTTTCCTCTAGGAAATATGTGTATTGGAGGAGTGTAAAGGGAGGGAATCCTTTCACTTTTTTATATTCCATTTGGGAATTTTATATATTCCCCATCCCCAACTCCCAACACACAAACATTTTAGAAACAGTGTGCAATGTATTTCTTGAGAAAATTTTACTTTAAAAAGAGGTATTACAATGAAAGAAAAGGGAAGAAAGGAAAGGGAGTGGGAAAAACAAGGAAGAAAAGAAGGAGGTTTTAAAAGAAAGATGGATGGGAAGAAGGAATCAGTGTACCATGGAGAGGAGGAGAAATAGTGGATGTTAGAAAGATTTGGAGAAGGAATGGTAAGGCAGCTGAGTAATGAGATGCGAGGATGGCCAAACCTTCCTAGCTAGTATGCTTGGACCCTGGAAAGAGGGCCTTACCCTGAGCTCCACACTTAAGAAGGACAAGCATATCACAAACACACACATATCAAATATGCTGAGGGACTCATGGGCATTCTGCTGCTCGGGATCCTATGTCCAGTACTGGCCCAGCATGACCCTAAACATCCAATATTGCAACTACCATTGCTGAAGCCCTGGGGCGGGGAACAGTTCTCCACATCTATTCCTATGTCTTCAAAACAAAAAGCAGCTTGCATCTGAATGCCAGGAAGGTTTGTGGGCAATACTGTTGCTGACCTCTGAGGAGATACTGCATCAGATGCAGGACTATTTGAGCAACTAAAGCATTTAGTGAAGAGAAGATAAGTTAATTAATTTGTCATGTCCTTCTTCTTAGACAGGATGAATGGCATATATTCTCACATAACAATGTATCATTTTCAAGCATCCATTTTCTTATTTTTCTTCATTTTCCAATATCCAATTCTTTCAACTTAACAGTTTTAGAAAAAGAGTGCAGCATTTGGAAGCTTTTGCACATCGTGATGGCTGAAGGAACACTTTTCAGCATTAAATAATTCACAATTTTCTTAAATATGTGTATGTGTGTGTATGTTCCTACATGTACCACACATGAGATATTATACCAATTCCTTCTATTAGTGTGTAAATCTAGGTAATGTTTTAAAAAGTGATGAAAATTGCAATATGTGTTAATAATCTGTGTGAAGAAGCTAAGATAATTTATAACTTTTGATAATAATAATTTATCATACGCAATCCATTTAAATGTTCAAACATGATATACAAAATTCTTATTTTATTTATAAATCTAAGTGTTGATGTAAGAATTTTATTGGCAACTTAAGATGCTATTGCCACAGGAGAGCAAAATTTCTAAAACTGAAATAAATGAAACACTGAGATTAATAAACTGAAATCAACTGAAATGAATAAAGCTACAATGAATCACAAAAGGCTGTCAAATTTGGCATTACTACATAAATTATGCAAAATTCTTGATTATAGAAACATAATCAGTGATTTTGCTGAAATGAAGGTAAAATATATATTTTATGAAAAATATATAATAATTTATGAATTATGTGTTAGTATCATTGCTTATCCAATATCACTGTTGCATCGATAGAAGAGCTAGACATTAAACAATGATTGAATACACTAGTCTCTTCTATTTTGCCAACTTTCAATGCTATAAAAACTTTAGCTTTACATGCTTCTGTTTTGTGTTATAAATGAATATAGTCAAAGATGGAGAGGTTTAGAAGAAATATATCTTTTTTAACAGTCTGCTAACTTGATTCAGATCCTTTAACTATTTACTCATAAAGTATATGGTTCTCCATTTGTAGTCCTGCCCAGGCCCTGCAGATTTTAGGTGTGGACCCCTTGCTAGTTTCTTCACAGTTGAAGCCCTCCAACCAGCCTTCTTCCTTTCCTCTGCCATTGTACACTGCACACAACCAACTGAATCATTAATCTACTAATGCTACAACCACTGGGCTGGATGATTTACAATTCTATCTCCTATTACCATATTAACTGCTGCAATGTGTAGGCATGGCAAGATCGTGACATCAGGCAGATAAAGTCCTTTGAGAAAATAACTGAGGTTTCTTTTCTGGACTACAGATTTATTGCGGGAGAAGTTGAGCTCTTTTCCCCTTAGCTTCCCCAGAAAGACAAACAGGAATTTGTATTCTGTTTATCTGGGATTTTTCCCAAGGAAAAGTTAATAGGCTATTGTTTTTAAGGTCTAATATCACTTAGAAAAACTATTTTCTAAACGTGGCCCTGTTGCCCGTATTCTTCTGCAATGTGATTGCTTTAACTACTGAATCTGGTGGAAGTGACACCGTGCCATTTCCACACAAGAGACCTTAACTGGCCTGGCAGCCATTGCACTGGTTGGTCTCCTGTCTCTTGGAATATTCAATCTCAGAACAAAGCCCCCATGCCGTGAGCAGCCCAAACCACGTGGAGAAGCCACACGTTGGCAGTCTGGTTGACAGCCCCAAGTGAACTCCCAGCTGACAGCCAGTATCAACTACCAGCCAGGGGGGTGAGTCATCTTGGACATATAGTTCAGCCCAGCTGAGCCCTCAGTGATAACAGCTTTGTCATCTTTTGAGGGCAACCACATGAAAGACACCAAGCAGGAATTGTTCATGGGCCTCGTCAACCCACAGAACCGTGAAAGAAATGAACATGTTGCTTTTTTAAGTTTTGGAGTGGTTTAAGCCATGCCAATAGATCATCGTATCACGAGGTTTTAACTGAGTATTGGAGTTAACCTGCAAGATGGGTTAATATTGAGTGCAATGGAAGGGAAGACTTGAGCCTGTTTCAATGGAACAATTCTGACGGCAAACCATTGGAAGCGATATGTACACAAGAGGCCAAACTATGTTAGTCTTAGGAAGGTAATGAGATTTTTATCAGCACAATGATGGGAAGAGAAAGCTTAGGTGGGTGATGGCTGGAAATAGGCGTGGCTCAAGAGCTGACCAGGAGCACCTCAATTGCAGAATGAGCTTTTGGTTTCACTTGCTGAAGGCAGAGCCTGGGATAGTTGGGTCTCACCCCCTGTTCCCTGTCTGCCGCACAATTTTGCCAAAGGCACAGCTTACCCGGAGAGAAAGGCTGAAACCCACAGTGGAAAGAAAAGATGAAAAAGAATGAGTTCATCACATGGGCATGTACCTGAGGCTTGTCATTCAAGGATAATTAGACCTTGGTGAGGGGGAATGAAAGGCAGGATCCTTATCGGACTGCTGTGGGTTTTTCACTAGAATTTGGTTTAGGGAAGAAATGTGACCTCTTCAAACTAATATCAACCGTGCTAGCATCTATTTCAGATACGTAAATACCAAAACGAAGGGGAAAGACCCCAGGGTAGAAAAAATGCATAACATGTCATAGGCGATTATTTCCTTTTCATTTGTAAGAAGTCAGACATGATTAATATCTGCCTTAACCCAAAAGGAATAGTGTTAAGGAAGGGCTCTCCTAATTCTCCTGATCCTACCTGAGCTAAACAACTTTTCTGATGGACACTGATAAGGCCAAAATACATTTCTCTGGAATGTGAACCATTTTAGCTCACACTTAAAAAGTGTATGAGGGCTTCCCTGGTGGCGCAGTGGTTGAGAGTCCGACTGCCGATGCAGGAGACACGGGTTCATGCCCCGGTCTGGGAAGATCCCACATGCCATGGAGTGGCTGGGCCCGTGAGCCATGGCCGCTGAGCCTGCGCGTCCGGAGCCTGTGCTCCGCAACGGGAGAGGCCACAACAGTGAGAGGCCCGAGAACCGTAAAACAAAAAAAGTGTATGAAATACGGTCTAAGAGGAAGAACAGTATATCCTTTAAGATGATGACAAGGTTAGGTTTATGTTAGCGTCTCATGCTCTTGCCTGAGGGGAAGAAAGAAAAGAGGAAGATGATATGGAAAATTTATCTGATTCCACTGAGGCCTTAACTAAAAATTCAATTCTTCAGATTTTCAATATGTGCTTACTTTTGTCCTCTGGATATTGGAGTGTGCTCAACACTCAATGAACATTCTTTGGTGTTTCATGAAATCTTAGTGACCTAGGTAGGACTGGTCCCCATCTCAATTCATTTGGAAGGCTCGCATTGCACTTTATTGTGAAAATATCCTCTTATTTTTATTATTCTCATGGCTATACTTTTTATGGAGTAGAAAATTTAATTTTACCTTCCCCTCCCCATGTGCACACGTGCACACACACACACACGAGTCAACTCTGGTAGGGTTTGTGCGATATCCAAAGAATATGAAAGCAAAAATCTTTGGGAAGAAATATTCTACAGTATATGGATGTGAACAACAGTATGATACAGTAATAAAAATATTTTCAAAATCAAGTGTTAACCCTCTTTTCCCCTTGTCTTTGTGCAAATGTCCTATCATTCTTGGATAGTGATTAATTCTAGTTTTGTCTAATTGACTGCAGAGCTAGGTTGCAATAGCTTAAAACCGATCTATTGAGCCAAATGGTCAATAGGAAGACGTCTCAGTCCTGGACTGAGCAATTTCTAGAAGAGTATTATTTAACTAAAGGTAATGAAAACTTCTTAAAGATATGAGAGTTATTCACCTATAAGCTATTTTATAATCTATTATACCACATTCTGTAGAACCAGACTGGAACACAACTGATGGTGTTTAAATCCCAGAGGTTACTAGATATATAGACTTGGGCAAGATATTTACTGAAACTCTCTGTGTCTCGGATTTCTCATCTGGAAACAGGGGATGAGAATGATAGTACCAACCACGGAGCTCTGTTATATGGATTAAAATGATGAATATATGTTTAGCATTTGGAGCTCTGTGTGGCATATAGCAAGTGTTATATGTTTGTTAAGTAAAAATTATACCGTGTAGAATTAGATAAATAAACTCTTGAGTGCTAAGAATACTGCCTGGCATATAGTAAGTTCTACATGCATTCACCAATATTACCAAATTAGAAAACACTTCTTCCAGTAGCCACTCATTGCACTGGTGGGAGAGGGAGCGGTACAAAAAAATGAATAGGATGGAAAATTGACCTTTATTTTGCACGTACTATGTTCCGGGTGCCTCATTATGCCACAATATTTATATTGTCTCTGCCAGTTTTCTCTAGAACTAAATATGGTATAACTGCAGCAATTTTACATAAGAGGAGATAAAACTCAGAAAGGTGAACCATAAGATGACCCATAAGAGCCAGAAGCAAGGGAGGCCTAGAGAACTCAGTTTTGTCAGACGCCAAAATTCAAACTTCTTCTGCTAGATTTCACTGTCCTTCAGAGTCTGGGTTTTCAGGGAGCTAACAACTTAATACAGTAAATAAATACACACAAATGATTATGGGCCTGTGTGACAGTGACAAATGTCTGAACAAAAATATAAGAAGTATAGTGAGCAGAGTGAGGGGAGGGGCATCTAATTGGAGAAGACAGAAGGAGGGCTTTAGAGAAAATATGGCACTTATTCCCAACATTATTCCCACCAGTATTCTTCCAACAACCATGCACTGACTACACAGCATGCTCAGCTCTGAGCATCAGATCCCACAAAGAGCAGGATGCAGCAGTAAATATGGTTGGAGTAAACGCTGAACCTGGGGGTAGTGGACAAGGGAAGGGAAAAGACGAGGGGAAAAGCTGGAGGTCATTGTGGAAAATAACCACCAACATACAGCTCTGCCTTGGAATCCTTAGATATATATTCAAGTGAAGTAAGTCAGACAGAGAAAGACAAATATCATATGATATCACTTATTTGTGGAAGCTTAAAAAAATGGTACAAACGAAATTATTTACAAAACAGAAATAGAGTCACAGACATAGAAAACAAACTTATGGTTACCAAAGGGGATAGCAGGGGGGCAAGGAGAGATAAATTAGGAGTTTGGGATAAACATATATACACTACTATATATAAAATAGGTAAACAACAAGGACCTACTGTTTAGCCCAGCGAACTATACTCAATGTCTTGTAATAACCTATAATGAAAAAGAATCTGAAAAAGAACATATATATGTATAACTGAATCACTTTGCTGTATACTTGAAACTAACACAACATTGTAAATGAACGATGCTTCAATTTAAAAAAAGCCTTGGAGAATGGTGCTGAACACAAATTGCGTGTGCTTTCTCAGACTCAACTGCCTGCTTCTCTACAAAGGTGTGACTTGCCTCCCGGCCCGCCATGGTCTGCATGACTTTGCTGGGCTCACTGAGCTGGCTGTAGTCTGAGATGAATGCCCAGGATAGTGTGGCCTTTCACCCCTCAGGCCAAGCCCAATCAGAGTTAGCATTCCATGGGGGAAGCATTGACCAATGAAAAAAGAGGAGCTGAGGGGAGTGAAGCAATTCAGTTCCCTTTCATACTGTCCTTCCATGGGCTATTCTGAGCTGCAGTTTCTTCTGAGGGCCTACCAGACATGCCGAGGCACCTGCTGTGTCTCATTTCAGTTCACTGGGAAGCAGATGTCAACTCCACTACTCATAGCATTGCATTGCTTTGCCTCTGCCCTTGCCTTGTTTCTCTCTTTCCTCTCCTCCACTGTGGGCTTCTGCTTCTCAGATATAAAGAACAAGCACTTTAATCTTTGCCTCAGGCTCTGCTTTCTGGAGGACCAGGGCTAAGGGAAGAGCAATGTGTATTGCTCGATATCTGTATACTCCTGTATCTTTCATTCTCCGGTACTTCTTAGCACACCCTCTGAAAATTCTGAAACGTTTTGTAAAGATTGTTTATTAAAATTCAACACTTTGGACCAAGCCACAGAGTCGTCTGCAGTGTTCATGCACCACTTGATTCAAAACGCTGGTTAAAGATACAGAGTTCACAACTGAAGATGCTAATACCATTCTTGAGAAGGACCATAGTTAACCCTCTGTTATTCGTTTTGTTAGTGCTTTTTGTAGTTACTTTTTGGGGAATACAAACAGATTCACAGATTTATTCACTCATTCACCAATAATTTGTTAAATTCTTAGCATGCACGAGAACTACCCTAAGTATTGAGTTAGAGGGGCGTGTGTGTGTGTGTGTGTGTGTGTGTGTGTAAGTATGTGTGTGCACACACATGCATGCATGTGCTTACTTATATACCAATCCTAGGGAATTTATAATCAGACAAAAACTAAAAAGAAGACATCAGTTCAAAATCTACATATAGGCCATGTAAAATCAAATCGTTGTTCACAACCTTAGCTTTTATATTTGCTTAAAAGTGGCAAAAGCAGGTACCAGTGATACTGCAGTTGTAGTTCTACCATTACAACACCAACATCATCAACTAAAAAGGGAAAAACATTCGATCACTTAAATGGTAGTTAAAGAACATGACAGTAAGTTATGTGTCTAATTTCTAGCCTTCGTATTAGCTGATGAGTTTGAACTTGTGCAGAATCTTTTGTCTATACACATATATTTAGAGTATTTTTCTCTTTCCCCTCTTTGGAAAGTAGAACTCAGTCCCCTTGACTTGCCTCTCTTGATTGTCACTGAGTCTTTTCTGGAACTAATAAAATCAGATTCTTTGCTTTATCTTTTGTTTGTATTGCTAGCTTCCTGGCTTTGTGTAGCCCGGAATACTCTGATATTGCCACTGATCAGGTTATTATTACATTTACAGTGATTTTGCTAGAGGAGAAAAATACCTTTGATTCTAGAGGAGGAATGGGAATGAAAAAGACTAGCTCTGTTTCTTTTTGGGTAAGATGTGGGTTTCAAATCCACAGGAAGGCAAAATCATGAAAGCAGTCTCCCGAAAAAAATGATCTTGTCCATTTCAGACTGCACTTTTCTTTCCCTCTGTGAGTCTCCCTCAGCCTTCATGGAAAGGCTTGGGCCTAATGAGAGGCAAAAGTAGCATTAAAACATGTCAATCAACCAAGTAAAACAATAAAATACGAAATGGAACTACTTGAGGATATGTACCATTGTCCATTGCTTCTCAGAGTATATCTGTGAACTATTCCCTAACAGGTGTGGTTAGTTAAAGAACCTGGGTCAGAAAACAAATCAACTATGTCACCAAGCATGCTGTTTGGTTTAGTTGACTTTTTTCATGGTAAGACTTTCTGGAAGTGAGTAGCATTCTGACTTATATTCTGACACAAGCATCTTATTTCATCAATTACGGTGGCTTACCGAGTAGCACCAACTTAGCACATTAGTCAAGACTGTCTTTGTTACACTGCAGTAACAATCAACCCCCATATCTCAATGGCTTAACCTAACCCAACCGCAATTTCTCAATCATGCTACCATCCCAAGCAGGTTGATGGGGCTCAGCCCCAAACAGACTAGTAGGGATGGGCTACTGGAGACTCTACTATCTTACAGCAGAACTTTCTGAAATATATGGTCTCTTCATTTACCATGACAGGAGAGACAACAGAAAACGTGCAAGGTCTTGACTACAGATGTGACCCATGCAACTTCCATTTGCATTTCTTTGGCAAGAACTAGCTATGAGGTCCTACGTAAGATCAAAGGGGATGGAAAATGGAATTGTGGGGACAAACAGGATGGCTGGTGAGCAGAGGATCTCTGCCATGTCCTCCATCCCAAATTATAGAAGGCTGGAATTATGAATTCACGAGCCATAGCTTTCACTTCATACGTTTGAATGTGGCCTTAAACAGGATTAGAGAGGTGTCTAGGTTACAGCAATTTCTAATTCTTTTCCTTCTTTTCAATCTCAAACTAGTAGTGTGGCATTCTCCATTCTTAAAAGCATTGCTGTAGATAGAAAAACTCATTATTGTGTTAAAATTTGAACTAACTCAATCGTGTCCATTGATGTAACTGCGTTCCCAAAGAGGAAAAATCCTCCTTGACCTCGTCTCTTGCCCAGGATCTTTCTGGACCTCAGCTAGCTCAAGGAAACCCCTCGAGTCTCAGGAGGGCAGCTCCATTTTCAGTGGACTCCTCTCCTCTAATATAGTTTTGATAGGCTGAGCATCACTGTGCAAGCCACCTGACACCTCGGCCTTGTGCAGAATTTGCATTTCTAAAGATCACTCTGTACTATGGTCCATTCGCCTTGGCAAATACTGTTTAAATATAGCATCCATAAATAAATGTTAAATAATTCATGAACATAATTTTGTAAATTCTGCTAAGCCACACCTCTCTGGGGGCATATTTATGAACATGCCTCAGCCTGGAATCAATGTGTCTGCCAAGCTCCTTGCCTCTGAGGCAGAATTCCCACATCTAGCCCAAAATGCTGCAAACAGCTCCGATTCCCCTTCAGTCGTCATCCATCATACTGTCACTTTAATTCAGATGCTGCTACTTGTTTTAATAACATACATCTTACACAAAGAATATTGCTAACACAAGAATCTTGGGGTAGATTTTTACAGCCTCATAAAATGGTGTTAACCCTCTGATCCCTGACGTTCTTTCCACGCAGCACAGACCTCTGGACGCTTCCCTGCCTCCTCTACTCCCTTCAATCTCCCTGATGCTTATCAATAACCTCCGTTCATGGTGGCTATATAGCACCAGGACCTGTCATCAATCACTGCAGTAAAAATATTATTCCTCCAGCATTGCCCTGAAGAATTATGGAAAGGATAAAAGTGTTATTGCAGGAATTATTTAGCAAACAATAGATGGATAAAATGTATTACGGTAAGTGTTAAATTATATCACCTCATTATGAAGAGCTGACTTCAGTTAGCAGGAAAGTGGCTCGCTGCCTCGGCTAAGTAGTTCAGGAGAACAATGGGGATGACCACAAAGGATTTCAAAAGGCAACACCAGTCTATGAAGACTAGTATATATACTACTGAAGAGTAATTTGTTTGGGGGAATGATCTGGAGTAAAAACCTCTTCTTGGACTGTTTTCAATATTAAGCTGAAATTTACAGAAGAGCAATGGGGGTTTACACTCCGTTGTTGAATATAGGTTGCTATTCTAGGAAAGAGATTCTTTAAAAAAAAAAGAAAATGGATGTGTGGTCTAACCACTCCCCAGCCATGCACCCTGTCCTGTAGCTCCTACACAGTCCTCTAAGCAAGGGTGAGGGAGTCGTTTTCATTGGTGAAGGAAATCTACATCTTGCCACACTTATGTTTCTGTCAGTTCTAGAAAAGTGTACCATACCAATATCTGTAGCCTTTGCCAGGGCTGGAAAATAATGTACCTGAAATGTCAGATTAAGCCAATTCCTAAAATCAGGCTTGCATTTTAAATACTATTAAGGATACCTAAACAAGGTTGGGAACCATGTGTTTGTTTTTTTTTTTTAACTAAGTGGTCTTTTATCAGTTAATGTAGATTTTTTTTTCTTTTTCTTTTCTTTTTTTTTTTTTTTTTTAGGCATAATGTTACACTGGGCTCCTGGGATTCATTTGATCAACATGATTAAATTATTTCCTTACTCAGCTAGAAGGAAATTACTAGTTACCAGACATTATGTGTCTGTTAATTATGTGCAATAAGGCTTTCTCCTATCACACCAGCTCCTGCATTCATGTTCTGTGCATTTTAAAAGCATTATCATTAAAAAAATTTAAATATTGAAAAGGGACAGCTATAATTTTGTTTCATCTATTTAATAAATAAGTAATCTGTGAGATCAGTGGTACAAAGTGTCTCTTTGCTCTTTGTGTCAGCATAGACACTCTTAAGAAGAACATACTGAAAGATCCTTTTGATTTCTATATTCATAAAAGAATACTTCCCCATCAGCTTTCTAGGGCAACGGCCAGGTCCTCTATCACCGAATAGAATGAATGTGAGCATTGCCCCAAAAGCAATCTACGATCACGTGGCCCCTCAATGCAGAATCTGCTCACCTGGGGTGGTGAGGGCTCCAAATTCACCTTCCCTCTTACAGCTCAATCTACAATCAAATGTTTCAAAAGATTTTTTTTTTCAAAAGAAGAGACAACATATGGTAGCTGAGAGGTCTTATTTTGCCTCCTAATGAAATGATGTGCTTCTGTTTCATATTAAAGTGTTAATCGGTCTGAAATTAGGTCTCGCAAAAAGAATGGTGCTTTTAAAATGCTTAATATGATTCATTTTCCTCAGTCAAAACCAGATGACTTTTATTTTTGTATCAAAAAGAGAAAATGGAAAGCCAGCTCTTCGTCCCCTGATGCCCCCACTTCCCCCGTCTGCCCAGGCTCCGGACCCAGATCCAATAACCGGCTTATAGAACAGAAAGCTCTTTAGAGTCGGGACTTGCGCCGAAGCCTAGAAGGTTTTGTTTGAGTTTGAGAATCTTCATAGGTTTATGAAATCTCAACAAATATTTCAAAGAAGGAAGTTTCACATTTGAAGTAGGTGATCCTATTAGGTGCTGAGAGACGGCGCCTTTGTTGTGGGCGCAGGCATCATTTTATGTGAGATAGAGCCGTGTCCCACTAATATGCCAAGACATCACTTTCATGCCAGAAACAGATAGGGCTGAACTTGTTTCATGCGCTTTGGCTTTCATTGTTAATAATGAATGACGAAAGTTCAGAGGAGAGGAGCTAAGTGGATACTTGGCTTTAAAAGAATGAATTTTAACTAGCAACATGCCAAACTAGTCAGAAACCACTTAGATGGGCAGGAAAGACAGCACAAAGAAAGAACTCATCCTGGAGGTCTATCCACAGCCATTAATTCCCGCAGAGCCCACAGGGAGATTGGTGAGTCTCCTTCCAGAAGATTCCAGCGGCTTCGGGAGTCACGTGACTCGTGCGCCACCAAGGCCTGAGGGTTTGCACCAGTAGGCGCAAAATAGGAAACTCTCATACTGTTTTCGAAGGAGATGGAGATAGAAACGGGGACAAGAAAGTTAACTAATAAAATTTTAAACCTCAATGAATACAAATATCGCTTCAATATACTAGAGCCTCTTTTAAGTCAAACCAATACTTGAAACACCAGAATTTTTTAACAGCCTTCCTTGCTTTCCTCTTCCTTCTTACCTTTTTCTTCCTTCCTTCTTCCTTCTTTCCATTCTCATTCCTTCCCTCCTTTTTTCCTCCCTCATTCCCCTCCCCTTTGCCTCCTTTCTCTTCCTTCCTTCCTTCCTCTCTTTCTTTCTTCCTTTATTTTACCTTGTTTTGACTTTCTGGAGAAAGACCTCGTTAACAAGAAAACACACTCTGAAGCTCATGCATACAGTATTCATTTTTTCATTCAACCAACATTCATTGAGTGCTTGCTTCATGCTGGACTAGTAGGCACCCGGGATAAAAGAGTGAGCAAAACAAATCTAGCCCTTTTCTCATGCAGCACAGAACCTAAGAATCTTAGAATCTACACTACTGGGTTCAATCACTTTTTTTCACCTCAGTTATCTACATCATCTACAATCACAACTCAGGAGGTGGAGAACTGATCATGCGTTCCATCAGCTTGATCATTAAAGTTTCTAGTACATTCTTTGGATTTGACATCTAAAACAAGAAAACAGATCCATGAGAAACTGACACTTTAGAAAAGATTCTCAATGATAAGGAGTAAAAGCATATGACTTGGGAGTTTAAATGAAGATTTGAATTATCCAGAAAGTCAAACTCTCTCAGCAAGGCATTTGAGGTTTGCTTATCTATGGATAGAAGGGAAAAAAAGCCCTGTACTAGTAATCAGGACAAGACAGCTCTAGCTTGTCACCACCCGTGTATTCTAAGTGACCTTGACCATGTCCTGTCTATGATCAATTGACTGATCCACCATAGTGGGTGTTTTGTTTTGTTTTTTAATTAATTAATTTATTATTTTTATTTTTGGTTGCATTGGGTCTTTGTTGCTGCACGCAGGCTTTTCTCTAGTTGTGGCGAGCAGGGGCTACTGTTCGTTGCGGTGCGTGGACTTCTCATTGGGTGGCTTCTCTTGTTGCAGAGCACGGACTCTAGGCGCACAGGCTTCAGTAGTTGTGGCTTGGGGGCTCTAGAGCACAGGCTCAGTAGTTGTGGCACATGGGCCTAGTTGCTCTGCGGCATGTGGGATCTTCCCGGGCCAGGGTTTGAACCCATGTCCCCTGCACTGGCAGGCGGATTCTTAACCACTGTGCCACCAGGGAAGCCCGCATAGTGGGTGTTTTACCACCTGCTTTCTCTACTTCACTGGGTATAGAAATCAATACAAATACTCTACAAAGAGAATTAATGACATCTTCTGATAGTCAAGAGCCCTGCAAATTTAAGTTCTGGGCCTTTAAAGTCAAATTTTAGAAAAGAGCTCCTTGATCTTTGATCCCATGCAAATTAATACATTCTTAGTTTAGGAGAGGGCCCTAATTCGGGGCACTTCCCTGAGATGCTAAAGCTGTTATTCTAGCATTCAAATCAAAG
The DNA here is from genome assembly GCF_937001465.1 of Orcinus orca. Classification (NCBI taxonomy): domain Eukaryota; kingdom Metazoa; phylum Chordata; class Mammalia; order Artiodactyla; family Delphinidae; genus Orcinus; species Orcinus orca. The sequence goes on from NC_064571.1 coordinate 35,205,181, forward strand.
CATTCTTCTTCAGAGCAGATTTTCTGGGAGGGAAGATTCCACTTTAGTTGCCAGAATTTGCTTTTGAATATTCTCCCAGCCTCATCCAGTCCATGGTGGACCAGCCTTACAAAGAGCCACACTCTCATGATTCCTAAAACTGTGATATGAAACTGACATAATCCTTCCATCACCTTAGAAAGTTAGGCTGGTACAGATGGACTGGGAACTGATTGTTAACTTGGACTTGTTGTAAGGCTATAAAATGTGGATATAACCCAGTTTGGCTTTGTTCTCCTGTTAATTGAATCAACCAGTTACCTCAGTGCCACATCTGTAGATTTGCCCTATAAGCCTTGCCAATTGTGCCTTTTACTTGAAAACCCACTCTCCTTTGCACATTTTGATGGCTGAATGTCTTTCTACATCTGAAGTTGGCCTTCCAGTTCAAGCTTCCAGAAAGCAGGACTAGGTCCACAAGAATGCTGCTTTGTGCAGAGTCATTCTGTCCGGTGCAATCGGGCTCCCAGGTTGTCCCACCTCACATATCTTAACCAATCCTAGAGAGCCTTTCTCCCTGGCTCATGTATTTTCTGTCCTGTTTGGAATTTGGGATCTCGTGGTTCTCCCTCTCCTCTAGAGATTTATCTTGGAAATTTAATTGGAAAGTCCCTTTGTTTCCCTTGTTTGGCACATAATCAGATCTCTGTTCTCTTTGAACCATTTCTCCCAATTTGGAAACTAATTATAGTCCTTGAATTTTTGCTTTACAATCTTGAAATATCAACCCTTCCCTTTAAAGAACACTACTGGTAATCCTTTTTCTGTCCCTCTGCTTTTTGGTATCTAGGAAATTCCCTCAAGTTAACCCAGCCCTTAGTTGAAGATTCTGTTTATTGATTTTTAAGAAACTAAGAAGCTCCCAGGTGAGTGAGGGGGAGGGGAAGAGACAGCCTCATGCACTCCTGGTGGGAGTATATATATATTGCGCAAACTTCCATGTGGGCAATATGCATTAAACCTGAAAACCACACAGGCCCTTTGCCCAAGTGATTTCATCTCTAGCATTATCCAAAGTAAATGTTTCTTCAGTGTTCAGAGATGTATAACCTATACGAAATAACATTTGTTTATAATAACAAAAATGTGAAATTTAGCTGTTTATCAGTAGATTAGTAAAATAAAGTATTCTATATTAATGGGACAGAATAGTAGGCAGCAATCATTATATGTACATCGATGAGTATTTACTGACATTGAAATATATTGAATTAAATAAATGATTGCAAAACACTTCTCTGTGTTCATGTATTCAGTCTAGTATCTATCTAGTTATTGACATGATATCTACCTATCTTTTTTTTTTTTTTTTTTTTTCTTGCGGTACGCGGGCCTCTCACTGTTGTGGCCTCTCCCGTTGCAGAGCACAGGCTCCGGACACGCAGGCTCAGCGGCCATGGCTCACGGGCCCAGTCGCTCCGCGGCATGTGGGATCATCCCGGACCAGGGCACGAACCTGTGTCCCCTGCATCGGCAGGCGGACCCTCAACCACTGCGCCAACAGGGAAGCCCATCTACCTATCTTTTTATCTATTTTGTAAGAGCAAATAATAGTTACTTATAGATGATTGAAGTATTTTATTTTCTTTTGTGTGCGTACGATATACTTTCTGATCTTCTAAAATGAGCAGGCATTGCTTTTGTAATTTTTAAAAGAAACAACAAAGGTTAAAGGAAAATGAGAAGACCCCTGGCTAGTGCAGGTCTCATGGGCACAGTGGGCAATCACACGAAATCCTGACTCACTCAGCAATGACAGTGGGTCTCACCCAGTTCCCATGATTATCCTTTCAGGCACCAGGTACTCTATACACAATGTATACCTTTTGATCAGTTTCTTATATGGAGGAGGTACTCCATTAATGGTTACTGAATTAAAATAAATGAAACTATTTCTCTAGTGCACTTGGTACTTCTGTGCCATAGAAGTTCTAAGAATAAAGAATGCATCATTAAATGAATGTTATAGCTTAGGTCATTAACACATACAGTAGATTGAATTATGGTTCCCAGTTCTCCACCACTCACACATCTGCACTGCCTGCCATATGAATGCACAGTTCCTCTTTTAGAGACAGAATGCACGTCTCTACCCATTTGACCATATGTCTTTCCTATGGGATATTAGCAAACATCATTTACAATCATCTACAGCATAAGAGCTGAGGCTTGAAATGTTCTTGTATAGTTCAGTTTTCTCTCTTGACCTTCTGTCACCACCATGAGAAAATAATGTCTTGGCTAGTTTACTAGTCCAAGAAAGATGAGAAACACATGGAGAAGATTTGAACCCAATCTATGATTTGGAGCCAGGTTCAGCTGAGCACAAGCTAGATCAGTCAACAAACCACCTCCACCCTCTTGCCAGACCAACAGCAGATGCATGAATGGGAACAAATGGTTGTTGTTTTAATCTACTGAGTTTGGGGATGGTTTGTTACACAGAATCAGTATGGAATTAGCTGACCAATACAGTACACTTTCTAGATGTTAAATTATATTACAGTAACAGTTAGGCTTGAAGTATTAATGGAACTTGATACAAAGTGCACAATTCCAAGTATAGCAATGATCTCATCATTAGCTTGCAAGGGAAGTCAACAGTGATTATACATTTTGGGAAAATTGACAAGTCTAAAATTTAAGAGCAAAAAGGAAATGAGGAGCCTTCTGGAAGTCAATTTAGGCAAGGTGGCCCCCTCCCTCCCATTAAGTTTTAATCCTCAGAGGCCAAGATCAATTCTAAATAGAGTATGGTGTTTAAAACATGCTCACCATTTAGTCCTACAGACTCACGTCTGGGTCACCGAGAAAGAAGGTAGAAGCCATAGCAGTGCCTGGTGACAGACTGAGTGGAACACAGGGGAAGGTAATGACCGGTAATAACTCACCATGTTTATGTGGGAGCATATATGAGACACCCTCTAAGGTTTCCCCAAATTTTGAGACAGAGAACACTGCACAAGATGTGCTTTCATACAAATGGTGTCAAGACCGGGGATGAAATGTGGTTTATTATTGTTTTACATGACTCTATTTAAGATGACTCCATTTGTTCTCATGGCTGAGTGAGGCATCAGGAAACACAAGTTATATGGGTATTGTTTCACACCAACAAGTGGAGACAAGACCTCATCATGTTGCTGCCAAACGGGGTGTTCCACTTCAGTTTAGAGCCAGTTCCAAACACCCAAACAGGCATTCAGGAAGTATGAGCCAGTGAAATTCTCTTTTAATGATTTTTCAACCTTGCAATGAAAATTGCTGTTCACAGGATCATAGTGACTCAAAAAATGGAAAGTAGCATAGGGTAGCCAGAGAGAGAAATCGAAGTATCACTAAAGGTGTTCCGCATCTGAGAAACATCAAACTAAACGTGGAAGAAAATAGCTGTCACTTTGGTCCATAAATTAAAAACAGATCTGATCTTCTCTATTTTGAAACACTTCTTATAAAATAGTAGCAGTAGACTGATTTAACATGCTCTCGTGGTTTCTACTGAACTCCTAATTTCCGAAAAGCAAAACTGTTTGCTTTTCATATGATTTGAATGGGTCATAAGTATGTGGACACCACAAATTAAAATGCTACTTAAATTTTCACCAGTTGTTTTAATATGCGTCAAACAATGTGCCTTCATTCTTTTATAGTCTTTTTGACCTACCCTGTCTGTGTCTTAATCATTTTCTTGTTGGGCCAATATTGTTTGCATAACAGTAGGTTTATAATTTATGTTTTTTATTAAAAGGTGTCTGTGGAAAAGAGATTTACCATGACTCTTCCGAAAATTATATTTTTAATCTGCTGTAGAAATTCATAGTACTTTCTACATATGGGGCACCTTATTACAATGATCCAAACAGACCGAAGTCAACAAATAATCTTGTCTGTCTATTGTTAATTCTTAGAAGAACAAACATATGTTTTGAGCATCGTTACTGCTAAATTAGCACCAGCAATCAGGCATTCTAAAAGAATAAAATAAAAATGCAGAGCATTATAGTATAATTACTATTTGCATTTAAATTGTGTGCTATACTTTCCTAGCACCGTGTAGTAATAGTAAAGCCTAACACTTAACGGAGTTTTTGTCTGTGTCAGTAGATAAGAGTATTTTCTCAGTTAATCTTCACAATAGCCCCATGATATAGATACTATTATTGTCGTATAATATTTTGTATATGAAGAAACTGAGGCTTGGAGAGAGAAAATCTCTTGCCCCAAGTTGCAGAACTACTTAGCAGAAGCAAAGATTCATGCTTGGCAAAGATTCATGGGCTTTATCACCCATATTCTATGGTATGCTTTTATTATTAATCAGGTAATGTTAGGCTTACATGTTAATTGTGACATCACAGAGTTCAAGTATATGACTAGCAGAGAAAATCCCATTCTTTTGAAGGAAATAACTCTTCAGGAAATACTTCATGAATAGATTGTGAAGGGAGAAACAAAGAATTTATCTAAAACCAAATATATAATTTGTATTTTTCACCAAAATAATGATCATGGATATGCATATTGGCACCCCAAGGATTACTCTTTCTTTTGTCATTTAACACAAAAACAACTCTAAGAGGCAAGTGTCATAGCTTATTGGTGTTTAAATTTCCAGAATAAGAAGTGCTTGATTGATATGAAAAATACATGGAATGAGGAGAGGTACAAATTGCAGGTCACATGTCACAAAGCCTGAAATGCACATAGTCATTCATTCATTCTATAGATACTCATTGAGCACCTCCAATGTGCATTGTTCTTGATATGAAGATACAGCAATGAACAAGTCAGACAAAACTCTGCCCTCATGGAGTTTACATTCTAATTGGGAGACAGAAAAACAAAGAAATGTTCAAGTTCTTATTGTACTAAATACTATGATGAAAAATAATGGAGGTGAAGAGATAGTGACAAAGGCAATAAGATTGTAGCTACTAGGTGAGAAAGTCTGTGATGTTAAGCCCCCTGTTAGTTTACAGGTACAAGCAGAGCCATGTAGTGTCTATCTCGGTGTTATCCTTATCCAAGGTGGTGTAGGTGTTTTAGTTGATTGACAAATCACTTTATTAATTGATTTCTCCCTGTGAATGAGTATGTATAACTACGAATAGAATTCACAAGCCTTGCTCACACAGAGCTTACTAACAAATTGGAAGAAATCAGATACACATATACTAAAGTAAAAGGAGGAGGAAAGAGCATGTTTATTGCACCCATTTTGAAAATGGTGTTCAGTACTGGTAGGAAGGCAGGCTTCCTGGAGAAGGAGAAACTTTTAAATTTGGACTTTAAAAATTGGTAGCATTTGATTAGGCAGAGATATGTTATCTTCTCTAGAAGACCCTGGGCCTCCTGAGAACAGAGTCTACTATGTCTGACTTCTTACTACCGTCTGTTCATATCTATATTGCAGCAATTATCTTCTGTTGAACTGTAAGCATTTTCAGAGCTCTTAGAGCAGGCAGAGATATAAGAAATGTGATAAGACAGAGTCTTAGACTAAGGGCAAAATGTGAGGTTTATGCTCCTTCTGGCCACGGGATCTTGGACATGGCACCCAACCTCTCTGAGCCTCAGTTTTTTTCATTTGAAGAAATGGCACAACAGTTATTGCTTTGCCTCCTGCTGAGGACTATCATGGGATTTAAAGAAGAAAAAGTGGAGATATAGAAACGTTCTTAGTAACCAGAAAATGCTATACACCACTGGGGGCTAATAGACACTCTTCCCTAACAATAAGCAACAAAAAATAGACATGCCTTACAGGAGTTTTAGAACTCACATCATCCACTTCCTAAATTCTGCACGGTAGGGAATCTCAAACTCAGGGAGGTTAAGGGACATTTATGAGATGACATTACTAGTTAGTGGAAGAAACTCCTTCCCAAGTTTCCGGACTGCCAGTGCATTCCCTACCATACTCTATCGGTCGGGCCATAGTACTACACCAGCACTAAAGGAAAACTCTGCATTAAAGGAATGAAACCTGCAGAAATGCCTACTAGTTTAACTGCAGACATACAATTCGTTTTGTGATCCCAGCTGAAGCCCAGGATCCTGTTTGCTCCAAAGATAGTATTTTAGCCAGTGCCTGCGAGGTGTCACTACCTCCCAAACCAAGCACTTTCCATGTGGCAAGACAGTAAGACTTATAGCAGACTGAACTGAGAGAGTGTTACCTACTTAAACTGTTTTTCTGACTTAATAAGAATTTTTCATCTACATCAAGCCATTTTAAAATATTGTCTATACACAAACAGTCACTCTGAATAATAGGTCTGCACACAATAAATGTCACCTCTCTAAATCACACAAGACCTCGGCGGCAGCACAGCAGAGGAGGCTCCGTAACAGTTTAAACTTCTGCCTCGCATTTATTATGGATGTGTTTATAAATCTCAGAGGGCACTCTTCCTCCTCCTGGGAAATCCAAAAAACCGTGCCCTTGTTTGTCAGGGTGACTTGTCCAGGATGTTGAGGTCTCGGCCATCCTTCTTACATCCAGATCCCATTTGGTTCCAAAGTGGGTCAGCGAAGGTTGTTGTCAAAGATGCCATTTTCTCATCTTTAATGACAAAACCTCCGTTCCAGAAAAAGTATAGGGGACTTTGAAAACTGGGGTTTAGAGAATGGATATAGGAGCTTTCTGTCTTTTTTTTTTTTTTTCTTTACCTTGAATAAGTGATCTTCTCTACAAAAGTGCTTTGAGTTTCTCACATGAGGGAAGCAAAAGACAGCTTACACAGCAATGGCATTGAAAAACTCCTTAGCTGCTCCCATTTGTCTTGGTTAGTATGAATACTTTAGCATTAAGTGGAGAAAAGGAGAATCCATCAATAGTTAATAACTGACCTTAAGATGAGAATTCAAAGTTCACCACAATTACACCCAAGTGTCAGAGAACACACATAGGACATTATCAATATATTTGACTACAAGAGCCTGGGATGGCAAATTCAAATACCACCAGAGAAAGAAGTGAGCATTATTTTTAATGAGAAAATATTGTTACCATATCCAGCAGCCCGTACTAAGATACTCAACACCAAAATTCTCAGTTAGGAATGACTGTGGAAAGGTAAGCACAGTCTAAAAGAGCAAATACGAGTCAGGCTGAAATTCTATCATGTGGTGAAGATTGTAAACAAAATGTTTCCTAGATCCAAAGGGAGACAATATTTTAAAGTTGGAAATGAGATCAGGCAAAAGGTAAGAGAAAATATGCTTGTGCAAAGATTCTCCACGTGGCTTGTCATCAAAGAAATGCAACTTAAAACCACAAAGATTCATGTCTGCACTAGAATGGCTAAAATGCAAAGGACTGACACACCGAACGCAGGACCACTGGAATTCTCTTATACCCTGCTAGTGGGAGTATAAAACGGTACAACAACTGCGGAAAGGTATTTGTCAGTTTCTTAGTTAAACACAAACATACCTTATGACCCAGCTATTTCATTTCTAGGCGTTTACCTTGAAGGAACTGAAAATATATGCTCATAGACAGATTTTTACAGGAATGTTCTTAGAAGCTTTATTCATAATGGCAAGATTTTGGAAACAACCCAAATTTCCATCAAAAGGAGGAGTGATAAATATTATGTCAAATTCATAAAATGGAATACTACTCACCAATACAAAGGAATGAATCAGAGGTTCTTACAAGTGCATGCATGAATCTTATTAACGTTATGTTAAACAAAATAAGCTGGACACAAAAGAGTGTGTATTGTATGATTCTATTTATATGAAATGCAAGATCCAGCAAAACTAGTCAATGGGAAAAGAAATCAAAATAGTGACTCCACCTTGAAAAGGGACAAAAGAAAGACATGTGGAAAATCTCTAGGGAGAGAGTGATGCTTGGTGTTGGCTGTTAGTTACACGGTGCGTATATACAAATTAAACTTCAGACTAATTTCTACTCATGTTAATATATGTAATTATACTGCAGTTGAAACAAAAAGAAAGTATATGTGGATTAAGAACTCTGAGGCTAATTATCTTCCTGGTAGTCACTGTTATAAAGCCTTACCACCCAAAGGGTGATTCACAGGGCAGCAGCATCACGTGGGTGATGCAGGAGTGCACAACGTCAGGTCCCAGCCCAGATCTACTGAGCCAGAATGTGCAAGTTCGTAGGAAGCCCAGAAGAATCATGTACACATTAAAGTCTAAGAAGCATTGTAATAGTGGCTATCTTCTTTTTAAAGAAGACATATACATCTAATCATCTTATTTAAGGCAAAAGCAGCACACTTTGGGGAAATCACCTCACCTCCATTTGTATAGTCCTGAGGTTGCTGTTAATCAAACTGCACACCCTAGCCCTCCTTAGGCCAAGAAGTGGGCACATTCCTTAGCAAGGCCAATCAGATTCTCTTTCCTTGAATGGAGGGAAGCAAACATCAAGAAACTACTGAAGCTCATGCCTTCATTGACGGTGGCAGATGAAACTGTTGTCTGGTTCCTGCCGCCATCATCTTTCCACTTCCCTTAGATTTGTCTGTTTAGGGCCTGGTTCTCCATTCCTGCTTTAAGCTCTATCAACCACCTGATACTCTTCCAGTAAATTCACCTTTGGTTACATTATCTGGGTTTGGATTCTGTTGTTTGCAACCAAAATCCCGAACTGATGTTCTGTGCTGGAGCATCCAGAATACTTGAGGAATCTAAATGTAGCTTTTCATTGCACGGCAAAAAACTTTTTGTGCTTTTTTTTTCTAAAACCCAGAAAAAACGGATTTATGGGACACCGTAGGCCAATACAAAAGATCACATTCAAATTTATTCCCATGTCATCGCATTTTATTAAAATTATAGAACCCTCAGGAGCTTGAGTTCCCAAAAGTCTGTCCTCCAGAACATAATTCCACTGGGTAAGGCCATTTATATGTACTGTTCTCTGCATTTTGCTCTACACCCAAAAATGACAAATGGAGAAAATCAGTAAGAACTCTTAAAAAGGCAACTGCCACGAAGTAAAATTAGTTTGGAATAGATAGACTGACCAGCAGTTATCTGAGTGGCCTGCTCGTATTTTAAAATAAGACTCCTGAGGAGAATATGACATTGGCTAGATTTGGGGGGAACAAAATAGAAGACTCATCATTGTGTGACAGAAGTCCACAGATGACTTTCCATTTTTTATTGCACGCATAAACAATAGAGATCTTTACATGTAAAAAATAAAAGCTCATCAGCAAATTACTTTCATCCAAATGAACATTGGCAGATAGTAAAATGATTCCTCTGTTATTTTAATTCAATGAAATTAATTTTGTGAAAATCCATCTGATCAGTTTTTACAAATATACAGATGATTTTAAAAGAATGACTAGACTTTTTTTTTTTTTAACATCTTTATTGGGGTATAATTGCTTTACAATGGTGTGTTAGTTTCTGCTTTATAACAAAGTGAATCAGTCATACATAAACATATTGACTAGACTTTTTGAACTTAGTGGTTTTCCATTAAATATAGTCTCTTGTTAACTTTGTATTCAGAAAAACAGCAGAAGTGCTTTTCTTTTCACTTTTAGTATCATCTAAAAATGGGAATTATTTTTAAAAATTTAAATGAAATTTGCTTTGTGATAGATTAGTAGGTATCAGATTGGATAGGACTTGGCCATCTGTCAATCAAAGCCATTATTACAAAATGAAAATGAATTATTTCTGTATGTTGGAGGGGCATGGCACAAAAATATTTTAAATAAAAGAGAAATAATTACATGGCAGATACTACCAGCTGTCTACTCAAAATCCATTCTTCTCCTCTTTCTTACTAATAGAACCTGGGTTTATTCTTGGCCACAATGCATGTAGCTAAAATACTCTACTAGAACCTGGGTTTATTCTTGGCCACAATGCATGCAGCTAAAATACTCTATTTCCCAGTCTCTCTCGCAACTACTGATGTCAATGAGATAGAAACAGAATTCATTGTGTGGGGATTTCTGGAAAGCTCCTTAAAATACTGACTTTGTAGGTGGTTCACACTTTTATCTCCAGCCCCCATTTCTCTTTCTGTGCAGAACATAGATGTGATGGCTGGAGGACCAACTGCCATCTTGAACAATGTCCTTTGAGGCTGGAAGCCCTCTGAGGACTACCAATCCTGGACACAGATACAGATCTCTATTCTGTGTGGGGCTTTCCTGTTAGGTACAGCTTAATGTAATTCTAAGTGATACAGATGGGTAAAAACAGGCATCTATTTAGGTAGATTTACAAGTCTTTAACATTTCTTTATATCTCCTGGTTTGAGAGTTTGGCCCTTTAGAATCATAAATTTTAGAGCTAAAAGAAATCTTCGAGAACATCTAGGCAAAATCCCTCATAGTATAAGTCAGACAAGGCCCAGAGAGTTTCAGTGATTTGCCCAAGACCCTGTCAGGAGTAACTTACCAAGTATCCATTATTATCAGCATTTATCAAGTACACATAGTTATGTTTTCAATGAGACACTTGCCAGTATCCAGAAGGTCCGTCTTCTTTCCAGGACACTTATGTGCCTCTCGACACATTGCCTTTCCTTACGTAAATCTATAAAGAAGTATAGATCTAATATATACTTTAATAACAAAAATACTAGGGAGAGACGCTTGTCTTTTTAAGTTCTACCATACCTCCCATCATAAATACAGGCTGACAGAGAGTCAATGATCATTGTGATTCCATTCCTGTGTGTGTGCCTGTGTATGTGTGCGTGTGCGTACAGCAAGGGGAGATAGTCATAGTGTGAAAGCCATTTTTAGAGAAAGCATCTCAAGCTGCTGAAGGAGAATGATGCCTGACAAGCATTTTTTTTAATTGAATAATCCAATTTACAAATGCTTCCAGACAGACTGAGGGGACTTGACTAGGTTAAAAGTATGAAAACCACAATCAAAGTCCTGATGGAAAGGGTACAATGAATGATAAAGGTGGGAACGAGAAGGCTTCTCCCCAGTGAACTCAGCTGTTTTAGTAGATCCTCTGGTCTTCATATATCAACGTTCTCCTTTATAGCTAAATCCCATCCAGGCAAAAAGGAGAGGGTTGAATTGCTCTAAGTGCTCTGCAAGATCTGCTACTCGTGTGTGTTTGGAAGATTCTGAAGCACTGTGGCCTGGGTGCAGACTCACAGCAGAAAGTAAATCATGAGAGCAGTTGGGAAGAGGCACTGGAGTAGCCCACTTGCCTGCTTCACAGATCCTTACAGGGTATATAGGCATGCTGGGGCATTTTTGTCTTTGCATTACTACTGAGATTCACCATTTCAGCGATCCATGGGGATTCACTGAAAAGGTTAATGGCATCTCTCAGATTTACAGGGTACAACAAGGAAGTTGGCACATTCCCCCGATGCAAGGTGTGATGTCACCTGTGTGGGCTGAGCAGTCCACACTCATTACCATTCATTGGCCAAATGGCTTGGGTTTTAACCAGACTTGGAATGTAATCCATCAACAGTTGAGCATTCATAGAAAGAAAAGTAGCAAGGAAGACTCTAAGAGAAAAGACAGCAAAATTGGCATATTGTGCTATCAGCTGATGGACCTTCTGAGAAACTTGAGAGATCGGTGCCTGCAATGAAAAGCTGAGACAGTGTAAGACCAAGGTGAAAATAAATATCCAGACCCTTAATGCAACTCTTTTAAATATAACTTCATTAACACACCCACAGGCATCCTACTCTGTCTCTGTGTAAAGCTGTTGTTTCTCATCCATGCATTCTTACACGGAGTTTTCAAAAAGCTGCTCGGATTTGTGTAAATATGTGACTATAATTGGCTTTCCAATTTCACAGCTTATCAAAGGCAGAAAGGGAGGGCTTGCTGACATTTCAAAGACAATAAGCACATTTGATGCAATGGTCTATGATTCTCCCCAGCGTTTTTAACCCACGATTGGAAAAACAGATGGTTAGATTTTCTAGGAAGCTTAAAACAGAAGTTGAGCTAATACAAAGCTGCTCAGCTATCAGAAGGGGCAAATCCATTCTGTCGTTTTTTTTTTTTTTTTTCCCAAATCACAACCCATCAGAGGAAGGATTTAGCTTCACAAAAAGATATTTACCAGGAAGCTTTCTGCAGAAGAGAAGGGCATGCTTTGTTAAACCAGATGCATTTTATTTTTCCTGGAAACAAGATTTATGAAAGCAGTATGTTCATATTTCTCCATATACAGTAATTGGAACTCATTATGCTAATTGTATTTCCATTATCACTAACTAACAATCAGAGTGACCTGACCCACAGTCTAATTTGTCTTTAATCTGTTTTTGTATAGGGAGTTTTACCCTGTAATTTCAAGGTGATAATTCTATTCAGTGCAACTCTATATATTGCAGAAAGTAACACTTTTGATGCTCTGTGCAATCCCCTTGCAACTGTTTGGTGTAGAATGGGGAAGCAAATAGATGTACCTGCATGTGCCTGTGATAAGAGTATCCTTTATGATTCTTGCTCAGATTGAACATCCAGTCAAAGCAATGGTAGGGTTGCCCATACTCAAACTCCAGCTTCTCAATTTACAATACGTCGTACATTGTCTAAGAAGCAGTTGACATTTGCTGTTATCAAGAAGGAAAATGGGTGTTCCCAGTACCTTCTAATGCTTAGTTAACACCTTATAAATATTTCCATGTGACAACCTTTTGTAAAAAGAGAAGTGACAGGTTTGGATGATCATGAAACTTCCTTTTCATAAAAATGAGATATTGAAGGGAGAGATGAGATACATTCATGGTATTCTCTCTCAAAGGATATTATTATTTATCAGGCAAATATACAGCAGTGGGATGGTACAGGGGAAAGGGAACTGGATTTGGAGCCCAAAGTTCTGAGATCAAGTTCAATTCCATGGCTTATGGAAAGCACCACTCTCTCTGAACTTCAGTTTTCTCTTGATCAAAATTGAGATAATACGTATCAGGCAAATCATTGAGACAGCATCAAGCAGTGGGCAAGAGGAAAGACTTGGGAATTAGACTGAGTTTAAATTGGGACTCCATCATATATTAGCAGGTGACCTTCAGGAAACCTTTGGTTTCCTAAACATACTTTTAAATGGGCATAATAATAGTTCCTTCTTCATAGAGCTGTTTTGAGATGAACTAATAAAGATTAATGCATATAAAATGCTTTGCCCAATCGCTGGCACATGGTAAGCATATAACAAAGGCTAGCTCTGATGTGAGAGAAGTAGCAAACAAGAAAACATTCTACAGGGATGGGGTTGTGATGACTGCCAATCACTGAGATGTGTTATTTCATTCTGGGGATTGAAGTGATCATTATCACCCTGACCCATTGGGAAGAAAAGACTTCTGTTGAGAAGAACTGAAAATCAGAGACAGAGGATAAAGGAGAGTAAGCAATACACCAAATGGCTTCTAGTCTTGTGGGTTCCATCAGATCTATCTTCTTAGCCTGATTGACCTAGAGTCCCTTTGGCTGTCTTTCAGAGTGCCACTCAAGTCAGCAATTTTTTTCAAAAAAAAAAAAAAAAAAAGATGCCAATTGGTGATATCCTGCTGCCACTGGTACCCAGTCCTCCGCCAACACTTGAGAACCAGTTGGAACACCATGCCTCTTCTTCCACAGAATGCATAGAGTTTTCGTATTCTCAGGAAGCTCTCTTTCTTAACCTGGCCTCCTCTTCTGCTTGACAGGGAGATTTTTCCAAATCCAGGGTCAGATACAATTGTAGCTCTATGGCATACTCTGGCTACACACACTCCAAAAAAGTATTTGATTTTCTTTGTCCTAAGCATAAATCATAGGATATCACCTAATCAACAAAATAATCTTAATCAGGGCTTCACCGTCTGGCTTTCCATAACAATCCCAACTCTCTGTTGACGTTTTCCATCTTCCCTTCTGTTAAACCAGATGGTGCATGTTCTAGCCTCTTTATTATCCTTTTCTGACCATTGTACTCTGTCCAAAGATCGTGGCAGGAAACCCGCCACACTGTCGGCAGCAGTGGCCCTGCCCTGACTGTTAAATGTTGTGATGGTTCAGGCAGCCTTTGCTAATGCCTGTCCTTTTCTAAATCTGAGCTTTCTTCCAAAGTCACTGACTTACTAGTCCATAATTTTTAGATAACACAACTACTTCGGTTTCACACGTCAAGTGTGAGCTTTTTTTCTTCAGTAGAAGCAAAGTCTAACTGGAATTTTTCCCACATGTCACGAATCTCTCTCACAGGGAGAGTTTGCAATGAGCATCCACCAATAATCACAATGTCTTCTTTCCTATTGTGCTAAGAAAGGGAAAGGAACCATCTTCCCTCCGTGCTGAAGAAGCTGGACCATTAGGTTTTTCTCACACACAACATGATCTCTTAATTATATAAATCTTCCTAGACCTTTACCCTCCATTTATCTTTCTATATGAACCATATTGCACATTTAAAAAATTAAAATATCTGAACATCAGCGGCACTGTGGCTTGAAAAGAAGACAGTTGGGAGTCAATTAAATCTGTAGGTCATTTTAAACAGTGATCATCAAACCAACTCTTTTCCTGCCGCGCGTGTGTGTGTGTGTGTGTGTGTGTGTGTGTGTGTGTGTGCGTGTGTGTGTGAGAAACTACCAGGACCAAATACCCAATTCATTCCATGATAGCAATAACCGTTTTATAGAAATCATTTTAAAAATCTTATCGTCAAACAAGCTGGTTTTCTGGACTTTATTCTGGTCTCTCCAAAACACAAATTCACATAGTACAATGAGTAGGAAATATAACAGATACATGGAGTTGAAAGAAAGCATCAGTATCTAAATTCCAAAGAATAAGCATTGGTCACGGAGTGTATAGCTATGCTAACTTGGCACCATTATTCTACAGTATCTGAAAGAACTGAAAATCACAGCATGGAGAGATTTTATCACAAAGGATTTTCAATTTGTTGTTTAGGAAGATAGATCGGCAAGTATCCTCTTTATCCCTAATGACTACAGAATGTAAATAATCTTGTTATAACCATATTTCATGTAAATTTTATCTTTGGAAGAGGTAGATTTCCTTCTAGGCAAGTTCTTTTATTTTTTTTTTCCTCTGACCAACCAGCAAGCACAACATGTGCGTGGTTCCGTGTTTAAAATGGAGCCCAGTAAACCCACAACTTTGCTCCTTGTAAGCCATCTCATCACGGGGACACATCAGCTGTACTGTCTTCCCAGAATACATCTCTCACCTTTCCATCCTGACTCCATGTAAAGAATTTCCTAGAGCACCCATAATCTAAGATTTTCCCCCCTTTTTAAAAATTAATTACTTAATTTTTTATTGACGTATAGGTGACTTACAATGTTGTGCTAGCTTCAGATGTACAGCAAAGTGATTCAGTTATACACACACACACACACACATATATATATTCTTTTTCAGATTCTTTTCTCTTATAGGTTATTACAAAACATTGAGTATAGCTGAATCTTAAAGCGTCTTCCAAACCACAAACAAAAGATGTAATCATTAGGCTATTGCTAAAGCTTCCCATTTTCCACTTACCCACATGATCGTAACTCAAGTACCTAAGGAAAAATAACAACCAGGGGTTTTTTCTCCTCACCAGAAATTTAGGCCAATACTGTAGAAGGCAAATTTTACCCCAAGCACTCTATCAATAGAGGCTAATGTGGTTAACTGCTTCCCTAAGTCTTAGCGAAGACTTTACATAATTCTTACTTTACCGGTGAGGTTTCTAGGATTTGGGACACTTTTAGCTGTTCCTTTTCTGTTCAAGAGGAGGAATGGAAATGTTCCATGCTGCAATTGCTGAGTGTATAACTGCTCTCCATTTGCATACTGTCTGATGATTTGCATGTGGGGTCAGCCAAAAGGTCTCAGAATCATTTCCCTCTAAAACCATTCCTTTGCTGATAAGGCTTCCCATAAGCATAGCTAAAGAAAATGGGTCACACTGGATTTCTGAAACTGTTTCAGGAAACCTCTTCCAGATTGAGCAATACACTCCAGGCTTTCATAAAGCACCTAAAGGGCTCATTTTCCTCAAGCCATACACGAGAAAAACTCCACATGCCTCCCCTTTCTCCTGTTCTCCCTGATATCTGAACATGGCCTTCACCCTGCACACACTCTGTGATCTTGCACATAACTATAATGGGAACCCTTCCAAAAGATGTTTATTGTCCTTCTTTCTTCTCTTTTTTGTTTTTAATTGATGTACAGTTGTCTTACAATCTTATATTAGTTTCAGGTGTACAACATAGTGATTCCATATTTTTTATAGATTGCACACTGTACAAAGTTGTTATAAAATTTTTGTCCTTCTTGATCTTGTATACACACAAAGTGTAATTGCATATCATCTTTTTTTAATTCCGTTTTTTAATGTTTCTTTCAATGTCATTCTTACTTTAAGTAGAATGAGAAACATAATTAATTGACCCAAGATTTCAAAAGGTTTTTTAGATATGGTCTATAGGTTGTTTATAATTCCAGATCTTTTGTGCTTTTTATGGTTTCCTTCTTACCCAAAATAGAAAGCAAAACTGACAAGTAATATAGCCAGGACCTCTATTTTTGCAAATCCTGCAGTTTCCATGTTCTATTTAATACGCCCCTTTGGAATCTTATTTCTTGGGACCTTCCACCCTTCCTCTCTGCCTTGCACATTGCCTATGAACCCTGATCTTCCAGATTTGAAAACAGGGTGGTGTTAGGGTCTCCAACATGAATCTCATGGGATGGTGTGTGGTGTGTTTCTAACAAGGGTGGTTGATTTCAACTTCACTCAAGATTAGCTGGTGCTAACCTATTTGTGCCTAGTGAATACAGGTGTTTGTTTCATTCTCTCATTCATTTATCCATTCACTAATTTCTTATTTATGAAATAATCTCTGAGTTAATCCCTTTGTAGGCTCTTAAGATATTGGGCTAATTAAGATACAGTTACTGAGCCAGGGACACATAGCTGAGATGAAGAGACCACACCTAAATGACTGAATATAAGTTTATGGGAACAGAGACTTGTCAGTCTTAATAAGCAGCTGTCACAATGCCTAGAAGTGCCTGGCACATCAAAGGTGCTGGGTGAATGTTTGTTGAATAAACCAGTGACTAATAAGGCATAATAATGGCAAAGGCTTACTACCTTTCCACTGTTACATCCCCAGCACCTAGAACAGTGCCTACTTATAAAAAGAATTCAATAAATGTTTAGCACTAGCAATGTGACTGGTTTGTAACTAGTGTATGCTGCACTTACTAAGTGCCAGAACATGTCTGAAAAAGTTAATTGAATCTTCATAGCAATCTTCTGAGATAAGAACTATCCCCATTTTCAGATGAGGAAAAGTAAGTGACTCATACAAGTCACAGAGCTAGTATTTATGGAACGTAGATTTGAAAGCAAATGGTCTGCTTCAAAAACACAGCCTCTTAAATACTTTACTATCCTGGCCAAGGCATGTTTGCTCAATTGATTTGGATTTAAATGTGGCCAGACTTTTGAAAGTCTTGAATAACAGGATAAATGGTCTAAATGCTATTCTCTGTTTTTTTTCTGCTATTCTGAATCCTACTACTCCTATTTCTCTAACACTTCACAGCTTTAACATAGATTACTCCACAGAATCCTCGCTTCTTGAATATTTCTGAGATATATTGTAGGAGGATGACTCCATCTATGGCTTGTAAAAGATAACAAAGAAGGAAAGAACTAAAAACAAAAGAGCAAGTAAGAGTCTGGAGAAATAGCTTAGTAATAGGGACTTCCCTGAACCAAGGTGAGAGGAGTGGGAATAATGTGCTCAGTCACAGACAAAGATTGTCTAGCTATGGACAGTAAGGAGGGAAAAATCATGCCAATGGTTTAAGCACTGCTGACTATGGGACTCAAGGTACCATTAATTGAAATTTAAAAATTGTCCTGGAAGATACCATTTAGGGAGGCACAGTAAAGTACAGTTTTTAAAATGTTGGCTCAGATGCAGGAGTCATTGAGCTACAAATCAGGGACCAGATTAGGCCCACCACTTATTTTTGTAAATAAAGTTTTATTAGAACACAGCTTCATCCATTGGTTTACATATTGTCTATGGCTCCTTTCTGGTTACAAGAGTAATGTTCAGTAGTTGCCATAGAGATCATGTGATGCCCAAGTCTCCAGTATTATCCCTGCCCAAACGTAATGGTTAAATTCAACAGACTTAGAAATACTATACTGGATCCTATGTGCGTGTCCTTGATCTGTTTTTGAAAGTGTGCAAGTGTGTTTCTAAATGTTTAATTAATTAATCAATGTTGCTGAACTCTGAAACTGAGATACACACTTTCAAAACAAATCCCGTGACACATGAATTACCCATACATCAACCTAACCTAGGCAGGGTCCCAAGGCACCCACCCATAATTGAATCAATTTAGTTCATGACGACTCAAAAATATTTATTTAACACTATTCTTGGGGTTAAATGGACAGTGATAAGATGAGTGCAGACAAAAACGGTAATTGGAGGAATGAAATAAAGTCGTGGCTATAACATCATGGAGATATTAAAGTGGCCAGACAAGGAATGCCATCAAATCAAGCCCATTTTCCTTCTCCTACCATATTCTCAGGTTTCTTCCCCTCTTTCCTCTCTGACCTACCCCTAAAGTCACCTTTAAGTTCCCCTTTCTCTACTGACTAAGGTGGTGTGAAAAAAGTACTTCCATTCTGGCTCTTTTTATCACTTCCTGGGTGATCATACTTGTCAAATTATTTTGCTTCCCTGACTTTCATTGTTTTTTTCCTGTTAAGTGTTGATAATTTCCTACAAGTTAAATGGCTGGAGGACTCCTGCATTGCCTCAGGAGATCATTTTCAGGTCTAAGATCTCCATTGCTAAGGCCTTAGCCTTATTTTGACATCTCACCTCTCTGATTCCTTTGAAATGTTATATTTACATTAATATATTATGTCGTGGGTTGACTGCGTAACCCAAAAGATATGTGGAAGATGTGATCTTATTTGGAATAGGAGTCTTTAAAGATGTAATTAAACTAAAGATCTCAAGAAGAGATCACCCTAGATCAGAGTGGACTCTACATCCAATGACGGTGTCTGGATAAGAGGAAGAAAAGGAGGAGACACAGACAGACCCAGGGAGGAAGGCCACGTGTAGACAGAAACAGAGATTGGAGGGAGGTGTCATTAAGCCAATAAACATGAAGGATTGCCCACAGCCACCAGAAGCCAGGGGCATGGGACAGATTCTTCCTCAGAGCCTCCAAAAAGGAGCCAACCTTGCCAACACCTTCATTTTTGAGTTCTGGCTTCCAGAATTATGACAGAATACATTTCTGTTGTTTAAAGCTACCAAGTTTGTGGAATTTGTTATGGCAGCCCTAGGAAATTAATATACCTTATTAAATAATTTTGGTTATCTAATTCTCTATGCCACTCAACATGGGCCATTGCTATCTGCTGCTTTATTTTTTCCTGCCTTATGGATTGCTATAGTATTTTGGAATTATCTGTTAAGTGCTAAGTCCCAGACCTTGAGGAAACTCTATTTCCCCCCAAGAATTCTTCTTTCTTTCTTCTTTAATGTAAGATCTGCATTTTCTAGAAAATACAATTTTAGAGCGGAAAATGTATATTGGAAAACACATCCCAAAGCTTCTATGAGAAAGCTTCTATCCACCAAAATGTTGTGTATTAAACATACACTTGCTTTTCAATGGATACAGTTAACGTCATCTACTTTGTTTCTGGACTCCAAAACAAAATGATTCGTGTGTTCAGACATTTTTTCCCCCTTGGAATTAGGGTCTTTAAATAAGGTTTTTTCCTTTTCAAAAAGAGGCTGATGGCTGGCTTTATTTTGGAATTTAAAATGCGCAGAGTTTATGGATGTTAACTCACATTTATTAGCAAGATTTCATCAATTATGTAATGGATTGCTGAATGCCACTCTTGTGCTTTACTTCCAAAGTAACTACATGCTTTATGCTTAGGAAAATATCATATAATTATAAAGTAATTCTATGTTCTAGTAGAATACTTAGTAATTATGCTTAATACTGTAGTTCCAATAGTGATTACTATGAAAGCTCATTATAAAAGGCAGAAATAGTCACATATGTATTCTTAATTATATCTGCCACAATAGAAGTTAATGTTAATTGAAGTGAGTTATAGTTATTATGGTAACTCAATTAAAAGCATATACTAGCAGTGATAACCAACCTTCAAAAGAACCTAGTGTCAAATTAGTGTCAGAAAACTTAAAGGAGAGTCACCCCCAACATAATTCTGTTTGGTTTTCTTTATTCAGGAAATGCTTCCACCACTTCCTTCCTATGAGCTTACCCATCTTTATCTCGCTAACACCTTGGACTGTACTTGGCATTTGAAAATACTCCATGAGTATATACTAAATGAATGAATAAATAACTTGTAATATTTATTTTCACTCTTCTAAAATTAAGCGATGAGATTCATCTAAAATTATTTGCAAGTAGCTTGTGAGATTCTAAATTGATGCTCTTAATATTTTAGGGTCATTGACCTCTTTGAGAACATGATATAAAAGTGCCTGCCCTTCCTTAGTAAAGTGTATATAAACACAAAGTTTTGCAAACATTTCCAGGATGTGCAGGGATCCCCTGAAGGTCATTTATGGAGCTCAAAGTAAGAACAATGGCTCCCAATGAGCAGCATTTTATGAACCGTACTATTGGCCAGCAGGATCTGGAGCTAGGCGCATTCCTGGAGAAGTTGATGGTAGATGGCTTTCCTAGTTTTTCCTTTCTCCACTATTTAAAAAACAGTATGCAGAATATTAAATCATGATTTCACTCGTAGTTTATTTTGCTTCACATTCATTTTTAAATTGTTCAGCATAAGAAATTATACAAAATCTATTCCTTTGATAGGAGACAACAAACAGCATACATTTCTAAACACAAATACACAGCCCATTAAAAAGACAAGCGTGAGATGTGAAGTTTCTGGTTCACAGGAGATATTTGGCCCTACTACTGAAAACTTGTTCATCATACCCTCCTAAATGCAGGCCCCAGTAAGATGACGCTAGTGGTAAGCCATCATCCCAAATAATGGGAGTCCTGGAGCGCTCACGGTCTACACAGTCCTGGGTCAGAGCTTGAGTGGACCCTGGAAGTGCCAGACAGAGGCAACACCCTTGAAAAGAAACAATGACCATGCTCAGAAAATACCACGTGGCAGTATTAAAGCGCATGACCATAAATGCTACAGAGAACGCAGAGAAAAGACATGTGGAAGGTGGGAGTAGTTGATCAACTTCAGAGTCAAGGTGGCAAAGAAATGTTTTCTATTCCCCAACTTTCTTTCAATGTAGACATAAGAGTGTGACTAGGGGCAAGAATTAAATTATTATAAAGGTCCTACTGAGATCTGAGTTACAAAAAGCCTAGGAGAAAAATGTAAGAGCATATCCTGTTGGTTTCAAGAGGCCTGAAAATCTTATGTATTTTGGAATTTCTCTGACAAGCCAAATACCTGAGCCCTCAGAGCATTTCTCATGACCTTTCCCCCACATTTTTGCATAGGACCAAGGTGTGGCCTAAACTCTAGTGCTGAAGAGTTAACTAAGAACAGAACACACCTGTCATGTTATTCTTTATATCAATAGTGAATTTATTCCCATTCCCCATTCCTCAGCAGTACAGAACACTTCATGCATCTTTCCTTATCTACGTAATCACTTGTCAAGAAGAGTGATTTCTATCCACTTGTCAATGTTGCTGGTCTTTTTTTAACATCCCTGAAAAATCGGTTTAACCTATTTTAACTGACATACTTTTCTGTGCAACTGGATACCAGGGATAGATATATTTGATAGTCATTTCTCCCTGTCTCCACTCCCCAAATGAGTTCAGTCCTCATGAAATGAGCTGAATTGCCCTAGAGAATTAAATTCGTTACATTCTTGCCCCACAGATGTGGGTGATGCCTAGATATACAGGTAACCCTACACAAACTCCTTCACCATACCAAGGAAAGTTATGGTGAGAGGAAAAGAAGTCTGTTTCCATTGCTGGCTATGCAGCTTAAGACATTTCTTCATCCCAAAGTAGAATATTTTGTAAACCCTTTAGCCACAAAACACCAAGAAATTATAGAAAAAATTGATAAAAGCCAATTCTTTTAAAAATTGTTTATGGTCATCTCTCGACCCAGTGGTGAATCATAAGGCAGCTTAAAAGTCAAATCCAAAGGTACTCTCTTGGCATTTGACAGGGAGAGAGATTTATGAGTTACAGTCATAGACTTTTATTAGAAATGGAATTGTAGACCAAGTGCAAATACATTTCTCCTTTTTCTATTTTTTTTTAATTCTCATGTTGGAAGTCCTACGGCTGTTTTGTTTCTGTTTTAGTTCTAATTTCATATTATGATATGCTCAGATCAAATTCCTAAGGGCCTGAAGAATACATTCAAACCTGTTCAAATATTAGTTTCTTTAAAAAAGCAAAATACCTCCATGCAGGGAAAGAAAAAAACACCCAGTAGAATCAATCCTTCTTCACCTGCTCCTCCCCCAAGATACAGTCAACATCTTCCTCCAATTGTAGTTTTTTCCTGCCCCAGACATAAGACACATTTAAAGGGACCCCCCCCCAAAACTACAAGTAGTTCCTCTGTCCTGCAAGTAGAAATCAGAATTTGGGATTTTGGCAGGTCCTGGATAGTCAGACAGTGTTTTCTATAACCAACCCAAGGAGTGACATTTGATTTCTAGTGGATGAAAAAGATTTTCTGTCTGTTTTTAGGTTAAAAACTGTTGTCAAGTTAAAGGGAACATTTTGTTTTTTTGAAAAAAAATTCTTTCTCATTCTCCCTGGACTCCGTACTTAACAACTAAAATCATGTGCACAGTAGTAAAGTTTCCTGAATTCAATTATCCAGTAAGTGCTCACTAGCACTTAGTTGGTGTCAGACTGAGTTCTGGGCACTGGAGATGGAGCAGGGAACATAACAGAGAGGGCAGAGCCCGAGGAGGGCATAACATCTGAATGACGGGACTAGCCCAGCAACACTCCCTGAGAAACCCATGGTCTTGGTTTCCAAGGCCAAAGAAAACACAAATTCTGGGGGGAGTTTGTCAAACTAGAGGTTTTTAATGAAATGACTTTGTTGCATGTTTTCCTTTAGCTAAGAAAGTCTCCATCAATATGTACATTATAAGTTCTTTTTGGCTTCATCACTTAAATATTTTTAAATTTTAAGTAGGTAATACTTTCATGTGATTATATAATATGAAAGTGTTCAATCAAATGCTTTCCTCCCACCCAATCGACTCATTGCTTCCCTATTCATCCAAAGAACACTGCCCCTCCTCCACTGTTATTGTACATCTTTTAGAGTTGCTTGTCACATATATAAATAAATACAAATATATTTGTAGTTTTTCTGCCTCTTTCCCTTTTTTAAAGAAAAATTAGCATTGATACATACTGTTCTACTGTTTTCACTTATCAATAATTCTTGAAATCTTTCTATGTCATACATAGAGAATTGCTTTATTCTTTCTTAAAGCTGCATAATATGTCATTATATGGATGTACCATAAATAATATTTGCTCAGCACCTATTTATGGATTTTGGGGTTTTTTTAAGTCATTTGCTATTTAAAAATATCACTGAAATGGGTAAACTTGGCATATGTCATTTCTTACATGTATACGTACATTTGTAACATAGATTACCGTTGTGAAATTTCTGGGTCAGTGGGGATATTCATTTGTAATTTTGATATATCAATAAATGATCCTGCATAGAGTTATACCAGTTTATATACATAGTATCATAAGTGCCTGTTTCCACACAGCCTTACCAAAGAGTACTTTGTCAAACTTTTATAGTTTTTTCATTCTAGTGATTAAAAATGTTGTCACTACAGGGTAGTTTTTAATGTGCATCTTTCTTTTCATGAGAGAAGCTAACAATTCTTTATATATTTAAGAGACAATTGTGTTTAACTTTTGATCAACTTTCTTTTCCCCTCTTCCTAGTGGATACGTGAACATTGTCTTAATTTTTAGGAGCCCTTAAAAGTAGAAAAAATAATCCTTTGTTATCAAATGAGTTGCATATATCTTTTCTGAGTTTGTCACTTGTCTTTTAACTTTGTTTTTTCTCTTTTCATCTAAAAAATTAACCTTTTAACTTAGAATCGTTTTAGATTTACAGAAAATCACAAAGATAGAATTCCCATACACCTCACACCCAGTTTCCCTGATTACTAACATCTTATGCCACATTTGTCACAATTAACGAACCGATAATTGATACAATATTGTTAACTGAGGTCCATAATTTATGCTAATTTCCTTTACCAAAGTTTTTGTTGAGGTGAAATTCATGTAACCATAAAATTAACCATTTTAAAGTGTAGAATTTAGTGCCATTTAATAAATTCACAGTGTTGTGCACCTCTATTTAGTTCCAGTACCTTTTTATCAACCACCTGCCACAATCTCATCCTCATTATGCAGTCACTGACCATTCCCGTCTTCCCAGCCTCTGGCAACCACCAATCTGCTTTCCACCTCTATGGATTTACCTATTCTGGGTATTTCATATAAATGGAATCCTACAAAAAGGGACTTTGGTGTCTGGATTCTTTCAATTATCATAATATTTTGGGGATTCATCCATGCTGTAGCATGTATCTGTATTTCATTCCTTTTAACAGCTGAGTAATATTCTATCATATGTATAAACCACATTTTGTTATCCAGTATTCCTTGATGACATGTGGGTTGGATCATATGGTAATTGTATGTTTAAATTTTTGAGAAACTGCCAAGCTATTTCCCACTGTGGCTGTACCACTTTATATTCTCACCAGAAATTTATGAGGGTTTCAATTTCTCCATATCCTCACCAACACTTGTTATTTTATTCTTTTGTTTGTTTTGTTTTTGTTTTGTTTTTTTAATTTTTATAGCCATCTTAGTGGGTACGGAGTGATATCTCATTGTGGTTTTGATTTGCATTTCCCTAATGGCCAATAATGTTGAACATCTTTTCATGTGATTGTTGATTATTAGTGTGTGTATATATATATATATGTATGTATGTATATATATATATGAGTATGTATCGGCTGTGCTGCTTGGCTTGCAGGATCTTAGCTCCCCAACTAGGGATTGAACCCCGACCACGGCAGTGAAAGTGTTGAGTCTTAACCGCCAGGGAACTCCCGTTATTAATATATTTTTAATTGGAAAATTGCCTACTAAAATCTTTGCCCACTTTTTACTTGGGATTCTTTTATTTGTGTTTTTGAGTTGTGGGATTTTTTTTTATGTGTTCCAGACACTAAACCCTTATTATATATGATTTACAAATATTTTCTTCCATTCTATAGGTTGTCTTTTCACTTTCTTAATGGTATCCTTACAAGACCAAAACTTGAAGCACCAAAGATTTTCCCCTACGTTTTCTTCCAGGAGTTTAATAGTTTTAGTTCTTATATTTTGGTCATCAATCCATTTCACATATGACATGGTAGAGATCCAACTTCATTCATGTGCATATAGATACCCAGTTGATCCAGTACCACTTGCTGAAGTACTCTTTCCCTGCTGAAAGATCAACTCTTGTCAAAAATCTATTGGCCACAGAAGCTTGGATTTATTTCTGGACTCTCAATTCTCGTTCATTGGTCTATATCTGTATCCTTATGCCAGTACCACACTGTTTTGATTACTGTAGCTTTGCAGGAAGTTTTGAAATTCAGAAGTATGAGTCCTCCAACTTTGATCTTCTTTTTCAATATTGTTTTGGCTATTCAGGGCCCATTGTAATTCCATATCAATTTAAGGGTCATCTTTTCCATTTCTGCAAAAAAGACCATTGGAATTTTGGTAGGGATTGTACTGAATCAGTAGATTCTTTTGAGGAGTATTGTCATCTCAAAAATATTAAGTTTTTCAATCCATAAATACAACATGTCTTCCCATTTGTTTAGGACTTCTTTCATTTTTTCATCAATGATTTCTGGTTTTTAGTGTATAAGTTTTTCACTTCCTTGGTTAAATTTGTTTCTAGGTAGTCTAGTCTTTTTTTTTTTTTTTTTTGCCCTAAATACATTTTTTGTATATTACATAACCAAAACTATCAATATCTTTTATGGTTTTAAATTGTGGGTCATAGATAGAAATGCCTCCCATAATTTAAGATTATAAAGAAATTTCCTTATGTTTCTTCCTAGAACTTTTATGGCTTCATTATTATCATTTAAATAAACCTTCAATCAATTTTGAATTCATCATGATGTAAAGTGTGAGGTATAGGTCCAAGTTACTTTTCTCATTGGACTCTTTGATTGCTCTAACATCATTTATTGTACCGTCTTTCTTTTCCTCACTATTTAAGATGCCATCTTGAATTATATATTAAATTCTATACATGTTTGGAATTTTTACTGAACTTTCTATTTGGCTCATTGTTTTGTCTCTCTAATCATATCCCACCATCACACTATTTTGGTTTTTGAGTCTGTTTACTTTTTTGAATCTGTTTTAACATTTATTGATAGGACTAGTCTGCCCTCATGTCTCTTCTTTTTCACAGTTTTCATTGTTATTCTTGTTCTTTTTTTCACATGAACTTTAGAGTCAGCTTGTTAGGTAAAAGAAAACTTTCTTTCTTTGTTACTGGGATCAAATTAAATTTAGAAATTAACTTAGAGAAAATTTATATCTTTATGATGTCGAATCTTTCTACTCAAGAATATGCTGTGCCTTTTCGTTTGTTCAAGTCTTCTATTTCAGCTGTTAATAAGACTTAAAACGTGTCTTCAAGGGGGCTTCCCTGGTGGCGCAGTGGTTGAGAGACCGCCTGCCGATGCAGGGGACACGGGTTCATGCCCCGATCCGATAAGATTCCACATGCCGCGGAGCCGCTAGGCCCGTGAGCCATGGCCACTGAGCCTGCATGTCCAGAGCCTGTGCTCTGCAATGGGAGAGGCCACAACAGTGAGAGGCCCGCATACCGCAAAAAAAAAAAATGTGTCTTCTCATAGGACTGTCTCTTATTGTTATGTTTATTCCTTGGTATTTTACCATATTCATTACTCTTATAAATGGGACATTTTCTTTCATTATATCTTCTAACAGGTTTCTGTTTGAAATCAGCCTAATTCATGAGAACGGCAATAAGTGTATATTCTCAAGAGAGGATTGAATAACTTCTAACTCTTCCAGCTTTGCCCACAAAGCCTTATCTTAAATTATAGTTTTTTAATACTGGTATAAAATTTATCCTCTATTATAATTTATGCTCTGGATTTGAAATCAGAAAGGTTTAAAAATTATAAATGGATGACATTGAAACAATAATGTTCTATGCTATTTCAATATTATTTAACTTTAGCATTAATGTTTATATCTAATTTATGTACATATGAATATACATATGTGTATACATATATACATGTATGCTTCTACACATACAAAACCGACACATGTATTTCTAGAATGAAAATATCTTCAAATTAATGTTCCTTTAGTTTTTGCTGATAGATATATAATATCACTTCAAAATTATATTTGTGGATCAGGGACTGCTTTGGAAATAACTTTGAAGACTGAAACATGAGGACTTTCCTCGGCTGTATATTTCGTCACCAATTGTCTTTTATTTCTGCATCAGCTAATGGTATAAACTAGATACTTCCTGATTTTCAAAGAAATGGCTGATTTGTGTCTTTCAGCCCTGCAGTCTTCATGACAAATTTGGTTTATTCTTTTTCTGAGTAATGTCAGATTCACTTTGTATTCTTCCCAAAGAAAAGAGAAGACTTTTCTAAACAATGTGGAAATAGGCAAAGTAGTTGTTAGCACTTATACTTCAGTAGAGATTTGCCTGCCACTTCTGGCTTTATATCACACACAAAATTTGGAACTTAGGAGCTGAGCATGGCTATCCAACAAAGATGGCTTTATTTAATTTATTTATTTACTTACTTGTTCGTTTATTTATTGGTACTCACCGAACCAGCTCAAAGGCTGTAAAATATAACTTTATATATATATATATATATATATATATATATTCCTGGAAGATATAAGAAGCTTAAAAATTGAACAGAACCATATGTAACACAAATAAGAAGGCAACAAATGTTTGGCAGAAAAGTGAGTAAATGAATTAAGGATTCAGTAAAATCATGCACTTTCAAAACCCATTTTCAATATTTTAATTTGGCTTTCTCACCAAAAGGAGGTACTTTTCTCTACTTCTGCTAATAAAACCTGGGAGGACAAGAGCTTTGCCAGTAATGCCTTTAGGGTTTCTGCATATTACCCTCTCCCCACTTCTGCTTGTCAGCTGTGATGGATAATACTCCCACTTGGTCATGCTCTCTTTGATGTGATGTATTCTAAAATAACCAAGAAGTTCTCAGATTCCAGAGGTGGAAGAGACAACCCAATGCAGGAGCATTTGTAATGGTGGATTGGATCAGGGTGGTGATAGTCAAAGAATAGTTATCAGACTTCCACTGACTGCAGGAAGGAATATGGCCTGGCCCTAGATTACTAAGTACACAGTAAACTTTAAGCCCACCATCCATAAAGCCATATGAGGAGAATATAGGCCAGAACTTTTAGTCAAGAGGAATATCATAAATACCCACTCCACATTTAATCTCTGAGAAAGAGTCAAAGGATGAGGACAGTCATGGAATTTGATCCTCAAAAGTTCAGATCTAATTGGGAAAACTGTGACTAACAGATAGGAATCAACAAGAGAGCTACAGAAAAAGTATATAAAATTCAAAAGATGGCATTCTACCAACCCATAGTTATTCAGAGAAAGAAAGGATCTTATTTAGACATTGAAAAGTAGATACTACAGGCACTGATTTTCATGGCACAGTTACAACTGAATGCCTGAGAGCCTTGAGATTCATGGTTTCTGTCTGTCTTCTGAAAACAGTCAGTATCCCTCCAAAGCCTTGAGGTCAGGTTATTAACCAACATCTGTGGAGCACTTACTGTCCACTTGGCACTGAACCAAATATGTACTGTACATCATCTCATTTAACCTCAAACAACAACATGAAATACTTCCTCTAATTATCCCTGTTTTATAAATGAAGAAACAGAGGCAAAGAAAGACAGAACCTTGGACACCAGTAAATGGTTGATCTGGGATTTGAACCTCAACCCTCTGCTCTAGAATCCAAACTCTTTAGTTACTATGCTTTTATAACTTTTTTTCTGGAATGAAGTTGAGGACTTTTAAGCAAGATGAACAAAGAGGCAGATAAGAGAACTTTTCCTTGAGTGCAACTCGTTTTCTTCTTTTTTCTCACCCCCAGCAGAAACTCTAACATCTTCCCCACCTCCTGCCCCTTTCAAAGTCTTAACACAAAATGCAATGAAACTATTTCATTCCAACCTGTAGACCCTATAGGTTAATTTTCTTGCAGGCTTGCTCTAAGCATGCACACAATGGTGGGCTACGAGGGGAGGGATCAGCTTCCCTGGGGCAGTCAGAAGGATGCTGCATGCCAGGGCCTGGAGGTCAACAGAAAGGCTGCCCCTGAAAAGCAGAGATGACTGATGGCCTGAATGCACAAGGGGCCCTGGAATGCTCTTTTATCTAAGGTCACTGTTCTCCCCCAGCCCCCAGCTCTCCATTCCTCCCATACCATGTTTCCCATCCTTCATGCCTACAGATTTACTCTTCTTCCTGGCTTTGATTAGCTTGCCCCACCACCAACCTTCACCCTGCTTCCCTGTTCTCCCCAAGAGCCCAGAGTGCTCCAGACATGAGGGAAGCACTCCATCATCATGATGGGAAGTGTCAGGTGCACAAGACAGATGCAAATTTCATGGCACCACTGCCTCATTCAGCCATGTTTTATGAGATTGAGAAAACTTGGAACCTTATGCTGTGGGGCCATTTGGTTGGCAGGGAACAGAACAGACTTTATCCAACACTGTCTGTTGGCAGCCCTAGTGCTAGATTTATACAGAGAAGTGGAGATGGCTCCAGCTACGCAGCCTGCTGTTTAGCCAGCTGGGGGCCTCTCAAGTGGTGCAAGAGTGATGGCGTAGATCCTGGGACAGAGCCTTCCACCTAAGCGCTCCCAATGGCATCTTCAGGATCCTACCTCAGGCTGGAGACACGAGTCCCAATGAGACTGGCCTCTTGTACAGAGGCAGAGAATTCCTAACATTTTTAGCCACTCAACTCCATGGCCCACTATGCTAATAAAACCTGGCAACCACAGCAGAGCTGGAGCTGGATGAGAAACGAAGTCTGTTTTATATGTTTTCATTTGAGTCTGTGGCTTTCTATTTTAGAGGATGTTGTTCCATCTGCCTCCAAATCTATTATCCTGAGGGGGTGTCCACCTGGGAGGGAAAGTTTGACACAGGCTGAGACATAATGGCAAAAAAACCAAGTTCGGGAGCCAGACTGCCTGACTGAATTTGAATCCAGCCTTCTTCCCTTACCAGCTCTGGAGGACTGAGGGCAATTTTTTAAAATCCTCTCTGCATCTCAGTTCTCTCTCTTTGTCAAGGAAGCATAATAACAGCACTGACCTCATAATGGAGTTGGGCAGATTGAGTAAGTTAATAAAATACAAAAATGTAAAGCACTTAGAACAGGGCCTGGCCAATGGTAACTCCTCAATGAAATTTGGCTATTATTTTGGCAAATACACTTTCCCACTTCCTGTACGGTTTGTTTTCCAGCCTGTAGATGTCAACCTGAAGACCTGTGATCACGACGAAAAATTTCAAAAGGTATCCCGAGCACCTGCTGAAGGTTTGACATGACTACAAGACAGCACACTGAGGAACTCAGCTCTAGATGCTAAGGTCTTTGATGGCAGGGCTGAAGAGGGGGAAAGAAATGTGAGTAGCTCTGTAATCTTTTATGAGGAATTGCACAGATAGAGCTGTCACAGATAGAGCTTCACAGACAGAGCTGACCTATCATCGAAGGTTAAGGAAGTAATAATCTTTTCTGATCCTCAGGTATTCAACAGTAGCTGAGACCCAGACCAAGTCTTTGAAAGTGGAGTGAAATTCTCCGTGGAGAAGGCTCTAGATCTTAAGGACCTTGGCAATTACTTGCCAGTGAGAAAACTTAGGTCCAAAACGACTGCGTTCCATAGTGTCCCAGACAGACAAAAGAAGAGTCAAGATTAAGAACCCAAACTCCAGACTCCTAGTTCAGTGCTCCTGTGATCTAGTGGCTTGCAAGGTAGTCCTTGTGGAACCTTCTACCACCTTTCAGTGGGCTGGCTTCTCTGTGAATTGATGTTCTTTCCCTCATCGAAATCCCCTGTATATGCCTTCAGGGCACTCTTCTCTCAGTACTGTCTGGACAGTACTGGGTCAGTTATTAGGGTATAAATTTAGGAAGCCTATTAAAGTCTGTATGTGGGACACTAAGCTAGATGCTGCCGAAGAGTATTGACCATAATCCCTGCTCTCAGACACCTTATAAACTAGTTGGCCAGACACCATGGAAGGGCCAGGAGAACGAGGTAGGGTGGGAAAGGGCAGTATTGGAGGCCTTATCACAAGTGGGGGTCAGGAGGCTGTGTGAGCAGATTGGACCTATGTTTAGCTTTCTAAGTATTTCAACATAGCCTATGGAATTACTGCTTTAATAGCTTGTATGCATTTACTTAATATGAACTCTCATGATTTTTCACTCTACGTATTTTGAAAAGAATCATCAGAAAGGCTCTTATTAGCATATGCAAACAATTATATATAGGATGGACAAACGATAGGCTCCTAAGGAGCTATATTCAATATCCTGTGATGAACAGTAATAGAAAAGAATATGAAAAAGAATGTACATATATATGTATAGCTGAATCACTTTGCTGTATAGTGGAAATTAGCACAACATTGTGAATCAACTATACTTCAGTAAAATTTTTTTAAAAGGCTCTTATACTCCCTAGTACAAAGATTGTTTAAACTTCAGGACTTAAATATAATAGTAATAATAATAACAATCATTGGTTGAACACTGACAATGTGTCAGACCCATTGGTAAGAACTGTGAGTTAACAGATGATTCATTATATTCCAAAAGTTCGGAGACAGCCCTGTCTTTCAGGAGTTTTCGAGTTCCACGCAGGGAGGTCTCTCATTTAGCCTTGCTGAACTTCCAGCTGAGGAGGGGGCTTGCCTCGGGAGTCCCAAGTGAGTGTTACAAAGCACGATTCATAAGCTTGTCCTACAACTTCCTGAGGAAAGAGCCTTCCAAAACTCCCACACCAAATAAAATAGTTAAGGGGAAAATGAGAAAAAGGGGTTTTTATTTTGTTTTTTTTTAAATCAATTATACTTTTAAATTATTTTCTTCACAAGGATTTATTAGAACAAGAAGAAAACCCCCTAAAGTTCTGAAGAAATATTAACATAACATGCCTGTAACTCATGCTGTGTTTAATGAGAGGTGCTGTTTTTCCTGCCATAGGGGCTGTAGCCCAATGACTGATGGCTCTGAAAAGGGTCACATACATATTCATCAAATTCGACATGCACATGTAAACTGGTTTTAATAGGCCATGACAGCAGAAGTTGTGTCGGGCAAATAGCTGCACATGTGCTTCTTCCCACAACTGGCATATTTAGCCGTTAATGCTCTGGTATCCATGGATGAAATATTAGCTTGTTAACTTAAGACCATCACTTGCTGTTGATTCTCAGTGGCAACCAAGGGAAGGAATCCTCTCAGCTACTTTATTAGGGGTGAAGCTTGAACTTCAACATGCTCATTTTACCTTAATGGTGCCATTAATACCATTCTGTTCCCTGATCCCAGAGTCCATAAAATGCATGCAAAATATCCTGACCGAAATCGATAATACACTCAGCCTAAAATGAAGATGGGTCCTACTCTGTCACTATCACAGATGGTGTGGGGTTTAAAACTTTTTCTTAATCTGTTTTAATGCAAGATTCATTTTATTCAAGTACCAACCAGTTTGAAGGTTGTTGAGGCATGTATGGTTGGTTAAGCAGATATTAGCGGCAAATACATACAAACCCTTCTAAGACTCTCTCCTTGGTTATCTGATGAATACATTCTCAAGCTCACAGTGAATTAAATGATCACAAATCAACTGAAACCACAATTGAAAAAAGGCCATCCAGTAATAAAGTAAGATGTTTATGCCTTGTAGAGGCTACCACATGAGATTAGGACTCCAAAGCTCATTATTTTAAGACACTCAGGCCCTGAGTTGTGGTTGATAAATTGTCTTATTGTAACCATCTGGAGGCCGGCCTCTGGCTACCTCAGCCATCAACCTCTGGATACCTATATTTTGTTAAACACAAGTATCTTTAATGACCTATGGACATTTGGCCTTGTCTGTCAGTCAAGTTTCTTCTTGGATTGAATTGGTATTTTGTTCTATTTTTGTAAGACAAACAAACAGCTGTGCGTTTGAATCACCTAAAGATTTGTTCTAACCAAAGTGATTTGGGACATGTTGTCTTTATTTTTTACGTCTTTATTGGAGTATAATTGCTTTACAATGGTGTGTTAGTTTCTGCTTTATAACAAAGTGAATCAGTTATACATATACATATGTTCCCATATCTCTTCCCTCTTGTGTCTCCCTCCCTCCCACCCTCCCTATCCTACCCCTCCAGGTGGTCACAAAGCACCGAATTGATCTCCCTGTACTATGAGCTGCTTCCCACTAGCTATCCACCTTACGTTTGGTAGTGTATATAGGGACATGTTGTCTTTAAATGGCATGTTGAGGAAGAGTTTTCTAGCAAATGTAATCTATCATTCATAATAGATCACATTTTATTATTGCTCTCTTCCCCCGCATCCCTCTTTTCCTGCCTCTTCTCCAAATCAATGATTGATCTTTGGGAAATAATTTTCTGCCCTTTATTACCAAAAAGAGTCCCCAGATCTTTATAAACTTAAAATAGGATCAATTTTACCAAAAAAGTCACCATAATAGTAAAATACTTTATCCTTTAATAAAGTTACACTATATGGTAAGAAAATATCCAAGAGCAATTAGTTGAACAAATTCACTGGCTATTTGGTTCTTCCTCATGAATATATTTTCCTGTGCAGAAAGGAGTATTATGCACGATGCCTTTCTCTTAACCTCATAGTAATCAGTTATAAATAAAGAGTATGCTGGATTCAAACCTGAGTTTTGTACAGCCAACAATTTTCTCAAAAAAAAAAACAAACCATCAGGTATTGTACTTTCCAAGGTAGACATGTCAAATCTATCCTTAGCTTTTTAAAAGAATGTATTTGTCTTCATTCTCAGACTTGCTGTCCTGGGATGAGATCATTTAAGGGAAAATATGATTAACATGGGCCAGCTCTTCATTGTAATATATTAGTGGGCTCAAAACAATTTATCCAAATGCTGCGTTTCAATACAATGATTTTAATGCCCTGTATCCCATATACTTGGGAGTTCCATGACTATGTTCTCAGACTGTGTTCTGAGATAGTCTCAATTGAAAAGATTATCACCATACGTATAGGTGATGTGATGTGTGTTCATCATTTTTCCAGTTCTGGCTTAAGCCCACTAGACCACTGTTGCCAAAGAACACAAGGCACAATCTGCTTGATTCTGCTTCCTTGGAAAAAAACAAAAAAAGGACCCTCCATTTCAAACTATTGTAATTACATTTCAGTGCAATTAAGAAACGCACCCCTAGAAAGCAATGTTGCTTCCGATGACCAGGGAGCTGAGGGAGGAAATGGACAGCCAGCTCTCCTTTGGCATCGCTGCCCATCACTACGAGTCTGGGATGACTGGTGTACTTGACTGATTCAAAAAAATGCCATCTGGTATAGATTTCCTTTCAACTCATTGGGAGGAATTCAGGCTCATGGGCAATAATTGAAAGCTGTTGTCTTTCGGGTGCTCTTTTATTTAGCTCTTTTTTTCTAGTTGGCTTCTGGAAGCCAGGCTGTCTGAACTAACACGCATCTACTTATTCTACCTGTATTCACACTCCCGACAAATGCCCCTTCAGCTAAGACTGCACGCCCATAAATAATGTGCGGTTTGCATTTATTCTGCTCTAAAGTGCTGTAAACATCAAGGCCTACTTATCAGAGGAGTATGGCTGGTAACAGAGGGTCATTGAGAACTAGAGGCAAATGAACTGAGGTAAGCAGAACGAATGGCGTGGCTGGTCCTAACTGAACTCTGTGTCTGAACTGAGGCCATTCAAATGAGATCACATATGACTTTAATCCACTCTCTGCCCAGCTTTCTCGGGGAATAAATCTGTCTACAGTTTTTATTTACATATTATCATTTTACCGTATGTCACTGTCATCATAGTTTCAGACTTGAGTAAATCCACATTTAAACAGCGATTTGTCTCCTTTTGATAGTAAATATTCTCCTAAGTGGTGGTTAGGATTAAAGGGAATTTGTCGAAAATAGGTAAAGGGGGCTATTTAGGATTAAATGAAATTATACACTCAGCCTAGACAGCCTTCCCTGGGAAGCTCAGTCCGGCAGGTGCCAGGCTGTCCCACAAGTTCCCCCTTTGAAAGTACAGTGATAATTCCCTGAAAGGAGCAAAAGAAAGGGAGGGGTGGAGAAACACATACAAATGTTCTCAGCTCTCCAGACTCCCTGGGAGGGGGGCAAATCCTGCCTGAAACAGCCCTCAAGACGCCACCACTTAAAGGTTAGCCAAGAGCTCTTTTGAGGTGACATTTAAACCTTTAATAGCTCCCAGCCAGTTTGGGCAGGAATAATTTCCCCTCACTGGAGGCCCGGAGCCGGGCACTGCTCAGTTACCTGTCTACAGAGGATGCGAGGGTGTGGATGAAACCCAAGCAGGGTGATTTGGGAGCAGGGCATGGAGCCCGCCGGTGTCTGCCGGCCTTGCCCTCCCGCCCTAATTGCACCAAAGGCCCAAAAAGCTTCAGCTTGCACGTTAGGCCCTTGCTGCGATTAGTAATTATAATATCAGTTTCCCCCAAACAGGGCTGACAGAATGGCTGGGGGAGCAGAGGTGACTCAAAGTTTAGTAAGTCTTGGGGAAAGTGTACTGGTTCCTGCTGTTCTCTGGCTCACAAATTTGGCCTTTCTAGTCCCCAGCACTGGCCACAAACAGTAGGAATCCTTTTCAATCACTATTAGCAACACTTCATTTCTGTCATATTTGACCCCTGGCAAACTGCAACTCAGCGAAGAACATTCTTTCCAGAAAGGAACCAGACATCATTCAGCTAGAGACGATTTACTGTGGGACATGGAGCTGATTTGCTTTTGCTGTCCCCCTGGAGCTCCTCAGTCCGTCAAAATGAATTGTCCTTTTGCACAGCAGTGCTAGTGGGAGGGTCTTTCCTGAGAGACAGAGAGAGGGGCGGAGGTCGGCTCTGGACTCTACTGACTTGTCATCCTGCCTCTGCCTCACTGTTCTGAGCCAGGATCTTTGGTGTAGCCTATCTGTCCAAGTATCATATTTTGTAGCTTTTCTTTTATTTATTTTTTTATTGAAGTATCATTGATTTACAATGTTGTGTTAGTTTCAGCTGTACGGCAAAGTGATTCTGTTATACATATATATATATTCTTTTTCAGATTCTTTTCCCTTATAGGTTATTACAAGATATTGAGTATAGTTCCCTGTGCTATACAGTAGGTCCTTGTTGGTTATCTGTTTTATATATAGTAGTGTGTATATGTTAATCCCAAACTCCTAATTTATCTCTCCCCCTCACCTTTCCCCTTTGGTAACCATAAGTTCGTTTTCTATGTCTGTGGGTCTATTTCTGTTTTGTGTATAAGTTCATATGTATCATTTATTTTAGATTCCACATATAAGTGATATCACTTACTACAGTGATATTTATCTTTCTCTGTCTGGCTTACTTGACTTAATATGATAATCTCTAGGTCCATCCATGTTGCTGCAAATAGCATTATTTGCAGCACTGTTCACAATAGCCAAGACGTGGAAGCAACCTAAATGTCCATCGACAGAGGAATGTATAAAGAAGATGAGGTGGGCTTGCCTGGTGGTGCAGTGGTAGAGAGTCCGCCTGCCGATGCAGGGGACACGGGTTCGTGCCCCGGTCTGGGAAGATCCCCACATGCCGCGGAGCGGCTGTGCCCGTGAGCCATGGCCGCTGGGCCTGCGTGTCTGGAGCCTGTGCTCCGCAACGGGAGAAGCCACAACAGTGAGAGGCCCGCGTACCGCAAAAAAAAAAAAAAAAAGAAGAAGATGGGGTATAGATATACAATGGAATATTACTCAGGTTTTCTTGAAAACAAGACCTAAGTTACTTAGTGGAGAACAGCCACCTCCTCCTCCATGTCAGGGCCATAGTGTGGCTCCTTCCAGCCTTACTCAGACTGAAATTGCCTAAACACAAAGGAAAAAAATAAAAAACAAACTAAGTGAAACATTACAAGATTGAAAATCGCTTCCATCAGCTAAAGGCACAAGCACCCCTCTGGCCCTCTAGTTATTCAGGGAGAAAGCATTTTGGACTTTTAGTCTGTTGTTTCTTCCCCATCCAATTGTCTATCATGGAAATTCCCAAGCAGGACTGTGACTCAATCATTTCCTCCACCATCTGGGTATCTTTCACTGTTATTAATATTAATCTTATTTGAGGAGAGGAGACCTTATTGTTTAATGGAACAGAGTTATTGTTGGGGATGATGAAAACATTTGGGGTCTTGATGGTGTTGCTAGTTCTACATCACTGTGAATGTATTGAATGCCACTGAATTGCACACTTATGCATGGTTAAAATAATAAACAGTATGTTTTGTATATTTACTACAATAAAAATATGAATCTAATATTAATAATTAATATTAAGTCAAATTACATATGGCTGAGCTGTGCTTCCTGTCTTAGCTTCTCCTCCTAAGATGTAGTGTTTGCATGGACTGACCGTGGTAAGGAATGGTAAGCCTACTACACAGCACAAATCTTGCCCTGCTTCAAATGAAACTGGAAGCAGAGATGAAAAAGCCAGAGTCAGAGAACACAGAACTGGGCAGAACCTTGGATGGCCTACTAAACACATGACTTCATGGGTGTGGAATACTCAGATGGTTTACAGGACTGCAAATTAGGAATAAGATGGGCCTAGGTAAAATGATGGGAAGTGTCTTCTCACAATGACCCACAGACATTTAAAGAGGCAGGAGATATGGATTTCCAGAAAAAAGTCACACATACTGGGGGGAAAACAGAGGTCATTCTCCAGAGGTTTTGATCCATTAGTTTGCATTTCACAGAAGGCATCCAGATTCGACAACAGCAGTGCATGATGGGACCAATTGATTTACACTGCTTCACGTTGGAAAGGCAGCAAGTCCTGGTATGTCCACTGCTAATCTTAACCAAAGTAATTGTGAGACATTAAAATAATTTGTAAATTTATGAAATCAATGAGTGATTTGCACCCAAACTCACTGAACAAA
This sequence comes from Orcinus orca, assembly GCF_937001465.1. Lineage (NCBI taxonomy): Eukaryota > Metazoa > Chordata > Mammalia > Artiodactyla > Delphinidae > Orcinus > Orcinus orca. The sequence continues at coordinate 35,243,672 of NC_064571.1, forward strand.
CATTTGTGAATTGCCTTCATCAATCTTTTTGGCCCTGTGTTTTAGGCACCAAGGACAGTATAAAATTTGATATCCAAACCATAATTTTTTCCCACATGAGAATTTAAGCATTGGGGTTATTCGGGCCCTTAAACTCTCATTGATTCTGGAGTCAGTCATTAATGTCTTGGTTTCATGGTCAAGCACTAGCTTAGACCTTCTAGGAGACTCGTTAGTTGGTTGAGACTCATTCCCTAGAGCTATAAGCAGGATTCAAAAAATATGCCCCCAGGACTTCCCTGGTGGTACAGTGGTTAAGAATCCGCCTGCCAATGCAAGGGACACAGGTTCAATCCCTGGTCCAGGAAAATCTCACATACCGCAGAGCAACTAAGCCAGTGTGCCACAACTACAGAGCCTGCGCTCTAGAGCCGGTGAGCCAAAACTACTGAGCCCGCATGACACAATTACTGAAGCCCGCACTCCTAGAGCCCGTGCTCCACAGCAAGAGAAGCCACCGCAATGAGAAGCCCATGCAACACAATGAAGAGTAGCCCCCGCTCGCCGCAACTAGACAAAGCCTGCACGCAGCAATGAAGACCCAATGCAGCCAAAAAATAAATAAATAAATTTATTAAAAAAAAATATAGCCCCATCTGAGCAAAACCTTCCATGACCACTTCAGCCCAGCCTTCATTTTTTTCTCTCTTCCAAGGGTGTTCCAATTCATTGGCAATTAATATGCTGAATCTAAGGGGCTTTCTGAGGTAGGCCATAGAATGTATTGGAGAGAGACACTTTGGATTTCCTAAGGCAGGAGTGAGCTTAAGGACCATGCTTAGAAGTTATACCCCTCAAGCTCCATTGTTCCGAAAGTTCAATAAATTGCCTCTTCCTACCTGAGATAGAGGAATGAATTAAATGTTTGGTGAAATACAACTTTCAAAGGGCACTATGTATAAAGGACAACATTAAGGGGAAACATGGGGGAAGTGATAAATTAGTAGATTGGGATTAACATATACACACTACTATGTATAAAATAGATAACTAATCCAAGGGCATACTGTATGGCACAGGGACCTCTACCCAATATTCTGTAATAACCTATATGGGAAAAGAATCTGAAAAAGAATGAATATATATATGTACAAATGATTCCGTTTTTATACACCTGCAACTAACACGACATTGTAAGTCCACTATACTCCAATAAAGATTTTTTTTAAAAAAACAGAACAACATTAATAGCAGATAGACTTTATTCAAGAAGAACAATCTCTCCTCTATATCAGCTAAGTTAAATCACTAATTTCCCATCACCCAACGCTACTGAAAATGAAGCTAGACTGGGACTCTCCCTGCCTCAGTCTTCACTGAGACACATATTAGATGAGCTCAATACATAATATTAGATAGAAAAGTGGGAGACAGACCCTATGCCCTGTGCAGGAACTGTTCCAGGACTCTGACCCCTTGGTCAGATCCAAGAGATAAAAGGGATTCTATGAAAGAGAATGTGGGGGAAAAAGCTGGGGAGAATTCTTTTTTTTGAGGTAGAGTTTCCTGTTGTCATTTCTTCTTCCTTCTCCATGCAGGGGGGAATGGGGTGCTCCTCACACAAACCAAATGTGGGGAGGGGAGATTAGGAAACTCCTTAAAGCTTGGCCTGTGTCCCCTGACCAGTGCCTGATTCTTGTGGCAATGAACTGACTCCAGCCCCAGGAATCTGGAGGACCAGGGAAGGCTGGCTGCCTGCTTTGGTGGTGAAAGAGAAGAGAGTGGCCAGCACTCCCTGAGTTGGCAGGACAAGACGTGAGAGTGTTTCCCATGGATCACATAAGGCAGGGGTCCCCAACCCCTGGGCCACAGACCGGTGCCAGTTCGTGGTCTGTTAGGAACCGGGCCGCACAGCAGGAGGTGAGCGGCAGGCGAGGGAGCGAAGCTCCATCTGTATTTACAGCCGCTCCCCATCACTCGCATTACCGCCTGAGCTCTGCCTCCTGTCAGATCAGAGGAGGCTTTGGATTCTCATAGGAACGTGAACCTTACTCTGAACTGCACAAGCAAGGAATCTAGGTTGCGCTCTCCTTATGAGAATCTAATGCCTGATGATCTGAAGTGGAGCTGAGGCAGTGATGCTAGCACTGGGGAGTGGCTGCAAATACAGATTATCATTAGCAGAGAGGTTCGACTGCACAGAGACCATAATAAATCAATTGCTGGCAGACTCATATCAAAACCCTATCAGTGAGTGGCAAGTGACAACTAAGCTGCATCTTATGGAGTAGACTGGACATAAGCAACACACTTCAGGTGTCACTGTCTCCCATCACCCCCAGATGGGACCATCTAGTTGCAGGAAAACAAGCTCAGGGCTCCCACTGATTCTGCATGGTGAGTTGTATAATTATTTCATTATATATTACAATGTAATAATAATAGAAATAAAGTGCACTATAAATGTAATGCGCTTGAATCATCGTGAAACCATCCCCCTCACCATGGTCCATGGAAAAACTGTCTTCCACAAAACCGGTCCCTGGTGACAAAAAGACTACAGACTGCTGACATAAGGGATATGGAGGTAGAGGTGGGGAGAGGACCAGCATCATGACAAGAAATTCCCCCAAAGGGAAAGAAGCAGTTTAACCATTTTCCAGGTCCAGAGGGCATGATACTCCTCAGCTAAATGACATCTGTCCTTTTCCCTTACCTCTCCTCATTCTCTGTCACCCCCCACCTTCAGCTCTTGGAGATGGAGAAAAAACTATAGCTGGAGAGTACAGGGAAGGAGGTAGGCTGTGGCAAAGCAGAAGGCAGAGGGACAAACTGTCCCCATGTCCCCCTTCCCACTGCAGACTTTCAGCCTTAAGCAGGTACCGGGTAGAGTTGAGAAGCAATTTAAAGCTGAATCAAGCTCTGGAGTTTGGACGGAATGGTGTCTTGGAATTACCTTATGACTTGATTCTGTGACTTAATGACTTGAAGTGACTCAAGAAGTCTTTGTTATCAGAGAGTGACCAGAATCGTTAAAGGCCAAAATTTTTATCCAGGGCAGATTAAGTGAAATAAAATTGAATGGAAACTGCCATTTCACTTCAACAGGCCAGTTATTCTACCAACAGCAGTGCCATTAACAAAGATGTACTGCCTGGGCTTCCCTGGTGGCACAGTGGTTGAGAGTCCGCCTGCCGATGCAGGGGACGCAGGTTCGTGTGTCAGTCCGGGAAGATCCCGCATGCCGCGGAGCGGCTGGGCCCGTGAGCCATGGCCGCTGAGCCTGCGCGTCCGGAGCCTGTGCTCCGCAACGGGAGAGGCCACAACAGTGAGAGGCCTGCGTACCGCAAAAAAACAAAACAAAACAAAACAAAACAAAAAAACAAAGATGTACTTCCCAGTAAGGATGTTAGGGTCTAAGAAGCTAAGTTAGGGTACGACAGAGGAGGAGAAAGAAGACATAAGAAGAAGAACCAAAGCACTGACCAAGCCACAAATGGCTCTGAGAAAATGTGCAAGTCCTTCAGGGAGCAAACTTGGTTTCAAAAGGATTCCTATACTAAGAAACGTACGCGAAGTTATAAATGCCTAATTATTAGTAAATTTATGGATAAGTCTACCTTAAGTATTTGAGTCATTTTCGAATAATTTTCATTTTTCTGAAGTGGCAATGATATAATTCCATTCAAGCGTTGCCAAAATAGAAATAAACTGAATGACGGCAGTTTAGTGATTCTACCAGTACCAGTTAGGGATGAGCCAGTAGTCAATCTGCCTGATTCAGGTAATAATGAGCACATAGCGGTGATATCTTTCATATGTACCTAGTCACCCTAACTCCATCATATGCTTTGTAAGATGAAGAATCAGGCTTTACCCTTTGATAATTAATAAATATTTGTGAAATTAAGAAACGAATATAATAGGCAGTCAATTATGCATACCATTTTGATTCCCATTCTCCAACAAGCAGAATCTTACTTTTACCCAAATTACTCAAATAATTGTCTCATTTTATTACCTAGTTAGTAGAACACTAGCTATATAAATGTTTTCTGAAATCGATTTATTTGCCAATTGTCAATTTTGTTATATTACTCCCCATCTTTATTAGTAAATCCTACTGAAATAAATTTAAGCCACAGAGCCATATGAAATAAAAATAAATCTGCTAGGCATATCTTAGCTAATTATTACACAGAAAGGAAAAATGTGACTTGGCTGTAAAAATTATGGCTAAATACTTTTAATTTTGTTAATTTCTGTCCACCTAACACTGGAACGATAGGAAACACAGAGAAACAATTCACATTTACAAGTGACAAAGTCATCTTCCTAGCTCTGGAAACAAGAAGTCAGTTTTCCCATTCTCTGGACTAACCAGCCTCCCAGTGGGCGGGGGAACCAAGCAACCAGTTGCCGCCCACCCAAGATAATTGTTATTAGGAGATCTAATGGGTAATTTTGTGTTCTCAGAGGAGGACTGGTGTTTATACTATCTTCTGCTTTCTCTGGTGGGATCTCCCTTGTATAGATAAACCAGAATCTCCTTTTTCAGAATAGACCTTTCCAGAAACAAAAATATTAAAGTGAAGAATGAAAACCTGCCAAGTATAATTCCTGAAAAATCACTTTAGCCTCAGAGAATTGTTTTTCTCTCTTGATCTTTCTCGGTTGTACCATTATGGTTTTGTCAAAAACAACATTGGCCCAAAACTGTAAGAATCCTTTTGGGTCACCATTAACAACACTTTCTTCCCACCAAGCTTGACCACAGCAGACTGCAGCCCCATTTTCAACATTCCTTTGAGAAAGTAACCCAGCATTCAACTACCTCAGATTTATGGTGAGAAAAATGACATTTTTAAAGACCTTTGAAAATGTTAAAAATGAACGTGGCTTTGCTATTATTTCCCACAGCAGGAATTTAAATTTATAAACACTACTCCTAATCAATTTGGGAACTGCCCACAGAGCTAGAGAAAAAAAAGTTCACATGAACATTCTTTAGATATTATTACATGTTACAACCAACTTTCCACATTGAAGCCTTGCCACTGTAAACGTGTATCTTTCCACACGTTTTTGTTTTAAATTTCCAAAAGATCTTCTTGCCACTCTATGGCTAAGAGCTAACACATTTGCGTCCAGCATAGAGGGCTGTTTATCTTTCTCAGAGCAACTTCTGTTGCAACGTTGTGTGAGTGTAGATGGTTTTCAGATTGGTTATTGAAAGCCAAGAAATATGTTTTAAAGCAATTTGTTTCTTAGAACATTTTGTCCACCTCATCACAGCGATGGCTATTAATGCTCTATTTGCCATACTTAGCAAGATAATTTATATTCTCTTAGTACCTTTATCCGTTTCAGCCCTCTATTACCAATGTAGGTCAAACATTTGGCACTTAAAACGTTTAGCACTTAAAATTCCAGATAGAATAGTGATAACAGGTCTTAAACACAGACATTCTTTCAAAAAGAACTACAAGAAAAAAGAAAACTTTAAAGTTTCAGCAACACGTCGTAGACATGAAATTGATCCCCAACCCAAACAACTCTATGCTCCATTATCATAGAGTAAATTTCAGAGCTATTTAGGTAGAGCATAAAGTTCAGGGAGTCATGTGACCAAAAACTCCAAGAGCAAGTAAATGCATCAGGGGTCGAAGGGCACAGAGCTGAGAGAAACATCTGGATTCCATCTTTTGAACTTTTAATGGAAACACCGATCACTGGGCGCACATCTGGGGGTTTTGACAAGAAGAAAGGGTGTTGTTGTTTTTTTTTAAATGGGGAGTTTGCTCTAGTTTACTATAGAAGTTTACTTCACTTATGTTGGATATGAATCTCTTCACATAGTGTTAGTTTAATATTTGAGACATCTTAGAATATTACTGAAATTATGTTGCTTGATTATTTCTTTAATAAAGTAGGTTTTTGCTGTTTGAGTTTCTTTCAAGTTTGGCTTACAAAGCAGTATCCCAGGAAAAAGTTAGGAGAGCCGTTTAGCTATGCAAACTGCACTTTCCCTAGGGAAACTGTTCTTATTACTTAGTGGGAGAACCATTTTTAAAATCACCAAACAGTAACCAAGGAAGAGCCCTGTAGCACTTGGCCGTGCTGGTTCACTGCCTCCACCCCAGATTAACTCTCTGACATATCTGTGTAAGAAACATGTTGCTGCAAAGTATTGAAGAGTCTTTACCACACTGTTAATGGCTGAAAAATGTGTCCAAAGCACAAATAAAAATAATGCAAATCTTTTTGCTGGAGACTTGCATGGTTTAGCTTCACATCTACTACTAACTGAGGACACTATAAGCACACTATAAGTTCTTTGGAGCCTAGTTTTCTTTTTTGTAAAATGACAATCCTAGACTATTTGTTTTAGCCTAGTTTGTCTTCAGCAATGATGTTTTATATGTGTTGATCATCATCCTGGTTCTTGCAATAAAAACACATTTTAAAAATCTTGATTGTTCAAAAGGTACTTTTCAATTTCTACAGCACACTCACATGTCTTATTTCTCTTGATCTTGTGAGGTAGGAGTGGCAATCATCCTCCCTATTTTGCAATGAGTCCACCAAGGCTCAGAAAGGTCTGGTGGCCCTTAGTGGCCACAGAAAGGCAACGCATTTCCTCCCAGGACAGAAATGTTTCCTGGACATTGGGAGACTCTCATTCCCTGTGATTAATTCCATGAAAAAGAGGTTCCTCAATCAGCAAAATCCATGCCACAGAAAAGCTGATCAATGGTATGGATGGTAAATAGGGATGCACCCCCAAAATTCAGAGCAAAAGGGGCAGTTGCTATTCCTTAGGAAGGAACTAGGCAAATACATGAGAGCAGTAATCAAGCTGTAACAGGACACTTTTGTACACTGGAAAAGGGCCACTGTTCAGATTAAAAAGGCTCACTATATAGCAGTCAAAAACAATGAAGAAATGAACATCTAGAGATAGCTTCAAGACGGCGGAGGAGTAAGACTTGGAGATCACCTTCCTCCCCACCAATACATCAAAAATACATCTACACGTGGAACATCTCCTACAGAACACCTACTGAACGCTGGCAGAAGACCTCAGACCTCCCAAAAGGCAAGAAACCCCCCACGTACCTGGGTACAGCAAAAGAATAAACAGAGACAAAGGAATAGGGACAGACCTGCTCCTCTGGGAGGGAGCTGTGAAGGAGGAAAGGTTTCCACACACTGGGAAGCCCCTTCGCAGGCGGAGACTGCGGGTGGCGGAGGGGGGAGCTTCAGAGCCGAGGAGGAGAGCACAGCAACAGGGGTGCGGAGGGCAAAGTGGAGAGATTCCCGCACAGAGGATCAGTGCTGACCAGTACTCACCAGCCGGAGAGGCTTGTCTGCTCACCCGCCGGGGCGGACAGGGCCTGGAGTTGAGGCTCGGGCTTCGGTCGGAGCGCTGGGAGAGGACTGGGGTTGGCTGCGTGAAGACAGCTTGAAGGAGGCTGGTGTGCCACAGCTAGCCGGGAGGCAGTCCGGGAAAAGGTCTGGAACTGCCTAAGAGGCAAGAGATCATTGTTTCAAGGTGCGTGAGGATTCAGAGAACCGCGTAAACAAGCTCCAGAGACAGGCATGAGCCGAGGCTATAAGCGTGGACACCAGAGACGGGCATGAGATGCTAAGGCTGCTACTGTAGCCACCAAGAATCCTGTATGCAAGTACAGGTCACTATCCACACCTCCCCTCCTGGGAGCCTGTGCGGCCCGCCACTGCCAGGGTCCCGTGATCCAGGGACAACTTCCCCGGGAGAACACACGGCGCGCCTCAGACTGGTGCAACGTCCCACCGGCCTCTGCCGCCACAGGCTCGCCCCGCACTCCGTACCCCTCCCTCTCCCCGGCCAGGAGAGCTAGGCTCAGATGGTGGCATCAGACTGGGAAATTGGGAATTCAGAGCTCAGCACGAAGACATGGGCGCTGCCTGTTTGTAAATGCCACCCTGGGCATCGAGTGGTAGGCCCAGACCCCAACAACACTGGGCTTCTCTTTTACTAGAATATACATGCTCTGACATGCCATTTTCACCCCTCTACTTATGGTGCGCTTCTGCATCTCCTTTCGTCCTACTCAGCTCAAGTGTACCTCTTTTGAGATGTCTTCCCCATATCCCTAGGCAATCAGTCCCTCTCTACTCTTAGCAGCTATAGCATTTGGTAAGCATCACTAGCTTAGTGTCCCTCATCACTCTGTGACAATTTGGGGATCTGATCTCCCTGCTGGAGCAAGAACAGCTATTAAAGTAATTCGTGTAGGGCTTCCCTGGTGGCGCAGTGGTTGAGAGTCCGCCTGCCGATGCAGGGGACACGGGTTCGTGCCCCGGTCCAGGAGGATCCCACATGCCGCGGAGCGGCTGGACCCGTGAGCCATGGCCGCTGGGCCTGCGCGTCCGGAGCCTGTGCTCCGCACAAAAAATTAATTTGTGTATTCCTAATCCCCAGTAAGGGCCGCTGATTCCCCAGGGCAGAATTTAACAAGTTTCTTGGATAAAAGGAGTGTTTATATTTGTGAAGAGGAACAACTTTCTGTATGGATGTTCCCAATTACAGATCATGGGACGCAGTGGGACATGACTGTAATAAGAAGCTATCCAGGAGAAAGAGAAGACAAAACGCTCTATGGTGAGAATTGGGCTGCTACTATTGTTTAGGATTCTACACACTTTTTTGAAACTCAGAATTCCTCCAAGAACATTTCATCTTTGGGGTACCTTGGCAGAGTGTGCCATTAGAGTTTATAGTCACCTTAGTCCTTAGAAATGTTTAGCTGAGCAAAAGGAAGGAAAAGGAGGACACTCTAAATATGGGATAGTCATCTTCCGATATTTAAAGGACAGAGACGTGAGGAGGAGACCAGACTTGTTCTAGACAGTCCCAGGAATGGAATAAGGCTAACTGGTGGAAATTCTGGAAGATTTCAGATATATTCTAAAAAGCAATTCAGCAAACATTTATTGGCATGTACTATGAGCAAGCTTTAATAAAGGGAAGAAATTATAAGAGTGAAGACTTAAAATGAAATGACAAAAGAAAAGGAAAAGGAAATGAGTTGCCTGACCCACGAGAGTTCAAAGGAGATCATACTCATTCATCCATTCATTCAAGATTTCCTGAGGACCTGCTAGCTGTCATGTGTTGTTCTAAGAGTGTGGGTCACCCCATCCCAGCACCTTACACTGCCAAGTACATTGACATTGATGGGGTGATTGATCTAAATGTCTCATCCTGAGATGTTGTTCCTAAACCAACATCCTTTTGCAATTTATGATGAAATTAAATGATCAAGCGACTTTTTCAGACATCACAGTTTGTGGAAGAATTGAAAATACTATCTGTGCCTCCGAGTGGTTGCAGTGTGTGTGTGTGTGTGTGTGTGTGTGTGTGTGATCTAATTGACTCTTGGTGAACACAAGCTTTTGCGATTATATAGAGCAGAGTTACCTATGGTGGCAGCAGAAGCTGTAGACAAAAACACGGGGAGGGAAAGCAGTGAAGAAATCAAGTAAAATCAGACGCAGAGCTGCAGTGACTCTCTTCTAAACATCCCATAAATGTGCATTTAGCTCACATTTAGTTTTACATACTTCACCAGAAAATATCAACTGCGGCGTCTTATTCCTGATGGTAGCTTCAGGCAAAGAGGCGGCATAAAGTGAGAAAGATGCAAAATGAACAAACAAGCAACAAGCCCCTTCCACACAGTGCAGAGTTCAAAACTTTCACGCCAGTTCTCAGCCTCAACAGCTGAAAGGACTTGCAGCATACTTCGGGTGAATGTTAATGCTTTTTCCTGAATATCAAGTGTGTATGAGGATAAATTTAGGGTCACTTAACCAAGAAAACAGTTTTGTTCCCAAACCAAAAAATGTATTTTTACACTTTATTCATTACAAAGTCTCCTATGATAAAAAGCCTCGATTTCCTCCCCCATTGATTTCGCTTAATCAATTACTGACTATTTCTTTTTTAGTTATAGGGAATATTTTATCTCCACTTAACTAATAACAAAACTGAACATATATCATGAGAAGGTAGATACAATTTGCCTGATTCAGGCCATCTTCACAAGTTTTCATTGTAGATTATTCCTTTCGACAGGCAAGATTTGTAAATGCTGTTTGATTGCTTCCCTTGATAGCGCAAAAGCTTGTCAATCTCAAAATGTAAAAGACTAATCGCATGGTGCATCCTTCTGTCCAAAAGATCTCAGAAGATGCCAGTTCAGTGAATGAACCACCAGCCTCCATCTCTAGAAAACCAGGGGCATCCTGCCTATCTCCACCAGCTCAACTCCTTTACCCAGCCCACCACCGATACTATGATTTCACCTCCTAACAACCTCTTGCATGTATTCGCTTAACTCCTTTTCCATCATGATGACTGCTATAGCTCCTACTTGATGTCTCATATCCATTCTTATTTACATCCACTCTACCCTCCTTACTGAAATCAAACAATATTTTAAAAATGAAAATCGGATTGTATTGCTCCTCTATGTAAGTATTAAATGGTTTCGTTTTGGTTTTAGTAGTAAATAAGCACTCGAAAAGAATTCATCCAAAATGATGATCACAACTTTATCATCATTCTGGTCTGGGTTCACCACTCCAACCTGTGCTGTATGGTCTTACTACTCTCCCTTTTTTTTCAGTTCCTTAGATGGGATGTTCCCTCCTGCCACAGGGCCTTTGCACAAGCCGACTATGCAGCTTGGAAAGCTAAATCCACCCTCAATTCTTTTTGCCTCCTATCCTTCCACTTTCTGATTAATTTTCCTTTATTTAGGGGAAGTCTTCTCTGACTTCCACAGATGGGATCAAATATTCCTATCATAGATTTTGAATATTTGATATACCTCTCTTTCCTAGTCCTTACTACAATCACAATAATGTAATATTTGTTTTCTTATCTGAGTGATTTTAGCCTCCTTGACTTACTTCTCTGAGGGAAGCGCTCATATAAGTTTTTGGTTATCCTTTATATCACTAAGGTCTAACGCTATTTCTGGCATAAAAGAAATTTCAGTAAATATTGGGTAAAGGAATGAATGAATGAATAAATGAATGAATGAATGAGTAAACGGCACATTCAGTGTGTGAGTAGTAAATAGACACAGTGAGAAAGGTCATCCAAAACAATACTAACCATTTTTTTCATTACAATATCCGTGCAGATGGAAACAACCACATACATCACAGAAGCAGCGGCTATGAAGTCAGAACATGTGACTTCATGCTTATGTCTCCCCCTGGAAACTCAGTGATCTTATGAAAGACCCTTTAAAGCTCTTGGGTACCAGTTTCTTCATCAATAAAACTTGGGAAAAAGCCACGCACTGGAGTAATGTGAGAATTGAACCATATACATTTGAAAAGGCTTGGAGGACTATAAACCCCAGTATGGAGGCTTGTAGGAAATGGTAGAAAAGAAGGTGAGTACAGCCTTGACTGCATCAACTTGTTCTCCGGGGTTTTATGGAACATGATTACATGCATTCATCTATGGACTGTTCATGGCTGCTTCCATGCTGCAGCAGAGTAGCTGTCACAGAAAGAGACCACGTGGCCCATAAAACCTGACATATTTATTATCTGTCCCTTTACAGAAAAAGTTTGCCAACTCCTGCTCTAGAATATTGCTATTATCACTGTCTCCGTGACTGGTTTCAAATAAGCTTATGAGTGAGTCAGTTCGATCCCTCCCTCCACCCCATCCCCAATATCTAATCCCTCCTACCCGTTACCTGAGGCCTTTGTTTTGGCCCTCAGATTTTGTTTTCTAACCAGCACCTTTAACCCCATACAGTTCTTTACTTTCACAGGTCATGCCATGTAATGACACAGGGTATTGTGTTTTATTACAACTCATTCCAGAGGAAGGAAGAATAGAGACCTCCATCTTACCACCATGCTCTCTGTTAGGAAAATGTTGTCTAAGTGAAACATAAAAGTAAGGATGAGCCAAAAAAATCATTTTATTTATTAGAGTTACTTAGTTATATGTGCCTCACTTTGTAAAGCAGGGAAAATAAAAGCACATATATTATAGAAATGCCTAGTGGATAAGAGTGATGATTGCACAATATTGTGAATGTACTTAATGTCACTGAATTGTATACTTAAAGATGATTACTTTGCTAACTTTCATGTTGTGTATATTTTACTGCAATAGAAAAAATCTATGAAACTTTTGGCTTACTTGAATAATACTTTGGCTATAAAAATCCACCTAGACCCCAGAAGTCAGAATTAATCAGTTCTTCCTGTATACCCAGACACATGTTTGTTCTTCCATCAGAAATCTTATTTCACTCTCTCATACTGAAGTTATATCCATCTATGTTTTATGCTCCTCTAGGTTTTATGTTTCTTGAGGGCAGGCACTAGTCATTCATCTCTGTATCTCACACTGCTGAGCACACACCAACTGCTTTATAACTATTTGCTGCAGGCAGGCAGGGAGGAATGGAGGCATGCGGAAGGGCCTCCAGTGTCAACTCCAATGTCACTGGGGGCACAGCAGAAACAAGGAGGTTCCTTGATTACCATTAGGCAATACAAGTTACTCCAAATAACTGCTCTCCATTCAATTCTGCTTTCATCTGAAAGTGATATCTGTATCCTTCTCAACAAATAAATATACTCAAGCTCGTAGCTAATGGTCCATACTCATGATTATAGGAGTCCCCGCTCAAATGCCAGTAGGGACCTAGGAGGCAATATTACCAAGCAAAGCAGGCCAGAGAGTGACTATGGCAAACTGATGTCACAGACTGTCAAAAGTCTGTGGCTAGCTCTTCCCGCAAGTCACTTATTTCCATTCCAAGTGTAGGCCCCGTGTTGCCAGAGCTTCTGAATTTCTTTAAGCTGGACATTGGCTCAAATTTTTTAAAAACAATATTGCAGGCCAAGCAAAACATATCTTTGGGAAGTTTTTGACCTTATTCTAACCCTTCACATACTATCACAAATACTTTCGAGAACGTCTATTGCAGAAATTCCTGAAAACTCATTCTTCTGAATGAGGAGAATACTGTAATGTGTACCTAATGCAAAGAGCTATTTTTAGGATTAAAGGAGATCACATGTAAAAGTGCCTAGTAAAGTCTATGTTTCTGTGTAGATGCTCAATAAATATTATTTTCCCCTCTTCCTTTCCTCTTTCCTGCCTTTTTAATTGAAAGAAGGGGTTACTTTATTTACTGGAAAACATATAAAATGAAAAAGATGTATTCTTTTTAATAAAAGATGTCATTTTAGAAACATAAGCTCAAGAATGTATTGTGCAACACAGGGAATATAGCCAATATTTTAAAATAATAACTGTCAATGGAAAGTAACCTTTAAAAATTGTATAGAAGAATTTTTAGAAGATGTCATTTTGTTACATCAAACTCCATATCAGGGCTTCCCTGGTGGCACAGTGGTTGAGAGTCTGCCTGCCGATGCAGGGGACACGGGTTCGTGCCCCGGTCCGGGAAGATCCCACATGCCACGGAGTGGCTGGGCCCGTGAGCCATGGCCGCGGCGCCTGCGCGTCCGGAGCCTGTGCTCCGCAATGGGAGAGGCCACAACAGTGAGAGGCCCGCGTACCGCAAACAAAACAAAACAAAACAAAACAAACAAAAAAAAAACTCCGTATCAGCCAAGTCAATGTATTCCACACATTGGAAACTTTTCCCAGGATAGATCTCTGTAGACTTCTTTAAACCCAGATGAAGCTGACTTGTAATTGATAGTTGGATTTTTATATAAAAATGATGTTCCAAACAGGCTTAAGACTGCTTGAATACAGATTTTTCTCTTTAATGATTTAAAACGTTCTCTCATATTTTATTTGTACCATAAAGATTTATAAATAGTTTTTTTGGACAAAATAAAGCTTTGATCCAGTTTTTATCTGATTTATTGTAAATTTTGCATCCAATTCCATATAATTGTATGCTATTTCCTGTATTCTCAAAAGCACACAAGCTCACATATTCCCAAACCAGTCCTTTCCCAAATCATTAATCTATCATAAGTCATGAATCAGGTCTATGGGGGCAGTATAAATAAGGAGAGAGACCACTGGACTTGGAGCATAAGACTCAAGTTCAAGTTTATTTCTCTTTAAGATCTGGTTAAATGTGGGCAAGTTATTGAAGCCTAAGGAACTCGTTCCTCATCTGTGAATTGGGGCAGTTAAGCACTACTCTCACAAGCTTACTGTGAAGGCCAAATGAGATACTGTACTATTTGCAAAATTATATAAACTGCAGAGGGATAAACCAATACATATACCACTTTGAGGGGGAAAGACAGTAAGGAATTGGGATGGGGACACAATCTAGCTATGTTAGTGGCAAAGTTTTTTTTTTAACAGTTAAGATGGTTAAATTTATATTATGTGTATTTTAGCACAGTTAAGATTTTTTTGTTATACACATAAATGTATCTACTCTTACTCAAATTCTTTTCCCATTTAGGTTATTACAGAATATTGAGCAGATTTCCCTGTGCTATACAGTAGGTCCTTGCTGGTCATCTATTTTAAAATAACTGTGTGTACACGTCAAACTCCCAATCTATACCTTCCCCCCACCCTTCCCCCCTGTAACCATAAGTTCGTTCTCTAAGTCTGTGAATCTGTTTCTATTTTGTAAATAAGTTCATTTGGATCATATTTTTAAGATTCTGCTTATAAGCAATATCATGTGATATTTGTCTTCCTCTGTCAGACTTACTTCACCTAGTATGATAATCTCCAGGTCCATCCATGTTGCTGAAAATGGCATTATTTCATTCTTTTTTAATGGCTGAGTAATATTCCATTGTATATATGCACTACTTCTTCTTTATCCATTCATCTGCTGATGGACATATAGGTTGCTTCCACATCTTGGCTATTGTAAGCAGTGCTGCAATGTCTTGACGTGAGAGTGAGACTCACTCTTTGTTTCACCTTTATTTCCACTGAGTGGCCCCTTCAAGTGTCATAGCTTCCCCTGACCTGCAACTTCATCCCTTACATCTGTATACATAATCAAAAACAGGAGGGAAAAAATTTTTTTTTACATTATTGACAGCAATTTTCTATATTCTAGGCATAGAGCTAAGCGTTAGACACATGTCAAATCAATCCATTAGTACTTAGAGCATCCCTATGTGGTAGATATTATAATCCCCAGTTTACAAATAAAGAAACTGTGGTTAGCAAAGGGCAGTACCTTGGCCAAAACCATTGACTAATACATGGTTGATGCAGGATGGCAACCCTGGCAACACCCAACCAAGATATCACTGGGGCAGCAGCATGCAATACGGTGTTCCCAGGAATATAGTTTTCCAGATAACAGAGATAAATGCTTCAAGTGCCAAATGTACTTTGGGGAGAAAACTCCACTTTTTCCCACCACTTCTGAATATGGTCTCTGCTATGAAGATAGCAACAAAATTTTCCTTTTTCCCCTCCTTTTTTGATGGAGAGGCCTTGGAAATTATCTAGACTGTCTAAATTTTCAAATCACATGACTGACACAAAGCTCCTTTGGTTATGATATACATCAACAATTACACCGAGGGCTACAGTGATATGTAGAAGCTTCCCTACACCAAACGATAACACATCACTGTGGTCTATTTCATATTAAGTATCTTTATTTTTTTGTTTGTTTCATGGTTTTCTTTCTTTTCCCTTACTTTCACGTTGTCAGGCATCACTTTCCCTGGTTATAAACAAAGTGCCTTTCGTTAAACACCCCTTTCACACGTTGAGCTGTGCTGCTTATAATTTGCTACAAGCTAGGTGACCAGGTAACTCTCTAAGATTGGGTGTCCAATAAATTCTGAGCAGGGACTTAAGAGGAACTCTTACAGGTGAACTGCGTAAGATTTTGTGAATATATGCAACCTCCATGTTGGCTTCCCTGATGACTGTCAACTGTATCTTAGATAACTGAGTTTACCAGAGAAATGAATGCCAAATGAGTGAGGAGCTGAATACTTTTAGTGATACACATCCCAAAAGAAGGCATAAGTCAGACTTCCAAATAAATCTATCCCCTCTTCTAGTCCCCCACAGTGATCCTTAGAGCTAGCAAGCTCCACCTGCTTCCTTTACATTACTCTGCCCTGTCTTTTTTATAAGTATAGTCAAATCATCCTTTACCCTTTAACTTCAGTTGTCATTTTCCAGCTGGAAAACAGCAAATTTGATCATTCGAACAGAAACAGCGTCTGTTGCTAATCCCTCAAGCTGGTGTACTGGTTTCTTTTCTTGCAGCCAAACATTCAGTAACATGTGTTTATATGTATACCTTTTCCTTTATATTAGTAATAAGTCAGTCACTAAGGGCTGTCTAATGAGAGAATGCAGTTTTCTGGCCTGATAAGTCCCCAAGCTTCATTACCAAATTCATCTTACGTGTCAGCCATTAAATAGCATGGCATTTTCCTCTCTCACCCATGTGGTATCATTTAATTTCATCTAAATGGAGTTTTCTCTATGGCCATAACCATCATCTTCTTCATTGCCACTACAATCAAGAAGCATTTATTACCTGCTGCAATGCATATGGTGCTATATTCAGTATGGTTCTACAAACTCCACCATCATGGCCCTCACCCATGGGAGGTCGAAAAGTACAATGGGATTATTGAAAATGGTGAAATGTGAGTTCAAGTCCAGACCTCACCACTGAATAGCTGGGTGAGCTGGAGTACTGCATCTTCCTTCTTTGTGCCATGCCTCACCTGAAAATAAGACAAATGAGTTGCATTTGCTCTAAGATCATGTCACACTGTCGTATCAAGTCCTTTTCCAGACTCAGCTGCAGGCATTTCAAGTGGAAGGAAGACCAGCAGAGGAGAAAACTGCTCTGGAACTTTAAGCAGGTGGCTACATCCAGTGAAATAATTAGCCTCTGGGTCTCGGATCAGAGTTGTCTACTCTGAATACTGTTTCTTTCCCTGGTCCTGATTTCTCTGTGTTCTCATTATCTTCTGCCACACTTATTCCACTCTATGTTTCTGACCTTGGCTCTTCTCCCATTTTCTCCAACTCCTGGTCTTCTTCTCCAGGTGGCAGCCCACACCAAGCCCTCAGCTTTTGTTCTTTTACTTTTCCCAACCACACACAGGAGCAGTGCCCCAATCAGAACATCAGCTTTGAATGGTTTTAGGAGGTAAATCCCGAGCCCCCTGGTTCCCTGTTATGCAGGTTATGTCTGATCCCCTTGAAAGACGGGGATAGAGCCTGCGGGTAGGTTTCCAATGAGCGTCCCAGGAACTGCGGATTGAGGCTCATCAAATAGGGAACAGGAGGAAGAACGCAAAATGATTTCAAAGAGAATAAAGGAGGAAACTCAGAAAACACAGACAAGTCTAGATGGTGATCACAGAGACAGACATGGAAGCAAACACCCCAAAGCCATGCCTGGGCTGGACTGGACACACAGGAACATACGAGACATAGGCAGTAGGAAGGAAAGGTACAAGGATTTAATGGGATCCAGAGGGGAGCTCTGTGATTTATGCCCTGAAATGTACCCATGGGTCAGGAGAACCATCACATCCCCTCCCAGCCAGTGCATTAATTAGACTGAGTCAAAAGTCATCAAATCAGATAGGTAGGCTGATATATGGACAGTAGCCAAAAAATCCCTCTAATCATTATAGTTACTTGTATTAGCCATTCATGACTTTGTGCTAACTGCTCGACGTGCATATTTTCTCACGGAACCTGACAAACTACCTTTTTTGTTGTTATTATAGTAAAATACACATAACATAAAACTTACCATTTTAATCATTTGTAAGTAGGGGCATTAAGCACATTTATAATGTTGTGCAACCATCACCACATTTCCAAAACTTTTTCATCATCCCAAACAGAAATTCTGTACCTATTAAACAATACTCCCATTTCTCCTTCCCTCCAACCCCTCCCTAGTCACCACTCTTCTACTTGCTGTCTCTAGGACCCAACCACCTTTTAAGAGTAGCCATATAAGTGGAGTTACATCTTACCGCAGGGTGAAATTCTAAAGTTAACACATAAGGCAAAAAAACATAGTCTGCATTCTCACTGGAAATACCTGAGGCAGAAAGGCGCTGTAGTAGTGACAGGAATACCATCTCTCAATAGGTGTGACCCAGCCGGTCTTACCTCCTGCCAATGTTCAGTTGAGTCCCAGAGGAAGTGGCAACGTATACATTAGGATATTATTGTACAAAAGAACATACTGTTTCTTTAAACAGTGAAAACGCTAGGTTTGTTGAGATGCTCATTTTATATGAGGACCTCAGGAATTAAGACCAAATGAAGGAAGAACAAGTTCATTCCTTCCATTTCACATTTACCTGGGGAAATTCATTGAGTAGAATAGTAGATGGGATCATTCTTGCAATTCAAATGATTTTCCTCCTCTGCCCTTACTTTTCAAACAAAATGCATTATGCTGCATTCTTGTCCATTGAGTATGTACGAAATAATTCCTTCCTATGATACCCTCTTCGTAATGATGAGGCTTAGAGAAGTTAAGGAGCTTGCCCAAATCACAAAGCTTTGTAAGTCACTGAATTACTGCCTTTAAGCACTACCCAATGGCTGCCGTCCAAATGGTTCTTTCTTTCAAGCAGAGACTTTTTTTCAATATTAATTTTTTCCTCTTCTTTTTAAAGTTAATCAGGGGGTATATCGACCAGGGAAGCTCCTGAGAGGCACTTTTGAGGGTTACTCTACAATTTCCAATCCATTTTCTCCTAAATCTCTGAATTCTAGGGGCCAGTTGTAAGTTGGTTCCAAATACCACAGAACACATAAACATTTCTCCTCCCTCCTTTCTCCCCCCCAACCCACAATCTACTCACTCTTTGACCTCCCCACAAGAAGCATGACTGCCTTAAATTTAGAGTTTCCCTTTCCATTAAACAATGCACGTGTTTCACCCTAATCATATTTCAGAGATGGAGTCAATCAGACTCTTAGTGAGCTTTTTGCTCACTGCCCCAGGTGAGGAACCGCCTACAAGTACATAAACGGCCAGGGGGACACCATTGATTGGAAGTCAGGAGGTAGAGCTTTCAAGAATGATTTAGGAATGCAGACCACTTTTACTAATTTGAACTAGCAGAGGGGAAGGTCAGGCCAAAACCATGAAAAAAATCTAGATAAGGAAATATTTTTGAAGAAATATTGTTTTACGACTCCCACCCACCATAATTTAAGTTTGTCTCAGAGTTTATCCATTCATCCTTCTGCTGACTAAGAGGCTCTTAAGGATATGCTCTCAGGAATAGATGAGACTAGTTTCTAATTAGCATAATTATTATAAATAAATGTAGATTATTCAAGTGCTCGAAGATAATTTTTTTTGAAGTAACATGTTCGTACCACTAATTTGTAAATATTTCTTGTAAGAAAAGAGTATGCTGAATAAAGGTAAATTTTAGCCAAAAGTAATGTAGTTTCTTCTCTGTATCATAATTAACTTTGGTCCAGTACAGATTAGCCTTGATCAAAATTTCAGTTACGTTATGGCCAAAATAACACAAATAAACATATGATTCGTTGAGAAGCAGAATTCATTTTCATAAAATAGTGACTTTTTTCTGGAGGAAAATAAAACAAAAAGAAAGGTGGTTCAAGGCATGGGGTGTATACGATACGAAGAGTTGGTAATTACAAAAGGAAAAATCTCCTTTCCAAAGCAAGAATCCTGTCTTAAGCCAAAATGAGAACAATATAAGAGAGTTTAAGCATACTCATTATTTTCCTATTTGGAGAAGTCCTCTCTTTCATATTATTTATTCTGTTTTCAAATGCCACGCTCCAAACATAAAAGTGATTTTTCACTGATGCTCTTCAACTTGGTCAGGCTACCCAAACCCCCTCCCCTTCCTTCCTAAATTTAATTAAAACCAGCATTCCGCCATACTGGAGAGAAACCCTATTTACATAACACAAAGAAAAACAATTTTTAAAAGCCAACATTAATCATGGCTTTAGAGAAAGTCACCATAAATAGGATGTATCTAGCCAAGCAACAAGCTCCAGCCACTTAAGAAAAATACGTCTTTCTGGCCGCAAGGATACAAGTGTTACTCCAGAACTAGCTCTTCTGTCCCCCAAATTCCTTGTTTTCTTCTGAACTGACACGATTTGCCCACCCTGATATAGAATAATGCATATTCAAAGTTGTCTCTTTTGTCAGGAATAGAGGAAGGAAAATCAAGTACCTGCTATGTGCCAAGCAAAATGCTCAGGGCTCTGGAGACATTACTTCCCTGGATTGTCCTGGCAGCTCCATGAAGTTGCTTGTTTACTCACCTTGAGCTTCAACTTTTAACCCAGAGAGGTTCTCCTGCCCCAGAGCTCCCTCCTGGCCCACAGAGATTCAAGGACATATTTAAGAACCTCAGACATCCACTGCCTTCTTCTGCCTTACAAACATACACTTCTTTTTTTTTTTTTTTAACATCTTGATTGGAGTATGATTGCTTTACAATGGTGTGTTAGTTTCTGCTGTATAACAAAGTGAATCAGCTATACATATACATATATCTCCATATCTCCTCCTTCTTGCATCTCCCTCCCACCCTCTCTATCCCACCCCTCTAGGTGGTCACAAAGCACTGAGCTGATCTCCCTGTGCTCTGCGGCTGCTTCCCCCTAGCTATCTATTTTACATTTGGGTATACACTTCTTTTGTCATTGTTTTATTTCAACCATTGCACGGAGAAACACTTTCATCAAAATGAATAGAAAAGCACAGAAAGTTTGCCAATGGCAGAAACCTCAAATGGGTGAGCAAAATGGAAAGAAGAGTCCAGATGAATCAAGATTACTCCAGAAGGCTGCTAATGAGCAGGGATCAGAATTAACTATGATGGAAGAATTCACCCAACTCTCTACCTCAGTTTACCTCAAATATAAAAAGCTAAAGGCCTATACTGTCTGCCCAAAAAGTATGAGAAAAGGTTACAAAATTGCCATACACAACTTTGTCAAAAATAAAAGAAGCAAAATATAAATTATTGAATTTTTGTTATAAGTCAGGCCCTTGTAGAGGAATTTGTATATACTTTCTTACTTAATCTGCACCACAAACAGGTGAGATGGGTATTCTCATCCACATTTTACAGATAATCTAAAGCAAAGAGCGTTTAAACTTTTGACGGAGGTTACACAGCTAATAGCCGGTAGAGCTAGAGTTTAAATCCAATTTTCCTGATTCCATTTCTCCATCTACACCTGCTCTACCTCTCATCAGAAGTGGTCCAGAATAGAATTGTTATGGCCACATCATGGATATACCGTGAGGAGTGGATGGAGTGGCCCGGATTCCGTTGCTGACTCTCATCTATGATTCATGGTTTTTTTTTTTTTTTTTTCTTTATGCCTTTTTAAAACTTATTTTATTTCTATTTAGTTTTGGCTGCGTTGAGTCTTCATTGCTGCACGTGGGCTTACTCTAGTTGCGGCGAGACGGGGCTACTTTTCATTGCGGTGCGCGGGCTTCTCATTGCGTTGGCTTCTCTTGCTGCAGAGCACAGGCTCTAGGAGTGTGGGCTTCAGGAGTGTGGTGCGTGGGCTCAGTAGTTGCGGCTCGCAAGTTCTAGAGCACAGGCTCAGTATTTGTGGTGCACGGGCTTAGTTGCTCCAAGGTATGTGGGATCTTCCCAGACCAGGGCTCGAACCTGTGTCCCCTGCATTGGCAAGCGGATTCTTAACCACTGCGCCACCAGGGAAGCCCTTTTTTTTTTTTTTTTTAATTTTTTTGGTCACGCCATGAGCTTGCAGGATCTTAGTTCACCAACCAGGGATAGAACCCAGGCCCCCTGCAGTGGAAGCACAGAGTCCCAGCCACTGGACTGCCAGGGAATTCCCCTGATTCATGTTTATTTTGACTCCTGAAATGCTGTGAATATGTTGTCAGCTTCTTTGACTCCTCACTAAATGTAAGCTCCAAAAGGGCAAGGATTGATTGATTGATTGATTGATCCATTGATCTTTTTGTTTACTGACACATCCCAACTCCTGAGGACAGTGCCCCGCACTCTGTAGATGCTCAGTAAATATTTGTTAAATGGATGTAGTGAATGAAATCCTGTTCTGGCCTGAGCTCTGAGATGGATGTTCTCTCTGATCATCCAGCTACACATAGGCTGGCTTTACCCTGCCTAATAATGTGAGCTTAGCCAGACAGTTATGTCTCGATAGCTTTGGTGACCAGATGAGTTGGAAAATACCTGCAATTACTACTCCCTGGAGATTATAGAGACACCAACAAGGTGAAAATTGGGAGAAACCCCACTGCATTGCACAGAATCACCCTGGTTGAAGACCAGGCTGCTTGTCTTGATATGTCCTTCTGCCCAGGCCTCATGGATTCAAAGCATTTCTCCATGACCCTTCAGGGACGCTCGGGGGGGTGGGGGGTGGTACAACAGCCAGACCGCTGGGCTTTCTGTCCTACGTCCTCCTGGCCAGTTCCAATCTCAAGTTCAGTACTGACTCTCCCTCACCTTATTTTTGGATGTATATATCTAAGTCCGCTTCTACTCTGCCAGAAGTGCTCTATTTTGCATTTCCAAAGCTCATATTTTTGTGGGGCAAAACCCCACAGGTTTCCTAGTGGAGAGTCTGTGTTGTTCCATCACTTGTTTTTAGTGGGCCCTTTTCATCTCTGTAATTACTGAAAATCAACAGAAAGTCAGGTTCAACAGGCAACCTTGCCAAGTGGCAAGTTGCAGAGTCACAGGTTCACAGCTCACTGACGGTTGAGACTTCAAAGTCCCCTGACAGGCTGGGATGCCTGGATCTGACTATACTGACTGATTAAAGAGGGAGGCAGTAAACAACTTCTGCCAGAGTTGCTTTCTCTTTTTTCCTGCACTTGAATGATTCGCCCTACAGAAGTGCCAGTACTGAGACCCCCTAACTAAAGCCTAGGATGGGCCTTGCATCTTACTCTGAACAGTGCCATAAACCAGACCCAATTGTCTCTGCTATTTCCAAGAACTGCTTGAAAAAAATCTTTTAAAATCTCTTATTTGATACTGGTCTAAATCACATCGGTAACTTAGTCATTATATCTGTGATCACTTGCGTTCTTGATCTCGGCATCAAGTAAGCTATTCCTCAGCAGCCTCCCTCTTTCCCTCTTCCTAAGCTTTCCTACAAATTCCATCAACCTTGTTGTGAATGTTTAAGATGGTTGAAATTCCAGATTCAAGACTGCACTTGTTAATATCCATCAGCAATCTTTGAGCACCATGTTTCCAATGGGATACAATCTTCCCAAAGATGGATGTATATCAAAGATTTATGTACATAAGTGCAAGAACCCGGATGCTGTCTTGGGTAAAGGCACACACATTCTGCCTTATATAAGCATTACACAACTAACTTGGAGTCCTATGATACCCTAAACTTAACCTCCTTCACTGATGACCTCTAAGCCTTAGCAATAACAAATTATACCATCTTTGGAGAGCAGCTAAATATCTGGAACCCTGAGCCTCCCCAATCTTCCCTCCAAAATTTAGTCCATTATTTCTGATTCTAGCCATTTCTTTGCTGGTCTCCTCTAATCTTCCTTCTCCCAGGCATGAAATTTCTCCTATTGGTCCTGTGAGAGAGTCCCTTGTCACTTGTTTTCAGACATAACTCTGTATTTGATTATCTCACATTTATCATTTGCCAAACATACATGTGTTTGCAATGAATAGTAGAGGTAAGAAGATCAAAGATACTCAAGTAGAGAGAGGCTGATCTGACATAGGTAACTCTAACATATGGCCATATGTTTGGTTTTTCCCAACGATGTGCCATGTGGACTTACCACTTCCAGGGTGAAAAACACAATTTATAAACAAAAGCATATGAACAGCTAGTGCTTAACATGGAACCTAGCATACAGTAGGTGCTCGATACTCAATTAATAAATTTATGAATGTCAAAATATTTGACCAAAATTTCAGCCCAAAGTTACATGCTATATTTGTCCAAAGAAGTGGTCACCAAACTTTTTTGATTGGATTCCTAACCCATACATGTTTGAGCATGCAGCACTATATGTACAACTGGACACAATATGTCATGTTCTTTATAAAGCATATGCAGAGTAATGAAAGTGGAATGGAACTTTTTAAATATATAAATAGAAGTTCTAATATTGGAGCCAATATATTAATTGTTTTAAATAATGAGAACGTCACACCAAAGCTTGAGCCTCAAAATTCATTGTTGGAATTTCGAAATCAATGGAAGAGAAACACATAAGAAATCTAAACTATCAAATTGACTAAACATGTTATATTTTGTTTGGGGCTATTTTAAAGCTAGCACTTATATTATGAGTATGCCTCGAACTCTAGAAATTTTCCTCAAATGAAACAATAAAATAATATTGAGAAATCTTAATTTAGAAAGAACTTGTAAAATGACAAATTTTCTCTATTTCTCTCTACTTTGTTCCTCTCTTTAAGTCACTGATTTTTTTATGAAACAGAAAAGCAAAAAGTAAAACTTTTTTTTTAATTCAGTATTTTTCAAGTATAAGTCAAATTAGTTTTTTTTTTAATTTATTTATTATGTATTTATTTTTGGCTATGTTGGGTCTTCGTTTCTGTGCAAGGGCTTTCTCTAGTTGCAGCGAGCGGGGGGCCACTCCCTTCACCGCGGTGCGCGGGCCTCTCTCGTTGTGGAGCACAGGCTCCAGACGCACAGGCTCAGTAGTTGTGGCTCAGGGGCCTAGTTGCTCCGCGGCATGTGGGATCTTCCCAGAGCAGGGCTCAAACCCGTGTCCCCTGCATTGGTAGGCAGATTCTCAACCACTGAGCCACCAGGGAAGCCCCTCAAATTAGTTTTTAATCTTCCTTCAAGCATGGTGGAATTCACAGACAACAGGAATACACAGAGGAAGTAAGATGTCAAAAAAAGAGGAAATTGGCACACCGTCAGAGGTCAGAGGCTGCCAACTATAAATCATTTCCAAAGCCAAACCTCTCAGGGGTCCATTACCCAAATAGTTCAGAACTCCTTAAATCTGTTAGAACTAGAATCACCTTCAAAGTCATCTGGTCCAACACCCCCTTTCTACAGATCGAGGGACCAAACTCCCAAGCGGTTCACGGACACACCTAGTGGTAGAACTAGGACTATAGAACTCACATGCCTGATGCTTATTTTAATTCACTGTGCCATGCTGCCTGAATAGTGACTTGATAAAAAACAAATTGCCTAACTACACATCTTTTCTGCGCCAGGCACTTTTCCAAGTGCGTCACAAGTTTCAGTCTCATTATCCCAACAACTCATTAGTTGGGTTCTATTATTTTACTTTTTCCCTGGCAGCGATTATTTGTTTATCAGCTTTATTGAAGTGTGACTGACAAATAGAATTATAAGATATTTAAAGTGTACATGATGACTTGATATAGATATACATTGTGAAAGGATTCCCATCATCGAGCTAATTAACACCTCTGTCAAATTAGGTTATAGTATTATTCCCTCTTGTAGAGATGAAGAAACTTAGGCATGGGGAGCTTAAGTAACTTGTCAAATATCACATGACAAGTGGCGGAGCCTGGATATTTACTACTGACCTCATCACTTCATTCCTAGGAAAAGAAAGGGAGATTTCCAAATTACACCCAAGTCAAGAGTAAATAAAAACAAGGTATCAGAAGAGCTATTTTCATTGGCTAAGATACGGCCAAGTTACTTTTATTCCTTTCTGACAGAATAATTTCATTCTCCACTTATTCAGCAAGCATTTCATAGGGACTTTTGTGTGCCTGCAACCGTGCCAGGAGCTGGGGACTCAGAGTGGAGAATTCAGGTAGGCTGTGCTCAGAGGGAGGCTTCCTTTGCTGGCAAAGGCTGAGAAGGACATGACCACAACAACTGTGACCAAGCCGAGCTAGGGCAGAGCAAGCCCAGACTGTGGTGGAGCGCCATGTGCGCTGCTCTGGCCCTCTTCCATTGAACTAGGAGTCCAGAGCAAGACGATACCATCAGGTGACAATAAGACCTGAAAGCCTTCTCCCTTTTCCTCTTCCTCATTGTACAGGAGAAGCTATGCTGGTGCTGAAGCAGGCATAGGTAAGATATTGTTATCACCAGAGATATTCAGACAGACCACCATCCCGGGTCCCTCTGAAGAAAAAAATGGAAGCAGGGTTTTCTCTTGTGGGAAGAGTATTGCCTCTGAACTACTTCTGTCAAGGATTTGGGATTATCTTATATCAAAAAAAAAAAAAATCTTCTACTCATGGATCAGTGCCAAAAATTCTATCCTTAGCTTTCCCCTATTAACCTCAAAGCTTGATATAAATATCTGAGGTGAGGTGAGGGCTGAAGGTTCTCTTATCAACTATTCAAGTATTCCTTAATTTGAATTTAAGAAGTGTGAAAATATTTCACAAGAGGACGTTAACCTTCTCTTGGTCCCTGGGAACCCAGAGGGAGAAGAAAGTGGATAAAGAAGTATGTTGAGCAGAGAAAACAAGGCACCAAAGACTCTCATGGCCCTCTACACTCAGGACTGACTAGAGTTTTAACAGAATGAAAGACATCTGTATCCCAGGGACGGGAGGACAGGGGAGGTCAGAACACTAGTAGCTGTCCGTAGCAGCAGACCAGCACTGCAGAGCACCTAACAAAACTTGGTAGCTCCAGTAGTTGGCTATTTCTGAAGTTGTTGGGTGTGTGTAATGGTTGCTCTTGTTTTCCCCCAAAGCCACTCAAAGGGAGACCAAAAAATCTGAGTATTGATTAAGGCTTTAATTATTATGCCAAACCATTCATCTTATGTTGGGGAAACGAGAACTCATGGAGATTGAGAGACTTGCCTGTCTCCAGACTCTGAAACCAGCACTCTCCCATGTCATCAGGCTGCCTTCCATAAAACTGACCTTCCATATAACTAGCATGTGTGGCTTTGGGTATGATGAAGACGAGTGAGTGAAAAAGGACCTTCCATTCATGGATCTCTCAAGACCTATAAAAAGGAATTAAAAGTTTTCTTTTACTGTTGAGGATACTGAGGCCCAGAGAGATTAAGTACCTGTTCATGTTCACTGTACATCCAATGAGTAGTAGAGTTGGGGGGAATTTGAACTTTGAGTGTTCCCTTCAACTCAACAGTTCATACTCTGTCTACTATACATACTGCTTCTGATGGGTATCCTTTTGGTTTTCCCATTAGACATTAATTTGGGGCATATTTTTCCTTCTAGGTCACATCTTTAATGAGTTAAATGGAATTTATCAATACTTCATTTTATTTTATTATGATTATCCAATAGATTTAGCCTGTTTTTAAGCAGGATTGTCTAAAGCACTTATATATGTTTTACGTGTTTTCCTCAAAATACCAAGAATTCTAAAATATTTTTAAAATATTTTAAAGCGCCACTGTCACTTTCATACCTAATGATGACCCTGCTGATGGTGGTCATTCACTGTGTCTAGCTACAGCATTGACTGGAACTGCAAGCAGTGAGGAAGACACATATCTGAAGAATCTTGGTGTGTACAGTACTGAGGAAATGACTCAAGGCTCTAGGATGTCATCCATAATCACCACTTTTGAAACAGAAGTTGCAAAATCTGAGGGTGGCACTACTACTGAAATTCTACCACGTCTCCTCCCACTGTCACATCTGCCTGTGTGACACTATCAATCAAGACTTGGATATCACAGCCTGGCTCTGAGCAATAGCATAGTGTAAGCATGATCTTTGATGCCTAGTAGATTCAGAATGATTAAAGAACAGCATCAAGTTACCTAGACTGTACTCCCTTACTTTCTACAAGCATTTGGCATATTAAAAGAAGGCTAATTCATTGTTTATTTCAAGTAAACTTCATAATCGGCTTCACTAAGGATACTGACCAATAACATTCTGATCTGTAAGGAACACTCGTCCAAACACCTTCTTATGTCAGAATGGGATAAGCCTTTCCCCTGTGTTAAGTGCAGAAAATACTGAAAAATAAAATCAATTCCCCTTCTTTCATTCAACTAGGACAGTCGTTCTGAAACTGTTTCTTTTAGTTCCCAGCACCGATGGCTGTAGCTCAATGGCCACTGGGAGGGGACTAAGGGAAGGACTCTAGGTCTCCCAGCACCTCTAAAGAAGTTTCCTTTGAAAAATGAATATGGGGGAAAGGAGGGATGACTAGGCAGAGCACAGATTATTTTAGGGTGGTGAAACTACCCTGTATGATACTGTGATGGTGGATATATGTCATTACTCATCTGTCCAACCACATGGAATACACAGCACCCAGAGTGAACTCTAACGAAACCATGGACTTTGGGTGATAATGATGTGCCATTGTAGGTAACAATGTAGATTCATCAACTGGAACACTCTTGTTGGGGATGTTGATAATGGGGAAGGTTATGTGTGTGTAGGGGTAGGATATATACAAGAAATATCTGTATTTTTCCCTCAATTTTTCTATGAACCTAAAACTGCTCTGAAAAATAAAATCTGTGAATAAAAAAATGAATGTTGCAAACTCCTAACGGTCCTTTGGAGTCTTCACCCCCCTCAGCAGTTAAATTGTACTCTTCTCATGCCTGAATCTCTCCTTTAATGCACTTAACACTGTCCTATATTCATGCCCCTTATGAGGAAGCAGATGTTGGGCTGGCATATGGTGCCCACTCATAAATTTCTCTAACCTTTCCCTGGTGGACAAATCACAGGCAATGATGGGTTCCAGTGACCGGCCTTCTTAGCTTTCCCTGAGGAGCTTGGGAGCTCTGGTCCCATTTGTTCACCTCAGGTGGGTGAGCTAGTGTCGTGGGCATCCATCCACTGACAGCAGACCCAGACGGAGGCAGCAAGAGGCCGGCAGTGTTGATCAGGCTCTGAGAGCCGCACCCAGCATTCCACCTGGGAAAGCCAGGACTGGGGAGCTTGTGGTCCTTTGCAGCCTGCTGGCAGCCACTGGAGGGACTGAGCCAAGGGCTTCAGCTGCCTGGAGAACTCTGAGCTGAGTTGCCCTGAAGAAAGGGGATGAATGGCAGAAAATGGAGCTACTTATTGGTAGATCTCGATGCAAGTGCCAACTGATTAGATCACGGAACACCCGGAGGTGTCTATAAAGGTCAGAGGAAGAGAGGCCTTTCCCGACATAAACATCACAGTGTACACTCATTAACCCTTTTCCTTCTGACACAAATGGTCTGCAATGACACAAACGGTCTGATCACCTATGACCCTGTATTTGCACACATCTTGCTTGTAGTTGATTTGCTTCAGTCATGTCTCCTGATCCATACTGCAAACAATGTGAGAACACAAACCACGTGTCCTAAAACTTCCCCTCCCTTCTAAATCACAAGCCTGAGCACATTCTATATGCTCGTAATCAATTATGGACTAAATGACAGCTGGAAGGCCACCACCACGGTCCTTTCTCCCATCAGTAGCAGCAACTAACACTGATGTTGCACCCCATCGTGTTTGTACAGTCACAGTGGATCACCTGCTTTCATGTGCATTGCCTAATTTTCCTATTACACAGAAAATAACACTGAAACTGTTGTTTCAATGATTTGTCAAAAGCCGTAGAGATTTGAAATATAAAAGAAGGATAAAATTCATGTTTCCTGACTTATAGTCCAGTTTTAGCTAGAGTTAACCTGAACTTTAATTCTAGAATAAGACAGCTGCTTTTTCTTTCCAGAGGAATTCAGGCAGGTAAGCAGTCACATTGATGGTACTAGGGTAGTATTAGAAGTGCTCTGGAAATGATGCTCAATGGTGAGTGTGGAGCCCTATCTAACCCTCTGTCCTGACACTCAGCCATACTATTAAGTGCCTCTCTGTTCTAGAAGCTGAACTTGTGCCATCCCACAAGGAGCCTGGTTAATGATGGAGAACTGGAAGTGTACACGTAAAGATAATAAGCGTGTCACACATTACATGAAATTTCTAAAAATGTTATATGTTCTGGTATAATGTTATGTCATAATTCTAGTTATTACTTTAAAATGTATATCTCAGAAATAACTAAATTTCCTTGTCAATTGCATTATTATGAACTTTCGTCAGATCTTTAACCATGGTCATTTTTAAGTCTTTTGTCATTTACAGACAGTTCTGGGTGTACTCCGATGCTTTTGCAAAACTGTTCCTATAAAAGGGTTGCATCTTCAAGGAATTCATGGAAAAGACTCTTGACAAGTACAAGTTTCTGGTAACTGACTATACTGCTGAACTGAATGAATAAGCATTTTCAGAACTCTAATGGAAAACTGATGAATTCATAAAACTGCTAACAAAAGATCAAGATAAAAAAAGTAATTAAATGGGAGTGAGTGAACTGATGAGGATGATTATAATTATTGTGACTTTCTGTTTGAATAAAAAAAATCCCACAAGGACTCAGAGGCAAAAAATATACAAATCAATTTTCACTGCAAAGTAAAGGAGCTGTTACAGTGGAGGATTCCTGGACTGAATGTCAATATTATGACATAGTATGAGTGTGTTTCGTGTTTGGTAATTGCAATCATTGTTGCTTTTGTTGTGGTCATCCATTTACAATGCTTGGCGTCAGTTTATTTATCTCTTGTAAAAATAAAATACAGTGTGTGTGTGTGTGTGTGATAAAAAAAAAAAGGTACAGAATCTATAACTAGATTATCTGAGTTTGAATCCAGTTCTGTCATTTACTATCTGTGAGATATGGGCAAATTACCTCACCTCTCCGTTCTTCAGTGTCCTTATTTATAAAAAGTAAGGATAAAATGAGTTAACATGTATAAAGCATTAAAGTACTGACTGATACATATTTATGGATAAATAAATGTTATAGAGTCAAAAAAAAATCCAAACAATGGAATATTATTCAGACCTAAATAGAAATGAGCTATCAAGCCATGAAAAACATATGGAGGAAACTTAAGTGCAAATACTAAGTGAAAGAAGCCAATGTGAAAAAGCTACATACTGTATGTCTCCAACTATCGTGTATGACATTCTGGAAAAGGCAAAACTACGGAGACAGTAAAAAAAAAAAAAAAAATCGTGGTTTCCAGGGATTAGAGGGAAGGAAGGGATGAACAGGCAGAGCACATTTAGGCAAGTGAAACAACCCTGTAGGATACAATACTATAATAGTGGGTTCACTGTCAAAACCAATAGAATGTACAACACCAAAAGTAAACTCTAATGTAAACCATGAAAAAATAAAATAAAATAATAAATAAACGTGTCACATGCTAGAATAGTCTGGGCCATCAGTGAGGCCATGAAGGAAGATGCCTCCAGCTCTGACTGACCAATGGGGAAAAGGCAACACAAGGGAGTGGCTGTTAGGCTGAATCTTGCAGGATGGAGAAGGGGCACGAAATAGAGTTACAGGTGAAGGAACAACATAAATAGGAGGTGGGAGTGAAAGAACATGACATTTTTGATGAACTGTGGGTTTCCTCTCATCCTCCACTTTGATATTTTTCCTCTTCATCCATCATTTCTTCCTAAAATTCAATCAGTCAACAAATATGTATTGGGCATTATTTTACACCAGATACTGCCCTTCGCTTGTTTCCTATCCCAATTTCTGGTTACCTCACACCTGTAGAACTGCAACTACTTTTCTGCATTAGATCACAGCCCCTGGTCATTCAACACTGATTTGTGAGCACGTGTTGATGTGTACTTAAGTGAGAGGCACTCTTTTGGATGCCGTACAAGGTCTAAAACTCCATAAAGCAATAACCCTGTCTTCAAGGAGTTTGAATTCTTGTAAGGAAGACAAGACAGGTATGAAAATAACCATAATTTATGGCATAATATAAGTGCGGCATAAGAGGTGTAAAATGAATTATAGAGATTTGCACAGTATAATAGAACTCCATTATGACATGGTTCATTAGTACATGCATTTGGATATACCATAAATCAGCTCTCGATTCACACAGAAATAATGAATGGATCAATTAGGAGGAGGATGGTTGTTTTTCAGATGAAGCTGAGATGGCAGAACTAAGACCCAGGCTTCAAGTTCAGCATCATCTTTAATGGCTTCATAGCTCTCCTCAAAATCCAAGACAACCGGATTGTGGCAGCTGACACTGGAAGAGGGAGCTGAGGCTTCAAGGTCAAAATCCAGTGAGTCATTACCACAGGCAGGGTCAAAGGAGTATGTGGAATTTTTCTATAATGTCAGGCAGGAAGATGGGAGGAACACTGAAGAACCAGACCACCATTTGGGAGGACCATCAGTGCCAAGGTTCAGAGAACCTAGGACACGGTCAAATTCATTCTAGGGCTTACATCACCCCATACATGCTCATGACTTCATTTACCATCTTTTTATAGCCTACCCTGACTTCCTCTGAGACCTAGGTTTATATACATGCCTGCTCAACCCTCCCCGCTGGATATCTATTTCAATATTCCCAAGACTAGTGTCACTCTCCATCCATCTAAACCTGCTCTCTTGTGTTCTTTACTTGTTCCATCATCCACGACTTACCTAGTTATATAGTGAGAAACCCAAGAGGCAGTCTGGCCAGTGCTTTTTCCTCCTTCCCCATGGCCAAACTATTACCAAATGATGTAAATTTACCTCTGAATTATCTTTTGATTACATCCATTTTTTACACCTCTGTGGCCACTCCTCTGGTCTAGGAAGGCTGTAGTTGCCTCCTAGCTGGTCCCCCACAGCCATTCTGACTACTCTACAATCTATTTCCCACCCTGCTCTCAGAGTCATCTTTGCAAAATGAAATATGACTATGTCACCCCCCTGGTGATGATATTTCCATTGTTTCCCATTGCTCTGAGAAGAAAACCAAAATAAGTAGCATGTCAAGAGTCTTGCTTTATCTAATTTAACCTGCCTCTCTAATCTCATTACCCCCATCTTTCTCCCAAGCCTCTTATAATTCAACCACAGTGGGCCCTCCTTGGTATCAAACATGCCAGGCTCCCTCCTTGGTGGGCTGCACCCTGCAGGCCTGCAAGCCTTGTAGTTGCCCAGCCTCGAGACTGAAGGAAGAGCCTGGAGACAGCAACAGAGACAACAATGGTGTTTTGGGCAGGGCGTCTTACACAAAGGGTTTTAGAAGACACCTCACCATGAGAGGTCATTTGGAGAATGGACTCCTGACAGAGATGTTTTATCAGACATTTCAATACATGTAATTATGATCCATGGGTCTGATTGTATCCAGGGTGCTGCTAAACTCAGGTGGTGAGGAGTCACGGGTCCTGGTACTTAACAGGGAGAATAAAAGCAGTCAAGGCATAAGCTGCTAACATTCATTTAACTCTTTCTTCACCTGAGCCCCAAGACCCAGAAAAGATACTTCTTTAGCAGCAGATTGCTACTTTATATAAAAATGATCAACGTTAACTCTAAGAAATTCAAGCAATAGAGACCATAATACATAGGAAAAAATCACACTGCTCAGGGATACTACTGGTAATATCTTGGTTAAACATCCTCCCTAGGGATATATGCAATTTTTATTACATAAATTAAATCACATTTTACATCCACTCATCATGCTCACAAGGGAAATGGTTCTCGATGTTGTCATGACATCATAGGTGTAACGATAGCTGAGGTAACGTTCTTATCTAAGACAAGGAAGTGGTAGATTTTCTAATGATTCTGATTCAAGCCCTCCAAATAACGCAACTTCTAAAGAGACCCAAACTCTTAAAAATGGAAACCCACTGAAGTGATATAAGAGATCATAGAAAGGTAGGGAGATTCTGGATGTCACCTGTGGCTGGCCTTCTGTTAACTCCTAGACTGGAAAACCAAGGCTCGCAGAAGAGTGGGGGCAGGTGGTTAAGGAAGGCAGAGACCGGAACAAAGTCCTGTGTGCTTATTCAGTTTGGACATTCCCCATGATTACTGCAGAATTTCAAGGCGAGAAGCTTGAAGTAAGATTAGCAATTCATTAGTGGTAAGTTTGAATAGTCACCGTAGTCACTGTCTAATGAGGCTTTACGGTCTAAATCTCCAAGAAAGAAACAAAACATCTCCATTAGCTGGTGACAAACATCCTTGTGCAGTTCTGGAACTGAAGTTTTGTTGATTGCTCAGACCCTTGAGAGAGGGTTGTGATTCGTATTATGAAAAGAACTAGATTTTTTTTTTTAAGGAGATGCAACTCGGTAACTAATTTTTGTCTCTCTCTGCCAGTCTAACCGTTTGAATGTTAATTTAATTTTACAGAATATCATTTATGTAAATGTAATTAGAAGGGAAACATGATCTGGAGATGCATAGCACCAAAGAAAATTTATTACTCCAAGGGGTATTGCTCTAATCATTCAACTGCAATATTGAGTTTCCCCAGATTTAATCTAAAAGCAATAAATTACAAAAGGCTAATGCCCTGTCCAACAACAAGCTGTCACGAACCCAGGTTTCAGGGAGGGAAACCAGAAAGAGAAAGAGAGGGAAAAAAGCCTGAACTTGATTTCAGCAACAGGCTATCAGCAGCTTCACATTTCCTGACATAAAACTCAGGAGAGACAACAGAGCTACGGGGAAAAGAAAAAAAAAAAAAAAGCTTCATTTCCTAAATGAGAATAAAATGGTGACTTCCAACCCCCTACTGCTTTTCCCGCCAGAAATCTGACCAGGGCTCTTTACTTGCTGCTAAACATTATTATAAATGTTCCAAGTTCAGGGCCCCATGTTCCCCAACAACAGAGGGAGAGGAATCTAGCCAGGATAAAACAGCCCCGTCTCTTCACTTTATGGCGAGGCTGTTCTTTTGCAGAGACAAGGAGAAGACCCAGCCTGATTAATGTCAAGGTCCGTATTGCATTCCGTTGCGTGCATGCCAGAAAGCCAGTTCTCCCAGGGCACCCTGCCAACACAGATAAGCCAAGCCTGTTAAAAGGAAACACTCTTCAGTCTCCAGCTCTCCTCTCCATGACAAGTGAGAGGTCGTCACTGGAAGAACTTGGGGTTGTAGGTGGTCTCCCTGTTGCATAAGCCCTATACCTGAACTTAAATGTGGATGTGGCTACCTGGTCCTTTAAATGTGCTCAACAACTGCCACGATGGAAAGAGAGGAAAAGAAATCAATCAATCAAACAAACCACCTGGCTCCAAGACAGAAACCCTTGGTGAGGTGCTTAAAAATTCCATAGGCTGGGTTCCACCAAGGAACGATGAAATTCAGATTTCTGTGTTTAGAAATCAGGTATGGGCATCTTTTCAAAGCTCCCTGCTGGTGATTTTAATGTGCAGTCCACAATGAGGACAGTCCTGGAAAAAGGTTGATGGCCTGCAGTGGGATACCTGTGTTCAGTAGGTCACGGTATCACAGAACCATTCTCATGGATGGGGATTTCTTGGACGGAACAAAGGTGAAGGAGAAAACGTATCTACTCCCAGAGAACAGAGAAACGATTGCAGCTGGCCAGGTAGGCAGCAGTAACTATCAAGTAAAACCACATCATTTCCCGTGATTTTAAAACCTAAATAATAAAAGGCCTTAAGTTGTTGCTACTATTTTCTTTGCCTAAAAAAACATGTTAAATAATATAACCTACCTCATCTTCTGCAAGTCAAGGAGTTTGAACATTATAACCAAAAGGCACTTTGGGAAAAAAAAAAGCCAAATCCTAAAATAAGTTGCACATTTCTTTCATTACTCAGAAACATCTTGACTCTGATTGTTTGTTTGTCTTTTGTCCTGGAATTTTGTTCATTGGTTGGGCTGTTTCATTGAAAAAAGGGTGTAGTATCTGAGGCAAACGAATATTTTCAGAGTTCAAAGAGAGAATGGAGGCTATGACTCTATCAGTATTTCCAAATTTTACATATGCAATTAGCGGTACATGAAAGATTTTAAAATCTTTAGCTTTTTTTGTTTTTATTCAAATGTTCAGTTGAAGAAATATAAGTAGCACTTCAAACCTGTGCTTCAATGGAAAATATTTTTGAGAGTGGGACTAAGGAAAATTTGACTTTATTTAAAACAACTTAGGAAAGATATATCTAGTACGGATGGCAAAATTCATGAAAATGGCACATGAATAAAATTTGTCTATAAACACCCTGATTAAATAACAGGAGAGAAAAACTAACTATAACCACTGAGCATTCAGTATTTTCATTATGTTTCCTCTACCACCCCCACACCCCCCACCACAGACATACACTGCACTATTTAAAAGGATCTGTCTTTATGTTCCTCTCTTCCCCAAATTAGTGAAGATACTTTAGTAGGATTCTTTAAAAGATAAAGTACTTGTTGATGATGATGTTCTGAAGTATTTAAACAATGTAAAAAGGCAATACCTTTATGTCCATTGGTCCAGCACTTACTTCACAGAAAAATCAGCCACAGACTTCAATGATTGACACAAGCTGTCTGGGAATCGACAACTTTGTGCCACAGGAAGACAGACGAGAGACGAGAGACGAGAGACGAGAGACGAGAGACGAGAGAGAGAGAGAGAGAGAGAGAGAGAGAGAGAGAGAGAGAGAGAGAGAGAGAGAGAGGGAGGGAGGGAGGGAGGGAGAGAGGGAGAGAGAGATACTCATTTCTGACTCCATTTCTTGGAACTATGTCTCTGCTGATTCTACTACTCTTTAATTGCACTTGCTAAACAAAACATGCTGATGGGTCAAGCAGAATTAAATTACCCAAACAAGTCAGGTGGAAGAGCATCCTTTGTTACCTGATCTGTGGAGGCTGTGTTTCAAGTCTCTTCTTCCCCACTTGTGAGTACCCTTTTCCTGTCTTAAAAACCATTATATCTCATGTCTCACTAAACTTTTTCTTCCAAATCACACATCTCAAGAGTCTTCAATTAAGT
Source organism: Orcinus orca (assembly GCF_937001465.1). Classification (NCBI taxonomy): domain Eukaryota; kingdom Metazoa; phylum Chordata; class Mammalia; order Artiodactyla; family Delphinidae; genus Orcinus; species Orcinus orca. Next base: position 35,280,494 of record NC_064571.1, read on the forward strand.
GATTCATTATCACAACCCCCCAGTATTATACTACAAATTTAATCAGCTAATTATTTTTTCACATAGCAGATATTTAATTATTAGTTCTTCTCTTAGAAGTCAACCAAACTACATAAAGATGGGGCATAGTACAACTCATCTTTCCCTACTTGTTTCAAAAGGTGCTACATAAATGCATCAAAAATCAGCAAAAACAAGACAAAATAAATATAAACTGGTTTTAACAGTCATATCATGAGGCAATGGTAACAGTTTTCAGCAGCATGGTTGGGTTGCAACAACTCAGAGAGAAAAACATAGTTTTTCAAATTTGTCTGGTTCACATATCAGGTCACAGCTGAAAATATAATGTTCTCAATATCACCAACCAATGACACCAAATAATGTCACCGACCAATAACCAACATATCTTTTTCCATTGAAAAACAATTTAGAAGTCACTCATTTCCAGTTACACATAGGATTTTCAAATGACGTTGCTCAAATATTCCCAATTCTTATAAATTCCCAAGTAACCATACTGCTGAGATAAAATGAAATGCTGATCAATTCTTTAAATAATACAGCAACACAGACCATCTAGTCTTGGAAATGCAGGCCATGTTTTCATATCCCACCTCCCTTTATTTTTAGTTACAGTTATTTGCCTAGATTGTCTAAACTTTGATTTCAGTGTCTCAATTCATTTAGCCTATTGAGATAACCTTTGCTGACTAATGTATAAATTCTCACTATCAACTTACCAAGAGGAGTAAAACATGGTTGTGGCCTAATAATAAAACGTTTGGGGTAAAAAAAAAAGTAGAAGTTAGATTGTCCCTAGAATTAAATTAGGACAATTGAATAGACTAAAAGGGAAATATCAAGGTACTACAAATGGAAAACACCTGAATAATATAAATAGACTTGGCTGCCTTAAATCCTTTTTGGAATAATGAAGGGTAAACACAAATCCATCTATCCATACTTGTAAACATACAGAGAGGTTCAATAAGTTACTTGCCCAAGTACACACAGCTAAATACACTAGTAAATACACTAGTAAGTAGTAGATCGGGGATTTGAAACCAGAGAAGTACATCCACCCAAAAACCAAAAGTAATTGAAAAGTTTAAATGAACCATCACAGAGGATGACAGTGGGTCAAGTCCTTAAATGAAGGAGGCCATCCATGTGAAGATCTGGGGATAGAACATTTTAAGCAAAGGAAACTCCCAATGCAAGGACCTGAGGTAGGAAGAGGCTGGAAGTGAAGGTATTGAATAAATGGAGAATCCAGCTGGGCTGGAGCAAGCCCCATTTATCAAGGACATTGTTGTCCAATTGCATTCTAGCACCAGAGATCAGTAATGGCCACATCTTCTAGAAATGTGAGGTGACCACTTTTCATTCCAAAAGGAAAGGAACTTTGATTCTTTTGGCATTTCAATCGTTAGTGTTTCAGGCAATTACTAGCTGGCTAACATTTGAGCAGGATTGATAGATTCCATCCAGGTCAATGTGTGACTTATGCTTTCCCATCCCAGGAAATTTGCCAAGATCAGTAGGTTATAGGGCAAATAAATGCCACGATATGTCAGAATTTCTTATTCTTTTTGCATTCCTCTGGCCTCCTTGTTTCAGGTAATAGAGCCAGGCTGGGAAGTGGATGGTGTAACCCCTAGCCCAGTGCCACACATATAGGCACTTAGTAATACTTAGAAACTGGATCAAGGTAATAGCAGCTATTTAAAACATCAAAAATTTCCTCCAAACACTTAATTTACTCAAATGAAAAAAAAGTACAAAAAAAGCTGTATTTATTTTATAAACTCTATTGTCTTTTTTGTTCTTGTCCTTCTTTGATTATTGACATACAAAAAAGGCTGTACATATTTAATGAATGACGGGCTTGAAGATAATTATCCACCCGTGAAACTGTCACCATCTACAGCTCCATAAACTTAACCATAACCTCTAAAAGTTTTCTCCCTCCTGTCTATTTTCAAATAAGCATAATTAAATGTATTATCTTTTTAAAAGGTGGAATTAGTAAAACAAGGTGAATTGGGGGGATAGGGTTGGGTGGTGTTTCTCAGGAGCCAAAGAGCCATTTTGGTAGGTTTTTTCCTTCTACCAAGAAGACACATTTTGGTATCATAAAAATACAGTCTTAAATCTCAAAATATGGACAAAAGCAAACTAGAAAATCTTTAACTTCATGGTTGATATAGGCAATGTGTTCAATTCAGGTCCATAAGCAAGTTTATCCAAAACTACCTACAATCTAAAAATTCTGCCTGGATTTCTAGAGCTCATTTTACCTGAGCTCAGGAAGCTCAAGTCTAATAAAAAGTTAAAATAATTCTTAAATTCAAGTACAACTGTTAGAGTCTAATCAATCAGTCTTTGTGAGGTTATGAAAGCCGCCATGGGGAATGCATTTGACCCAGGTCTAAGAGTTAATTACTACAACTTCTGCCAAAGACCGCTGTTTTCATTATGCAAGGGCTTTCCTATAGCATAGCCATTTATTACAATTTCTTAATTATTCAATCCAGCAAGGTTTATAATTATAATCCTGCCACTAATGACAAGGAAATATGTAATTCCTTGGGAATCACATTTTTTATCTGATGTTAATTAATGCCCACTGATAAATAGAGACTTAACCATAAAACCCACTTGGTGGTTGAATTTAATCTTTTCATATTCATTGTAAAACTAAAAGGAATCTGCTCCAAAGCAGCCAGGTGAGTCCAATGTGCTAGTTTTATTAACATTTGAACATACAACAGGTTTATTTCTTGGTGTGAACTCCCTCCATAAGTAATATTTGGGGCACAGCACCAGCTCAGAGCTTGAAGGGGGGGGGGGTAAGTCTCATTCTTTTCTTCACCCTAAGAGGCAGCTCTCTGTCAAGATTTCAACATTTTTAAATGTTGAAAAGCATGCACACTCTTAAGGTGCACTTTTTCCCTGGCTCATTATGTAAATTATATTCATGTAATGCATCACTTGGGTATTCAAGTGCAAGCCCGTGGTGTCTAATACATGTCCTCCTTGTCAGGAGCAACAGCACTGTACATTTTCAGTAAAGATAACTGTTGATGGGAAAGAAAAAGAATAACTGCTGTTTTCAATCAGAACTTATAGAAAGTGCCCTTAGTCCAGAAAAGATGCGATGCCAGGCTAAGGCTGTAAAATACATTTCTGACCTTATTAGCCAGGCTCCTGTGTTAAATATAGTGGCTATAATAGAATTTGTATGCCCTAGTTTCTGACAGGTTGAATGTTGCTTAGTGATCCAGGAGTGGAAACCGGCGGCCTGCATTCAAAGGAGATCATAGATTACAGACATTTCCTGGGTATTGCAACAAAAGGATGCTGTTACAATGGCTCCCAAAAAGAGAGACAGACTCCTACTGCCTGTAATTGGAAGGGGGCTGTGTTTGTTATCTGTTACTGTGTTATGAATGACTCCAAAACTATTTCTTTATCTTGAAACTGTTTATTTATCTGTGTGCTGGGAATCTGGGCTGGCTCAGCGGGTTCCTCGACTTCAGCGTCTCTCACAGGCTGCAATCAAGGGGTCAGCCAAGACTGTGGTCATCTCAAGGCTCAACACGGGAAGGAGCCTATCATGTGCATTAGAAGTGAGTCACTAGGCTCAGCCCACAGGCGAGGGGTCAGGAACATACAAGAGTGTGAATACCAGGAGCAGGGATCACCGGAAGCTATTTTACAAGTCTTCCTACCAAAAGAACTGAGGTTTCTCAGGTACCCAAAATATCCTTCCCCTATTATTATAACATACTTATCATGGCACCTAGTGAAACCTACAAGCCAACAAAATGAAATGGAAGCACTTTGGATCTCCTCCTACATCATGGTGACTGGCAGGAAATTTAGTGATGTTATTCACAGGAAGTGCACGGCATAGTGCAAAAAATGAACTTATTTTCAATTCCAAATATAAGCAAAAAAATATTCTTTCTGGAAAAAATAGGTATTAATGTGCTTTTCCTTCATATCTCTAATACACACAAAGCCTCTTCCAACAGTCCAGAGGAGACCCTCAACCCAGCAATGGAGATGGGAGACATAGCAGCACAGCTGAGAGAGCTAGGGAGCTGCAGCACCCTGGAGCCAGCCACAACCAGTGTTGCACAGAACATAGTGGATGGAAGCAAAGCTTTCAATGAAAATCACTTGATGAACACTCTGAGCTGACGACTCTACTCTTGTCAAGGGCCTAAGCAAGAATAACATTTAACAATAAAGCCACTAAAACCAGAAGCAGACCTTGCCCAAGCAAGAAACACAAATGATGTGTGATAGCAGCCATTTTTTAGGGAATAAAGGAGAATATAGAGCAGATCAGGAACATTCCTTTGGCCACGCTGATAAAAAGTTATCACTAACCTTCAATGGTGAGGAACTGGAAGATTGTCACCAACATCCACTGTGTGTTTGTTACATTCTGTGAAGAGATGGGTAGGATTTTCTGATGGATGATTTTTGAGCTTTCTCTGGCTTGCCTGACAATGCCCTAACTAGGACTGATGGCTTCCTTCTTTGGGGAAAGGTATGAGGCTGCAACTTCCCATGGGTTCATGAGGTACTACTCAGAATCACTTCCCAAGTGACCAGAAATTCTAAGATTTCCAGATGCTGGACATCTGTATTTCTTCAGAACACCCTTAACGATTTTGGTTCTAAGCCAAGACTTCTTTGAGCAAAGCAAGCCCAATGTGCTTATTTCCCCTCAAGTCTGCTCTCACAATTGCCTTATAAAAAGGAATACTAGCAGGGCTGAGGTTCCTTGAAGGGAGGAATAGCCTCATAGTACACCCCGTGGTGTACTGCCCAAGCACACTGTCCTGCAAGATGAGCAGAGAACTGAAGACCTCCACGTCTGCTGACCCTTCTTCCCCTAAGGTCCAGCTGCACCAAGCGACGTTGCTAGTGTCCCCCTGAGAACTTTGCCCCAAGTAAGTGTATGTGTATCAATACCTTTAGAAAATATCATATTATTTTTGTTATAGAGTGAGTCTGGAAATAGCTAAGAATCATAATAGAGAAATCTATGTCTCCAGTGTGGAAACTAACTATGAGAATGAATGTTTCAGTGCTCAAAATCGACAACATCTGGTAAGTCACATATTTCATGAAATGCAATCTTAACCAGGCTTATTGAAGCCTGTGTGTTTTGTGTATAACACTGAAATTTTATCATCGGTCATTTATTGATTTAGTTCTTTTTTGAATCATTAAAGCTTGAAGGTTGTCTTAGCCCAGATTCCACAAGAAGCAAAATCTAAGAAAGTGGCCATGTGTGAGGGGTTTATTTGGGAACATGATCCCAGGGAACCAGAATGAAACGGGAGGAGAGAAAGGCTGAGCTAGGACATCACCATGGTGATGGGTTGCTCACTCCTGAGGGATCATCTGAGAAGCAGAATGAAATGCACCTCCAAATGTTCCTGGGGTAGAAAAGGGGACAAAGGAAGAAGCATTTTCCCATTGACTTCCATTCCTCATTGGTGAACCTTTCTCCCATCCTGGATTTAATTCTTCCTTCTTCTAGGTTGCACAGTCTTGGGCATAAAGTGAGTTCCTAAAGCATCCCATGTAGTACCAATAAAGAAGCTTCCTGTCTGCCAGAGGCAAGAGGTGTATAGCACTGGCCTGAAGCAAGGCTGTACCTACTGGAAACTGGCTGGAGCCTGCACAGAACTATTGTTTGCAATAGTGGCTGACCTAGGATTTGGGGATGGCTTAGAAAATCAGAAATGGTGCTTAAGCGTTATCTATTAAAAAGACTTTCAGATGGAAAATTCTTTTGGAAACACCATCAACCCTCAGAGAGCTAACACCTCAAGTGCATAACAGCTAGTTTCCTAGTGCAAATTCAGAGATAGTACTGAAGCTATGAGACACAATTTCTATCTTCGAACCATCTTGAGCTTGTAGGTTTCACTAGGTGTAATAATATGGTCTCACTGGAGTGGAGGAATATTTAGGAATGTTTTGGCCCCTGAGATACCTCAGTTTCTGTGGTACTATGCCTTTAAAATAGCTCCCCCAAACTCCCACCTCATGGTATTCATGCCCTTGTGTAATCTTCTCTCCTTGTTTATGGGCTGGACCTATAGTGATTTGCTTCTAATGCAAAACAAAAGTCATAGAACACTGAGTCTAAAAATTATTTTATTTAAAAATTTCTTTAGGCCTGACCCTATGAGAATGTAAGCTCCAGGAAGGCACAGTTTGGCCAACAATCCTATCACAAGCCACGGGATAGTGTTTGGCACATAAGAGATGCTCAATGAGCAACTGTTGACTGAATACAATTGGATGAAGAGGGAGAGAGGAAGAGAGTGGTGGCCAGTATTTAAATCAAGGAAGGATCAAGCCTGATTTATTTTTGAGTGGTGGCATGAGTAATCAGGACTTTTCCTAACAACCAGAATGAGAAGAGGCTACAAATCCCCACATTACACTGGAAAGACGGTGGGATGAGTACTCAGAAAACCTACTAGCTCTTTGGCTAAACTCCTTTGCGCTTTACTGTTTTGTTTTGTTTTGTTTTCTTTCTGTCAAAGGGAAGAGTAATAATCATGATCTTGCAAAATTAGGAGAACGATTGTTTGTACACAAAAGCGTTTGCAAATTCACAAAGCACTGAGCAAATATTCGTTGCTATTTGTCCTGCCTCCTTGGGTACTTACCTACAAGGTGTCATCCCTCTCCTTTGAGTTAGAGCCATAGGAAAAATTCCAAAGTCCCAGGATCCATTTCTCTCTTTTCCCTATCTTCCAAATGAAATAGTTTGGCTTTTCATTTGGTGAAATTCAAGTTAGAAGCCAAGGTGAAACCGACGTAGAAACAGAGGTGAGAACAAAGGGAAAGGAACCCAGATGGAAGCAAATATAACTTGCCATGAGGACTTAACATGAAGACTTAAAATGTTGCCAAGAACAAGAATGTGATACTTTCTCATGTGACACATTTATTGATTGATTTCTTTTTGATGTGGTTTGATGGAGCCTGAAAGAGAACATGAGAACCTTTCCACCCAAGTTCTAGAATGTCCGGTATTGGCTTAGGACTTCACATTCCTCTTTGGTTCCCATGGATTCACTCAGCTCTGGTAAACCCAATCTCTTTCCAGAAAGCAGGCCTGCAGAACTGAAGGGCTTGAAGAGAGTTATCCGCACAATGTCTTGGAGGGAATCTCTTGAACAGCAGTAGGAAGAAGGCAGTTCATTTTGGAGTAAGTGGGAATAGAATTGGGAATAGGAGATGTGGGTCAGCCAGCAATCTCATAAGTCCGTGTCCTCAGAGATGCTCAGCTTTGAATGGTAGGATTATATCAGCTGCTCAATTATTGAAATATAGCTGTTCTGCTTGGTAAGAACATGCTACCACCTGAGGGTCCACCTCCTGCCCTGGACACTCTGGCCACTCCCCCAAAAGTCTACTCTGTTGAACAGCCCCACAATCCAACAATTGGGTGGTTAGTGCCTGGCTCAGCATAGCACCTCCTGGACCATGCCTTAGTGGAAAGATCTGCTTTTGAACTTGCACCAGTTGCTCAGGGTGCCCTCTACCTGTGTTAAAGATGGCTAATACTGCTCCTGACTGTGCCATTCTACACTTCCTTCCCATCCTCGTTTCTACTCTTTGAACATATGTGCGCACACGTGCTTGTGCACACAAATAGCTACACTCACTGTGTGCTAACTTCAACAACTGCCCCCTGCTCTTCATTCTGTTAGCATTTAACTCTTACCCTGGGGTTCAGCTTCTGAGTCTCTCCTTTGTTGTAATGATGGCAGAGGCTGCAAAGGGTGACTCACTCCATTGATGCATTTCCCCCATGTATGCCTTATACCAAATTACTCCAATATTTCTGGAAATATTTAACATTTACCAACTGTTTAATTTCTGCTGCATGCCAAAGTCTTTGTAAACCTCACTTTTCTAGTATGTGAAATGATACTAATCATATCTAGCTCACAAATTTCCTACGAGGAATAGGTAAGACAATGTGTGCAATGGATTAGCTTAGTGCCTGCACATGGTAATTACAATAAATGACAGCTATTGCTATCATGGTATTTATTATTAAAGTTTTTATCATTAGGTTTTTGAGTTTCAGTCCCCATTTCCTTCCAGTGAACCCATCACATTTTCAAAATGTTGTCTATAGCAAAGGACAATAAGAAAATGTTTCTTCACTTCTTTTGTTGCTTATTCTCACTTTAGTTTAATTTGTAAAGAAAAGGAGAGAGGTAAGTATTCTTAGAAGTATTGGGTTAAATTTAAACTAACTTAGCAGCTGACATTCAAAGAAAATGAAATAAGCTAAGACTCTTTAAAATATATTCCTTCACAATTAAACCTCAACTAACAATTAAAATAATTCCAAGAGTTTCAATTAAGGAGCAAGAGTATTCAAGGTACACTCTCCTTTCTGGAAGGTCAGTACAGATTTTTCTTGCACCTCTTTGTGCAACAGAAAGGGCATGTATGACACACATTACACTTCCAGGGAGGACATTATGAAAATCTAAACTACATCCAAAGTGTATTTTACTCGTAATAATTAGAACTGGATGAACAGCTAGAAAAAAAAAAAATGAACCTGCTCAAACTAAATTGGTTCAGCTCTAACTGATCTAATGCAGTTTTCTGAAGAATAATTGATATTATATAATCGTAACTGCCAGTTTATGTCACAAAAGTGACATTTGACACTTTCCTGCTAACCATCCTAACATCATCGATCAAAACATCACTTGTGTAATGACATTTCACCAGTCAGCTTAACATCATAAATTATGACATCACCTCTTTTATGAAACTAGAAGATTGAAGAAAAGAGACTGGGAAGACATTCCTATTGAAAACCAGCATTCATCTTTGATTTGTATTTTCAGAATCTTTTATGTTCTAATCATGTTGCCAGAATGCTTATTAGTCAGTGAGTATATTAGGAAAGAAAGAAAGAAAAAAGGAAAGGAAGGGAGGGAGGGAGGGAGGGAGGGAGGGAGGGAGGGAGGAAGGAAGGGAGGAAGGAAGGAAGGAAGGAAGGAAGGAAGGAAGGAAGGAAGGAAGGAAGGAAGGGAAAGAGAGAAAGAGAGAAATCTGATGAAATTATACTGGAAGTCAAAAACAAATAATACATTTTCTAGCTCCCCTTAGTTATGGTTTCACATCCCTGGATGGTGATAACAAGATTTTATTTCACAATTGAACTGTGAAATGGCTATTCTTGGAAATCCCTGGAAAATAGGAAACAGGAAAGAAATTTTTGACTTTTGGTTTGAATATGGAAGAGTATATTCGTGTCTGACCAAACACATTTAAAAACAATTTATATGTCAAGAAGGTTACATATTACCTATAGGACTTCCAAAAGCTAACTACCTGTTTTTCACCTGAAGCTTGTAAGTATGTGCTATAGAAAATATGACAGGAAATAGATCTAAGATGGAAGACCTTAATCCCAAAAAAGTAACATTCATTTTTGCACATCTGAAATACTGGATTTGGGGAGAATTCAAGATGGCGGAGGAGTAATATGTACAGATCACCTTCCACCCCACAAATACATCAGAAATACATCTATATGTGGAACAACTCCTACAGAACACCTACTGAACGCTGGCAGAAGACCTCAGCCTTCCCAAAAGGCAAGAAACTCTCCACGTAGCCGGGTAGGGCAAAAGAAAAAACAGAGACAAAAGAATAGAAGTGGGACCTGCACATCTGGAAGGGAGCTGATGAGAAAATGAGAAAACAGAGAAACACACAGCAGATGATGGAGCAAGGTAAATGCCTACTAGACCAAACAAATGAAGAGGAAATAGGCAGTCTACCTGAAAAAGAATTCAGAATAATGAGAGTAAAGATGATCCAAAATCTTGGAAATAGAAAGGAGAAAAAACAAGAAACATTTAACAAGGACCTAGAAGAACTAAACACCAAACAATGATGAACAACACAATAAATGAAATTTAAAATTCTCTAGAAGGAATCAATAGCAGAAAAACTGAGGCAGAAGAATGGATAAGTGACCTGGAGGATAAAATAGTGGAAATAACTACCACAGAGCAAAATAAAGAAAAAAGAATGAAAAGAACTGAGGACAGTCTTAGAGACCTCTGGGACAACATTAAACGCACCAACATTCGAACTATAGGGGTCCCAGAAGAAGAAGAGAAAAAAAAAGGGACTGAGAAAATATTTGAAGTGATTATAGTTGAAAACTTCCCTAATATTGGAAAGGAAATAATCAAGTCCAGGAAGTACAAAGAGACCCATACAGGATAAATCCAAGGAGAAACACGCAAAGACACGTATTAATCAAACTATCAAAAATTAAATACAAAGAAAAAATATTAAAAGCAGCAAAGGAAAAGCAACAAATAACATACAAGGGAATCCCCATCAGGTTAACAGCTGATCTTTCAGCAGAAACTCTGCAAGCCACAAGAGAGTGGCAGGACATATTTAAAGAGATGAAAGGGGAAAACCTACAACCAAGATTACTCTACCCAGCAAGGATCTCATTCAGATTCAATGGAGAAATTAAACCCTTTACAGACAGACAAAAGGTAAGAGAATTCACCACCACCAAACCAGCTTTACAACAAATGCTAAAAGAACTTCTCTAGGCAGGAAACACAAGAAAAGGAAAAGACCTACAACAACAAACCCAAAACAATTAAGCAAATGGTAATAGGAACATACAAATCGATAATTACCTTAAATGTAAATGGATTAAATGCTCCAACCAAAAGACATAGACTGGCTGAATGGATATAAAAACAAGACCCGTATATATGTTGCCTACAAGAGACCCACTTCAGACCTAGGGACACATACAGACTGAAAGTGAGGGGATGGAAAAAGATATTCCATGCAAATAGAAATCAAAAGAAAGCTGGAGTAGCAATTCTCATATCAGACAAAATAGACTAAAATAAAGACTGTTACAAGAGACAAAGAAGGACACTAAATAATGATCAAGGGATCAATCCAAGAAGAAGATATGACAATTATAAATATATATGCTCTCAACATAGGAGCACCTCTATACATAAGGCAATTACTAACAGTCATAAGAGGGGAAATCGACAGAAACAAATCATAGTACAGGACTGTAACACCCCACTTTCCCCAATGGAAAGACCATCCAAAATGAAAATAAATAAGGAAACATAAGCTTTAAATGATACATTAAACAAGATGGACTTAATCGATATTTCTACGTCATTCCATCCAAAAACAACAGAATACACTTTCTTCTCAAGTGCTCATGGAACATTCTCCAGGATAGATCATATCTTGGGTCACAAATCAAGCCTTCATAGGTTTAAGAAAATTTAAATCATATCAAGTATCGTTTCCTACCACAATGCTATGAGACTAGACATCAATTACAGGAAAAAAATCTGTAAAAATTACAAACACATGGAGGCTAAACAATACATTACTAAATAATGGAGAGATCACTGAAGAAATCAAAGAGGAAATCAAAAACTACCTAGAAACAAATGACAATGAAAACACGACAACCCAAATCTATGGGATGCAGCAAAAGCAGTTCTAAGAGGGAAGTTTATAGCAATACAATCTTACCTCAAGAAACAGGAAACATCGCAAATAAACAGCCTAACCTTACACTTAAAGCAATGAGAGAAAGAAGAACAAAACAACCCCAGTGTTAGCAGAAGGAAAGAAATCATAAAGATCAGATCAGAAATAAATGAAAAAGAAATTAAGGAAACAATAGCAAAGATCAATAAAACTAAAAGCTGGTTCTTTGAGAAGATAAACAAAATTGATATACCACTAGCAAGACTCATCAAGAAAAAAAGGGAGAAGACTCAAATCCACAGAATTAGAAATGAAAAAGGAGAAGTAACAACTGACGCTGCAGAAATACAAAGGATCATGAGAGGTTACTACAAGCAACTATATGCCCATAAAATGGACAACGTGGAAGAAATGGACAAATTCTTAGAAAAGCACAACCTTCTGAGACTGAACCAGGAAGAAATAGAAAGTATAAACAGAGCAATCACAAGCACTGAAATAGAGACTGTGATTAAAAATCTTCCAACAAACAAAAGCCCAGAACCAGATGGCGTCACAGGCGAATTCTATCAAACATTTAGAGAATAGCTAACACATATCCTTCTCAAACTCTTCCAAAATATAGTAGAAGGAGGAACACTCCCAAACTCACTCTATGGAGCCAGCATCACCCTGATATCAAAACCAGACAAAGATGTCACAAAGAAAGAAAACTACAGGCCAGTATCACCGATGAACAAAGATGCAAAAATCCTCAACAAAATACTAGCAAACAGAATCCAACAGCACATTAAAAGGATCATACACCATGATCAAGTGGGGTTTATCCCAGGAATGCAAGGATTCTTCAACATACACAAATCAATCAATGTGATAAACCATATTAACAAATTGAAGGAGAAAAACCATATGATCATCTCAATAGACGCAGGAAAAGCTTTCAACAAAATTCAACACCCATTTATGAAAAAACCCTCCAGAAAGTAGGCATAGAGGGAACTTACATCAACATGATAAAGGCCATATATGGCAAACCCACAGCCAACACCATTCTCAATGGTGAAAAACTGAAACCATTTCCTCTAAAATCAGGAAAAGTCAGACAACGTTGTCCATTCTCACCACTATTATTTAACATAGTTTTGGAAGTCTTAGCCACCGCAATCGGAGAAGAAAAAGAAATAAAAGGAATCCAAATCAGAAAAGAAGAAGTAAAGCTGTCACTGTTTGCAAGTGACATGATACAATACACAGAGAATCCTAAAGATGTTACAAGAAAACTACTAGAGCTTATCAATGAATTTGGTAAAGTAGCAGGATACAAAATTAATGCACAGAAATCTCTGGCATTCCTATACACTAATGAAGAAATATCTGAAAGAGAAATTAAGCAAACACTCCCATTTACCATTGCAACAAAAAGAGTAAAATACCTAGGAATAAACCTACCTAAGGAGACAAAAAAACCTGTATGCAGAAAACTATAAGACACTGATGAAAGAAATTAAAGGTGATACAAACAAACGGAAAGATACACCATGTTCTTGGATTGGAAGAATCAACATTGTGAAAATGATTATGCTACCCAAAGCAATCTACAGATTCAATGCAATCCCTATCAAACTACCGATGGCATTTTTCACAGAACTAGAACAAAAAATTTCACAATTTGTATGGAAACACAAAAGACCCTTTATAGCCAAAGCAATCTTGAGAAAGAAAAACAGAGCGGGAGGAATCAGGCTCCCAGACTTCAGACTATACTACAAAGCTACAGTAATCAAGACAGTATAGCACTGGCACAAAAACAGAAATATAGATCAATGGAACAGGATAGAAAGCCCAGAGATAAAACCACACACATATGGTCACCTTATTTTTGATAAAGGAGGCAAGAATATACAATGGAGAAAAGACTGCGTCTTCAATAACTGGTGCTGGGAAAACTGGACAGCTATATGTAAAAGGATGAAACTAGAACACTCCTTCACACCATACACAAAAATAAACCCAAAATGGATTAAAGACCTAAATGTAAGGCCAGACACTATAAAACTCTTACAGGAAAACATAGGCAGAACACTCTATGACATAAATCACAGCAAGATCCTTTTTGACCCACCTCCTAGAGAAATGGAAATAAAAACAAAAATAAACAAATGGGACCCAATGAAACTTAAAAGCTTTTGTGCAGCAAAGGAACCCATAAACAAGACAAAAAGACAAACCTCAGAGTGGGAAAAATATTTGCAAATGAAGCAACTGACAAAGGATTAATCTCCAAAATTTATAAGCAGCTCATGCAGCTCAATATCAAAAAAGCAAACAACCCAATCCAAAAATAGGCAGAAGACCTAAATAGACATTTCTCCAAGGAAGATATACAGATTGCCAAAAAACACATGAAAGAATGCTCAACAACACTAATCAGTAGAGAAATGCAAATCAAAAGTACAGAGTATCACCTCACACTGATCAGAATGGCCATCATCAAAAAATCTACAAAAAATAAATGCTGGAGAGGGTGTGGAGAAAAGGGAACACTTTTGCACTGTTGGTGGGAATGTATATTGATACAGCCACTATGGAGAACAGTATGGAGGTTCCTTAAAAAACTAAAAATAGAACTACCATACGACCCTGCAATCCCACTACTGGGCATATACCCTGAGAAAATCATAATTCAAAAAGAGTCATGTACCACAATGTTCATTGCAGCTCTATTTACAATAGCCAGGACATGGAAGCAACCTAAGCGTCCATCGACAGATGAATGGATAAAGAAGGTGTGGCACATATATACAATGGAATATTACTCAGCCATAAAAAGAAATGAAATTGAGTTATTTGTAGTGAGGTGGATGGACCTAGAGTCTGTCATACAGAGTGAAGTAAGTCAGAAAGAGAATAACAAATACCATTTGCTAACACATATATATGGAATCCAAAAAAAAAGAAGAAAAGAGAAAAAAATTGGTTCTGAAGAACCTAGAGGCAGGACAGGAATAAAGACACAGAGGTAGAGAATGGACAGGGAGGGGGAAGGGTAAGCTGGGACGAAGTGAGAGAGTGAGTGGCATGGACTTACAAATAATACCAAATGTAAAATAGATAGCTAGTAGGAAGCAGCCGCATAGCACAGGGAGATCAGCTCAGTGCTTTGTGACCACCTAGAGGGGTGGGATAGGGAGGGTGGAAGGGAGATGCAAAAGGGAGGAGATATGGGGATATATGTGTATGTATATCTGATTCACTTTGTTATAAAGCAGAAACTAACACAGCATTGTAAAGCAATTATACTCCAATAAAGATGTTAAAATAAAATACTGGGTTTTAAGGCAGAAAAGAGACATTTCCCAAACTATTTATTGAGCACCTCTTAAGCCAATAATTACATGAGTAAGGAAACAAGTCCAAGAGGAGGGGGAGAAATAAGTCTCTTTCACTTCTGTGGTCTTCCCATGATCAAACATGAAAAATGCCAGACATGGTACTTCATTTATAAGAGCTAATAAACAAGAGTCTGTTGTCTTTCTCTTTAGTTCACAATTTGGTAGTACAGGGATAAAGGTGAGTTTTCAATGTCTTAATCCATAATTTTCAAGAAAGTAATCAAATAGATTACTTTAAAATCATTTATATAATTATGTATATGAATATCACAAGAACTTATGAAAAGATATTTTTTCTTTTTATACCTTGCAGCTGAGCAGGGTAAACTGTAAGCAATATGGTGACATTCTTAACTTCCATCAGCATTGGGTTTGGGGCATGCTAGAGTCATACATCTCCTTCCTGGCTAACCTGTGCTTAAAATAAAAAAGAAGGGCTACTCAAAAATGTGCCATGAGGCAGATCATATTAGAACTCTCAAAATTCTATCTGGTACTTGAGTTTTTAGTTCTTAAGTTCTGCCTTTAAATTCATTGAATCAATGGGGTTTCCCACATCAGCTAATGGTAAAACAAAGAAAGAAGTAAACAAAAATTAAGGCAAAACAAAAAAAAATTCTTTGTATTTGAATATTTTAACTGCTTTGCATAGAATTAACAAATTCTGCCTTATCCTGAAATTGATTAACTGTGACAGGCAAGTTCAGGCCTTGACAGTCATTGGGCAAAGTCCCATGATACCAAGCCACAAGCTATGGCTGCTGGCACTGTTTGGTGATCGAATACCAAAAAGTACCAAAAGTTCTCATTCATCTTGGGATGATTCTTGATGGATGACTTACCCTGCCTAACAAGGGAAATTTTTAGTAGATTTCTCAAAGCTTAAGAAGATAAAGTGCAAGACTATATAAGGTCTTCCTTTATTTATTACTTCTGCAATTGTAGTCACAATTACAATTGTTGATTCTCGAAGGAAAGGTAACGTTTTGACAGCATCTTTGGGTTAAATGAGATAAAAATTAAGTCTGATATTTGTGATAAAAAGGTAAATTGCTCTTACTGCTAATTAGTGGTTCCCTTTATAATAAAAAATACCAAAAGTCTTCATATATACACATATATTTTGGATGGGAGGGCAGGGTTACTGACTTTATAGAATTTATATTTTTTAGAATACATGGGAATCAATGTTTGAGAGCTATTTAGCCAGTTTTGATCATGAATGAATTCAACAGCAGACTTCAGAGTATAGAACAAATCCCGTTTCCAAGTAATTGTATATAAGTTGAGGCATGTTTGGCTGCATTGGAACATGAATAAATCTTTGAATCTTTTTTAAGGACCAAAGTTTCGGAGAAGGAAGGCTGTGTCACAAGGAGTCAGAAGAGCTTGCAAGGCTCCAAGTGCACTTGCTTTCTTCTCCAATGAGCAAAGCATGAATGAGGCATCCAAATACTGGCACAGAGGTGTGTCAGTTGCCATGAAGAGTTCTTAAATAAAAGAGGAGAATTTTAAGCAAATCTATGTAAATTGTCATAGCATATCTTAGTCATCTCTGTAGTGGGCTGTGATTTACTTAGTCTCATTCCTTGACTTTCTTTTTTTTTTTTTTTTTTTGGAAAAGTTTTAGCTATGAATATTTATGCCCAGACTTCATTTACTGACTGAATTTCCACTCTGTTGGAATTATGCATCCCCATAGTGCACCCAAGAAAGGTGAGCAGTTAGAGGTGAGGAAAGAGATTTCCTGACCTTTTAGAAATAACAAGTTGCACTGGATTAAGTACAGCCCAAGCGAGGTTACTTGCATGTTGGTGGAGTGTAATTATCTCAGAAGTATCTCAGTGAAACAATTAGTGCTCAATAGATTCAGTGCCAGACCTGCCATTGTTCTGAACTTTTGTTAAAGCATCTCACCCTGTCCCCAAACTGGGTAATTCATAATTCTTACGGTAGGTGCTAGTGAGAAAGTCCATGGATTCCTACTCCTGAGTGTAAACTTATTTACAGCTGGTGCTTTTCAACTGAGTTGTAAGTGCAAAGGTGCTAGACTTGATGTGATGGGAGTGTTTCCTTGGTGATGAAGCATTCACTAGCCAGGTTTCCTGAACCATCAGATGTGCAGCCAACAGGGAAGCCCATTCTCATTTCAGTCCTCAAGTGTGCAGGCTGAAGGTCCCAGACTTTTGGCTCTCAATCTCCCACAGCTGGTTCTTTTTAAAATGGAACTTTAGGCAAAAGGAACTCAAGTTTGAACACACTGCCAAAGTGTACATTTTTGGAAGTCATTTCCATTTCCTCTTTGCATTTTGACAAAACTGCCTCAAGTGGAAGGGGCAGGTTTGTTTCATCTTGTTGATGTTTTTGACCAAACTTAGAAGGTATTTCTTAGGCTAAGCTACTGTCTAAACCTCAAGGATGGGTTAGTCATAGGGAGGCTGGTTCCTGTGGCTGCAGTTTAAAGGAAGGCTGATGTTTTCTTTAAAGATGCTTTTAAACAGCTATTTCTTTAAATAAATAATTTAGAAGCAGGTGAGAAATCACAATGAAATGGGTTCTTTTTCAAAATTATTTTTTCTAAACTGATTACATATTATAGAGCCTGAAGGTAGTATCTGTGTAGAGTTAGGGTAAAGGGAATGTACTGAATGAAATAAGATTTATATTTCATAAGAGCAACTGTTTCTTTTACTCTGTAGAAAGGAAACAGTATTTGTCTTAAGTAGTAAACAGATACATGCTGATACATATACAAGAGCAGCTTATTCTGCCACTTAAATCAAGTCATACAAAAAGAGATCACCCAAAAAGGTGTTTGAAGGATAGTAGATGATTATAGTTGTTGAATAAAAAGGAACATAAAATTATAAAATACATTTTTTCTTGTTTTTCCTATCTATAACAACGTAGTGAATAAAACGACCTGGATATACTACAGAGTAAGCCAGGGTAGGGAAGAAAAATGTCTAGACAGGATTATTCACTAGGAATGGCATTTATTGGCATTTGCTAAGTACCAAGTACTGTGTTAAGATTTTACATATCATAACTAAGTTGTTTATTTTACACAACCATCTTTATAAAATCATCCTGGTTCCCATATGAGATGTCTAAGCCTCAGAGAAATCAAGAAACTTGGAAATGCCATACAACCAAACCATCGTAGGGCTATAGCATAAACCTAGGTTCAATTCCAAAGTTACAATTTCTTTTCACTCTTTTATTGATTGATCAACTTTCTACCGAGGAATACTGGCAGAAAGAAAGAGGGTTCTGTTAACATTCATTACAGGGGTGCTATAAGTTTAAGCCAATACTAAATAGAGACTGGAAGATATTGATATAGGTTAAGGGTTATTCATAAGGAGAAGGGGATGATCATATTCTTTGGGGTAAAAAAAAAGGT
The DNA here is from genome assembly GCF_937001465.1 of Orcinus orca. NCBI lineage: Eukaryota > Metazoa > Chordata > Mammalia > Artiodactyla > Delphinidae > Orcinus > Orcinus orca. Next base: position 35,298,884 of record NC_064571.1, read on the forward strand.
CACATTTATATGCTCAATTACTCTATTAAGATTAACTTATTAATTATCAAGACTAACTGAATACAACTCAGCATTAGTCTTATGGAAGCCTTTTCAATTTCCAGCTTTGCTTTCACACAAATCTGCCATAAGTGGAGGGTGCAACTTTACTACCTTATTTTTGTTTCTGACAAAATTGAAATGGGATTTCTGAGGCTAAGCTACTGTCCAATGCAACCTCCCAGATCAATGGTATATCAACATGCAACTGCAATCTTTATACATTTTTACTTTTCTGTTAGAATAAGACTTTGGCTGATGTTTAAGTTATGACTTTTCTCACAAATTCCCTTTATTTTTTTAATTGTGTAGCATGGCAGGTACACAAGGTATAAAGTATGCTGAACTTGAAGTGAAAGGACTCTGTTGGCCTTGATTCATTCCCTTTTAGGTGTGCCATCCTGGTTAGGTTATTTTCTTCACGGCTCCAGGCTTCCCTTTGCTGAGCTGTCAACAGAATGATCTAGAAAACCTCATTTGACTCTAAATTCCATCACCACTAGAAAATTTTACTTTTGGAAAATGTACTGTGTGACTATATAATCCAAAACATGTTCATAAATGATAACCAAAAGCCTAATCCCTTAAGGTTCAACTCATTATCATTATGCAAAGGCCATGCCTATTATTTTTTATTCTTTAATGAGTTTTAATGAGATGCACTACTTAAATTCAGCACCAGCTCTCTAAATGTGTTTTTCAGAATGGTTTTTATTTAGACAAACTGAATTAGGAATATCTACTCAGCACTATTTTCTTCTGAAACAATCATTTTGAAAAAAATAAATACAAGATTTTCTGGGGTTGGCAGGCTCATTATGTTTATACTATGAGTTCCACCTACATGAGAAACTAGAACACATCTTCCCAATATAAGATGTTGACATTTCTTCCACTCTTCCCAACTTCTAAATTACTTTAGATTTTATTTTTTTTATGCTCACTTTTGGGTGATCTCACCCCATCTTATTTATACCATTTATAATGCTGATGACTCCCATATTTTTGTTTCTAGACCAAACCTCCTCTCTCCTAACTTTAGACTACTTCACTGACATCTAACTGTTCACTAGACTTCTTTACTTGGAAGCTGTTATGGGTTGAATCATACCCCCAAAATGATATGTTGACGTACTAAACCCCAGTACCTCCGGATGTGACCTTATTTGGCATTAAGGTCTTTACAGAAGGTCATCAAGTTAAAATGAGGTCATTGTGGTGGACTCTAATCCAATATAACTGGTTCCCTCTTGAAAAAAGGAAATTTAGACACAGAGGCACACACACACACAGAGGATGATATAAAGACACACAGGGAGAAGACAGTCATGAGACTGCCATGATGTTCCTGCAAGCCAAGGAACGCCGAAGATTGCTGGCAAACACCAGAAGCTCAAAGAGGAAATAAAGGATTCTTTCCTAGAGCCATTGCAGAGAGTATGCCAAACACCTTGATTTCAGATTTCTAGCCTCATATGTGTGAGAAAATAAATCTCCATTGTTTTAAGCCCACCCAGTTTTTGGTATTTTTTACAGCAGCCTTTGAAAACTAATACAATTGCCCAATAAGCATCTCAAACCTAAAATGCTCCAAACAGAGCTCCTGTTCTGTCCCACTCTCCTGCCATTTCTCCTCTTCTCTATCAATGGGAGCTCTATTTTATTGGTTGCTCAAAACTCTTTAGAGTTATCCTTTTTTATTATTTTTTTATTAAGGTATAGTTGACATATGATGTTATGTTAGTTTCAGGTGTACAGTTTAGTAAATCAACATTTAGATACATTAAAAAAAATAATCACAGTAAGCCTAGTTACCATCTGTCACCACGCAAAGTTACTGCAATATTATTGACTATATTCCCTATGTCGTACGTTACATCCCTGTGACTTGTTTATTTCATAACTGGAAGTATGTACCTCTTTCACCTATTTTGCCCAATGTCCCTCCCCTCTGGTGACCTCCGGATTGTTTTCTGTATCTATGAGTCTATTGTTCTCTGTATCTATGTATCTGTTTTGTTTTGTTTGCTCGTTTGTTTTGTTTTTTAGATTCAACATATAAGTGAAATCATACAGCATTTGTCTTTCTCTGCCTGAATTATTGCACTTAGTATAATAATCTCTAGGCCTATGTCCCTGTTGTTGCAAGTTGCAATATTTCATTATTTTCCATGGCTGAATACTATTCCATTGTGGATAGACAGATAGATAGGCCACAGATTCTTTATCCATTCCTCTTTTGATGAACACTTAGGTTGCATCCATAACTTAGCTATTGTAAATAATGCTGCAATAAACACAGGGTGTGTATATCTTTTCCAGTTAGGGTTTTTGTTTTCTTTGGATAAATACCAGAAGTAAAATTGCTAGATCATATGGTAGTTCTGTTTTTAACTTTTTAAGAAACCTCCATACTGTTTTTGATAGTGGCTGCACCAATTTACATTCCCACCAACAGTACACAAGAGTCTCCTTTTCTCCACATCTTCACCAACACTTGTTATCTCCATTCTTTTAGATCACAGCCATTCTGATAGGTGTAAGATAATATCTTACTGTGGCTTTGATTTGCAGTTCCCGGATGATTAGTGATTTTGAGCATCTTTTCACATGTCTGTTGGCTATCTGTATGTCATCCTTGAAAAAATGTCTGTTTCAGTCCTCTGCCCATTTTTTAGTTGGAGTGGTTATTTTTATATTGAGTTGGGTGAGTTCTTTATATATTTTGGATATTAACTCCTTATCAGATATATCATTTGCAAATATCTTCTCCCATTCAGGACATTGACTTTTTGCTTTATTGATGGTCTCTTCACTGTGCAAAAGCTTTTTTAGTTTGATGTAGAATAATTTCTTTATTTTTGCTTTTATTTCCCTTTCCTGAGGAGACAAAACCAAAAAAATATTCTAAGTCAATATTTTGACTTAGCAGTGTCAAACAGTGCATTGCCTATGTTTTCTTTGAGGAGTTCTATGGTTTCAGGTCTTACATTTAAGTCTTTGATCCATTTTGCATTTATTTCTGTATGTGATATAAGAGAGTGGTCCGGTTTCATTCTTTTCCATGTAGTTGTTTTCTTTGCCCCAGACCATTTGTTGAGGAGACTATCTCTTCCCCACTGTATATTCTTGGCTCTTTGTCACAAACTAATTAACGATATAAGTGTGGGTTTATTTCTGGGCTCTCTATTCTGTTCCATTGACCTATATGTCTGTCCCTTTTTCTCTCTTTTCTCCTTCTGGGACCCCTATAATGTGAATGTTAGTATGTTCTATGTTATCTTAGAGGTCCCTTAAACTATCCTCATTTTTTAAATTCTTTTTTCTTTTCACTATTCCAATTAACTGATTTCCACTATCCTGTCTTCCAGATCACTGATCTGTTCTTCCACATCCTCTAATCAGCTGTTAATTCCTTCCAGTGTATTTTTCATTTCAGTTATTGTATTCTCCAGTTCTGATAGGTTGTTTTTCACACTTTCTATCTCTTTGTTGATGTTTTCACTGAGTTCATCCATTCTTCTCCTGAGTTCAATGAGTTTGTTTATAAATATTACTTTGAATTCCTTATCTGGTAAATTGTTTATCTCTATTGTGTTTAGTTCTTTCTCTGAGGTTTTGTCTTGCTCTTTGAGAGGTATTCCTTTGTCTCTTCATTTTGCCTAACTCACTCTATTGTTTTTATGTATTAGGTATATCAGCAACATTTCCAGGTCTTGAAAGAGTGGCGTTATGTAGAAGGTGTCTTGTGGGGCCCAGTGGCACAATCCCCCCCGGTCACCAAATCCAGGTGCTTCAGAGGTATCCTCTTGTGTGCTGTGTGTACCCTCCTGCTGTGGTTGGGCTGTGATTGCTGCAGACACAGTGGTGAGTGGGGTTCGTCTCCAGGCCAGCTGGCTGTGAGGCTCAGCCACAACTACTGCAGGTGTACTGATGTGTGGGGATGGCCCCCAGCAAGAGTACCTGTGAGGCCCAGCCATGAATGTTGTAGGTGTGCAGGTATCCTGGGCTAGCCCCTGGAGCAAGAGATGCTTTGGAGGGGTGCCAGGTCAAGCCAAGGCCACTTGCTGGGTGGGGTGGAGCAGGAGCCACTCTGGAGAGTTGCCAGGACAGGAAACAAGGTGTTAGCTAGTTGTGGAGAGTGACAGAATGGTGCCTGTGAGCACAGGGCCAGCTAGGTGGACGGAGAGTTAAAAAAAAAAAAAAAAAAGATGCCCACTGGTGCTTCCATCCATGGAGAAAGTTTCACCAGATCTCTGACTCTTCAACACATGCCCTAAAATTAGTCAGTGAATCGTCTCTGGTATGACCCAGGCACTTTTCAAGCTGCTGCCTCTCTGCTGAAACTCAGAACAAGTGAGTTTGTGTATGAGCCCTTCAAGAGAGGAATCTCAGTTTCCCATAGCCTTCTGGTTCTCCCATTGACTTTCAAAGCCAGACATCATGGGGGTTTGTCTTCCCAGCACACGTCCCCAGGCTGGGGAGCCCAGTATGGGGCTTGGACCCCTTATTCCTCAGGAAGGACCTCTCTGGTTGTGATACATCTCTCACTTATAGGTCACTGCACTGGGGGTGTGGGTTCTGACTAGACACACATCTCTGCCCCTCCTACCCTTCTTAATACATCCTTTTCTTTATATCCTTAGTTGTGGAAAATCTGCTCTGCTAGTTTTCATGTCATTCTCAGATACAGCTGTTCTACATTCAGTTGTAGTTTTGGTGTCTCCATGTTAGGAGGTGAGCTCAGGATCTTCCTACTCCACCATCTTGATCTGGACAAGAATCATCCTTGATTCCTGTTTCCTTCTCATTCTCCTCATGAACTCTACCCTCAAAATACAGGTATTTTATAGAACCTAAGATGCCATCAATTGTGAGATACATGATTATAGTATTCATCCATAAGAAAGAAAAATAATTTGGCAACAATATGACTCAGTGGCATTGCTTAGAATTTTTATTTTATACCTAAAGACTTCCAAACTTACGTAGACTTTTTACCATGTTTAATTCTTGTTAACACTTGGAAAGGAAAATGTATGTGAAATAAGTTGGTTAAGACACTAGAAAAGAAAAATGTATGTGAAATAATTTGGTTAAGGTTTCAAAAAATATTATCAACTTCAGAACCCACTTTCTTAATTGCTTTGACTCAGAGTCATACAAATACATGTTTTTCCACAACACATCATCCATGCTGCCACTAAGAGTAGTGATGCAATGCTCTACTTCCTACAGATTTAAAATAGAATCTGCCAAACTGCTAGTAACCTGTGACTCAAATAAGAAAGTACAAAAGCACTAAACCAAGTGTGTTCATGTGCAGATAAATGGCAACTACATCTCTATGCCTCCCGGTCTGTAGTGATGGTCAGAGGCCATCAATTAGAAGACATATCAATTTCAGAGGCATTAACATGTAAAAAAGGTGCGGGAACCTTCAGACCACTATCTCCCTGGTCCTAGCCACCATCATCACATGCCTGCCAGCTTCTCATAGCCTCCTAATTAGTTCTATACTTGCCCTTCTACAAGTTCTCCTTATAGCAGGCCATGTGATTCTTTCACAATGTGAATTTAGTTTCCTGAACACACTAAACATAATTCTCACTCAAGGTCTTTACTTGCTGGGCCCTCTTTTACGTCACTGCTCAAGTGTTGCCTTGTCAGCAAGGTCTTTCCTGACCATCTGATTAAAAATTCCTCCCCCGAACATACTCTGTTTCCTTGCTTTTTTTCTCTCTCTAAAAGACTTATTACCATAGATATTTAAATAAATGTTTATATATACACATACATATTTATTTATATGTTTATACAATATATTTTTATGTATAAATATAAAGCACATTTAAACAGTGATAGATACTAGACAAACATTTATGTCTGCCTTGTCTCCTCTCATCATAGAATAAGCTCCAAGAGGACACAGACATTGTCTGTTTTTGTTCTCCATGCCCATAACACTGACTTGCATATAGACAATACCTAGTAAATATGTTACATTTTTTAAAATGAAAATGAGTTAAATATAGTGAATTAACTAACTAAATTGCCATAGAACCTGATGAGTATGGTAAGAGACACTAGGTATATTTCCTTGGATAAATTTTGTTCAAACTGCAACCATGCTACAGAACTAGTGTTGGAGGAATAAATGAGATGACCATAAAAACAAATGCACCTCCACCTGCTCTTCCCTGCTACTGATTGTTATTAAGACTCTAAGGAGAAGAGCATAGGGGAAAAACAGAAATGAATGCTACTATTTCTGGGTATACTGGATTTCTAGCATTATGTTCAGAATGAAAGGGTGATGGGGTGTCAGCATTCAGAGTGTTCATGGTGATCAGAAACCTATCAGCACACCAGGACATGCCTAGTATCAGCTTTTCTAGGAAAACTTTCTTGGTCCTCCTAGCTCACATCTTTCTCTTTTTATGGATTCCCACAGGCTACAGAACACTGCCCACCTGATTCTATTACTCCTCTACATGCAAATCTTTCTCTCCACCATACTGTACATTTCTGAAGAGCAAGAACTTCATCACCCATATATAGAGTGTCTTCCACCACTCCTAGCACAGAGTTATATCCATTTGGAAAGGAATAAAGTTTCAGGGAAAAATGAAGCATTTTAGCAGTTAATGAGAGGGTCAGTAGGCCAGGTCCTGCAGAGGAGATAGGGTCTTCACATGGATAAGCCTCGGACAGGGTATTTGGAAAGTTTGCTTGCCAAGAATCTCATTGATTGGAGGCTATCAGCTCTATGGATGAAGTTGTGAGTGTCAATCAAATTACTTGTGAAGAGTTAAGTCTGTCCACATTTGTCTCCCATTTGAGGGTGCTGAGAAAGGGTGGAGGGACCTACCTTCAACACACTTACACTTAGAGGTACTCTGTAGGAGGCAGTAATTTATAGTTATGGAATAAAGTTGGGTAGGTATTCAATGAAACTCTGTTTTGGGGGGTGCTGTGTATAGCTGATTGTTCATTATAGGTAGAGCCAGCTTCATTTGGACAATACTGTCAACCGTAATTCTAGCTCTAGAGAACTTCTCCATTTTTGGCTTCAGGATATACAGTTAGAGAAATTTCCTAAAATCCTTCCTGGAAGAAGCATCTACTGGCAGCTGCTTACTTTAAGGTAATATGAGTCATTATCAAAATGAAACTTAAGTGACATATGCAATTTTATTTTTATTGTTCATTCCGTTCTATATTTTATCTGCTATTCTGCATTTTATCCATTTTTCAAAAATAAAAATATTACATTTTTTAGAAATTATAAACAGCATACAATTTTAAGTAATAAAGGAATTATTTGACCCTATTTGGCTGGAACCTTCCTAACCAATTTCTTCCTTTGTTATGCAACTATATAGTTACCTGATGCTCAGTGGTTGTACTGAATAGAGATCATCAATTTAAATAATTCATATCCTTAGAAAGGGGTTGGATAATTTGTGATATAAAAAGAAAACGCTGTTTCAATGGTTCAGCTGTACAGTGACTGCATGTGGGATTAATGTGATCTTTGAAAAGGGAGACTGGCCAATGCAGCTATTGTTTTCTTCATTCTAAAAACTTTAGAACTTAGTGTACCATCTTTGTAAGGTGAACAGTATCACTGTTGCCCAACTTCAGGGAGCATTACTCACATTTATTACTGTGTGTGAATGGAATTCCTGGAGCGGTTGCCTTCTGACATTTACATAGAACACAATTTTGAATGGTGCCTCCTGAAGAATGGTAGCCCCGAGGAATACTAGGGTGGGTATGAAGAGTCAACTAGAGAGAACTAGAGGGGGAAAAGTCTTCCAGCCACACTGGAATCTATAAAAAGTTCTCACAGATGCTACCCTCCAATCGATGATTCTTTCTCACAATTTTAAAATAAGCTAAATATAAACACAAATAATAAAATCATTATATTCAAGATTGAACAAACATGGCAAAAATTCTCCTAAATGAAAAGTTTTTCTTTTCAAGTTTAAAGTAAATAATGGAAAACTAGCTGACATTAAATACAAATAAAAGCAAAATTTCCTCTTGACCAATAAGATGATAAAGTCAATAGCAAGTAGCAATGGCATAAAATGATAAACTAATTAAATGATTAATTAATTAAAAAACAGAATATTGGCCAGCTCATGGTTCCAGAAATCTCCTAGATATTGGATTGGAGGCTAGAGGGAGTAGAGACCTATGCTCAGAAAGTTTGCAGTACTCATTTCCTTTGCCTGATCAATATCATTTTTTGCAAACAAATATTAACTTAAAATGGATCATAGACCTAAATGTAAAAACTAAAACTTCTAAAGAAATAAAAGTAGAAGAAAATCTTTGTGAACTCGGTTGGCCAAGACTTCCTAGATATAACACCAAAATATAATACTCTTAACAAAAATTTGATGAATTGGGCTTCATTAAATTAAGAAATTCTGCTCTTTGGAAGACACTGTAAATGAAAAGATAAGACACAGACTAGGGTAAAATATTTGCAAATCACATATCTGACAAAGAACTTGTATCAGCAATATAAAAAGAACTCTCAAATTCTACACTAAAAAAGAAATCAAATAAATCCTCAATAAAAAAATGAGCAACAGATTTGAACACTTTAGCAAAGAAGATATATGGATGACAAAACACATGAAAATGATCAATATCATTAGTCATTAGAGAAATGCAAATTCAAGCCACAATCAGATACTAATTTACCTTTTAAGATGGCTAATATTAAAAAGACGGATCTTGCCAAATGTTGGAAAATATGTGGAGCGACTGGAATTTTCATACACTGATGGTGGAAATGTAAACTTACACAACCATTTTAGAAAACAGTTTGCCAGTTTCTTAAAAAGTTAAACATACACCTACCACCTGACCCAGCCTTGCCGTTCCTAGGCATGTATCAAGAGAAATGAAAGCATATGACTAGACAAAGACTTACACATAAGTGTTCACAGCAGCTGTATTTGTAATAACTGAAAAACTGGAAACTTAAGTGTCTATCACCAGGTGAAAGAATCAACAAATTGTGGAACGGTACTCAGCAATAGAGAGTAATGATCCACGCAACAAAATGGATGAATGGGAAAATAACTATGACGAGTGAGAGAAGCCAGAGGAAAAAAGTATACACTGTATGATTCCATTTCTATAAAATTCTAGAAAATACAAACTAATCTATACGGACAGGAATATATCAGTGGCTTTCTGGGAATTGATGGAGGATAGGATAGGGGGTGGAGCTGGGGAGGGGTGAGAATGAGAAATCAGGAAGGAACACAGGGAAAACTTTTGGAAGTGATGGATATGTTCACTATCTTGATTATGGTAATGATTCCACAGGTGTATATATGTCAAAAATTGTTATATTGCATACTTTGAATATACGCAGTTTATTTTGTCATTTATACCCCAATAAAGCTGTTAAAATTTTTTTTAAGGTGTTTAATTAGAGGAGTAGTATGTTCAAGTCATTCAGTGAAAACTGACTGGATTCTAACTATAGATCAAGTTTTTTAAAAGAGGAAGTTTAGAAAAATTATCTAGATTGGTTATATGCAGATAAAATTTGAAGTTGAAGAAACCAGAAAAGGAGTAACTAAAGGAAAAAGCATAGACTCTGGAGTTAGAAGGACATAAGCTCAGATCCAGGATCTTCCACTTAATGCCTGTGTGACCTTAGGAAAGTTGACTAACTTCTCTGAGCTCAGTTACTTCATCTGTAGAAGAAGAAAGCATGTATCTGAGAGTCATCATGATGTTTAGAAATCACAGACACAAAGTATCTGGTGCAAAGCAGTCACCCCTTAACAGGAGAGCAGGTATTAATTGTATTTGTTAATAGATAAGAAATATATTTTTGTTGGTCAGACATGAAGTTATAGAGGCCAAAACTAGGGAAGGGAGACAAAGTGAAAGAGGTGAAATAGCTTGGATTTTATATAAAAAGACAAGATGCTTCTAAATTAGTTTTTAGAAGCATGGGAAGCAAGAATCAATCACTAAAAGAATGATAGCTCCATCACTAGAAGTTTTTCTAGTAATCAGGGGGGAAGGGTCAAGGATAGTATAGACTAGTATACATCCACACAGATAGATCCTAAAAGTGGTTTTTTGATGCAAGTCTGAAGTTGAGTCTAATATATGTTATTAATAATTGGAAGCCTCCCTGGCTGCAAGCCTCACCAGCTTCTGTGTTGCAGCAATGGCTATCAAGGTTCAGTTCCGTACCCAGCATTGACCAGGGCTGGAGTCCCTGGGAAGATGCTTCACTGCTGGGGCTGCTAGAGACCAGAATCACCACATTCTACTGCTGTCATAGAGACCACCCGTACCTGTGAGTGAGCGCTGCACTGAGGGGACTGGCAGAAGGAGCTTCTACTTTTCTCCTGCTTTCTGACCTCCCCCGGTGCCTCTACTGCCTGAGTTAACAGCAAGCCAGCTAGTGAACAAGCCCCGGGAAATAAGAGTTTGCTGGCCCCCAGCCCGGGCAGCGCAGAGCAGAACGTAAGAGTGCAGGACTGAGAGGGGACAGGTAAATAACCAGCACAATGTCTACAGGAGTCACTGCAGAGAGAGAACAGGGATGAAGGTGAAATGGAAGCAATGAAGAAAGAAAAACAGAAAGAAGTGAATCAGAAAAATTAAGTGCCGCAGAAGTTCAGTGAAGAGAGAATTTGAAAAGGCAGACATTCAAAGGTGTCCACTGCTAGAGAGAGGGCAAGGTCTAAGAGAAGGCCACTGGATTTGACGATCAGCAGTCCTACTGACCTTGAAAATCTAGTGTTAGCTTCTCAACTATTGCAGGAGCGGGTGCCAGATTTCAGAAAAGGATCAATTTCAGCAAATAAGTTTGTGGGTATAAACTCATCGTAAACTTCAACTCATCATCGAAGATTAGCAGAAAGTGTGAGAAGTCAACTGACTCATACACCTTTCTCAGAAATTGGACTCTAATAGGGTGACCAACCTGTTCCCATTTGTCTAGAACTTTTGCAGTTTTAGCTTGGAAAGCTCCTGGTTCCAGGAACCACTTAGTTCCAGGCAAGCTGAGATGGCTGGTGACCATGACCCAGAATGTCTTAGAGAATGTGCACAAATAAGCTATATTCAGATTTCAACAAAGGATGCGGATGATGGTAACGTGTAAATTCTAATGTATTTCCAGAATAACCATCGTTTTGCTCCCTGGTTCACTAATAATGCAGTCATTCCACTTGACTTTAAATGTGATTCTTCTTCATCCAGGTCTTACCCTTTTTAGTCTGTCTACTGGCTGCAATGACATCCCAAGAGAAATATTCTCCTACTTGGTTTTTTTCAAGCTCAACCTTTTCATGACACCCCAGTTAATTAATATCTGCCCTGGGTCAGCCTGGAGGGAACCGTGTTGAGCTTGGAGATTTCCATTTGAACACTGAACCCCAGGAAGGAGCAAGACAAATTTATACCAGTGGGTCTAATTGCTAGAAAGGTAATTCTGCAAAGATGGAAATCAGCTGAAAGATTAACACTGCTATACCAGCTTGAGTGCCCTGGCTAACAGAGAGAAAATAATGTTTCAATTAAATGAAGGGATACTGAATTAGGTAGATTACTCAGGAGACTGGTAATGGAATACAGAGCCTTTCACCTCCAGGTCACCATGACCAATCTGGTCCAGGGCAGTTCTAGACCATAGTTTTAAGGAGCTGAGGGCTCACCCCAGCCCTTACTGTCTGCAGCACTTGATGAACTGGTCTCTCAAAGCACATGCACCAACCTCTCAAGGTCACTGTGGTTCATTGAAGATGTACGAGGAAGTAAAGCCCCTCTTTGGAAGGGAGGGGCTGGCCCCAAGGATAGCCAAGGGCCACTACAGGGAAATTAGGATGGGGGAAATGATTCAAGATGGGGAGTCACACAGAGGGGGGGTGGCGGGAATCATGTTTCAACTCACATAGGAGGCAGTTAACTGTTTCACCTTAGAATTGAGATAGAAGTGAAAGTGGTGATTAAGCGTTTGTTCTCTGTTTGGGGAGGGAGTGGCTAGCGAGGAGGAGATTTGCAGTAGAAGTCAAAACTTCATTAGAGCCCAGAACAAGATGAGCAAAACTGAGTCATGATATCGCTTTTTACCACTCACGTTTGAATATGTCCCAGGGCTTATCTTATTCCACAAAATATTACCACAGACGGATAAAGTCTGATATAAGGAGATTAGCTTAATTCCTGATGCCAGTGTAACAAAAATCCTCTCCCATAATGGAACCCATATGTCAGCTGGGATCTCCCAGTCATTTATGATCCAGATAAGACTGTCTCAAACTGTACATTCCATACTTTGTAGGAGTCTAAAAAGTCCCCTAGATTCCTGCAAATTCTCAGAGGTTGTGTGCTTATGGCTACCTCTGCATTGAAATTCCTGCTTTTCCTAAATACATTCAGTGGATATGTTATCTGACCATTTGGGGCCTGCTCTGTCTGAGAAGATCTAAATGAGAAACTCAGCTGCTTCCTCCATCTCCACGATCACTGTATTAAAATGCACAGAGACTTCAGTCAAAATGGGATGTGGGGTGCGGAAGGGTGGAGGCTGTTTCTGTCACAGCAACACAAATGGGGGCAGTCCCTGATTTTAAAAGTCTCAGAATACCCCACACCACAGAGACATTCTCCTGGCCCCTTCACTCAGCTTGTGACTATCCAACTGCCCTCTCTTCTCCCCTTGACCTTCTCGAGTGCCCCAGAAACCCCATATTCTTATTTCCTTTGCAATTCTCACTTCCAAAGTCTCTGGGACCACCTTTTTGAGCATCTTGGCAAGGCAAAAGGGCTTCCAGGTCAGGAATCCACCCTCTAGAGGAGGTGGTCTGGGTTTTAAGAAACACTTTTTTTTTTCCTCCCCACTAAAGAAATACACCAAAGAACTATTTCAACAATAGCCTGAGAGACAAAATTCTAATTCAAAACGATACACGCACCCCTATGTTCATACGAGCAATATTTACAATAGTCAAGACATGAAAGCAACCTAAATATCCATTGACAGATGAATGGATAAAGAAGATGTGGTACATATATAAAATGGAATATAACTCAGTCATAAAAAGAATGAAATAATGCCATTTGTAGCAACATGGATGGACCCAGAGATTATCATACTAAGTGAAGTAAGTCTGACAAAGACAAATATATGATATCACCTATATGTGGAATCTAAAATATGACATAAATGAACTTATCCATGAAACAGAAACAGACTCATAGATATAGAGAACAGACTTGTGGTTGTCAAGGGGGAGAGGGGGTGGTGGAGGGGTGGATTGGGATTTGGGGATTTGGGGATTAGCAGATGCAAACTATTATATATAGAACTATGTATCCTATGGATACATAGCAAGGTCCTACTGTATAGCACAGGGAACCATATTCGATATCCTGTGATAAACCATAATGGAAAGGAATAGGAAAAAGAACATATATATGTAGAACTGAATCCCTTTGCTATACAGCAGAAACTAACACAACATCGTAAATCAGCTATACTTCAATAAAATAAATTAAAACAACAACAACAAAAAAGTTCGAGAAAAGGAACTTCCCAGTTCAGCTCATTTCTCAGGATATAAAACAAAAACATGGAAACGTAGTACCGTGCAAATACATTGGCAGATTGAGTTCCCCCAAGTAGAAGGCACAACTAGAATTTTGGCACCTTGATGAAGAATTACATGGAATACTGAGCAGGGACGGGCTGTGGCCATGTTATTAGACATAGACATGAGTGGTCCTACGATAATTCCAAATTGATGAACCAAACCTTTAATAAAGACAGTTTGGGGACATTTGGTTTGAGAGGGACTACTTAGGGTTGAGTGCCTTGGAATGTGTTTCTGATGGGGGTGGAGGAAAGATGTGTAACTTCACTAGAGAATGCAGGTTTATCATCACCGGCTGCTGGAAAAATCTATAGGCGTCAAAGTTGTTTCTAGAAAGGTAACTGTGGTAAGTACATAGTTTTTCACTTTCCTATTAAATATTATAGCAATGTGCCCTTTAAGCAGAAGATATTTCTTAAAATACCTTCATTCCCATCTAATTCAAGCCATCATTTTACAGGTAAGGACACTGAGGCCCTAAGAGGCTGGTGGATCTAGGGCAGGAAATGGGAGCTTTTCTCCTTGTCCTCCCATGTTACCATCCCCTGGTTCTCATGCATTAAAGCCATGTAGATTTATAAGAGCAAAAATGATTTACGAATCCTGGGGAATGACAACAAGGAGAATTTTTTAAACATATGTTTAAATATTCTGTGCCCTCGATTTGATGGGAGATGTAAGAGAGCACGGGAAAGTTGACCTATAGATCATTGGGATGATCCAGCTGAGCCAAATAAGACAGCTTTTCATTAGCTGGGTACTTTGGAGTAGCTGGGATATTTTTATCTGGTAATGGAGAGATAGATATGGCCTCTGGGAACACTTCTTGGAAATTGTACTTTCTCCAGATGCTCAATTTGGGTGTGGGACAGATTGGCTTCAAGGCCAAAAGCAACAAACATTACCACAATCCCACTGGTCAGAGAGCTGACGATCTTCAAAGGTTTGGAGGTTTGCCACGAGACCCTTGAGTTTTTGTCATCAGTCTCAACAGCAACCTTAAAATTCTTTGGACAAGCGACAGTCATCAAAGCTGATGGTCGATAGAGCCTGCGCAGGCAGGAGCGAGCCATGGCTGCTGAGCTCTGGTAGTTAATGCCCCTCTCCAGACACTCACTCCATCAGGCTCCAAGACAGGCACTGAGCGAGGTTAGCCATTTACCTAATGGTTCCCTACCACTCAGTGGGAGGTAATATAGTTCCTCCTGCCCCAGGCTGCCACACTTACTGGCAGAAACTGGCTGAACAGAAAATATCAGGGAGCATTTTTAAGTACACAATCTGGTCCTGATAAGTAGTTATCTCCATAAAGCCATCTAATATTAAATTTTATTGAATCTTTTCAAAAGCACACTTGGAAATCTCAAGTTTGGAAGTGACGGGGGCGGGGTGAGTAAGCCAAGACATCAGAAATCTATTATATGGGCAAATATAATATCAACCTCAGTAGTAGATATCTATGAAGGTCCACACATTGGAAATATAGCTTGGAAAGTGTAGACAGTTCCTACCCACATCTGTATAGCAAGTGTGTGGGGAAACAGTCTATATGCAAGTCGGTAAGAAACAACCTCTATGTGCAGCAAAATATGCACTCACAAAACATGTCATTCGAGTGTCAGAAAATGTCAACAGATAATTGCTCTCTTTCTTGCCTGACTTTCATATGCATCACACCCTCCCTTATGGTATGTTGGCACTTGCCTTAATCTGGAAAAATCTGAATTCCAGAGTTTGTTGGAAAAGAAATGCTGTTTCACTAGTTTTAAGAATGTACTTATCTGTGTATTTCAGTAAACTCATCTGTATTTTGAATTTTTTTTTAATTGAGGTAACACTGGTTTATATCATTATGTATATTTCATGTGGACAACATTATATTTTGACTTCTGTATACACTATAGTGTGCTCACCAATAGTTTAGTTTCCATCCGTCACCATACAGTGGAGCCCTTTAACCATTTTGCCTAACCCCTTAACACCCTTCCCCTCTGGTAACCACTACTCTGTTCTCTGTATCTATGTATTTGTTTTTGTTTGGTTCAATTTGTTCATTTATTTTTTTTTAGATTCTACATATGAGTGAAATCATACAATATTTGTCTTTCTCCATCTGACTTATTTCATTTAGCATAATACCCTCAAGGTCTATCATGTTGTCACAAATGGCAAGATGTTATCCTTTTTTATGGCTGAGTAATATTCCATTATATATTCCACTCCATTACACAAACACATATACACATATATAACATATACATATATATACCACTTCTTCTTTATCCATTTATCTGGGGATGGGCAAGATATAGACTGTTTCCATATCTTGGCTACAGTAAATAATGCAGCAATGAACATAGGGGTGCATAAATATCTTTTCAAATTAGTGCTTTTGTATTACTTGGATAAATACCCAGAAGTGAAATAACTGGATCATATGGTAGTTCTAGTCTTCGTTTCTTTGAGGAAACTCCATACTGTTTTCCACAGTGGCTGCACCAATTTTCATTCTTACCAACAATTTATGAGGGTTCCCTTCCCTCCACATCCTCCCCCAAATTTATCATTTCTTGTCTTTTTGATAATAGCCATTCTAATGGGCATGAGGTTATATCTCATTGTGGTTTTGATTTGCGTTTCCCAAATAATCAGTAATTTTGAACATCTTTTCATGTGCCTGTTGGCTATCTGCATGTCTTCTTTGGATAAATGTCTATTCAGATCCTCTGCCCATTTTTAACTGGGTTATTCATCTTTTGTTGTTGAGTTGTATGAGTTTTTTATACATTTTGGACAATAACCCCTTTCTGGATATGTGCCTTGCAAATATCGCCTCCCATTTGGTAGGTTGTCCTTTTGTTTTATTGAGGGTTTTCTTTGTTGTGCAGAAACTTTTTAGTTTGATGCAGCCCCATTTGTTTATTTTTGCTTGCTTCCCTTGCCTGAGGAGACATATCCAGCAAGATATTGCTATGACTTATGTCAAAGAGTGTACTGACTTTATTTACTTCTAGGATTCTTGTGGTTTCAGTTCTTACCTTTAAGTCTTTAATACATTTTGTGTTCAGTTTTGTATATGGTATAAGAAAGTGGCCCAGCATCATCCTTTTGCCTGTAGCTGTCCAGGATTTTTAAAATTTTTCCTTTTATTTCTTCATTGACCCAGTGGTTGTTCAGTAGCATATCCTTATAGTCTCCACCTATTTGTGATGTTTAAACTTTCTTCATGTAGTGATTTGTGGTTTTATACCATTGTAATCAAAATTTAAAAATAAGTTGCTCATCCTTAAATATGGATTTATTTGAGGTTATTCCAGCCATTTTATAATCTAATTTAAATTCTTAATTTTCTTCTCATTGATATAAAATATAGGTCTCAGTCTATTTCTTAACCAAAGATATATCAATTCCACTGAGATTTCTACTGTTTCCCTGTTTTCACTGCATTTCTAAATGTTTTTCATCTTTCTACTTGACTTACTTTTTTCTTTCTTTCCTTTTTTCTCTTTGTTTGTTGTATTTTTTGAGGAACATCTTAAAATTGAACTGAGATGATTTAAATGAAGAATGTCAAAGCCAATTATGGATTGACTGGAAATGACAATTGAAGATTTGATAGCTATGATATAATAGGACTTCTCCCTCACAAAGTGCATGCATTTTTTCCAATTGTTCTCATTATGAAGATGGCACAACTTCTATATAATTGACTTATTTTATAGGAGAGATGATGAGATGAACCAAAGGACTAACTGCTTTCATCATTGTCAAGTCACCACATATATTCCCCTGAAAAGAGGGAAATAGCCCTACCGAATTGGTTTGAAGGAGAGATTAATAGGGAATTAGGACTTGGTCTGGTCCGATGGCCAGTGTAGTAAATGCTGGGACTCAGTCTGCTGTAGTAGTGAATGCCCAACAAATGAAATGGTCGCATTACTACTCTTAGACTGCTCATTGAACTCCATACCTACCAGAAGCCGAGGGAGAAAAGACCACTGACTGCTAAAGATCACAAACTTTTAGCAAACATGCATGTGTACATGTGACCAAAACATTTTGGCCAATGAGTTCACCTAAAACAGAGCTCCTATTTCATGTACATAGAGTACATTTCATTCACTTCAAAGTTTGGAAAGAGTATGGGGCTGAGACCCAGAAGATCTGTGCCCAGTCTGGCCCTGCTAATAGCTAGCTGTGTGACTCCTGGTTTGATAGCATCTACATCTCCAGGAGTTGCATCCATGGCACAACTATTGGGAGAGGGAAGGCATTAGAGCCTGGGAGGTAGAAACTTTGATTTCCCTTTTCGGTTGTTGGTCTGTCAGAAAAAGATGTTCATCATCCTGAACCCTCCCCTGTGCCTCCCTTTTTCTCAGTTTCACCTCCCCCCCCAAATCTTTCCTTTGCTGTCCACAGAATTCTAAAGTGATAGGCTTTCAGGATATATCACACTAATACATCATCAACATTGTCATTATGATGTATTAACACAATGCATCATCATAGACCTGTCAGAGTCGTGATTTATGACTCAAGAATGTGTTGTAGTGTAGCAAGGCATCGGGGACCCAACTGACTGAATACTTGTTTATTTTTACACTTAAGGGCTTTGAAAGTAAGTTTCACACTACTTCTCCTCAAAGAAGAATTAGGGGAAGACTTTGAAAGGAGGACTCCATTTCAAAACACTGTAGGGGCCATGGGTCACACTTAAGATATAAGGGTTTATGTTTTCCCATACCATTTTAAGTTCAGAATCAAACTTCCACACGTCAAGTCATTTGGCTCCTGCTGAAGAAATCTAGCCTTTTCCATGCCTTTCCACCCCTCTATTTAGAACTCCCTTAATAGTAAAGTGTGAGAGGTGTGGTAGGGAAGGTATACATTAGAGGCTTTCTTTTACTGCCAAAAGTAATAAGGATAGTGTTATATTTTATGAGAGTAATAAATGTGATTATGCAGGGAAAATCTGCTTGTGAGGTAGCTGGGTGCTGGCATTACACATTTTCTTTCTGGGCGTTAAGTTCTTTCATAATGTCCTTGTCGAAGTATTAAGCACATACTGCATGAAGAGCATTGAGCATGGTGCCAAGAGAAAGGCAGAAGAGGTGGAGCCATTGCAGAGAAAGAAAGAAGGGAATTAAAGCCAGCTAAGAAGAAATATTGTATGATTTGAATTATAATAACCCCTTGGAAATGACTGAGATGGAAGAAGACTCATCAGGAAAGGCTTCTGGAAAAGATGAGTCATGGGGCAAACTTGGAAGGACGGATGCTGGGGAAGAGACGAGAGGAATGTCTGATTGTCCCCAACTCTAGGATAACAGTTCTTTCCAGAATACAGTCATTCCTTGGCATCTGCCATGGATTGGTTCCAAGACCCCTGCAGATACCCAAATCCGTGGATGCTCAAGTCCCCTACATAAAATGGCGGCGTACAGTCAGCCATTGGAATTGGCATCTCTACACTTGACCCCACTTGCTCCCTAGAGCCTGGTTTCTTAAGAACTAAAGGCATATTAAATCTGCAGTCTGCGAACTTGGATTGACTCAGGTCCTTTCAGCCTCCTCTGCATAGCCCACCTCCACCCTTCAATTTGTCTAGACAGGAGCATTATCACTTTCACAAATGGCAAAATCTGCAATCATCAAAAATGTAGAAAGTGCCTTTGGCCAAATGTTATTATCGGATCCAAGGACCTAGGGCACAGCCCCAAACTTGAAAGATCAGAGCAAATGTCACCTTAAGGATATCTGTACACTATGACACACATTTTCTTATTGCAAAAAAAAAAAAAAATGCTTAGTGTAATTACAGCCAGGCCTGGTTTGTCCAGGCTTATTCATCCCCATGTCTGGGGAGCCAGAAATGTAACTAGCAAAGAATTCACCAACAGGAGAGGCAGGGAATTTGCCAAGAGTTTGTTAATCTCAGGGTTTATTTTTTTATCCAAATGTAAAGGGAGTTTGCAAACTGGTTCAGATTAACCTGGTAAGTTGTATATTTTATTAACTTTAAAACATTTTTTAAAACCCTTTTCACATTAAAAGAAAGTACTTAGAGTTAGACAGGGCTGGTGAGGGCGAAGGAAGGTTGTCTGCTTAATGAAGTTATAAGGAGAGATGCGTCAGCAGCTTCATTGCCACTTTCTGGTTTCAGCCAGAAACAGCTGCAAAATGTCTCTTCTAACTCAAGCCTTTGTATGATTTTTACTAACTTCTTATTCAAAAATGTCTTTTATTGATTTTCTAAGGAATCTTGCCACCGTGGAGAGAAGAAAGAACATATATGAACATTTTATGCCTCATTCACCATCACAGGCGAATCAAAATCTTCAAGATAATTTGGTTATTGGCTTCAGGTATTTCTGTTGACTTTTTATATTTTCCAGAAAAGCAAAATTACCCAGTTTTCCCATGTATCCTACATTCTAATCACTGAAATGGCTGCCATGATTGAAATTCGTCATTGGAGCCCTACTGTCCCCAAGATAACATCTAAGCTCCTGGGCACGGATTCAAATATCTTCATGAACTAGTCTTTCTTTACTTCTCTACCTGTATCCTCCATTATTTCCATGCCTTAAATTCTAAATTCTTGCCATAATGAACTATCGACTATTTCATACTTTGTCAGCCTCTCCCTTGTCTCCAAGCCTTGCTCGGGCTGTTCCCTCCATCCTTCTTGCCGCAGCCTCCTCACATTTTGTCTGGCTCACTCCTCATCCTCTAGGTCTCAACTTGGGCATCATCTCTCCCAGGATGCTTTCCTCATCACCTTAAGACAAGGGTTAGCTGCCCCATCTGTGTGCTGTCATGTCAAAGCTTGCCAGGATGACTGATTTTTCCACAGTACTTATCACGCTGTCGTGGAATCATCATACTTGTACTTGTGTCCCTGACCACACAATTGGCCCTTCAGATGTATCTGAATCTCAGTTATATCTCCCAGAATTTAACACGGTGCCTGTAATATTCATCCCTCGTATAAATATTTGTTGAATAAACGAGCACAAATAAATAAATATAATATGTATATCGATTCCATGTCCTGCTGCAAACCTTGCATTAATTTACATGACTTCTTAAGTATATTAAATTATTTTAAACCCTTTACACATTAACAAGATCCCTTATCTTCACCCCAGCACAAAGCTTTAGACATAGCAAGTGCTCAATCAGTATTAAACAATTGACTAATGAATAGAAGCTCTTTGTGCCCAAAGGAATAATTGACATCTTTGTTATGCAAAACCAGAGACCATGCCCAGCCTAATACCCCATGTTGCTGCTGTTTGTATCATGTTGGAATTCTTGATTACTGAAACACTAAAATTCTTTTTTTTTTTTCTTTCAGTTAAGCCAACTTAGACATAGGCTCCTTGAGCATTTACCGTCTTGATCAAAAATTGGTTCATCATAAGGAAGACTTTGGTCTAGTGCAGTGTATATTTTAAGAGACCCCAGGAAAAGGCACAGTTATCCCTTTATTGACCCTCTTAAACTCACTGGCTTTAAATGTCTAATGAGTGTTTTACCATTTGAGTTTAGGGCTTTGATCTCCATAAAAATGTTGATGGCCCCTGGCAGAGAGGTTCTTAGTCTGCTTAGTCACCAAGACCCTGACATTGGCAACAACACTCTAACCTCTCTTGAATGATCTTAGATGGATCTGTATCTCGATTAAGATCCTTTGAAGGCTAGACAATTAATCCAGTAGCTGGCAGTGTCTGCAAAGCCACGACCTCATAAAACCATCTGGCCGAGAGCAGAGTCTAAGGAAATGGAATTGGGTTGGGTAAGATTTGACAGGGGGAGGATTCTGGGAGAATGCTGGGATGATTGCCCTGACCAAGTGTGGTGCTGTTAAAGCCCATGAGCATCTACTGAGCAGTCTGGGGATACTGATGTCTAGAGTAGAGTCAGATCTTGAAGGGTGAAGAAAAAAAGAAGAAGGGAGAGGAGAATCAAACACAAGCTACACAAACTTTACAGATTTTCCCTCTAACTATGCCTCAACCAGAGGTGGCATTTGGGAAACACAGCCATGTTAACCCTGGTAACCATAACTACCTTCAGCTAACATAAGGGTATCTTAGTAGCTCAGTGGAAAGAGTGGAGACATTTGAATCAGAAAGATTCAGGCTCCCTTTTGTAGTTAGGTGATCTTGGACAGGTCATCTCAAAGGCTCAGTTTCTTCGTCCATAAATAGGAATTGCAGTGCTTATGCCGTAAGCCATTCTTAGGATTAGAAGTAATATATGCCTGGAAAATAGTGGGTGTTTAGTGATTTTCCTTCCCCTTCAACAGGATTGCAATGCCTTTTCAGTTTGGCATTTAATTCTGAGTTATCATCACCTTTGGCCAACAGAATGCTTTTAGAGCCTTTTTATATAACAGGAGAGGAGAAACAGGGAATATCCATAATTGAAACCTCTTTGATTTAGAGGTGCCTGTTGCCAACACTATAAAGTGAGTTCCATGTTTCTCATATCCAAGCCATAGGGGAAAAAAACGGTGAAAATTCAGCCAATTTGTTGTAAGTTCCCTCTATCTCCAAATATCCAGGTATTTAGCCATGTGGGAGAAACAGTATATGACTTGATGACTTTTTCATTTGTCATCCATATGGCTTGGCCATTTAGAGGAAGAGTAATCAGTATAGATACCTATGTAATTCTGAGTCTTCAGGTTTTCTCATCAATCTAGATCATGGGCCAAATTATTAACTCCCTCTTTCTCCCTCAGGAAGTACAAGCATATGTGTTTGTTAATACCCTAATGAGTCTTTTTGTTCTATTTCAGAGCAAGGTTCTTTAACAAGAAGGTTTTAAATAAATTTAGATTTTGTTAAGCTGCAATTAATCTATTTTGCCAACTTCAGTTGGACTATTTTAAAATTCTCTGAGTGATAATATTTTTCATGAATATCACTGTTTTTTATATCACTGTTTTAATATCACTGTTTTCTTATAGTTTCTCAGCACTTTTGAGATGTCTCCTGCCAAATCACATGTAGAACTGCGAACAGTTAAACGGGTTTTTTTAAGAGATGAGTCAGAGAAAAATTAATCAAAGATTTTTTTTTTTTTTTTTTGCGGGCCTCTCACTGTTGTGGCCTCTCCCATTGCGGAGCACAGGCTCCGGACGCGCAGGCTCAGCGGCCATGGCTCTCGAGCCCAGCCGCTCCGCGGCACGTGGGATCTTCCCGGGCCGGGGCACAAACCCGTGTCTCCTGCATCGGCAGGCGGACTCTCAACCACTGCGCCGCCAGGGAAGCCCAATCAAAGATTTTGAGAGATGAAGGAACCTCAGGTTTTCTAGCCCAATCCTTCATTTTACAGATGAAGTTGAGACACGGAAGGGGTGAAATGATTTGCCCAAGGTCACACAAATAAAATATGACAAAACAGAGATAAAAATCAGCCTTTCCAGTTCAGTTTCCTTCTTCCTAAAAAAGAATCAAAATTCTGAAAAGTTTGAAAGAGGCAGTAGCTAGCACAGTCATGACAAGCTACTGAAGGAAACCGGGACATGGGGCTGCACCAAGGAACTGTCGACAGCAGTTTCAAAGAATATAGGGAAGTTGTTCATTAATAAGTAATGGTACATGCACGTCAGTGTTCAGAGCAGCACCATTCACAATAGCCAAGACATGGAAGCAACCTAAATGTCCATCGACAGATGAATGCATAAAGAAGATGTGGTGTATGTATACAATGGAATATTACTCAGCCATAAGAAGGATGAAATAATGTCATTTGCAGCAACGTGGATGGACCTAGAGATTATCATACTAAGTGAAGTAAGTCACACAGAGAAGACAAATGTCATGTGATATCACTTATACGTGGAATCTAAAAAGTGATACAGATGAACTTATTTATAAAACAGAAACAGACTCACAGACATGAAAATCAAACTTACGGCTACCAAAGTGGAAAGGGTGTGGGTGATAAATTAGGAGTTTGGGATTAGCAGATACAAACTACTATATATAAAATAGATAAACAATAAGGGTCCTCCTGCATAGCACAGGGAACTATATCCAATATCTTATAACAAACTGTAATGAAAAGAATCTGAAAAAGAATATGTATGTGTGTGTGTGTGTGTGTGTGTGTGTATATATATATATATATATATATATATATATCTGAATCACTTTGCTGTACACCAGAAACTAACACTACATTGTAAATCGACTATACTTCAATTTAAAAAAACCAATGAATTTTAAAATCCGTAAGATTAAAGTTGGGAAAATATTTTTTTTAAGTAATGGTGAGCTAAAGAAAAGGAGCACATATGACAATTCTAGAATTCTTACTATATCTTACACTAATACAGTGGTTCACAGTTAGGGATGATTCTGTCCCCTAGGGGATATTTGTCATTGTCTTGAGAAATTTTTGGTTGTCACAATTTGGGTGTATGTCAGGGGAATGCTCCTAGCGTCTAGTGAGTGGAAACCAAGGATGCTGTTAAAGATTCTACAGTGCACAGGATCGAACCCTGCAACAAATAATAATCTGCCCAAAATGTCCATGGTAACAAGGTTGAGAACCCCTGGGCTAATAATCCTCAACTTTATCAGAACCAACATCTACTTCTTATAACCACCTTTACTATCCTGAAATGAAATCCATAGGAATTATCTGCAGCCTCGACTAAATATAAAGGAGAAATAAAAGTATAATAGTTTATACGAAAATTATCTATAGTTCAGTTTTTAAAACTCAGAGACAAGTACACGGGAAGGTGCTTGTACCTATTCATTGAATCATCACTAAGGATGCAACCTATGGAGGGCTGCTGGTGCATGTACCACAAATGATTTTGCTGCCAATGACATGACTTTCTGAAATGGTGAACAAATCTTAATAAAGCTTTGAACAAAATATGATAAAATAAAATCTCTCACTACTTTTCGTGTCAGTATATGTTAAAACCATGAAAAGATACTTTGTGCTTATATGTAAAACAGACTAGGTGTCTAGTGGGATGTCCGGCAGTCATGCAGATCATGGGCAAGTGCTTATTCTGCAGGACTCTCTAGCACATCACAGGGCATGTAGCATCCCTGACCCCCATCCAGTAACTGCCAGCAGCACATGCCAAATATTTTAACAATCTAAACCCACCCACACCCATTTCTAAAATACCTTCTGAGAAGGCAACACTTCCCCTTCTAAGCACCACCAATTTGGACAATAATGTAAATGTATATATAAGTAAATTTAATAATTGACTTGGATCTAAAACAGCTTTATAAAGAGTAACTTTACTCTTTCCTTGGTAGGCCCTTCTTTGGTTTTAACAAAAAGTCAGATTGACTCCTAAAACTTCCTGTGCCCATATTCTTTTTTTTTTTTCTTTAAAAACAAAATCATGTAACACCTATCTCACAATAATAAACACTGGTGGATGACCTTATTTCCAAATATGTATATTTTTTCTCTAAAAATGTTTCTTTTTAATGAAAGAACTTCAGATTTTATTTTTGATGAATTCACAATGCTTAGTTATGGACATGATAAACAAAATATATAGCAACAACAAAACCATCCATTTTCTGAAAAACTGCGTCTTAAATGAGTGATAAACGTAGTAATTTCTCTCCCATTAGAGTGGATGTGTGTGGATTCTGATGGTGCAGTGAAGAGCTATATTTCCACGCCATAATAAGATTTTACAACAGTAAAACCTCAGCAGTTGATTAACTTCTGTTCTCCAAGCCAAGACACTATTTAAAAACACCAAATTGCTACTGATTCTCAAATTCTTAACTTACGTACAAATTGGAAGATTTAAGTGGTCATCTCATAGAATCTAAGGAAATGAGCTGGTGGAAGAGAAGAGAATATTTTCCAGGTCTTTTACTTATTCTTGACTAGATGGATTTAAATCTTACTAAAAATAAATCATTGACACATCTTAAACCATGATCCAAACATGTATGTGTGTTTTAAAGTAGAGGGTAGAGATGGGAAAGTGGATGAGCTCGAGGGGTTTGTAGGTTATTTCTACTCATAATCCTTCATCTAGAGCCACATCAATTTTATCTGTTTTATTTGTATGTTTCCAAAAGATTTTGTTCCAACAAAGCATTTCTCCATCTAAAAAAATTTGAAAACCACAGCCTTAAGGGAAATTAGGCAGCAGACATAAAGAAATATAATATAGGTCAAATTTCATCACAACAAATATTATTGTGACAAAATCTCTATATAGCAAAAGATTTCTGAGCCATAGGCAATAACACATTCTTCTTAAGAAATATGCAATACAATAAAATCAAAGAATCTGGACAACCGTTTTATTACAATGGCCTTTGACCTGTATTCTTTGCTTGGTAGAAGAGTGAATCTGTCAGTTGGAATTCAGTGCTGTTAGTTTCCTCTAGGTATAACCATTTCCTTTTCTATCTGTTTGGTGTCTGTCAAATGTTTATAGTGAAATAAAAGACCTGAGTGGGGCTTCCCTGGTGGCACAGTGGTTGAGAGTCCGCCTGCTGACGCAGGGGACACGGGTTCGTGCCCCGGTCCAGGAAGATCCCACATGCCGCGGAGCGGCTGGGCCCGTGAGCCATGGCCGCTGAGCCTGCGCGTCCAGAGCCTGTGCTTCACAACGGGAGAGGCCACAACAGTGAGAGGCCCGCGTACCACAAAAAAAAGACCTGAGTGGTTAAGAAGCCACACCTAGAAGTGTGCTCTATAAACCCTAATTACTATTCAACTTTGGTGCCAAGAACAAGAGGAATGATAATCATAAAAGGAACATTGAGGTCCCATGTGATAGGGAGAGCTGGTTGCCACCCAATATCCATTTTCTCCCTCTTCCTTGTTATCCAAAACCTGATTTTACCTGTATACATTAGCAACTGACATACAGCCTACTTTCCCCAGCCTCCCTTGATATTAAATATGGCTAACGAAATACAAAAATGTGGGGTAGGTTTTCAGAGAAGGTCACTTAAAAGGAATAGTCTAAGCAAAGAAGAGCTGCCATCTTCCTTCCTGTTTCTAGAAGTCAGTGATAATGGCTAGAATTTCCTCTACCATCTGGGAAAATTCGTTATCCTTGAAGATGAAAGCCATGTGTTATGAAGCAGAAAAAAACAGAAAAATCTTGAGTTCCTAGTGCTTTTGGAGAGCCACCCAACAGCCCTGGATTGCCTATCTCTGAACCACTATTGCAGGAAAGAATAAATACTTGTTTGATTTATCCTCTAGAATTGGGATTCTGTTACTAGCAGCCAAATATAAATGGTATATCATACTATCCTAACCAGTATATCCTTCTTTTCCATATACTTTGGGATTATATTGCTTGTATTTTTCTATTCAGTCAAAGTATACCATGTACCTTTATTATGTACCAGGACCTGTACTGAGACTTAAGGTTTTAGTAACAGAAATAAATAAGACATGCACCTTTCTTTCATGGAAATATCTCTAATTCCAGTCATTCTAATAGGCAACATAATACCCTTAATGGAGCTTATAGGGCCACACTAAAAAAATGCCTTAAAATTCTGAGTTTCTTTCGTGTTAGTTTTATTTTTTAACAATCTACAATTGTTTTCAGGTTCATTGAGGTAGGATTGATACAATAAGCTGCACATTTCTTAAGGCCATAATTTGATAAGGTTTGAAATGTGCATACACCCACGAAACCATCGTCACAATCAAGATAGTAAAGATATCCATCGCCCCTATGCATTTTCTTGTGTCGTTGCAAACTCCTTCCCATCCACACTTCCCACCTCCAATCCCATCCTCAGGCCAACATTAATCTGCTTTGTATAAATGTGCTAGGTTTTCTTTACCAACAGTTCTGATGGAAAGGCACATGGCTATATACTTGCATGTTTTGCTCAGTCTAGAGAGCTCATCTGTTTTCCAGACTTCTAAGATGGCAAGCTATTCTGTTATTGTTTGTTTTCTATAATTTATAGGACTATATCTCAGGTTAGCTACATATGGATAAGAAAGGAGGAATCCTTGATGTTCATCTTTTCAATTATATGCATGATCAATGATAAATCTTTTTATTTGTAGGTATGGATGGATACCAAGGTGAGACTTCCACATATCACATGACTGCTGGAACAGGGAAGTTACTAACAAGGATTCCCATTTAATTCAGAATTCTTCCTGGCTTCTAGACTCCCTATTTGTATCTGAGGACATAAAGAGAGGGAGTGCACATACGCCCACACACACACGCACACACACATACGCACACATTAACTTTTTAAAATAATTTCAAATATTACAAATATAAGGAGCTTTTATGGTATCGTACGTTTTTCCTTAATGATTTCAACTTGTATCTTTGACATACAAATTAACTCTTGGTTCAACTTGTAAGAAGCCAAAGATTTTGTAGTAATTGTGGGATAAAATTTCCCAAGATATCTTTGAGAGAAAGTACCTTTTTAAAGAAAAGGAATCCCTATACCACACAGTAAGGCTCTGGAAATTGAAAGACATCTAATTCCTATAGGTTTCTAGCTTTGAGGAGCTTGCACAGTGCCAGGTTAGGAAACCCTATTTGAATGGATTTGACTCAAACTCATAAAAGAACCCATCTCATGCGACGGGGGAAGCAACTTAAGAAAGCCTGCTTGTAAGTTGCCATAGATCGTCATGTGTGACCCTACCTCCACATGATTTCCTGCTTCTTCCAGGTCATTAGCCACTGATGACTGCTACTGATGGCTACACTACACCATAGACAAGGGGGGAAGAGTAAACTTTCAGAGTCCCTGTTCTCTAATATATTTCTCTTCCTACTCTTGGACCCCATTCTGAATTCCTCCAAGCAGTGTTATTTAGTTAGATGTTTGGATTAGACTCCCATGTTGCCAACAGCGCATCTGTTTTCTCTCTCCACTAACGAAATCAAATGTAGGCTGGAAACAGCTCATTGACTATGTAAGAAGATAGGTCCCTGCAAACCAGATCAGAGCCAAAACCATTAAGCCATTACGTTTTGTGTTCTCATGTTTTATAGCCCTCTTATTCACCCTCTGTGGTAGGAGGTTTTCTGATGTACTTCTGACCTCTCAGGGATAAGTCATTGGCACCTCAGCCCCGTGGCTGACCTTGTGGTCTGGGCTCATGTAGGAAACAAATTAGATGGCGTGATTTGAGGGGCGCTGGGAAATTCTCTCCTCCCGCCTCCTTTTCCTACCACCCAGCCATCACTTTACCAAATATTTAGACTATCCCCCAGATCACCGATACCTGGTCACCAAGTCATCTTGAACTGTCAAGAGTACAAGTGGAATCCACACTGGAAATGTTGACCATTACATTAACACGATGCTCCCAATTAACTGAAAATTCATAAGTTAGAGAACGCTGATCATCTCTCCTGAAGCTGTTGGCAGCCTCTCAACCGTTGCCACTTCTTTGATTCTTTCACAGTGCCTGCATTTAGAAAATGCTCAGTAATTGTTTACTTGACAAAAAGAGATGGAGAAAAGAATGCACGAAACACCGACAGGTGAGCTCTCACTTAGTTTGCGAGACACACAGGGCCCTAACTATTTCCTGACTGAATGAATACCCTGTGTGATATTCGACCAAGCTTGCCATAAATTCTCTCCCAGTGAATTTCTAACCTTAACTCTCTTAGTGTTCATAACGTCTTTCATGTTCCTCTTAAGAGTTCTAATCTCTGAATGGCTCTGGACCCACGTGAGCAAAATAATAGGATTCCTATTTGAAAAACAGAGTGCGTTCCAGTTCACTCAAGACAAGGCAGTAGTAGGGTAGATGCAGGGACAGTGAGCTAGGAATTGAGATCTGGAGATGTGGAGAGCAATCTTTGCCCTGCTGTTCTGAGGCCACCACTGACGGCAGCTATACAATTTGTTGTTCCAACAGGACACTTTTGAGTGTGAAATGAAAGTGCTAAGAAAAATTAAGCTAGAGCAACAGGTATACACTGAGCCAACCAGGACACAAGCTCACCTGCAAACTAGGCAAGTTAACTTCTCTGGGAACTTCAGTTTCATTATCTATAAAATTGAGTCAGAAAAGATTATCTGCTTGGTTTCCTCAACTCTAAAGCATTGAGTCGAGAGCCAATCTTCATTTCTCATTCCTAGATTCTCAGCTACGTTTAAA
The DNA here is from genome assembly GCF_937001465.1 of Orcinus orca. Taxonomy (NCBI): domain Eukaryota; kingdom Metazoa; phylum Chordata; class Mammalia; order Artiodactyla; family Delphinidae; genus Orcinus; species Orcinus orca. The sequence continues at coordinate 35,328,724 of NC_064571.1, forward strand.
ATAGGAATACATACGTTCTCTGATTTTTCACTTCTCTTCCATGTCTACTCAATGGAAATTTCTGGCCACACAAAATCCTCTTGGAGATCAATTTCAAGGAAGTCAGTCTTTCTAATCGTCTGTCTCTAGGTGTAGAGCAGCTTTCAGCACTGCCAGAAATGTAGTTATCCAGAGAGCATGTGGGTCACTATCTCCATGAACTCTTCTCTGAATATATTTTTCTTTTAATTATAGCAGGAAAATAGTGATTAAAATGGTGATGGGAAGACTGTTGCAGGATATTTACTCTTCATAGCTGAGCTCAGTTCCAATTCCTTGGACTCCCTTTTTCTAGAACTGCCTCACTTCCATTCATCACCATCTGTTAGCCATAATGATGCGTTAAACAACTGTATTTTGAAATAGCCAGTAGTTTCCATATGGCCCTTCTTCCCAGCCAAAAAGAAAAACAATTTATTCCTTACACATGTATTATTTCACTTGATCCTCACATCGACTCTGCGTGAAAATTAGATGATTCAGAGAAAACAAGTGACTTGTCTAAAGGGACGTAGGTATCAAGCAGCAGTCAGAATTGGATTCCAGTCCAATTTTACTATGCCATGTTGTATCTCAAGAAATCCTGTGATGGATGAGGTAAAAAGACTGATCATGCCTAGGAACTTTTGCTTTATAAAATATTTAAATTATTTTTAAATAGCAGGAGTGGCAAAAACAATATGGTCAGTTATGGTCCAGGTGTGAAATTCTTCTTATTCAGCATTTAATGATTCCTTCAACGTGGTTGTCCTTTATCCACAGCTAAGGGGATGTTATAGATAACTCTTCGAAAAAAAAAAAAAATCTTTCAGGATATTGGAGCCAGCACTTGCAGATCATCCAATGCTGTTGCACCCTGATTTTTTTTAAAAAACACATTTCTCACTTAACTACGTGTAAACGGACAGAACGGGAAAGAGTATTCAGTGTTGTAATTGCGGATTTAAAAAGAATGGGAAGGGTTTCAATCCTTGAACTTTTAAAGGGCATATTAAATACCTCATTTTAAAAATGGTGAACAACTCAGGGGCTTTTACATGCTCATTAAGAGAAAGAAAGTTAATGAGACTAAAGGCTCCCTAGAAAAATCCACTGGGCTATTTGAATGTATCTTCTTGTTCCTTATTAGGACAGCCAAGGAAACTGAGTTAGCCGCCTCCCCAGAAAGACTTGGGATTGGAGTTCAAAATTTAGGTGCTTTAAATAATCACTCAGTATGTGCCAATCCACCTTAAATGCTGAAGTATTTATAAATATTTCTTTTAAATACACAAATTTTTAAGTTTACCCAGACAGGTGCAGGGATGTATCATGTGCCAACAAACTGTCAAAACTTTTGACGAAGAGTCATCAAGCTGTGGCAATGTTTTTAGAAGAGCACAGGTCTTTGTGTGACATAAAATCCAATGCCAGGGAAAATCGCCAGCTCCTTCTGCAGTAATTCATTAAAAAAAAAAAAAGGGATTAAAAAAGAATTTTCATCTTTCTGCAGACGTCATTTGCCTTGCGAAGTAACGTAGTCATGTAAACCATTACTATGCCTGACTTAGCCTTAAAAGCCTCTGGACCTAGTAAGTGATCAAGGTGTGGGAACCACAATTGAAATTCTGGTTCTCCAAGCAGGGTTAAGAGACTGACAAATTCAAGCAATCTTTGCCACAGAACAATGAAGCCACAAGAGATTGGAGTCAGAAGAGGGAGCACGCCACTGCTCTTTTGAAGAGTCACAACTTAAAACAGGAAACAGAATAATTGTTTAAAGTGTTGTTGAAGCGTTAAATTCATTACATACTTGGAAGTAATCCCTCTTATAAGGTGTGTATAGTTTATGGACTGATTTTGATATTGTTTTGTACTTTTCTCAGATTTAAGCAATAGGTTACCAGTATCAGAAATATATGCTCAAAGCTCTCGGGTGAGTTTCATGTTTAGCAATCAGCCAATATTTACTACAGACTCAGTAAAGGCAAGGTGCTCTGCTAAGAATCAAAGGATTTTTTAATCACATGAGACAACAGCGGTAGCAACAACAATTGTGGTGTGACCTTGGCCTTCAGAGTCCATCCTCTAGTTGGGGGAGTCAGATACCGACACATACCAACATAACCCACAAGTACAAGGTAATAAAAAGTTAAGCCCCCAATGGAACAGCTACATAACTGGTGGAGGAGTTCAGGTAAGGAATAGGTCACTTTAGGAAGGATTGATCAAGAAACTCTATATAAGAGGAAGGATTGAAAGTGTGCTCTGAAGACTGGCTAAGAATGTAAATAGAGAGGTAAAGAAAATAAACAGAGAGGTAAGGGGTACAATGTTGATAACGGAAACAGCTGGGGTAAATGAGCAGATGTGAGTAATGTATGATTTGAGTGGAGAGTTATGGTAGATGAGTTTACTAATAGAGGCAGAGAAGATGAGAGTCTTTAATGCAGGTTAAGTAGTTTGGACTTTATAGGCATTAAAAGTCAGGGAAGATTTTTGAGCAGGAAAATATCTATAAATACATATATTTAATTAGCGTATGAGATTCCAGTTGGATTTAAAATACAAAGGTTAAAGTTGAAGGTACCAGGTAAGAGTTTATTCTAAGTCTTAGTTTGAGGTTATAATTCAAGAAATCAAAATTATGAAACCCTTAGGATGTCTGAAGCACCATAGTAGTTGCTCCACGACACAGAGAATTGAAAAACAAATCACTTGCCTTTGAGAATTAGAAAAAATTACCCTGGAATATCAAAAGAAAGAAAATATCTCTGGTTATTTCAGTAAATTTTTATGCTCAAGTACAAGAAGACATGAATTCTATGGAACAGGAGAGGAAAAGTCATATGAATAAAGTATAATAAAATGAAAAGGCAGCACAATGATTAAAAAAAATAAGAATGGTATAAGGAAATTAAAAATATTATAGCAGGAAAAAATTTTGGAGATAAAAATACAGAATTATAAAGAAGAAAAAAGGAAATTTATGAAATGGTGGACAAATTTAAGAAGTTAAATTATTTTTAAGAAAATATATGTAATATAGTTAGTAAAACTTCAATAATAATATTGATTGGAAATTCCAGATTACATGAACAGAAACTAAAATCTGAAAATTAAGGAGACTTGAGAAGAAATAAAAGCTTGACTAATGTTCCCTCTTATATAGAAAGACTTTAAAAACTATATATTTTTACTCTAATTAAAACAAATTAGATTAAAGAATGCTTTTGAAAAATTGAAAAGTAATCAATAGTTGAATTAAAACAAAATATACTCTTCCTAATACACTAGAAATTAATATAGCAAAGAAAGTCTGGCTTATATTCTGAATTTCAGAAAATAATAAAATAATAAGAAAGCATGACTAAAAGAATTATAGAAAGTGACAGAAGGCCAAATATAAAAGAGTTAAATATTCCCTTTTTAAAAACACTCAGTTTTAAGAAAAAATCTAACTATTTCAATTAACAAGAATATATCTAAAAAAAATACAAATAAGTTAACAGTAAAAAGTTGAACAAAGCAAATTATATAAATAAAAAGAAGTGAAAGGGTTGCAACAGTCACATCATACAAAACATTAAGGCAAAAATACAGAAAGAGGAACAGTTAATTCATGCCAATACAGAGTACAACTCACTAATAATATATATTGTTATAAATTTCCATATAGGTAATTTTATTATATCAAAATATAATGATATATAAAACAAGTATATAAAATATTCACAAATAAATTTTTTAAAGTCAATAGAAGAGAATTAAGACAATCTTTGATGACTCAAGCAGCAAAACATAAATATAAAAAGAGATATAATAATATAGATACTTAGCTTAATAACTATAATCAGGCTTTGTATCCTCCAGTGAAAGAATACAAGTATGCCTTGCTTTTGGTGCTGTTGTTTATGTTTGGTTTTGTATTATTTTTGCAATATCCCTGCAGCGTTTACAAATTCAATCATTTAACTGGCTACACCCACACCCACACCCACCCACACACACACACACACACACACACCCTCAGCGATTATTGCAGACATACCTCCCAGAGAGGCACATTCTAAGATGGAAATTAGCATTTAGAAGGTTCAACATCTATGGAAGGGAAGGAAAGGAGGCAAGTTTGGACGAAGGAGTAGCAGAGCTGTGAGTTGGAGAACAGGATCAGTCATTGAATTTGGTTTCCCAGGGAAGGGAGTGTGGCATTGGGTGTGGCAGCTTTTCAGTGGAGACAATCCCCAAGGATTGTGATAGCTGAGGGCTATTTACCTGCTGCAATCCCAGGAGGAAAAAATATATTTTTCCATTGCTGAAAGAGTGTCTGAACTGTGCATCACAATGTCCATCATGGAAAGCTTACAAAATTAGAAATAATAATGGTTATATTTTCCAATAGAAAAGAAATAAAGCTACAGGTTAAAAATAAAAATATAAATTAACTCCTAAAACTAGAGTATTAAAATCTTGTTTCTAAATAGATTTGTTCAAAGAGAAAACCAAAATTGCAATTACTTCACATTAATTAATAATGAAAAAGAGTAATCTACATATCAAAATATAAAAGATGTGACTAAATATATGCAAAATAAGATATATTTTCTTAAATGTTTTATTTAAATCGTATTACCTCAAAATGTTAAGAAAATTAAGGAACAAGCTGAAGACAGGGAAGAAATATTTGCAGTACATATGTTTGACAAAGGATTTCTATCCACAATATGTAAAGAGCTCCTACAACTCAATAGTAAAAAGACAAACAACCCAATTTAAAAATGGGCAAAAGATTTAAACACACTTCACAAAAGAAGATATATAAATGGCAAAAGTGCACATAAAATGATGCTTAATATCATTAGTCATCAAAAACATACAAGTGACATACTGTGACATACTGTCTCACTCCTACTAGAATGGTAAAAGTAAAAAGATTGACAATATCAAATATTAATGAGGATGTGGATCAAATGGAATTCACATACATTGCTGGCAGTAGTGTAAAAGTTACATCCTCTGAAAAAGTGGCACTTTCTGATAAAGTTAAACTCATTACCTGCCCTATGACACCCATTTCTACTATTAAGTATTTACAGATTGCCATAGGAAAACTTGTACAAGAATGCTTAAAGCAACTCTACTTATAAGGGCCTAGAACCGGAAAGAACTAATATTTCATCAACAGGAAACTAGATAAACAAATTGGGGCATTCATACAATGGATTATGACTTGGCAATGCAAAGAAATGAATCATGAACATATGTAACAACATGACTCTCAAACGTATGATTTAATTTATAGAGAGTATAAGAACAGACAGGTGATGAAAATCAAGGCACACGCCTCTGGAGGTGGACCTGTCTGGAAAGTCACATGATAAAACCTCCTGGGATGGTGGAAATGTTTTAGGTCTGGATTTGGGTGTGAGTTACATGAGTGTACGGATTTGACAAAACTAATTGAACTGTACACAAAAATTCAAATGCATTCCATTCAGTGCATTCCACTCTCTGCAGATCATACCTCAATAGAAAGAACAACAGTGTTTTCAAAACTTTAAGAATTTTATTTCTATGTTATTTAAGTAATTTCAGAGCATCAAAAATATGGAAATCTCTCTCATTTATTTTCCAAATTCCTGTATCTCTGATTATAAAACCTAGTATTGTGGATGAAACACACACACACACACACAACCTCTACCAAACTGAATCTAACATTATGCTAAAAGAATTATAAATTATGAGCAAATTACCTTTATTTATGGAAAATGAGTATAACATCAAAATCAAAGTATTAAAAAACACTATCATTTGATAGGTGTTTAAAAGAACTTGATAGGAATTAACATTCATTCTTGATTTTAAAAAATAGCTAGATGGGGATAATAAGGCAATTCCTTAAACATTACAAAGTCTATCACAGCACACCCATCCTCAGTATCATAATAATGTGAAATACTGGAATCATTTCCATTAAATTCAGAAAAAAAATAAGCCTAATATTTCAATAATTATTTATTTCTATTCTGGAAGTTCTTTTGTAATAATACAAGAAAGACAAAGGAGTACAAGCTTTAAAAATGTGAAAATATGGAACAACTAATAATTTTCTCATAAGTGTAAAAAGGATGGATTACTTAATAAGTAGCTTGGTATAATTTCCTAACATTTAAAAAAGATAAATTTCATAGCATCCTGCAAATAAATTAGAAATAAATTACATTTTAAATTAAAAGCAAACAACCACAAAGCCACTAAAAATAATTATAGGTTAAAATATACATAATTTTATGATGGTTGAAAACATTGTAAACTTAAACCTATGGCAAAAGCCTTAAAAAGAAAATAAACAAAATTTGGGAAAATCTCTTTTAAAAAGTCAAAATTTTCTAAGGGTTTTTTATCAAAAATATATAAAGAGCATTTGTTTGTAATTGCTGCAAATTATAAGCAAAAGACAATATGAAAAATAGGCAAATGACATGAATAGGAAAATAAAAAATAAAAGCAGTTAAAATTTGTTGCTAGTAAATTTAATTAATGAATTCCTGTTTTAACCACACAAATAAAATTGATAACGTTTAAAATAAAAATGACAATATCTATAACCAGCAAGACACTGAAAATGGCCTAAATGAATAGAAATATGTAATTGTCTAAACAAATCATGATATGACTGTATCACAAACTACTCTGCTTCAATTATAATCATATGTTGTATAAGAAAGCATCAGTGGAAACACAGACAATTACTGTGTCATGAATAAAATATGTTGCCTGATATCTTTGTAACTTGACATCATTTTTGGAAAAATTAATATTCATTTTTAAAAAGACTAGAGCATATACACCAAAATATTAAAAACATTGTTTCCCCTGAGTAATAGAAATAAAAATGAATAATACATTTGCCTTTGTGGTTTTTTTTGCTATACTATCCAATTTTGTCTACATCAAAAAAGAAAAAGATGTTTTTTGCAATCAGAGAAAATATATACATAAATGATAAAGATACGTGCCATAAAATTTTAAAGCTAACCATAACCCTGATTAATAGAGGTAAATTTTCTTTGTTATTCTTCAGCTGAAAAACAGATAGATGGCTTTTCTAATCCTGATATACTGTTTAAAGCAGAAAAAGAGAAAGAAAAAGTAAAAGAAGGAATACCAGCCTAAGCTCTGACAATAAGACAGATGAAGTTTTTATCTCAGAAGTTTATGGGTTCTTAATACCAAAGATCAGACTGATAGTAAGTGTCCAAATTTAATTACTGTTATTGACACTTTAGGACAAAATGAGAAAACAGGAAGATAGCTACCCAGAGACAGAACCTACAGAAACACAGATTTCCCTGGAATATAAGTAGCAGCAGCCATACAATGTAGGTTATTTTTTAACCAAGCTGAGCTTCATCAGCTGGTGTGAGCGAGCGTTACATGAAGTATGGTAATTTAACATGACTACTAATGTTTTCTGAAAACATTTAAGTCTGGATCCAAAATGAGCTATCAGCATGGATACCTGGGCAAGATCCAACTTTCTGTTGGCCCTGGAAGGTGGAAAAATACTCTCCAAAGTATCAGCAGTGTTTGTAAGGTAGTAAGCACAAAAAATAGGAAATAATTTCAAGTGGTTCTAAATGGTACTTGGGAAATGTCTTTAAAAATAAATCCTTTCTGACTCTTCATTATGTTGCACAAATGAGAGGCCCCAAAATTATGGCTCAACGCCAATTTTACATTCAAGGTCAGATAGGCAACAATCAGGCGATGATATTTTATTCTCCCACACATAGGAAATTCTGTTTGAACTCATCAAAGTGAATTTATAGACATGCTAAACTATCCAATGAGAAGATTGGGTGTAAGTAGGACAAGTTCCCTACTTGGTTTCCTAATGCAAGTAAATTACTAGCCAGGCATTATTTCACTTGGTATAGAGGGAAAAGAAAGTTAATAATTCTTGTCCCAACCTTGACCAAAATACAGGCCTGAATTTTTCAGGACAACAAATTTTAAAACCTTGGCGGTGATCATTCAGGGATATTTCTGAATAGGATACATTCACATGAAGCCTTTTTCCCTTTGCCAGAATCTCTATAACTGCTTGGAACTTGGAAGAATGAAAACAAAATATCTGAGTGTAAATGGGACCAGAGTTGAATATTTATCCACTGCAATTTAATCTGAAGAGATGTTCTTCTAGCATTGAGGGTTTGGTTGAATCCCACAAAACCCAACAATATTTAGAACTAAAATGGTTCTCTGTCCTTAGTTCACCTCTCAATATCATACTTATGTGGGTGTAAGTGAACCTCATGATGTTAAATTCCATTTTACATCCATTCCATTCCAATTGATGTCAAAATGGAATTTAACATCATCTCCTTTGTGGTTGAAATCATGTTGTATTATTTATTTAGAGGGTTTCTTCTTAATATTTTAGAGGTATAAAGTTATAGAGTCCAAAATGTTCCTCTCTGGGCATGGAGCAGAGGCTCTGAGAAGGGGAAGGACACAGTCTTACAAATGAATAGCCGGCTGAAGAAAATGTTTTGCTAATCCTTAATAGCAAAACAACAGAGGAAAGATTTGAGGATACCCCATATAATTAATAGAGTAGAACTAAGCATACCACACATGCCTCCAAGAAGATCACAGAATACACTGTGGAAAAAAAGCAATACAATGGTTAATCACTTCAGAGAAATCACGCAGAAAGTACTATGTGTACCACATCCAAGATAATGACCAAACCTCTTCAAAATCATCCCATCTGGTAAATCTCTTCCAAAGCTCAAATTGCACCAGGCCACCCTTAACTGTCCTTGACCCTTCAGGCACATAAAGCTAGTTTTACTTCCACTGCTTCAGCAATGAAAGCTACATGCAAGTAAACAACAACAAAATCCTCTTGCTCTTCTAAACGACTGAAAAATGTCTGTAAGCTTAAGAATGAAGAGGGGAAAGGGTGGCAAACTACCAAGTTGGATTTTCAAAGGGGATGGAGTGAGACAATGGCATTTTGGGTCATGCTAAGAACACACAGAAACTGACCTCATGCACAAGGAAGATGATCCAAACTCAAATCAGAACCAGGCGGTTCAGAACAACACTCTCAGGAGGAACACATGATCTTCTGGAATAATGGGACTAGGAACAAATGAACTGTAATCGTGTTAAATATTTATGTGTTTAAGAAACAGAATTTTCCATCTAACTTATTGGTAAACCATCCATCCAACCCTAAGAGAGATTTTATGTCTCTGCTGTAATTCCTGAAATCTGTGTTGCTATCCAGTGTTATCCAAACTCATAGGATTGAGCTGTTATGATTTTAATTAAACTTGCAAAGTGGCATATTAGAAGCGGATCTAACCAAAGAGACAATGAAGCAAGAGGGTGAGACTTAAAACAATATTAACAACTAGTGTTTTGTGGTTTCTCTTCAAATACCAAAGGAGATTGAATTGGAGTAAGGAGAATATTGGCTAATAAATATCCAGAGGAAAAAGAAACCACCTCTATTTTCAATCTGCAAGTATGAGGGCAAGGAATGACCTCAGTTAAGTATTGTTTATAATGTTTCTCTAAGTTCAATTCAGCGTAATGAATTTGGTGACACCCCAAGCAATTCTGCAGCAAGGTAAAATTTGGCACCCAGGATACTTTATGTGTACAGCATATACTAAGAGCTGAATTTTCTTAAAATATGCATAGAAAAATTCGGAAGAAAATGTCAACAGATTCTTAATTCTTGGAAGGCTAAGTGTACACCACCATCTACTTCAAAATATAGATAGTTGAAAATGTTAAACAAAACGTTAATGGTCAGTTTTACTTCCTTTTTCTTGCAGCTCTTATTTAAACAAGTTGCACACATAAGTGATGCTACAGGCATAGGATTTTGCATTAAGTTTGCAATGTCAGGTTTGTTTATAAAAATCATATTTTTAACCACTGGCCCCTGGGGCTCTGTTCTGGGCAGTTACAAGTTCCAAGCAGTTCAGTTCTGATTTTTAAAAAGATAGCTCTTTTTTCCATGAACTTCCAATGGAGACATTTCAGATCTTGGCACAAAACATTTGGTTTATACTTTTTGTGGCCTTACAAACTTACAATTAAGTTTATTTACTTAGCACAGAAAGTGTACTTCTGTTTGCCATGACTGGCGGGTGGCCACTGCCAGCCCTGGGGAGACCTGCAGAGTTTTTATTCCTCCTCTCTCTCTCTCTCCCTCCCTCTCTCTCTCTCTCTCTCTCTCTCTCTCTCTCTCTCTCTCTCTCTCTGTGTCTCTCTCTGCCTTGGCACCAGTACTGTGAAAAAATTTCCTCATAGTGCTTTTGAGAGCATTTACCACAGTTTTGTTCCTATTCAGAACTTCTAACTCCATTCATAAACCTAGTGGTCACACGGTAGTTAATAAGGGGCAGAAATCTTTAGAGTCTTTTCCACTGTGGTTGAAATCGTGGCTTCTGTAACTTATGCCCAAGCATAACAATGCTCATAAGCAGCTGTGGAACACAAGAACTCCCATTCCTGGATTTGCTGCCATTTCAAGGAAAATGCAAAGACGTTGCCGAGTATTTATGAGAAATAATTGCATGTATTTGCTTTGCAGTCCATGGTAACCTGGCAACATCATGCAGTTTTTGCTTTGGTCTCAACCACAGAACTTAAATTAACGTTTTTCTCCATCGGTTTTTTTTTCCCTCTTTTTAGCTCAAGAGCACCAAAACATAAAGTAAATGTGATCATTATGAGGTTCTAGAAATATATTGTAGCTGGGCTTCCCAGATAAAGATGTTCATTAAGGGGCCAGCCTTTTATGTTATGATGAACACTATGTGGATTTCTATGATGTATCTTAAATGCCAGTATGGGTTGGAGGCCAAATGGTCATGACTCTCACAGCTAATTACTCATACTCAGTCCAGGAAGTACTGTTGTTTGCAATGTGGCTTAGGCTTGTATAAACTTGATTCTTTGATATCAAAGAAGTTGTCCATGGCAAAATTATGTGTGTGGTGCAACTCCGCAGGGTAAGCTTTCAGCTAGGGTTGACCCAGGGAAATGGGCAGAACGGAGACCGTTCTCTAGGCTGCTGTCTATAACTACCACTTTGCCATCTCCCCTGTCCACGTACCTCTCCTGAAGCCCATTCAGAGAACTCTAGAATGTTACCTGAGCTGCTATTATTTACACGGCAATCCCTGAGTAAAGAGAAACGTCATTTTTATATGGCAATTTCTACCAGCTCTGGAACTGACTTGAGAGTCATATTTGGAGACGGGGCCATTGCATGAGGCACCATCTGTGATCATTCATTTTGTAACTTGGTAGTGTTAGAGCTCAGAGCAGCATCATAGAATCACAGCAGTGGGGAGGCTGACGGAAGTTTCTCTAAGTCTATCAGTGCCCCCTGGAAGACTCCCTAAGTGTAGACAGTGGTCTATCATCTTAAAAAAGATCTGTGTCAACATTATCAACCTCACTGCCATTTTCAGTGCCAACGTCAAAGACCATTCCCAAAATGTCTGCTTGTCAATAGTACCAGGATCACCCTCTTATTTAAAATATAAATAAATAAAATGTATGAAACTTCACACCTGTCTATTAGAAAAGCCCAGCCTAAGACATTATTAGAAAAGCCCAGTCTAAGAGATTTGTGTGTTTTTTTAACTTAATGTCCATTTCTTCTTTTTGGTAGCTCTTGGATTTTCTTTGGGGGAATTGTCTCTTTTCCATTGTAAGTGGTTTTAGTGGGATGGTAAAGCAACATTCTGCTAGAGAGTTGACAAAGTCCTTGGATATTCTTTCCTCTTTCATTCTCTCAGGTCTTAATAATGATCAAATCACACAGCAATCTCCTTGAGTATAAGCTAGAAATTTTAGAGACGTTTTCATTTCCCGACATCTCAACTCCCATAGCCATCAGGCTCTGTTAATCACAGCCCATAAATATTTCTTGAATCTCCTTTTTATCCCCATCTTTCCCTCCTACCAGAGTGACGGCCCTTGGTGTTGGTCCCTACACTAATGCGATGGTCTCCTCAGCAGTATGCCTGCCTCCTGTCTCTCTCCACCCCAGCTCTTTGCAATAATAAAAGTAACTCTTTAAGTAATTGATCCCTTATGATGGGCCAGACATTATGCTAAGCACTTTTAAAATTCTAATATTCACAGCTCTCCTGAAGTAGATACTACTTTTCTCACTTTATAGACAAGGAGACCAAGGCTAAGAGATATTAAAAACTTACCTATGATCTCCCAGGTACTACCTATTCTAGCCAAGATTTGAATTCACCTCTGTGTGCTCCAAATTCTATGTTTTAAAGGAGGCAGAAATAGTCACATGTTACAAATGTCATTATTTATTTCTCTGCTCAAAATTCTAGTGGTTCCTAAACCATTGCCTATACGATAAAGTCACAACCAAGTGAGGCTTTCCAGAGCCTGCCATGGTCACCTGAGACCCAGACATCCAGCCATCCCTAACTTCTTGGTGTCCTACAAATAAGTGACATTCTCTTTGCCTTTCCATTCCTTTGCATCCACTGCTCCTTCAGTCAGCAGTGCTTGCTCTGTTTTCCTCCATTGGAAAAATCCTTGTCTTCAAGATGCATCTAAGATGTGATTTCTCTCTGGGGTCATCCCTGGATCCCCTGGCCTAGTGCTTATTCAACTCCCTGGGGTACCCATCACCCTTTGACATTCCTCTGCTGAGTCCTCCTTGCACCTCCTTGCACCTCCTTGCACTCAGTACTCTGAGCACTTGTGGGCACGTCTGTTTCCCCATTAGGCTGTGACTTCTTCAAAAGTCTGGGCTTCATTGGTTTTCTATCCTTGCTGCTTCCACCCTGCCCCACCTTATTCTCCACATACGTCAGGACATATCATTCCTCTATTCAAAACCCTCCAGCAAACAATTTCCTATTATATTTAGAATAACGTCAGAAACCCTCAACAAGGTCCATAAAGCCTGAGGTCTGTCTGAACTCACCCCCGCCTTCCCTCTCTTTGTCCAAGTTCAGACACGTGGCCTCTGAGCCATTTCTTGACCAAGCCAAGGACACACCTACTCAGAACTCTGGGGCTGACCATTCCCTCTGCCTGGAAGGCTCTTTGCCCAGAGGCCTACCTGGACACTCCCCTCGCTTCATTCAGATCTTTGCCAAATGTCAGCTCCTCAGAGAAACCTTCCCCGACCACTTACATAAAAGATAGAGAATTGCAGGCACCATCACTCCCTTCACCTTTCTTTCTATTCAGCACTGACCATTATATGTCATTATATGACACACCTGGGTGTGTATCTATCTGTCTGCCACGTCCACTGAAACGCAAACCCCATGAGGGCAGGCCTGTGTCTGCTTTCTTCGGTGCTAAGCCCCAGGGCTTTTACCAGCCTCTACTAAGTAAGCATAAATGAATAAGCGAGACTCCTCCCCAACTTTCCAATGTTCACAGCATTGCCAGTTACACTGCAGGGGCTCAGAACATACTTAGCATACAGGAGTGAGTTATGGTGCAGAGCATGAACAATTGCCATGGAATGTTCCCTTACAAACTTGATAGGTCAAAGCTTCTTACCTCCAAAGGGACATTTCAGAAGCTAATTAAATGGTAAGAGGATGCTGATTTGATAGACAGTGAGGAGAAGAGAAGGCAAAGAGAGTTCCAAAACAGAACTCTTGAAATCTTTTAGAGATGTCATATTTCAGCGGCTTGTGATCCACCCTGTCACAAATGTCTCCAAATCTAAGTCCTTCCTGATGTTATCGCCAGAGAGAAAGCAATTTCTCCTTGTTAGCCCATGAACCGCTTCATAGACAGGAATGTTCAAAATCAGGAATCCCTAATCCTTTCCTCTCTAAGTGAAATGAAGCATTCTCATCTGGGGCCATGTCTCAGAAGTATATTTAAGTCAATTGCAGCATAACCTTTGAGCCATCATTAATTCTTCTTGACCTTTAGGAAGCCAGGTGTCATGAGAAAAATACCTCTTTTACTGTCTGCCATGGTTTTCATGATGTATTAGGAGACCCTAAGATCCCTTTCCAACTTCATTATTTCCTTTTTTCTGAATGTCCTGATGCATGTTTGGTATAAAACATGAATCCATCATCTGTAAATGACTCCCATTTCATCTTTAGCAACAATGCTACTTACCTGATATTTATTTCTTATAAATAGAAAATATATTCTCTATATTTCAGTTCTCAAGTCTCTCTCTCCTCTCTCTCTCTCTCTCATGACTGATGTTTGGAATCTGGGTGAGTGAAAGGGATGTCATTATATCAGAAAGTCTATACAGATTGGGAGGGAGATTATGTTTTGAGGGAAAAGGGGATAAATTCTGTTTTGAACATTTTGATTTCAAGATGGTTTTAGAAAACTAAATTCAACTTCTCCAGAAGCAGATAAATGTAGGAGCCTAGAGCTCTGGTCATACTCCCCACCATCTTCCAATTCATCCCAAGCAATGGTGAGAAACAACTCTTGCTCTAACATACCTTGGTAATCTTTCCTCCACTACCAAGAGAAGAAAATTCCCCACGGTTTCAAATATAATTCAATCATACCCAAACCTAGGTATTGAGGAGCTACTGTGTTCCAGGCATTGTCCTTAGTTTTTCAATATATTCAAGGGCTGACATAGTCCCAAGCCCTTAATCCAAAGCCTGAGTCTTTTATCATGTCGAGGATGTGAAACCCTAGCACAAGATTAGAATGCTTTGTACCCTCCCTCCTCCTCTACCCTCCCTTTTCCTCTCTTTTGTCTTCTTTCCCCTCTCCCCTTCTCTTTTCTCTTCTCTTCTCCCTCCCTTAATCTTTCCCACTTAGAGGAAATCTTACTTTCTGGGTCCACACTCAGCATTCTCTCCAGCTCACCTTCAGTACAATGATTTTCTTCCTGATGGCGTTGACAGAAACTTTTGTATGTCTTTCCCACCTGTTTGTCAAGTTTCCCACATTGGACTGAACTCTCCTTCTGTTTGCTTTCGCCACATTATAAGACATGCAGGGTAGGATGAATGACTTGGCAACATCCCTCAAATCTCAAGGAGAAAATCAGCAAAGGGTCAGCTCCAACCAGCTGCTCTCTGGACTGACCTCATTCACCTTGAAATCAGGGCACGGGAAGCAGAAAGGGGAGAGGAAAACCACAGGCATGGCTGCGTCGCTACATCCTCTGGGAGAGAATGTGTCTGTGTGTAGTGGGAGTGAGGGAAGATTTTTGTGCAAAGAGGAGAAAGCTATGCAGTGCGACCAGAGGCAGACCCGCCTTAGTGGGTGTGACAAAAATCAGGAGAAATATTCCGCTCAAAAGAATTCTCCTGCACCTACACTGGAGGACGGCTAATTCTATCCCACAGTGTGAGTTGCCTCCTTTCTGCTGGGTTGTAACGTTAGGGATGTGAGCATGCAATTAAGATTTTCCTGGCATCACCCCCACTTAACCCAATGACAATGGGGAAGCAGGATTTCTCCATCCTAACAGCTAGTTCAGAGCCCAAGTGGCAGTCCACTAGCAGCCAGCGTGAGGAGAGGCTGAGTGGCAGTTCTAATTGACCATTTCTACCCAGGATCCTCTTAAGAATATACAATATGAGCTGTCAGAGCCCCCTGCCAATCATCACAAGAAATCTGAACCAGAGAAAGCACCACCTCAGAGGGAGGGCTGTTTATACATCCAATGAATTCAGTTTCCATTGCGTTATTTTTAGGCCATGACAGAGAAGAGCCTGCCTAATCATATCATAAAATCATGAATTTAGTAGATTATAGATACCTTCAAACCTAAATATGTCCTCTGGCTGCCCAAACAAGGGGTCACTTAGCGTTTGACATCATCAGCTCTTAGAGCTCCAAGTTTCTAATTAGGGGTTACTTGGGAGCTTTTGCAGAGTTGCAGCTTACCAAACACTCCGGAGGAGTTGCTGTTTTATGACACAGGGTGAAAAAACCCTAAAAACCTAATTTGCATTTCGATGCACAATAAACAGGACTTCTAGAGGGGCTGTTTTCCTGGACCGCAGGGGATGAAGGCAGTTTATTGGAGACGTGTTGCATGCCACATTGGCCTGTTTTTCTCTCAGTCAATGAGAGATTTTTTACTCTGACACAATTTCGTCAACACACGTCATACGCAATGGGGGCTGGAAAGAAAGAAGCCCACAAAGGCAAACTAACTAGACAGACAACAGCTCATCTGTGGCACCTATGAGTGCTCAGCTCCGGTGGAATGATCTGGCCGTAATAAGGCTAGACACATGGATTTCTAAACGTTTCTACAAGTGGTTAGTTAGCAAGGTGGCCACACACCCACAGATGCACTGACAGGGGAACTACAGG
Source organism: Orcinus orca (assembly GCF_937001465.1). NCBI lineage: Eukaryota > Metazoa > Chordata > Mammalia > Artiodactyla > Delphinidae > Orcinus > Orcinus orca. Next base: position 35,345,107 of record NC_064571.1, read on the forward strand.
AGAAAACACGTGTTTCCGTTTGCAGCTGCCATCTCCACTCCATCAGGGGACACAGCTGGTGTCTTCTCTCCCCAAGTTAACAGGAGGCTATGGGAAAGATGACAGAGCTTCATATTCCCCACCCACTGAGCAGGAGAAAAACGGGGGTGATCAGACTGAGAAACACTCTTCCAAATTCTCCATCCACGAATGGACACACACAGGTGTGTCTCCATTTTTCAGGCTTACATCATTCAGCTTGTTTCTGAGCCGTGATGAATTCTGCAGGAAAAGAACTATGGCAGCTTAAATTATTGTTCCCAAATACTCATGGCCCTCTCCCTGCAGGAGAATCAGATTTCAGTCCCCTATGGACGGGTCTTGGCCATACAACCTCCCCTAGCCAGTGAACTGCATGGAAAGTGATGTGTTTCACTGATGTGTAGAAGTTTTAGGGCCAGTATGTGGTCTCCAGGCTCTCTTTTTCCTCCTGCTTAATGACCAGCAACGTCCAAAAGAGGAATTGCTCTGTCAGCCTGGACCCTGGAGCGAAGACAACGTGTAGCAGTACTAACGTGGACCCAAGATGAGTATAAGCAGGAAATAACCTTTATTGTTGCACATCACTGAAATTTGGGGGTCCTTTGTTACTGCAGCATCATAGCTTAGCCAATTCTGAGTCAATTTAAGAAAGGACCACCTATAATACATCTAAGAGTGGGTGACATCCTTTCTTGCGAATTTCACACATTTCCTTCCTCTTGTCATGATCTCTTTCTTACCTCTAGTCCATTTGCGTCTGGATTAGTTCTAACCTTGGTTTTATCTATCTGATCTTCCTCAAGTTGGATATCAGGCTGGACAGCTCTCTGGACCTCAGAACTGAACACATGTTAGGCTGATGATAATACGGCTAATTCCACTGGAAGAAGCAAATGTGTGGATGTGACAATCATAGAACATATTATTCTCTTTGAAAATCAGTTTATTACCTTTGCAGTGGACACATTTAGCCAGTTTGATACAAAAGCATATAGATGCTATCTCTTAATATTAGAAAGATGTGGTCAGAGAACTATATGACAAGAAAGACCTATGATAATATAACATAATCTTTTTAGAGACTATATAGAAAAAAGATCCCAATCTTAAAATGGTTGGGAATCAGGAATGTTTCAAGAATGAGAGTAAATGCTGTATTTCTAGGCATAAAATCCACTGCATAGCAGGGTACTTTTATCTCATTTAATCCAATTAGTATACACTGATTACCTTCTATGGGCACATCATTATGTTTTTTGCAGGAAACATTTTGAGGTTCACACATGTTCCTTATTTGCTAGTGAAAGGCAATATCCACTTACATCTCATCCAAAACTCATGACATTTTATCTTATTCTTCTCCTTTAGGTTTTAAGAGTTAACCACCTCAGCAAGCAGAAGATCTAGATCTGAGTGGGTGAGAGTTTCTCAACATTATCAATTACAACACTGATTATAAAAGACAAACAGGGACAGAGAAAGTTAATGGCTTGACATCACAGTTAGAAAGCAACATTCCAGAACCATAAAATGTTGGATTTGAATAAAAGAAAGCATCTGAAATCCTGAGACCCAGAGAGAGGTTTAGTAACTCACAAACAGTAGATCAGAGTCATGAGTTTTTGCATCCTCCCCGGCACATTGGCCCTTTCCCTATAACTGTGTGCTGAGGATGGGCTAAAGAATTCCATCTGAGATGAAATTTGCTTCACAAAGAACATAGAGTATGGGAAAATTAGGAATATGGAAATTATGAATACCAACAACCTATTCAGAGTAAGTGCTCTATTTAGAGAAACCCCTCAGCCTTCGCTTGGATGTCTCCAGTTACCAGCAGCTCATCTGTTCTGTTGTGGGACCTCGCTGATTAGTAATAAAGAATACACACCTTCCTCATGGGCATTTCCACAAGCTGGTCACAGTTCTACTTTGTTCTACAAGATTAACCTAGTCCAGTTGTTTTCATACAAAGAGAGGGGCCATTTTGTCCCCCCCCCAGAAGACATTTGGCGAAGGGTAGAAAGATTTTTGCTTGTCCTGACTACTAAAACTGCTACTGACAGGAATACTAAATATGGTATAATGCACCGAACAACCCCCCAACAAAGAATTACCTAATCCCAAACTCCAATAGTACTGAGATAAAGAAACTCCCATCTAGTCCAAACCCTATTTGATACAAAGCCCTTCGCATATTTGAAAGGAGCTATGCTATTCCTTCTAAGTCTTCTTTCTACTAATACCTTCAGGTTTCTCATCATCCTACATATGACTCAGTTTCTCCATCCTGTGGGGACTCTGTTGGACGTGCTTCAGTGTGTCCTCATTAACTGCCTCAACCGGAAGGGCACACTATCCTCTAGATCATTCATAGATCCAAGGGACTCTTAATCCCCATGAGCACAGCACCATATGTGTTCAAAGCACAAAGTACCAATAAACCATCACAGAAGCATGAAAAGAGTTTGCTGTCTTAGATCAGAGTGTGGACTCAGCAAGCCTTCGTGGTATTTAGATGATGGTAGAAACAGCAGTAATTGCAAAAATAACATCTCCTGTGTACTGAGTGTTGATGATATGGCAGATACCTTCCTAAGGTATTTATATGCATTATCTTATTTAATCCTCCCAGAAATCCCACGTGGTAGGTTGTTTTATCATCATTTTTACAGATGAAGAAACAAATTCCTAGCTAGGTTAAAAAACTTCACGAAGGTCATGAAGCTAGTGATCAGATTGGCCAGACCCAAACCCAGATCTGCCTAAGCTCAAATCACAGGCTCTTAATCCCCACGGTGTGCTCTAACCCATCCTCTTCAAAACATGGATAAAATGGCACATTTTGCAAAAGAGTAACAAACTACCATGAATTCGCTAATGCATCCATCTTAACATGCATGCACATATCTTGGCAGGAGGTCTCACTCCTTTGCAACCTAAGAGGAGAACACACTTTGCAAGTAAACAAAGCTACTAGGATGAATAGGTCTCATAATTTAAGAGCCAAAAGCTTTGTGCGTTTTTAATAGTCTCTCGGGTAAAAACAGATCAACAGCAACATGAAGAAAAGAAAGGTTTCCAACATTTTCATGGCCCTCTGTTCAAGAAAGTTGTCCCACTCAAAACTAAAAACTCTGGACTGGACCATCCCAGATTCATGACTATCCTGGGACCTTACATGAGCGAGAGATGGCTACAAATCTTTGTGCCTTCGACATACCAGGTTTATTTGTTTCAAAGGAGTTTGGGTAGTTTCTGCCTAGTGCTTCTACATTTGCACCTTAAGGACCAGAGCTTTTAGGCTTATGACTCATGGCTTTTTTTCCTTAGAAAAAGGGTGGACTATATTTTTTCTTTTGGCAGCTTTTAAATTAGTCAAGTTACCATGTAATCTTTGAGTTTTACCAAGTGGCTTCAAGGATTCGATACTAAGAGCTCAAGAAAAATGCCTGGATTACAAACTTTCAACATGTTACAACTGAGAGCTGGTCTTTTCTTTCTTTTACAATCCAGGAACATATTTCTGCCATATTTATATAGCACTTTACTGAAGACAAGGAAAACCGCTAGCAGAGGTGAGGGAGAAGTCACCTGGCATTTAGAGGGCAAAGCTCTTTTGGCAGTAGAGCTCGCATTAAAACTCATCATAATTTCACTTTCATTTTTAAACTGAAGAGTCTTCGATATTTGTTGCTTTTTGTCAGTATAAATGTCTCCTGTTTCCTTACTCATGGGATGACCTCAGTTCTACTCTGTAGGTGAGAACATCCCTGGCATGTAACTTTCTTAGAATGTACTTGAAAAAGGATGTCTCTTGCTTTCATCATTTATCCACCCCCGTGCCCCCAGATGTCCCTTGAAGTTGGATTCTCCCAGTGCCTTTCAATCTGCCCCTAGTGATTGGTTCTTACTCCTCCCAAAACAAAACCTGCATTAGCCATAATGGAAGGGAGAGCTGACCCAGCTCAGCACCATTAAAGACAGACCAGAAAATCCAAACCCCTCCTAAATAATGCCAACTCTTCAAGTTGCCCAATGGGATTTCAAGTCTCTAGTAGGGATCAGAAAACCTTCCTTGTAAATGCATGCTGGCCATGAGATTGAAAAAGTATTGCTCTTGGGTCCCGTAGTCTTCCCTGCCTGACCAACTATGTCAGCTAGGATTTAGGAGAATTAATTGAGATAAGGGTCTGAAATCTCTTTAATCATGGTAAGGCAGCTCAAAATTCAAAGGATAAATACTATTACTAAGTAGGAGGCTCTGGTCAAAACAAAATCCCCATTCAGGTGGATGTGAAGAGGAAAGATGCACCAAATAAACATTCCTCAGATCAAACACTATCACTTCTTGGGAACATTTCTGGAATCCCTTAGACTTTATTGAATCACCCTCACCTGTATTTTCCGATGAACCTGCACAGCACTTCTTATACGTTATCTTTTACAGCAATGATTGGTGATTTTCTCATCTGTTCCCCTATTGGATTGAAAGCTGCTTACTAGCTCCTACTATGTGCAGTGTTGGCTACATGACCGCCACCCAACAAATGCCTCGATTTAATTAATAAGTTAGCTAATTAATAATTAACACAAGTCAGCGTTTGCTGAGTGCCAAATAATGGGCAAAGACATGTGGTTTAGGATTCAAAGCAGGGCTGAGAAAACACAAAATATGTTAGTAAGATAAAGGATCTAGAGAACAGCTGGGATTCAAAGAAACACAAGGATGAATTTGATCCATCCATGCATCCATCCATCCACCAATCCATCCATCCATCCATTCACTCAATAAGTATTTCATCTTACTACAGGCAAAGGAAATGCACAGACCTGGAGATTCGATTTCAGCGAGGGGAGATGGCACGGGAGAACCTTGGAAAGTCCTAAATATGAATATATTTATAAAGTAATGAGCAAAGAGGTTAATCTGGAAGGGAAAAGTGAGAAATTAGGTTTTAGAAGGAGGCTGGTGTCAGATGGTGCCAGGCGTGGACTGCTTGGCTAAAGAGTTTGTACTTTCTTCTATAAGCCATGAGGAGATAGTTTGCAGAAGGGCAAAATAGATGGGCTGCAGAGAGCAAGGGCTGGTGGCAGGGAGACCTGTTAAGAGATTGTTATAGAAATTCACGGAAGAGGCAGAATCCACAATTAGGCTACTAGCGAATTACACCCTAGAGTCTCTCCCCCTGCCCTAACTTAAGCTGTGGATGTTCCTGTGACGATATCATAATTATGTTGCTTTTTAAGACGGAACCTGGGCAAGAGGAAGAGGAACCTGTGGGTATTAAGAGTTAAGCAACATTGAATTCAAGGCTTCGCGCTATTTCAGCTTGGGGGCAGCATCACTCAAGTGGTTAAGGAGACTGGTAAATCCTGGGGGAGCTGTCAGCTCTCTCCTTGTCTAGGCTTCCTTCTATACCAACCACAAACATCTTAGTTTGAAAAGACATGCGTTAGACAATGACAGTGCCCATTTACAATTATGTCTTTATTTCTGAGTGGAATTAGATTACAAATATTCCCCAACATAATTCATATATTTGCTTATTCATTCATCTTCTACTAGCATGGTGAAAATGAATAAAACATAGACCTTCTAAATTATTAATTTTTTCCTTGGAATTTAAAAAGCAGAATTGATCCTCCCAACGAAACACTGACATGATTACTATTACTTGTGTCTTACAAAGTTTGTATTAGCTAAAGTTTGTAGCCAATTCAAAAATATTTTTAGGATATTGGGAGTCATTCAAGAAGCTTTTCGATATACTTTAAGAAAATCAAATTTTTCCTTCTCCTAGCAATTGGGTCAAGTGACATAAATAGCCAAATCAAATGGCAACCTTATCTTCCCAAACGTTTTCCAAAAGACTCTCCCATTTGGGGTGCAACAGCTAGCTGTCTGTGACTAGTTCTCCTTTATCATTCCTCCATTCCTATTTTTACTTTAAACGCCAACTCTTTTTGCTGTTTCCCACAATGGTTTTAGCCTTTCTTGGTAATCTAATGCCCCAGCCAATTTACTGAAGTAAAGATGTGTTTATATAAAAATTGCTATCAGGAAAACAGTTCAAGAATTGAGAGAAGTCAGTGTACATTTTAACTGACAACTCCATAAATAGACGGAGATGGAGTCACATTTCAGGGTCCTGAACTGCTATGTACATTTGCCTTGTTCTCTTGCTTGGACCTAAGCATGGATTACATTCCCACAAAAACTTATTCAACAAATCTTAATTGAGTGCGTACTATGTACTGGGCACTGGGCTGGGCCATGAGGCTGCACCAAGGGGCAAAACTGCAAATTACCACGACGGGTGCTGCTTGCTAACTTATACTTTATCTATTGACCCATAGGACTTATACTTTCCCAACTTTCGATTTTAAGCTCTGAGAGGGCAGAGACCATGCTTCATTCCTGCTTTATTCACCTTTACTTTTCTTAGACCAGGCATGGACTAGACATCGACAAGGAAAACCAGAAATTTTCCTCCATTCGTGATTTCCTTTGCTTTGCATTCCTCCAATATGTCTATACTTACCTGAGTTGTCTAATCTAGACTTTGACACACCAGTTCGCATTGGTTATTTATACATGCAGAAGTTCAGCTTTCTCATCTATAAAATGGGTCTAATGATAGCTGCTTTCCTACTTACAGTGGTTATTTTGAAGCTTAAATGAGAGACTGGCCTATGAAAGCTTTTTGCAAACTCTTAATAACATAAATGTAAGAAATTATTTGGGCTTCCCTGGTGGCACAGTGGTTGAGAGTCTGCCTGCCGATGCAGGGGTCACGGGTTCATGCCCTGGTCCGGGAAGATCCCACATGCCCCGGAGCAGCTGGGCCCATGAGCCATGGCCACTGAGCCTGAGCGCCCGGAGCCTGTGCTCCACAACAGGAGAGGCCACAACAGTGAGAGGCCCGCGTACCACCAAAAAAAAAAAAAAAAAAGAAATTATTTTATTTACTCCTAAGATGGCTCAGAATTGTACCTCGGTTGTTTCAGAAATGAAAGTTTTAGCTCTTTAAATAAAGCACAAAACTCTTCGAAGACCGGGTTCCATATTGCCTACGGCAACGGTGGGCTTATCACAACACGAGAAGATGAGAATGAATGGGGAAATGCAGAGCACTGGCTCCATAGCACAGTCATATCTAGTGGAGAAAGGCATGCACGTAGAGCTACCAAGAAGAACATGAGTATATTAGGAGAGCAAACCAAGCAGGCAGTGAAATCTATAATCTGTTTTACCTCGTATGGTCCCCTTTAAATACATGTTACATTTGAATCCATGGAATGTGGCTAGTTGAGGAACTGAATTTTTAACTATTGACTTGTAGTTGTAAGTTTAAATAGCCACCTGCAGCTGGTGACTACCCTACTGGACAGCACAATTCCAGTCTCAGCTTGGCCACTGGTTATGCCATTAGCTGTGTGACTCCGGGAAAATCTGTTACCTTCTCTGAGCCTCAAAGTCTAGCAGAGGAAAATAGATTAAATCATTTCCTAGGTATCTCTTTCAGGTAAAATGTTGTGTGAATCAAAATACATGAATAACAGTTAAGACACAAGCGCTAGTCTCAGCTCCATACAGATTTCATACTTGCATGTAGCATGTGGAAAATCTATGTAAATGCTAGTTCTTAGCCTCTCTGTGCCTCAGTTTTTTCTTCTATAAAAAGGAGATAGTAAGAGAAACTACTGCTTGGGGTTATGAGGATGAAATAATTTAATAAATAGAAAGTAATAGCACAGTTCTTGGTGCACAGCAGTGATGAAATGCTACAATAAATATCTAAGTTCGGTTCACTCTCTCCAGTTTCTTTATGTGATATGTGCCATCTCAACTGCACAGGCTTTTATGAGAATAAAATGAGCTGATACGCACGATCAATTTGAAATGCTAAAAAAAAATGGACGAATATTAGTTTTTATCTTATTTTTTTAAATCATGGATTTGGTTAAGCTTTAGGTTAAATCCAATCTCTCATAATGCATTCAACCAATATTTACAGAGTGTCTATAAATAATGCCAAGAACTATTTTTCAGGCTGCAGCTTATTGTAGAGAATAAAACAATGGCCTACCCTTGGGGAGTTTACTTTCCGATTTGTGGGCACACGCGCAAACACACACACACACACACACACACACACACACACACACACACACACACACACACACACACACACACACACACACACACACATTCTTTCTGTTCTCTCTAGAGTCAGTCTGCCTCAGTTTGAATCCCAGCTCTGCTACTGACCATCTGTGTAACTCTAAGAAAGTTGCTTAACTTCTTTAAGCCTCTGTTAGCTTATCTGTAAAAGGGGACTAATAATGGAAATGTTTAAGGATGAAGTGAAATAATGAGGGTAAAGGGCTCAGCACAGTACCTGGCACTCTGTAAGTGGTACATAAATGATAGCTATTATTGTTTTTATTATTAGAGCAGAGAAAACCTGCTTTCCTCCTAAGGCTCAGTTCTTAGCTGAGCTGTGGGTCAGGCACGTGAGAGGCTGTGGGTGATCCCCTCTCCTGTTTTTCATGTTCCTCTGGGACTTCTGAACAACTGTCCATCTTGAAATCCCCTAGAGAGAATACTCAGCAGTAGCAGACTCTGAGTTTTTTGGATTGTTTTGAAGAAGAAGGATCCTGATCTATTCTGCCTCAGAAAATGGGTCTTCCTTAGGAGAGGGAGGGGAAATGGGGAGAAACAACTTACACACTAGAAGGTGTAGGGGAGAGCAGGGGTGCAGGGAAGAGTACATGGTGAAAATGGAGAAGCCTTACCACCTCCTAGTCTGTATTCAAAGCTGATCAATCCCTGCATTTCCCCAGTATTTTCCTGAGCTGCTTTTTGCTAACATCAGTCAATGCCTAAGGAGAAATCTACAGGGAAAGTGGAGGTAGTTCTGCCAACTAGTTATTAAAATAATGGTCCTCGCCTCCTTGTATAGGCTGCTGATGACACGGCAGCAGAATCAACCACACTTGGCTTACAGGAGCTTTTTCGTGATGTTTTCCTCTTCTTTAAGACTCGAGTTAATGCTCATTTTGGTCTTATTTTTTCAATGCATGCAAAGAATTGGGAGCTGGAGAAGGATGTACCTTGCTGAAAGATGACTCCGGATGCTCACTGCTCTCAGGAGAACTTGTGAGTATCCAACCCTCAAAATCCATGACAAATCAACAGAGATATGCCCTAGAAACAGCCAGGCTGACTGTGGCTAGGTGGCTGCCTGTAAGCAATGTTTCCAGAGCTAAAAGGATCCTAGGCTGTTTATATCACTGTTTACATCCCCCATGTCTACAGTAGCACCATTGCTCCTTCCTTTGGAGCATAGCACTGAAGACCTCAGATAAAATGGGAAACCTGCCAGGGAATTGAGCTATGAGACCCTATTAGTACTCGCTCCTCAGAGGTCCACAGAGAGGGGGACTTGGATATGGGAATGAACCAGGGTGAGGGGTCCAGGAAAGAAACGGAGGGCTGCTCAAGGTGGGCTCTCTGCAGTGGGTAGGGGTGAGGGAGGCCTGTTTGAGAACAATAGGGCCTATATGGGACCTTAAATGCTGGGGGTCAGGTCAGGACAGGTACAAAAAAAGGAAAGAAAGGGTCTGGGAAGGAGAGAGAAATTCATCTCTAAGACCATCCCCTTCACTGTTTTGCTAAGGGAGCAACTAACTGCCTTGTTACATAAAGGTCAGGGTAACCCCATAATTCATGGAGTTTATTTTCCCTTTCTGGAAGTTGCAATTGTGAACTTTGGAGATCTGGCAATAGTAGGCAAGGATGCTGCCAGCGGGAGGAAAGATCTAGTACGGTCCTGCATGGGCTATCGCTTGCTCAGATCTTACGGCAACCTTGCCTTGTATGGCGTTGGAGCCATGGCTTTCCTTCCAAAAGATCATGTCCTCCCTTAATCCCTTGTCTGTATCTAAAGCCAGGCACTCCATAAATGACTATCATAGCTGCTCCGCTGAGTGTTCAGACAGCAATAGAGAAGGGACTGAAACCTTGGGACAGAGCGGGACTCGCTCACTCCCCCCGCTGAAAGCCCTGGGCTTGAACTTCAGGGTCTGTTCCCAGTGTCACACGCTGATACCCCTCCCCTCCTGTTTGGATAATTTAGTAAATTAGCAAAGGAACAAAAACAGCTTCTTTTACACATCTCCTCTTTGCCCTCAAAAAACAACTTGGGAGACCCCAAACTTTTCATTAGACACTTGTAGTTTAACAAAGCATGTCACATTCCTCTGGAAAAAGGGTGACATTTATTTATTTTTCCTTATTCCTGAAGCGGCTTTAATCTCATGGCAGAGCTCATGCTGCGTTGAAGCTGAAGATGTCACCCACGATAACCATGAACTGCTGTGACAGTGGGAAGGGAGGGGAAGAATTGCCTCTCCGAGAGGGGTAGGGGTACTGAGCATGAGAGAAAGGGAAAGATGCATTTGATTGTGTTTACAAGATTCATTCACAGCCCAGCAGGCAGTATTCACACTATAATATTCACCCTAACACAGATAATTTGATTTTCAACCTGGTTATCATGCATTCAGACATAGCAATACATGAAAATATATGCTTTAGCAGTGCATTTTAAACAAGGTTGCACACTTTAAGTCGGAATATATTAGAGGTGAGTGCTGAAGTTAGTGACTGTAGAAGTCTCAGAAATCTCCATTCAGCACATGGCATAGGCTTTGAAATGACTCAAAACATTTTTTACATGCTGTTCCAGCGGCTCACTGTATATTTATATATCTATCTACATACAGGATGCAGTGAAAATGATAAACTTGCTTGCTTTTAAAATTTTTCACGGTTTGAAGAGTCTTTAACTTCCTTTAGAATCCCAAAGCAAAATGGAAACTTAACCCCACCTGTACACCTTGAAATGATAGCCATGACTATTATAACTACGTAGGGGATGATGTATTGTCTGGCCCAAACCACTCACCCGGTGAGTGAGGAAACAGCCCAGGTGCTTCAGGTGACTTTTTCAAGGTCACACAATTAATAAGTGAGGAGTTGAGGTTAGTTTCCATGCCTTCTGAATTTGTGTTTCCTGCCTTCTTTCCTGCCTTTGGAATGGAATTAAATAAAATATGGGAGATAGTCATATAGTTAAAATCAAAGTTTTTGTCCATGGCCCACTGAGCACATAGGCATACCCATCAAGACACCGCCCATCCTGGCCTCCAATCCTACAGGCCTGAGAGTCAGCCAACACTTGTAAAAGATTAGTTCACTGCAAAGATTGCTTCCCCAACGCCTTCATTCTTCTACTGCTTACGATATTAGTCAATAAGGGATATTTCCTGGCTATGGGGAAGCCAGAATGGAGAGCATTGGTCTTGGAAGACCTTGGTCTTTTAACACTATAGTGTGACCTTCTGAGACAGTATGACTCCCAGAGAAATACAAATTGAAGGTCCAGTAGATTGACTTGCCTTCTTATGGGTGACGAATCTCTGTCAAGTGTGATGAATACAGACTCTGATTTGGGTCCTGGGTCAAACACTCACACTTCACAAACTGAAGATAATTGCTCCCCAATGCTAATAAAGCAAACGGATGCCTGGGACACATCAGGAGAAAGGGGGCACCAGGGGAAGGGAGCAGGCAGATGGGGAGGCCCTCGCCTCTCCCCCTCAACCCATTCTGGAGCTCTCTGCACTCTGCGGGATCCACATTCCCTGCACATCACAAATCACCAAATTATTTTGCTCTCAGAGGTCTGAGCAGTTAGAAGTCGATAGGACCAGAAATCTCCCAAGCGGCTAGGAGAGCCACTGAAGTTTGCTAGGACTCAAGAGTTGGCAACCCAAAGCCTCCATCTCCAAGAGGCCTGAGCGAGACCTGTGGGAAAATGATGTAGGCAACCTGGGAAAGGGTTGCCTGAAATAGGTGTTTTCTTTTTAATGCTGGAAACAGGCATTTTAGAATTGCCTTGTTGTAACATGCTTTAAAATGAATGAGCTTCTAAATAGTCTAGGAGGTAAATGAATGTAATTCATAATTGTTTGCCAGCCCTGTGCAGCCATGGGCTTCCAGCAGGCTGGGACACTGCCTGGTTTGCCCCCAGCATTTGTTAACAACATGGTCTTTGGGAAGTTACCGAGCCTCTCTGGGCATCAGATTCTCCACCTGTAAAACTCTCATGTCTCCCTTACAGGGTTATGAGGATTTAAATTAGCTCATTAGAATAGAGTACTTAGAACAGTGCCTGACACATATTAAGGGCTCACTAGAATGTTTGGGTCCATTTGTTACTTAAGTGTTAGGCCAGATAAAAGACGGCAATGATACCACTCAGTTATTCAGAAATAGCTCCAAGAACCAGGCTCTGGTATTTTTTCTGGCACCACCCTCCAAAATAAGGTGATATTCTCACAAACTGCATCCTGCTTCAGAGAATATAAGGCACTTGTTTGGTGGGATAGAGCATGCTGCTTGCCCTGTACCACACAATTAGTAGTGTTTAACAACCATTTTTATTAGGATGAGAGTGGTGACAATAAAATTAAAGGAGCACAGACTCAACAACTAGCCAAAAAAGGAAAATTCAAGCACCCCACACACACTCACACCTAAATGCGGAGGCAAAACAATCTTTCCTCTCTTCTGTTTTCCTGGGCTTTCTCCATAAACTGAGCTCTCCCAAGACAAAGGAAAGAACTGCTCCATGTAAAACTATGGTCTCCATGGCTACTTCCAACAGAACTGCCTCATTTTTCTAGAATCAGAATGCTGGCTTAGCCAAACCACCGTCTGCTCCTGAAGAAGGACTGCCTCAGCCCCAGAGCTCAGAAGGCCAGCCGTGGGCCCAGGCTGACTTGGGCTCGCCCTGTGCTCTTGCAGCCTCCCTCCCTTCCCCACGTCTGGGCAAACCCTGGCGGGGCCCCAGCTTGCAAGCCTGCCCCTCCCCACAACGTGGAAAGAATCAGCTCAGCGGCGGTTCAAGTGCAGCAGCGATGCTGTCATCAAAGCCTATGCTCCCACCTCGCGCTCGGGAAAGCAGCTGGTGAATGTTGTGTCTTGCGCTACAGATGGATCAGGCCCAGCGCTCAGCATATCTACTTAGACAGGTGTTTGACTCTGCGTTTTCCAGGTGGCCAGAGGAAGCTGATCACTTGCTGAAAGAGGAAGCCATGCGGGAGAGGGATGGCTCCCTGCACCGGCAAGAGGGCAGAGCCAGCCACTTGGCTTTCACCCATCTGTTCACCAGACATGGTCTTAAAGCCAGAATAGGTCCTCTTGGGGTTCGTACTTCCTTTGAATTTTAACGGAGAGAAAGGGGATTCTGCTGTCAGTTCACACTCTTTTGGCAACAGTGGTCTTTTGGTCTGGGGAGTTAACTAGGTCACCAGGATTAGTGGCAGCTGGCTTTTCCAGTCGGGACATCTCTGCTCCAACAGCCCAGGCTACCAGGACTGGCGTAAGAAACTGAAGGAAACTGTGTTTCTCCCCAGCACTGCTGTGTCCACCTTCTTGAGTGGAGGGCAGTGAAAGGGACGCTTTCTGGTCACTGGAATGACATCCACAGATAACCTAGCCGGGAAACCACAAACAAAGACAAACAAAACAGCTGCTCTTTGGAAGGCAGAAATCAAGGAAACATTCAAGCAGCTTTTCTGCAGCAAGAAGATTCACAAATGATATTCCGTATAATCAGAAGCAGAGGGGACTGCTTACCCCTGTCTCCTGGGGGTTTCAATGACCTGAGCTCAAGTGCCGACACAAGGTACAATGCCGTTTCCAAGGTGAACCCGGGAAACCCAAAAGACTAATTGGAAGACCTTTAGGGAAACTAGCACAATGATACGAGGGAAAGCACACAACTGTAAAAACTAAGACCAGAAGAATCTCCCACGAGGACTTCCCAAGAGAACAGGGAGAAGAGAAAGCAAGCCTGCAAATTCCCGAAGACCCCCTGTGAACAAACGTGGCACTCTGAAACTATCTTCAATGTTGGGGGGCGTGGAACCATCTTTCTTAAGTCCCCTCCAAGAGCTCAGAGTAAATGGAGTACATTTGTCATAACATAAACGGGAGAAAGGGGTTGAGAGGGGGTGGGAAGGAGCCTTCTCATGAGGCCACCTGCCCCAGAACTGGCACTGGGGGGCTCCTGCACCTTCTCCTTGGGTCCTGTGACCCAGCAGACCCTGGCAGGGCAGGAAGGCAGCTGTCAGTTTGCACATGGCACTCAATTCTGGCCAGGGAGCAGGTCCAGCGGAAGCCAAACCCTCGTCAGGAGCCCATCAGCCCCAGGATGGCGGAGCTTCTGCGGACTGGTCTCAGGTCACAGGACAGTGGGAACGCATGGCCTCTTACATCTGACTGTACAAGTCATAATCCTTCCCCCTCTGGAAAGCCCGAGGAAGCCTATTCCTGGAATTTGGGATGCAGAATCCCTCTATACCACTAAGTGAGAGATATTCCAAGGATCAAGGATGGTGTTTTCTATTAGCATTTATTCATAATTCATATTCTAAATTGTCTTAAAAGGGATCAAAGAATAATAAGGTGATACACACACACACACACACACACGTGCGCAGGTTAGTCCAATTAAAACAACCATGGCACTCAGCTGTGGCACTATTAAAATGTGGTGTCAGATAACTCTTCATTATGATGGGGGGTCGGGTGTCCTGTGTATTATAAGATGTTTAGCACCATCCCTGGCTTCTACCCACTAGATGCCCCTACTTGAGAATTACTAGATTTAAATGAAGATGTTATATAGATAGATATTATGTAGATATACAATGATCAAAAGTTATAGACAGAAATAAGGAGTCTAATGTTTTAAAAAATTCAGCCTTAACTTCAGCCTGTTCAGGTTCAGAAAGAAGGAAGCCAGGGTGGGAGCTGGGCTGTGACAGTCCTGGTGTCGCTGACGTTTACCTAGTACTTCTGCCCAGGTTCAGTATAGTTGCATACATGAACTCATTTGGTGCTTACTGTTGTCCCTATTTTCCCAGTGAGAAAAATGAAGCTTAGAGAGGTTAACTAACTTTTCTAAGGATGACCAGCTAAAAAGCAATAAGGTCACGATTTGACCAGTTTGGTTGACTGAACTGCTAGACCTATACTGTCCCACATGATAGCATGAGCCACATGTGGCCATTGAACACCTGGAGGGTGACTAGTCCAAAGTGAGATGTGCTCTAAGTGTAAAAAAAACACTCCAAATTTCAGAGATCTGTTGAAATGATATTTTGACTATGTTGGATTAAACAAAATACATTATGAAAATCAACTGTACCTTTAAAAAAAATTTTTTTAATGTGGCTACTAGAAATTTTAAAATGTGGATATGGCTTGCATTAAATTTCGATTAAACAGTGCTGTGCTAAACAATACTATCTCCCCTGGCATCAGTTTTAAGAAAGGCTGAAAAGGAAAATAATGTGCTGTGGGCCAGGAGGTAGATACCCAGAGCAAGGGAACAAGTATCGTCCCCTTTTGTGATCAAACTGAACATAAATACAAGGAAAGCCAAAGAAATCTTTTTAGAAATAAAGTTATCTGTAAATTTGGTAAAGGGTCAAATGGGGAAAAAAAAAAGAGTTTCAAAGTATCTGTTATCAAGTTCATATGTCAGCCCAGTTTTTCTCTTCCTGGATATCAAATGCTGATTATTTGATCCCACAGTCAGCCCCGGTGGACCTGCTGCTGAGCCAGCTTAAGCATGCCCTCGATTTCTTCTTCCTGATCACTCCACTAGCCTCATGTTTGTGCATTTCAGCTGGTCCAGGGCAAAGGAAATTTTCCCATCATCTTACAGTTCCAGTTACTGGCAATTTATTTTTTTTTTAAATCTTACACAGATTTGTCACTCAGAATGAGTCTCTGGGTGCTTTCTTGTTACCTGTTCAACCCATAAGGTCCCTTGTGCCTCTTCCCCTCATCTGGAAATACCATCTTCCATCACAATCCCACCTCTTCGGCAAGGCCAGGCCACGGGCTCAGTAGGTAAGCTGGTAGACTGGGGGGCCAGCAAAATGGTCTTGATAAATAGTACCAACTTCATAGAGTTGTTGTGAGGATTAATCAATGACTGCAAGTACCACCTGTGAAATACTACCTGGAGTGTGCTAAGTGCTTCCTGAATTCAGCTGCTGGCATTTTTAGTTGTCTTTGGGTTAAAAGGGGGCCAAATCATGTATGTGAGGAAACTCCTTTTCCCATCTACCCATGTACCTCTGCTGATTCTCTCTCTCAACCATTGGGGAGCTCAATGTGATGGCAGAGAGCGGGCAGTGCACCAGGGATGGAACCGCAGCAAGAGGAAAGCTGCTCTTACCACACTGTTATTAGAGTTTGATGAACAACTCTGATCATCACACAGTTTAAAATTATGGGATTCAGGGCCAAAGCCAAGGGATTTGTTTCAAATCGGTAAATCCCCAGAAGAGGAAGTCTCTAAAGCAGACGCCAGGAGAGCACACCCAGAAGGCACACGCAGCGGGCTGCAAAGGGCTTTGTTGAAAAGGCATGGGGGCTGCACTCCACTCCAGCATGGGGCCAGGGTTGCAGGACAGAACAAAAGCAGGCGGCAGGCTGGATACAGAGGAATGGTATCCCACCTCTCACTCAGTCAATAATGGGAGATGGATGATGGTACCCGCTGAATAACCTCACTTTGCAACTTTTATGCGAAGGTTTGACAAATGACACCAGCAAAAGGTACAAGGGAGTGATTAAAACCAGCCCTTGTGAAAGGCAGCGATAAGTGTCCTGGGGCTCAAGTCTTCTTGAGTTCCCCCCATTTCCACCTCCAATCCCTGACACTGCCTTGAGTTTTCCAGAGTTTTCCAGAACTTTTTCCATCTAATCACGTCCTTCTCCCTTTCCTCTACTGCTCCCCATACACGAACTTGTCTTTGGGACCATTTTATCCAGTCCAGTCTGTGTGGCTGGACTCAGAATAAAAGGCTTCATTCATTCATTCATTCAATGCACCAAAATGTTCATCAGCTTGCTGTCAAAGCAGGAATTTTCGGCATGTGTTTAGCAATGACAATTTTCCCAAAATCCTTACAAAGAACCTTTCCTGTTGAGGAAAATCATGTGGAACTCCTATTAAAAACAGATTCTCAGACCTCAAGGGAGATTTACTGAATCAGAATTTCCCTGGGAGATGGTGCTCTCTGGGGAGACCCAGTGAGTCTTACCATCCAGAAAGCCCAGAGAGACGGCTGTGCTTTCCTGTACCACTTCCCTTGCAGGGAGCTGTGGCTTGAGGTGGAGAAAGTTGCCTCTCATGCTCTGATCTTTAAGCTCTGTCCCCTACTTGGCTGAAACCTTCCATCAAACTCTGATTCAAACGGTGATCCATGAAATGGACAAAATCCATCAAAGGCAAAATCACAGGGACCCAGATTCTCAGACATGTGGATGGCTCCCAGGAACAGAAATGAACCAGATCAGAGCCACTGCAGCCAACGAGAGCTGTGCCTCCAGAGAGGCCATGATGTGGTGAGAAATGTCCGAAGGCATTGACGATGGCAAGGAAACGAATTGCGCTCAGGAATGGTAATCCTCAACGTGGTCTTAATCTCTCCTGCATTACGCAGACGTGTTGGGAAATGTCACCCTACCTGCTGGTAAAGATGTGTCTTTATGTCCTTCTACCACACTCACTGGCAGGAAAATAATTCACCAAAGCCCTGTTTTTTAGCATGTTCTGACCTGCTTCCAGGAGTGAGAAAAATATGGAAACGAGCTGCATATAAACACCTTGAGAAAATGTGCTTAGGAATCCGGGCCTAAAATAACAAATGACTTGACTCCAAATATGTAGGCAGCTTGTCAGAAATCAAGTCTCCCTCCCCCCTTTTACCCTGGGGTAAAAGGAGATATGGGCTACCCTTAAAAACCCTTTTCTTTGTCCAGGGTCTGTACAAACCACCACTGAACTCGGAGGCCTCACTGGGCGCCACGTTGATTATTTCCTGCACAAACTTCACGGACGATGCTAAGATAAGCCAGAGCTAAGTTTAGCACGCAGTTTATTGATACTGGCCCTTAAAAATAAATAACAAAGTGACTCCTACAAACTCTTTCTTCCCTGTCTCCAACCATCTCCATATGCTTTACGTCTGCTGTATTAAACATAATACCATTATTATTATACATCAGTATATGTCAAGAAACCCCTGTGAGGAGAGGCATGAAGAGCAAGTGAGCACCCTTCCAGGGTGGCCTGTGGGACACGGGACAATTAAAGCATTAAGAGGAAGGATCTACATACGGGGTTCTCGGGAGGCCCGCAAGGCTGCTACAATCAGCAACACCTGTGCAAGCTAGTGGGGAGAATAATGGAAAGGTAAGATTTCTGAACCTTACAAGACAGGCCAAACTCGTTGAAGATGACAGCTGTCGTTAACACAAATGTTTATTGCACTGTTATGGGAGGGCAGTAAAAGGTGTTGGAGGGTCAGGCTGACCTGGAATACTGAACAAGAGCGCTATGTGGGCTCTGACCCTACCCTTGGCACAAAGGGACAGCCACCACATACATCAGACTGAGGGTCACAAAGGATCACCTCAAGAAATCTAAAGAAGGAAAGCTCCCCAGTAGAAGAATGAGCTTGGTGTTACCTGTCTAGTTGATGACCTTTTCCCTTTTCATTTTTCTTTTTTAACTGTCCTTCAAGGGGGCTGAAAAGCAATTTTCATGCTATGGCTCTAAATATCGTTTTATTCCTCCAACAGGGTTCTGAGCATGCCCAGTAGGAATGATTTAACACTGCGTTGACGACTTGCTACAGAAGAACGTCATGTGGAAAGGTAGGCTGCCACAGCTAATGGGCTCTTGTTTCAAAGGGATGCTGTGTGTACATTACCAGCGCATGCAGAAGGTGCAGAAAGGCCCAGGCCGCCATTAGGAATGGAGTGTTGTTGATGATGAAAAGGCACTTTGCCGGGGAGGGAATGGTGGGAGAGAGAAGGCTTATCTGTCTTTTTGATTAGAAATGCATGCTTCCTTTCATCATCTGAGCTGAAAAATTGGCTTCTGCTCTTGGTTTATGAAACCATTTTTCTTTTTCCTTTCTTCCCAGGTTTGCAAACTGCTTAATAAATTAGTTACTGTGAGGTACATGGGTGCCACAATAACCTTAGAGGCTTTTCCCAAATGCATCCTTAATATTTTATAAGTATTTAAATAGATTTATTCAGTTTGAGCTGGCTGATGTATGAAAGCTGGCATTCTGGCACGAAAAGTGGGTTCCATGCAGATTAAAGCTGATCCAAACAAATGTAAGAGGTGTTCCCAATTCATAGGAAGGGTTTTTTTTTTAGGAATTAGAGTAAAACTTTTGGATACAGTTAACTGTGCAAACGAGGTAAAGAAACATCCGAAGCACAAAAGCTCAAAATGGGAGCATCAGGCTGGTGGTCACGTAAGGTGTTTGGAACAGTTCATTCCTTTATTCATTCACTCATTCAACCATCATCACAGAGAACGCTGGGAATTGTGCTAGACGCTGGTGACTTTCTGTCCTCTGTTTGGTCCGGCTTTAAAGATTATAAGACAAAACTTAAGTGTCTCTATAGCTCTCAACCCACGGAAGAGAACAAAAGTCAGATCATCTTGTGTAAGTTACCATTCTGAACTGCAAATGAAAGTGACCACCCTTTTTGACAGAAAGGACAAAGATTTTTGGCTCCAAAGGGTGGTTCTTATCTCCAGGGAAAGTGAAAGAGCCTGCTGGGAGTTCCTATGAGATGACTCCCATGTCAGCAGGTCAGGGTTGGCCAACACCGCCCCCCAAGGTGGTCATGCCTTGGGCATCCATTATACCCTCTGCTGGAACTAGTGCTTCCAAAGACCACCCCGAGCCTCTGATCGAAAAATCAGATTCCAGAATCCAGCAGCATCAGATGCTCAAACAGAATCCCTCCCTGTGTGTCCAAGTAATCTGTGCAAAGCTAAATTCTATTCTACTGGATTTAAAAAAAGAAAAAAAAGCAGACTTGGAGATTTATATCAGGTCACGAAAGCTTCGGAGAAAAGTAGTCAGAATTAAAGAGAACATAAATCATCTTTTCAAAATATATTTTTTCTTATTTACCAGATTTCTGCAGGCATAATATTTGTCAAGTTTTAAGTCTAAATAGTCAGACATCCAATCCTAAAGAGGATGAAATATGTTAGAAAGAACACAGTGATCAATTTCAAGCAACATAATAGATAATGCCCCAGTGATACTTTAGAGAGTATATGAACAATTAAGGTAATTATCCATACCAAAAACTATTTTATGGAAATGTGCTACAAAGAAACAAAATCACATTAGGGTCTAAATGATCAGAAAGCAGCAGCCACATGGGCAGTCTTTCTAAGGCCTTACCTTTTCTTTTCTCTGCTACTATCTGTTTCACTAAGAGAGCTGAAAATTATACCATTTGTGTTAGCATCAAATGCAAATGGAATGATTGTCCCTTCTCTAATCAAAACACATTCGTGGATTGAAATACCACATGGGGCAATTTTCAGTTAATCATGGATGTTAATAAATATGACTCTAAGCTCATAAACAAACATTACTTTGGCTAATATAATATAGGAAATTATTAAGCTTGATCAGACATGTAACAAAAACTGAACTTTGAAGAAAGTCAGCAAATTAGCCATCTGAAATAGAGATGGGCAGCAACAGTAATGAAAGATTAGATTTAGCTAAAATGCTTCGACAAACCATGCATTAGCACTAGGAAATATTTAAAGCTGGCTTTGCTGAAAATGACAAATATTAAGTATTATAGTATTAGTTTCTTTAAAGAGCAAAACCCAGATGCTTAGTGATTGGAGATTTAAAAACTGGAAAATCAGGTTTACCAAAGTCAGTTACCCAGAGCCTGAGTTATATTAAAGCCCCTAACAACAAACGGTGTTTTCAAATGAAATAGAAATATGTAATACTCATTCTATTTCCATCACTGAGCTTATAAACCAATTTGAGATTCCTTCCTTTAGCCTTCCCTAAATGTAAAATAGGTATTTGTTTTGGTGACAAAATATCTAAATGTCTATAAAAGTATTCCAATTCTCTCTAAGACCAGGGCTAGATTCAGACCTGCAGAGGCAGTAATACAGGAAAACTTTAGGCACTATTTCTGTCTCCTGCCATGCACTTAAAATAAAACACTACACTTAAACCCCAGACTTCTTAGGTATGTAAAGCCAAAAGATCTTCTATCCAGGTTTACTCATTTCAAAATTCTAATATGTTTCTTTAGAAAAGCTCTAATATGAGCTTTTCTCTTTTGTAGGAGTGAGGAAGCCTCCACTTGCTTTCTGGGTACCCTATGTGAAGTCTGCTGTTGGGTCACCCAGCACATGAGAGAAAAGACCTTGAAGTGAAAGTAGTGTGAGCGAGTATTAACATCTAGGTTTTAGGAAAAAGAAGCGGTATTTTATCTGTTACATTATCTCTAGGTCAATCTGCAGATTAAACGCTACGTATCGATGCAGCTAAGTGAAGCATCTATGAAATCCAAGTTTCATCTGAGAAACTGCAGTGACAAAGTCCAAATTCAGCACTTCCTTTGGATGTTATGGATAACTATCTCTCTCCCCTACTTTTACTGAAAATGTAGACGTACACCTAGAAAAAAAGAACCCTGAGTAACAAATGAGTTTAGTATAAGGGGGCCGTTTTCAACATGTGTGGAATCATTTTATGAGCTACCTTCCACTTTTTAGAAACTCCTATATCCTTAAGCCTGGCAATTAATAATATGGCTGGTAAGAGTAATAATTGTATCTATTTACCAAATACTATGTACATATCAGGATTTGTATAGTGTTGCTTTAACTTACTAATCACTTATAACAATCCTATAAGGCAGATACTGTTTTTAATCCGCATCTTTTAAATGAGAAAACTGAAGCTTAGAGAGGAAAAGAAATTTATCCTGGTTAATGGTCAAGTTGGGATCTGAACCTAGCCAAACTTCAGAACTGCTGGTGAGGATCAATGAAAGCATAACCTTTTCAAACATATTTGTATTCTGAATTCCTTACATTAAAATATTCTGTGCATGGGCTTCCCTGGTGGCGCAGTGGTTGAGAGTACGCCTGCCGATGCAGGGGACACGGGATCGTGCCCTGGTCCAGGAAGATCCCACGTGCCGTGGAGCGGCTGGGCCCGTGAGCCATGGCCGCCGAGCCTGCGCGTCCGGAGCCTGTGCTCCGCAACGGGAGAGGCCACAACAGTGAGAGGCCCGCATACCGCAAAAAAAATAAAAAATATTCTGTGCAAACCAAAATTGCAAAATGTCCCCATTCTACACTGTGTAATAGAAAATAATTACCCCTATTTAAAAAAATAGAATTTCTGTTTTTAGCTTTAGGATGGCAGCTTGTTGCCCTGTCTTCTCCATTATCAAGGAAATCGAGTAAAAGAAATATTGTTCTGCAGGTCCTTGCCTGAATCCACTTTTCCTCCTTCCTTACTGAAAACCACACTAAACATTTCGAACGTCTACATTTTAAAATTTCCAACAGTAATGAATAAACTATACCTGGGGTACTCTAACCAGCCTCCCAGATAGTTAGCACTTATTTTATCAGCATTTTATTCTCATAAGACTGCACCAGTGCACACTCATGGCCTGACTCTTTCTGGGTCCATCCATCCTTGGACCTTTCTCATACGAAGTCCATGAAAAGCACGGGCTGCTCAGAAATTCACTGTTTGAAGACCATGAAGAAGGCAATGAACTTTCAAGGCCTAGTATCTTAAAGGAACCTATAAATGAACTAGGTCAAGGATGAAGCACGTAAGTGGCTGGGAAAAAAAAAAAAAAATCTCCATTTAGTTTATACAACTTTAGCTTCCCTGTCTGTTCAGATTCCATATAAGGAATAGTAACTTTTCAAGCCCGTAGGCCTGGACATATTTCTTGGCCTTATAATTCTCACAGTTCTAGACATTCCAAGGTAGAGGGTCATTCAAACAGAGTTGTAATTTCTTGTGTATATTTATTTCCAAAGTATCTTATGCATAGTTTCCCAATGAAATCATAGATGGGGGGCTAGGAGCATGCTAGCTGGGGTTTTCTCAAGCATGCCCAGAAGAAGCAGTCGAAAAGAACTGCTGTGGGCTCCTCAAGCAAAGGGGCCAGACTTGAGCTTTCCCCACTGTATCATTCACTTGAACTGCAGATTTTGTCTTGGACTGATATAAGAAGAGAAGAGAGAGGAAAGGCGTTCATGAGATTTAAGGAGTAAACTTCCTTATAAACAGCCAAGCCAGGTTGCTAGGTTATGATAGAGTCCAATGTGGATATGCTGAGAGGCCAGCTAGCAGCATTCAAGTGTCTCCTCAAATCCCAACCACTCAACTGCCTTAGTGCTTTGGTCACTTCATCTGTGAAACAGGCGGGACAGACCAACATGGCGGCATGTTCTCTCTGGATCTGGCAACTACTAAGCATTAAAAGTCAACTTTTTCATATTTCTTTTCCTGTACTCAAAAAGTAACTAAAAAAAAAAGAACTAAATAGTGTATATATCGTTTTACATCTTTAGTTGAAATTTGAAAGGCAGGATGCCTCATAAAGTGAGGAAGTTTTGAAAATCTACACAAATCCAGGGCTCTTTGCTACTAACTCCAAGTTAGTAACAAAAGTGTTTCTTAAACTTTATTACAAACGCTGAATTATCTAAGAAGAAAACAGGTCACACTCTATGCATTTAACCAGTATTTATCATGATCCACTGGTTCATTAAGTCCCTATTGACCAGACATTCCTCTAGACATTTGGGATGCATCAGTGAATGAGAAGTGGATCCATGCCCTCCTGGAGCTTACATTTCCATCGTGGGAGAAACTCAATAAACGATAAAGATAATAAATTAGAAAATTCTCCTGTAAGTTAAAGCATGTTCAGTGCCAGGGAAGAAAGAGAAAGTTCGAGAGCCTACTAAAGGATGGGGAATTGGGGAGTTGAGGTTCGGGGATAATGCAGGCTCTGCCCTCTCAAATACAGTGGTCAGCAGAGGCCTCATAGAAAAGTGACTGATATTTGAGCAGAGACTTCTAGGTGGTGAGGAAGTGAGCTATGCAGATATGTGGGAAAGAACTGGCCTGGGGTTCAAGGAACAGCAGATAACTATAAAGACTGTGGCTTTCTGCCCCAAGAAGCAAGAGAAGCCTTGCAGGGATTTGCCTAGAGTGATGACCTATGTTTCTAAATTCAAAAACTGTATTAGCATCCATAAAGATTTCTCTGGACAGTTAAAATATATACATATGTAAGCATAGCCTCCTATTCTTATTAATGCTACCAAACCGCCATCTGTCAGGCACTGAGCCCTGGTTTTCTAGTTGGAAGAACAGAACAGTGTTGCTCCATCTAAACTCGCTCACCCATTAATCCTAAAGCCTAACTCAAGCATTTGCAGAATTGAATTCTACTGGTGTTTGTTAAGTGCCCACTCCTGGGCTAGAATATGTACCAGGCACAGTTGGGAATAAAGAATACCAAGGGCAGAACAGAAGGGCGTAAAACACACAATTTTATCACTTGACCTTGCTCGCTTTCAGGCTTTGCATTTCCAAAACAAAAGATCTTCTATTTCTCAAAGATTCGGTGAGGATTCAATGGAATAACGTGTCAAACACCTAGAATAGTGTTGGACACACCTACTACAGTTCATCACTTGACAAACGTTACTTATCTCTCACCTGAATCAATGAAAGAAGATGGTATTATTTTAAAAGTAAACTGAGATGAAG
Organism: Orcinus orca; assembly: GCF_937001465.1. Classification (NCBI taxonomy): domain Eukaryota; kingdom Metazoa; phylum Chordata; class Mammalia; order Artiodactyla; family Delphinidae; genus Orcinus; species Orcinus orca. The sequence continues at coordinate 35,369,905 of NC_064571.1, forward strand.
CCAAGGACGTACCCAGTGTGCTAGTGGAGAATTTAAGTGTACCATCAGCAGAATAGGATTTTAAAAGACATTCAGAAAGAAGTTTAAGATGGACTTGGAGAATATGGAACCTTTCTGCGGCCAGAACTTAAAGTCAATCAGAGTGCAATAAAGACACAACAGACAATGGCCAGAAAGATCTCTGCTCTTAAATTACATTTTCAAGAAACTCTTCCTAATTATATCTGACGGAGACTACGGAAAATACAACCTGGTGTTGGAAAGCTTAGGTGTAGCCATTTACTTTTGCTGTGACTTTGATCAAATAATGAACCTGTTGGGACTTGAGATGGAGAACAGTCTAGCACAGATTGAGTTACAGAGATATTTGGGTGCAGAGAATCCCCGAAGTTGTATTACGTAAGAAGCTGCCTCCAGCTGCTAGTACGTTCAGCATGGAGGTTGTTGAGAGTGACGTTACACCGGTATCCCTGGGTCCCCAAAGCTGGGCCCATGGCCAGTCAGAGCCCTAGCCATGAAAGGCAGGATCAGGCACCATGTTATGCGCTCAGCCATAACTCAGGCCACTTTCTGCATGTGTCTGGCTGCTCTACACCACCCCCATCCTCAGACCCCATACCCTTTTGCTGCAAGGGCTGCAAGATCCAGGATAAGAATTGTGGCTTAGAAGACTCCATAAGACGGCTTCTGGGCTTGAAAGAAAGCAAGGATCCAATGGAGCCTAGAGGCAACATAGCTATGATACCCAATTAGCTGGGAGTTCATTTAGCAAATACAGTTCCCTTTATTTGATGTACTTTCAGCATTGCTTATGAGCTATACCCTACTTAGGAGTATGAACTCTGCAATTATTTCCCTTACATTATGAATCATTTATCTAGTCAATCTAATATTCTTCCCTTATGCATCTTAATACCTCAATTAACTATTATGAGTCATTTGTTATTTGTATACCAGAAAACTGCTTTCCAAGTTATTACTTATTGGTCATAATCAATTAGGGAAGTTTTTAGACTGTGGCTGTCTTATATAAATACACTGGTAAAGTTCAGCTCCTACGATTTCTGACAATTAAATTGTTCTGTCACTTGGGGACTCTCATTAATCTCAACTTGTCATCCTTGTTTATGCAGGTTATAATGGGCTATGTGTGTAAGTGAAATGAGACACTGAAAGCCTTTGGCATTTTAACTCTTTGATGAGAGTAGAATTGAAATACTTCCTTAAAGTGGTCACTTTGATTTGTACAGTCTGAAGGAACTGTGTTCTGGACAGCAGCTCATCAACTCTGCCGTCACCCACAGCAATCTTTATGTAGATTTGTAATTAAGAACCAGAAAGGGGTGAGCTGGCTCCTACTCCCACCCCAGATTCTTTTTTTTCTATTTATTTTTTATTTTATTTTATTTTTTTATTGAAATATAGTTGATTTACAATGTTGTGTTAGTCTCAGGTGTACAGCAAAAGTGATTCAGTTCTATATATATATATACATATATGTACATATATATGTATGTATATATCTTCAGATTCTTTTTCCTTATAGGTTATTACAAAATACTGACTATAGGTCCCTGTTCTATGCAGTACCAAAGGGGAAAGAGGAGGGGAGGGGTAAATTAGGAGTTTGGGATTAACATATACACACTACTATATATAAAACAGATAACCAACAGGGACCTACTATATAATCTCCTAGATTCTTGATACTTGTATATCCTGAAAAGGAAATCTCAGAGAAGAAAATCAAATTGCATTGCTCTCTCTCTTTACTGGTCAACTTCTGAAAGCTCTGGATATAACTATTACATAAATGGGTAAAAGGAAAGAGGCACCAGAGTGGTCAGAAAGGTCCTGGGGAAATATGTAGATGTCAAGTGCCATCGACGAGGATTTGATCCATGGCTGGGATTTAAATTCGGGGAGTTGTTATGAGAGCTACTACGGGATTAGTATTAACATACAATTTATTGGACATTATTTATGATGTGAAATATGCAAACAGCACATTAATTAAATTCAGGTGTCCCTACCTATAGCAAAACCTCTGATAATTAAATTATACAAAGTGACGCAAGTCAAAAGATTAGAAATATGAACAGAAATCTAAGAGCTTTAATAAAGTCATAAATCACTGTAAAGGAAATGGTAGGTATTATTATTACATTGAGAGAGAGTCTGAAAAGAATGTGTAATAATAGAGCTGATGAAAAACGTATCTGAAATAGAATTGTAAGGAATAAGGGGAGCTCATTTGCCCAGATGAATCTGCTAATCAGAAACTGGCTTGAGAAGGAACAGTTTGGCAAAAAAAAAGTTTTTAATTTTTTAGAGTCCAGATTCACCACGGTTGACTTCCCAAGAAGATTCAAGTGGTCTCGTATTTGTTAAGCATGGTAGAGGGGGACCACGTTCATTCTTTGGAAAAAGCGTTAGTAACGTTTTGAGTTTTCTGAGTAGTGTAATATCTTTGGACCCGCTTCTGAAAAGCAGTAACCGTTATGCAAGGACTTTCCTCCCGAGGTTGGAACAGAATTACTACTTAGCATCAGACATACTTTATTATGATTCTGTGGTTCTATTTTACTATTCTGTTGTCTCCTGTACACAGTGCCACCAGTGTCTCATTGACTGAATGCTTGTTACATGCCAAGCCCTGTACTACATTCTCATTTATCTGCACAACAACCCTAGAAAGCAGATATTCTTATCATCCTCATTTTATACCCAGATAGGAAGTTTCAGTAATTTCCTCAAGGTTAAGGCAAGGAGGTGAGCCTAATCTGCCCGCTTCTAGACTCCAACTTGAACCACTCCACTGGCTTGCCTCCCTCTGGGTGCCTGATTTATCCTTGAGCCCCAAGTCCATCCATTTCCCCATTGATCCCTCCTGAATCTGAGAACATTAATGGCAGCTGAGTCACCTACAGTGCCAAGTCCTTGACAGCAAGAACAATGTCTTGTTTACTTTTAAATCCCCCACAGTGCCACACACAAAGTAGTTATTGATAATATTGGAGGGAGACAGTGAAATAAAGAGGCAGATGAGAAGAGGGAATTGCTGAACTTAGTGACTGATTATACCTATTCACCATAGAAGGCCATATGTTAAAGAAACGCAATGGAAGGTCAGTTAGGAAACATGGCGGCTCACCCACCTGTACTGCTGCGTGGTACGTGTTGTTGAATAAATAATTTAGTTTATCTCAGCCTCCATTCCTCATCTATAAAATGAGGAGTTGGCCCAAGTAACCACTCTGATCCCTTGCAGCTCCCACATTCTCTGACTTTATATTCATTCAAAGGTGTTTCTTCGCAGCCCCACCAGTGACCATGATAAACCTGTTTGTACTAAGTCCTTCCATGTACCAAACACTTTGTATATATTATCTTCCTGTGATCCTCATAACAAGTCTGTAAGGATAGTATTATCACTCTCCTTGAGCAGAGAAAGTGAAGCTTAGCAGGCTTACAAGCTTAAGGTCATGCAGTCAGTGAGTGGCAGTAAGGTAACCCTGATCTCATACATTTAGAAATTTACAAGTCTACCAGAGCTTGAGAACTGTTGAAACTCTTAGCTAACTGCCTTCTTAGAAAGCACAAAATACTATCCTGTGACCCTGAAAAGCTTCTAATGTGTTTTCCTCAATCAACAGGAATCCGGGACTTGAGAAAATGAAACAATCACTGAGATGTGATTTTTGGAATTGCGATGTTCACAGTCACAACTGTGTCTCTAACCCTGGGCAAGCATCTCACAGAAACATCAGATCATTGCAAACCTGTCAACACTTGGCCGTCTCCGCCATGTCTCCTAAGGCCAGGCCCCCAGAGCACTTTCTGTCTGTACTATTTGGTTGTCACTTAATCACACACTCCTTTATCCAGACTGTTGCTTCATGTGCCTTACTCTGGCCTGGCCAACACAAACACAAGTTCCTCAAGGACAGAAACTGAGCTTTGTATTTCCTTCCAGCTTTAGAGTATCCACAATGGAGTGGAGCCCATTAAGTGGTTCTCCCTTTCATTCAGCTTATTCATCACATTTTCAGCATAGGATCAAACAATGTGTTCTTTCTCTGCCCCAATTCCGGTGCCCTAAAAGTACTAGCAATCCCACAGTTCACCTGTTACGTAACTGCAAGCTACCCAAAAGGGTCTTCAGTACCACATGATGCTGCTGAGCCTGGCATTTGCCTGCCAAGATAAGCATGGTGCCAAGGTGAAGAAGACGAGCAGAGATGCCTCCTGCCTTCCGGGGAGGGGTTTGATTTTAATAGCATTCTTCAGGTGATAGCTTTCTATCAGTCCAAGGTCAGTTTAAAATCAGGCCCAAGAGAGATGGAAGATGATGGAAATCATCCCAAGATCCCAGGGAGTCCTGTCAGCCCCTTCCCTTCCACTTATGCTGTGCCTGCCCCGCTTCTATCAAAGCTGAGAGCAACGACTTAAGATTCCTTCTACTCAGCAATACATATGACATGCTGCCTGTCTTCTGGTTGAACAAATACTGCACAGCAGAAAATCCTTCAAAAATCTCAAGAGGGCTGGACCCAAATTTTTTGTTTAATGTATCATCTTAAAAGAATCAAGCAAATAGGGCTTGGGGTAGAGGTCTTGATAACCCTTCGAAGACCATGAACTTTGCAAATCAAGAGAGAAAAGCCATAATCCAAGAATATGCTGCAATATGACAACAGTTGTCACTTAGGACAAAATTGTTTGATTTCAACAACAAAATCAGGGAGATGTTCAGTATACATCCTAAGAGTATTAGAAGTATCTTCTTCCTTGTAACTGGAAAGTTCAGGTGCAAAATAGTAAGATCTATCATGGAAGTTGTAAGACAATTTGCATTTTCATTCACCAAAGAAATAGATATCAAGAAGATAGAAGGCAGAAAGATAACAGTAGAACCAAGGATGCTCAGTAAAAATACTTACTGTGTGCTAAGTACCTACTATGTGCCAAGCTCCTTCAGATATTTGTTTCATTTAATCTTCACAAAGACCCTATGAAGTAAGATCTATCCCTATTTTGCACATGAGTACCTCAGAGACCTCTAGTCATAACATGTTTGTTAAGTGCTGGGCCCTGCATTCAAATCCAGACCTTTCCAAGTCCAGGCTGTTAATCACCAAAATTCAGTTTGTGTCTATCCTGGCAGATGGTTAGACATTCAAGACTGATTCTGGAGTTTGATTTGCATGATTAATAAAGCCGGAGGGATAAGGAACAATTGCCGACTTCCCTAGATACCCCTGTTGTGCAGAGCAGGGGCCATTGGTCTCTCCAGGTTTGCTAGGAGAGGGACAGTACATCAGTATAAGGCTGGTGTCAAAGGGCAGGCTGAGAGTGCTGACTTTGAACATCGTCTTTGAAAGTGCTGTTAATTGAAAAAGCTGCACAGTGTCAGAGCTGAGCAGGGATCCAGCTGTGAACAGCACTCTGAAGAGTGTTGATAGGATCGGGACTACCCAGCTGTGAGGGGCCCGGAAGTGCCTGAAGAGGTGACAAGCACTGGAGGACTCCCTTGGCCCTCCCCAGCAGCTGTGGCCACGAACAGCAGAAGCTACAGAGACTCCCTGCAGCCACAAGCCACAACCGTGGCACTCTCAGCCTTACGCCTTGTCAGGAGCCTGAAATTACCCTCGCCTATCATGACAGACACAAAACAGCTGCTCAAGGTACAAAGATGCCCCTGAGAGATGTGAAAAGAGCCCGGACACAGCCTCACCCCATGAGAAGTATCAGAGGGGCCTAAGCAGAGAAACTCTTCCTTGGTATCTCACCAGCTCCTGGACTCTGGTCAGTGTACCCACTGACCACCTTTACTGAAGGTAAAGGTGAGGTATGGTCTGCTTGTCATCCAGGGATAGTGTTGAAAATGACATCCTATCCGCATGATGTAGGGGAATTAGCAGGGGCTTTGGATTCAGAGGGACATGGAATCAAATCCTGAAGCTTCTGTGTACTAGCTATGCAATCTTGATGAGTTAAATAAAATTTTCAAGCCTCCCTTTGTAACCTTTAAAGACAGTAATAGTCATTTCCTGTTAGAGTTAGGGCAAAAATATTAAATGAGATAAAATATAAATTGTGACACATGGTAGATTTCTAAAAATGTTCATTTTCTTCCCTCCCCTGGTACATCACGGAAGGTGCAAAGAGCTATTTTCTGCTAAAAAACAAAAAAGCTCATGGTGTTGGAAGCCCAGAAATGCCAGGTGAGAAGTAAGCAATCTACAGAGAACCTGAAGCGTGATGTAGATCGCCAGTGGTGATGCCACCAGGGAAAGTGAGTGGGTCACAGAAGGAAACATACTAAAGTGCTCAGAAGTGCCCTTTCAAGGTTTGATGATTTCAGATTCCTAGAATGGTTTAAGCATCTGCTGGCAAGGCGATGCAACACAGAAAGGACTTCCAACATCAGCAACCTTCAAATCAATACCTTACCCTAAATGGAAAACTGTATTCAACACCATCAAATGCAGAAGTTGGTATGTAGATTAGAATGTTTGAAAACTGTGACCTCATCTTTACCTATAAAGATTCTATCATCTTTCAAGTCCAGACTCCATGATCATGTGCTCTGTTCCAAGTGGCAGAAAACCCAGCTTAAGTTGGTTTAAGCTGAAAACCATGGTTCAGGTGACCAAGGAGTCCAGTTCAGCTTCAGTTCCAGATTGATGTGGACTTCAGATGACATCGGCAGGACCCAGCTCTCTGGTGGGCTCCTCTGTGTTGGCTGCATCTGAGGATCTGCATGGCGGCCCACAGCACCTTCCGGCTCCCTTTGTCAAAAAATCCAGTCCAACAGCAGAAAGAAACTGCTTCCAGGATGGCATAAAGAGAACACATGGGTCCAGATTGGAGTTTCTTATTTACTGGTAAACTCAGCTCCAGATGAGTGAATTGGGAGCATTAGCTTCTTTGGGGCATGTGATCCTCTGGGATTAAAGTCAGTACCACAGTTGGCACATGGGCTGAGAGTGAAGAGGAATGGTAACCCCAGAGCAAGCTGGGGTATGGTCTTTACACAAAAGTTGTGTGGATACTGCACAGGGAAATCAACCAATGTCCACTGTTACATCCAAGCCCCAGAGAGCAATGACTTAACGTTCTTTACATGTTTACTAACTTTTTTGTGTGTCACTCATACAGTGTTTATCAACCTGGTATTTTAGGTGAATGATTCGCGCCTCAAGGGCAGAGACTATTTTCAATGTCTTTGTCTCCAACCACATTGTCTTTCACAGTAGCTTTGCCCATAGTGAGTAAATTAAGGGGATTTCATAGAAATTAATGAATTTAACACACGCAAGCACTGAACATGAATAATTGAAGTCGAAAGTTGAAATAGTTGCCCTGTAGAAGAGATTATTAAGAGGAAACAATGTTAGACTTATAAGATTTCTGGAGGAGTGGAAGGAAAGGAAGTCAGAGGCTCTTTATTCAAAAATCGTTGTCAGAAATCCCCAACTTCCTTAAGGAATTTATTAAAGAGATTGAAAGGGCACATTGCTCAAAACCACCAAAAACCCTCCATGGAAAAGAAGGCTGAACATTCCGAGTCAACCATCAAGATAAATAACTAAAGAATAATATTTCAAAAGGTGAAGGAGGCAGGTGAATTAATTGGAGTGGAGAGGATAGAGAAAAGGCAAAGACTTTGAAACAAACAAACTAAAAAAGAAAAACGGTTTTCCAATAACTCTATCAAGAATTTGGGGGGAAAAGTTCAGATAAGAAAGAGAAAATTACTATCAAAATTACCTAAGAAGTCTGTTTGCAGGATTAGATCTGGTCACCATCAAATCCTATCTGGAGGAAGTTCTCATAGCTACATGAGACAGAAAAGTTGATTAAGTCTCTTAAATACGTTCACACTCTTTTTTAATTAACCTCTGGGCCTCCAGGGTCATGGAGTATAGATTGTTTCTATTTTATTAGCGGTCACCAATTTTACCTTGTCAGGACTGCACAGCACACAAACAGATATGAGAAATTCATTACAGCTCTATTGTTGAGAAAGATATTTCAACTGAGAATCTCCTTTTGAGAGAAAAAGTTTTAATGTATCTTTGGGTCAGGAGAACATTTGACAACATAGAACAGGAGATGGCCAAATTATGGCCAGTGGGCCAAATTCAGCTTGATGTCTGTTTTCATGAAGTTTTATCGGGATACAGTCATGTGCATTTGCTGACTATTATCTGATGGCTGCTTCTGGTGCCTATATGGGCAGAGTTGAGTAGTTGCAATAAGGATCATGTGGTCCAGAAAGTTTAAAATATTTCTCATCTAGCCCTTTTCAGAAAGAGTCTGTTGATCCCTGCCATAGAAGAAAGAGAATCCCAGTCCACAGAAAACAAGTGTGGTTTTTCTACCAGTTCTCAAAGAATTTGCATGTTAACAGCAAAATGGTGGCAAGATAGTTTGTCATTATCAGTAATAACTAATGGACGGTGAGTAGAAAAGCAAAAGAGAGAAAGGATGCAGAAGACCTGGTTGCTGGGGAGAAGGCTCACTAAGGAACCAAGATGGGGCAAGATATGGGAGGAGGAGGGGCATGTCAGACATCCTTGGAGAAAGAGCGAGAATGAAAGAGCAATTAGTAGAAGAGCATACGGTGCCTTTGTCCGCCTCAAAGTGTTTCTCTTGCCTGCTCTTGCTGCACATTTGAATGTTTTATTTCTTCGACCCTCCGAGCATTACCAAACAGTTATTATCTGAGCTCCTAACAAACAATTATTCCAGCTCCTAATTTATATTTCAATCATTTTAACTACTGATCTTATGATCACATCTAGGCTCTGATCACATTAGTGTCTATTAACTATGCAGCAACCAATAAAATTTGCATGAGAGATTTATTTCATATATACTCCCTCAGTGCAATTTATTAAAATAATGTAGACTATTAACGTTTAAGCTAAATGTAATATATATATTTAATATAAAAATTCTCATTAGTGTGATTAATAAAATTTTTAGTGTAAGCTGATATTTAGTTAGAGAAAATGAACAAGTTAAGCCAACTGAACTATTCCAGTTACATTAATTTAATTAAATATGACTTTTACATGATGTAGGATTAGGTATATACACTGATAATTCTAACATATTTAAAGAATCAAAAAGTTGAATCCCACTATCAAAGTTACAATCAAATCACCAAAGGTCGTTCTAGATAAAGCATACTAACTTCTCTCACTGAAGCTCCCTCACTTTTCTAAATATGCTCTCAGGAATTACAGAAGTTGAAAAGTAATATAGTAACACTGCAATGTTTTCCTCCTTAAAAGGTCTCATTGTTCAGCTTTTTCCTTTTGAACTGCACTAGGGCTGTGTGTGTGTGTGTGTGTGTGTGTGTGTGTGTTTGTGTGTGTGTAGGGGGGGAGAGAGACAGAGACACAGAGACAGAGAAAGAAAGACAAAAGCAGATCTCAGGGCTTCCCTGGTGGCACAGTGGTTGAGAGTCCGCCTGCCGATGCAGGGGACATGGGTTCGTGCCCCCGTCCGGGAGGATCCCACATGCCGTGGAGCGGCTGGGCCCGTGAGCCATGGCCACTGAGCCTGCACATCCGCAACCTGTGCTCCGCAACGGGAGAGGCCACAACAGTGAGAGGCCCACGTAATGCAAAAAAAAAAAAAAAAAAAAAAAAAACCAGATCTCATCCTGGTTCTTTGAATTATCTCCATTTATATAGAAATATTTCCCAAAATGATTTCTAGAAGTATTGGCTGGTCAGACTCCACTTTCTCCCATCTGGACTCTTCCAGAACCACCTTGACCTAGGCTGATGTAACTGCCCTGACACTTCCTAACTTTGCAAATTTTGGCAAATAACTACTTCAGCCCAGAGTCTCTAGCAGTAAAATGGGAATGAGAGGTTGTGAGGATTAAGTGAAATGGTTAGGGAAAAAACCTCACCTCTAATTTCTACCCCTCAGAACTTAGTGTCTTTGCTGCTGTCCCAAAATATGTTATGCTTTATTACTTCTTCTCTTCAAGCATAATCTCATGGCCAGTGTGGCTGAATTATTTTCTACGTTCTAAAACTCTTCCCTAGATTGCCAAGACCGTGAACCCATCTTACTGCTCTCTTCTGTCTTCAGCTCCATCTTTTTCTACTTTATCTTCTGTGCTGGTGTCATTTTACTGACACCTAAGTTGTCCCATGACCATTTAGGGCTAAAAAAGGTGGACGAGGAGATTGAGTAGAGCACAGACACTCTGGTCCAGGGGGTCTGTGTTTGAGTCCCAGTTTACCTGCTTCATGGTCTTGGTTAAGTGCTGAGTCATTTTAAGTCTTGATTTCCATCCCTGCCAGATGGGGATGACCAATCATATTACCTACTTACAGGGCTAGTGTGAATAGTGAATAATTACTGCAAAAAGTGCTTTGAAGCATGTCTGGCTCATATTAAGAGCTTAATAATAATACTATCAATAGTAATGGGGGTGGAGATTCCTAGAAAAAAATCACTGCTCTTCTGGAAGCTAGGTCGTGCATTGGTGATGAGGAGACCCAGAAACGTCTCTGTAACTAGCAGAATACTGGCTACTGTGATGATTCAGTTCCCTCGATGGAAGAGAGGGCATTTTCTCTATTATTCCAAGGACAGTCACTGATGCCCCCTCCTTTGGCTCTAGGGGTTTACTTCTAAAGGGTGTGCTTGAAAATGACTGAAGCTGCCAGTAGAGCTAGAAATAATAGTCTCTTTCAGAGAGTAAGATAAAAGCAAAAAGAAGAAAACTTGCCCCTAAAATCTCCCACTCTCAGAAATGCACCAAGAGCCCTGATGTCTGACAACCTGGTTTCACACCCAAAGCAAAGTGCTTCTGCCTCTGCTGCTAAGAAGCGACAGGGATAACGTGAAAACAAAATACCAACTTCCAGGCCTAAGATCAGCACTCATTATTGTAATTCTGAAACCAGGGGGAGAACCAGAACCCAGGCTGAATCACCACCCGATCTCCTTAATAAATGTGGACAGGGAAATATCAAGAAAGGTGCTGGCTAATAGGCCTGAACAGATATTCCCACACCAAATCCATCCCAATCAGGTGGATTTATTTGGAAAGGACAGTCAGGCAATAATGGGAAGCAATTATTAAATGCACTGCAGCGAACTTCTGGAGACAGGGAAGAGCCCGTGGCTGGCATTTCACATCCTTCCCTGAAAGGCCTTTGATCACCTAGCCACTCTGTCCCTCCCTCTCATTCAGCAATAATTTAGAATGAAGGCAGCATTGTTCAGGTGGAGCTCTCAGGCCTAACAAGTCCTCTCCTCCCCTTCTGTAACAAACTAGTTAATAGAACCTGTGTCAGCACTTTTGTCAATTTCCCCTGCCCCATGACCCTTATTTTATTTCAAAGTTAAGTTAGAAAAACTTCCTCTGCCAATAAGCCCATCCATTCGAGGAATCCATCTCTCTTTGGCAAGTCCATTATAAGAAGCTGTTTAGGGGTCCATGACATGGAATTAGACTCCTTGATTTGAACTCTGAACCCAACACATATTAGCTGGACAATATGACTTAAACTTTCTGTGCTCAGGGTACCCATCTGTGAAATAAGGATAATGTATCAATAGTACAAGTTTCATTGGGGGTGTTGTACAAACAATTCACAAAAGGCAAGCTAATTAAGCTAATGCCTTTCGCATCATAAGTGCTCAGGAAATTTTAGCAATCATTGAAATCATCGTCATCACCATCACAAAAATTACCATTATCCTTTGTATTTGAGACACCCTAGCTCTCTGAATTTGGGAGCAGATATTATTTAAGATCTCCTTAGAAAGACTTATAACATGGGATGGTAGCTAAGCATTAGATTGGATTTAAGACACTGGATCCTTTGTAAACTGCACAAATAAATAGTTATTACAAAGGAACTCAAGGACCATTTTTTCCAGCTGTGGAACAAGGACAAAGAATTAGGTCCACTGAATCATGTTTCAAGGCCTCACATCTCTTCCTTCGTCTTCTCTGCATTCAAGCACTCATTTTCTGACTAGGGTGAAGCATATGGTCTGTGCATGTGATCTGGGACCAGTGTGGTCCACTTCAACTAAATTATGACTATGCCTTAACTATGGGAGCAGTCAAGACATAAACCCCACCAAGCTAATCAGACGCTTCCACCAGCACCCCAAGAAGCAAGCGCCTTGGTTTCACTCTCCTACTCAGATTTTTTTCTTCCTGTCCTTTATGGTCATGCTACTAACTGGCTTCCCCAAGATGCCACACAGGACACCTGAGTTATTTTGCAAGAGGAGTGTTACATCAATCAGAAAAAGAGGGATCCACTTCAACAATAAATACAAAGCAAAAGAAGAAAAAGCTGTCTCAAAAATCAGTTCTATTTTATGAATGTACGGTGACTTTCAAAGGTTAACAAATCTTATTACCTGTGTCTAGTTATTCCTTCTGCCAAGTTAAAGCCCATGAGGAGCTTTGAACCATAATGAACAAAATGCCTCAAGACCTAAAAGATACCACCAAACACCATCTTCATGGAATCAGCCTTGCCCAGAAGAAAGCTCAACCCACGTCTTTACCAAACTTAATCAAAGTTATGCAAATAACCCAATCTCGGTAGCTTAGTGCCAGGGAACTTCCGCTTACCAAAATCCATACGGGCCCAGATTCCATAACATGATTAAGACCTGCTTTTCAGTAGATAATACATGGTTTTACTTCATTAATGAAATAGCCCTGTGTTGATCGAAACAATAAAGAGAGAAATTAACTTGGTCTGGGTGGCTGTTTGAGCCTGAATTTGGAAAAGCTGTGTCTCTTAATTTCACCCTGACTTTAAAATATGGCACACCTGGACAATCTGGTTCTCTCCAGGGAACGTACTAACTCGGATTGTTTTATGCATTTGAGGTCTACCATATGGAACAACGGTGTCATTAAAATGGGCATTAAAAAGATTTGTTCACTCAGCTAGATTTAGACAGATAATAATACTTGCCACTTATATAGTACCTTTCGCCTGTCCATCTCAAAGTAAGCAATTTGTAAACACATATTGTTACGAACTCTTTATAAAACAAGACTGTGTTAGCTTTTTTCTCTGTAGAAAACAGTTCCAACATGCCATACACGAAGTCCGCACCAAGATAAAAGACGGTACAAAAGCAGTCCAAGAATGTTAACTACATATTATGTTAAACAGTAACTACAATCTGTCCACCCCTGGCAGACAAAGAGGCTCTGCATATATGACAAGAATTTGTTTTCTTTTGTCTCACCTTGGATCCACAAAAACGAATTTTCATGAAAATTGTAAACACTGTTACTTAAATTAGTTGTGAGTGAAACTGGCCGAAACCTCATCACTACTTTCACTTTAGTAATTCAGTGTTCTGATGATAAGAATTATTAAGATTCCTATGAAATTTCTATTTGGATTTTCATAATTGTCATACTATTTGTATATCTAGCTCTTTAGATTTATTTCTCAAAAGGTCAGAACTCAGAGGTGTAGAGGACTGTTCATTGTGCCTTCTACACCATTAACATTCCTCCTAGCTTTAAATATTTGTAAAACTTATTTGTAAACTTATATGTATCTTCCCCCCCATCCCCAGTCTCTCTGATCATACAGTGCCCACCTTCTCTTTATTTGCCACATTTATTTGTGATTTCTTTGCTTGTGTGGCACAAAAGACTTCTCAGGAATAAATATTACATACCCAAGAAAAAACTCTGAGCTTCAGACAGTTCCTTTATCAAATAATATGTCACTATAGATTACAAAACATAGATTAAAAATCTATCCTGTATAGGGACTTCCCTGGTGGTGCCATGGTTAAGAATCTGCCTGCCAATGCAGGGGACACACGGGTTCACTCCCTGGTCCGGGAAGATCCCACATGACGCGGAGCAACTAAGCCCACGAGCCTCAACTACTGAGCCCGCAAGCCACAACTACTGAAGCCCGTACACCTAGAGCCCATGCTCCACAACAAGAGAAGCCACTGCAATGAGAAGCCCACACTGAAATGAAGAGTAGCCCCCACTCACCACAACTAGAAAAGCACACATGCAGCAATGAAGACCCAGCGCAGCCAAAAATAAATAAAATTTTTTTAAAAAATCTATCATATATATATATGTACCTCAGTTCACAAGAATTTGTCAAGTGGGGTAGGATAAAGATTGTTGTGCATGGGCCAACGGTATGAGTAGAAACTTGTATTCAAGTGAACATTCCATAAGATATAAATGGATACAATAAGGCAGCCAATTATATACCATACCAGGCAACAGGAAAAGAGCCCCGTGAATGTAGTCTAGATAATGTATGTTTAATGTAAGAATCTTGTATTAACAGTTTCCAGATGATCAAATTTTAAAGCATCTTGACATATATACACTACCAAATGTAAAATAGACAGCTAGTAGGAAGCAGCTGCATAGCACAGGGAGATCAGCTCGGTGCTTTGTGACCACCTAGAGGGGTGGGATAGGGAGGGTGGGAGGGAGACGCAAAAGGGAGGAGATATGGGGATATATGTGTACATATAGCTGATTCACTTTGTTATACAGCAGAAACTAACACAACATTGTAAAGCAATTATACTCCAATAAAGATGTAAAATTAATTAATTAATTAATGAAAAAGCATCAACTTTTAAAGAGGTTACTTATCATTCACAGAGTTCCCATAATACTAGAAAAGAGATTGAAAACTTAAATGATAACAGGGACTAATTAGTCACCATTAATGAATGACATGCAGGTGTACGGTAACAGGGAGGAGTGCATCATAACAATAGTTTGCTGTGATGTGTATCCTAACAGAAATTCTTTCTTTAAACATATCAACATATGTTTATACATGCATAGATAAGTTTAGAAGTAAATGCATGGTAATTGAATGCATACACACACTCACACATACATATACATGCCATAATTTGTAAAACCAACATGGGTGAACCCTGTTGCAGTGGAAAACACACATGCCCATTTGAAGAGCGTGGCTACTCCTCAGTACTAGGTAATTATGTCCATGCGAGAATGAAGGCCCAGTGGACAGATATTCTGACCTCCCAACAGGAACTGCAAATTGGAACTTTTTAAATGTGAAAGCTTTTAATTTTTAAATGTTGGCTCCAATTTTTTAAAAATACTATACCTGTCAATCCAAAGCACTTCAGTGATTTAGTTCCCAGCACTCACAGAAATATTTATAAGGTAAATTAAATTCACTATTCAGAAATAGTTATGTTTCATCAACAAAATGAAAACACAATTTGCAGAATGGGAGAAAATATTTGCTAACCATATATCAGATAAGGATTAGTAACCAAAGTATATAAAGAATCATACAACTCAATAACAAAAAATAAAAGACCCAATTAAAAAATGGACAAAGGACCTGAATAGACATTTCACCAAAAAAGACATAGAGGTGGCCAACAGACATGAAAAGGTGCTCAACATCATGAATCATCAGGGAAATGCAAAGCAAAACTACAATGAGATATCACCTCACACCTGTTAGGACATCTATTATTTAAAAAAAAAAAAAGATAACTGTTGGCAAGGATGTGGAGAAAAGAGGTCCCTGATACACCGTTGGGAATGTAAATTGGTCCCAGCCATTATGAAAAATAGTATGGAGGTTTCTCAAAAAATTAAAAATAAAACTACCATATGATCCAGCAATTCCACTACTGGGTTTTTATCCAAAGGAATTGAAATCAGAATTTCAAAGGAAAATACCTGCACTCCCATGTTCATTGAAACATTACAAGTATCTCCCGATTTTTGAAAGTTCCCTTTATACCACTTTGCTTTTACAAAAGACCTACATTAGTACCTACTTTCACTAACTAAAAGAAATCCAAAGAGGATTTTCATTTTTATGAAAAAAGACAAAACGTCAAAATAGCATTCAGTGTTGGTTTTGCAGAGACGTTAAAGAGACAGTGGGGGGCTTCCCTGGTGGCGCAGTGGTTGAGAGTCCGCCTGCCAATGCAGGGGACGCGGGTTCGTGCCCCGGTTCGGGAGGATCCCGCGTGCCGCAGAGCAGCTGGACCCGTGAGCTGTGGCCGTTGAGGCTGCACGTCTGTAGCCTGTGCTCCGCAATGGGAGAGGCCACAACAGTGAGAGGCCCGCGTACCTCAAAAAAAAAAAAAAAGAGACAGTGGGCACACAGAGCAGTGAGAGTGGGCCGGTCAAGGTCCTTCCCCAGGAACCATACGTAACATCTCAGTATCAGGCCACCATAGGTTAGACCTGTGTCTGTGAGCATCTGTGCTTTATCTCAGTTTATTTTGTGCATCTGTTAGCAAGATGTATCCTAAGGTTACTTCATCTTCACTTCATGCCATTTCAGTTTAGGAAAGGTTTCACAGGAACACTCTGTTTTCGGATATCTGGGGAAAACTGTATTCACAATGGCCAAGATGTGGAAACAACTAAAATGTCCATCAGTAGATGAATAGATAAAGAGAATGTGGTATGTACATACAATGGAATATTATTCAGCCTTAAAAATAAAACAGAAATTCTGTCATTTGTAACGACATGGATGGACCTGGAGTACACTATGCTAAGTGAAATAAGCCAGACAAAGAAAGACAAATACTGTATCGTCACATGTATATGTGGAACCTAATACAGTCAAACTCATAGGAGCAGAGAGTAGAATTAATTAATTCTATTAATGCTATTAATTAGAACATAGTAAGAGAGATGAAAATGGCTTCAACAGTGTCTTCAAGTAAACTTGACAGAGCTGAAAAAAGAATCAGTGACCTTAAAGATAGATCAGTAGAAGCTACTCAAACTGAAACACAAAGAGAAAAAAATGTGTTAAAATAAAAGAACAGAATATCCAAGAACTGTGGGACCATATCAAACAGCCTAATGGGTGTACAACTGGAATCTCAGAATGGTGAAAGATTAGTTGCTTTTACCATGGGGGAAAAGGCAAGAATGGCCCCTCTCAACACTGCTGCTCAATATTATACTGAAATTCTTAGTCTGTGCAATAAAGCAAGAAAAATAAAATTAATACAGATTTAAAGGGAAAAAAATAAAACTATATTCACAGAAAACACGCTTCTATACATGGAAAATGCCAAAGAATCTATTTAAAGGCTCCTACATACAATAAAAGAGATTAGCAAATTTGCAAGACATTAGGTCAATAAACAAAAATAAATTGTATTTATATATGCTAGCAATGAAAGACTGGAATACAAATTTTCAAAAAAAGTACCTACAATAATAGCTTAAAAAATGAAATTCTAAATATCAATCTAACAAAATATATTCAGAATCTGTATTCTGAAATCTACAAGACACTCATAAAAAAATAAATAAGACCTAAATAAATGGAAAAATATATCATGTTAACAGTTAGAAGACTTGATAATGATAAGGCAAGCATCAATTCTCCCCAAAACTGACCTATAGGTTCAATGTTTTGTAGTTTTTGCTCACAAGTTTCTCAGGCAATACCGAAGTGTGGACCAATTTGCCTCTCCACAAAAATAAAAATATGAAAAAGCTTCTAAATACATCCCATACTTTTTAGTTTTACTGCTACTTATATTGACTACAGGTTCTCAAGTTGTTATTCACTCAGCTTTATCAGTTTCTTCAAGTTTACTATTAGAATCATCAGGCAGGAATATACTACCTGATGTGACCTCAATGGTTTTCAAGGGTTCTAAATTTCTCTCATTATTTTGCTCATTGAGGAATTATCTTCAACAGTTGTGGGAAAGTTTATGTTCCAAGTGTGTTTATATTATTAAACCTTTAAAATGTAAATAAAAAATAGCTTGTAAATTCTAGAACTATCAGTTCTTTTGTACTACCAAGGAACTCACTGTGGAGGGAAATAAAACTAAAACTAAGAGCATGTTTACAAACAAACATTTGAGTATAATTATAGCAGA
Organism: Orcinus orca; assembly: GCF_937001465.1. Lineage (NCBI taxonomy): Eukaryota > Metazoa > Chordata > Mammalia > Artiodactyla > Delphinidae > Orcinus > Orcinus orca. Next base: position 35,387,848 of record NC_064571.1, read on the forward strand.
AAGTTGAACAAATACGTGGGAAACATTTTGTGTATGTTCAATCAAATTTAAATGTACTAGACCTCAGGGGACAAACTCAGGTTCCCAAAATTCTAGCCATGCAAACCTTCTGGGACCCACCAAAAACAAATTACCCTTCTAGCTGGTTATATCAGGAGATAGAACACTAGCCCACTGGACCTAAGTCACAGTTCCATGGCCTCCCGCAAAGTCATCCTCAGTTCTCTTTGATGGATCTGCAGCACAAATGTAATGAGTGGATAATGCCAAAGTACTAAATTTTACAATTATTCCCTGTGTATTAGTGTTCTACTTTCTGCGCTTTTGTGAGGATTCAAAATTGTGTGACATGGAAAATGGAATTCTGCTAATTTACCTGTAAATGCAAAACTGCTTTTACTCCCCAAAACTTTTCTCTCAGATCTTCACATAAGATTGATGCTCCTGGGCACACTGCCATATTTATCCTGTAACATTACATGACACCCAGCCCTCTCTACTCAACATACCACCTAATCTCCAGAGGTACTTGGGTCAACCTGAGAAGAAAAACAATGTACCATTCTTTACTGGCAGCTGCCTGGTAACATGTTCAACAACATCATTAAGATGAACTAGTGAGTCATGACTAAATATATCAAATTAGCAAATCAACAAATTTCTATGCAATATCCTATAAATATATTTGGCTTTCAAAGTGAGACAGGAACAAAACTAACCCTAAAAAAACCATACACTGGGTGAAGCAAACATTACTTCCAATACATTTTTAATGGAATCTATAGGAAAAAGAGATTTTTCACACAAATCAAAAATATTTGCACATCAAATATATGTATATGAATATGCATTTTCCCTAATTAATAAATGACTTCATATTGGATATGCATTGCCCTGAACCAGCACACACTACTATAAAAGGTCACAATGGGAACACCAATAAGGTAGTACATTAGAGGCAAAATGACAAGTAATCTATGAGTAGATAGATGGGAAGTAACTAAAAACTATGAAAGGAAGATATATTTCTATACAGATGAAAATGTTTTTCTGTGCTGTGTTTACTGAAAGTTTTAATTTCATTATTTGTCTTTAATTCATTTTAGTTCTCTTCTTTCTTATTCTCTCTTACAAACTAAACAAAGTCACCCTTTCTTTTGCCATCCCATTGTAAAAATGCCCTCATTATTAATTCCAAAAATATAATTCCTTTTGTTCCCTTGTCTTACATGTTTCCCCCAACTCTCCACTGCTTTGCTCAAGGCTGACCTGCTCTCAATGTCAGATTTCTCCCCAAGCATTTCACCAGCCCTGATTATACCTGAGTCCTATCCCAAGGGCTTTTCCTGTGGACCTCAGGTCCCTCTCCAGCTGAACTTGTGACTACTGAAGACAAGGGCAGGCCAGTGCAGATGGGCATATGGGGAGTACTCGTCTGCTTTTCCTACATCACATCTCAACAAGTAAGGGCATTTACTCTATAGCTTCCCATGTCTTCCTGTTTTTACCCTTCTCCTGGTTTCAGAAAATGCCACTTCTTTATGCTTTGAACACCTCAGGAGCTACTTACAAACGTCCATCCAATGTGTTCCTCCATCATTGTTCTGAGCTACCCATGCTACAACCTGACAATGTGCCCTTCCTTTCATCTGGCATCCCTCAGTAGTGATCTAAGCCCTTTTCTTTCAAAGCATCTTCCCATGGGACAGAGACCAGACAATTCTTCATAGTCATCAACTCTGACCACTGTGTCTTCCTGTCTTCAAACTCATGTCAAGCTCTATCACACATAAACCTACAAAAAGCCAAGAGTATTAGAGACTCACTTGACAATCCCAATCTCCAGTCAGTATCAGCATGTTCAAGATAAAATGAAGTTAGCAACACATTTTTGATTCCAAACAAGATGAAGTTGACATATTTCTCCTTATTCCTCCCATTAAATATAGTTAAAACACTTGAATGTTATATATAAGAAGACACTGAAAGGTGGAAAAAAAGACAAACTGGCTAGGGAAATTGGGGCTCAAAACATGGCAGCATGTTCCCTACATTTTCTTTTTGCCTCCTTTATATCCCAGACTGGGTACTTGAGAAGCCTGGAACATGGTACAGCTACTTTGGAAAAAGTTCTGGCAGTTTCTTATAAAACTATACACATGCCTACCTTATGACACATCAATTCCAATCTTCCATATTTATGCAAGGGAAATTCAATCATATTGTCACAAGGGACTTATAAATAAGTGTTCATAGCAGTTTCATCCATAACAAACAAAAACTTGAAACTGCCCATGTGTCCATTAATAGACGAATAAACAAACTGTGATTTACTCATAGAGTGGAATATTACTCATCAATTAAAATGCATACACTCTCAGTATTTGCAACTATATAGATAGATCTTAAAGATGTTATGCTGAGTTAAAGAAGCTAGACATGAGTAGAACACGCTGTATAATTCTGTTTATATGAAATATTAGAACACCCCAAAAATTCTATCATAAAAAACATCTAAATTCTTGTTGTATCTGGGGAACGGGACAGGAATTGGCTGGGAAAGGGCATGATGAAACGTTCTGGTATAATGGAACTATTCTATAACTTGATAGAGGATTGTGTTACATAGGTATATATATTTGTCAAATTTCAGATATTGTAGATTTAGTTGTTCATTTCATTATATGTAAATGTTACATCAGAAGTAAAGAACTGTAAAGAAATATTGAACACTAGTTAATGGTATTGATGTTGCAGTATTTAGAACGAAGTGTAACACCTGGAATTTACTTTGAAATGCAATAAAATACATGATGGCTGAATGGATGACTAAATCTATGATAAGCGAGCATTGTTAATTGATTATGGTAGAATGTAGGTGGTGAGTATTACTGTAAACTTCTTCCAACTTTGCTTTATGTTTGAAATTTTTGTTGGGGGAGAAATTGACCATGTATACGTGTATATGTGCTTCTCTTTCAAGACTTTTTATTCTGTTATTTATTTAATCTTCAGCTAATACCACACTATCTTTCTTACTCTAGCTTTATATTAAATTCTTCTTCTTCAAGATTATCTATACTATTTTCAAGCCTTTTATTCATCTATAAATTTAAAATCAGATTGTCAATTTCTACAACAGTTTCTCTGAGATTTTGGTGTGAATTGAATTGAACTGAATCTATGGATCAATTTAGGAGAAATTAATTTTAATTTATGAACATACTCTGTTCCTCTATTTATCTCTTTAATATTTCTCAATAATGTTCTGAAGTTTTAGTATAGAAATACTGAATCTCTTTTTGGTACGTTTTCTTTTAGGTATTGGGAAATTTTTAATTCTGTTGAAATGTTATTTTATTTCATTTTTGTTAGTATAATAGTCCCCTCTTATCTGAGGAGGATTTGTTCCAAGACCCCTGGTGGATGTCTGAAACCACAGATAGTACCAAACCATTCACATACCATGTTTTTTCCTATACATACATACCTACAATAAACTTTAATTTGTAAATTAGGCACAGTAAGAGATTAACAACAATAACTAATAATAAAATAAAACAATCATAACAGTATACTATAATAAAAGTTACATGAATGTGGTATCCCTCTCTCTTTCTCAGAATATCTTATTGCACAAGTATAACGCACTGTGGCTGTAACTTCTGCAGTGTGAGATGCAACAGCAGCAAAACTAGAATGAATTTCTTTTTACTTCTTCACAATTTCACAAATGAAAAATTAATTCTTACCATAGATATTAGCAACCTCAGCATACAATTTTTTTCTTTCCTTTCTAAAAACACTGATTAGCCAAAGCAATCTTGAGAAAGAAAAACGGAGCTAGAGGAAACAGGCTCCCTGACTTCAGACTATACTACAAAGCTACAGTAATCAAGACAGTATGGTACTGGCACAAAAACAGAAATATAGATCAGTGGAACAGGATACAAAGCCCATAGATAAACCCACGCACATATGGTCACCTTATTTTTGATACAGGAGGCAAGAATATACAATGGAGAAAAGACAGCCTCTCCAATAAGTGGTGCTGGGAAAACTGGACAGCTACATGTAAAAGAATGAAATTAGAACACTCCCTAACACCAGGCACAAAAATAAACTCAAAATGGATTAAAGACCTAAATGTAAGGCCAGACACTATAAAACTCTTAGAGGAAAACATAGGAAGAACACTTTATGACATAAATCACAGCAAGATCCTTTTTGACCCCCCTCCCAGAGAAATGGAAATAAAAACAAAAATAAACAAATGGGACCTAATGAAACTTAAAAGCTTTTGCACAGCAAAGGAAACCATAAACAAGACATAAAGACAGCCCACAGAGTGGGAAAAAATATTTGCAAATGAAGCAACTGACAAAGGATTAATCTCCAAAATTTACAAGCAGCTCAATATCAAAAAAACAAACAACCCAATCCAAAAATGGGCAGAAGACCTAAACAGACATTTCTCCAAAGAAGATATACAGATTGCCAACAAACACAAGAGAGGATGCTCAACATCACTAATCTTTAGATAAATGCAAATCAAAACTACAATGAGGTATTACCTCATACCAGTCAGAATGGCCATCATCAAAAAATCTACAAACAATAAATGCTGGAGAGGGTGTGGAGAAAAGGGAACCCTCTTGCACTGTTGGTGGGAATGTAAATTGATACAGCCACTGTGGAGAACAGTATGGAGGTTCCTTAAAAAACTAAAAATAGAACTACCATACAACCCAGCAATCCCACTCCTGGGCATATACCCTGAGAAAACCATAATTCAAAAAGAGTCATGTACCACAATGTTCCTTGCAGCTTTATTTACAATAGCCAGGACATGGAAGCAGCCTGGGTGTCCATTGACAGATGAATGGATAAAGAAGATGTGACACATATATATAATGCAATATTACCCAGCCATAACAAGAAACAAAATTGAGTTATTTGTAGTGAGGTGGATGGACCCAGAGTCTGTCATCCAGAGTGAAGTAAGTCAGAAAGAGAAAAACAAATACTGTATGCTAACACATATATATGTGGAATCTAAAAAAAAAAAAAAAAAAAAAAAAAATGGTCATGAAGAACCTAGGGGCAGGACGGGAACAAAGATGCAGACCTACTAGAGAATGGACTTGAGGACACAGGGATGGGGAAGCGTAAGCTGGGACAAAGTGAGAGAGTGGCATGTACATATATACACTACCAAATGTAAAATAGATAGCTAGTGGGAAGCAGTCACATTGCACAGGGAGATCAGCTCGGTGCTTTGTGACCACATAGAAGGGTAGGATAGGGAGAGTGGGAGGGAGGGAGACGCAAGAGGGAAGAGATATGGGGATATATATATATATGTATACCTGATTCACTTTGTTATACAGCAGAAACTAACACACCACATCTTATCACCACATAATATCAAATGGCGAATATCTCCCAGAGATCTCCATCTCAACACCAGCACCCAGCCTCACTCAATGACCAGCAACCTACAGTGCTGGACATCGTATGCCAAACAACTAGCAAGACAGGAACACAAACCCACCCATTAGCAGAGAGGCTGCCTAAAATCATAATAAGTCCACAGACACCCCAAAACACACCACCAGACGTGGATGTGCCCACCAGAAAGACACATCATTGTAAAGCAATTATACTCCAAGAAAGATGATTTAAAAAAAGCTTGTATATATGTGTATGTGTGTGTGTGTGTGTGTGTGTATCTCCATATGTCCTTCTGTTAAAAATAAAAACTAGTGTTGTTAAGGAATAGCTATTTCCTGATAAAACTACCCATTGTCTTCTTTGCCAGAGAAATGCAGCTCAGAAACTGACACATTTCAGTCCATCTGTATGTACAGCATGTCCCACGTCACAAAGATAACACAGGCATCTTAACTTTAAATGAGACAAAACAAACAAAATTAACACTGGTGGGAACCCTCTGCCACTCAATTTGTGTTGGGTTTAACACCTTCTTATTTTATATATCCTTCCACATAAACAGTTTTATATTAGCCTCTGATATGGTGCCTTCCAACAATTCAATGCTGAGCTGTTTAAAAGCACTAATTAGCAGCTTTAATACAGAAGGGAACACATATATTAGAAAAATCCTGCAAACCCAGAATAGCCTTTGGGCCCTGCCATTTCTGTGTGAAATAACTCAATAAAAAAAAAAATACTATATTGTTAATCACAAGACCTTCTAGGAATATAATCAATCACACAAGAAATATAAACTGTACCTTTATAAACAAAAGAAGAAAAATGATTACTTCCATTTAAGCTGAGCACAGGAATCATCACAATGAGCAGATGCATTTGTAAAACTAAGCACACTTCATAATAATGATAAAAAATACTACAACTGTATGTATATCCAATTGACATATATGCATCACATTCAATTTTAGCACAACTAGCAATACATTTATTAAATTAACACTTCATCTATTTCTTTCTATCACTTCCAACAATACCAAAGCCATATCTACTTACATATTAACTTTAACAGAAAATAAATAATCTTCAAGTATTTTGAAAATAAAGAAACATTTGGAGCTTCCGGGAAAATGGCGGAAGAGTAAGACGCGGAGATCACCTTCTCCCCACAGATACACCAGAAATACATCAACACGTGGAACAACTCCTACAGAACACCTACTGAACGCTGGCAGAAGGCCTCAGACCTACCAAAAGGCAAAAAAAAAAACCACATACCTGGGTAGGGCAAAAGAAAAAAGAAAAAACAGAGACAAAAGGATAGGGACGGGCCCTGCACCTGTGGGAGGGAGCTGGGAAGGAAGAAAGCTTTCCACACACTAGGAACCCCTTCGCGGGCGGAGACTGCGGGTGGCTGAGCGGGAAAGCTTCAGAGCCGCGGAAGAAAACACAGCAACAGGGGTGCAGAGGGGAAAGCGGCGAGATTCCCGCACAGAGAATCAGTGCTGACCAGTACTCACCAGCCGGAGAGGCTTGTCTGCTCCCTCGCCGGGGCGGGCGGGGCTGGGAGCTGAGGCTCGGGCTTCAGTCGGAGCGCCGGCAAAGGACTGACAGCCTGCAGGGGTTTAGTGCGCCACGGCTAGCCGGGAGGGAGTCCGGGGAAAAGTCTGTAGCTGCCGAAGAGGCAAGAGAGTTTTTCTTCCCTCTTTGTTTCCTGGTGCGCGAGGAGAGGGGATTAAGAGCGCTGCTTAAAGGAGCTCCAGAGACGGGCGCGAGCCGCGGCTAACATGGCGGCATGAGACGCTAAGGCTGCTGCTGCCGCCACCAAGAAGTCCGTGTGCTAGCACAGGTCACTATCCACACCCCCCTTCCGGGGAGCCTGTGTAGCCAGCCACAGCCAGGGTCCCGGGATCCAGGGACAACTCCTCCGGGAGAACTCACGGCGCGCCTCAGGAAAGTGCAACGTCATGCCGGCCTCTGCCGCCGCAGGCCCGCCCCGCACTGCGTGCCCCGCCCACCCCCGGCCTGAGTGAGCGAGAGCCTCCGAATCAGCGGCTCCTTTAACCCCGTCCTGTCTGAGCGAAGAACAGACGCCCTCCAGCGTCCTACACGCAGAGGCGGGGCCAAATCCAAAGCTGAGGCCCCAGGAGCTGTGAGAACAAAGAAGAGAAAGGGAAATCTCTCCCAGCAGCCTCAGAAGCAGCGGATTACAGCTCCACAATCAACTTGATGGACCCTGCATCTGTAGAATACATGAATACACAACGAATCATCCCAAATTGAGGAAGTGCACTTTGAGAGCAAGATTTATAATTTTTTCCCCTTTTCCTCTTTTTGTGTGTATGTGTATGCTTCTGTGTGAGATTTTGTCTGTATAGCTTTGCTTCCACCATTTGTCCAAGGGTTCTATCCGTCCGTTTTTTGTTGGTTTGTTTGTTTTTAATTTTTTTCTTCTTTTTCTTAATAATTATTTTTTATCTTAATAACTTTATTATATTTTATCTTACTTTATTTTATTTTACTTTATCTTCTTTCTTTTTTCCTTCCTTCCCTTCTTCCTTCCTTCCTTCCTCCCTCCCTGCCTCCCTCCCTCCTTTCTTTCTTTCTTTCTACTTCTACTAATTCTTTCTTTCTACTTGTTCTCCCTTTTATTCTGAGCTGTGTGGATGAAAGGCTTTTGGTGCTGCAGCCAGGAGTCAGTGCTGTGCCTCTGAGGTGGGAGAGCCAACTTCAGGACACTGGTCCACAAGAGACCACCCAGCTCCACATAATATCAAATGGCGAATATCTCCCAGAGATCTCCATCTCAACACCAGCACCCAGCCTCACTCAATGACCAGCAACCTACAGTGCTGGACATCGTATGCCAAACAACTAGCAAGACAGGAACACAAACCCACCCATTAGCAGAGAGGCTGCCTAAAATCATAATAAGTCCACAGACACCCCAAAACATACCACCAGACGTGGATGTGCCCACCAGAAAGACAAGATCCAGCCTCATCCACCAGAACACAGGCACTAGTACCCTCCACCAGGAAGCCTACACAACCCACTGAACCGACCTTAGCCACTGGGGACAGACACCAAAAACAATGGAACTACGAACCTGCAGCCTGCAAAAAGGAGACCCCAAACACAGTAAGGTAAGCAAAATGAGAAGACAGAAAACCACACAGCAGATGAAGGAGCAAGATAAAAACCCACCAGACCTAACAAACGAAGAGGAAATAGGCAGTCTACCTGAAAAAGAATTCAGAATAATGATAGTAAAAATGATCCAAAATCTTGGAAATAGAATAGACAAAATGCAAGAAACATTTAACAAGGACCTAGAAGAACTAAAGATGAAACAAACAACGATGAACAACACAATAAATGAAATTAAAAATACTCTAGATGGGATCAATAGCAGAATAACTGAGGCAGAAGAACGGGTAAGTGACCTGGAAGATAAAATAGTGGAAATAACTACTGCAGAACAGAATAAAGAAAAAAGAATGAAAAGAACTGAGGACAGTCTCAGAGACCTCTGGGACAACATTAAATGCACCAACATTCGAATTAGGGGTTCCAGAAGAAGAAGAGAAAAAGAGAGGGACTGAGAAAATATTTGAAGAGATTATAGTTGAAAACTTCCCTAATATGGGAAAGGAAATAGTTAATCAAGTCCAGGAAGCACAGAGAGTCCCATACAGGATAAATCCAAGGAGAAATATGCCAAGACACATTTTAATCAAACTGTCAAAAATTAAATACAAAGAAAACATATTAAAAGCAGCAAGGGAAAAACAAGTAACACACAAGGGAATCCCCATAAGGTTAACAGCTGATCTTTCAGCAGAAACTCTGCAAGCCAGAAGGGACTGGCAGAACATATTTAAAGTGATGAAGGAGAAAAACCTGCAACCAAGATTACTCTACCCAGCAAGGATCTCATTCAGATTTGATGGAGAAATTAAAACATTTACAGACAAGCAAAAGCTGAGAGAGTTCAGCACCACCAAACCAGCTTCACAACAACAACTGCTAAAGGAACTTCTCTAGGCAAGAAACACAAAAGAAGGAGAAGACCTACAATAACGAACCCAAAACAATTAAGAAAATGGGAATAGGAACATACATTTCGATAATTAAATGTAAATGGACCAAATGCTCCCACCAAAAGACACAGATTGGCTGAATGGATACAAAAACAAGACCCATATATTTGCTGTCTACAAGAGGCCCACTTCAGACCTAGAGACACATACAGACTGAAACTAAGGGGATGGAAAAAGATATTTCATGCAAATGGAAACCAAAAGAAAGCTGGAGTAGCATTTCTCATATCAGACAAAATAGACTTTAAAGCAAAGACTATTACAAGGGACAAAGAAGTACACTACATAATGATCAAGGGATCAATCCAAGAAGAAGATATAACAATTGTAAATATTTATGCACCCAACAGAGGAGCACCTCAATACATAAGGCAAATACTAACAGCCATAAAAGGGGAAATCAATAGTAACACATTCATAGTAGGGGACTTTAACACCCCACTTTCCCCAATTAACAGATCATCCAAAATGAAAATAAATAAGGAAACACAAGCTTTAAATGATACATTAAACAAGATGGACTTAATTGATATGTATCGGACATTCCATCCAAAAACAACAGAATACACATTTTTCTCAAATGCTCATGGAACATTCTCCAGGATAGATCATATCTTAGGTCACAAATCAAGCCTTGGTAAATTTAAGAAAACTGAAATTGTATCAAGTATCTTTTCCGACCACAACGCTATGAGACTAGATATCAATTACAGGAAAAGATCTGTAAAAAATACAAACACATGAAGGCTAAACAATACACTACTTAATAATGAAGTGATCACTGAAGAAATCAAAGAGGAAATAAAAAAATACCTAGAAACAAATGACAATGGAGACACAATGACCCAAAATCTATGGGATGCAGCAAAAGCAGTTCTAAGAGGGAAGTTTATAGCAATACAATCCTACCTTAAGAAACAGGAAACATCTCGAATAAACAACCAAACCTTGCACCTAAAGCAATTAGAGAAAGAAGAACAAAAATACCCCAAAGTTAGCAGAAGGAAAGAAATCATAAAAATCAGATCAGAAATAAATGAAAAAGAAATGAAGGAAACGATAACAAAGATCAATAAAACTAAAAGCTGGTTCTTTGAGAAGATAAACAAAATTGATAAACCATTAGCCAGACTCATCAAGAAAAAAAGGGAGAAGACTCAAATCCACAGAATTAGAAATGAAAAAGGAGAAGTAACAACTGACACTGCAGAAATACAAAAGATCATGAGAGATTACTACAAGCAACTCTATGCCAATAAAATGGACAACCTGGAAGAAATGGACAAATTCTTAGAAATGTAGAACCTGCCAAGACTGAATCAGGAAAGAATAGAAAATATGAACAGACCAATCACAAGCAATGAAATTGAAACCGTGATTAAAAATCTTCCAACAAACAAAAGCCCAGGACCAGATGGCTTCACAGGTGAATTCAATCAAACATTTAGAGAAGAGCTAACACCTATCCTTCTCAAACTCTTCCAAAATATAGCAGAGGGAGGAACACTCCCAAACTCATTCTACAAGGCCACCATCACCTTGATACCAAAACCAGACAAGGATGTCACAGAGAAAGAAAGCTACAGGCCAATATCACTGATGAACATAGATGCAAAAATCCTCAACAAAATACTAGCAAACAGAATCCAACAGCACATTAAATGGATCATACACCATGATCAAGTGGGGTTTATTCCAGGAATGCAAGGATTCTTTAATATATGCAAATCAATCAATGTGATAAAGCATATTAACAAATTGAAGGAGAAAAACCATATGATCATCTCAATAGATGCAGAGAAAGCTTTTGACAAAATTCAACACTATTTATGATAAAAACCCTGCAGAAAGTAGGCATAGAGGGAACTTTCCTCAACATAATAAAGGCCATATATGACAAACCCACAGCCAACATCGTCCTCAATGGTGAACAACTGAAAGCATTTCCACTAAGAGCAGGACAAAGACAAAGTTGCCCACTCTCACCACTCTTATTCAACATAGTTTTGGAAGTTTTAGCCACAGCAATCAGAGAAGAAAAGGAAATGAAAGGAATCCAAATCGGAAAAGAAGTAAAGCTGTCACTGTTTGCAGATGACATGATACTCTACATAGAGAATCCTAAAGATGCTACCAGAAAACTACTAGAGCTAATCAATGAATTTGGTAAACTAGCAGGATACAAAATTAATGCACAGAAATCTCTGGCATTCCTATACACTAAGGATGAAAAATCTGAACGTGAAATCAAGAAAATACTCCCATTTACCATTGCAACAAAAAGAATAAAATATCTAGGAATAAACCTACCTAAAGAGACAAAAGACCTGTGTGCAGAAAATTATAAGACACTGATGAAAGAAATTAAAGATGATACAAATAGATGGAAGATATACTGTGTTCTTGGACTGGAAGAATCAACATTGTGAAAATGACTCTACTACCCAAAGCAATCTACAGATTCAGTGCAATCCCTATCAAACTACCACTGGCATTTTTCACAGAACTAGAACAAAAAATTTCACAATTTGTATGGAAACACAAAAGACCCTGAATAGCCAAAGCAATCTTGAGAACGAAAAACGGAGCTGGAGGAATCAGGAATATAATAAAGGAATAAAATAGGAATAAAGACGCAGACCTACTAGAGAATGGACTTGAGGATATGGGGAGGGGGAAGGGTAAGCTGTGACAAAGTGAGAGAGAGACATGGACATATATACACTACCAAATGTAAGTTAGATAGCTAGTAGGAAGCAGCCGCATAGCACAGGGAGATCAGCTCGGTGCTTTGTGACCGCCTGGAGGGGTGGGATAGGGAGGGTGGGAGGGAGGGAGATGCAAGAGGGAAGAGATATGGGAACATATGTATATGTATAACTGATTTACTTTGTTATAAAGCAGAAACTAACACACCATTGTAAAGCAATTATACTCCAATAAAGATGTAAAAAATTTAAAAAGTTAAAGATAAAAAAAGAAAAGAAAAGAAACATTTAATTTTCAAAGGATTCCAGGGACACGTTTTTCTATAATCTGGAATGTTCACATAACCTAATTATTTCTTTTTAAGTAACATTAAAATAGCTAGCTATTTATAATTTCAGGAATGTTTTGCTTTTCTCCGACTTTCCACATACCTTGATCAGATAGTTCTAGTTAACATTTCTAGTACATGTAAATAATTATATCCTTGAGTGCTTTAAAATTACACTAATTCCTACACTATTAAGGAAGGAAAATGTTTCTAGTTTTTGATGCATTATAAGTGGGAGATATTAATTTCTAAATGAAATTATGCATTAGCAGGGGAAAAGCTTTGTACTGAGATAATATTTAAACTTAAAATGTTAAGTATCTCAGGAATTATGTATGATTAAAAGCAAATAGGACAACACAGTCATATTGTATTTGGACTGTGGGACCCTCTCCCATTTCTGCAAATTTCTACTGCCCAAAGAAAAAGCATCTTTATATTATAAAATTGTTTAGCTGTCAGGATCGTTGGCTTGAACAGTAGCAAACACTCAAAACCAAAGAAATGGCATACTTCAGTAATATGTTTATGCTGTGTTATATAACAAATGATAAAGAATAGCATAACCATTTTTGTTTTTATTTGCTAATATTTTGTCATTTGCACAAAACTTCCACTAAACAATGTGATTTCTAAAGCAAGTTTTGAAAACTTGAAGGAAATTAACTCACACGAAGTTATATGTTTTACTAGTATAGTACTAATTGTATTTTACTATTTTGGGTAAATAGCTTTTTTAAATTATGCAGAGATGATGGAATTGTCCCTTTTTGAGTAGAAATCTCCACACAATGGGTAATTTCAATTCTTTCCAGCTTTATCCCACTAGTAGAAACAGACGTAGCCAAAGACTTCACATATTTGCTACGAATATATTTTAATGTATTTTCTTCAAAGGAATAAAACTAGCTGACACATAGGGTTTTTTTCTCCTCTCGTGTCTTGGTATTTTATAATAGAGAGTAGTGAATAACTTACAGCACACTCAACGTATCTAGCACATGGTATTTCACTAAATATACTGAGCATTCGTTTTGAGGGGCTGCCATGACACTGATGAGCAGTTTTACATAGACTAGTGGTATGTTTAAAGATAGTCAAGCCTTTTAGGGGACAGATTCTCTGTTTCTGGTGAATATGAAGCTATACCTCTTTCACCATTTGTGACAGGTGACACTGTCTCTTAGTAAACCCATATCTGCCCATGATGATGGAAATGGGGTAAGACTGTAAGAGTTTAAGTTAGGGAGAAAAAAGAAGGTTTCCTATAAAGATAGGCCTGCGATGTTAAATTATACAACTATTGTATTCATTTCCTAGGACTGCTATAGCAAAGTACCATGGAGAAATCTGTGTCTCACAGTTCTGGAGGCCAGAAGTCCAAAACTGAAGTGTCAGTAGGGCCTTGCTCCCTCTGCGATCTGTAGGGTAGAATCCTTCCTGGTGTCTTCACAGCCTCTGGTGGTGGCCATCGATCCTTGGTCTTCTTTGGCTTGTAACAATATGACTCCAATCTCTCTCTCTGGAGTCACATGGTGATTTCCCCTGTGTGTCTTCACATCATGTTCTTATAAGGACACTAGGCATATTGAATTGAGCCCACTCTACTCCAGCATGACCTCATCTTTATTAATTACATCTGCAACAGCCCTATTTCCAAAGAAAGTCACATTCTGAAGTACTGGGGGTTAGGACTTCAGCATATCTTTTGTGGAGACACAATTCAACCCGTAGCAACCATGGTTAATACCAGATATAAATCTAAATGCGTAGGCTCAGGCCTAAATTGCTAGCTAAGATCTTTCTCTGGATCATTTCCTCTCTTCTTGGAGGAGTTCTATTGCCTGGAGATGGGAGGCACTTTTCTCCTTTAGGTGCCAATCAGTTGGAAGAAGAAAGAGTAAAGGGGAGAGGTTAGGGTTGCTGAGAATCACTCAGGGACCACAGTTTATCTACAAACAGTTAGTCTATAATGACTATCTTTTTGGAGGAATTAAGATGTACTGTCAGACAGAAAAAAATAAGGAAAGAACCTCCCTCTCTCTTGCTCCTGTAAAGATTCTATTCTAAAAAGTTCCTTTGGAGAAATACTCTGTCAGTCCACTAGGAGTGCCTTGCTTTCCGTCAGCTCTACCCTGTGGAGGTCACTAATCTCTAGTCATTGACATCCTCCAATTCACCAATTGAGGAAAAAAAAAAAAAAAACAATAAACACCATGAAGAAAGGGTTCAAAAACAATGTTTGGGGGCAGAGGGTGGGGGGGACATTTGCATTACCTCCCAATTCAGTCTTCATCTTCAAAGTCCTTTCTGCAGAGTATTAAATGGTGTTTGGCCTTTTCCCCTTTTTGTTTTTCTCCTTTTAGAGGGGAGGAAAAGTCAATGAGATTTTTGAAAAGGCTCACAACAGAGAGGTCACTTTTGAACAAATGACATGTAAGGAAAGATAAATTTACATTTTTCAGGCCTCATGAAAAACAAGGCCAGCTTTGTCTGGGATTCACTGACAAGTCATTGGAGGTAAGCATCAGCTGGCCACTGGTCGTGATGGAGCCAAACCCAGAGAAACATGAGCTAAAGAGACTTTCTCTGCAACCATAGGTTGATCATCTCCAACTTCCCACAAAGGCCTTTCATTTCCATCTGGAATGAGTATAGGATAACCTAGATGGGGCAGCCCCTCAGTCCCCAAGCAAAACTCTTGACATTTGCCTAATTATCTTTTCTCATCATCAGTCATTTCTTGAAGTCTCTGCTTCATTCAGATGCCAGGTATTTCTGAAATTAATCATGTCACTGAAAGCGGCATCTTTTCATGTAAATGGACTTTATTATCTGGATCAGAAAAGCCCCCGCTTTGAGCAGCAAAAGCCCATTTGTAGGGAAAGTGTCTGAAATCTGACATGCTGTCTTCCCAAGAGAGATTCTTACTGTTAACCTCCCAGCAAGCACCAAGCATCCGTCACTGTGAACTTGTGTGAGTGCGTGTGTGTGTGTGTGTGTGTGTGTGTGTGTGTGTGTGTGTGTGTGTGTGTGTGTGTGTGTGTGTAGCTGAGAGCCTGGGGTTGGCTGCATGCTAATTTACCCCATTGTTTCAGGGTGACTGCCTTTCCAGTATTTAAGAACAAAGCCGTTTTGCATAAGCCCTCACATACAATTATTTTATATTTACTTCAAGGGCCATCATTCTATCTTCATTGCAACTATATTAGGGGACAAGCCACAGCTTCTTTGTCTCATTGTAAAGGCTGCAGATTACAGACAGGGTTTAGCAGGATACCAGCATACTCCCCTTTTGTTTGAAGGCATTTTACAAATGTTTGAGGACCCTGCACTGCATCAACACGTGGCTTTGCTCAGCCTCTCTGAATTCAGAAAGAGGAGGAGAAAAATGCCTCTAAGAGCTTGGTATAGTGCCATCAAATTCAATTTTCAGGTGTACAACATTTGCTCCATAAAGGATGGGGAAATGAGGAATAGAAAGCAAGAAATTCTGACTTGCAGAAGTATCACCAAACTGTAACAGGGTCTCTAAAAGGGTTATACACTCAGCTTCACAGCGCTGGCTGGGATGTTATCTAATTAGCAAGTAGGAGTGCCTGACAATGAACCAAGTTCAGTAACCATTGCCAGTGAAATACCAACCCCCTCCTGTGTGTATAGTGACACATGGGGAAAGTTCTTTCTACATCTCAGATTCAGTTTTCTTTTGTTCTGTTCTTTAACAACTCAGTGTTAATAATAGGGTATTTTTCCTCTGGGAAGAGTACAGAAGAGTCATATTAATTACCTGCAACCCTCCCTCTTTTGTAGAAATAAAATTAATGTTGTGACATAAACTGACAAAAACCAGGAAATTAAAAGTTAAAGCTGATACTCCTTCCTGATGTTTTTCCTTTTTTGGTCATTGCAAAATGAATATAGTGAAGATAATTTGCTGGAGGAAAGACTTGATCATGGAGTTCATCAAGAAAGAGGAAAAAAACATTTTTTAAATCTCTTTTGCGCTCTTCAATGCCAACTTGGTTTTGAGTCTAACAAATTGAAGCAAATCTAAAAAACAAACTTACTTTACCTTTTGCTAGGGTTCGGGACCTGACCTGATCCCTGGCTATATATCTACACCTGTATGGTCAGGGGAACAAGGGTAAATATTTCAGTTCATATTGTCCTAAGAAATAGATTTTTGAAACATTGGTTGGTGGATAAGAATGGTCTTTTGTAGACATTTCACATGATTTCCCGCTGATAAATGTTGTTTACTTTGACAAATTTTTAAGCATTTTTTAAGTCTTACTAGGTTCGATATTACAGATAATGTAACAGGGATTGTGTGTTTCCAAGGTTGTTAGTGCCAGTTTCACACTTTATTCAGGTTTCCTTAGTTTTTATCTAATGTTTTAAAAGTACCCCTGCTTTAATAGGTAAAAATAAACTACAAGGATATATTGTACAACAAAGGGAATATAGCCAATATTTTATAATAACTATAAACGAAGTATAACCATTAAAGATTTTGAACCATTATATTGTACACCTGTAACTTATATAATATTGTACAGCAACTATACTTCAATAAAAAGTATCCCACTTTCTCTTAACCACTTCATTTTCCTAAACCAGAAGGTCTTTCTCAAACCAAGGAAAACAGAAACCTAGTGTTTCTCGTCTTCAGAAAGGCTAAGTAATAATTTTTTCATTCTTTGAAACAAGACACACACTAAGAAAATCAAAAGTGTCCTAAATCAGAATCAGTAGAAAGCACAGATGGTCTGGAATTGGGAAATACAGTTTTGGAGTGTTCCATTAACAGTCAAAGTCCTATAGGAGAAACAAATGCAAAAATCAACTTCTGAGAGGCTGTATTTAAGAAAAACCTCAACCCCTCCATCCTTTTATAGTGTTTGAAGATTAGCCAAAAGGGAGAAAAGGGAGTGTAAATTCAAGGAATGAAGCTCTAGGCTGTAGGCCAGAAACTGTGAACATTCATCTTCCCCCCTTTGCTGAGAAGAATGTTTCTGGGGAAAAAGTTCCATGAGGGGCTTGTACTTCTAAGGACTTTCCTGAACTTTACCTTCCTCTTTGCATCTGCCTTCAGTCATATTAATCTTGGGTTCCTGTCATCTTTTTGCTTTACTCTCACAAATACAAATGGCTTACTCTTGTGCAGAGGAATGCCCTGTTCCGCCATCTTTTCTGTTGGGGTATATCATTTCCACTCTATCTTACTTTGCGACAATACCACCACCTCCTGGGCCACTCATGATTTCCATAGCTATCTGCACATATCAGAGCAGGAAGTTGTTAAATTTCATAAAGAATTGTTAACCAGAGTAATTAGATTATAAGTTTCTTGAAGACAGGTTTCTCGAATACAATGACAATTCTTACAAAATCAATTCAAATGGAAAAAGAATGACATGACAAATAAATGTAACATTGTATCCTGGATGGGATCCTAAAAGAGCAAAAGCACATTAGATGAAAACTAAGGAAACCTGAATAAAGTGTGAAATTGGCTCTAACAACCTTGAAAACACAAAATCCCTGTTACATTGTCTGTAATATCAAACCCAGTAGTACCTATAAAAATGCTTAAAATTTTCTCTCAAACAACAATTATCAGTGGGAAATCATGTGAGATATCCACAAGAGACCATCCTTATCCACTAACCAATGGTTTTTATCTATTTCTTAAGATAATGTGAACTGAAAATTTTACCCTGTTCCCCTGCCCACACAGATGTAGATATATAGCCAGGGATCAGGTCCGGTCTCAAACCCTAGCAAATGGTCATTTTTTTTTTTAATTTGCTTCTATTTATTTGACTCAAACAAAAGACTGATGGGCAAGATGGGTTGTGTTTTAAGGGAAGTGGCATACCTAGGAATTTTGGGAGTTAGCAGCGTCTTGGATAAGAAGATGTAGGAGGGTCTTTGACAGCAGGTGCAAATCATCTAATGGTAATTATCAAGGGGGTGCTGTCAGAAGACAGGGAGCAAAGCAGAGTTTAGTTCTGATATCAGTTAAATTAGTCATTAGGAATTCCAAAATTATTCTGATTTGAAGTCTTATTCCTGGACTGTTTTTAGGGAGAGGGGCTTTACAAATACCAGGGTCCTCTCTTTCTCTCTCTCTGCAGCTAATTTGGAAAAGTAGAAAATTTTTCCTGCAAAATGAAGTCAAGACATTAGGAACTGGGGCTGCAGATCCCACCCACAGTATCTGGGGCTTGAGGGCCTTTCTGGGCCATAGTCCTTGTCTTTAAAAACAATTCAGAGGATGGAACTGCAAATGTAATTCAGCTAAATGTCATTGGGGAATTTGACATTTCAGAGCTAAAAGCCTATTTCATCACTTTGGGCCCCTATTTCTAACCTGTGAAGTTCCCCAACTCTTTTTGTAAATAAGAAAAGAAAAAAAAAACTAAATTATTTTTCCTTAGAAAAGCAATAATATTCCTCAAGAATTTGGTAAGCTACAAGAATCACACTGGAAAAAATTTCTAATATGGATCCAAAACTGAAGTAAATGGCATCTGTCTTTGCTTCTCAATCAGCCTAAGACCAGTGAATCTGTAGTTTCATTGTCTATCTTAATTTCAAATGAATGACAGTCTCAGAATCTGGGAGGAGACATTGGTTGCTTTGCTTCTTTCCTAAATTGGAATGGTCCAAGCAGTATTGAAAACAATTTCACACTATGTCCCAACCCCTCCCCAGATCTATTCAAGTTTCAGCCCTGATTACTGCATGAGTAAATGAAATAGCTTGTCAACCTCTGAAAAAAGTCCATGTATTACAGTCAGGACACCTACATAATGACAATGGGCCTGCTTGTGAAATGTCACCTATCAGGGGAAACCTGGGAATATGCATCATTTTGTAGCTTCATATTCCATATTTTCTGCTGCATATTTCTTTAAGAACTGTGGAGGAAAATCATGCAATTTAGTTATTAGACTATTCTAGCTCTATGGTAGTGAGCATTGCTTTACATAATAGATATGCTGCTAAAATGTATATGTAAATCCTTCCCTTTTTTTAATTTTTTGGTAAACTTGGTCTTAATTTACATTGAATTGTATTGAATTTCAGAAATTGTAGCTCGTTATTCTGAATAGTCTTTCTTTGTTACAGTTACCAAATACTTCAGGATTAATTCAATATATTTAATTCATCGAACATTTTACTATATGTATGCAGTACTGTGCTGAGAATTAGACAAGAGCTGGCCTTGGGGAAGACATGCTCCTGAGGGAAAGCTATAAAATCACACACACACACACACACACTTTTTTTTATAAAAACTGTATTTCTTCGTAAGAGCAGCCTAGCACAGTGGTTCAGGTTATGGGTTCTATAGCCAAACTACCTGTGTTCCAGGCCTTGCTGTGTCATTAACTAGCTGTGAGACCTTGGTTATTTTCCTCAAATATATAATGGACATAATAATAGAACCTAGTCAATTATATTCGGAGAGAACAGTAGCTGGGACCTAATGGACACTGAGTTAATATTAGCTAATATTGTTTCCTCATCGGTAAATAGGAATATAATAGTACCTTCTCTATAAGGTGGTTGGGCACATTAGACGGCTTCAGGCATTTAAAGCTTTTTGATGCTGTCATTATTATAATCAGCATTAGAGATGTACTATCAAAGTACTATAAGGAACCAGAGAGGTTGGCGGTTAATTTTGATCTAGAGTGTTGGCAAAGGAATGAAGAGAAATCCACAGTTCTCTAAAGGATGAGAAGGATTTTGATGTGCAAAGAAAGTGGCGGGCTTTTCTGGCAGAGACAAATAAAAACAGCCTGAGCAAAGTTCCTGAAAGAGAATAAAGCATTTTGGGTCGGAGTGTAAGGGATGGGTGTGGAGGGCTGTAAGTGAAGGCATTGAAGAGAAACTGGAAAATTAGTTTGGAAATGTGTATTTAGATCTTGTTATTGAAGGCTTTCAGTAACCTGAATAAATAGTTAAACAATTAAACAAATAAATAAATGGGCTTCATCCCTGTAAACATTTTGAAGCCAGTGGAGTTTCTTTTTTTAATGAGAAGAGTCATGTGATGGAATCCATTTTAGATAATGTCGGTAGTGGCATGGAAAGTAAATCAAAGAGAAAAAGGTGCGGAAGCAGAAAGTCGAGCCACAGGAATAATGTGGTTAAAAGATTAGTTAATAAACGGGAAAAATAAAGAGGTTGGCAGGGAACCTACAGATCAAGAAACATGTTAGGACCTTATTTGGAGTCTAACTGGAAGAACCTTTAAAAAACATTTAAGACATTTATACAACTGTAAATATGAGCACTGACTAGAAATTTGATGAATTAAGAAGTTATTGCTATTTTTAGGAGTGAGTATAGTATTATGGGTTTTTGTTTTTAAACACAGTCCTTATCTCAGAGAGAAAGATATTGAAATATTTATAGATAAAATTACATAACGCACGAGATTGCTTCAGAGGTGGTTTGGGATATGGATATCAAGCAGGATTGATTTGGGGACCTAGAAAATGGGTACATGGAATTTGTTATACTCTTCTGTGTACTTCTGTCTAAACTCTCCATAATAAAAGTTCTAAAAACACAGAGGAAGAATGCTTTAGCGATGGGCCCATAAAAGAAGCATGGATTTCAGAGCCATAGCAGAGGTAGAAATCAAAAATGCTGGCAGCTTTTTGGAAGAAGTGATGGAGAAACAGGATCCAAATTTCATCCCAGATTTCTAGCGTCAGTGACTAGATGGATGATAATGGCCATGACCAAGAAAATAATAATGTGATCTCCCATAAGAAAGTTCTTTACAAAATGCTCTTGAGTTTGCTATTTTATTTAATCCTCAGAACAGTCCTATGAGATAATACTTCCATTTGACAGATAAAGAAATTGAATCTCATGAATTTAAAAAATTCAAATAGGGAGGCAGATTTTAGGGTGAAAGAGAGTGTATGGAGACAGGGCCACATTATGATTCTCACAGGCACTAAAGACACTTGTACCTTCATGGACCACTTCCCCCGAAGAGAAATATTAAATTACATTTTATGACTGTGCTGCTACAAAGAATATACTAATATGACATATTAAGACATTTTCTTTGACCTAGAAGTTCCCTTTTTGCTCTAATTTTTAAAGAAATTAGGACATTTTTGTGGGCCCCTAGAAGTATTTTGGCACTTGGCCACAATATGTAAGTTGGCCTTGAATGGAGGATGAGGACTTTAGGGCTCTCTCCATGGGAAAACTTACATTTTTTAGAGTCATCCCCACGAATGGCTCATAACCTGACAATAAAAACTTATGCAAACTTGAAGAGCTCTGTTTTTTTTTTAAGTTTTTAATGTTCTTAATTGATACAGTTGATGTACAGTATTATATGTTACAGGTGTACAGTAACTTATACTGTTATTCACAATTTTTAAAGATTATACTCCATTTATAGTAATTATAAAGTATTGGCTATATTCCCTGTGTTGTGCAATATACCCTTGTAGCTTATTTTATACATAATAGTTTGTAACTCTTATTCCCCTACCTCAATATTGCCCCTCCGCCCTTCCCTCTCCCGACTGGTGACAACTAGTCTGTTCTCTGTATCTGTGAATCTGTTTCTTTTTCATTATATTTTTCGTTACATTCACTAGTTTGTTTTACTTTTTTAGATTTCACATATAAGAAATGTCATACAGTATTTGTCTTTCTCTGTCTGACTTACTTCACTTAGCACCCTCCAAGTCCATCTGTGTTACTGCAAATGACAAAATTTCATTCTTTTTTCATGGCTGAATACTGTTCCATCTTCTTTATCCAGTCATCTCTTGATGGACTCTTAGGTTGCTTCCATATCTTGGCAATTGTAAATAATGCTACTATAAACATTGGGGTGTGTGTATCTTTTCGAATTAGTGTTTTTGTTTTTTTCAGCTGTATACCCAGGAGTGGAATTGCTGGATCATATGGTAGCTCTATTTTTAGTTTTTTGAGAAACCTCCATATTGTTTTCCACAGTGGCTGCACCAATTTACATTCCCAATGACAGTGTATAGGGGTTCCCTTTTTGAGGAGCTATCTTTTTAAAGATCTCATTCTTCACTGCTTTAAAGAGACATATGCATTTGTGTTGTGAAAAATCCCCTTAGAAGGTTTGTAAGCATAATTTCCTTGACTATAGAGTAATCATTCTCATTTGATAGCTTAAGTTACAATGTTGGATGTCAAGATGACATTATTTTTGCATTAAAATGGTAACTTCTTTAGAGATCTCTTTGTATCCCTTCCTAACCTCCCAGACACACAATGGACATCATGTGAGGGGAACTTAAAAGAATAGAAAGGGGAACATTAAACTTAAATTTTGATGATTATTCTCTGGCAAGTAAATGTTGGGGTATTGACATCCAGTTCAGAGTCTAACTGAAATTTCAAAAGTCTCATTTGAAAAATTCCTGGACACTATTCATAGCCAATAACCTCTTTGAGGATTTTCCCCTCTAAGCACTACTGTAGAGAAAAAACAAAGAAAGAATAAAGATGGGAATATATATTGTAGTTCAGTAATGTATGATTTCTCTAACAGCTATTTTCTTCAAAAATTCTGGTTTGCTAAAGTTAATCATTGCATTATCAGGTCAGTTACTCATGAAGCTGAACTATAGGCTTTATTTTGTTCGGGTGTTCATGTTGCTTGACTGAACTCATAAGTGCTACACTTTTTATTTCTAAAAAATTCTGTATTATCATAGACTATTGTATCCTGAGGGAACTATTTATTCCTTTTCCTTGTGATATTTCTCATGACTGTAAGCCACTCTCTGATCCTTCACCAACCTCCAAACATAGACACCCAGACCTCTCACGAATTTCTATTCAATTAGTTTTAAAAAATAGCTTCAAACATCAAGACAATGTTTGCATATTTTACCGGAATGAGAAGATTCCATTGATCTTCTGGCTTGACAGTTTAAAATGTCAGGTTCTTCTACCCCATGTGAGATAACATTTGTTATTTTGCTTTTATTATAGTTATTTTTCTTTTCATTAATAAAATGATTTTTCCAGTTACTAGTTAGTGCATACAAGGTGAGAATCACCCCTGCCCCTCCATTCTTTACATTAGCTGCGTACCCTATTGTCTAGCATGATACCTCTAGTACGTCAGCCATCTAAGTTGCCTTGGGCCCCAAGACAATTGAAATCAACCCACAAATCATCCTGCCTAGGGTGGCAAGAAGACAGATCTTGTTATCTAGGAGCTGCTTCTCCAGGAATGAAAAAAAATGAGGGCAAACAGAACAGGCCTGGCTCACAGTAAAAGTGGCTTTCCAAGAATATGCTGACATTTTTAGAAGGTCAGAATGGGCAAAACGCAAGTTGGAAAAACCATCAACCTATTTACTTTATAATTTGTAGGTTTTCATGTCTTTGTTTTGCTGCATGTAGAAATGGATGCAACTTGAGTAGCTGAAACAATAAAATTTAAAATGGGGAGGGGGTAGAGCAGGGGGCTAGAGAAACTAGCTTGAACAGAATACACTAACATACAAACACCAAAAAAAAAAAAAAAAAAACCTCCTCAAAACTATTGCCTATATTGGGAAGTAAAAATTTATAAAAGAGAGACAGACATAAAAGAAGAAATTGGGGCTTCCTTGGTGGCGCAGTGGTTGAGAGTCTGCCAGCCGATGCAGGGGACACGGGTTCGTGCTCCGGTCCGGGAAGATCCCATATGCCGCGGAGCAGCTGGGCCCGTGAGCCATGGCCGCTGAGCCTGCGCGTCCAGAGCCTGTGCTCCGCAACGGGAGAGGCCACAACAGTGAGAGGCTCGCGTACCGCAAAAAAAAAGAAGAAATTGTTTATTTGTTTGTTTGCCTTTACAAAACCCATTTGGGAGAAGCATCCATATATATACATGTTATCCGGCTTGCCCCAGTTACACTGATGTTAGAGATGTCCTTTGTTAGAAATTAATGTGTGTAATAAAGTTTTACATTTTTCATATGTTTTGAAGTATATGAGCTATATTTCTTTTGACTGCATAATTACTTTTTGTACACAAGAAAAATGAGGTGCTTAACCCTAAGTAAATAACCTCAAAACAAACCAAGAGTAATCGTTACATTCTTTTCATCTTCTAGGCTATATACAATAAATATTTCTAGAAACTTTTTAAGTTACATTATTGTGACTTGCCAAAAAAACCCAAAAAAACCCCTCAAAAACCGAAAAACGAAAACTCTTTTATTCAATCAGGACTAAGCTCAGACAAAAATATATCCCACCCCCATACTGATATTTTGCTCTTTTTGTTGAGTAGAGACTACCAGCGTTTTTCCTGGTTTATATTAATTCCCAAAGTGTTTTCCTTTTACACTCCAGAGACATCTTTTACTCAGAATAAACCATTTGAGAAATAAGACGATAGATTTATGGCATTTTAAGTAATTTTTCTGGATAGGTGTTTCCACTAACTCCTAAATGTTTGTGGAGGAGAATGTTATCAATAAAATTATGTTATACTGATCAACGTTTCTCTTCTTTGCATAAACTGCATCTTTAAGGCTAAGCATTCAGCTGCTTCTAAACAATGGGACTACTTTTTTAATAAAGGAAACCACCTCTATCAGTCATACCTTGAAGAACCAATTTGGGTCTTTAAAAATATTTATGTGGAGGCTGTAAAATCTCAGAGTAGGAAGGGGGTGGACAGTGCTACAAACGCTAACAGACTTATTGAGACTCCTAACCCTTTCTGGTAGCTGGCTCCACTATAACTACCAGCCCGCTTGTTGTTTTCTCTTCCCTCTGCAGTAGCACTTAGTATGACCTTGATTTTTTGTAAATGTAGTATTATGGAATTTGGTAACGAAGTTCTAAGCTTTGCCAAGCTTGAGTAAACCAGGAAAATGTTGATATTTTAAGTTACGCATGATGGGCTCTATATAAATATTCATGCCATCTATTTTCCCCTCATCTTGAGTAATGACGACTGTAACTCAGGGTTTTTTTTAATAAAAAAAACAACAACAACAACTATATATTTTTTTCTCTTTCTCTGATTCCTAGATGAAAATCTGTGTGTATACGGGTATGCCTGTGCATATAAATATATAGAACAGAGAGGAGATGTCATGATCCATATATGAATAGCACTTATCTCTGCAAATTAGAATTCTCAATAATTTTATTATTTCCTGCTTTCTTAGAATTTAAATATTTATGATAAATGATTTTTATTTTCTAATAAATAGTTATTAATGCTTTCAAATATTGGTTCTAACTTTCTAATACAATTTGCAAATTAAGTTAAAGGGATTTTTTTCAGTCTCTGAAAAATAGAAAGTATTACATTTCTTCGAGAACTTGTGTCTGCGTTGGAGACAGTGGGAACAGATGGGGTAATCCAGTAAGAGTAAAAAAATGAAGATAAAAGATCAGTAGGGATCTGTACCAGGCAATAATCTGCCTTCGAAAAGTTGGAAAAGAGAGAACCAATATAAATAATTAGAAAAAGATTGATCTGAACATATTGTCAGAAAAAAGCTAGCGTAAGGAATGACGGCAAGGGTCTTTCATTAGTTCAGGAGGTTTGTTTGCTCATTTATTCGTTTGAAGAACGTGCATATAGATAACTTTAGTACAATACCAGCATCAAACACTGAAGGAAGCAGAGAGACTAAAGAGAGAGATTATTTCAAGTTTTCAAGTACTGTGAGTTTCCAGTACTTGAAGTACAGAGAAGGGTCATTCTCTGCAGTAATGGACAAAAAGTCTTAAAATTAAGTGTTATTCCTAGGGAATGCAGTCCATCTGACTGTGCCTTAAAATACAACCTCTCAGGTGAGATAGAGAGAGAAAGAGAATACGAACGAGAGCAGAGAGAGACTGACTCAACTTCTTTCCCTTGTTAGTGAGTATCTATCATTGATACAGAAACTTCTGATCAACCTGGTGGGTTATAGATGGTCAATAGGCTTGTTTTGTTCCATCTACCTTTGCTAACACTCATACGGAGATGAGGATCCTCATTCTTGGACTCTATATTTTGCTAAGAGGTGTAACCCAGCATCCCTGTCCACATCTTCCCACACATTCATTTTTAGGATAATGGTTTCAAAATCTTCAGTGGCTTCCAGTGACCACTGGAATAAGTCCCAGTTTCCTTACCTGGTACTCTCTGCCTTTGCAGCTCTCATCACTTCCCAACACACACCCGTCTACATTCAGACCAAATTTCTCGCCATTCAGTACCACCTTCTCACTGTCTATAAATACCCTAATTCATTCCTATCCTTTCAATGTTTCCCATTTTGCCAGAGATACTTTTTCTAGATTCATCTGCAACCTACTCTTCAAGATTACATTGAAGACCCCCATAATTCCACACCACACTGAACAACCAACCCCTTCTTCAAACACTTGCAGATTTGTGTTGAAACTCCATATATTAGTTTCATCATATCCAAACTTTGATAGCACACTTGTCATCTCTATGTCTAGATCTGGAGCCAGTCTCTTGGAATATGAGCATCCCTAGGACAGAGAGAAAATGCACAGTGTAGATGTTCCATACAGTCACACTATATGAATTACTTGCGGTTATTCCTGCTTCCCTCTCATCCTCAACCTGCGGCCAAGAGAACCAGAACACTGTTCCAGAAGTGTAACCTAAGTATTCGCATGTGGTTGACCTGTCCTTCCAGACTGCAGCACTGCAAGCCTGGAGCTTTTCAAAGGAATTAAACAAAAAGACTCTCTGCTTCTTCTATCCACTTCCCACCTTCTGTTCCCTCCCCCGTGTCCCTGTACTCTGTTCCAGTTGAGACTTGGATCAGTTTAACTCGATGGCTTCCCTTATAGCAATTAAAAACTAACAATTAAAAAATAAGGAACACAAACACTTGCCATTCCTCCTCATAATGAAGGTACTCTTTTTTCCTTTTAGTAAGTAAAAACAAATTTCGCACTTTGGGTTTGTTTACTGGCTAGAATCCAAAGACAGAGCTGTAAGACAGAGGACAGAGTCTGAGATGATGACTTGCCTGTTTACAGATGAATAATTGGCCGAGCTTCACTGGTGCTGTGGGATGGTGACTTGCAGGTCTGATATTTATTTACACAATTCACTGAATGTAACAGAGTTTGAAATATAGCTTATAAATATTTAGAAAATATTGTTTCTAAGTATCTTCAGCTTCTTTACAGTGTATCAGGCTATTTATTTTGAAACAACATCTCTTTTTATTGAGAGGTAACGTACACAGCTGAACAGAGATGCATGCAGCCTGGAACATAATTAATATCGTGGGGGAGAAAAGAAAGGAGATGGCTGTTAGATGGCTGACAATCAGTCCTCCCTCACAGGGAAGGCTTCTTGAATATGCTGATTAAGAACGTTAGCGCTAGATGTGCATTTGAACTTTCTATATTAGGTTGCTTTGATGCAACGATGCTTTAGTAGAAGAGGCACTTGTCCGGATTCGGGGATCAGTAGGCCCTCCAGGCCAAAACACTGATGGCTTGGTGACAGATTCCTAAAGTGGCCACAAAATCTTCCCTTTCCTAAATCCATGTTCTTAAAAGCAGGCTTTGCTGCTCCATCCTGGTAGAGGTGGACTTTATTCCTCCAACCCTTGAATCTGGGCTGCCATGATGACGTGCTTTGACCAATAGATTGTAGTAGAGGTTCTTCGTACTGGTCTTGAATATATGCCTCAAAAGGCTTTCCACCTTCTCCTCTCACTCGTGAAACCCTGAGCATCTGTCATGCAGATAGTCCGGGCTGTCCTGCTAGATGATGAGACACATGCCACGTCACTCCCATCCCCACAGGTGGACAGCCAGCCAACCCCCCCCCCCCACAAAGTAGAGTCACCTAGCTGACTCTAAGCTGGCCACAGATGCATAAGAGAGCACAGCTAAGACCAAGAAAACCACCCGGCTGAAAGCCCAGCCCAAACTGAGACCCACATAATCATAAGCTAAATAAATAATTGTTGTTTTGAGCCACTACGTTTGGGGGCGGTTATTTCAGCAGCAAATGCTAACTGATGCAAGTGTGTGATATCACAGTAGGTCATAACCAATGACCAATGTCTAGGTCATGTGCACAGGGCAACCTTTTTTCTATATGAAATCAGCAAGTCATTCATTCAACGTAAGTTTATTAAGCACCTAATCTAATTTATGTACTGTTTGTTCAAGGTACTGGGAATACTATCATGAGCAAGACAGACGAAGTTCCTGCCCTCCTTGAGCTTGTATTTCAGTGATGCATAGAGACAATGACAAATAAACAAGTAAATATATAATATGATGTGCAGTAGGAAAAAAAGTTCTATACAATAAAAATAAAGCCAAGAAAGGAGACAGAGTAAATGGGAAATGCTATATTTCATAAAGTAGTCAGAGACAGACTCGCTGAAAAAAAAGATTTGAGCAGAAACTAAAGTGTAAGAGTGAGCCATCTGGAAATCTAGGGGAATAGTACTAACTGTCTAATGGGACATTTTAAATTAAAGTTATATTCAAGTTACACCCCCATGAAGACCTCAGTCCAGTTTTCCCTTTGCACCTTTTTGAGGTGATTGAGTAATCTTGCCAGCCCTCGTACCTATGCCATTACCCGATCTCCACATTTTAAATTTAATTGTTAGTCATGTAAGTTACAGAAAAATATTTCTGGAAGGTTGAAGGATTTTCTAATGTTGAGTTGTTAATGGCAGGCAAAGTCATATCTCCATGATTATACAAATGTATTCCTCTTGTGAAATAGAAGTTATTTCTATAGTAGTCTTGTACTCGATTTTCTTAAATATGTGTAGTTAAGGCTCTCTTTCTTTAATCCCTCAGGAATATCACTAAAGTAAAGCAGGGTTTTTGTTGTTGTTTTTGTTTGTTTATTTTTTTGTTCTAATAAAGAGTATTATGTAGGTTGTTTGAGATATTATGTAATTGTGTTGTCCACGGTAAAAAAGAAATTGAAAGACATAGAGACAAAAGTTTACAATTTGTGTTCTGTGTTTGATTATTTTTTTTAATTGAATCTTTAATTTATTGGCAGAATTCTAAAAGCATCTGGTATGGGCCACAGAAAAAAAGCAAGTAAGTTGATTTTCAACCAGGATGAACTCATACACTCTTTAATACTTGAAGCAAATCATCCTCCACAAAGTTGAACTAAATCTGAATTGGAATTCACACAACGGTTGAATGAAAGGTGAGGTTTGGGGATACTTTTCACCACTTGGTTGAGCATAAAACCACGTGGCAAAGACTGTTGTCAGTTTTTTCCTCTTCCTGGCAAGGGGACAGACTACATTTTCCAGCCTATCTTTCCTTTACAAGTGGTCATGTGACTGAGTTCTAGCCAATAGAATGCGAGCAAGAGTGTTCAGTGCTGTGGCAAGGCCTGGCCCATAAAAACCTGTATGTAGTCATCTGTGCCCTTTCCCTTCATTTGGCCAGATATTGGTACCCAGGGTAACCGTGTAAGGATGTACTGAAGGTGGCACAGCCTCCATCAGTCTGAGTCCTTGAAAAACTATAGGGAACAGGCCTGTTTGCCTGTTAAATGAAGAATAAATGAAATTCTTATTCTCTAAGCCATTATATTTGGCAGGGGATGGTGGGACAGGGGGCATTGATTTTGCAGGTTAGCATGTCTTAATCAATACAAGCGGTACCTAACATTCTGCCCTACTGCCCACACCAGAAAAACAAACGTATAATATTCTTCAGTGTGAAAGCTAAGGCAGACAGGTGCTGAATGAAAACAACTACAAAATTTAAAATGCCAACAATGAGATTTCATCAACACGTATGTCTAGGAAATCCATGTTTCTAAACAGGGGTCATATTCCCTATGTCTTTTTGACTCCTGACAGGTGAAAAAGATGTTGACTGGTTAGTAGGTACTTAGAAAGTACTGAATGAATGAATAAATAGGTGAAGGGGTTAGAAGACTTGAGCCATGTCATGTCAGGAGACATAGGTTTTACAAATATTCTTCTATGACATGACCCGTGGATTTAAATATGAGCATCAGCTTCTCTCTTGTGAAATTACAGGGTTGCACTAAATGTTTCCAAGGTGGGAATTCTGAGCCCCATTTCTTTTTTTTTTTTTTATTTGTTTGTTTTATTGAGGCATAGTTGATTTACAATATCATGTGAGTTTCAGGTGCACAACATAGTGATTCACAATTATTAAAGGTTATAATCTGTTTATAATTATTGTAAAATATTAACTATATTCCCTGTGCTGTACAATATATCCTGTAACTTATTTACTCATTTAGTTAATATTTATGTATTTTATTTTTCTTAACATCTTTATTGGAATATAATTGCTTTACAATGGTGTGTTAGTTTCTGCTGTATAACAAAGTGAATCAGCTATATGTATACATATATCCCCTTATCCCCTCCCTCTTGCATCTCCCTCCCACCCCTCTAGGTGGTCGCAAAGCACCAAGCTGATCTCTGTGTGCTATGCGGCTGCTTCCCACTAGCTATCTATTTTACATTTGGTAGTGTATATATGTCAATGCTACTCTCTCACTTCGTCCCAGCTTACCCTTCCCCCTCCCCGTGTCTCCAATCCATTCTCTACGTCTGCGTCTTTATTCCTGTCCTGCCCCTAGGTTCTTCAGAACCATTTTTTTTTTTTTAGATTCCATATATATGTGTTAGCATACAATATTTGTTTTTCTGAGCCCCACTTCTAAGAGTAACTGGTCCCTTCCAGCAACTAAAAAAAAAAAAAACCGACATAAAAGTTCCAAGGTTACCAACTGTGCGAATAGGGTTGTTCGGGTCTGGGGAGCCGATGACTCTTAGCATTCAGGGTACAGTATGAGCTGCCTCTTCTGCTTCTGGGGGCTTCCAGCCTAAGTACCTACCAAAAAAAAACATGAAAAGAGACTGCTAAATCTACAAGGGGTCCTAAAGTGTACATGGTCTGAACGCCCTCACATCACAGATAAATACGAATTAGGCCCCTGGAGGTTATGTCACAGAACCACTCTTCCCAGCCGAGGCTAGAATTTTGGTTTCCTAACTTGCAACCCAGGGTACTTTCTTCAGATTCTCAGTTAGTCTCATCATATCTTGCCTATGCTTAGCTTTATCCAGGCTTAAAATTATATCTAACCCATGTAACAAGAATAGCATGCTGTATTTTATTTTTTATCTGGTTGGTTGGTTAAAAATATCTTGTGTTATCAAGACCTCATCACACCTTTTTTTTCCTATCGATTCTGCAATCGGCCTCTAAATCGGTGCCACTTACTTTCTCTTTTGGTATTGAAATAACCATAGTTATTGTAACAACCATGTTATTATAAATAACCATAGTCATCTCAAAATTTTTTGTAACTTTCCAGTCTGTCATTCTCCCCAGTGGACAGGAGTGTTTTGGTCTTTGCTCCAAAATGCACCATTTTGTAAGCCTTCCTCTACAAAACTTCCCCAACCCAACCTCCAAATCCTGACATACAAACTTGCTATAATTACCTGGTTAGTGTGGCGTTAGCCAGCAAAGTAGGAAATCTGAAAGAAACATCACTGTGGGCTTCCCTGGTGGTGCAGTGGTTGAGAGTCCGCCTGCCGATGCAGGGGACACGGGTTTGTGCTCTGGTCTGGGAGGATCCCACATGCCACGGAGCGGCTGGGCCTGTGAGCCATGGCCGCTGAGCCTGTGCGGCCAGAGCCTGTGCTCAGCAACGGGAGAGGCCATAACAGTGAGAGACCCGTGTACCACACACACAAAAAAAATCACTGTGAGAGATAAATGCTAGAGTTTGTTATGTCAAAGAGGAATGATATCAACTAAGATGGAATGAAGGAACTCATAAATGAAATCAGAAATTCTAATTGAGGGAGTTGACACAGAAGGTAAAAAGAAGAAATGTAGCTAAGCCTTTAGCCCATTCATTTATTCATTGAACACTCGCTAAGTAATGAAACATGTCAGGCCCAGGAAAAATAAAGGAGGTACATAGAAGAATAAAACACAGCCTGTACCCAAGAAGATCACTATTTAAGGGGGAAAAGTAAATAGAGTTGCTGCTAAAATGAATTTAGTCCACTACTCACAAACGCACACGTGGCCACCTGGCTCAGCTCTCCTTGGAAGGCTTGGCACAGTGGGTAGGGTGAACATTCTTCCTGTTTTGTCCTGGGCAGTCCAAGTGTATGCCTGTCGTCCTCCATAGTGGCTGCACCAATTTACAGTATGGAGGTTCCTTAAAAACAGAGCCACCGTATGATCCAGCAATCCCACTCCTGGGCATATACCCAGAGAAAACCATAATTCGAAAAGATACATCCACCCCTATGTTCACTGCAGCACTATTTACAGCTGCCAGGACAAAGAAGCAACCTAAATGTCCATCAATGGAGGAATGGATAAAGAAGATGTGGTATATATATATACAATGGAGTATGACTCAGCCATAAAAAAGAATGAAATAATGCCATTTGCAGCAACAAGGATGGACCTAGAAGACTGTCATACTGAGTGAAGTAAGTCAGGCAGAGACAAATATTGTATGGTATCCCTTAAATGTGGAATCTAAAAATATGGTACAAATGGACTTATTTACAAAACAGAAATAGGATCTCAGATATAGAAAACAAACTTGTGGTTACCAGAGGGGAAGCGGGGGAGGGATAAATTGGGAGATTGGGATTGACATACACACTACTATGTACAAAATAGACAACTAATAAGGACCTACTGTATAGCCCAAGAAGCCCTATTCAATACTCTGCAATGACCTATATGGGAAAAGAATCTAAAAAGAGTGAATATATGGATATGTATAACTGATTCACTTTGCTGTACACCTGAAACTAACATTGTAAATCAACTATACTCCAATAAAATTTTTCTTAAAAGTATGTGCCTGTTGTCTTGGTATAATTATTAACGGTGCCTCCTTTCACTTCAAAATTGTCCTGCTTTGGATGATAAATTATGTGGCAATATTACTTCCATGTTCTATGACAAAGGAAACTGCCATATATCTTTGGAGCCAAGAAAGGCTACGAATTCTATGTATTAGGGAACTTGGGGAAATGTTATTCAGAAGAAGGGATGTGTCAACTGAAAAAAGCTCATCTAAACTGGATGAAAACAAGGACAATAAACACACCACAGTGCTTCTCCAGTTTGACCTGAGTAAATACTGAGACTTTTGCAGACTTCCTTTTTAAAAAAAAAATAGGCTTGATTTGTAAGAGAAGTTTTAGGTTCACAGCAAAATTGAGACAAGTGCAAAGAGATCCCACATACCCCTGCCCCGCCCCCAACGAGCACAACCTCTTCCACTGTCATCTTCCCCCACTCAGAGCCGCACATATGTTACAAATGATGAACCTCCACTGGCACATCATTATCAATCAAGGGCAGGCTTAGTCCTTGCCCTTTAAGAGTTTAACGTCTAGCGTGGGAGACAGCCATTAAAACAAGCAACTGCACGAATAATTTAATAAGAAGGTGTGGATGTTCCAAACATTTATTCTGCTAATATACATTGAGAAGAGTTGCCAGACTTAACCAATAAAAATAATGAATGATATTTTACATTAGGATTTACATTGGTTCATTTACATTAGGGTTCACTCTTGGCGTTATATATACTATGGGCTTTGACAAATGCACAATGACATGTATCCACCATCACAGTATCATACAGAATAGTTTCATTGCCCTAAAAATCCTCTGTGTTCCACCTAACCCCAGGCAATCATTGATTGTTTTACTGTTTCCATAGTTTGCCTTTTCCAGAGTGTCACAGAGTTGGAATCATAGTGCACAGCCTTCTCAGATTGGCTTCTTTCACATGGTGATACACGTTTAATGTTCCTCCGTGGCTTGATAGCTCATTTCTTTTTAGCAGAGTCTAGATGTATCATTGTTTATTTATCCATTCCCCTACTGAGGGATGTCTTGATTGCGTACAAGTTTTGACAATTACACATAAAGCTAAAATAAACATCTGTGTGCCAGTTTTTGTGTGGGCATAAACTCATTTGTGTGGACATTACTCATTTTAGTAAATACCCAGGAGCATGATTGAAGGGTCATATGGTAAGAGTATTAAGTTTTGTAAGAAACTGCCACGCAGCCTTCCAAAGTGACTGTACCATTCTCATTCCCACCAGTAATGAATGAGAGCTCTTGTTGTTCTCCATGCTCACCACCATTTGGTGGTATCACTGTTTTGGATTTTGGCCATTCTAATAGGTGTAGCGTGGTATCTCATTGTCGTTTTAATCTATAATTCCCTAATTACATATGATGTTGAGCATCTTTTCATATGCTTATTTGCCATCTCCTTTAATGAGGTAACAGTTCACGTCTTTTGCCCATTTTTTTAAATCAGGTTGTTCATTTTCTTACTGGTGAGTTGGGTTTTTTTTGGTTTTGTTTTTTTGCGGTACGCGGGCCTCTCACTGTTGCGGCCTCTCCCGCAGTGGAGCACAGGCTCCGGACGCGCAGGCTCAGCGGCCATGGCCCACAGACCCAGCCGCTCCGCGGCATGTGGGATCTTCCCGGACCGGGCCACGAACCCGTGTCCCCTGCATCGGCAGGCGGACTCTCAACCACTGCGCCACCAGGGAAGCCCCCTTACTGGTGAGTTTTAAGAGTTCTTTCTATATATCCAGTAACAGTCCTTCATTCAGTATGTCTAATGCAAATATCTTCTCCCAGTCTGTAGCTTATCTTCTCATTCTCCTGACAGTGTCTTTGCAGAGCAGAAGATTTTAACTGTAATGAAGTCTAGGTTATCAATTATTTCTTTCATGGGTATTTCCTTTGTATTTAAAACTCATCATTATATTTATGGTCATCTAGGTTTTCTCTTATGGTATCTTCTAGTTTTATAGATTTACATTTCAGCCTATAATTCATTTTGAGTTAATTTTTGTAAATGATGTGAAGTCTATGTCTAAATTCATATTTTTGCATGTGAATGTTCAGTTCTTTTTATTGAAAAGGCTGTTTTCTCTGTTGTATTATTTTTGCTCCTTTATCAAAAATGAGTGGACTATATTTATGTGGATTTTTTCTGGACTCTCTATTCTATTCTGTTGATCTAGTTGTCAGTTTTTATGGCAGTCACACACTGTCTTGATTACCGTAGCTTAAGAGTAAGTCCTGAAGTCAGGTATTGTCAGTTCTCTAGTTTATTCTTTTGCCTTTAATATTGAATTGGCTATTCTGGGTCTTCTGCCTCTGTATATAAACTTTAGAATCAGACTGTCAATATCCACTAAATAACTTGCTAGGATTTTGACTGGGATGTGCTGAATCAATAGAGCAAATTATAAAACATATATAGTCTTCCTATTCATAAACATGGAATAGCTCTCCATTTATTTAGTTCTTCTTTAATTTCTCTTATTAGAGTTTTGTAGTTTTCCTCATATACATCTTGTACATGTTTTGTTATGTTTATTCTTAAGTATTTATTGTTAGGTGCTAATGTAAATGTATTGTTTCAAATTTTAAATTCTACTCATTACTACTGATATATAGGAAAGTGATTGAATTTTGTATATTAACCTTGTATCCTGCAACCTTGCTATAATTGCTTATTAGTCTGTTCTTTCAAATACTGTTCATAGACAATCATGCCAATTTGAAAAAAAGACAGTTTTATTTCTTCTTCCCAATCTGTATATCTCTTATTTCCTTTTTTTCTTATTGCATTAGCTAGGACTTCCAGCATAATGTTAAAAAGAAGTGGGGAGAGGGACCATATCCTTGCCTTATTCATGATTTTAGCAGGAACATTTCTAGTTTCTTCCCTATTAAGTATGATATTAGCTGTAGGTTTTTTTGTAGATGTTCTTTATTGAGCTGAGGGGTTTCCCATCTATTTCTCATTTGTGAGAGTTTTCATCTTAACAGTGTATTAAATTTTGTCAAATGTTTTTTATACATTCATTGATATGATTATGCAATTTTTCTTCTTTAGCCTGTAGATGTGATGCATTACATTAATTGATTTTCAAATGTTGAACTAGCTTTACATACCTGAGATAAATCCTACTTGGTTATGGTGTATAATTATTTTATGCATTGTTACAGTTGATTCGTTAATATTTTGTTGAGGATCTTTGCCTATGTGTTCATGTGAGATCTTGGTCTGTAGGTTTCTTTTCTTATAATGTCTTTATCTGGTTTGGTATTAAGGTAATGCTGGCCTCATAGAATGAGTTAAGAAGTATTCCCTCTACTTCTATCTTTTGTAAATGAAAAAAGAATTGGTTTCATTTCTTCTTAAATTTTTGGTAGTATTCACCAGTGAACCCCTGTAGGCCTGGTGTTTTCTAATTTGAAGGTTATTAATTATTGATTGAATTTCTGTAATAAGGAAGGCACAATCACGTTAAGGATAGTTATGTCTTCTTGGAGAATCGTCTCCTTTACCATTATGTAATGCCCCTTTTTATCCCTGACAATTTTCCTTGCTGTGAAGTCTACTCTATCTGAAATTAATATGGCTGTGTCAGCTTTAATTCAATCAGTATTAGCATGGTAGATTTCCTCCATCCATTTACTTTCAATCTATATGTGTCTCTATATTTAAAGTGGATTTCTGATAGGCAACATAGAGTTTGGTCTTGTTTTTGATCCATTCTGGCAATCTCCAGTTTTAATATTTTGATCCATTCTGAAAATCTTTATCTTTTAGACCATGACATTTAAAGTGATTATGGATATAGTTGGGTTAATACCTACAATATTTGCTACTGTTTTCATTGTTTTTCTTCTTGATTCTAATTTTTGTCTTCCACCCTTTTTCTGTCTTCTGTGGTTTTAACTGAGCATCTTATATGATTGCATTTTCTCTCCTTTCTTGAAATATCAGTTATACTTTATTTTATTACTTTTTTAAGTGGTTGCCTAGAGTTTGCCATATACATTTACAATTAATCCACGTTCACTTTCAAACAACACTATGACACTTCATAGGTAGTGTAAGTACATTAATATAACAAAACTATAACTAATTCTTCCCTTCTGTCTCTTGTATTATTGCTGTCATTCACTTCATGTATACATAATCTATAACCATTAAATACAATGTTGTTACTATTATTTTGAACAAACTGTTACCTGTTAGACCAATTAAGAGTATAAAAAAAATTTATTGTACCTTCACTTATTCTTTCTTTAATTCTCTTCCTTTCTTATGTAGATCTGAGTTTCTGACCTAATCATTTTTCTTCTCTCTGAAGAACTTTTAACGTTTCTTGCAAAGCAGGTCTTCTGGCAACAAAGTCCCTCAATTTCTGTTTGTCTGAGAAAGTCTTTATTTCTCTTTCACTTCTGAGGAATAATTTTTCAGGTTAGAGAATTCTAGGTTGGTGGAGCTTTTTTTCTCAGCACTTTAAGTGCTACTCTCTTCTCGCCTTCAGGGTTTCTGAGGAAAAGTTGGATATAATTATTATCTTTGCTACTGTATAGGTAAGCTGTTTTTGTACCTCTCGTTTCCTTCAAGAATTTTTTCTTTATCTTTGATTTTCACAATTTTGCATATAATATGTGTATGTGTAGGTTTTTTGTGTGTTATTGTTGTTGTTTGCTGTCTTTGACATTTATCCTGCTTGGTGTTCTCTGAGCTTCTGGGATCTCTGGTCCGGTGAATGACATCAATTTGGGGGAAATTTTCAGTCATTATTATTTCACATATTGCTTCTGTTCCTCTCTCTCTTTCTTCTCCTTCCAGCATTCCCATTATATATATATCCTTTTTTATCCCTGACACACACACACACACATACATATATATATATACACACACACACACACACATACATGTATGTATGTTACACCTTTTGTAACTGTCTTACAGTTCTCTGATATTTTGTTCTATATATTCCAGTCTTTTTTTCTCTGTTTTTCAATTCTGAAAGTTTTATTGACATATCTTCAGGCTCAGAAATTTTTCTTCACCCATGTCCATTCTACTAATGAGCCCAACAAAGGCATTTTTCATTTCTATTACAATGTTTTAATCTCCAGGATTTTTAAAATTCTTTTAGAATTCCCATCTCTCTGCTTACATTACCTATCTGTTCTTGTATATTGTTTACCTTTTCCATTAGACCCCTAGCATTTAAATTATAATTGTTTTAAATACATGATCTGATAATTCCAACATCCCAGCCATATCTGGGTCTAGTTCTGATCTTTGCTCTATCTCTTCAAACTGGATTTTTTGCCTTTTAGTGAGCCTTGTAGTAGTTTTTTGAATAGTGGACATGATGTATGGGTTAAAAAGAACTGCAATAAATAGGTCTTTAATAATTCAGTGGTTAGGTATGGTAGGAGGGAAAGCATTCTATAGTCCTATAAATGGATCTCAGTTTTTTAGTAAGCATATTTCTCTGGGCTGTGAACTTCAAAATTGAAGTGCTTCTTAGTTTTTTGTTTGTTTGTCTTTAACCCCCTTCATGGTACAGGATGGCTAGAGCTGGCTGGAGTTGGGTTTTTCCTTCCCCTAGGCAGGCTAGGTTCTGATAATACCCACAGTGAGGGCAGACTCTCTTAAGAAGAACAGAGGGCTCTGGTATATATTTCAAAATGGTTACTTTTTCTCTCTCTCTCTCTGCCAGAAGCCCAAGGGGATTTTTTTTTCTCTGACCTTCACTGTGAGAACCTGGTTGAGCTCCTGAAGGTAAAACTCACAAAAGTGTGAGGGCCACTCAATGACTGAGTTCCCTGGAATTTTGACCTCTTAGACCTGTCCACACTTAGCCTCAGCAATTCATCAACCACAGTTTAGTTTTCTTATCCCAGTACTGATTCCCACAGAATTTCTGCTCCTAAGTTTCTACTCCTCTAAGCTGTGGTTCTCTGTATCCACCAATTTTAGGGGCAGAAGTTGGCCCTGTGACCTCACTTCTATGAAAGATCTAAGAAGAGTTGTTGAGGGACTTCCTGGTGGCGCGGTGGTTAAGAATCCACCTGCCAATGCAGGGGACATGGGTTTGAGCCCTGGTCCAGGAAGATCCCACATGCCGCGGAGCATCTAAGTCCATGCACACAACTACTGAGCCTGCGCTCTAGAGCCCCTGTGCTGCAACTACTGAAGCCCACACGCCTAGAGCCTGTGCTCTGCAACAAGAGAAGCCACTGCAATGAGAAGCCCATGCACCACAACTAAGAGTAGCCCCCGCTCACCGCAACTAGAGAAAGCCCGTGTGCAGCAGTGAAGACCCAACGCATCCAAAAGAAACAAATAAATAAAATAAAATAGAAAAAGAAGAGTTGCTGATTTTTCAGTTTGTTCAACTTTTTACCTGTTGTTAGGATGGAGTAATGACTTCTAAGCTCCTTACATACTAGACTAGGGAGCTTACTTTTTTAAAAAATTACCATCGTGGTCAAATAGAGAGAGTATTGTATGAGTAGCCAGAGCTTGAGACCTGAGTTCAAAACCCAACATCCCCTCTTGTTTGTTATAACCTGTGGGAAATTTACTCCACCTGTCTGACTCCAGCTTCCTCTTCTATAAAAAAGGGATATTGATACGTTGTTTTGAGCTTATATATATATTTTTTGTTGTTGTTGTTCAGTTCAGAATCTGGTGAGTCATAAGTCTTCAGTAATTGTTAGTTCCTTTCCCTTTTCCTCTTATCAGTTGCCATAATAAATCACTTAATCTCTCTGAGGTTACTTCTTCATCTTTCAGATAGGGATAATGATGGCTAAGCTTACCAACTCACAGGTCTGTTTTAATAAGCAAAGAGCCAATGTATGTCATCATATTTATTAAAAAAGAGGATAAGTTATTAAGCAAAGACAAGGCAAGAATATTAGCACCATAATAATAATTATTATTATCATTACAAATACTCAAGGCTGAGCCTGCCTCACCTGTCTTTATGAAGTTTAACACAAAATCATAGAAGTCTTACATGACAATCCAGCCTGAGTTATTTTCCAAACCATTTACTTGCTTTAACGGTTTTTTTTCCTGCAATAATCAAAGCTCTGTCTCCAAGCATTTATAAGAATTGTCAAACGAGTGTCTGATAACCTCTCCTGAATTTCATAAGCCTGTGCAATAAAGGGCTGCAAACAAAAGGCTACAATTCTCCCCCTACCCCCGCCCCAAGGTACAGTTGTTTAATCCTATGTTCACAGATGCCAGTATTTTGCCCACCCTCTAGTTCCTGCCAATGAGGATAGCTTTGAGGAATTAAATGTGTAAACTATCAAGACCAAAAGCATCACTGAGCATTCTAAGCGCTGCACAGCTGGAAGGCACAAAGAGACCTCAGAAGGTGTTCTGGGTCCTTCTCCACCACCCTCAATTTATGGGTATTCCCCCCAAGGCTTCCCATTTTCCAGGATATCCCATTCAATATTTTCACCCTGCCAGGCTTAAGGGATTGACCAGATGTTCCCAATACTGTAAGATCTGAAGAAATAGTTATCTTGTCCCATTACTCAAGAACTTCCATACAGTATTCTCCTGCAACACATTCCCTTAGGGCTTCCAAAGTAGGTCATTGTCCAGCATGTTAAACCTAAAGGCCAACAAAACAACCAACAAAGGTGGTCCCCTTCCCTGCATCCTTTTCTGCTACTTCAAGCGAAAGAGTGCTGCACTGTCAACGGATACTGAGCATCTTGCCTAATTATTTGTCACTGAACTGTTACTGTCGGTATGTCTTTCTTAAAAAAAAAAAAAAAAAGAAGAAAAGAGAAAAAGAAAGAAAGAAATCTCTTCTTGCTGGACCTTGCCTAGTCAGCAGTTTTCTTTATA
The DNA here is from genome assembly GCF_937001465.1 of Orcinus orca. NCBI lineage: Eukaryota > Metazoa > Chordata > Mammalia > Artiodactyla > Delphinidae > Orcinus > Orcinus orca. The sequence goes on from NC_064571.1 coordinate 35,429,240, forward strand.
GCATTGTTCACTGCCGTCCTCGCATTAATCCTGCACACTGTAACGTCTCCCCAGGATGAGGTTTCCCTTCCTCTCCATGTAGTTTGCTTTTCACTGTAGCTGCTGAGCAGCATAAATCAATACAATGCACACCATAAACACCACAAGTGCTAACCCTGCCAATTGGCTCTCTTTAATTGGTTTCAGCTAAAAACCTGTAAACCTATTTGAAGTGAAAAGGCAGACAAATCAAAGACAAGATGGATGACCTGAAACCCTCGCTGGGCCAAGGGTTGCGAGCTCCAATGTGGTATTTTTCATCTCTGTCATGGGTTTTTTCCATTTCTCTCTGGATCCTTTCTAGTTCCCAGGTATTATGCATCAGCAGCCTCCACATTTATAATTATGGAAAGGAAAGCATAAATACTCCAGAGGCTGGACGGTGCATTTTTAGAGATTGCGTTAGTGGAGAAAGCAACTTGAATAGAATAAATATTCCCCACAATTAGTGTTATAGTGACAATTTTTCATAGTTACCCTCTTTATAAGTAAACTCAAGACGTGACGAATTCTCCCTCAAATGTCACAAACAAATGACAGATTTGCTGGACATTTTTATCACCAGGCTGACTTTTAAAAACCTATGGCTTCGTTTGTTTCAAAATGCATTCACTTTTCGATTTGCATTGCTGCAGGGAGACCCCATGGTTCAGCTATCTGTCCATTTGTTTATCCACAGTGACAACAGTGCCTGGGGTACTGCTCAGTTTCCAAAAGCCTATCATTCTCCTGAGGCTGAGGAGATTGGATGAAGCAATTTTACCTGAGGGGTTCCAGGTCGAAGGCCTCTGGGAATGGCCTCCTCACTAAACTGGTCGTGAGTTGGTGACAGTCTACTTGCTTCCCCTGGCCTGAAGTGAATCCTCTAGTCAAGCAAATTACCTAGTCCATGATCAAAGCCACTGAGCCAGGGACCCTTTTCTAGAAGGTTCCAAATCTTGTCAAGCATGCAGTGGTATTTGAAAAGGAGAGCTCATGTGTTCAACAAATGATCATTTAAAATGTGTGTTAAAGCAGCCACAGAGAAAGCCCCTGGGTAGAAACATACCAAGATTGACACTCATAGAGGGCTTGTCAAACAATAAGATATGTACGTGCATAAACACACGCACAACACTGGAGAAAAGGAGCTTTCACTGGGCATGTTGCACAAGCAGGACCTTTTCTTAGGCAGTTGCCACATCTAAATTAGCATTTCAATAACACAATCGTTTCATCACACTCTTGAAACCACTTTTATCTTCCGTTTTATTTAAACAGGGCAGCAGCCAAATTTTATGAGAGGCTAGATTCGAAGGCAGCCCCAAACTTGATGCATAAATCTTCCACCCAATTCAGGGAGTACAAATGTAGTCATCTGGCATGTTCATTCAGATCTTTCTTTAGTGTTATTTTATGGTTCTCATTAGCAGCCCTCAAAATGCTCTGGGCACAGTTTTCTGGGTTCACTGTGAGGCTGAATTTCTAGTCACACCCTCAGGATAAGGCTGACGGTATAAGGTCTCTCCCACCCAGAGTTTACATACATGTAGAAGGAACATCCCTAATAGGGTATTTTTAAACCAAACCAGCCATCAGGACCTGCCCTTTGATCAAAGACTCAGAATAGGATGCTCAGAACATCTCATTACAACATGTGCAGGTCAAGGTCAAGTGTTTTTGAAGCACAAAGCCCACTGCTTTTGCTCTGGATTGAAATCAAGAGTATCGCTCTCCCTGAGTTTTCGCTTCCTGTGATGGCACACCCCCTCCTCCTTCACCTCTCTCCTTAGGTGACAAGGGCACAATTTCATTTATTGGAGGCACTAAGTTTCCCCGTTTTACTGTGCCTTCAAGAAGCTGTTTCAAAGCCAATGAAACACAGAAGCCTACATAATACTGGCATGCTCTTCATTGTAAAGTTTTTCCCAACCTGTGTGGCTGCTATCATGTAGAGGAGGTTGGGGGAAGATGAGGAAGCAGTTGGGTGTAGGCTACCTAGCAATAAACAGTTGAAAAGAGTTAGAAAACACTTTCTTTGTAGCCTGCATTACAAGTTTACTAGGAATGAAAAATATCACCTCGGGCTTCCCTGGTGGCACAGTGGTTGAGAGTCCGCCTGCCGATGCAGGAGACACGGGTTCGTGCCCCGGTCCGGGAAGATCCCACATGCCATGGAGCGGCTGGGCCCGTGAGCCATGGCCGCTGAGCCTGCGCGTCCGGAGCCTGTGCTCCGCAATGGGAGAGGCCACAACAGTGAGAGGCCCGCGTACCGCAAAAAATATATATATATCACCTCGTCAGCCCTGTTTCTGTGAGTTGAGCTATTTAAAGTACACTGAAAGGAGACAGGGGTTTTCCACAGATGAGCCCACCTGGATGGTCAGAGGACTATCAGTTTACTTTAGTTTGTTCAGAAACCCACAGAAACAGCTAGGTTTTCCAGCACAGAATTTCTTTTCTAACTTTCTCTTCCCCTAACATCCCTACCTCCACCTGAAAAAATTGTCTGGGTTTTGGCAAATGCTCTGTTGACAATCCTTGTCTAATTGTAGGCTCATTAGAAGGAGATGTTGAAAGTGAAATTCTTCTGATCTACCATCCGGCTTTCTCTTTTTCTTTTTTCTTTTCATGGCTTATTTCACATTTAATCTTTAAAGTGAAGATAAATCTCTACAGGAAAAGCAAAATATCCCTTTAATACCAGTGTCTACGTAGTTTAACCTTTCCCTAAAAAGAATTTTCATTTTGTTACATAGCTTAAATATGAATGCCCATTGGAAGAGGCTAAAAACAAGACTGCAAAATGTAGAAGGACTGTGCCAAATTCTAGCTGTAAGTAAGGTCTCACTCTCCCAGGGTCACCATGGCTTTTTTGATGGCAACAGGTCCCATTCATGTTCACTCTTCTTATAACTGCCCTGAGTCAAAATGAGCCCTTGGTAATACAGTCAGAGAACAGGATATATGTGTATGCATAACTGATTCACTTTGCTGTACAACTGAAACTCACACAACATTGTAAATCAACTATACTCCAATAAAAATTTTAAAAATAAAAAAGAAGAATTTCAGAATGAAAGACCATAAAAAAAAGAGGACGGAAAGACTACTGATGTTTCACAGTTTCCAAAAAGACGAAGGGAAACACCATTCTCTTTCCTACCACTAATGCATTCGAGCCAAGCAGACGCTTCGGAGTTCCTTCTGATTTCATCACTCTGTACCTACCCAGCTATGATCTACATCTAGATCTAGATGTCAGAGAGAAAGCGTCCCTGCCGCATTTTCCCTCCAGTCTAACTGGTAATTCTGAGCCAACCGTCCCCACCGTGCAAATGCAGTGGAAGGCTTGATGTGGCTGTATTATTCCAGATAATAATATCTCTCCTTGTCTTCTTTTTGAATGTCAACCGAAAGCACATTTTTGTCTTGTGATAAGAATCGTGCATCACAAATGAGATCAGCTAAAATTCTAGACAGCATTCCCCAACAGCTTCCAAAATAAATGCACCCACATTCTTACTTAGCACCACCTGCAAGAAAAGTCTATGGTCAGTGTTCAGGCTCAATAATGTAGAAATGGAAATTATTAGCTGGGAAATAGGTTTCAGGGTCAGGTCTACAGAGGATAACTTTAAACAACAGAAAAATTCCTCTTGGATACAGTCTTCAGAATCCCTTAGAAGCAGGCTATATTTGGAATTTATGTATTAGCTTCGTTCCCTTTTGAGTCTCACTCACTCTGCTAAATCAAATGGCTCTCAAATACAAACTCCACCTCGTGAATTACGGAAATCTATTCTTTATCAGCTTTTCCCAACTGAGGTTCCTTGAGAGAATTTAGCCCCACAGAAAATGATTCCGGTGACTGTTTTCTCAATTTTCTCAAAGAAGGTACTTGGCTAGCACTGCTCTAGAATGCAGAGGAAATAAGTTCATTCATTAACATACAATATATGCCCTGGGCATTAGGACTTAAAATTCTCTAGCAAATCTTAGAGAAGGGCTGCTAGTTCTTTTAAAGAGCATAGAAATGTCATCACAAGCTGATTTGCGTAACGCTGCAAGTTTCTCCATGTCCCCAAATATTACTAACATACTACCACTACAACAATAAGTAGTCCTACTAGTGGTAAGAAGATAAAGAATAGCTTCCATGGGCCGACCAGTCACTACACTGAATACTTAAAACTCCTCTGCTCATTTAAACAACATGACAGCAGTATGAGGTGGACGTTATTATTATTATCATCCCATTTGACAACTGAAGAGATGCTGATTAGAGGGGTTAACTGGCAAAGTCAAATGTGAGCCCAGATCCTGTCTGACTCATAAGTGCCAGGAGACAAAAGAAATCGACTACACTGTGACAGATGCCAAGGGTGGGTAGTGTTAGGGAGCTGTCAGGCCGAGGGACTCCACCCACCTGCTGGACCAACCAGGTGGAGGAAGGGAGTCAAGATGGAGGTTGGGTTGGTTCATGACCACAGCCAAAGAGGTGAAGGCACCAAAGAAGAAAAAAATGCCAGGAAGAGGACCGGGACCCCAAAGCCAGAAATAAAGGGGACTCGGACCAGGCACTGGAGTACGCCAAGGCAGCTACCATATGTCAGGGCTCTAGGACACTAGTTCACGTCGAAATCAAAAGAGCATTTTTTTTTAAATTTTTTTTTTTTTTTTTGCGGTACGCAGGCCTCTCTCTGTTGTGGCCTCTCCCGCTGCGGAGCACAGGCTCCGGACGCGCAGGCTCAGCGGCCATGGCCACGGACCCAGCCGCTCCGCGGCATTTGGGATCTTCCCGGACCGGGGCACGAACCCGTGTCCCCTGCATCGGCAGGCGGACTCTCAACCACTGCGCCACCAGGGAAGCCCCAAAAGAGCATTTTTAAATGGTAAGTAGATCCAACCTCTTCCGAGAAAGTAGAAGGACTTGAGCAACCTCTTTCTCATTTCCCTCCACTGCCTACCACTGCCTCCTTTTGATTCCCAAGGAACAATGTCTCTAATATGACTTTTCCAGCACAGTGAAAGGGGCATAAAGAAGAAAGTGGGGTATGTCAGTCCAAAAAATTGGAAGCAGCTAAAGGTTGACTGAGAATAGACAGCCTGGGGTTGAAAGCAACTTTCACGATACAGTTCATGGCTGCAAACCCAATGGTTTCCCTTCATGTCTGACTGAATCTCTCACGTCAGTTTTTCCCCACAGGTAAGATCCTGTTTCTAAGATTTGAAAAAAATATAGAAATCAACTAATTTCTAAGAAGAAGAAAGCATGTTGATGCTCTGAAGGTCAAAATCCAATGCTCTGCACGGAGCCATCCATGGGAAACATCTCCTCTGTCCCACTTTGTAAAACAATTTCAACGACAGACTGAGTTGCTTTGATGATGAGAGACTCACTAATTTAAAATTCTTCTTCTCAACATTGGACTTAGCAGTGTTGGATATCAAGGATATGGTATTTTTCTTCTCATAGAGTATTTTATTCAATGTAAGACTTTGTAGATTGTAAGATGCACCGTTACTTTGTGTACCGATAACAAGAGCGAGCTGCTATTTTAATGAAAACCAACCACTCACTGTAAGAGATATTCTGGTTTTAGAGATGTTAAAATATGGGGTGGTGGGTGGGGAATGTGTGCCTCAGAGACTATGGAATATGGTGATTCTTTGCCCTTTGTACAACTGCCCACACTGTCCACATAGCCCTCAGGGAGTTTGAAGGCTGCTGTGTTAAATCAAACATCTGCCTACTGCTGACTAGGACGGCCCCGCAGAGGCACCTGATCCCACCGCTGCTTATTCCTGCTTGAATTATCCTCTCAGCCCACTGAGGGCTGGGGATTGTGGTCCATAGCCCTCAGCCATACCCCTGGGAGCCCAGCGCGGGGCCAGGCACACAGAAAGCACTCCATCATAGGCATTTGCAGCTTGCAAAGCACGTTTACGTTCAGATTTAAAGCAGCCACGTTCCCTGTGCTACCTGACACTAGCCACACTCCTGAGATAAGCAAGGCAGAGACTATTACCCCTGCTTTCTAGAAGAACCCAGATGTAGCCAGATTAAGTAGCTTCACCTGCCCAAGGACACGCCGTGAGCAAGTGATGTCTCTGGTAGGATCGCTCAAAGTTTCTAACTCCCAGAGCAAAACTGGTCCTTTTTATCCTGTTACCTCCCTCTGCTCCCAACATAAAATGCCATGTCTAAAGTACCCACCTGGTGTTTCACACCCATCTGGAGACCAAGGTGTGCCAGGAGTGCCTGAGATTAGTCTCCGGTACCTGGTACCCGTGTGGCTGCCCAGGGCATCTCAGGACCACGTTTTCTGGGATGCCCTACCCACCTCTCCATGGACCCTGCCTTCCTCCACCGCCCAGCATTCTGCCTTATAAGCCAGGAGGCAAAGGGAGTCACAGCGATGGGTTTAGGATTTGTATTCCCTGAGTATTTGGTGAAACATATATTACATAAATATTATATATATATGTTATCAGGGAAACAAATCTCAAATCCTAGAATACCCAATGTCTCCTTACTGAGGTATAGGATCGATGGTAGCACCACAAAAAAAACATTGATTTCATGGCCCTATATAGGCCTTTCTCTGTGGAAAGGGAAAAAAAGCAATTTTAACATGTTATCTTTTCCCTATCCTTTCCTTACGCAAAAGGGGAGCTTACTAGCAGAAATCAGAGCGTTCAACTTACAAAAATCAAGGGGCAGAGGAGGATTATCAGGGGATAATTCTCTCTTGACTGAAATCCCTTTCGCCCCCCTGCCCCCCCCACACCTTTTTTTTTTTTTTTCCACAAAATGAAGAAAACAGTTTATTTTCTCAATAAGGGGGTATCAGGCAGGATTGTGGACATCTTGGGTCCCTCACCATAGTGATACATTTTCTTTCCCATTAAATAATAAAATATGCCGTAGAGTGGCACAACTCTGCAGACCCAAGGCACATTAAAGCAGGTTCATCAAGCACCACCCATGTGGAAAGATATGAATATATTTTTACCTGGCACAGACAGAGTTCCTTTGCAGCTGCCTCAGAAACCCTGCTCCCACGCACTCCTTCCTAAAACACATGGGGGAGGGGGAGACAGAAATTGAGAATTTCACTGAAGATCAGAGCAAAAGAGAGACATAATATCTGCAAAGAACCCAGCATGAAACAGCATGTAGAATTCTTAATAATGTAGCTCCTAACTATTTTTTGTTTTGTTTTGTTTCATTTTCACTTATTAGGAGAATTTTTAAATAACTTGAATTTTGCTGCTGCAGGCTAGGTTTGGGGTCAGTTTCTGTTCTATTATTTGGGAGTGATCAGTTATTTTATCCCCATCCGAATTCTATTTTTCTTCTATTTTGGCCCCAAAGCACCAAAACCTTATGGTTAGGAAGGACTTGTTGAGGCTTCTATGTTGAAGCAAAGTAAAGATACAAATCATGAATTCCATCGCAAAATCCACTAATTGTCAGATTTTTGTGAAAGACTCTAATTAAATCCAGTAGGAAAAGAACGCCAAGCAGTCCAAAAAGAAAAATCAGTCATTTAAACAACTCCGCTAAGAGCTTAAAATAGACACCAAAGAACATCTGAAAAGTGCTTTTTTTTTCTTTTCAGGCAAAAAGAGGAAAAATCAGGAACAGAGAAATGTTGGGCTAGGTAATAATATTCTAAGCATCTGAAAGGTAGCATCTATAAAAACTTTATGAGATGTGCTAAATTTATTCCAGACAAAAATCTTCATCGACTGACTGCCTATGAGATTGTCTTTATTGTCTTTCTTTCTTTATAGAGCTGTCAAGGGAAGATTCCTCCGGCTCAGCCAATCATGGAAGATTCCTGAAAAACCCTGGAGAATAAAGGGATTGGTAATCTCTTTTTAGGGAACCTAATCCCTGCACACAGAAACCCCTCCTCCAGTTCTACTGAAAACAGCTACCCCCCAAAACAAGTGTCTTTTATGAGACACTCTTCAACGAACAAATGACAAATCCCCCCCAAACATAAAACACATTTCTCACAAAGCAAAAGCACTCAACTTGAGCTGCAGAACCCTCACAAGGTTGAAAATATCTTTGTCACAGATGCGAATAGGAAAAAGAACTCAAAATTGTATTCCTCACGATTTAGATGTCAAAATTAGTCAGGTCAACTCACAAATTTTGTATTCATGCCCCAAAAACGCTCACAAAAGTGAGTTCCAGGGTCAGGGTCCCTGTTCAAAGTTAAGCTCCATTCAGACCCAGTCAAAGAAACTCATCTCTTACCTGCTCCCCCAACTTGCACATGGTCTTTCAAGATTGGCTGGGGGTGCGTCAATGTGTGTGAAGGGAGAGCTGGCTCAAAGGAACTTCCTGGACTTCATTTCCCTCCTGCCTTGTCCAAAAGCAGGACAATGCTCAGCAGAGCTCTCCCCAGATGCTGCACGACTGACCCCAAATGGGTACAATGGCATTTTTGGCAAAACTCCTTGTGTCCTGGGTTCTTCTCCATCTGTCCTTCCCCCTGCAGGTAGGACACTTTCTTCTGTGGTTAGAAAGCAAAGTGAGGCTTCCAGAAGTGGACCTCACCCTCCAGCCCCATCTCACCCGTCTCTACGAGGCCCCATCCTCCCCTCCTTTGCCCCTGCTTCAAGGAGGAGAGCACCCTCCTCCTGTCAGAGACCAATGCTTCCTCCGGAGATGCAGCCTCAGCAGACACCTCGCTCCAGCAACAGTACATCTCTCACCAGCACCATGAACCTTTCTCTCTTTGGGAGCACTTTCCCCTCTAAATAGAATATGAATCTACTGATAATGCAGATCTCTCCGCTCATAACAATGTTTTTTTAATTCCCTGAGGTGGTATCCCTTACAGTAGCTATCGCTCTGCTCACCACTCCCTCTGCAGTTTCTTGGAAAGCAGACTGTCTCACAATAATCTGGCTTCATTCTCCCTCTACGAATGGGGTCCTCTCTCGGGTCAGTAATAGCCTTGACTTACGGCATCCACAGAAATCTTCCCTTCATCCTTTCAGCTGCCTTCTCTGTGGAGTTTGACACTTTCCCCTTCCTTCCTTTTGGAAACTCTCTCCTCCTCTGGGTCCCACAGGCCTTCTCTCCTATTCCTCACACTATCTCTCTGGTTGTTTGTGCCCAGCTCCTGTGTCTGCCTCTTCTTCTGCCCAGCACTTGCACGGGCGTGTTATGCTCTGCACGTTCATGTATCTTCTCCTTCTGGTCTCCTGGCTCCCTCTTCTGTGTCTGGCTTCCACAACGATTGACAGGATGGCATTTCCCATCTGTAACTTTACCATCCCAAACCAGCCTCTACCACATCTTTGATGATGCCTGAAATAATTCTCCCAGGGGGACATAGATTCCATTTCTCTCTGAAGATTAAAATGTAGATAATCCTTGGAGAAGTGAAATACCTGCAAATTCTCTCCTAAGTGATCATTTTGATGGGAGAAGAAGAGAGGCAAGTCAAACATTCTCTATCCCTCGATTTTTCACTTATCACAAGTGGGATAAAAACAGTTGTCCCGGGCTTCCCTGGTGGCGCAGTGGTTGAGAGTCCGCCTGCCGATGCAGGGGACACGGGTTTGTGCCGCGGTCTAAGACGCCACATGCCGCGGAGCGGCTGGGCCCGTGAGCCATGGCTGCTGAGCCTGCGCGTCCGGAGCCTGTGCTCCGCAGCGGGAAAGGCCACAACAGTGAGAGACCTGCGTACCGCAAAAAAAAAAAAAAAAAGTTGTCCTTCTTAAATCAGCCATAATAGAGTTGAAAGTGCCCTGAGAATTTTAAAACTGGAGTAACATTATTACTAACTGGCATGGGTACAGCTGGTTTTTATTTTGGGCAAGCTTTAGACCTCTCACACTTCCACTCTTTTCTGAGGCTTAACACAATTTTAATTAGAATACCTCTCAAAATTTCTCCCGGCATCCGTCTTTGAAAAGCTGGTGAGTCTACCGTGCCTGACCCTGAATTCACTAGCAAACTGAGTCTCAGGGGCGGTGGGAAGGTGTCTATGAAGGCATAGAAGAGGCAGGAAAATGGAAATTCCTACTATTAAAAGGCCGCAAAATTTATTTTATATCCATCAGGAATACCAGGGCAGAAAGCATTCGTATAAGAAAAGACACTTGTTTCTTAATGTTGTTTATAGTTCTGTGTAGTGTCAAACATCCAATACAAAATAAGCTGTGTGCTTGCAGTGAACACGTGCACACCTTCTCAGAATCTGGGATGAGAAGGAAGGTGCTTGGGTATAAATTAAGAGGCTGGCTGTCATTAAGTCACCTTCTTGTTTTAGAATCTACAATGACTATTGAACACTGACTGATGAAATTCACCAAATACTTCTGGTTTGTTCTTTCTACCCTTGAAGTTGGTTGTATCCAGGTGGCTTGCTTTGGCCAATGAAATATAAGTCAAAGTGAAAAGTGACACCTTTGGGCTGAAGCTGTAAACACGTTTATGCAATTCATTATATTCTTCTATTTGCATGTTATTATTGCCATTGGCAACATTAAGAAAGAAGTGTTCATAAAAAAAAAAAAAAGAAAGAAAGAAAGAGGTGTTCATTAGCCTGGGTCCTGGGTTCAGGATAATGCAGAGAAGCGTCTCCAGTCCACCTGTAAAGAATACAGAACAGAAGCCAACCAGAGTTAATATTTTACACAATATATCTGGATCTATACTGAACGGTATGCTCCCATCAAATCCAGCATCCTAATTCCTACCTAACTAGGTCTCTCACTAACTTTTGTATCCTTGTCTCTCAACACGCTCCAACAGACAGTCTCATGAAGGGAGGCTCGTTCATTTTCTATTTGCTGTGTTTCTAATTGACCACACGTCGAGTGGCTTGAAACAACGGTGGTGTTGACGTCAGTCAAGGCTGTGGTCTCGCCTGAGGGTTAGGGTCCTCCTCCAAGCTACACAGAATTCCATGTTGTGTAGCTATAAGACTAAGACCCTCAACTCCTGAAGGCCCCTCTTTGCCCTGGGCAGTTCACAGTGTGTGATTTCTTCCAGGCCAGCAGGAAAGTCTGTCCCATCTAAGGCCCACCTAACTAGGTCAGGGCCACCCAGAAGAATCTTCTGCTTAACTCAAAATCAGCTGATTAGGGACCCTAATTACATCTGCAAAACTCCCTTCACCTTTGCATCTAATATAGCATAGTCAGAAAAATGACATTCCATCATGTCACAGGTCCTGGCCACACTAAAGGGGAGGGGATTATGTAAAGGTATGAGCCATTGGGGGTCCTCTTGGAATCCTACCTACCACAGGAGGCCACTCTGCCTTCTATGTTCACACACAAGCTCTAGCTCCTCTCGTAGCTCTACTCATACAACACCTTCTTTACTGTCCTCATCCTCAGTCCGAAGTTTCTCCATTCTTCAGCCAAAGACAGGCCCCTCCTCTCTACAGCTTCCCTAAGACTGCTACCCACATGCAGAGAAGGCTTACAATTCTCAGTTTCTCTCAACCCTCTGCCCTCAGAGTCCTAATCAGGGTAGAGCACACACACGTAAAAAACAGGGGATAACAAACTCTTAGGATCTGAATCATCTATATAACACGTGTAGCAGGGGGATCACACAAAAGTTGAAAATGCACAAAACTTCAGTACCTAGGAAACTCCTACGTGAAGTTCCAGACACAAATTTTCAAAAGAAATAACTATGAACAGGTTTCCTAAGTCAACAGACCTCTTTCCCACAAGAAGAATATGAAGGAATTAAGGGAGTTGGAATTGTGGAAGAATATTTTGGTAACGGCTGTCCAAACTTTCAACACGAACTGTGCCCTAGAAAGGGCTTGACTTGGTGATATAAGGGACCTTAACTGTAAGAGGCTGGAGGGGAGGGGGTGGAGCTACAGGCTGAGTATTAGGAGGGCAGGTCAAGAAATCAACAGCATTATGTCAAGAGAAGGGTAGATGGATTGTCCAGCAGGTGACGTCTGAACAACCCTGCACTTTTCACACAGGAGACAGAATGGTCCTTAATCATCTTTTAGAAATTCCAGCCCAGAGAAAGCAGAGCCAGCTTACAATAGTACAAGTCTTGAAAGAACTTTCCTGTTTCTCTTACTGATCTCTACAACCCCACAGGGGCGTGAGACGGCAGCTAGAGAGTGGAGGTCCAGGTGCACAAGGAAGAAAGAAGGTGGGCAGGTTGGAGACGGAGGTGAAGGCTTACCGCTGCATGAACACTGAACAGTTGCTGTGGACTGGCCATCCTGACTTCTTATTCAAGACTGTGCTTTGGGTTTTTTTTTTTTTTTTCCTTTAGGTGGCCATTGGACATGTATCATCTGAAAGTAAGCAGAAAGGCCATAGACTCTGAAATTTTATCCAATGGTAGGGAAAAACCTTTCCCCATTGAGCAGGTTTAAAAGGAGAAGTCAGGACAAAAATAAAGTTGCCTTCAGGGTTCTGCTCTGTAAGTCCTGTTTGTTCTTGTAATGGAACCTATCAAGTGCACCTGTCTCTTCATGTGGTTGTGAACTCTTTTAGGGGGGCTGCTTGTTGATTTTAAAGTTCAAAGTCATGGATTACCACCAGTCTTGTCAGCCTCATGGAAAACCATGATGTGGTACTTCTGGTCCTTACTGAGAAGAAAGAAGCAGAGCAGATTTCAGCTGCACACACACACACACACACACACACACACACACATCTCCTCAGGTCTTCTTGAAAGGGGGTAGCATGATTCCTAGGACACCATGTGTGAAACCGTCTTATTTCTGAAGCAGACAACCTCAGGATCTCAAATTAAAGGCCGCAACTGGGTCTTTTCCCAGTTCCTCAGCTCTGATAAGGGATGTAAACAAGAATTCCTGGGGAAGGAGATTAAAAGGGAACTCAAAGTGAGGACCAGAGATTTTATGCAAATGTGATTGAAATTGTGAGAAAGCAATCTAGCTGAGCTATCTCAATGCTTTTCAGATGTTTGGGGAGTGAAAGGGACAGTGGGTGTCTCAAACGCCAAATATAAAGAAAGCCCACGGCTACAACTGATTGAAGAAATATATAATAGGCCACTTCCGTACTCACTAAACAGATAAGTTAAGGGGAAAAGTCAATGTGTGGCTAAAAATATCACAACGGCTATACACACATAGCTGACTTGATTTTTTTTTTCACGTAGCTACAAACTCATTTTATAGAACCCCTCTCCCATTCCCACCCCACCCCAATAAAAGGAAAATTAGTGAAATCAGATATTATTTCTCAAATGTCAATCTGTATTTCCAATTACACATCCAGTCAAGCCCTCTGTTCTACTTTTATACATTTGTTTGGTGTTTCGGGCCAGAAATCCCCAGCCACTCCAGCTTAGTACAATGAACTGACGTTTGTGACATTGTAGCATCAGAAACAAACCCAAATGATTCTTTTATTAAATGGCACTCCATAAGGCATTGCCCATTGTCAAGGAGGCAGGAAAAGGTGTCCTCCCCTGAATGCCCTTGCACGGGGCCAGCCTGAAGTGGGACCAGTTCTCGGGAAGGTTATATCAGTGGCACCGCGCTGGATGACCAGGCCTGGAGGTTTCATCACATGCCCTTGCACTGAGAAATCAGAGCTGGATACACTGGGAGACTGATGGGGCAGAGGGGCCACGGAGCAGATGTATTTGTTTTGTGAATTATCAAGCACATTCCCTTGGGGGGCAGCTGATAAAGTGATACAGATCACAGTGTTACGGAAGAGGAATGAGTCTGAGATACAAAAGAGACTGGGGTGTATTATGAATATTAATACTTGCATTAACGAGGCCTTCAATGTGCCTTCCTTGTATTAAAGCCTCAAAGGGATCTATGTCTCAAATGGACTTGAATAGGCTCCCTGCTGGACCATAATCTTCTCAAAGCTGATGAATTGCTCTCTTCTGGCAAAAGAAAGGAACTTCAGGGTGGACATTTCCTGGGAATAAGGATTTAGAGGTTAAAAAATAATAATAATTTAATTAAAATGTTTCAAAAGCAGGAAACTATATTTCAATAGTTTATCATTTACTAAAATGGAATTAAAACCTTAGCCATTGATGGAAACTAGGACGTTAGGAAACTAACAATGTCAAACACATGTATTCATCTACTAATTCACCGAACAACTATATCATGGTGCATGCCACACCTAGGGAGGTGCCGAACTTGTAGGGTAGGGAATAGAAATATGTAAAGGGGCAGCTATACCAGGAAAACACTGTACTAAGTGACTTACACGCAATGCCCCATTCAGTTCTTCCAACGCCACTATAAAGTAGGTTCTTTTGTCATCCCCATTTTACAGGTGAGGAAACCAAGTCTCAGAGAGGATAAAGAACTCACCCAAAGTCAAGCAAATATTCACTGGTTGGGGCCAAGATCAGATCACATTTTATCCCAGCTCCAAAGTCCATGCTTTCAATCATTACCCCTCTGTGAACCTAGGAGACCTTGGGTTGCAGGGGGGCTGGAGGAGTAGAAGTAAGTGAAGAGAAGGTCACATGACTAAGTGAGAGATTGGTATGAAGACAGGACAATGAATCCATGATTCCTCTAAATGCAACATAACCATCACGGCACCCTGACACTGCGAAGGTTGATTTCTCTGCTGGAAAACCCTTCCTTCTTTCTTTATCCCCCTCCAGCTTTCATCTTGCAAGTGGGGTCTTTACCCTATGCCCCTTCCTCCTGTGGGAGCTTCTCATCTTGCACCTGCAATACTTCTGTTACAATATGTTGGATTATAAAGTGTGCTTTACATGTCTTTGCCATTAGATCGAGAACATCTCAAGAGCAGAAACAACAGAGAGATTAATCGGGCATAATCTCCCAGCTTTTAGCACAGTGCTAACACCTAACAGGCATCTGTAAAATAAATGAATTAAAGAATGACTGTAAGGATATGAGAAGTTTCAGTTTTGTTTTGTTTTGAATGACAAAGCCAGGTTTATTGCTTTGGATTAGACCAGCGGAGATAGGATTGGGGCGAGGAAAGGCAGCACGGAAAGTGGGTGAATGTATCCTCCTGGCCATTGCCAAGTTCTTGGCACCCTGGGAATCCGACCCATACACAACGGATGGATCTATGGATCACCTGCTCATGGGCTAGGCACCCACCGAAGTTCAAGGTGCATTCCAAGGCTGAGAAATAGAGCTCCTCCTCCCCCGGATTCTGCCAGTGGTGTCACCGGCACAGGTCTGAGCACGGAGGGGTGCAGTGATGACATGCACTGGGGTGCGTGTCCTCAGGAAGGCATCTTGGTGGAGGCTGCTCCCGTCTTCTTGGGCACTGGTGCTGGCTTTCATCATCATATCATTCAATCTTTTTGCAGATCCTGACCTCCAGCAAGTAGATGCCACATTCATGTTATAGTGAGAAAACTAATTTGGGCACAGGAAAGTAACATGAGAAGAAAAGACCAAAAATGGAGTTTGGGGTCAGATCATGGAGGTCATTCATTAAGTGCAAAGTTAAGGTGTTTGGACTTGATATGTTACAGGCAATGTGGAGGCTATGCAGGCTCCAGGCCAAGAGAGTGGCCTGCTCGTCAGGGTTTAGTGAGTTTACATAGTTCTTAGCCTGGGAGTATTGCGGAAGCAGAAAAACAGTAGGGAGCTCACTGACAAGGGACAGGGCAGGTGTCATTAGCACTTAACTTCTATTGCTTTATCCTTTCCTTGAGACTTATTCATAATGAGCATGGGCTCAGATACTGGATATCCACTTGAGTAATGTATCTACATTCATAACTCAGTACAAGCCAGACACTCTTGTTTGTTACATGTGGTTTCCTTTTGACCTGTACCACAAGTCAAGAAGAGGCCTGTGTTTTTCTATTCTACAGAGAGCTTTGGAGACTGGCCCATAGTAACACGGCTGGTAAATGGTGGAGGCGAGACTTGTGGGACAGGCAACCTCCCTCCAGAATGAAGGCTCTCTACCGTGATACAGTACTGCCTCTTGGATGCCTTCTTCTTGGATGTTCTTCTTTGCATAAATGACTTCTCATCTGTCAAGTCTCAGTGACTGTCACATCCTCAGAGAGGCTTTCCATGACCACTTTGTCTGATGAAGTCACCTGCCAAGTACTTGTTAGCACATCACACAGTCTTACTTTCTGTATCACTTTCATCCCTATCTGAATGTGTCTTCTATTTTTTTTTTTTTTTTTTTTGCGGTACACGGGCCTCTCACTGTTGTGGCCTCTCCCGCTGCAGAGCACAGGCTCCGGACGCGCAGGCTCAGCGGCCACGGCCCACGGACCCAGCCGCTCCGTGGCATGTGGGATCCTCCCGGACCGGGGCACGAACCCATGTCCCCTGAATCGGCAGGCGGACTCTCAACCACTGCGCCACCAGGCAAGCCCTGAATGTGTCTTCTTTATTTGTCTGTTTACTTTCACATGTCTGAGTCTTTCATCTAGAGCTAAACTCTCTAAAAACAGTGGCCTTTCTTCTTCTTATTTTTTTATTTACCTCTTTACACCCAGTAACTAGAACAGTACCTGGCACAGGGTAGGGGCCGAATAAACATCTGCTGAATGAATGGAATAGTCACCCTGCTCCTTATTCTCTGTATAATGTGGGGCAAATGATTTGCCCCCTTAAAATCTACCCTCTAGAGGGGTCATGAGATCATTTCCATGATATGAATTATGTGAAGTATGTAACACAGTACTTTGCACATGTCAAGAGTTTAATGCCTTTCTGTCTGTCTCTCAAATGCACAGAACGCATATCCATGTGTTACAACATTTCCTTCAATTATTTATTTCACTGCTCGCTTCTGTTACTGATAAGCATCCCTCCTGCCCCGCCAACACTTCCCTCTTTAATGCTCCATTATGCTTCTTCTTCTATTGTCTGAAACAGCCCTGGGAAAAGAGGTGCTCCTGGCGTGGGATCATGTGATCACGAAAGCAGATTTTGCTAGTCAAAAGTGTCCAATAAAAATGGGAAGTTGATTCCTAAATGTCTCTGGAAGTCTGTGGTTTAGTCCACAATATCTTAACAGATTAAGTTAATGCAAATAGCAGATGTATTTTGTAGCAACAAGACAAACGTTCAGCAGAATTAAAGTTATTCATGTGTTGTCACACTGGGAATATTTGCATGATATTTTGCTAATTGCTCCAAAATCTGACTTGTAGCAAATAAACAAATGGAAAAAAAAAATAAACCAGCAATAATTAGCCCCAGGCCTCTCTGATTTCTTTTACATCCCACTGTCTTTTTTCAACCACTCAGCTTTTTGCTCTGAAAGCCCGGTGGCCTTTCCCAGTCTCCCAAGCGTGTTCTTGGACCCATTATTTCTGTGGAGACATTCATGGCTTCCTCCTGGTAATGAGAGGTCCAAAGGCACTGGGCATTTTTTCTCCCCCTGACTCTCAGCACCCTCCTCAGACTTCAAATGTCTACTTAGATTTCCTAATGAAAGCGTCATGTCAATAGATTGTACCAGTTGAAAACAGTGTAAATTTGTCAAGTTTTCTTAAAATAGTTCAGATAATTTTTGTGTCAATATATACTAAGTTTATTACTTTCTGAGGGCTGACATAACAAAGAACCACAAACTGGGTGGTTTTAAACAACAGAAATGTATTGTCTAACAGTTCTGGAGACTAGAAGTCTGAAACCAAGGTATCGGCAGAAATGGTGCCTGAGGGGCCCTAGAGAACATTTGTTCCATGCCTCTCTCCTAGCTTCTTGTGACGGCTGGCAATCCTTGGCATTCCTTGGCCCATAGATGCATCACTCCAATCTCTTCCTCCATCTTCACATGGAGTTTTCCTGTGTCTCTCTGTTTTCACATGGCTGTCTTCTTATAAAGGCACCTGTCATATTGGGTTAGAGGCCTACCCTACGGCAGTATGACCTCATCTGTAATATAATATATTATATCTGCAATGGTCTTATTTTCAAATCAGATCACTTTTTGAGGTACTAGGGCCTATAGTCAACATCTTTTTGGGGGGGAGGTGGACACAATTCAACCATAACATTAGGGGTCTCCAAACTTTTATGGACCTATATCCCTAGAAATTAAAATGTCTTGTGCACACACCTCAGTATGTCTGCATGTGTTTGTGTGATAGTTATATACATAAATGTGTATATTATACATAAGTAATAGACTAGCCTACTAATATGCCATGTATATTATAAAGCAAGCACAAAAGTAGAAATTTTTAAATGATGAGAAAAAAAAGAGATTAGAAGTGATAGTACATACTTCCCTCACTCTCCTTGGATCATCTTCTTTTTCTGTTTTTTGAAAACCACTTCCTAACTAATGTGAAGGGAATGAATTTAACTCTATGAGGCAGAAGAAGGAAAAATAAATCATTAAAGAAAGAGAAGAAAAGTGACCAAAATTGAAAGCTCTGGACTGAACCAAATTGAAGAGTTTGTGGTTAAATGCGCATTCTAAGTTCATCATCATTAAAATAACCCACCATTACTCCTGGGCATATATCCAGAGAAAACTCTAATTCAAAAAGATACATGCACCGCAATGTTAATAGCAGCACTATTTACAATAGCCAAGACATGGAAGCAACCTAAGTGTTCGGTGACACATGGAAAGATGAATCGATAAAGAAGATGTGGGTACACACAATGGAATATTAGCCATAAAAAAGAATGAAATAATGCCATTTGCAGCAACATGGATGGATCTAGAGATTGTCATACTGAGTGAAGTAAGTCAAAGACAAATATCATATGATATCACTCATATGTGGAATCTGAAGTATGATACAAATGAACTTATTTACAAAACAGAAATATACTCAGAGACATAGAAAAGAAACTTATGGTTACCAAAGAGGATGGTGGGGGGAGGGATAGATTAGGAGTTTGGGATTAGCAGATACAAACTACTGTATATAAAATAGATAAACAACAAGGTTCTACTGTGTAGCACAGGGAGCTATCTATATTCAATATCCTGTAATAAACAAACAATAATGGAAAAGAATATGAAAAAGAATATATATATATATATATATATCTATCTCTGAATCACTTCGTTGTACACCAGAAACCAGCACAACATTATAAATCAAATATACTTCAATTTTAAAAAATAAAAATATAATAATAACTCAGCATTAAATTGGAAGTGGGAATTTTATTCCAAAAGAATCAGAATACATGCATTCTGCCCATTCTATTAGAATCATGAAAGCGTACATAGGAATATCTCATCACCAGTGGCAGCAGTCTTACTCGTCCTCTATTTCTTTTCCTTCAAAAAGTGAATTTTCACAAACATTGTTTAACCATCATGAAAGAAGGATCCAAATGTGAAAGTGAAAGGCCTTGGTGACCTTAGCTGTGCGTTACCCAAAGACCTGGAGAAAATGAGCTCTCCTCTCAGGTCTCAGCTTCTTCACCCAGGAAACGGTAGTAATACCTGCCTCACCTGACTTCAGCTTCCTGTGAGCCAACCGTGGCTCCAGGTGGGAACAGGTTTTGAAGAGCACGATGCACGGCACTGTGGCACAATTCACACAACCGCTCTGAACCTCCTCGGTTTCTCTATCTGTAAAATGGGGATAAAAAAAGACTATTCTGACTATTTCGGCAGGATTTTGTAAGAATAAAAAAGGATAACATACTTTATAATCAACAAAAAAACACACTTTACTATAAAACTATAAGGTTTTATTATTCATAGATTGAGCTTGTAAATGGAGCTTTCTAATTGGTTCATGAGAAAGTAAAAATCAGTCTTCAGCTTTGAGAAATCAGAAGAGAGACCTGAGTGTCCCTCAGCGGATCAGGATGTAACCCCAGGTCTAACTCAGAAACATTGACAAGAAGCCAGTGACAAGAGCAGTAAAGCTCAGCTCCTGGAAGCACTTTCAGCTAAGAGGGTGTTGACTGAAAAGAAAAATGCACAACCTAAAAGTTAAGAATGATGTTTTATTCCGCAGACATATTGAGGACTTAAGCCCAGGAGGCAGCCTCTCAGATGGCTTTGAGGGACCGTTCCAAAGAGTTAAGGGAGGAACCAAGATATATAGGATTTTTTGCAACAAAAATCAGGTAGCTGAACATCAAAAGTTTACTGTTAATTAAAGAAAAAACAGACATCTCAAGATAATGAATTTAGCACTTTTCTGTGTATGGTAAGATGCAAGAGTCTGGGCTCCTTGATATCATTCCTGTGACATGCACCTTAACTATCTAGGGTCAGCATCCCATTCTTCATCCTAAAGCCCCTCAGGGTGCACAGTCGGGGGCAGCTGCCGTGGCTGATGGCTTGATGGCCACACCACCCTTTATTTACTGATATGGCAGGTGACATATTTTTGTCCACAAGGGATAGATCCACTTTTAAACTAAAACATCAGAGTAAAACCTACAGTCTTAACTTTTCATGTTGTCAGGACCTAATACAATTTTGGAGAAAATTATTGAAAATCCTCTCTTATAATTATTGCTCATTGCCTATGAGCTCTATTGCCTAGGATCCTTCTTCTCTTCACTTCACATCCCTCTCACTTGCTCTTTGATCTTCTGAGGTTCATGTTTTGTTTTAAGGTTTTAGGACATAGAAGAGTTGGAAACAGACCTGGCTCTGAGACTTCCTCTCCGAGATGTCCGCTGAGGCCAGGCCTCCCTGAGGAGGACAGGATGCATCTTGTGAGGACAATCTCCACACCACACACCATCAGCACGTCACCCAAGGGCCCACAGAGAGGGTGTGTCTGCAAAACGACTTGGCTGGACAGAGAGCAGCCAAAATACAACACTTCTAATCTGGGGACCCAGCCGATTTGTTCAGTCTGACAGTCCTGCTCTGCCTCGTGCCACTGGGCTTCCCCAGCTCAATGACCACTTTTCTCTCGATCTCAAGCACCTTCTACAATTCCCTCCTTTCCAATTTTAAGACATTTTTAGAAATTCCTATATTTTTCCATCCACCCTTCTGTAATCAACCAAAGAAACATCTGACAAATTTCCTTTAGCTGATATACATATAATATACAGTCTTAAGAAAGCTACCCAGCTCCGATCTAACTGCCTTTTGCTCTTGCATATCCTTTATCATACTTAGTTTCAATTGGCTTTGAAATCAAACTATTGTTGCCTGTTCATATCTTGGCATACTATTCACTCTGCTTTTTATGTGTCCCACCACAGCACGTGCACTGTTACCTAAACACTGGGTTTGCCTCTTGATGGGTGTTGAACCAAAAGACACAACCAAGCCAAAGATTGGGAGAAGAAAGGATCCATTACTTGCAGCAAGTAAGGAGAACACTGGGAACATTTCCCAAAGCAGTGTCTCCCCGAAAATTGGGGAAAGTTTTAAGCTAAGAGCACATGCATATTCATTTAGGGGCTTGAGAAGAGGTGAATTCAGCGTAGAATTGGGGCCAAGGCCGACAGAGTCCAAGCTTCAGTTGATTGAATTTCACAAGGGTCAACATCATCATTCTGTCCTCTACCTGGGTGGGGGCCTTAGTCCCTGCAGAACTCAAAGACTGGATCAGACTGTGATGTATTTTTTTGAGGCGCATTTTTTTAAATTAATTTTTATTGGAGTATCATTGATTTGCAATGTTGTGTTAGTTTCTGCCATACAGCAAAGTGAATCAGTTATACATATACATATATTCACTCTTTTTTAGATTCCTTTCCCATATAGGTCATCACAGAGTACTGAGTACAGTTCCCTGTGCTATGCGATAGATTCTTATTAGTTATCTATTTTATAGACAGTAGTGTGTATATGTCAATCCCAATCTCCCAATTTATCCCTCTCCCTCCCCTCACTTTACCCCTTGGTAACCATAAGTTTGTTTTCTACATCTGTGACTCTATTTCTGTTTTGTAAATAAGTTCATTAGTACCATTTTTATAGATTCCACGTATAAGCGATATCAAACGATATTTGTCTTTCTCTGACTTACTTCACTCAGTATGACAAACTCTAGGTCCATCCATGTTGCTGCAAATGGCATTATTTCATTCTTTTTTAAGGCTGAGTAATATTCCATTGTATATACACACCACATCTTCTTCATCCATTCACCCATCAATGGACATTTAGACTGTGATGTATATCACTTGAGGAGGAACTAGGACTCTGTTTTATTGCTGAACTATTGTTTCTTGACTGCTTTTCCTTTGTTCCTGCATTCCCTTACTTCCCTTAAAATCACTGATTACTGAGACCTATTCAAGGGCAAGCATTATGACCAGGCTTAGATCACAAAATGGCTTAGGCCAAAAATGGCTTCTCTCATGTCAAGAAAGCCATGCCTGGTTCTTTTTCTCTGGGGCTTCCTACGCTGTCTGCTTACATTATGAAAAACTGCTCTCCATCTTAGAAGCTTTTACATGTTACAGGATGACAAAAACAGTGCACACTCAGCTTTATTTTGGAGTAGGAAAGGGCCCAAGGCATTGAAGCTGATAGTTGGCATTGGAATCCTAGCCTTGTGATTAAAAACTGTGTGTTTGAGGGCAAGCCATGTCCTTCTCTGATGCTCTGTTTCCTCATCTATAGAATTAGGGCAGTAATACCTCTCTCATGGGATAGTCATGAAGATCAAATTCAATGAAATAACATGCTAAGCTCCAGACACACTGATAACACTCCATTAGTTAATATGCAACATCTCATTTTGCACAGCACTGAATGCAGATTTCTAAGCAGAGAGCTATTCTGATGACAAAGATGAAGTTAGCAAGGCTTTAGATTAGAGATTCACAGCACTGGTTCCACAGTTAATTCACCAGGGGAGCTTTAAATATTCTTATGCACAGACCAGTTCAATCAGCCTCTCTAAGACACACAGGCATCAGTATTTTTCAATTCCCCAGATGATTCCAATGTGCAGCTAAGGTTGGGAACCCCTGCTTTAGATGAAGGTGTTTGTTTTTTGCAAAGTGTGGAAGATGAAGCTTGCTTACCTTGGGGATGGAAGTGGGAAGGATGAAGGGAAAAACAGGCTCCAGAAGTGTTCGGTGTAGTACAGTCTCACTCCAAAAAATGCAAATTCCTTGTTCAAATACATTCCTTTACGTGCAGGTGGTAAACGTGTAAAGGACCTGTCTCCGGTCACCATATTTTGTTGAATAAACTTCCCGTGCTAAGGCCAAGAGCGGGTCTCAAGACCATATTTCTTTATATGGCTTCGCTGAAAGTAAGCAAAAGTGTGAGTAAGTACATTGCCCTCCCCAGCTCACCCATCCCCATACCTACACTTAGAAATCTAGAATCTAGAACATGTTGTTTTCTTTTTCATTATAACTTTGAGACTGAAATAACTAAAATTTCTCCTAAGCCAAATATACAAATTCTTATCTGATATTTCAGAAACCAGTTATCAAACGCAGCACAAGCACAACTTAGTTTTTCTTTCTCAAAAAAAAAAAGACCCCAAATACTATTCCTACAGGAAGCATAAATTGTATTGCTAGAAATAATAGCAATCTCTTTAGCTATATCCCCTAGGACTCACTTCAGTATATTTTCCTAAGTGCTGTATTTTTAAAGCTCTGTTGCATACCTGCCTCTTAGACATGCTGAACTGAACATTCTAAATTCTGAGCACTTAGTGGTACAGGTTGGTTGAAAATGTACCCTTAGAAAAATGAAACCCTTTATCAGTCGCTATTGCTATGTGAGACACTGGGGAAGAAATTATTCACAGAACTGCTGGCCTCAATTTAGAATTTATTGTGTTGTTATATTTAATGTAGATTGATTATTGCTCAAAAATATTTACTGCCAATTGCCTAGATCCATAGGAGAAATATATTTCCCTGACTTTAGTCTCAGACATGTGACTTGCTTTGCCTATGGGATATTAGCAGATATGATACAAAGGCTTAAAATGTGCTTACACAGATGAGCTTTCCTCTTGTGCCTCTATATTTCATAAACATGAGAAGAGCTTGTGCCTAGAATGAATGAACACATATGGAGAAGACCTGAACCCAGCCTGCAACAAGGAACTGGGCCTGGCCAGACCCACAGCTTAAATCAGAATCACTCAGCCAAGCCCAGCCTGGATTAGCCAAATCGCACCCAACCCACAATTGTGTGCGTGAGTTTTAAGCCACTGTGTGTTTGGAATGGTTTGTTATACAGCAGTAGCTGACCGATATACACTGCAAGACATGGTATCGAATAAACAAGAACCAGTAGAGAAACTGGTTTGAAAACCCACTTCTTATGGCCAATTAAAAATATTTTTTGAAGTGGGGTGCTAGGGTGAAAGATTCATTTTATGTTACAAGATAATCATGCTATTGTAACCATCACTGAATATCTATTGTTGGTACATGTAAGGAAAGGAAATAATGATTTTTCTGAATAACTATCTTAAATGGTACAAAATTTTATATCTTTGAAACTGAATGGAAAAGTTGTCTGCAGTTTCACTGTGGTATAAATATCAGTTTTGCTCTTGGTTGTAAAATAATCATTGTAGCTACCATTCACTGAGCACTTACTACACAGACCTTACAAATATTATCTCAAAATACTACATTTAGGTAGTTGTGATTATTTACTCCCATTTTAGAGATAAAAACATTGAGGCTTGGAATGTTTAAGTAATTTGCCCAAGCATACCAAGCTAGGAAGCAGCAATGTTGGGATCTAGCCCAAATCTTTCTGATTCAAGAGCCTAACTCTTACTACTGCCTCTCAGAGTTAAAAAGACGAATGTGTAAGAAGAATGATGCAATAAGAATAAGGTCATTAACATGGGTCTATTCCAATGGAGGATAAGTCATAACATAAATCTCTATGACAAAATGTGGCTTTCTGGTTTCCCTCTTCTATCAACCATCTTGAGTTAATGTCTCAGATATAAATATTCAATGCAGTTGAACAAATATTTCTTTGGCCCTAATAAATACCAGGCTTTATGCTCACGCTTAGAATTACAGTTGAGTTTAGGACACAGTTCTTTCTTTATAGAGCTTTCAGTCTAGTAAATAATTGATGTTGAAAAAATCCTAACCAAAAATCCCAGTGTGAGCTCTATCATGTTCCAAACACAGGGTGAACAGATGTTCCAACTAATGATTGCTGGGGTGGGAAGAGGGTGAGGGCTGGGGAGTTAGTTACATTTACTCACTGAGAATGCTCATTCCTTTCTGAAGCCAAGGAAGAAGACAAATTCTAAATTAAAGGGGGGATCAAGCTGTGCGAGATTGCTGACTCGAGTGAGAGCTGAAAGATAATGGCTGCACTAAATGCTGAGCTCCGGTCCACGATGGATGGACCAGAGGAGCATCACACCCAAGCCTGTTGACTCAGATGGGAGTGTTGGCCAACAAATAATAAATTGAGGAAAAAAGAATTGTGGTTCTGTTGAGTATTATAAGACTCTCTCCTTTATAAAAGGATGAAAAATTTATTCAATTGAGATATATTGCTTAAGTGAAAAACAGTCGTAATGCAATGTTATGGCGCTATTTTCTAAATGGGTCAAATTTTCTACTGCCCCAACATCAGAGATCACAACAGAACCAAACATAAGACTCTCTTCCACCAAAGAATTTGACATTTTCTAGCCCCTCTTTTTTTTATCCAGTCAAAAGGGGACGCCTCATCTGAGCTGCCCCTTACTTCTCCGTACCTGTTAAAGAAAAGGAAAGAGGAGTTTGCTAAAGGCATTTCACAAGTGGGATATTAATGTCAAAAGGTATTTACCATGGAGAGAAAGCATCCGGTGTTCCATCATTTTTCTTCACCAATTCAGAATAAAGTGTTCCAATCCTAACTGCCTCATGTATATCACTATATAGCTATAATTCTGCACAGAAATATCAGGCATCTTTATCAAATACTGTATATCTTTTTGCAGGAAAAAGTCAAATGTGCACTCATTAGAATTAGTCATAATTCTAATTCCAAACATGACATCATCCCAGCAATGTCACTTGCTGCTTTATATGTTACTTAACTGATCTGAATTTCAGCTTTCTTCCCTGTAAAATAGGAATAAGAAAACTACTGAAAGCATTGTTATAAGGGTCAGAATTAAGACACATACGCACTTTGAGAGACACAGAGGAGAAAAATCAATAAATGGTAACTATTATTATTATTATTGACACTGCTCATACTTGAAATTCTGTTATTGCTTACATACATTTATTTTTGTCATATGCTTCAATAAGTTTCCTTCTAAATAAAAAAGTTAAAGGAAAATGATTCTAACCACATATCGCCTTGTTGTAGATCACCCTTCTTTTGAATTACAAAATGGTGCCACCCTTCCCTCCCCTGCAATGTATGTAAGTACCTGGAGTTCACAATCTTAGTCCCTCCTACCCCACAGCCTTCTTGGGGCCTTTCTGGAACCAAGGCACACTGTATCTGACTTGCTTAAATAGTGAATTTACTATCTACTTAAATTAGTACTAATGTCAAACTTTGATTGAGAGATAGATTTGGAGATGTCTCCTGCCAGTGACAGGACCCAAAGAAACCCGAGCAGACAGCCTTTCCCTTAGTGAGTGCAGGTTTAGTTCCTCTCCCGAAGGTTCACAATTACTAGGAAGGGGATATGCATGAGCTCATGAACACCAAAGCCAACAACACCAACAGGTTCAAGCTGGCACTGGAGTCGGGGCATACTCCTTCCCGCAGCCAAGTCATCGCCATCCTCACATCTTAGCACAAACTAACTTCTTATTGGCTATTAGCTTAACCTAGAAAACCTCAGCCACAAAGAGGATCAGGGTAGTTAGAAAAATAATCTAGTAATATTTTCTCATGATGTTAAAAAACATGCGTTTTTCATTCAAACTCCACTTGTCTTCTTTGGAAACCAGCAATTCCTTTCAGTCTTTCTACCTAAGAAAGAGTCCAGTGAGTCAGGTTTTGGAGGCTGTTTTTTCCTCCCAGCCTCATGTTCCTTTTCCTTTTGGTAACAGTAGCCAGATCTCCTTTGGGGTCCATATGCAGTCTCAGTGGGGCCATCATACAAGATGCCATGATGCCAACAATTGACTCATCCATTCTCCTATGGATGTACTTCGAGTTTTCCCATTCTTTTGCTATTGTGAACAGAATGGCTCTGAATAATCTTTTTGAGCTTAAGTTAGTCAAAGTGAGTTTTGTTGCTTACGACCACACAATATTAACAGATTTATGTAGGAATACAGAAAGTTCTCAATTGTCATGCACCGTCATTTATAGATATAGTTCATTATTAGGTACAAATTATTTTAAAAGTTTAAGATTTAAGCGATTCCTAAGGGTACTCTCACACACTGTCCTGCTTTCACAGACAGGAGTTATTGCTTGTCTTAGTTCTGGTCATCTATCAGCTACCAATTGTGGACTTAATTCCTAAGGGCTTTAATCAACTGGCTTCTCTTTCCCTTCTAATGAAAACTGGATACATAGTTACCTTGCTAGTTGAAAAAAAAGCCAAGGGTGACACAAATTGCCAATAAATATTTGCAAAGATGCTCAAACTCATTAGCAATCATGGAGATGCAAATCAGACCACAATGAAATACCATTTATACACTAGATTAGCATAAATTAAGACATCTTATAATATCAAAGATTGAAAGAGGTGGATCTGTGGGAACTTTTATTCATGTACATTGGTGAAAGGAAAGCAAACTGGTACAACTACTTTGGAAAAAACGTGGCAGTATGCTCTAAAGTATGTAAAGTTGAATATTTACCTACAATACAATCCAGGGTAATATGTAGGGAAACTTTTGCCCTTGTGTCCCAGGAGACATGAACAAAAATATTCATTGCAGTTCTATTCACAGCAGCAAAAAAAAAAAAAAATCATTGCAGTTCTGTTCACAGCAGCAAAACAAAACAAAAACAAAAAACAAACCAAAAAAACCCTGAGAAACAACTCAAATGCCTATCAACAGAAAAAGTGGATGAACAAACTGTAGTTTAGTCAGGTAATGAAAAATTATAGAGCAGGAAAAATAAACAGACAAAATTTTACAAACAACATGAGTGCATCTAAGAATATTGAGTAAAAACAGCAAGTCCCAACAAACTACACACAGTGTATTATTTTTATAAAGCTCAAAAATCCAGCAAAGCCAAGCGACACACTATATGAATGTACCCACGTGTATGTGTATGTATATACACGTGTGAAAATAATTTTTAATAAAAGCAAGCAATGTTCAGCACAAAGGTCACCATCAGGCTGGGAAAAGGCAGAGTTTTGTGATGTGGGAGAATTGCATAAGAAATTACAGTGATGTTTGTGGTCCTAAAATTGAGTGGTGAGTTCACAACTGTTCATTTTATTATTCTGCTTCATCACTCATACATATGTTACATATAGTCTTATATTGATAAAGATAAGGATAAAGAAAAATAAGCCAATAACAAGTAATAGCTTCATCCAAGGACAGAAGAAGAGACTAGTGCACAAACTTCACAAGGACACTGTAGATGACTGGGATATACTCTGAGTTTCCACTTACTCATAACTCAATAACCTCTCTTGCTGTGACCTTTCTCCTTTATTAAAATTTTTTTAATTAATTTACTTATTTATCTATTTATTTTTGGCTGCGTTGGGTCTTTGTTGCTGCGCGCGGGCTTTCTCTAGTTGCGGCGAGCGGGGGCTACTCTTCGTTGCGGTGCACAGGCTTCTCATTGCAGTGGCTTCTCTTGCTGTGGAGCATGGGCTCTAAGCGCATGGGCTTCAGTAGTTGTGGCACACAGGCTCAGTAGTTGTGGCTTGCGGGCTCTAGAGTGCAGGCTCAGTAGTTGTGGCACACAGGCTTAGTTGCTCTGCAGCATGTGGATCTTCCCGGACCAGAGCTCGAACCCGTGTTCCCTGCATTGGCAGGCGGATTCTTAACCACTGCACCTCCAGGGAAGTCCCTTCTTTTTTTTTTAGATCTGACTCTTTGTATGTCTTTCATGGACCACTTCTCACTGAACAGTCTGCAGCATTTTAACCACTTACTAGCCCTATAAACTGAGATAAGTAGAGTGAGAAGGTAACCGATCTCTTATGACTTTGCGAGTCGCACGTGTTTAACGTGTGCATTTTCTTCATAACAGAAAAGGCCGTTTCTATCAGCACTGTGAGGTTAATGTACTTCTTCCTTTCCAATCTCCCACCCCCCAGACACTAACCAACCCTTCTGGGAAAAAAGCTTTTATCTTATCAGAGACCCATGCTTTGGGGATAATGCAGCAATGTTTTATTATTGCTGCTAATACGCACATGTGGCTAGAGATAGAACAATAGGCGAGGAACACTGCTTTGTTCTATGAAAACATAAACCTACACAGGCCAGTTTAAGTGGCTTCTTTCCTCTGGCAGCTGCTTTCTAAAGGTCTGAAAGTGCCTGGGCCTAACTGGAGACTCTGAAAGACACTCTTGCCCATAAAGAGAAGAGAAAAGAAAGCTCTCTCTACCTAAGGCCACTACAACTAAAACTGTCCAAGTACACGATTTGTCAGAGCATAGGAAGAGCCTTAGTCACTCTGAGTTTTAAAAGGCGACAAACTGTTATCAATGATAATGCCTGGGCTTAAAAATGAGTGCAGAAATGGATTAAGTGGCCTGGCATATACAAAAATGTGTTTTTCTGGCTAAATCTTTGTCTTAGCTCCTCCTCCCCTCACATCATCTGTACTTCTTTCGATAAAAACTTGGACTGGACCACTAATCCATATTTATATTATCCTGTTATGTTATGTTATGCTGAAAGCAACCCAATTTGCTAATAGCTTGTTACTCTCTAGCTGCATTTCCCCCAGGCCTAATATCATTCAATTCTTTCTGAGGGTTGCTTTCTCCAAGGGATGCCGACGGAGACCTGGACTGGCTTTCACACATTCAATTTCTAAAGTATTCCTTCAAATGTCTTCTTCCTGGGGAATAACATACATAGGGAACAACGACAACAACAAAAGTGAACAGACAGAAAAAAGTGTGTATTGCATCCCAGAGGCATACTAATATAAAATCATTGACTAAAAGGCCAGGTCAAACATTCATATGAGTCTCTTTGGAAAATAATTGATTGTTTCTCCCACTATGGAGAATTCAAATCATTTTTTTAAAGCCATGCTAAACACACTGAATCACTCAGGAAGGGCCAGGTTAACGACACAGTAACAAAAGACACCACAGATCCCAGTGGCTTAAGACACAAAGGTGTATTTCTTGCTCTACGTAGTGTGCACAGGTTGACTGAGAGCTCACGTCCACATCACCCCACTCTGGAACCCAGATGTGCAGAGCCCACACTATATGAAATGTTGCTGATTGAAGAAAAAAGGAAGCGACAGTGGTGATTCACAGGTAGACTCTTAAAGCTTATAACCAGAAGTGGTCCTCAAGACTTTTCTCTCATATTTCAGTGATCTGAACAAAGGCCATACTTAACATAAAGGAAGCAAAGTAATAGTCTACCAATTATCTGGAGACAGCAAAAGACAAATATTTAGTGAATAACAGATACTGAAATAGATCTTAACGGTCCCCAGAAATGTAATCCTCCCAAGATGGAGAGTGGGCGTGAGTCTTCAGACAGGTTATCTTTTAATGCTTACTAAAGCCTATGTTTACTGCTGATGAAAAAGTGGGGGGCAGATGGACAAACTCATTAACCCAGACGCCAACTCTGGAGTTGATATTATGAATGGATGGTTATTAATTCCAGACCCCTGAATAAGATTCTCAAAACAATTTAATGGTATAAACCCAATGATACTGGTAATTTTAGAATTCTAGCTAGTAGACTTTTCATTTCTCATATGTAGACTAAAGTGAGCATTTCCAAAAGAATTTTATCTTCTGAATTAACATATACCCAAATATGTCAAGCTTTGGGTACACAACAGAATTATTCATTATTTTTAAGGGGTTAAGAAAAGAAAATGTTGGAACTTGGAAAGATGAATGTGAAAATCCAAAATGCTATAAATGTTCTCTATATGTCAGAAACACCTGAACTTTCCATTTTTACTAAATTACATCTAGTATAAGCACTTTTGGCCTTTTCCTTGCTTCCTCATACTAGGATATTCCAATCAAACCATTTCAATATAAACTAAATCTTGATCCAATACTATTATCTCAACCAGAAGCTCATTTTAAAGCAGTATAAATTTTAATGAGATATATGTACAATGGGTATGAGCAGCAATATACCTAAGCATCTCTTTCCCTAGAAAAGGAAGATATATTTAATATATTATTCTACCATCACCTTCACATTCCACTTGCCATGGAGTTAGAGCCAATAGTCGAAGTGAGTTCTCAAGGAGCGTGAAGTTTCTGCCATGAAGCTTCTGCTTTCTCCCCTGCCTTCTTCTTTCTTTTACAAAATACTTGATTTTCCAGGAAAGAAGGGAGAGCGCTAGGGCCCATGAAGTATCATTATAACCTCTACTTGGCATTGAAAGTAGGCAGCAGGAAAGGAAAAGAGGTAAACTCCAGACAGTGAATACTCCCTCCGGCTTTAATACTAAGCAAGTGCACTTGCTCAAGGGCAGGGATCAGCAAACTTTGTAAACAGCCAGATGGTTAATTTATTTGTCTCTACAGGCCATGAGGCCTTTGTTGCAACTATTCAATTCTGCCATTGCAGCATGAAAACAGCCATAAACAATATGTAAACAAATGAGCATGGTTCTGTTTCAATAAAACATTGTTTATAAAAACTGGAGACCAGCCATATTTGACCCATGGACTATAGTTTGCTGATCCCTGCTCTCAGGAAGAAATACAGCCTAGTGCTTGAATCTTAGATGTGGCCATCAGTCTGCCTGGCTTCTCATGTTCTTTTATGCCCACACTTCTACCTTTTCTTTTTTCTTTTCAATCAAATCTCTACCTTGTTTCTCCCTTCAAATAGTTCTTTCTTTTCAGAACTAAGATTACTATTGACGTAGGGAAAAAATGTTTTCCTTCTTACTGTCTAGAAGTTGATGCATATTTACCTGTAAATCCCATTATTAGCTAGTAATGTGTGGGTGTGGAATGCTCTATACTAGCTCTTAAGGGCACTAAAAAAGGAAGGAGCAATCAGCATTTGCCTCAAGCAGGTAATACTGTTATTGGAAGTGTCACGAGAAGACGTAACTTTGCCTTTCTGTGACAGGAACATGAATATGTGTATAAGAACAGGTGACAAAAGACAGATGACAAAAAGGTGTCTGAGTTAGAGAAGCACACCCACGATGCTTAGAACTCAGAGCAGTAGGAAAGTCCAAAGGCTGTAAGGTCACTGGAGAGCCTGGGGAGAAGATTCATATGGAGAAGGAAGCACAGACATCTGAAAGAGAAGAGGATGTGGCCCCTTCCTGCTGCTGAATTATTTTCCAATTAGTTTGATTTCCTGTTGATAATAGGAGAAGGTCAACTTAGATTTCCCTCCATCCACTGTCTCCCACCCTCCCACTCTACTCCGTCTCTCAACTCCAAAGACAAAAAATCCTGATGTGGATCCAGACTACTGTGTCCTACCACCAAGCAGAGGGTGGGAGTGATGGTAGGGATGGGGTGAAGAGACTCCCAGTGTGACTGGGGAGAATGTTTACATCTCATAGGGGCCTGTGGTACATTCTCTTGAAAATTCCCACATCTGGCCACTTCTCTTTGGGCCTCTCTGTCTTCCCCCCAGGAGGCTAATGTGATGTAAAGGGCACAGAATTTCTTCCACATTCAAGGAGGCATCTCTAACCTCTGTTCAGATTAGGATCCAGGAAAAGAGAGGTACTGGTCAGGACACAGTCTGCCTTACTCGACACCAAAGGAGCATCCAGCACACCAAGACTAGACGTTCCAGGCAGGGTTTGGTTTGAGTCAAAGGCTTCTCTATCTGCTCTGGACTGTTTATGCCCCCACGCCCCCCCACCCAAATTCATATGCTGAAGCCTGATCCCCAAAGTGATGTCACTTGGAGGTGGGCCTTTTGGGAGGTGATTAGTACCCTTAAAAAGAGACCTCATAGAGTTCTCTCACTCTCTTACTGCCAAGTGAGAACACAAGGAGACGATGGCTGTCTCTGAAACAGGAAACAGCCCCTCATCAGACACTGAATTTGCCAGCACCTTGATCTTGGACTTCCCAGTCTTCAGAATAAATATTTGTTGGTTAAGCCCCCTAGTCTAGGCATTTTCGTTATAGCAGCCCAAAAGGACTAAGACAATATCGAAATGCTGAGTTTTGCCTAGAATCTTCCCCAAAACATCTCCCTTGAGCAGGAGTTTCTACCCTTTCCCTCAGAGACAGTGCAAACATTAAAGATCCCTGTTTCAAACAGATGTGTTTATACCCAAGGAAGAAAACCTCAGCACGTTTGCTTAATCAGGTTAATGACATGGCAGTGCAGTTAGGACCCTGAACTGATCAGGAGAACTCTCAGCCACACCACCTTCCAGCTATGTGACCTTGGAGTACGTCATAAACTTTCCTAAGTTTCTGGTTCCTCATCTCCAAAATGAGCATTATTACTTGCTCTACCCATTTTACAGGACTGTTATTAGGATTAACTAAGATAATGGTTGTATGAGTTGTTCTGTAAATGGTAAAGCTGTTTACAATATTACAAGGTCATAATTACTATAATGATTGACATTACAGATTTTAACCAAACTAGATGATAACATTTTTGTTTCAAGAACTAAGCAGAATAGCTCTAAGCCAGTATTAATGCTCCTAATAGATTAGGATAGCATTTATCAAAACAAGCCTTTGCAGACGACTACTCTGTAAGATTCTCATAGTGATGCCATTAAAAAGGTCTTCCAAGGGAGTCTGGAAATATGGCAACGGTGTCAGAATAACTGTTAAACCTTCCAGAATCCCTGCATAAAAATTGGCAGACCAATTAGATAGCAAAAGCAAAAACTCACAGACAATATTTAGAAGAAAACTAGGTGGGGCTTCCCTGGTGGCGCAGTGGTTGGGAGTCCGCCTGCCGATGCAGGGGACACGGGTTCGGGCCCCAGTCCGGGAAGATCCCACATGCTGCGGAGCGGCTAGGCCCATGAGCCATGGCCGCTGAGCCTGCGCGTCCAGAGCCTGTGCTCAGCAACGGGAGAAGCCACAACAGTGAGAGGCCCGCGTACCGCAAAAAAAAAAAAAAAAAAAAGAATAAAACTAGGTAATAAATATTCCCACAAATCTCATATACAGTCCCACACTGAAGAGAAAGTACTAGGAATGGAATGAAATTTGAACTTGTTAGGGATGACAGAGATGAAGAAAAGAATGTCCAGATAAAAGTGGGGAGGGAACCAGAGTCAGGAATCTTTGAAAACAAGCCACCATATTTTTTTAACACTCCACAAAAGCAACAAAAGAGGGAGATCTGTGAAGTTAGAAAATCTATCTGAATCAAGCTTCTTTATAAAAGTTCAAGAAAACTAATTTCACATTAACAAGATCCACAGAAAAGTACTCTATACAAAGTTAGCATAGGAGAAAAAGAGAATGAGAAGAATACTATTGCTGCAGAAATAAAATCATGCCAGAAAGGCATATTCAAAAAATATTCAGAACTGTAGCATCCTATTCCAAAATGAGCTAAAAGACATTAAGGAAATGATATAAGACATGAAAGAAGACATAAACCAAAGTAAAAACTCAGAAATAAGGTGACAGAACTCAAGAAAAAATTAGAATTTTTTTTAATCATGAAAACTAAATTATATTTAAGATGGCTGATTCTGGGAATGGGGCAGGAAATATAACCTATGAGATCAGAAATTCTTGATATACCAGAAAGCAAAAAGGCTCTCAAAAATTTGTAGACTCATGTTAAAAGGACTCAGGACACAATTGGAAGAGGCTGTCATGGCTGAAGATGTAACAAGTTGAAGTTCAATATTATTAAAATTGAGATGAATTGAAATCTATCAAATATGTTTTTATGCATGAGTTCACAGAGATATTTATTTACCCAATAAGAACATTTCAAGTTACAAGATTGGGGGAAAGCTGAATTAAACAGACTTCTTTTCTGTGAGACCTCTCCGAGCTAATAATATGTGTTGTAAAACTTTAAAAGAGAAGATGAACCAAGTAACATCAAGTCTAAGACTCACTTTTGTTTTTTATACTTTAATATCTGTGAAATCGGGCTGCATCTTCCAATCAATGGCATGACATAATTTAATCTGTACTGCTTTTTCTTCCTTAGTAGTACCTAAAATAATGGTGCATCTTACGATCAAAGGTTTCTGAGAGTCTGTGAAACACATGCTTCCTTTCCATTCATTCTGCCACCAAGATTTTTTCCATAGCACACATATATGAACAGTTCTCAAAACTATGTTTTGAAGAACACCAGCTCAGGAAATGTTATATTTGAATAAATCACGTGTTTGCCTTCAAAATCTCCCAGAACCCCTCTAACATACAGACATTTTATTTCTCCACCTGAAAAACACACTTTCTTTTCTGGTTGTTTATCTCTGACAGCTCTTCCTACATCTCCCACCCCATTGTGGGCAGTGACCACATCCTATGTATCTTTCATAATTCAACCCAAGCCTAAACAGCCTTTTAAAAGTGGTCAATTTTAGTTTTGGTTTTGGTTTTTGTGGGGGGTTTTTTGTTTGTTTTTTTTGTGGGGGGGGAGAGCAGTTTCTTATTTTTTTTTTTTTTTTTTTTTGGCCATGCTACATGGCTTGCAGAATCTTAGTTCCCTGACCAGGGATTGAACACGGGCCATGGCAGTGAAAGCACCGAGCCCTAACCACTGGACTGCCAGAAGTGCTCAATTTTGAATGGCTGATTTGTATAATTCATTTGCTGTTGAGATTTCCCTTAGAATGGATGCACTGAAAATATAGGCTTTATCTTCCTTCTTTTAAAATTTTCTGTTGATATTATGCTACTCTAGGGTCTAAGAGGTCTGGACTCATGAATTCTTGAATGGTACCTGGGTCATTTGATCTAAAATATGTCTCCTATCACAAGGCCACCTTGACAATGCTGGAGAAAGCCCATCCCTAGGTAGAGGCTACTAAGTTCAGATTTTGTGGATTCATAACAAAAGAAAAAGAAAGACATTTTCAACGAGAG
Source organism: Orcinus orca (assembly GCF_937001465.1). Classification (NCBI taxonomy): domain Eukaryota; kingdom Metazoa; phylum Chordata; class Mammalia; order Artiodactyla; family Delphinidae; genus Orcinus; species Orcinus orca. Next base: position 35,465,295 of record NC_064571.1, read on the forward strand.
ACCCAACAGAGACAAAAGTAGAGTAATAAAAACCGAAACAGTAGCTTCTGACACCCCGCGCATACTCCTGAAGACATAACGAATGGAACACCGAGGAAGCTGACCTCCACCACCTCCTCACATGCTCACCACGCTCATTAGTCTCTGGCGGTGGCATAGGCACGGGTGCCAGCAACAGGGCCACAGTGGAAACAAACGAAGCTTTTTCTTTCAGAAAGTCACATCTAGAAAGTCAGTGAAGAAGAAGGGTTTTTTCCAAACCACAAGACTGAGTCAGACAACCTGTACCCAGCATAAAGTATGGCCTCCTGCCACCAGTTTCTGCTCCAGGCACTGGATTAAGAAGGAAACTATCTTAATTCTAGGCCAGCTCTGAAGGAAGCAAGGATGACGAAATAATAGATGATAGATGATAGATAGATAGATGGATAGATGATAGACAGATAGATAGACAGATAGATAATCCTTATACATATATGGATATATAATAGACATATCTTTCTGCCTTTTCTGCCCCATCAAGCAATTCTACTCCTATTCCTTGGGGCAGGTACAACCAACTCTAGGGGAAAGTGTTCTGTTTGCCCCTCTTTCTCCCCTTCCCTTTCCCTCCTCTTGTCTGCCCTCTCTGATTCTCTCTAAACTAAAAGACGAGAGGAAGAAATGATATTAAGGGTTTGACAGAAATGGCTAGAGCTGGTGAAAAAACAATTACTTCAGTTCTTTTTCCTACTTTGGTGCCCGTTCCAAGAAAAACCTAAAAATTGAATGTTGGGGGAAATGAAAATATCAAGTGAAGAAAGTGTGAAACAGGAAAAGATACCAAGTTTGAGTTCTAATTCCAATTTTCCATCAGAACTTAGAAGTAGGTTGATATTAAATAATAATAAAATAAAAGCCTAAGTATGCCCTGAGCAACACAATATCCCGTTTTGTCACGAGCACACAGCTTCTCTCATGTAGCCTCACAGCACTCATCAGAAAGCATCTTGGGAGCACTAAGCCTAGGGTCGCTTTACAGGCTCATGGGTGTTGGCCCTGCAGATGGAGGACAGTGTGGTGGCCTAAGTGTGCACAGCAGCAGTGAGGTGTCCACGCACAGACAGGCCTGGAAGCCAGCCCAGGGTCACTGGAGTGGGCAATTCCATACTCCCAAGTCCACAGATCATGGTCTCGAAGAGAGGACACAGGATCTATGGGGCATATCCACTTGGCCCTACAGATCTTTGCCCCATGGGCAAGACATAAGAGAAGACAGTCAGAGTGAAGCCCGGCGCCCAGGGCAGAAGCTGTCCTGCCCTGATTTAAGGAGAACAATTCAACTCTAATCTCTAACCTCCTAAACACATATTCTCTAGAAAGTCTCCTGGGCATCACAGAAAAAAGTGAATCCTCTCTTTCTCTCTTTTTCTTCCCATCCCCCTTTGAGATGAACACCACTGTACAGTGATAGTGATAGTTTAGGGAATAGGGATGAATATGCCTACCAGGGCTTGCGTGTAGTTTCCTGAATGTAGGAACAATGCCTTGTACCTTTTTATAGTCTTCACATTACCTATTACAGTCCCAAGCACATTAGCAGGCATAAAAATGCATGTCAATAAATACTGATTTTAGAACTCTGTTCCAAAATTGTCTAGTCTATTTTTGCCTGTAATATGTAAAAAGTGTACCATGTACATGTATATATAGAGACTACAGATAATTTTCATCCCAATTGCACTAGCTGGTTACTAGGCTTACTCTTACTTCCTGGAATCACCTCCCTGCTAGACCCATGCCCAATACACCGTGTGACTCTTGTTGTCTATTTTTTCTCATTGAGGTTCACAGAGTGATCTGGTCCTTTACGAGCATTTGAAATGGAACGATTTCAGTAGTGCAACAGTACCAAATACATGAGTTTATGTACCAGTAAGAGGAGCTTACAGTTTCTATATCTTCTGGTTTCACAACATAGTATACCAGTTTCAATGAGTAATTTTGGGGTTTTACCAAATTGGTCTTTTTTTTTTTTTTTTTTACGGTACGCAGGCCTCTCACTGTCGTGGCCTCTCCCGTTGCAGAGCACAGACTCCGGACGCACAGGCTCAGCGGCCATGGCTCACAGGCCCAGCTGCTCCGTGGCATGTGGGATCTTCCCGGTCCGGGGCACGAACCCATGTCCCCTGCATTGGCAGGCGGACTCTCAACCACTGCGCCACCAGGGAAGCCCACCAAATTGGTCTTTTATTTAAAGCTTCTTTATATCTAAAACTCCAGAGAACTGTTTTGTGGGACCTGAAATGTGCCAGAAAACTCAACCACATAAATTTTAAAAAAAAAAACCAAAAATACCATCATGCTGATAGAAAAAGCACATATTTCTAGGTTGGATATTTGACTGGAAAGCAGAAATAAGGTAAAATTGTTCAAGGTAAATTTCTGTATGTTGGACATCAGCAAGCCAATTCCCCATCACCAACGTTTATGCGGGTTTTTTGGTTTGTTTGGTTTTTCTAATAGGTACAGAATCTCAAGGCACTGAGGCAATTTTCCCTTTATAAAGTAGAGTTAGCTTTCCATCCTCCTCCTCCATCCCTGCATTAACCATCTACCCAGCGGCTACACACAAGAACCATTTATATTTGCATTAAAGATGATTTGGTCTATGTATACTGCATTGTTTGACAGGAAAGATGGATGTTCACTGATAATTAAGTTTCAGCCTAAATGACATCATTCTGGAAGATAAGGGTTCCCTTATTCCCTCTCTGCTGGTTTTCTCATAGGATGCTGGGGTGGGGTGGTGGGGTGCAGACTTTGATGATTTTTCTAGGCCTTCTGATGAGAAGACAGTTCTGCAGCAACTCAGTTACATCTGAACAACTGAAGGAAATTTTTTCTATCTCATTCATCAGCTATCTCTTGGTTCTTTGCTTTTGCACAAAGAGGACAAGGTGTAGAGCCTTGCCATTCCAACTAAACTTCCAGGTAATCCCTTGCAACATAGGCATTACCTGGAAGTTTACTAGAAATGGAGGATTTTATGTGGAATCAAAATCTGTATTTTAAAAAAAGACCCTCAGATGATTTTTCTACATGTGACAGTTTGAGAAATGCTGGCATAAGAGACATACATATGTACAATGGGCAGCTTTGTGAATAAGATGCATTGTTCAGGTTTTTTTCCCTGTTTTATACATCAGGCTTTGAGGGTTAGATTTTCAGACTTTCATATATTCCTTTCCCTTACTGTAATAGGAGAACTATAAAATTATTTTTTGCCTTATGTAATTCTCACATTACTCTGTGTGGATAACGTAATCTTCCCAACCAAGTTATAAGGCAGCAACAATTTGGTAACCATTTTACCAAAATAAATTATTCCCCATTTATTGTATAGTGAATACATTTAAGATATCATACCAGATATTAGGGAGATGGTGTTCCAGAGAAGGCATCATCCCTGCCAACAATAATTATTTCTTTGTTTTTTACTTATTTGTTTTTTGTCCTTCACCATCACTGGACTGTAAACTCCAACAAGGCAGGGATCCTGTTGTTCCCTGTTATTCCTGCAACTCCTTCCACAATGCCTAGCACATACTATATGCTCAATAAATACGTGTTCAATAGATGGATGATTTTACAATATGGTAGAAAAAATAGGATTCACACACAAATATCTAAAAGCCTGGCATAAAGAATAAGTGCCATACGACCACATTGTTCAGACTTTCCTCTACTTCTGTAAAGCTGATATGCCTAAAAAAGAGCTGAACCAATTCTTCACAAACTCTCCAAAAAACAGAAGAGGAGGGAACACATCATACCTCATTCTATGAAGCCGGTGTTCTTCTGATACCAAAACCAGGCAAGGACACCCCAAGAAATGAAAACTAAAGACCAATATACCTTATAAATACATACTCAAAATCCACAATATAGTGCAAGCAAACCAAAGCCATCAACATGTAAAAAAGATTACATGGCATGACCAAATGGGATTTATTCCAAGAATACAAGATTGGTTCAACGTATGAAAACCAATCAATGTAATGTGCCATAATACTAAATAAAGAACAAAAACCACATGATCAACTCAATTAATGTAGGAAAAAGCACTGACAAAATCCAACATCCTTTTGTCATAAAAACATTCAACAAACTAAGAATAGAAGGGAACTTCCTCAACCTGATAAAGGGCATCTGCAAAAAACCTATAGCTAATATCATACTTAAATGTAAAAGACAGAAATATTTCCGCCTAAGATCAGGAACAAGACAAGAACGTCCAATCTCACCACTTTTATTTATCATTGTAGTGGAGATTCAAGCCAGGGAAATTAGGTGAAAAGGGAAGGGAAAGGATGGGGAGGGGAGGGGAGGGGAGGGGGAAAGAAAAAGAAAAAATATAAGAAACATCCAGATTGGAAAGAAAGAAAACTGAATTTACAAATAACGTGATCTTATTTATTGAAAATCCTAAGGAATCCACTGAACAACTATTAGAACCAATAAACAAGTTCAGCAAGATTGCATGATGCAAGTTCAATTTATAAAAATAAACTGTGTTTCTATACACTATTGATGAACAATCTGAAAATGGAATTAAGAAAACTATTCCATTTAAAATAACATCAAAAAATAACACACTTAGGGATAAATTTAACAAGAAAAATGCAACACTTACACTGATGAAAGAAATTAAAGACCTAAATAAATGGAACGACATCCTGTGTTCATGAATTGGAAGACCTAATATTGTTAAGATGACAATGCTCTCCAAATTCATCTAGAGATTCCAACAATCCTTATCAAATCTCAGCTACCTTTTTTTTTTTTACAGAAACTGACAAACTGAACAAAAAATTCATATAGAAATGCAAGGGAACTAAAATAACTAAAACAATCCTTAAAAAGAAGGACAGGGCTTCCCCGGTGGCGCAGTGGTTAAGAATCCGCCTGCCAAGGGGCTTCCCTGGTGGCGCAGTGGTTGAGAGTCCGCCTGCTGATGCAGGGGACACGGGTTCGTGCCCCAGTCCGGGAAGATCCCACATGCCGCGGAGCAGCTGGGCCTGTGAGCCATGGCCGCTGAGCCTGCGCGTCCAGAGCCTGTGCTCCGCCAACGGGAAAGGCCACAACAGTGAGAGGCCCACGTACCGCCAAAAAAAAAAAAAAAAAAAAAAAAAAAAGAATCCGCCTGCCAATGCAGGGGAAACGGGTTTGATCCCTGGTCCAGGAAGATCCCACATGCTGCGGAGCAACAAAGCCCATGCACCACAACTACTGAGCCTGTGCTCTAGAGCCCGTGAGCCACAACTACTGAACCTGCAATCCACAACCACTGAAGCCCATGTGCCACAACTACTGAAGCCCGTGCACCTAGAGCCCATGTTCCACAACAAGAGAAGCCACTGCAATAAGAAGCCTGCACACTGCAAGGAAGAGTAGACCCCGCTCACAGCAACGAGAGAAAGCCTGCGTGCAGCAACAAAGACCCAACATATCCAAAAATAAATTTATTTATTTTTAAAAAAAGAATGACAAAGTTGGATTTCTTCCCAATTTTAAAGCTTCCTATAATGCTACAATAATCAAAATTATGTGGTAGTGGAATAAGTTTAGACATCTAGATCAATGGAATAGAATTGGATGGCTAGAAATAAACCTATACATTTATGGTCAGCTGACTGTTGCCAAGACAATTTAATGGGGGAAAAATAGCCTTTTCAACAAATGACTCTGGGAGAACTGGATACCTATTTGCAAAAGAATGAAGCTGGACCCCTACATCACACCATATACACCAAAATAGATTAAAAAACCTAAATATAAGATCTAAAACTATATAACTTAAAAGAAAATATAGGTGTAAGTCTTTATGACCCTGAATTATCCAATAGTCTCCTAGACATGACACCAAAAACACAAGGCACATGACACAAAAATAACAGATAAACTAGACTTCATACTTTAAAACTTGTGTGCCTCAAAGGACACTATCAAGAAAATGAAAAAAAAAGAGAAAATATTTGCAAATTATATATCTGATAAAGACTTGTATCCATAATATATAAAAAACATTTACAACTCAATGATAAAAATACAAATAACAAAGTTAAGAAAAATGGGCAAAGGATTTGAATAGACAATTTTCCAAAGATGATATGTAAATGGCCGATAAGCACATAAGATGTTCAACATCACCAGGCGTCAGCCAAATGCAAATCAAAATTAAATGAGATAACACTCCTCACTTACTAGGATAGCTATAATCAAAACAAACAAACAAAAAACAGAAAATAACAAGTGTTAACAAGGATGTGGAGACTTGGCACCCTCACACATGGCTGGTGGGAATGTAAAATGCTACTGCCACCTTGGAACAACAGCTTGTCAGTACTGCCAAAAGTTAAGCATAGTGTTATCATATGACCCAGCAATTCCACTCCCAGCCATATACTCAAGGGAATTAAAAACATGTCCACACAAAGCTTATACATGGATATTCGTAGAAGCATTTTTTTATCATAGCCAAAAAGTGGAAATAACCCAAATACCCCTCAACTGAAAAATGATTAAAGAAAATATTGTATATACATACAGTGGAATATAATTTAACCATAAAAATGGATGAAATACTGATCCATGCCACAACACAGACGAACCTTGAAAACTCTGTGCTAAGTGAAAGAAGCCAAACACAAAAGACCACATATTGTATGATTCCATTTACATGAAATATCCAGAATAAACAACTCATAGAGACAGAAGGTAGATTAGTGGTTTCCAGGGACCTGGTAGAGGAGGGAATGGGTGCAGCTGTTAATGGTTACAGAGTTCTTTTGGGGGTGATGAGAATATTCTGGAATTTTAGAGTGATAATGCTTGCACAACTTTGTGAATATGCAAAAACTCACTAAATTGTACACTTTAAAAGGGTGACTTTTAAAGAATATGTATATCTATAACTGGGTCACTTTGTTGTACAGCAGAAATTGATACAACATTGTGAATTAACTATACTTTGATAAAAAAATTTTTTAAAAAATAAATAAGAGGGTGAATTTTGTGGTATATGAATTGTATCTCTATTTAAATAAAACTTGTATGGAAAAAGATGAACAACTTCCCCTTCTCTCCTACATTATAAAAAAATGGCATCTCTCTCATCCATTCTATTCTTTTATGGTGCATTTCCTGGGATTCACTGCCAAAAAAGAAGGATTCAAAATGCTGATGTCTCGATAAAGTGAATGACCATAACTGGTCCTTTTGTAAGAAAGTTGGTTTCCAATTTTTTGCTACCATTGAAAATTTCAGGAAGAACTAATCAAGTTGTCAGATGGTACATCAATAAAAATGACTTTTGGTGATAAATTACAATACGATTTTTAACATAACTCAGGATGATTTCAAGAAATTGAGTAACACTATTACAAAATTCCTTCTATTTGCACCTACTTATTTATGTGAACAAATTTTCTCAGAACTTACATTTATGACAATGAAAAGTAGGAATAAAATTGGTGTTGAAATCTTCCTCATTCTAGTAATAATATTCTTCCAAAATACATGAACTAATTGTAAAAAAGCTCTATCCATTTCATTAAGAGACGTGTTTCCAATAAATTTTACTCTTTATGTTTAATAATATTTCAAACTTTGAAATATATTTTAATTGTTTTTGATCAATTGAGTGCAATAGGTATTTGTAATGTTAACTCAAACCAGAATAAATACTTTAATGCTTCAAACCCAAAGGTTATAGGAAATTTTAAAAATAATAATGAAACTTTAATGTATATGTTTATTTTTGTGACGAAGAATTATGAGTGAATAATCAATAAAAGGCTTTAAATCATAAAGCAGTTAACAATAGAAAATTCCAACTGTTAAAGAAGAGCTTATTTGTATATTTTAAAATAAAATCTAGATTTTATTATATGTATAGACATAGAGTAAAAATTTATTTTAAAAAACTTTTTATTATAAAAATATTCCAAACATAAATAGCCTTAGCCTGAGAAAAGGGTTGGGCTAAGACAGTGCATGTTTAGAAATTATCATAAGGACTCCATGCTGATAGTTTCTTTTAGGAAGTAATCCTAAGGAACAGGACAGAGAGAACAAAAATAGGGTAACAGGGAAGGAGGAAAGACCCATCCAAGGGTATATTATCGAGTTGATCACACTGCAGGTTCCACTCGACGACTCAGAGCAGCCAGGTAAGCTGTACTTCAGAACTGTCCAGAGCTTCTGCCCTTCACTTGTAAAGGATTGTCCCATGGAGTGTTAACTTCCCCACATTTTCAAATTTGTTCATGCCTCAGGATGACACCAGAGGTTCCTGCAGAAGTTCCACATGACAGGAAAGATTCATGGTGCAACTGAGGCCAGGTACTGCTCCAGGGGTTGCTACTACAGTGTCAAGGGTGGATCCAAAGCGTGTATGGTAGGCATAGGAGATGCCCACTGTATAAACTAAAGGAAATAGAATGCTATAATGAACACCAATACATGCAGCATCCAGCGTTGACAATTATCTTGCTTTATCTGTACCACTAACCATATCCTTACCTCCCATTTTTTAAATTTTTTAAAATGTTTTAATTGAATGAAAGATTCTTTAAGTTCTATAGTGCTTTACAATTTTCAAAAGTTTCACACACATGATTTCATATAATCCTATAATAACCCCTTTATAATCCCCTACCCCATATATTGCCCCTCCCCCATCTTCTCTCCGCACTGGTAACCACTAGTTTGTTCTCTATATCTGTGAGTCTGCTTCTTTTTTGTTTTATTCACTAGTTTGTCATATTATTTTTTATAAATTTATTTATTTTTGGCTGCATTGGGTCTTGGTTGCTATGTGGGCTTTCTCTAGTTGTGGCGAGCAGGGGCTACTCTTATTTGCAGTGCGCCAGCTCATTGCAGTGCACAAGCTCTAGGTGCACGGGCTTCAGTAGTTGTGGCACACAGGCACAGTAGTTGTGGCTCATGGGCTCTAGAGCACAGGCTCAGTAGCTGTGGTGCACGGGCTTTGTTACTTCGTGGCATGTGGGATCTTCCCGGACCAGGGCTCAAACTCGGGTCCCCTGCATTGGCAGACGGATTCTTAACCACTGCACCACCAGGGAAGCCCTGTCATATTTTTTAGATTCCACGTATAAGTGATATCATACAGTCATTGTCTTTCTCTGTCTGATTTATTTCACTTAGCATCATGCCCTCCCAGTCTATCCCTGTTGCTGCAAATGGCAAAATTTCATTCCTTTTTATGGCTGAGTAGTATTCCTGTGTGTGTGTGTGTGTGTGTGTGTGTGTGTGTGTGTATACCACATCTTTATTCATTCATCTTAACTCCCATTGAATTTTGAAGTGAACCCCAGAGATCATGTCATAACATCTACACATATTTCAGTAGGGAATCTCTAAAAGATAAGAACTGTTTTTAACATAACACCAATCATGGCAACCTTAGAAGATTTTATTTTTTCTGACCTCTCAAAAGAAGTATATTATTTTATTTATAATCATCTTTCGATTATATCCTCCTCTGGAATTTTTGAGATTAACAATCCAACCTAATCAAAGACTGGTGCCTTAAAATCTAATCTATATTTACTTATGACCTTAGTTTGACTGGACCTACTGGTTCCAGGGGTAGAAAAAGACAAAAGGCAAAAGACACGAAAAATCACAACAACAACAAAACAAAAATACCAAAACAAACAAAAAAACCTCACCACTTAACCAGACACTTGAAAAGGAAGAGATAGAGAAAAAAAATCATTGGTCACATTCCCATTTTTTGCTATCAAACAGCTATTACATGTTTCCCATAGTTATTTTTAACCAAGTCCCAAAATTTAAAAATTGTGATCCAAGTACTAGGATTTCACATTTTAGATAATAGCACATTTTATTTGTTAGCTACTTGGAGTGACTCTTAACCTTCCAGCTCAAAATCTATGGAACATCTCTGTATATATGTACTCAAAAAATATAATAAAAGTAATCTTTTAATGAATCATGATGACTTCCGGGATTATCTGGTGCCTTTGTTGACATATGTCTGACTTTTGCTTTCTGTACCAGGCCTCAAGCTTCCCTCTGGAGGTACATCCAACTACCTATTAGAGATGAGAGCACGTGTTTAATCCAAGTTTAGAACCCACTAATGCTCCATAGGTATAGGGTTACAAACCAACTTGAATCTTTTGGTGTTCAACTTTGTTTGTTCTTGGCAAAGCTCGAAAAACTTAACAGGGCTCAAAAGATTTCTTGGACATGGACTTTAAGAAAAAGTATTTTGATGAGTAAAGCATAAATGAACCAGAACCCATATGGATCAAATTTTCCTCAAAATGCACATGGTCTAATAATTAATGGAAAAAGTGCTTCTAGCATGCATTTGGGGTTTTATCAAACCGCAAATATTCAGGAAAAAATAGTTTGATAGGTTCAAAGAACCCAAACTCTGATTTGATGCACCTACATTAATATCTCTTGATGTTGAATAAAAATGAGAACTATTTAGGTGTAATGGAAAACAGAGGCAGAACTTGTTCCAAAATTATGTGAATGAAAGAAAATAACATTAATGCTACAAAGTTCATCTTTGTTCATATTTGTTTTCTTAAATCCTTCTTTTGGGAATATCCAAGAATCTTTTAACTATACTCTATCTTAGCATATTAAGAGTTTTGAAAGAAATTATTGATTGTACTTGAAAAAGAAAACTGAATGAAATATTTTGAGATACATAATATGTCATGAAATTTTCTAAGTTATTTGCAAATATTTCTGCCAGTATCAATAAACCCCTAAAATTACAGGATAAACTGCATTAATTAAAGAGCAGCACTATGTATTTAGAACCTGGAAGTTGTGTTTTTGAATTCACAATGGTGCTGCTGTGTATCTTAGCAAAAAGTAATTTTACCTCTTTTCCACTAAGGCAATTACATTCAGCTACAGAGACATTTTCTCAGCAGAACCTGAACATTTAAACTTTATGTACATTTTAGTATGTTTATATCTCAAGGAACTCCCCTAACTTTGAAGAACTTTAATTCCTATTGAGCATATGAACCCTCTACAAATCTTGAATCAATCACAAATAAAAATGGCACTATTGGGCTTCCCTGGTGGTGCAGTGGTTAAGAATTTGCCTGCCAATGCAGGGGACATGGGTTCAAGCCCTGGTCCGGGAAGATCCCACATGCTGTGGAGCAACTAAGCCCGTGTGCCACAACTACTGAGCCTGCACTCTAGAGCCCATGAGCCACAACTACTGAGCCCGCGTGCCACAACTACTGAAGCCCATGCACCTAGAGCCCGTGCTCTGCAACAAGAGAAGCCACCGCAATGAGAAGCCTGTGCACCACAATGAAGAGTAGCCCCCGCTCGTTGCAACTAGAGAAAGCCCGCGCACAGCAACAAAGACCCAATGCAGCCAAAATTAAATAATAAAAATTTAAAAGATGGCACTATTTTCTTTTTTATTATTCAATTTATTTAAACTGAAAAACAACACAAATATTTTGCCCATTTCTCTCACCCCCTCATCCCACCCCCACAACCACCAATATGTTCTTTGTATCTACAAGCCTGGTTTTTTTAACATATATATATTTTTTAGATTTCACATATAAGAGAGATTATATGGTATTTTCCTTTCCATCTGACTTATTTCACTTAGCATAATGCCTTTGAGGTCCATCCATGTTGTTGCAAATGGCAAGATTTCATTCATTTTATGGCTAAACAATATATATATATATATATATATATATATACCACAATTTCTTTATTCATTCCTCCATTGATAGACCCCTTAGGTTGTTTTCATGTCTTGGCTATTGTAAATAATGCTGCAATGAACACAGTGGTGCATATTTCTTTTGGAATTAGTGTTTTCATTTTCTTTGGATAAATACCCAGAAGTGGAATTGCTGGATCATATGGTAGTTCTATTCTTAATTTTTTAAGGAACCTCCATACTGTTTTCCATAGTGGCTGCACCAATTTACATTCCCATCAATGGTGTACAAGGGTTCCCTTTTCTCCACATTCTCGCCAACACTTGTTATTTCTAGTCTTTTTGATAATAGCCTTTCTAACAGGTGTGAGGCAATATCTCACTGTGTTTTTTAGGTTTTTGTTTTTGTTTGTTTGTTTTAAATATTTACTTATTTGGCCCCGCTGGGTCGTAGTCGTGAGGATCTTAGTTGCGGCATACAGGATCTTTAGTTGCGGCATGCAGGAATTTTTTGTTGCGGCATGCAGAATCTAGTTCCCTAACCAGGGATCAAACCCAGGCCCCCTGCATTGGGAGCATGGAGTCTTAACTGCTGGGCCACCTGGGAAGTCCCTCTCATGGTGGTTTTGATTTGCATCTCCCTGATGATTAATGAAGTAGAGTATCTTTTCATGTACTTGTTGGCGATCTGTAAGTCTTCTTTGGAAAAATGTCTATTCATATCTTCTGTCCATTTTTTATCAGATTGTCTGGATTTTTCCTATTGAGTTGTATGTGTTCTTTATATACTTTGGGTATTAACCCCTTATTAGATATAAGATTTGGAAATATTTTCTCCCATTTAGTAGCTTGCCTTTTCATTCTGTTAATGGTTTCCTTTGTTGTGCAGAAGCTTTTCAGTGTGATGTAGTCCCACTTGTTTATTTTTGCTTTTGTTCCTTTTGTTTTTGGTGTCAGATTCAAAAATTCATCTCTAAGACTTATGTCAAGGAGATTTCTGCCCAAGTTTTCTTATAGGAGTTTCATGGATTCAGGTCTTACATTCAATTCTTTAATCCATTTTGAGTTAATTTAGGGTATCATTTGGAAGTAGTGGTCAGTTTCATACTTTTGCATGTGGCTGTCCAATATTCCCAACACCATTTTTTAAAGAGACTGTCTTTTCCACACTGTACATTCTTTTTCATAAATGAATTGACCATATATCTGTGGGTTTATTTCTGGACTCTCTATTCTGTCCCATTGATCTGTCTATTTTTATGCCCGTACCACACTGTTTTAATTACTATAGCTTTGAAATATTGTAATTAGGGAGTAAAATTGCTCCAACTTCGTTCTTCTTTCTCAAGATTGCTTTGGCTATTTGGGGTCTTTTGTGATTCCATACAAATTTTAGAACTGTTTGTATTACTTCTGTGAAAAATGCCATTGGAATTTTGCTAGGGATTCCATCTATAATTTGCTTTAGGTAGTATGGACATTTTAACAATATTATTTCTTCTAATTCATGAGCACAGAAGATCTTTCCATTTATTTGTATTGTCTTCAATTTCTTTTATTAAACTCTTATATTTTTCAATATAGAGGTCTTTCACTTCCTTGGTTAAATTTATTCCTAGGCATTTTATTCTTTTGATGCAATTGTAAATGGGATGGTTTTCTAACTTATCTTTCCGATAATTCATTATTAGTATATGGAAACAAAACAGATTTTTTGTGTATTTTGTATCTGGTAACTTTACTGAATTTGTTTATTATTTCTATCAGTTTTCTGATTGAGTGTTTGGGGTTTTCTATATATAATATCATGTCATCTGCAAATAGTGATGGTTTTACTTCTTTCTTTCCAATTTAGATTCCTTTTTGTTTCTTTTTCTTGCCTAATTGCTCTGGCTAGGGCTTCCAAGACTAAGTTGAATAGAAGTGGTGGGAATGAGCATCCTTGTCTTGTTTCTGATCTTAGAAGAAAAGCTTTTAGCTTTTCACCATTGAGTATGATGTTAGGTGTGAGCTTGTTATATATGACCTTTATTATGTTGAGGTACATTCCCACTATAACTTCCTTGTTGAGAGTTTTTATCATAAATGGATATTAATTTTCTCAAATGTTTTCTATGCATCTATTGAGATGATTACTTTTATCTTCATTTTATTAAAGTGGTGTATCACACTGACTGGTCTTTGGGTGTTAAACCATCCTTGAATCCCTGGGATAAATCCCACTTGCTCATGGTGTATGATCCTTTTAGCATATTGTTGAATTTGGTTTGCTAATATTTGTTGACAACTTTTGCATCTATGTTCATCAGAGATAATAGCCTGCAATTTTATTTTTTCATATTGTCTTTGTCTGGTTTTGGTATCAGGGTAGTGTAGGTCTTGTAAAATGAGTTTATAAGAACTTCTTCTTCTATTTTTTGGAAGAGTTTGAGAAGTATTGATATTAATTCTTTGAATGTTTGGTAGGATTCACCAGTGATCCCATCTGGCCTTAGATTTTTGTTAATTGGGGGGGTTTTGATTACTCATTCAATCTCCTTACTAGTAATCAATCTGTTCAGACTTTCCTTTTCATCATGATTCAGTCTTGGTAGGTTGTGTGTTCCTAGGAATTTAGCAATTTATTCTCGGTTGTCCAGTTTTTTAGCATATAATTGTTCATAGTGGTCCCTTATGACCCGTTGCATTTCTGTGTTATCAGCTGTAATCTCTCCTCTTCATATTCTGATTATATTTACTTGAGTCCCCTCTCTTTTTTCTTGGGAGTCTAGCTAAAGATTTGTCAATTTTGTTTATATTTTCTAAGAACCAGCTCTTAGTTTCATTGATTTTTTCCTATTTTTAGTCTCTATTTCATTTATTTCTGCTCTAATCTTTGTTATTCCCTTCCTTCTACTAATTTTAGGCTTCACTTGTTGTTCTTTTTCCAGTTCCTTGAGGTATAAAGTTATGTTTTTATCTGAGACTTTTCTTGTTTCTTGAGGTTAAGCATTTATTGCTATATACTATGTTTTCTTCATGTAGGCTTGAAAGTTACTATAGAAAATAATAGTTAACATATTTTCAGACAATGAACATGGAAATTTCACATAACTTTCAGCTAAATTTGAGTAGGATACATCAGACCAGTAAAATTAAGACTGAATTTTCTCGAACTGAGCTAGGCGATTGGTTCAAGATAGTAGAGTAGAAGGACGTGCACTCTCTCTCTCGCAAGAGCACCGAAATCACAACTAACTGCTGAAAAATCATCAACAGGAAGACACTGGAACTCACCAAAAATGACACCCACATCCAAAGACAAAGGAGAAACCATCACAATAAAATCAAATCCCATAACTGCTGGATGGGTGACTCACAAACTGGAGAACAATTATACCACAGAGGTCCACCCACAGGAGTGAAGGTTCTGAGCACCATTTCAGGCTTCTCAACCTGGGGGTCCAGCAACAGGAGGAGCAATTCCCAGAGAATCAGACTTTGAAGGCTAGTGGGATTTGATTGCAGGATTCTGACAGGACTGGGGGAAACAGAGACTCCATTCTTGAAGGGCACACATAAAGTACTGTGCACATCAGGACCCAGGGGGAAGGAGTAGTGACCCCATAGGAGACTGAACCAGACCAACCTGCTAGTGTTGGAGGGTCTCCTGCAGAGGCAGGGGTGGTTGTGGCTCACTGCAGGGACAAGGACACTGGCAGCAGAAGTTCTGGGAAGTACTCCTTGGTGTGTGCCCTCCCAGAGTCTGCCATTAGCCCCACCAAAGAGCCTGTAGCCCCCAGTGCTGGGTCACCTCAGGCCAAACAACCAACAGGGAGGGAACTCAGCCCCACCCATCAGCAGACAGGCAGATTAAAGTTTTACTGAGCTCTGCCCAACAGAGCAACACCCAACTCTACCCACCACCAGTCCCTCCCATCAGGAAGCTTGCACAAGCCTCTGAGATAGCCTCATCCACCAGAGGGCAGACAGCAGAAGCAAGAAGAACTACAATCCTGCAGCCTGTGGAACAAGAACCACATTCACAGAAAGAAAGACAAAGTGAAAAGGCAGAGGGCTATGTACCAGATGAAGGAATAGGGTAAAACCCCAGAAAAACAACTAAATGAAGTGGAGATAGGCAACCTTCCAGAAAAAGAATTCAGAATAATGATAGTGAAGATGATCCAGGACCTCGGAAAAAGAATGGAGGCAAAGATCGAGAAGATGCAAGAAATGTTTAACAAAGACCTAGAAGAATTAAAGAACAAACAAGCAGAGATGAACAATACAATAACTGAAATGAAAACTACACTAGAAGGAATCAATAGCAGAATAACTGAGGCAGAAGAATGGATAAGTGACCTGGAAGGCAGAATGGTGGAATTCACTGCCACAGAACAGAATAAACAAAAAAGAAAGAAAACAAATGAAGACAGCCTAAGAGACCTCTGGGACAGCATTAAACACAACAACATTCGCATTATGGGGACCCAGAAAGAGAAGAGAGAGAGAAAGGACCCGAGAAAATATCTGAAGAGATTATAGTCAAAAACTTCCCTAACATGGGAAAGGAAATAGCCACCCAAGTCCAGGAAGTGCAGAGAGTCCCAGGCAGGATAAACCCAAGGAGAAACACAACGAGACACATAGTAATCAAATTGACAAAAATTAAAGACAAAGAAAAATTATTAAAAGCAACAAGGGAAAAAAGACAAATAACATACAATGGAAATACCACAAGGTTAACAGCTGATTTCTAAGCAGAAACACTACAAGCCAGAAAGGAGTGGCATGATATATTTAAAGTGATGAAAGGGAAGAACCTACAACCAAGATTACTCTACCCGGCAAGGATCTCATTAGATTCGACAGAGAAATCAAAAGCTTTACAGACAAGCAAAAGCTAAGAGAATTCAGCACCACCAAACACAACAAATGCTAAAGGAACCTCTCTAAGTGGGAAACACAAGAAAAGAAAAGAACCTACCAAAGAAAACCCATAACAATTAAGAAAATGGTAAAAGGTAAATACATATCAACAGTCATCTTAAATGTGAATGGATTAAATGCTCCAACCAAAAGACACAGGCTCACTAAATGGATACAAAAACAAGACCATATATATGCTGTATACAAGAGACCCACTTCAGACCTAGGGACACAAACAGACTGAAACTGAGGGGATGGAAAAAGATATTCCATGCAAATTGAAATCAAAAGAAAGCTGGAGTGGCAATACTCATAGCAGATAAAATAAACTTTAAAATAAAGAATGTTACAAGAGAAAAGGACACTACATAATGATCAAGGCATCAATCCAAGAAGAAGATATAACAATTATAAATATATATGCACCCAACATAGGAGCAACTCAATACATAAGCCAACTGCTAACAGCTATAAAAGAGGAAATTGACAGTAACACCGTAATAGTGGGGGACTTTAACATCTCACTTAAACCAATGGACAGATCAACCAGACAGAAAATTAATAAGGAAACACAAGCTTTAAATAACACAAGAGATCAGATAGATTTAATTGATATTTATAGGACAGTCCATCCAAAAACAGCAGATTACACTTTCTTCTCAACTGCACATGGAATATTCTCCAGGACAGATCACATCTTGAGGCACAAATCAAGCCTCGGTAAATTTAAGAAAATTGAAATCATATCAAGCATCTTTTCTGACCACAGCACTATGAGATTAGAAAACAATTACAGGGAAAAACACATAAAAAACACAAACACATGGAGGCTAAACAATACATTACTAAATAACCAAGAGATCACTGAAGAAATCAAAGAAGAAATCAAAAAATACCTAGAGCCTGATGACAAAGGAAACACAACCATCCAAAATCTATGGGATGCAGCAAAAGCACTTCTAAGAGGGAAGTCTATAGCAATACAAGCCCACCTCAAGAAACAAGAAAAATCTCAAATAAACAATCTAAACTTACACCTAAAGGAACTAGAGAAATAAGAACAAACAAAACCCAAAGTTAGTAGAAGGAAAGAAATCATAAAGATCAGAGCAGAAATAAATGAAATAGAAACAAAGAAAACAATAGCAAAGATCAATAAAACTAAAAGATGGTTCTTTGAGAAAATAAACATAATTGATAAAACTTTAGCCAGACTCATCAATAAAAAGAGGGAGAGGACTCAAATCAATAAAATTAGAAATGAAAAAGAAGTTGCAACAGACACTGCAGAAATACAAAGCACCATAAGAGACTACTACAAACAACTCTAGCCAATAAAATGGACAACCTAGGAGAAATGGACAAATTCATAGAAGGTATAACCTTCCAAGACTGAACCAGGAAGGAGTAGAAAATATGAACAGAGCAGTCACAAGTAATGAAATTGAAACTGTGATTAAAAATCTTCCAAAAAACGAAAGTCCAGGACCAGATGGCTTCACAGGTGAATTCTATCAAACATTTAGAGAAGAGCTAACATCCATCCTTCTCAAAGTCTTCCCAAAAAGTGCAGAGGAAGGAACACTCTCAAATGCATCCTACGAGGCCACCATCACCCTGATACCAAAACAAGACAAAGATACAACAAAAAAAGAAAATTAGAGACCAGTAGCACTGATGAATATAGATGCAAAAATCCTCAACAAAATACTACAAACAGAACCCAACAACACATTAAAACGATCATACACCATGATCAAGTGGGATTTACCCCAGGGATTCAAGGATTCTTCAATGTATGCAAATCAATCAGTGTGATACACCATATTAACAAATGAAGAATAAAAACCATATGATCATCTCAATAGATGCGGAAAAAGCTTTTGACAAAATTCAACACTCATTTATGATTAAAAAAAACTCTCCGGAAAGTGGGCATAGAGGGAACCTACCTCAACATCATAAAGACCATATATGACAAACCCACAGCAAACATCATTCTCAATGGTGAAAAACTGAAACCATTTCCTCTAAGATCAGGAACAAGACAAGGATACCCACTCTCACCACTAATATTCAACATAGTTTTGGAAGTCCGAGCCACAGCAATCAGAGAAGAAAAAGGAATCCAAATTGGAAAAGAAGTAAAACTGTCACTGTTTGCAGATGACATGACACTATACAGAGAAAATCCTAAAGATGCCAGCAGAAAACTACTAGAGCTAATCAATGAATTTGGTAAAATTGCAGGATACAAAATTAATACACAGAAATCTGTTGCATTCCTATATACTAACAAGAGAAAATCAGAAGGAGAAATTAAAGAAACAATCCCATTCACCATTGCAACAAAAAGAATAAAATAACTAGAAATAAACCTACCTAAGGAGGTAAAAGACCTGTACTCAGAAAACTATAAGACACTGATGAAAGATATCAAAGATGACACAAACAGATGGAGAGATATACCATGTTCTTGGATTGGAAGAATCAATATTGTGAAAATAACTATACTACCCATAGCAATCTGCAGATTCAATGCAATCCCTATCAAATTACCAATGGCATTTTTTACAGAACTAGAACAAAAAATATTTTAAAATTTGTGTGGAGACACAAAAGACTCCAAATAGCCAAAGGAATCTTGAGGGAAAAAAATGGAGCTGGAGGAATCAGGCTCCCTGACTTCAGACTATACTACAAAACTACAGTAATCAAGACAATATGGTACTGGCACAAAAACAGAAATATAGATCAATGGAACAGGATAGAAAGCAAAGAAATAAAACCATGCAGCTATGGATCTATGACAAAGGAGGCAAGTATATACAATGGAGAAAAGACAGCCTCTTCAATAAGTGGTGCTGGGAAAACTGGACAGCTACCTATAAAAGAATGAAATTAGAACACTCCCTGACACCATACACAAAAATAAACTCAAAATGGATTAAAGACGTAAATGTAAAACCAGATACTATAAAACACTTAAAGGAAAACATAGGAAGAACACCCTTTGACATAAATCACAGCAAGATCTTTTTTGATTCACCTCCTAGAGTAATGGTAATAAAAATAAACAAATGAGACCTAATGAAACTTTTGCACAACAAAGGAATGTATAAACAAGATGAAAAGACAACCCACAGAATGGGAGAAAATACTTGCATACAATCAATGGACCAAGGGTTAATCTCCAAAATATGTAAACAGCTCATGCAGCTCAATATTAAAAAAACAGACAACCCAATCCAAAAATGGGCAGAAGACCTAAATAGACATCTCTCCAAAGAAGATATACAGATGGCCAAGAGACGCATGAAAAGCTGCTCAACATCACTAATTATTAGAGAAATGCAAATCAAAACTACAATGAGGTATCACCTCACACCGGTTAGAATGAGCATCATCAGAAAATCTACAAAAAAACAAATGCTGGAGAGGGTGTGGAGAAAAGGGAACCCTCTTGCACCATTGGTGGGAATGTAAATTGATACAGCCACTATGGAGAACAGTATGGAGCTTCCTTAAAAAACTAAAAATAGAATTACCATATGACCCATCAATCCCACTACTGGGCATATACCCTGAGAAAACCATAATTCAAAAATACACATGTAGGGGCTTCCCTGGTGGCGCAGTGGTTGGGAGTCCGCCTGCTAATGCAGGGGACACAGGTTCGTGCCCCGGTCCGGGAGGATCCCACATGCTGCGGAGCGGCTGGGCCCGTGAGCCATGGCCGCTGAGCCTGCGCATCCAGAGCCTTGCTCCACAAAGGGAGAGGCCACAACAGTGAGAGGCCCGCATACCGCAAAAGAAAAAAAAAAAGACACATGCACCCCAATGTTCATTGCAGCACTATTTACAATAGCCAGGTCATAGAAGCAACCTAAGTGCCCACTGACAGATGAATGGATAAAGAAGATGTGGCACATATATACAATGGAATATCACTCAGCCATAAAAAGGAATGAAATGGGGTCATTTATAGAGATGTGGATGGACCTAGAGACTGTCATATAGAGTGAAGTAAGTCAGAAACAGAAAAAACAAATATTGTATATTAACGCATATATGTGGAATCTAGAAAAATGGTACAGATGAGCCAGTTTGCAAGGCAGAAATAAAGACACAGATGTAGAGAACAAACGTATGGACACCAAGGCGGGGGGGGAGTGGGAGGGTGGTGGTCGTGTGATGAATTGGGAGATTGGGATTGACATGTATACACTAATATGTATAAAATAGGTAACTAATAAGAACCTGCCATATAAAAATATTAAATTAAATTTTTTTATAAAAGACTGAATTATCTCATCCTCTAGCTCCTTAAGAAGTGATTGAATTTTTGGAATTATTTTACATTCAGTTTAAATTCCACACAAAATAGTAATGATCTCTCTCTTTTTTTATACCTGAACATCTATAAAAAGCAATGTAGGGCTTCCCTGGTGGCGCAGTGGTTGAGAGTCCGCCTGCCGATGCAGGGGATACGGGTTCGTGCCCCGGTCAGGGAAGATCCCACATGCCGCGGAGCGGCTGGGCCCGTGGGCCATGGCCGCTGAGCCTGCACGTCCGGAGCCTGCGCTCCGCAGCGGGAGAGGCCACAGCAGTGAGAGGCCCACGTACAGCAAAAAAAAAAAAAAAAAAAAAAAAAAGCAATGTAAAAGGAATAATTTAATATTACAGCAAAGATACTGAACTGAAAGAACTTTTTTAAGAGACAAAGTATTTTCATCATGAAAAATGAAAACTTATCTAATTTTCATTTTTTGTTGGTGTTACTGTTTTAAAAGTATAAAAAGGAGAAGGGAAAAGTATTCACCATCTTTCCTAATAGCAGTAAAGCTTGGTGTCTTGTGAAGAACTCATGTTTGAGTATTTCTCGGCCACTTTTTTTGACCTGTGGGCCAGCAAGTCAGCTATCATGAGCCTTAAGTAGTGAGTCCTCAGAAAGCATTTCTAAAGATGAAGAACTCTACGAATAGGGTAAGTGTGTTTTGACCAAACACAGTTGCTTGGAACCATTTATGGATGAGCCATAAATGGAACTGAATGCCATCTCCACTCCAATTTTTCTTCCTCCCCCCGTTCCTGCACACAAAAAACCTATTGTAGAAAGCAGCCGTGTAGGTTGCCAGAAGCCCAGCAAAGCCATATTAACGATATGACCCTTTATGATACAAGTTTATTTATATTCAGTGAAGTGGGTTACTGACAATTTGGCCATTAATTTGCTGTTTATAAATCGTATTTTCCTTGTGTAGTAACCACAAGACTTTGACATTGACAGTCGTGCTGAAAGAAACAAGTTTATTAAAGAAGGCGAAAGAAAAAAAGATTGGTCCTTTGAAGTTCACCAAATTGCACATGTCAGCCCACTAAGTAAAATTCTGGTCTTGAAAAACAGCAAAATGCCTAGTATAGGGGAAAGAGAAGGGAACGCGCTGTGTGTATTCAATTCACACGTTGAAGAGGAATCAGACCAGCAAAGAAAATCGAAGTATTCCAACCCCTAAAGAAACATAATCCGAAGTTTATATCCGATGGTTTATGGGAGTTTATTGGAATATACAACAGGGTTCATGTCGTGTGTCACAAGGTGAAGCCTGTTCGCTGGTGATTTACAAGCCACATGTGCCAGCGTTACTGTAATTTATAGAACGCAGATGGTCCCGGGGTGCCCCGCTGACTTGTAGTTGAATCAGGACCTAAGCCCCGTGTGTCATCTGCTCTGGGTACCTCAGGCTCACTTCCAAAATTACACACCAACATATTTCTGTTCTGAACTGTAAGATTCCAGAGACCCTTACCTTGTAACAGATGCAACTTAAAAAAAACTGCAGCAGAGGTAGGAAAAGAGTTAGGCTAGGAAGAGACCTGATTTTTTCTCCCTCTGCCCAAAGAAAGGTGGTTTCAGTCTCTTTAACTTCCTCGGGCAGTTTTCATCAATAGGTGTGTCACTACTTTATTATTTACAGAGAAATAAGATGCTGCATTTCAAACTGTGTTATCTCTGCTACACAGAAAAATCATTAAAAAGGAAAAGAGGAAGGCTAATAAGGTATTTTAAATTTTTGCCTATTTCTGATATAAAGTACCAAAAAGCCTCCTTCCCTAGCCACCTTCAAAACTGTTATAGAATTGTGTCTTTATTACAAATCCTCTTTATTACCCTCAGAGGATATGGTTCAGAGAGATGTAATAATGTGAGATGGATGTTTACAGAATGGATTGACCTTTTTCAAAAGATTGTTTTATCAGCACTTTAATTCACAAATTAAGGCACGTGTTGGTTTTGAAGTGGCTTTCAGGACCTTCATTTGAAGTTTCTAGCACTCCTTGTACTGGTGTTAACACATTTCATGTTGCGTTTGAACCTCTGTTGGCCAAGGAGCAGTTAGAGAAGAAAGGACCCTTGAAATTCCATTTGTGCTGCTCAGACATCTCCCTTGCAGCTTTTCATTGATATATATATATATATATATATATATATTTTTTTTTTCTGGTACGCAGGCCTCTCACTGTTGTGGCCTCTCCCGTTGCGGAGCACAGGCTCCGGACGCGCAGGCTCAGCGGCCATGGCTCACGGGCCCAGCCGCTCCGCGGCGTGTGGGATCTTCCCGGACCGGGGCACGAACCCGTGTCCCCTGCATTGGCAGGCGGACTCTCAACCACTGCGCCACCAGGGAAGCCCCTATTGAGATATTGAGTTGAACAGTTCGGCAATCACAAACATGTGCCTTAATAACGGGCTCTAGCACCCATGCACACTGCCACCAAGAGCTCCCATGTCTCCATTCCAGCTGGCCCTCGCAGCCCTGGGGATGGCGGAAAGGACAAGAAAAAGTATGTCCAGTACATCCTTGCACAGTTCAGTGGGGAGCACAACACTCCAGAACAGTGCTGCCCATATAAATATCCTGTGAGCCACGTATGTCATTCTAAATTTTCTAGTAGCCACTCTCAGAAAAGTAAAAAGCAACAGGTGAAATTAAGCAATAATATATTCAGACTACTATATATAAAATAGATAAACAACAAGGTCCTACTGTATAGCACAAGGAACTATATTCAATATCCTGTAATAAATTATAATGGAAAAGAATATGAAAAAGAATAGATATGTATATATGTGTAACTGAGTCACTGTGCTGTACACCAGGAACTAACACAACGTTGTAAGTCAACTGCACGGCAATACAAAAAATAAAAAAATATATTTTATACAACTCAATACACACAAAATAATATCATTCAACAAGTAATCAATATTAAAGGTATCACTGAGATAGTTTACATTTTTCTGTACTACATCTTCGAAATCTGATGCGCATTTTATACGTACAACACATCCGAATTCAGACTAGCCCTAGTTCAAGTCCTCCATAGCCACATGGGGCTGAAGACTACGCTACTGGGTAGCGCCTTTCTAGAATGTTTCTCCCAGGAAGAAGTTGATCTAGAAAACCTGAAACATGTAATAACTTTACATAAGAAGTAGCCATTCATACATGTTTTAATACATTAAAAAACATAGATGTACGCCATGGGTATGTATTCACTGTTTTCTTATCAAGCAAAAAGGGAAAAAAAAAAGAGTCCGACAGGAGAGCTGTAATGGAAGTAAAATTGACAGCCTCGGGGCTTCCCTGGTGGCGCAGTGGTTGAGAGTTCGCCTGCCGATGCAGGGGACACGGGTTCGTGCCCCGGTCCGGGAAGATCCCACATGCCGCGGAGCGGCTGGGCCCGTGAGCCATGGCCGCTAAGCCTGCGCGTCCAGAGCCTGTGCTCCGCAACGGGAGAGGCCACAACAGTGAGAGGCCCGCGTACCGCAAAATAAATAAATAAATAAATAAATAAAAATTGACAGCCTCTCAAAACTCAGGTGGCACTTTCCTTTTCTAGTTAATTACTGTTTTAATTACATGGCTTCTTGCGACTCCTTGATACCTAATAAACCAGACTCTTTGGGGCAGCCAAGTTGGGTTTTGCTTGAACTGCAGGTGTAAGGCTCAGCATGAAACATTAATCAACTTCTTAAACATGCTTCCAAGGTGTGTTCAAGCCTTTTCTTCCTGTTTGCTTGTAAAATCACATCTTTTCACCATTGTTGGCACAGAAGTGATGGAAGCAGCTAGGAGCTGAATAATGGCTTTGTGTTTTTGTCTCCCTTGGCCTGGCATAAAACATTTTGCCTCAGATGAAACAGAATAGTAAAATATAAGATGTGATTTGTTTTCTCTCAGTCTTATGAATAATATATACTCCTAAATATTGACCATTTCATTTAAGAAAATAAATACCTGTTGGGAAAAATAAAAATGAAAGGCCCTGGGAATACATTAGGATTTCCGGTTTGAATATTTGGAACCCAGGATATGATGGGAGATGCATTTATTCCAGGAAAGTGCTGCGTGCGGTCAATAGAGTTCAAATATGGTAAAGCATGGACCAACGGTGCCATGGGGCTCTGCTGCCACAGAGAACAGGGACGGAGGGAAGCCTTCCTGAGGTTCTCTTTGGCTGAGAACTGGCAGCATCTGATGGCATTATGAGCAGCTTGCAATTTAGCCTCAGCAGCAGGAAAATCTGCACTTGATCAGCTCTGCCATAACCAGTAAACGTCACCATGGCAAACGTGGATTTCAATGGAAGGTTTTGCAGTGCCTAGTGATAATTCTGCCAGTTCTCCCTCCTTCCCGCCTCCATCCATAAAGAGAAAGTGCGACATATGGTATTTGCATGTTATCACAAAATATGAGATACTGGGTGAAATAAATTACGTGTGAAGGGGGTTTAGCCCATAATTTCTAGTAATTTCAAAAACATGAAAATGGCTTTTGAAGTAGGAGAGAGGGCCTTTCTCCTTGGGGAAGACTTCAAAACACATCACACGCTATATAAACACAAATGCGTTTACCTTGCCGGGGCCTCCCTTTTTTCCTCCTTGGAATCCTGTCTAATTGTCAACGATGTCTGTGTTCTAACAAGAGGTTTCTTTTTTTTTTTTTTTGGTTTCTTTTTTCAGACCTGAATTATTTGAATTCGAGCTCTGTAATGCTGTAATGTGAAGTGCTGTTGTGAGTAGGGAAGGGCGGGGGAGGGTTTGCCAGCAAAGGAAGCTGCTGCATACGAACCATGGTCTTTTTTTTTTTTTTTTTTCCCGGTATGCGGGCCTCTCACTGTTGTGGCCTCTCCCATTGCGGAGCACAGGCTCCGGACGTGCAGGCTCAGTGGCCATGGCTCACGGGCCCAGCCGCTCCGCGGCATGTGGGATCCTCCCGGACCGGGGCACGAACCCGTGTCCCCTGCATCGGCAGGCTGACTCTCAACCGCTGCGCCACCAGGGAAGCCCGAATCATGGTCTTTTTATGAAAGAAGATCCCAAGCTGGTTCAGGATCTATTGTTCCTTGCAAGTCCTCATCAATAATGCTGAGTCCTAATAAGTTGTTTTTCTTGTCTGCAAGGGATCTCTACTCGTTCTGCTTCTCCCATTAACTTTCATTGCCCTTGGCTCCTGCCTGGATTTGCCAAGGATCAAACTTAAAGACCCAAGTTGGAGGGCATGATGAAACCCTTGGAAAACCCACACATCTCTGGCTCCTAACGGCTCCCACCATTTCTGCCCTTCGGAAAATATGTCCAGGATGGGTGCATGAGTATATACAAACTCTAGGCAGGTGGGTGCTTTGTCTTTGTATTAGCAATGAAGAACTAGAAAGGCGTTCATGGGTATTATTGTAACGGTAGTCATAGTAGTTATTGGATATGTGTTATGTTTATCCTCTATTTAAAATAAATGCTGGGGCTTCCCTGGTGGCGCAGTGGTTGGGAGTCCGCCTGCCAATGCAGGGGACACAGGTTCGTGCCCCGGTCCGGGAAGATCCCACATGCCGCGCAGCGGCTGGGCCCATGAGCCATGGCCGCTGAGCCTGCGCGTCCGGAGCCTGTGCTCCGCAACGGGAGAGGCCGCAACAGTGAGAGGCCCACGTACCGCAAAAAAAAAAAAATAAATAAATGCTGATTACTGTGTACAATATTTGGTGAGTCTGCTCTACGGTAAACTCCAGGGGGCAGGAGAACTGTCCTGATCACCCAGTGCCTAGCACATGGTCTGTGCTCAGAAACTGCTGGTTGAACAAATAAATGAATTGGAGTCAGACTTTTCCATCTTTTCTAGACAGGTGAAAATAAAGTGAGGATTTCTGAATCCCAATTGAACAACTGTGCCAGGATACAGAAAAACCAAGTCCTGCTGCCATAATTAAAATGCTCATCAAGTTGTGAACAAAGGCTGATAGACTCCAGTTTAGACCTTCCCTGATTCCTGAATTCCTAATCTCTCTTCCCAGTCAGTGCTTCCCGCTGGGCAGAAACTCTAAAGAGATTATTTACACTTCAATGCCAAAGGCATCCTCCCTGAGGCTAAGGCCTAGGAAGGCAGGGATGGGGGTGGGCGGGGCCGGGGAAGCAAAAGGAAATTATCATCAAGAAAAATGCTGCAACATAGAAATTTACTAGCAATTGGGTGGCCCTTGAGAGCTTAGAAAGCACTTCCATGGACCTTTACTTTTCAGTTAATCTACATAATCTTGTATGACAAACATCATCATCTTCATTTCACAGAGGAGGAAACTGAGGCTCAGAAAAATGAAGGGCCTTGGCTAAGATCACAATGCTGAGAGATAATAGAACCTGAATTGATACCCAAGTTCTGGAACCAAGGAACCTTTTTTGTAAGTCATATTTCAAAGTCAAAATGCAGTATATATGACAGCTTTTAAAAATCAATTACTAAAAAATATCAATTAGTGAAAATGTCTTTGTCTCAATCAGATCCCGAAGGCAACTAGAATCTACAATTTCTTCAGTATTCTTAAAGAAATTTAAGTGTGTATATAAACATAAGAACTGTGTGCACACTCACGTAGACACACATAAGTAGGGGCGCAATACCATGTTCCTCTAATCATAGCTTTCTTCCCATGACCTGTAGCTTGGTGGGTAAATATTTAAAGCTTCCCATCACTTATAGATCTACATCACTGTTTTTAATTTTACAAATATAACGCATTTCCCCTTTGGTGGGTCTTTAAGTTGCTTCTAGGAATTTGTCGTTGTTAACAATAAAAATTCAGGCTCATGACAGCAACCATTTCTTTTCTTACAAGATTCCTAGTAACTGGATTGTCCGCTGGTGCTTTGAATGATGTAAAATGCACTGAGGAGGCCAAGGAGGGAATTTCAGTTCTGGGACTGCCTTTCACTAGTTGTGTGACTTTTTTTTTTTTTTTTCCGGTACGCAGGCCTCTCACTGTTGTGGCCTCTCCTATTGCGGAGCACAGGCTCCGGACGCGCAGGCTCAGCGGCCATGGCTCACGGGCCTAGCCGCTCTGCAGCATGTGGGATCTTCCTGGACCGGGGCACGAACCCGTGTCCCTTGCATCAGCAGGCGGACTCTCAACCACTACGCCACCAGAAAAACCCTAGTTGTGTGACTTTTAAGGAGTCCCTTGAAGTCTCTGCTGCTCAGTTTTCCCAGATGTAAAATTAGAAAGTGGCATGGCAGGAAGATCTAAAGGGATAGAGCAGTATAGTGGGAGGAGATGCAGTGTAGTATTAGGACACCTAGGTTCCGGTCTTAACAAGATATGTGATAACAAAGGCTCTCAAAGTAGGATCTCTGAGACCTCCTACCCCTCCGAATTAGTCTACAGGGGAAATAATGAAGACACTGTAACTGACACTGTGGTTGTGTCATGTGACATGTGTCCATGTCCCCTTTCTTGGATATCTGCATCTCCCCTTTACAACTCCTGAGTATTGGACAAAGCTGACATCAAGCTGGAGCTTGTGACTCAGGCCTAAATTCACTAATATAATCCTTTCTCCTGCTCACAGGTTTCGGGTCTGGGATGGTTATGGACCAATTTGGATCACAAAGACAGAGAGAACTCTGGAAAAAGAGGTTTCTCACTCTTTTAGGAGGCTTCCTGGAGGGGGAAACAGGTAGATCCAGGAAGTGTTTGTGGCCATTTTCCAACCACAAAGAGATGCTTGCCTTGGGGTAAAGTTAACACCAGAAAGGAAGGATGGAGAGAAGGAAATTTAAATGGGCCTTGGTGATATTCCTAAAACCACTGAAACACACCAACCTAAAGGTCTGCCCACTTGCTTTCCATTTGGGTGAGTCAAGTAAGTCCCTTTTTGGCTTAAGTCTTTATGGTTAAGTTTGAATTAGATTCTTCTGTTACGTACAACTGAAGGCATATTAAGAGACACAGAATTAGATATCGCTATAGATACTCACATAGATAAACACAGACTAACAGTTTCTTGATGCTTATTGAGTACAGGCTGGATATTTAGTACTTTATAAACATTATCCCCTTTAGTCATCATTGCAACCCAAAAAATAGATACTACCATCTACATCTGACAAATGAGAAAACAAGCTCAGAGATGTTAAGTAACTGTTCAGGTTATGCAGCTAATCAGCAAGGGAGGTGGGACTGTGCAGTTCCAAACCCTCGCCTTAAAACGACACACCTCTTCCAGCCATGACTCAAATAGATGTGCTTACTCACTTTAGCAGCATTCTAACCTACATTGTGAAGGGTGAGGCTGGTCTTTGGTGCCCTGCCCTGTCAGAACCGGTCCCCAGAGAGATACACAGGGCTCCAGATATCCCCAAACCAAAGGCAAACGAACTGCTCTAACTGGTAGGCCATGTCCCTACCTCCTGAGTTTCCTGTAGTTCCACACTCACTGGATTTGGGTCCCATTCTTTTGCTGCTAAATCCCCATTCAAGTTAAATAATTAATAATCAGTAAATACATTTTTTATGATGTACTCCTCCCAAGAGCATATTTGCATTTTACCAGAAACCTTTGAAGTCTTCACCCAAAGGAGAGACTAATGGAGAACACTGCAGGTACCAGCTACATTGGAAGATGGGAAGATGTGACTTTCAAATAGTTCTTTTTTGGTGACGACATTTACCACTCACAAGACTGCACCAAGCTCACATTTTACTAACTGCAAATTGATAAGTCCAGTCAAATCTGGTAAAAGTCAGGAAGAAAATAGCTAATCTAAAATGATAAGAAATAATTACAAAGAGAATCAACAAAATATCAAAAGAAATGAAGTCTTCTGTGGGTATGATTGTATCAGATGGCTTATAAACAAACATACACACACATAGATATACAATAGCAGCCACCTTTTTTTTTCTGTTTACCTGATTAATTCATAGACAGAGCTCAAATTAGCCATTGCTGTCCATTCCTTTGTTTCCATCTTTTCACAGCATATATGCTTTTAGATTAATTTCTTCCCTATAACATTATTTCTTCCCTATAACATTAGTTCTCTTTACATAAGTGAAAAGAAGGAAGAAAAAAAGAAGGAAGGAAGGAAGAGGAGGGAGGGAAGGAAGGAAGGAAGGGAGGGAGAGTGGGAGAAAGGGGGAGAGGAAGGAAGAAAGGAAAGAAGGAAGGAAAGGAAAGGAAAAAAGAAAAGGGGAAAATCTAGTTAACATCAAAAACAATTGTTGAAACAGACTTTCAAGATAAATATAAAAACGGGGGCTTCCCTGGTGGCGCAGTGGTTGGGAGTCCGCCTGCCGATGCAGGGGACACGGGTTCGGGCCCCGGTCCAGGAAGATCCCACATGCCGCGGGGCAGCTGGGCCCGTGAGCCATGGCCGCTGAGCCTGCGCGTCCAGAGCCTGTGCTCCGCAACGGGAGAGGCCACAACAGTGAGAGGCCTGCTTACCGCAAAAAAAAAAAACACCAAAGAACTGATGTTATATTTATAGATTTTCTTCTGTGCCATAATTTGGACTACAGTGCATATTTTATTAGGTTGATTACTATGAAGAAATAAGAGAACCTCACCAATAATTAATTGTGCAATTAAAATCACACACCTGAATTTTCCACACGTTTAAATAAACCGTTTTTAAGAGAATTACTATGTAGTCTCTTTCCCAGATGTTCCAAAGGCAAACAGATGTGTTAATTAGCATACTTTTGGACTTGAACTGTACTTAATCTCTTCCTTATAATTTTTCCTTTTATTTTCAACTCTAAATTCCTTGGGTAAAAAAAAAAAAAAAAGGTCAAAACCTGGCTTGGTACCAACAATTAATGTCAAAAAAAAAAGTCAGTACATGTTTTGGTAACCAATAATTAAAATTAAACTACAAATAGGCTATGTATTATTTGCACATATTGGGAAAATCTATCAAAGTAAAAATTAGAATACAAACAACATAGGGAAGTAATAGTGATAGTAAACACGCCCAAATAGCCCAAAGCAACTTTCACACGCATTATCTCAAGTAACCCTCAGGACCTCTCTGTGAGAAAACTGTCATTTATTATTCCCATTTGCAATTACAGAAACTGAGCCAGGGAGATTACTTAAATTTTCACAGCTCGTATGTTGCATAAGCAGGTAAAACTGGAACCTAAAAGCTCCAGATCCCATGCATGCTCTTCTCACTATGCAATCCTTGCTTCCAGGAAGTGAAGATTTTGATAAGTCGGAAAAGAGCTTAAGAAAGAGACATCAAGGAAGACAGCAGGGAACATTGTTATAAAGTGGAAAGAGTCTATGAGGAAGAATTTGATGACCTGTGGAACCCCAGAGAACATGTATGTAGACTAACATGGGAAGGATGAAAAGCTCTGAAGCTTTGAGATCAAGATTTATTTTCTGGCGAAACAAGGTGAAACTGCCCCACTTTAGCAAAATGTATTTGGTGGCACGATGGGATGAAGGCCAGTCTGGCAGAAGGAGCTCTGCTGGGCAGGTTGTAAAGAGCACTGATGTTCTGGGGAGGTGTGGAGGAGAGACGGTAGGAGGCTGCTCGTTGACCTACAGCAAGGCAGAGAGGGCTATTTCCCTCCAATATCATTTCACCAAGAGGAAGAATAACAGCATTGTTGTTATCAGAAGTTGAATCACAATTAATGAGAAAACAATCTACCTAAAAGTCCCCTGGCCCCAAATCCATCAGTTTACTTTTACAGTTAAGCACACAGGCCCACCCCTAAAGCACCTTAAGAAAGAGAAGCAGCACACTCAACCAGAAAAATAAATCAAGGTGCTGGCTACACATCCTTATACCAGAATTGCAACACAGTAGGGGAGGGTTAACAGATTAAGAACACACCCCTGGAGGCTTCGAGGGGACTTCTTTTTGAAGAAGCCATATATCCAAAATCCAAGTCCACATCTGCTTACACATTGAGAAAATATTCAAAGCTGTGACTCTGTACTTCAAAAGAGAAAACAAGTAAGTGAAAAATCCAATAAGATCTAGAGGGGAAAGTTCACATTGGAAGGACAAATACTTTCTTTCAAACATTTGTACATGCACAATTATCATATTGAAAAAGTGGAAATCAGTGGCCCAGTGACCTGGCCAAAGTCACATAGGAATTAATGGTCAAAGAAAGTACTGAGGAATAGACCCAGGTCTTCTGATTCTTCTGCCTAGGACTGCGGCCATTACCACACTCTGTCAAGCAAGAGGAATCAAGGCCCCACTTACTGAAATGGAAACTCCAGGTGTACCGCCTGTCCTGCCATACAAACCCCCAGCCAAGTGGCTACACTGAACAGAACCCAGAGCAGCGGTCCGCACTGTCCTGTGATTTTGCTTTCACTTTCAGTGCATCTGTCAACTTTTCCCGGGTGAGGTCATTCGGAAGTCCCGAACCTGATTTATGAATTATTTTAATTAAAGTACCCTTTCGCTAATGTCTGTGAACTTCATTGCCTGGTGGCAATGACCCTTGGCAGGAATCATCTGTAAAAGTGCCTCTCACTTTGCAGGGTAGGTAGCTCTTTGGTTTAGAGGCAGCAATTTCCAAATGCTCCCATTTGGATCCAAGTTATCACTAGGCCAACTGTGAGTTCCGGCTTACAACATCACAAAATCAATCTTTTTGGGTATGTTCAGAAACAGGTCAGAGTGAAGTAAGTCAGAAAGAGA
This sequence comes from Orcinus orca, assembly GCF_937001465.1. Taxonomy (NCBI): domain Eukaryota; kingdom Metazoa; phylum Chordata; class Mammalia; order Artiodactyla; family Delphinidae; genus Orcinus; species Orcinus orca. Next base: position 35,497,971 of record NC_064571.1, read on the forward strand.
AAAACAAATGCCGTATGCTAACACATATATGTGGAATCAAAAAAAAAAATGGTCATGAAGAACCTAAGGGCAGGACAGGAATAAAGACGCAGATGTAGAGAATGGACTTGAGGACATGGGGTGGAGGAAGGGTAAGCTGGGACGAAGTGAGAGAGTGGCATGGACATATATACACTACCAAATGTAAAATAGATAGCTAGTGGGAAGCAGCCGCATAGCACAGGGAGATCAGCTCGGTGCTTTGTGACCACCAAGTGGGGTGGGATAGGGAGGGTGGGAAGGACACACAAAAGGGAGGAGTTATGGGGATATATGTATAGCTGATTCACTTTGTTATAAAGCAGAAACTAACACACCATTGTAAAGCAATTATACTCCAATAAAGATGTTAAAAAAAAAAAAAAGAAACAGGTAATGCCACTGGGAGTGGGGATGGCCGATAACCTTTCACAGAAGATACTATGGATAGGTATCAGGCTTCCTTTCAAAAAAGATCATCTTATTAGAACAATTACATAAACACCAGTAGAGCGAGACTTGGAATTCTTTGAGAACAGAGGGATAAAGAAAACCAGATAGCTGTAGAGTTTTTGCTACTATGAAAAGCGATACTATTGCGGCAGAGTAAGGAAAGTATTTACAGTAAAGACAAGGAGAGGAAGATCTAAGGCATTTGGCAGGCTTTAATAACAGTGATTTGAAAAAGCGAAAAACAGAAAACGGCCTGGAGCGCTGAAGAAGAATTACAAAGGATTTTGTCAGACTCAGAGAGAGAGAGAAAAGCCCATAGTTGGAGATGAAGTTAAGGTTCTGCTCAAAGGAAGCAGAGCAGCCTTGATGGGGAAGCCTCGAGGTGCGTCTCCTTTGACGCCCTGCGTCAGGCCTTTGAGGACTCAATAGCGGTGTGATTTACGTGGCACTACAATATACACGCTGCTTACAGATAGTCTCAAATGTGGAGCAAATGTGGAAGGAGGGGAGCAATTAACTGAGCTGGGAGAATTGAGTGCAGACCTCTGAGACAAACCTAACTGACTTGGGGCCAGGAAGGGAGAGGCGGAAATGCATGCTTCCCCCTCCTGCACGGCGTCTCTCCTTGAACCTGGGCGGGCTGCACAAAGGTTACACAGGGCACCAAGTTCCAAAGGGCCCCGTGCTCAGTTTAAAGCTCTGTGGTCGCCTTCTTGAAATCTGTAATAATTTTTCAAAATAGAGCCTCACGTTTTCATTTGGCACTGACCCCTACAAATCATGTAGCCCATCCTGTTCTCATAACAGAGCAGCAAGTGGTGTCTGGGCCCTAGGACCCCACCCAAAGCTGGGGACCTCCGATTCCTGACGTACCAGCAGGCACAAAGAAATATAGAGAAAGTCAAGGTTGATAATTTTGTGGACAAAGTGAGAAATTTGATGAGGTGGAATATTTTTTCTTCTTGGTCATAGCCTGACCAAGGATTTATTTTCTATTCTTTACCGATTTATTTTTTATTCTTTACATTATATCTTACTTAAAGACATGTGGGCTGGGGTTCGTTTGACCTGGTGCAGTTTAAGAGACAGGATTGTAATCACCAGGCCAACAAGAGCAAAAATGCCCCATCAACTCAACCCAATTCAATGCATTAATCTCCCCAGGAGGGGAATCTTTGTTAGGCCCTGTGGTGATTGTTTTGGAAGAGGCTGAACTGGTTCATTGAGCTGGAGAAAAACAGCACTGAACTGGTTGGCTACCAGGCCAGGGTGAATGTTTCATGTTGATGGAAATCTTTGAAAAGTTGGTCTGGAGATGCTGAGGAATAGACCACTCCTAGATTGCTTTAGATCCTATTTCACCCAGTTCCTTGCCTCTGCAACCCTTCTGCAAAGTCCTCACAAGACAGCATACTGCTTCTGTAGCACAGAAGGTCCATATAAAAATATTACATTTCAATAAATTTCAATAAATAAATAATATTTATTTATTTATAAATAAATAAAATTATAAATAAAATATTTATAAATAAAATTTAAAAATTATTAATAAATAAATAATATAATTAAGACTAACCTCTTCCACATCCCACATTCAGCACTAAAATTAAACAAGCCCACACATATTCCAGAGACAGTGACCGAAAGGGAGGGGGCTAAGGAAACAGATGAAAACAATATAAAGACATGCAAATCTGCTATTAGCTTGGGATAGATAAAAGAATTTCTAAATTATAGCTTTTGGTAATGTTTAAATTGAGAGTCTAGTAATCTGGTTGCAATTGTACTTAGGGGCATTTATTCTTTATTAAAAAAAACAGATTAAGGGGAAAAAACTAGAGTTGCTAAGCCCACCACCAGGAAAATCTTTGGAGGAAGCCTCCAGACCTTTGAAGTCATGTATAAACCCCATCACCACGGGGGGCTTCAAAGTTAGGACACCGAGCCTAGGCCTGCCTGTTGATTTTTAGAGCCGAAAGTGAACCCAGAAATCACTCAATTTGTAAACATTTTTTTTCTGGTAGGAGAGGTCCTTGGTAAGAAGATATCTTCTGCTAAAGTCCTCAATGCACAACAGGTGGTAATGGGGAGAGAAGAGGCCTGTGTGGTCAACGCCATCATGACCCCCAAGTGCCCACCATCTGACCAGTTCTCCCACAGATGGCCCAAAGATGGGACTTGCTGCAGGTCTCACATCCAATAGAAGCGGGTCTGGGACTCATGCTCAGGCCTCCAGACTCAGCCCCGTCCTCCCTGATGGGAAGCGGGCAGGAGAATACCAGTGCCTCCAGTATCAGCCAAACAGGCCACCCCATCTTGCCCTCAGCCCGGACACCCTGAGGCTATACTGTGCCGAGGCCCAGGCTGGGCCATCTCTGCTCTACGGATCTAGAGGGAAGAGTTTCCAGGAATCCAGGCCTACAAACAGATGAAGACGGTCCCGAGAAATTACCTCTGCCCTATTCACGGGGTCACTGCAGTCAGGATCCCAGAGCTCTCTGAATGGGGCCTTCCCTATTATCATTCCTATCCCCAAATCACACACACACACACACACACACAAATATACACACATTCACTGTGTTTTGACGTGACCAGAGCCTTCTTCACTGAGGAAATACTCCACAGAAATGTGATTTGGGTCTTATTTTGAAAACCCCAAATATAGACTTGCCTGGGTTTGTGAGGAACTGAAGTGCTATACACCAGTAGCTCTCAAACTGGAGTGTGCACCAGAATCCCCTGATGGTTTATTCAACAGATTGCTGGGCCCTTTCCCCAGAGATTCTGGGGTGGGGCCTGACAAAGTGCATTTCTGACAAGTTCCCAAGTGATGCCGATGCTGCCGGTCCAGGGACCACACTTGGACACACCTTTGCTGTAAAGGTCTGGGTCTGAGAGAACGTTCACTCCAGCAGGCATGGCTTCACAATGCCACAGGGCTGAACACCCCTTCTGAAGAGATGATATCTGTCGCCTCAGTGCTATGCTAGAGTTTGCTAGAGTTATCTTCAACATGAAGTAGCAAGGGCAAGTCTTGCTAATACGCTCGGCCTCTGACTTCCTATGATACCTCCTGCCCTGCAAGGTCATCTTAAAAGGGATGGATGTCAGAGCTCCAAAAGGACTCCTCTGGTCCTTAGAGAGTGCAAATTTAGCCAGTGAGGCAGGACAGAGTGGCTGTATCAACAGTGGCAAAACCGAGAACATTGACAGGATCATTCAAGGAGAAAAGGGGAGGGCATGAAGCCATGCTAAAGGGAAGGGGATGAAACTGCCTTGAAATTTCCAGATCAGCTATTTATATGGTCTCAAATCTCAGGTTCAAGACCACGGCCCTGGAGAAGCTTCAAGATGGCGGAAGAGTAAGACGCGGAGATCACCTTCCTCCCCACAGATACATCAGAAATACATCTACCTGTGGAACAGCTCCTACAGAACACCTACTGAAAACTGGCACAAGACCTCAGACCTCCCAAAAGGCAAGAAACTCCTTGCCTGGGTAGGGCAAAAGAAAAACGAAAAAACAGAGACAAAGAATAGGGACGGGACCTGCACCATGGGAGGGAGCCGTGAAGGAGGAAAGGATTCCACACACCAGAAGCCCCTTCGCGGGCGGAGACTGCGGGTGGCGGAGGGGGGAAGCTTCGGAGTGGCGGAGGAGAGCGCAGCCACAGGGGTGCGGAGGGCAAAGCGGAGAGATTCCCGCACAGAAGATCAGTGCTGACGAGTACTCACCAGCCGGAGAGGCTTGTCTGCTCCCCCGCCAGGGCAGGCGGGGCTGCGAGCTGAGGCTCGGGCTTCGGTCGGAGCGCCGGCAAAGGACTGACAGCCTGCAGGGGTTTAGTGCGCCACGGCTAGCCGGGAGGGAGTCCGGGGAAAAGTCTGTAGCTGCCGAAGAGGCAAGAGAGTTTTTCTTCCCTCTTTGTTTCCTGGTGCGCGAGGAGAGGGGATTAAGAGCGCTGCTTAAAGGAGTTCCAGAGACGGGCGCGAGCCGCGGATAACATGGCGGCATGAGACGCTAAGGCTGCTGCTGCCGCCACCAAGAAGCCTGTGTGCGAGCACAGGTCACTATCCACACCCCCCTTCCGGGGAGCCTGTGCAGCCAGCCACAGCCACGGTCCCGAGATCCAGGGACAACTCCTCCGGGAGAACTCACGGCGCGCCTCAGGATAGTGCAACGTCATGCCGGCCTCTGCCGCCGCAGGCCCGCCCCACACTCCGTGCCCCGCCCACCCACGGCCTGAGTGAGCGAGAGCCCTCGAATCAGCAGCTCCTTTAACCCCGTCCTGTCTTGAGCGAAGAACAGACGCCCTCAGCGACCTCCACGCAAAGGCGGGGCCAAATCCAAAGCTGAGGCCCCAGGAGCTGTGAGAACAAAGAAGAGAAAGGGAAATCTCTCCCAGCAGCCTCAGAAGCAGCGGATTACAGCTCCACAATCAACTTGATGGACCCTGCATCTGTGGAATACATGAATACACAACGAATCATCCCAAATTGGGGAAGTGCACTTTGAGAGCAAGATTTATAATTTTTTCCCCTTTTCCTCTTTTTGTGTGTATGTGTATGCTTCTGTGTGAGATTTTGTCTGTCTAGCTTTGCTTCCACCATTTGTCCAAGGGCTCTATCCGTCCGTTTTTTTGTTGGTTTTTAATTTTTTTCTTTTTTTCTTAATAATTATCTTTTATCTTAATAACTTTATTATATTTTATCTTACTTTATTTTATTTTATCTTCTTTCTTTCTTTTTTCCTTCCTTCCCTTCTTCCTTCCTACCTTCCTCCCTCCCTGCCTCCCTCCCTCCCTTCTTTCTTTCTTTCTTTCTACTCTACTAATTCTTTCTTTCTACTTGTTCTCCCTTTTATTCTGAGCTGTGTGGATGAAAGGCTTTTGGTGCTGCAGCCAGGAGTCAGTGCTGTGCCTCTGAGGTGGGAGAGCCAACTTCAGGACACTATCCACAAGAGACCGCCCAGCTCCACATAATATCAAACGGCAAAAATCTCCCAGAGATCTCCATCTCAACACAAGCACCCAGCCTCACTCAACGACCAGCAAGCTACAGTGCTGGACATCCTATGCCAAACAACTAGCAAGACAGGAACACAATCCCACCCATTAGCAGAGAGGCTGCCTAAAATCATAATAAGTCCACAGACACCCCAAAACACACCACCAGATGTGGATGTGCCCACCAGAAAGATAAGATCCAGCCTCATCCACCAGAACACAGGCACTAGTCCCCTCCACCAGGAAGCCTACACAACCCACTGAACCGACCTTAGCCACTGGGGACAGACACCAAAAACTACGGGAACTACGAACCTGCAGCCTGCAAAAAGGAGACCCCAAACACAGTAAGGTAAGCAAAATGAGAAGACAGAAAACCACACAGCAGATGAAGGAGCAAGATAAAAACCCACCAGACCTAACAAATGAAGAGGAAATAGGCAGTCTACCTGAAAAAGTATTCAGAATAATGATAGTAAAAGTGATCCAAAATCTTGGAAATAGAATGAAGAAAATACAAGAAACGTTTAACAAGGACCTAGAAGAACTAAAGATGAAACAAGCAAACAAGCAACACAATAAATGAAATTAAAACTTCTCTAGAAGGGATCAATAGCAGAATAACTGAGGCAGAAGAACAGATAAGTGACCTGGAAGATAAAATAGTGGAAATAACTACTGCAGAGCAGAATAAAGAAAAAAGAATGAAAAGAACTGAGGACAGTCTCAGAGACCTCTGGGACAACATTAAATGCACCAACATTCGAATTAGGGGTTCCAGAAGAAGAAGAGAAAAAGAGAGGGACTGAGAAAATATTTGAAGAGATTATAGTTGAAAACTTCCCTAATATGGGAAAGGAAATAGTCAATCAAGTCCAGGAAGCACAGAGAGTCCCACAAAGGAGAAATCCAAGGAGAAACACGCAAAGACACATATTAATCAAACTATCAAAATTTAAATACAAAGAACAAATATTAAAAGCAACAAGGGAAAAACAACAAGTAACACATAAGGGAATCCCCATAAGGTTAACAGCTGATCTTTCAGCAGAAACTCTGGAAGCCAGAAGGGAGTGGCAGGACATATTTAAAGTGATGAAAAAGAAAAACCTACAACCAAGATCAGTCTACCCAGCAAGGATCTCATTCAGATTTGACAGAGAAATCAAAATATTTACAGACAAGCAAAAGCTAAGAGAATTCAGCACCACCAAACCAGCTTTACAACAAATGCTAAAGGAACTTCTCTAGGCAGGAAACACAAGAGAAGGAAAAGACCTACAATAATAAACCCAAAACAATTAAGAAAATGGTAATAGGAACATACATATTGCTAATTACCTTAAATGTAAATGGATTAAATGCTCCAACCAAAAGACATAGACTGGCTGAATGGATACAAAAACAAGACCCGTATATATGCTGTCTACAAGAGACCCAATTCACACCTAGGGACACATACAGACTGAAAGTGAGGGAATGGAAAAAGATATTCCATGCAAATGAAAATCAAAAGAAAGCTGGAGTAGCAATTCTCATATCAGACAAAATAGACATTAAAACAAAGACTATTGCAAGAGGCAAAGAAGGACACTACATAATGATCAAGGGATCAATCCAAGAAGATATAACAATTGTAAATATTTATGCACCCAACATAGGAGCACCTCAATACATAAGGCAATTACTAACAGCCATAAAAGGGGAAATCGACAGCAACACAATCATAGTAGGGGACATTAACACCCCACTTTCACCAATGGACAGATCATCCAAAATGAAAATAAATAAGGAAACACAAGCTGTAAATGATACATTAAAAAAGGTGGACTTAATTGATATTTATAGGACATTCCATCCAAAAACAACAGAATACACATTCTTCTCAAGTCCTCATGGAACATTCTCCCGGATAGATCATATCTTGGGTCACAAATCAAGCCTTGGTAAATTTAGAGAAAATTGAAGTCATATCAAGTATATTTTCTGACCACAACACTATGAGACTAGATATCAATTACAGGAAAAAATCTGTAAGAAATACAAACACATGGAGGCTAAACAACACACTTCTTAATAACCAAGAGATCACTGAAGAAATCAAAGAGGAAATCAAAAATTACCTAGAAACAAATAACAATGAAAAACAACGACCCAAAACCTATGGGACAGGACTTCCCTGGTGGCGCAGTGGTTGAGAGTCCACCTGCTGATGCAGGGGACACGGGTTCGTGCCCCGGTCCGGGAAGATCCCACATGCCGCAGAGCGGCTGGACCCGTGAGCCATGGCTACTGAGACTGCGCATCCGGAGCCTGTGCTCTGCAACGGGAGAGGCCACAATAGTGAGAGGCCTGCGTACCGCAAAAAAAAAAAAAAAAAAAAAAAAAAAAACCTATGGGACAGAGCAAAAGCAGTTCTAAGAGGGAAGTATATAGCTATACAAGCCTACCTTTACAAACAAGAAACATCTCAAATAAACAACCTTACACCTAAAGCAATTAGAGAAAGAAGAACAAAAATACCCCAAAGTTAGCAGAAGGAAAGAAATCATAAAGATCAGATCAGAAATAAATGAAAAAGAAATGAAGGAAATGATAGCAAAGATCAATAAAACTAAAAGCTGGTTCTTTGAGAAGATAAACAAAATTGATAAACCATTAGCCAGACTCATCAAGAAAAAAAGGGAGAAGACTCAAATCAATAGAATTAGAAATGAAAATGGAGTAATAACAACTGACACTGCAGAAATAAAAAGGATCATGAGAGATTACTACAAGAAGCTATACGGCAATAAAATGGACAACCTGGAAGAAATGGACAAATTCTTAGAAATGCACAACCTTCTGAGACTGAACCAGGAAGAAATAGACAATATGAGCAGACCAGTCACAAGCACTGAAATTGAAACTGTGATTAAAAATCTTCCAACAAACAAAAGCCCAGGACCAGATGGCTTCTCAGGCGAATTCTATCAAACATTTACAGAAGAGCTAACACCTATCCTTCTCGAACTCTTCCAAAATATAGCAGAGGGAGGAACATTCCCAAACTCATTCTACGAGGCCACCATCACTCTGATACCAAAACCAGACAAAGATGTCACAAAGAAAGAAAACTAGAGGCCAATATCATTGATGAACATAGATGCAAAAATCCTCAACAAAATACTAGCAAACAGAATCCAACAGCACATTAAAAGGATCATACACCATGATCAAGTGGGGTTTATCCCAGGAATGCATGGATTCTTCAATATATGCAAATCAGTCAACGTGATACACCATATTAATAAATTGAAGGAGAAAAACCATATGATATCTCAATAGATGCAGAGAAAGCTTTCAACAAAATTCAACACCCATTTATGATAAAAACCCTCCAGAAATAGGCATAGAGGGAACTTTCCTCAACAGTAAAAAGGCCATTTATGACAAACCCACAGCCAACATCGTCCTCAGTGGTGGAAAACTGAAAGCATTTCCACTAAGACCAGGAACAAGACAAGTTTGCCCACTCTCACCACTATTATTCAACATAGTTTTGGAAGTTTTAGCCACAGCAATCAGAGAAGAAAAAGAAATGAAAGGAATCCAAATTGGAAAAGAAGAAGTAAAGCTGTCACTCTTTGCAGATGACTTGATACTATACATAGAGAATCCTAAAGATGCTACCAGAAAACTACTAGAGCTAATCAATGAATTTGGTAAAGTACCAGGATAAAAAATTAATGCACAGAAATCTCTGGCATTCCTATACACTAATGATTGAAAAATCTGAAAGTGAAATTAAGAAAACACTCCCATTTACGACTGCAACAAAAAGAATAAAATATCTAGGAATAAACCTACCTAAGAAGACAAAAGACCTGTACATAGAAAACTATAAGACACTGATGAAAGAAATTAAAGATGAAACAAATAGTTGGAGAGATATGCCATGTTCTTGGATTGGAAGAATCAGCATTGTGAAAATGACTCTATTGCCCAAAGCAATCTACAGATTCAGTGCAATCCCTATCAAACTACCACTGGCATTTTTCACAGAACTAGAACAAAAAATTTCACAATTTGTATGGAAACACAAAAGACACTGAATAGCCAAAGCAATCTTAAGAAAGAAAAACAGAGCTGGAAGAATCAGGCTCCCTGACTTCAGACTCTACTACAAAGCTACAGTAATCAAGACAGTATGGTACTGGCACAAAAACAGAAATATAAATCCATGGAACAGGATAGAAAGCCCAGAGATAAACCCACGCACATATGGTCACCTTATCTTTGATAAAGGAGGCAACAATATACAGTGGAGAAAAGACAGCCTGTTCAATAAGTGGTTCTGGAACAACTGGACAGCTACATGTAAAAGAATGAAATTAGAACACTCCCTAACACCATACACAAAGATAAACTCAAAATGGCTAAAAAAAAAACCCTAATTGTAAGGCCAGATACCATCAAACTCTTAGAGGAAAACATAGGCAGAACACTCTATGACATAGGTCACAGCAAGATCCTTTTTGACCCACCTCCTAGAGAAATGGAAATAAAAACAAAAATAAACAAATGGGACCTAATGAAACATAAAATCTTTTGCACAGCAAAGGAAACCATAAACAAGACGAAAAGACAACCCTCAGAATGGAAGAAAATATTTGCAAATGAAGCAACTGACAAAGGACTAATCTCTAAAACATACAAGCAACTCATGCAGCTCAATACCAAAAAAAACCCAACCCAATACAAAAATGGACAGAAGACCTAAATACGCATTTCTCCAAAGAAGATATACAGATTGTCAACAAACACATGAAAGGATGCTCAACATCATTAAACATTAGAGAAATGCAAATCAAAACTACAATGAGATATCATCTCACACCTGTCAGAATGGCCATCATCAAACAATCTATAAACAATAAATGCTGGAGAGGGTGTGGAGAAAAGGGAACCCTCTTGCACTGTTGGTGGGAATGTAAATTGATACAGCCACTATGGAGAACAGTATGGAGGTTCCTTAAAAAACTGAAAATAGAACTACCATATGACCCATCAATCCCACTACTGGGCATATACCCTGAGAAAACCATAATTCAAAAAGAGTCATGTACCACAATGTTCACTGCAGCTCTACTTACAATAGCCAAGACATGGAAGCAACCTAAGTGTCCATCAACAGATGAATGGATAAAGAAAATATGGCACATATATACAATGGAATATTACCAGTCATAAAAAGGAATGAAACAGAGTTATTTGTAGTGAGGTGGATGGACCTAGAGTCTGTCATACAGAGTGAAGTAAGTCAGAAAGAGAAAAACAAATACCGTATGCTAACACATATATATGGAATCTTAAAAAAAAAAGAAAAGAAAATGGTCAGAAGAACCTAGGGGCAAGACAGGAATAAAGATGCAGACCTACTAGAGAATGGACTTGAGGATACGGGGAGCGGGAAGGGTAAGCTGGGACAAAGTTAAACAGTGGCATGGACATATATACACTACCAAATGTAAAACAGATAGCTAGTGGGAAGCAGCCGCATAGCACAGGGAGATCAGCTCGGTGTTTTTGACCACCTAGAGGGGTGGGATAGGGAGGGTGGGAAGGAGCGAGATGCAAGAGGGAAGAGATATGGGGACATATGTATATGTATAACTGATTCACTTTGTTATAAAGCAGAAACTGGCACACCATTGTAAAGCAATTATACTCTAATAAAGAAGTTAAATAAATAAATAAAATAAAATAAAATAAATAAATAAGACGATGGCCCTTTCCCGGGCAGGAGGCAGTAATATGTTTCACTGGAAGCGGAAAAGTAAAAGCAAAACCCTCTTCTCTAGAAATGATAAAGCTGGTGTTCATTAACATTTGAAGAGACAGTACTTTTTGTATTCCAATAACTTTTATTCTTTTGGATGAATTCAACAGACAGATCTGCTTCCAATTGTGTTCCCTATGAAAATAATATAATTGATTTCAGAGAAGTGTTATTTCCAAATTAGTTTATTTTCTCGTTTGTATATTTTAATTTCTTTCTTAGTTCTGGTCAGAAATCCTATGAGCTATGCATTTTAATTTATAATTAAATAACCAAGTAATAATAGAACATTACCAATACGCTGTTCATAAAAAGCTAGTGCTTTAAAAGAAATACATAGGCTCAACAAAATACTAGCAAACAGAATCCAACAGCACATTAAAAGGATCATACACCATGATCAAGTGGGGTTTATTCCAGGAATGCAAGGATTCTTCAATATACGCAAATCTATCAATGTGATAAACCATATTAACAAACTGAAGGAGAAAAACCATATGATCATCTCAATAGATGCAGAGAAAGCTTTTGACAAAATTCAACACCCATTTATGATAAAAACCCTGCAGAAAGTAGGCATAGAGGGAACTTTCCTCAACATAATAAAGGCCATATATGACAAGCCCACAGCAAACATCGTCCTCAATGGTGAAAAACTGAAAGCATTTCCACTAAGATCAGGAACAAGACAAGGTTGCCCACTCTCACCACTCTTATTCAACATAGTTTTGGAAGTTTTAGCCACAGCAATCAGAGAAGAAAAGGAAATAAAAGGAATCCAAATCGGAAAAGAAGAAGTAAAGCTGTCACTGTTTGCAGATGACATGATCCTATACATAGAGAACCCTAAAGATGCTACCAGAAAACTACTAGAGCTAATCAATGAATTTGGTAAAGTACCAGGATAAAAAATTAATGCACAGAAATCTCTGGCATTCCTATACACTAATGATGAAAAATCTGAAAGTGAAATCAAGAAAATACTCCCATTTACCATTGCAACAAAAAGAATAAAATATCTAGGAATAAACCTACCTAAGGAGACAAAAGATCTGTATGCAGAAAATTATAAGACACTGATGAAAGAAATTAAAGATGATACAAATAGATGGAGAGATATACCATGTTCTTGGATTGGAAGAATCAACATTGTGAAAATGACTCTACTACCCAAAGCAATCTATAGATTCAATGCAATCCCTATCAAACTACCACTGGCATTTTTCACAGAACTAGAACAAAAAATTTCACAATTTGTATGGAAACACAAAAGACCCCGAATAGCCAAAGCAATCTTGAGAACGAAAGAAGGAACTGGAGGAATCAGGCTCCCAGACTTCAGACTATACTACAAAGCTACAGTTATCAAGACGGTATGGTACTGGCACAAAAACAGAAAGATAGATCAATGGAACAGGATAGAAAGCCCAGAGATAAACCCACGCACATATGGTCACCTTATCTTTGACAAAGGAGGCAGAAATGTACAGTGGAGAAAGGACAGCCTATTCAATAAGTGGTGCTGGGAAAACTGGACAGCTACATGTAAAAGTATGAGATTAGATCACTCCCTAACACCATACACAGAAATAAGCTCAAAATGGATTAAAGACCTAAATGTAAGGCCAGAAACTATCAAACTCTTAGAGGAAAACATAGGCAGGACACTCTATGACATAAATCACAGCAAGGTCCTTTTTGACCCACCTCCTAGAGAAATGGAAATAAAAACAAAAGTAAACAAATGGGACCTAATGAAACTTAAAAGCTTTTGCGCAGCAAAGGAAACCATAAACAAGACCAAAAGACAACCCTCAGAATGGGAGAAAATATTTGCAAATGAAGCAACGGACAAAGGATTAATCTCCAAAATTTATAAGCAGCTCATGCAGCTTAATAACAAAAAAACAAACAACCCAATCCAAAAATGGGCAGAAGACCTAAATAGACATTTCTCCAAAGAAGATATACAGAGTGCCAACAAACACATGAAAGAATGCTCAACATCACTAATCATTAGAGAAATGCAAATCAAAACTACAATGAGATATCATCTCACACCAGTCAGAATGGCCATCATCAAAAAATCTAGAAACAATAAATGCTGGAGAGGGTGCGGAGAAAAGGGAACCCTCTTACACTGTTGGTGGGAATGTAAATTGATACAGCCACTGTGGAGAACAGTATGGAGGTTCCTTAAAAAACTAAAAATAGAACTACCATATGACCCAGCAATCCCACTACTGGGCATATACCCTGAGAAAACCATAATTCAAAAAGAGTCATGTACCAAAATGTTCATTGCAGCTCTATTTACAATAGCCCAGAGATGGAAACAACCTAAGTGTCCAACATCGGATGAATGGATAAAGAAGATGTGGCACATATATACAATGGAATATTACTCAGCCATAAAAAGAGACGAAATTGAGCTATTTGTAATGAGGTGGATAGACCTAGAGTCTGTCATACAGAGTGAAGTAAGTCAGAAAGAGAGAGACAAATACCGTATGCTAACACATATATATGGAATTTAAAAAAAAATGTCATGAAAAACCTAGGGGTGAAACAGGAATAAAGACACAGACTTACTAGAGAATGGACTTGAGGCTATGGGGAGGGGGAAGGGTAAACGGTGACAAAGCGATAAAGAGGCATGGACATATATACACTACCAAAAGTAAGGTGGTTAGCTAGTGGGAAGCAGCCGCATAGCACAGGGAGATCAGCTCGGTGCTTTGTGACCGCCTGGAGGGGTGGGATAGGGAGGGTGGGAGGGAGGGAGACGCAAGAAAAAAAAAAAAAAAATACATAGGGACAAAGCATGGTGAAGAAAATAGAGAAATACAGGTTAAAGTTGAAAGTTGGTTCTTAATTTGCCATTATTACCGTCTCGACTCAATTCCATAATTGCCTAGTTATGTGCTAGGCACTATGGGAAAACTAGTAAATTAACAGACATAAGAGAACCTCACAAATGTTAAAATGGGGAGAAATTTGCATTATAATTATTTAACAGAAGCATAAGGTAATGTCACTGCCCTCAAAATAGTTTGAAGTACCCCTAGCAGCCAGCCATCTGATTTAGCTTTTTCATAATATGAGCATCTTTTCTATAGCACCACTGACAAGGGCCATCAGGCACTATTTAAACCGTTTCAGATGCTCAGGCATCTCAGATAATCCACACTGATGGGACACGTTGAATAAACCCAATACCTTATCCTATGGGAACCCATCAAAAACTTGAACATGGCTTTCATGGCCATCACTTTAACCTTTCAGCAGATTCAACACTGTATTAGCAGGGTTCTCCAGAGAAACAGAACCAGTAAAATACACACACACACACACACACACACACACACACACACACACACACACACACACACACACACACTGTGGGGCGGGAGAGAGAGAGAGAGAGAGAGGTGGGGTGGGGGGGAGAGGGAGGAAGAGAGAGAAAGAATTGGGTCATGCAGTTGTGGGAACCAGAGAGGCTGCAGTCTGTAAGGCAGGCTGGAAATTCAGGAAAGAGTTGGTATTGCAGCTTTGAGGTGAATTTCTTCTTCAGGAGACCTCAGTCTTTGCTCTTAAGGCCTTCAACTGATTGGATGAGGCCCACCCATATTCTGGAGGTAATTGACTTTACTCAGAGTCTGCTGATTTAAATTTTAATCACATCTAAAAAATACCTTCACAGCAACATCTAGACTGGTATTTGACCAAATGACTGGGCACCACTGTCCAGCCAAGGTGATGCATAAAATTAACCATCACATCATTTCACCCTTTGGTTTCATTGATACGTCAGTTAGAATTCGAGCCACTGCTAGGGACAAGGACTTCATTCCCTGGTTTTATGTTTCTCTGAGAAGAATTAGAGTCACATTGGCTGGCAGCCTGATTGTTTAATCTAGGAAACGTTGCTGAGCGTTCCTGGCTGAGTACACACAGGGTTGGTAGCAGACCCACCTGCCTGCAGAGTATGACCTTCTCCCTGCCTGTGCTGAGCTTACCCGGCAGGCTTAACCCCTTCTAGGCAGAGGCCTGTGGTTCTGGCAGCTACACTTAGTGTTTGGGTTGGGGGACCGGATTCACATGTCTGTTTAACCACAGTTCAAGTTCTTTCCGAAAAAGCTGACATTTGGATTTCTATCTACCTGACTTCTTTGTGTGTTTCTCAGGTGAATCTGAAATCTGAGAAGACAAGGGTGTGATTGTCACCTCTAAATCCTCATCAGCCTCCCCACTGGGAATGTGCTCTACTTGGTCTATGACCATTTTCAAATGGGCTCTCAGAATGGAACCAACCTTTCCCCCTTCATGAGATAGTGCAGATTAAGTGAGACTGCCCCTCCTTTAATCCGTGGCCTTTGGGGGTCACCCCATCGGTGCTGTCTCTTCCAAGCTGTGTGACCTCAATCTCCCTTTTGATCTCAGTCTCCTTGTTCACAAAATGGGCTAATGTTACCTACATCATAGAGATGCTGTGGGGTTTAATAAATGAGGTTATGAATTTAAAGCATCTGATGAAAATGCCCCATAGATAGTAGGTGCTCAATACACAGTGGCCAATGATAATAATAATAATAATAGGGGCTTCCCTGGTGGTGCAGTGGTTAAGAATCAGCCTGCCAATGCAGGGACCATGGGTCCGAGCCTGGTCCGGGAAGATCTCACATGCCACAGAGCAACTAAGCCCGTGCGCCACAACTACTGAGCCTGCATGCCACAACTACTGAAGCCTGCGCACCTAGAGCCCATGCTCCACAACAAGAGAAGCCACCGCGATGAGAAGCCTGTGCACCGCAACAAAGAGTAGCCCCCGCTCGCTGCAACTAGAGAAAGCCCATGCGCAGCAACGAAGACCGAACGCAGCCAAAAATAAAATAAATTAAATAAATAAATTTATTTTAAAAATAATAATAATAAAATTGTGGGCAGTTCCTATCACAGTCTTGGTTCATTTGGGGTCACTTCCAGACAAGTTCTCCTCCCACAATTTGTATTAGTTTAATGACCTGTTAGACCAAAAAGCAGAATTTTACACCTCATCAGTTTCAAAGCTGAATCATTTGGGTGTGTTACCTGTTGAAGGAATCCTTCCCACGTTCAGTAATCTCTGCATCTTACCTCCCACCCTTTCTAATTCTTATAAGTCATCACACATTTATTGTCTGATTTAGGTCTGTCCTCTCTAAATTCTTTGGGAACAGTTTTCCACCAGCTATACATACCTAATTATAATCTCCTCCAGGTTTATAGTGTCCCTAGTTATCACGAGGAAGATCTTGTCAAATTGAGGCTTCAAACGTTTACTGACCCTGTTACCGTAACCAGACTCTGGGCTGGGTGCAGGAGTTGCCAAAATGCAAGATCCAGTCCCTGTCTTCAGAAGCTTCCAGACCAGTGGGCAATAGGGACACCAAAAAGCAGGTACAACGCAGAATGGCCTTCCCTGCAAGGGGAAGCAAGGAGGGTCAGATGGCACAGACGAGGGCCATCTTGTCCCCCTCTGAGGTTCAGGAAGACTTCCCAGAGGACAAGGTGCCTGAGTTTAATGTATAGGAGGAGAAGGATTTAGCCAAGCAGAGAAAGCGAAGAAGCACGTTAACTTCAGAGGAAAGAATCCATCCAAAAGCAGGGCATGGAGGAGAGAGGAGATGGCAAAGGAGGGGAATTGTCCAGCTTGTTAGGGCCAGAGCCCAGGGTACCCGTGGAGCAGTGGACCCCAGGGGCCCACATGAAGGGTAGGAATGCCATGCACATACTGCTCTATCACCCCCCACACAAAGAAGAGCAATTGAAGGATTTTACACACGGAAGTAAAGTGATCCAAATGGCATTTAGGAAGATTACTATAGCCTTGTATGGGAGGAGAGAAAAGTTTCTCTTCAAGAAGCTTTTCAGTGCCACAGCTGAAGGCAAAGAAATCCAGAAGAAAGTCTGTGGCAGACTTTTCTTTATTTGAGGGCTAGATTTTAAAGGCATTACGCTTGGGAGGAGAAGTTACAATGTTCTCACAGTAAAACAAGTAAAGGGAGTCATAGAATTGAGTTGGGTGGGACATCACAAGGCCACCTGGACCACGTCCCTGCTTTGATGCAGCCATGGTGTTTCAGCTGGCGTAATGGTGCCAAGACAGCTGAGGCTTGGGAATCGAAGTGACTGGTCCACGTGATAGAACCTGCAGTCACGGGTGGAAGGCCGAGATGTCGGCTGCCGCTATGCCTGGACCTCTCTCCACTGCAGGCCCTTGCCATGACGATATGGCGAGTGGAGAGGACACAGAACGGGAAACTGGCTTCTGCCTTCAGATCTGCCAGGAATGAACAACTGCATTCAGTTTCCTGATGCACAGTCATGGCAGTGACGATCCTCACACAGAGAATTTTCCGTTTATTCCCCTTTTTGAAAAATAATAGCCAAATGGGACACTCCATCACCTGTGCTCTGGGACAAAAATTTTTGAAGAGGTTTATTTTAAGAAGAGAAGCATTTGCAGAGATTGCTCTTACTACCTTATAGATTTCTAAAGTGCATCAGGTCTTCTGAGGTACCCTTGCTAATTCGAGAATGTCAGGAAATACAAAAACACTAATTTCCAGAGACATGAGCCTTGAGCCATTTTCTGGCCCTAGCCTATTATTGATACTTTATAGGGTAAGTCAAAATGGGTCAGATCTGGCCAAGAGAAGAGCAAGGGAAACATTCTTGGAGGGAAGGAGGAAGGGAACAATCTAAGCTAAGAATGAATGTGAAAGACTAAAGCTGCAGAGATGGACTAGGGTGTTCTCTTGTCAAGACAAAAGAAGATGACACCATACGTAACAGTAGGCAGGTGCTTTGTTTCACTGTTTAATAATAATTACAGCTAGTTTTTATATAGTTCTTATCCTGTGCCCAGCACATGCATTAACTCACGGGAGTCTCACAGTAACCCAAGGAGATGGATACTATCATTGCCCCCACTTTACAGGAGAGAAAACCAAGTTGCAAAGAGATTGAGCAATTTGTCCACCCTCACACAAAGAGAAATTAAACCTAGGGAATTTGGCTTTTAACCTGACACTAGGAAGAGTTGCATTTAGCTGTATTTTGTTCTTGTCGATTTTATTAATAGCAGATGCAAACAGGATTTTAAGATCATTTGTTCTGAGTTGAAAACACATGCCTTGGCTTTAATTCACACCTGGGGGAATTTTAATTTCTTGGTTGTGCTTCCTTGAGGCCCATATTATTTTCAAAAGTATAATTGGGAAATATAAAATAATTATGGATACTGGCTTCTAGATTAAACAACTGCTGAACCTGGGCAAACAGATCAAATTAAGGCTGAATCTCTTTCTTATGAAAATTTTCCTTATTTTATATGTAGGAGTTTGTTTTTGTTCTTGTTGAACTCCGGGACTTAGAAGTAGACATATTTATTTAGTTTGACCCAGATCTAGTATGTGTTGCTTGGTCTATTCTTTTTAGTTTATTGTATCTCTTAATCTTCTACACATGCAACAAGGGACCTCAGTGATGAGGGCATTGGAAAAATCTAAACAAACAATAAATTCTGGCTACGCGATTCCCTATAAATGGAGTGCTTAATAAAATAATGCTTGGAAACATGATGTTAGAATGATCAGATCTGTATGAAGTAACCAAATTACAAATTTCCAGTGCTTGCCATAACTGGTAATATTTTTTCTTATAGCCTGAAATATTTGTGATCAGTATTTTGTACATGATAAAACAAAACAGTTCTTTGTTTTGAGAAGCAAATGTGGTTCGGTATTAGATGGTTCAAATAAACCTAGAAGCCATGATGATTTATTCCTAATTCTGAAGTTTCAGTTACAAGCCCCATCTTCTTGGTTGCCCCATTGGAGTTCAGAAAACTACTCTTTTCTTGGCAATGACTGAACACCCTCACAGAAAGCTTCCCTGAACTTTCACCTGGCACAGGCCCTGGCACACTCAGGTGGCACCTGGTGTCTGTCCTCAGTGACACCTGGTACTGAGAACAGCATTCCAAATTGCCAATAGTCTCAATTGGCATAGAGCTTTGCTTTAACTTATTCACTTGTTCCTGGCTGTTCTCTTTTCCTTGTGTAGTCCAAACAGTTTAGCCATTCCACAAGTGTTTATTAAGTACCTACTCTGCTCTAAGGACTGAGGAAAGGATGGTAAGTTAGAATGACATAGCCACTGTCCTCACAGACCTGATGGTCTAGAAGGGAAGATACAGTAACAATAAAGCATAACGGTAGAAGCACAGTATGCAATGGAAATGCGTAGAGAATATAAATATCAGAATAAATACACTAAAATGTTGAAGCAGTTCTCCTTAAGTGGTGGGACTTTAGTTAACGCTTTCAAATTTAGTACCGTATTTCAAGGTCTTTCCAAGTTTAATTTAACGGGCAAAGATATTTTTATAAAGGGAATTTTAAGAACAAAATATATTTTTAGTCTATTTAAATGCTTAAGTTTTAAGATTTTTTTTTACTATTATCAAAAATAAATTTTCAAGGCTTCCCTGGTGGCGCAGTTGTTGAGAGTCCGCCTGCCGATGCAGGGGACATGGGTTCGTGCCCCGGTCTGGGAAGATCCTACAAGCCGCGGAGCGGCTGGGCCCGTGGGCCATGGCCGCTGAGCCTGCACGTCTGGAGCCTGTGCTCCGCAACGGGAGAGGCCACAAAGGTGAGAGGCCCGCGTACCACAAAAAAAAAAAAAAAAGATTCATATTTATTCTGTTATGAAGCACCATTTTTCAGACAGTGACTCTAGACCCCATTCAACCTAACAAAGCCCTTCCTTCAATTATGCCACCATTGGCTGCCTTAGACAAACACACTTCCCATTTTGAAAGGTCTTAGGCAGCCCTCACCACCACATTGCCTCTCCATGAAATCTCATCTACCTCATTCTTCCTCCTCTCAATTTCATGAACAGATGCTGAAGAATACAAACTGTAGTCACATGAAAGTTTAGACTATTCCATGAATTTATCCTCAGATTCTCTTTCAGAAGCTCTGATGTCAACAAAACAACACATAGATTACATTTGTTTATATAAGTGAAATCAACAAGATCATCAATTATAACAAGATAAAAGACCTTGATTATGTCCAAAGACCAAGATGATTTAGAAGGAAGCCAGCCAACGTGAAGCAGCATCCAGAAACTTTACAGATGCTCTGCTGTCGGTATCTGTTTGATAAGATTGCTATTTCCAATTTGAAGGTAGAAGTCTGTGGTCCTCATTTCTTTGTAATGCTAAAAGTAAACCAAGAATAATTTCCTCAGGTGGTAAATGCGTTTTCCTAATAATAAAAGTAATAACACAAGTTTGTTAGAAAGAACTTACAGAGCCCAGAAAAAGTTTATTGAAGAAAACAAAACCCCACAATCCAACTGAGAGATGCCCACTTTCACCTTTAAATCCCTGTAGAGTTGGTTTTATACTGATTGTAGGGTATATTCTGCCCTTTTCACTTAACTTACGTTGGGAGTATGTCATTACTTTATATATATTTCTTTTCACGGCTTTCTAATACTCTATTGAATGGATATACTACTTACTTAATGATTCTCTTATTTATGTATGTTTAGATGATGCCTATTATTTTGCTATTATGTTATAATGAATATGTTGCATTATACACACATCTAAAAGACTAATAATTAATAATACAGATCAAATTAAAAATTTGAAGACATGTAAACATGTTTCTGCAGGTTATAAATCATAAATTATCCTTGCTTTCCCACCCTCACGGTGCTTTTTTACATGACCAACCAACTTAAAAACATCTACATTTGTTAGTGCACCAACCTTTTCATTATCTGTTTTCAAATTTGTTTTAATATCCTGCTTTATTTCAAAAATTCTTTAATGGAACTTGGAAGGTTTTGCCTTTTAATGCAATATGTATAGTTATCTTTTCTGAATAATAAATTACCCCAGAACTTAGCCTAAGACAACAAATATTTACAATCTCACACAATTTCTGTGCATCAAATACCCAGGTGCAGCCTAGCTGGGCAATTCTGATTCAGGGTCTCCTATGAGATTTTAGTCAAGCTATCAACCTACAGTCATTGCAAGCCCTGAGCGGCTGGAAAATCCACTTCTAAGCTTACTCATATGGTTGTTGGTAGACTATAGTTCCTAACTGGCTGTTGGCTGGAGTCTCTGTTCCTTACCTTATGGGCTTCTCCATAGAGCTGCACAATACGGCAGCTGTTTTCCCCAGAGTGAAAGATTCAAAAGAGACAGAAAGAGAAAGGATGCCACAAACAGAAGCTACAGTTTTTTGTAACACGTACCATCACTTTTACCATACTCTGTTGGTCACAAAGACCAACCTTGGTACGGTGTGGGAGAGCACCACACGAGGGTGTGAATACCAAAAGAAGAGGCTCATTTGGATTTTATTTTGAAACCATAAAATCTTAGAGACTGACTACAACATGCAGTAATCTTTATGAGGACCCAAAATACGTTTGTAATGATCTCCTGTCAAAAAATCCTTCATGAGCTGCTACTTACAAGACAGTTTACCACTACCTAGTAAGTTTGAGTATTCACCGGTCCTACAATCTCAACTCTAGGTTTAACTTCCTAAAGAACGTCTTTCAGTCTTTCACATGTGCACCAGGGCACATATAAGAATGTTCTATGCAGTAGTGTTTGTAGTAGAAATCAATTAATAACAGTCCAGATGCCCATCAATAGAATAAAATAACACAATTAATTGTGAGGTGTTGGTATAATAAAATGCTATACAGCAGTGAAACTGATGGAATAAGAACTACCCACATCAGTCCAGTTGCAACCATTGAATGAAAAAAGCAAGACACGGGTATGATATATTTCACAGTAAAGTAAATTTAAAAAGCACATCGTAGGGGCTTCCCTGGTGGCGCAGTGGTTGAGAGTCCGCCTGCCGATGCAGGGTACACGGGTTCGTGCCCCGGTCTGGGAGGATCGCACATTAACACGGAGCGGCTGGGCCCGTGAGCCATGGCCACTGAGCCTGCGCGTCCGGAGCCTGTGCTCCGCAACGGGAGAGGCCACAACAGTGAGAGGCCCGCGTACCGCAAAAAAAAAAAAAAAAAAGCACATCGTATAGTAAAAAGATTACAACGATACTTTCAATAAGAAAACGGTGGTTAACAGAAATGATGCACTCACTATGCAACAGGCACTGCGATAAGCATGTCAAGTTGTTTTGTTTTCATTTAATCCTCACAACAGGTAGAAGGTTAAAATTAGTCTTTTTCTCCTCCTTTTCCAGATGAGAAAGCTTAAACTTATAGAAATAAAAACATTTTCCCAAGTTCACACAACCAGTATGTCATAGAGCTAGGATTTGAACCCAGGCAACTGTCCTAACTGCTAACTTAAAATCTGGGTTTGTTCCTAGATTTAGCTCCATGTGTCAATGACAAAATGAAACATTAAATTGCTTATGTGTTGAAATGATGTCTGAATGGATACCTAGTCCTTGCACGGGTGAATGGGCCAATTCATCATCTCTCCAGGTTCTCCCGCCTCTCTGCACTGTGCCCTGACAATGAAATAGACCTCGCCTTTCTACTAGGATTCCAGGCGACTCTCCTGTAAACACCAACTGGATAACAGGGCATATTTATTGAGCATTTACTGTAAGTCAGGCATTCATCTAAGTGTTTAGATGCACTAACTCATTGGATGCTCAAAACACCCTCTGTGGTAGATGTTACTATGATGCCTATTTTACAGGTAAGAGAACAGGCTTTGAGAAAACTGTTCCCAACAATTACACAGCTTGTAGGTGGCAGTGCCAGGACTTAAACCCAGGCATTCTAGCTTCCAAGCCTATGGTCGTAATCACTCATATACTGCCTCCCATGAAGTATTATGCTTAGAGTAAAGGCACATAAGGAAAAAACTGGCTCTTTTTCTAATGAAATATATAAAATATAGAGACTTCACTGATATTCTAAAGAATTTCCATTATCAGATTTTCCTAAGGTGTCAAAAAATTGTAACATTTAACATGTGTACTAGGAAAAAATATGATGGTTTCATCTTGGAGACAGAACAATTCAGTTGTGTTTGAGGGTTTTTTTACTGAAGTATAGTTGATTTACAATATTGTATTAGTTTCAGATTTACAGCAAAGTGATTCAGTTTTATTTATATATATATATGTGTATATAAATATATATATGTATATAAACTTTTTCAGATTCTTTCCCCTTATAGGTTATTATAAGATATTGAATATAGTTCCCTGTGCTATACAGTAGGTCCTTGTGGTTTATCTATTTTATATATCATAGTGTGAATCTGTTAATCCCAAACTCCTAAATGCTCTTGAGTTTTTAATTTAATTTTGTTACAAGTTCACTGTCTTTCTCATCTCAAGCTAACAAGATTTAATTCAACTAGTTAACACATTACAGGCATTTGATACACATTTACTTTAAGTCATTTTTTAGAGTGAGGAATAACATTTTATATATCAAAATTTGGGGGCTCCCACTACATATGAGGTTCTAGAACAAAACATATCAAGTTGGAAAACACACAGTCTCTGCCCACAGGAGTCCCCAGCCTACTGGTTACAGTGCATATAATGACAGTGCATATAATTACCATTCAACGTGTTAGGTTCTAAAACAGAGGAATACACTCTACAAGTGACTGACTCAATTTACGCTGCCCTAAAAAATAGGTGACTTTTGAACTGAGCCATACAAGATAAGTGCCCATCACTAGGCAGAAACGGAAAGGAAGGGCATTTCTGGTAGAGGGCACAGCACGGTCAAAAGTGTGGAGGCACAAAAGCGTACCACGTGTATAATTTTTTGCTGCCAGGGCACAAATTGCTTAGGGGGACATGGTGGAAAATGATCCTGGAAAGGCCAGTGGCAGGAGATTATGAAGGCCTTTGCCTGACTCCATAGTTAGGCCTGGAGGCAACAGGGAAGTAAAGATTTTTTAAGCAGGAGGGTATCATGGCTATTATTTTATAATGATAACTCTGGTGAAGCGAGTCTGAAGGTTATTTTAACAATTCAGTCAAACGATACCAGGAGACTGAACCTTATGAAACAAGTAGTATTTCGGACCCCATTTTACAGATGAGAAAATCAAGGCACAGAGGAATATAACACCTTGTCCAATGCTGCATAGTTGGTAAATAGGGGAGCCAAATTCAAACCCAGGTAGTGGGACAGTAATGTCTCCTGCACATGTCTCTGCTCTGCCAGGTCGGCTGATGATCATGGCAGGTGAGAAGGGAGAGAGCTAGCTGGCAGAGCCTTGAGCTTGAACTACAGAGCAGACTGGACGGTGCTCCCAGAGGACACTACGTGGATCACAGAGAAGAAGCAGGTTGGGTGAGGAATCGATGAATTCCATTTCAGACATGAGTGCAGGAGGTCTGTGAGAGCCAGGCCATGACACCAGAGGGCTGTTGAAAATGCCAGGACTAAGCTTCAGGAGAGGTGTGGGCAGAGAAAGTCAACCCAGACATGGAATACCCTGCTAAATAGACTCCGTTCCACCCAAGACCCACATCCTGAAGACGCAGAACCTGAGGCCCTGAGAGGCAGTTCAGAAGACAGAGCTCTAGAGCCAGACTCACGTTCAAATGCTAAGCTTAAATGTACGTTCTGGGAGACGTTTCTTCACTTTTCCAACCAGAGTTTTTCATTCATTAATGGAGACTATAATACTTCATGTGTCACACTGTTATAAGGATTTAAATTAATATGCATATAAAGCACCTGGCACATTGCTTTCCAAAAGTAAGTGTTCAGTAAATGGTGATCATTATTATTATCATTTCTATTTGTCAAAGGTGAGGCTAGAACATAGAAAACGGTCTGGGCAGCCAGCGCCGTTACCCTCTTGGCAGTTTTTCCCATAAAATTCTCTTACCTACATGGAGTTGTCACTAATATCTCAACCCAAGAAAAGAAGGTCCTTTTGAGGAATATGAGTTCTCTATTTGCCAAAAGAATAACCTAGAGAAATGAGATTAAAAATTGTATATATGTATATGATAAAATATAAAACCTAGATTGGAAACAAAGCAAGTGTCACATTTCCTAGATTCTTAAGTGACTGAGGCAAATTCATGGGGTGGCTCATGGCCCCTAAGGCAGAGTCAGGGCAGATGAATGGTAGAAAGTACGCTTTCAGCCATGGTCACCTGGCTCAAGATTTTCCATTGCGACAATATCTATGTCCACAAGGGGCACATCTCCCAAGAAGGGCGGTATTTCAGGAGTCACAGAAAATCTTGAGATCTGAAAACCCAACAGAAAAGACTTGAACTTGGAAATCAAGTAGAAGCTTTAAAGACCAAAGGCTGTGTAAGCATTTATGTATCACTTTGTCATTCCCAGCTCCTTCAGCCGTGTTTTATTTTGGGATTCAATGTGGTGACTAACAACGTGGTTATTTAGGCAACGACCTTAGGTTTGAAAAATTCCAGAAGAAGAGAATTTCTGGGAAAAGGACTCTAATTCACATTACACACACACACACACACACCCCCCCACATATACAAAGTTCAAAACACAAGCCAATACACTTAAAAAGGAAAAAGGACATTGGAAATAAATGAAATTTATTGTTTAATTTGATTGCCTCTAAGATAATATGTTCAGTAAGGATGTGAGTATAAGCAATGTGGAAAAAGTAAAAAATTGAAGAAAAAAAAAAAGAAGAAGAGGAAGCAGTGCCAACCTCATCCTTTAGAAATAAGGAGAGATGTTTCGAGATAAAAATCTTTTTCCCTCCCCACTAAAGATTCCTGGCCTTTTCACTTCTCTTTTCTGAACATTGCTGCAGAGCGTCAGATTCTGCTGGTTCGCTCTCCTTCCATGTTCCCGCCCCAACCCGTGCTTATCTGAATATATAAGCCTGCCCTTTGCTCAGATTTATGGGTCGAGCCAGAGCTGTGTGTATTTACAGTGTTCTGACCCAAAGACCCCAGGCCGAAGGAGAAGAGGAGGAAACTGAGCCCATTCCATAAACAGAGACAGATATGAGGGGGAGGTAGAAGGCCTTGCTAGCACTTAACATTTTTAACTATTTGGCCAAGCTTAAGAATTAGTGATTAGATTAGAGCAAAAGAAAAACGAGGGACGAGAGTGCAGACTTGGGGGGGAGTAAACTGTGTATTTTTGCTCTAGTCACTTGGAGGGTCTAGGTTGCCAGATGGGAGTGGGGTTAAATTTAATGTGAAAGGTCCGAAAGAAAGTTGGTAACTCGGATACAGAGGGAGCTCTGGGAAGGCAGACGGTGTACAAAGAGGAGGATATAAACAACATTTAATAAGTTGGAAAATTTCTCCAACCACAAGTTGAACGTCTTGCGTGTAGCAAGACTTCTTGCGTTTTTTAAACTGTAATGGGTTATAGAAGAAAAATCTCCTGTTCCGTGCTTAAATGAGAACACATTGCCATAGATTACCAAAACCTAATCAATTTTGAGTTGAAATATTTTTCTCAGGGTCTGGTGGCCACTTGAAAGCAATTCCACTTTCAAACAGGGCTGCTTGGTAAAGGGACCACCCCTATGCAGAGCTCTGGTACACGCACCAGTTCAAATGGGAAAGAAAGAGCAGCTGAATCTTAAGCAGTGCTTGGCACCCAGAAACCAAACCCCTCTTTCCCCAGGGCCACATCTTCACCCATGAGCAAAATGTGAAAGCACAACTTCTGTTTGGGCTATCCTCAAATAATCTACTTGCTGGAAAAACCTGAATTCATGTGGAAAAACTGACCTGCCGACTGACTAAATTAGAAATAATCCGGCATCATAAGTAAAGGCTACAATATTCACTGGAGATCTCAAAAGCAAAGCAACTGGGACAACAGAGTAAGTGAATCACCCACAAGTCAATTTACATTGCAACAGAGCAAAGAGCTGTGATGTATGAGATTTGACCCGTGATTGGAGAATTTGTGAAATGCCATGGAGTTGTTTCTTTTTGCTCATCTTAATATAAAGCAATCTGGTTCCCATGATGTTCCCTGTTAAAGCATCTGCTAGAATGATATTGTTTGATTGGAATTTTTTTTGTTTTCTAAGGTATGGTCTGGGTACTGAAGAGTATCATTATTATTCTAAATGGGTTTCTGTGGCTTGGATTGAATTATCACTAACAACTGCATGAGAACATGTGTGTGCTCAGCACTGTGTGTGGCACTTCATAAATGTTAACTTGTTTATTAGTATTATATTATTATTAAAGTCATCAGTAGGAAATCCAAAGTAAAATTGATTCTACAACTGAACTTTGAAAAATGTATAATGCAAAAATGCGCTGAAATGCATTTTCTTTTCCATTTATATTTATATTTGGCATTTTCTGTTCAAAATCAAACATAAAATTCAAAGCTGTGGAGCTAAAGAAGGCATCTGAATTATTCCGTCAGGGCAAACTGAGTACACAGCAGTGAAAACTTGGGCTAAAGGTGCTGAATGGGAAACAGATACCCTAACCAGGTTGCATTTCTAAAGTCAAATGAAATGCATGATATTCCAGAAAACTAACTTTTTCTTGTTAGCATTTTTTAACTTTCCTCTAAAATAACAAAACTTCTGCTTTGTCAATAACGCATGCTCAAAACAGATACAAGTGCATGATGAGGATTTCAGAGGAATTTGGGGACTATTATATCGCAGCTAAAATGCCATCCTGTGTCATTTCTTTTGAGATCCATTTGCCGGTGAAATCATTTTGTTCTCTAATATGGTGTGGATCATAGCAACAGTTCAGATGTAACCATCTAGGAGCAGAGGCCTAGCTCAGTGTGCCAGAAAAAAAAAAAAAAAAAAAAAAAACCCGCACCACAAAGAGCATTGAGATGAATGGCTCTATTTTATGAGCCATAAAAGTTTTATTCATCTTGACACTGAAACAGGTTTAGGCAGTGAGTTGACACGCCTTAAATAAATAAGTGGAATTAATTCCCCAGCCCTTGAAACAATAGCAGTATGCACGTAGCACGGAGAAATGCCCCATTGTTTCCTGTGGCTGCCTGATATCGATATTATTTGTGTTTTTCTGTGCTGCTGCCTCAGGGGCCTGGTTGATCCACTTCAGATTCATCCCCTGTTTTATTAGAGGTTGAAAAAGGTTCAAGACCTGTTTGCACCACAGCTCCCACCGACAGCTAAGGAACCAGTTTGGCGTCTGGTTTGTCTGTTGTTTTACTGCTGACCTTCCAATCAACTTTAACCCCTGACCTCCGGAGGCATCTATCATGACAAGAGGCTGTTTAACACAAATGGTGCCCATTTATAGGGGAAGAGACTCAGAAGATTTCCTTTTTATGAAGAATTTAGTTTTTCACCCCTCTTTTCTCAGTCACCACAGGTGAAATCCCTCTTAGCAGCTGGCTTATGAAATAATGGGAAGGGAGGCCTTAATGAGCAGAAAGCACCCTCAGCTGGAGATAAATATATGCAAATGAGATGCACAAACAAAAGAGCCTGGACAGAGAAATATCTGCAATTCCAGCAAAATGCTGCCTGCAGCTCCAAGATGAACAGCTTTGATAAAATGGTAACAAAAAGCACCTTTTTATTCTCCAGCGTGTTTTACATTGCAATAGGCCATTGTCATTGCAAGCCAGTGGAGCATGCAGGGGTTTTCTGCACTGTTTCAGAAAACTGTTTAAACATTTGTTTTAAGGCATTCATGAAATATAATCAATGGACTGCTTCTGTGTTGTCGTTGTGATTTTTTTTTCCTGAATATGTTTTAGATGTGACTGTAGTTCTTTTACCTGTTGGTCTTTTCATAGTTTCATACTGCTGTCTCGCTGAGCTATTTCACGTTTTGGTGACTGTTTCTTCCACGGGCCAGAATGATTTTTTTCTTTTTAATTTCAATGAAAAGAGACGTCAAGTTAATAACTAGTAAGAATCGGCTTTGAGGAAGGGTTTGAGCCATCACAGACCAGCACCCAAACAACTAGTTTTAATGATGGTAATCAAGTGTGTAGAGCTAATTCAAAGACAGGCATGTAACATGCTGATTTTAATAAGCGTTAAAAAGGCAATCTCTAACTTTTAAAAGTCTCTTTTTAATTTAATCGTCCTTGGTTAGTTTGCTGCCAAAACAAACAAAACCATTAAAATACGTTTTCAATATGTATCCGCAGTGTTATTTGATGGTGTTTTAAATGAGCATTGTGTTGGGAAAATATTGATTTGATGAGCTTTAAAAATGGAAAAGCTAAAATCATTAAGCTATTTGGGGGGAAAAGAATTTTTTTTTTTCTCTAAAAAGGAATTAAGCCCCAACCCCAATCTCTTGCCAGAAGACAGGCTGGACCCAGGACAGAGAAATTGCTGCATTTGAGCATATGTATGATGTTTAGGTTAATAATCAAGGCAGTTAAGGTGAGAGATGAAACACTAGACGCTTCCCATGTGTCAAAATACCATCGCTCTAAAAGCTCAGCAATATTTGGTTCTTTCATTTATAATCCAATCCTAGCATTCTGAGTAAAGATGTACGAGGATCTTTACATTTGCTTTACCTAAATTATTTCATCTTGGTAGCCTGGATTGGAGCGGAGACATTTCTTCTGAGCACTGTGTAGCTTTCACATTTTATGTGCATTTCATCAGACAAATGTCAAATTTGCTAATAACAAGAAAATCTCCTCATTTTTAATCATGCCACTCCTGTTGCATGGGTAGGGGTGAGAGGGGGTGGGGAGGAGGGAGTGAATATAAAAGCATTGAGCAGTCTGACTAAAGAGCAGAAGGAGAAAACGCTTCTTTGGGTTTTAAAATGACACATGCTTGGTTATCTCCATGTCTGCATCAGTGCATCATCAAATTCAGAAATTCAGGAGTTAATAGAAACTTGGTTCTATTAGGGATGCTTTTGCCAGCCCAGGTTTGAAGCAGCATAATTATGCTCAACTGCTGTTGTTTGGAAAGGGCAAACAGCATCTTAGGCACAGAACAATGAAATTACAGCTGAGATTTAGGTTAGCAAAAGACGTCTTCTCTAGGCTTTTATGATTCATTATTTCCCATTAAATACAGTATTAGAAGTGTACACTAGATAGCTCATGGTTGCTGCTCTCGGAGCACATTATCTATATTACGCAGGTCTGGGGAGCAGAATTAGAAAACTTTGGGGGAATGAGCAATATGTGTTTGCTGATAGAAGTACCATATGGCTCATCTTCTTCAATTGCTTTCATTGCGACTCTGATGCCGGAGAAATTAAAGTTTTATTTGATGTGGCACAGCTTAATGAACTGTCTTCTGTTAGGAAAATTGAATATGTTTCCTGTTATTTGAGCACAGAGCCTCCATGGTTCGGCTGATGAGGGATGCATTATGTATTGTTTATTTAGCATTTGGAAAACAAAAGCAAGATATTGAAGGTAAAATTGATTACTGCTGGATTGCATTATATAATCAAGTTTTCTCCCTTTAAATTTCCCTTTACAATCCTTTGGTAATGTTTTAATATGAGATTGTTCCAGGTTTTGGTCTTTTCAAAGTACACAGAGCTTGGTTTTTTTTATCGAGATACCTTTATCTGTAAACAAGCCTCACGAAATGCTAAACCTAGTATTGCTATATTTATAAAGTTCGAAGAATGATATTTGGGAGAGATGAAAATAATTCGATTTGTGTGTCTCTAATGGCAAAACTTCCAAGTGAGCCCCCAATCGACTTTGAGAGAATCTAACATTTGCTAGCTGAAAGGGGAATGTCATTTTCTTTTGTTTGAAATAGACCACTTAAGAACATGCCTTACGAGAAGGAAGGAATTTTTGATATTAGGAAATACAAACCTCAAAATATCCAATTTTAGATTTTTGAGTTCGTTGTCAGTGAATGAAAAGCTGGACAAAACCTGTGAATTTAAAAAAAAAAAAAAAAAGAAGTGTATATCCCATGAATTTACTTTTTTACTGAATAAATATGTTTAAAGAAAACATGTAACCAAAAATATACTTACATGATGAGAAAACTGGGATGTCATCCATGTGAATGTTCTCTACTCCCTGAAGAATCTGCAAAGAGATACACTGAGCATTTTGTTTAATTTCCCCCTTTTTGTTCTGGATCTGATCATGTTTTAGACATATTAAATGTGAATGATCTCTAAAAAGACTGTAAGATCATCTAATCGCTGTGTCTCTTTCATTTTTCAGTGAGAAATATTCCTCTCATGGGCTGATGACTCAGACACACAGATCTGCAACAAGCAACTAGGATAAAAAATAGTTAAAATGAATCAACATTTATCTGGAATATACAGTCTTGACCTAGAAAAAAGTCATCTGTCTTCCATGTCCTGTGATGTTTTGAGGATTCTGGCAAATATGTCAGTTAAACAAACTTCTCTCATAATCTAAATACTGTCTGTTCGAGAGAGGCTTCCAATGTTTATAGCCCATAAGTAAAGGAAAAAAAAAAAACAAAAAAACCGTGGTATTTAACCAAGAATAGTGCTCTTGAAAATGTCTCTGAACAAAGTGTTTAAGCAAAACTTTGGCTCTAGATATTTTCAATTCCTTATTCGTCTCCTGATTCTTTTTTTCAATGAGGTATTTTGGTACGCCATCATTTCACTCCTTTTCTTGAAATTAACGAATTCATTTCAAAAAATTAACGCCTGACTAGTGACCTGGTCATACAAACTTCCTTAAGAAACAGTTGAGAAGAAAACATCACATTTTTATGAACCCCATCTCCTGCCAGCGGCCTCGGAGGAGGAAGACCATTATGCATTGTTATCAGCGTGGTGTAATTTGACTGTTGACAAAGTATCCGTGGCAGTGAGAATGAGCGCAGTTAGAAGTGTGGCGGATTGTAATCAAGAAGATGCTTAGCTGTGCAACACTGCATCTTGAGCAGATTTGAATCAACATTGCCTTAAGGGGACACACACACACATACCAAAAGGAAAAAAAATCCATTAATTTTTAGAGGGAAAATTAGAGTGGCACTTAATGAAGTAAAATTTGACATGCGTTAATTGCTCTGCAGCTCCCCTAATTAGAGATTTTCAAATTCTTTTATTGCTGTCACTGTGATGGCACATTGTCTTGCCGGACAAATAGTGAAATTGTACATTCATTTGATCAGGAAGTTTTACGGAGGAAGATTGGACTGTATCCTCGAGCCCACTTCCAAACTGTGGACAGTTGGAGAGCAAAGAGGGGTTCTCAGCTTTACCTTCAGCACAGATAAAAATAGGCTTATTAAAATAGTTTCAGTATGAGACTTAATGTAAAGGAAGCAGGTGCTGATGCGATTTCCTTAAACAGATGGAAATGTTCCTCTGGTACTCATGCCTCTGTTTCCGATGAAAGATTTCAGGTGGAAAAAAAAGCTAGCGAGATGCTACATTATATACACATTCTTATATTTCTACTTATGTTCTTCAGAAATCAGAGACAGGAGGATTTTGAAAGGCCGTGTCATGTTTTTCCCAGGTCTGAAGTCTAAGGCAAACAGTACTTTTGATTCCCTTCTTAATCTTAAAGTAATTATACTGCTGTTTGGCCCTCAGCATGGCACCAAATATGATACCATAATAATTTTGGTTTCCCTTTTTCAACCCCTCTTGTCTAGCCCTTGAACCTCTCTTAATTCATTAACATATTGAATTTTTTCAATTTTCCATTTTCTTGCCATAACAATATTAATGCCAGGGTGAAAGCTTGATTGGAGCTAAATTACTTGTTACCTGCTGGCGTTTATTTATATGGCATGGAATTATAAAGCTTTGCTATTGTCACGCCTTGGGCGAATTGTTTATGACACCAGTAATAGGAGTAATTGTTATTGTTGAAATTACCTGTCAGCTACCCATAGCAGTGGCCCTTGTCCCACTGACAAATAGTGACAAGGGAGAGGTATCCTCCATGCATCCCCCTGATGGCTTCTCCTCTGATAATAAGAAGTGCAGGGCCTCTGATAATTTGCCTGTCACTGTTGAGTGCAGCTCAGAGAGAGTTGGCCAAATTGTTGTCATTCACTTTGACAAAGACAGCAAAATGCTCCCGTGCAGGGGGAGGATTATCAAAATAAATGAAATCGCTTACACCCCCTTTGTTTGTTTGGCTCAAGAATTGCCTGGCTTTGTATGAGGTTCTGAAATTAGGGTCCATTTCTTCTGGGTATCGTGCTGTTCATACTAAGATGAGGATCCCAGGCAAGAGAGGCATTTTCTAAGACTCACTGTTTTGCAATTTACATCGGTTATGAAAAAATTATATTCAGGTATAAAGAGAGTCAATAAAATTGTAACAAGAAGTCTAAACATGTGGTTGAATACCTTAGTTTAAAGCATGTGTAAAATTCACACCTTTTTCTCTCCTGCCTTCCTTCTATCCCTCTTTTTTTCCTTTTTGACCCACGCCGGCATTCAAATTCAGTAGGTGTTCAAAAGCACACATTTCCCGGTTGTAATCAAGTTTTCTTTAAAAGTGTGGAAATCTGCATCTCTGACTCTTAAAGCCTTAAAAGATTACCCAGTCAAATTTAGGATTATTATTTCAAACGGCTGTTTCCTTTCCATAAATTATCTTTTATTTATATAATATCTTCACGTGTAAAGAGAGAAATGAAACGTAGTTCCAGGTACGCAGCATCAATTTTCACAGGCTAACGGAGGAAGCAAAATGACTCTGTTATTGCCAGAGTTCAAATATAAATATTTGCATTTTAAAACCCCTTGGTTGCAGCCTGTGAACCTGTCATAGAAGAGAGAAGGGGACAGGAGAGTGAGGGATGCTGTCCGGGGGTCTCCCCATCTGAAAGAAATGGGCTTTAAAGTAATCAAACCTCTGCTCTTGTAAAAGCCAAAATCATTCTCACCATTTCACCAAAGGCATCATTTCACGCTAGGAAGATTCTTATTTTTAAGGGGCCTGTGAGGTTACTGCTCGTAGGTCTTCTTGACAAATCCTTGCCATTATGAGAAGTTGCAAAGAAAAGAAAAAAAAGCTAGGATAAATGTAAAAATATTGGCTCCTTATAGGGTAGTAATCAGCTGTTTATTGGTCTCTACCAGACACGTAATGACCAAGCCCAGTGTTAAGTGCCAGCAACATGGCCCTGGGCCCTTCCCTCCTAACACTGGCCATTATCTGATTAAAGAACCTCCAAATAAGTCACTATTGCATAATTTTATGGGTTTTAACAGTGCAGGTTGGCTGGCAGGAAAACTACCTAGGAGGGTTGATAAAGCAATAGTGAAATGATTTTATTTACTCCACTTATACCTTGCTCTCTGAAAGTGTCTCTGAGTATCTCACATGCTGGTGGTGGCAGAAGACACCTAAAATTGGTTCAAATAGGAATTGTGTGAGAGGTAGGGGAGGCACAGGGGTGGGGGGACAAGAAAAGTAAAATTATCTATCTCTTAAAGCTTTTCATGAGCTGCACAATTTGAAGTAATTAACAACATCGTTACAAGCATCTAGACCTTGTCTTTGGTGTTTGGTATTTCAAGCAGGTAAGTTTCTAGCAGTGCTAAAATCATACATGCGATAATATGATGATGGGAATAAAGTGTTTCTAATTCTTAAAAATAGCGTAGTCTTCTAAAGGCAACCACTCGCTGGTTAACGAGTGTTGAATGCCCCTGATTAACAAGTGGAAGGCAGCGACATAATTAAGAGGTTATCTGTAGTCATAAAAATGCTCAAACCTGTCTTAGAATGTGATCCCTTCAACAGATAATTTTTAAGAATGTAGCATGTCCTCGCTTTCTCTGTCGAGACACACGTTAGTGATCCCAGGAGGGAAAATAAACATACGTTTTTAAATGAAGATATTTTAAATGTACCCCATATTTCAGTGTGTGGCTGTAACTTGGTCTTTTTTATGTTCTTCCTATAAAACCTAAATTAAGCCTCTTAGGAGTGGTTTTGCTGTAGGTTTCATCTAAAAACACAATACATTTTAAATGATTCCAGTACTTGAGCGCACTTTAACATGTAATCACTAATGTGCATTCTCTCCCCTCCTCTTCCAAGCGTCAGCTCTTCTAAAGGGATGAGACTTCTTTAAAATTTAGCTTCATTTGAAATAGAAACTTTTAACAAATAGTAATTGCTCCTGTAGCTCTACTGATGAAATGACTAGCAGCAAATCTTTTCTCCTCTCTCTCTCTCTCCTGTAACATTTTGAAACACCCATCAGTGTCAAATGAAACTGCACACATCTCCTTTGCTGCTCTAAATAAGGCTCAGCAATGTTAAGAAAAATGTCAGAAAAAGCTCAGTGGATTAAAGTAACATTCTGCACCATGTCACCGAGAATGGCAGGGCAGACTGGTCTGCATAATTCTGAAAGATATTTTGTGTAAAATGCTTCCTCTATAAACGAAATGAAATTTTATTTGGAAAGATTTAAGATTGTATTTGATCACCTACAACATTCAGTTCTTTTTCTAAATCTCATTATTCCTTAATATGCCTTTGGTGTGTATTTTTAAAATTAGAACAATAATACACTCTTTGTAGAATGTTTCTCCACCCATGTGCAGCGTTAAAATACATTGTGAACTCGTCAATGCATTTTTCTTTTCTTTCTAAAATTCCTAGGATGTTCATTCAGTGAAAGCAGTAAAAACTCTGGCTCTTACACATGTAAATTCATTGAACTAATCAGTCCTTTTCCCCCCCCTAAATAAAATTTGTATATGACTTTGGAGATTTTCAGCACAGTTCATTTAGTGATATCAAAAAAACATAAAGCATTTACATTTCATTCATGTATTGAAAATAAATGAATGGTTGAGGATTTTAGTTTGTTTTATTCTATTTTTCTAAAGAATACTCAATTATTGAAAAAAACGAGTACAATGGTAGTAAAACATCCCACAGTATCATAAGTATGTAATTAAAGCTTAGCAGTTAGAAAAGAAAACATCTTACAAATTCAATACTAGATACCAATAGACATGACAAGATTAGTTTCACAAAAACAAGGTAAATCTCCACTGATTTTAAACAAACTTTTTCAAAACAGGTTAAAAATGAATTTAGACAAATTTGTCTCTTAACCTTTAAAGATTTCCTGCCTGTTTTTGTATGTCCTTTATTACATTAATTTTTTATTTAAATTACACCATTAACTGGATATGAATTTATCAAGAATACATGTATTGATTTATAAAACAGTACCATTAATTATTATAATAGCTAGATGTAGCTGATATTACAAAGCCATTTAGAGGTTTTTAATATAACTCGGACATACATAGATAGATAGGCATTATGGACACGACTACAATTCAAACTGGCTACCAGCAGTTAATGAAATCCTTGATTTATATTCTAGTTTAGAGATTGATTATATTGTTGCTTTGTAAAACTATTTATATTATGCCATTTTTCAAAGGATGTCTCAATAAAAAAGCTAAATAAAATATTCAGTCAATTCCCAAAGCAGATTTTGTTTTCTATATTTTAAATGCTAGTGAAAATAACTGATTGTGTGTGTTCCAAGCTTTGTCATTTCCATTCCAGAGGTGGCTTTCCTGATGGGAGACTCGTTTGCAATGCACACTTTCACACACTTTTGGATCCTTGCAGAAACAAACCCCTTCTCTTTATTTCATTAGCCGCCCCCCCCCCAAACAACAAACCCATGTATATTTCACAAAACCCATGCATCAGGACACATAAGTCTTTTTGGCATCTTTTATGTTATGCTTTTTTTTTTTTTCTTAAGGTTGTGGAAAACTGGGACTTACCCCAAAGCCGCAAAACAGGCAATCACGAAGGAGTATTTGGGTAAGAATGCAATCTGAAGAGAGAAAAAAAAAAAATGAGGAAGAATATAAGCAAATAACAGTTACACTTTCAAATTGCTTTTCAAATGTTAATTAGCCAACGAATAGGTTGAAAGTTAAATTCTTTTCACATTGTACTTGGTTTGGGTCTCCTAGTCTCTTTATTTATATCACTTTTCCTTGCCTGGCAACATATGTTACCGATTTATTATAGTATTTTTACTGTTAGCAGACAAATCTAAAAGCTAGCTGAGAAGGCTAGCTTCATCTGATGACTTTAACAACAACTGCAGGGCATCCTTGAGGGTGAGCCAATAGGCTCTTTTGAAGCTATAATACTATTAACCATTTTGATGCTGAAATATTTCTTACAGCTAAAGTTGGTTCTGTCTTTGTAGGCACTCTGGGTTTTACAGACACAAAAGGTAAATGTAAATGATTTGTTTTGCAAATATTTCAATAGCCTTCTAGGCACTTTCCTCCATGTGTCTTAAGTGCCCTAAAAGCCGTATGAATGCTGTGGCTTCTTTATTTCCCCCTTTCTTTTACAGGACACTGAAATCTGGGCACAAAGTGATAAGTAAACAGCTATCAAGCATCACGTTAAATTGTCACTTCACCCTCCCCCATGCCATTAATTTTCTGCTATGCTATTAAAAGAAACAAACATTCTTTGGAGTTTCAATGATCGCATCTTTCTGACATATGTACAGCCCAGAAAAGTAAACTTCAAATGAGATTCTTTTTTGGCTAAAAACCTGCAATTCCTTTCCAAATTAGAGATGTCATATATTATGGTTATTTTAATGGATATGTAATAGTAGCCAAAAATTTATGCCTTTTAATATGCATACAAGAAAACGTCTGTTTCAGAGCTGTATTTGTTGACTAAAAGTATTCACTTTAAAGTTGCCAAATAATAAACTTCCGTTTTTGATCATCTGTAATTTACTTCACTCCAAATTGTCTAGTCATTTTAACTTAAAATTTTTATAAATGATCTCCTTTTCCACTCAAATATCTCATGCGGAGTTCACTTACAATTTCAGGTAATTACATTTTATAGAAATTCTCTTGCACATGCATGACTTGAAAATTTTGAAATTAAATCTTAAATATTGGAAGCCAGCATTTCTTATCTGCAAGATCTGGCTCAGTAACTAAAATTTCACATCATCTTGATATTAGAATTCAACCAATAAAACTGAGATATGCATGGCAGTAGTTAGGGGTCTGGCTGTGAAAAAGTGAATTTTGCGGTCCTGGAATGCTCTCTGTACCCCTGGGATCCAGAAAGCGCTAAGACATACTGTCTGTATAAACATATCTAGTATAAGAGGTTCTGCCTGCAAATCGTAGCAATGACTCTGCTCTCCAACATATTTAAGAATACACAATCATACCTGGTTTTAAGACAAAACTGCAAAATTGCCTTCAGAACAAGTGGTGAAATAACCACCATCTATCTAACCATTCACCTGATTCTAATATTTTTATTGAATAAAAATATTTTTATTTATTCATCCCTTGTACTTCGATATACGTTCCAAATTTTATTTTAGTATTAACTATAATGACCCCATCAAAATGAGAAGAAAAATTTATATTTTTACATATATAGTTATACAGTTTCATCCTAGTCTAATTTAGGATAATGTCTAAGTGGGCTTATTATTTATATCTATTATCAGATATTTACTGTATTTATTTCTTTGTCCCCAAGAGGCATCTTATGGTGACGGTGGGTAATTTTAGGTCAGAAGCAATTATGGTCAAAAGGATTTCAGCTTCAGAGAATGAGGCTAACTTTCCAAAGGCATAAATGCACAGCAACTCCAAAAAATGACCATATATGTCATTGGGGTTATGAATACCCAGGCAACTCACTTGCTAGTCCTGTCATTCCATGAATAAACCATCCCATAAATGTGCCTATTAGGACACATTCGTTTTTAAATATTAATTTTCTTAGAAGAATGAAGGGAGACAATGCTGTTGGTGGCCCTAGAGTTTTCTTCTTCTAAAAAAATTATATTCTTGAACCAAAACTGAATCTCCAGCAGAGTTTTATCCCCATATTTGGAAGCATACCAGCTGTGTACATGGGGCTCCAGGCCCCATGTTGTTTGTTGCTGAACTTGACGCTCTTCTAGACCAGGCCCTCTGCTCTGTGACACAGTGCCTTGACAGATGGGATGGGATGGACTGTCCCTTAGTCTGTCCCCATCCACCCGTACCTACCACATTCTTTCACTCTCGTCCACCCCAAAGCAGGTGTCTTTGAAAGGCCTGAATGTAAGCTACAGTTTCCTCTGGTCTCCCAGCTCAGGTTCTGTCATTACCTTTCTCTAATATATCTAAGCAGCCCCTTCCAGCGACTGGTTCGAGCCTAAGCTGGGATCTCCCCTTTCCTGTTGTTCCCTCACCTCTACCCCGACCTCCAAGGGCCACCCCCCTGCTTTCTGTTTTGTCCATCACCTCAGTTTCTTTTCCCCTGTTTCTGACCTGCACTTTTTCTGGATCAGACGCAGGCAGGTTGAGAGGTAATGAGAACCAGATGGACAGAGTGCAGAAATTGCCCAAATGGGTATGAGAATGTGGGAGCTGTCAGGCATGGAGTGAAGCTGGAATTTTTCAGCAATAAAATGGGATTTATCGCCACTCTACCACAGTCATTGCCGACAACCGTTTACCTTGACAGAAACCCCATTCCAATAGGCCACGCCGATGCAGATTCTTTTTTCCAAAGAGTGATGATTGGTATTTGTTCTAAGGCTCAAATGGCCTGCACTAAAGGTGAAGCATTAGGCCAAAGTCCTGTATTCCCCACTGAGGCAAATGAACCTGCTAAAATAAGTTCCTTCCACAATGGCTGTGTAATTGAAACCAGAAAGTGAGAGAATTTGATAAATTGCTTGACCCTGAAGGAATGTTAAGGTCATAAATTTTCATTGCATTTTTTCCTCTCTCTTTTTTTATTTTTATATATTGATTATATTTAGTATTTGCTTCGAAATTCAACAAGCTTACAGATCATCGGTTGTGGCCCCAGGGGAGAGCACAGTAAATCATCAATTAAGAGGGTAGGGGATATTCTCCCCTCATCTTCCAAAGAGGAATGGCAGCTCCTCAGTATTCCAAGGACAGTCATGGAGGTGTCTTCCATCTCAGAATTATTCCAACTTAGCACGCAATTTGTCCTGGCATGGACAAAGTAAAATCCACAGGAAAGATTTTTCTCAGAAGGGTGCTGCTACACTTCTATCATTTAAGAATGATGAACTGTTAAGATGCTGGCAATACATTTGCAGCCATCACACCCACATACCTTTTTCCCTCCTGTAACCTAAAAATAAGAACAATTGGATTTTAGCGAAAAACCATGATCCTCTTTCTTTAGAGGATCACGTGGGAGTGTGCCTGTGTGCGTGTGCGTGGAAGCATCATGCTTCTGAGCGCTGGTTTTGGCAAAGTCCACTTGAGATTTTTCAAACTTACTTTTGTTAAAATCTGGATGATCTTAATGTGGAAATAAAACATAGGTCATAAAAACAGTCCAAGCCACATGTTACAGAATATAAAATGGACTGAAATACTGAAGTCATCGCATAGCAGCAAATTTCTACACATCTTGCTTGAAGGTTTTACTTGTTTTTCTAAAAAGTGAATGAATGAAGCTTGCCAGCATTTTAATTTAGCTGTATTTTCTACCGATTGTTTATAGTGATACGATATGAAGATATATACTCTCTCAACCTGAAGCACATTAAATAATTTATTGATAGCCAAAACTTCTCGTCCTTGAAATTTTTAAAGAACAATCTATCTCCTGGGTATTTATGTGCTTGGCTTGTTCTCCCTGTTAAATAAGTAAAATCAGAAGTATTTGATCACTAATGTATACATTTTATGTTCAGAATTTTCAGGATTCAGGAGATCCCAAATGGGATACAGGGCAGAATTTTTGACTGACGATTGGGACAATTTCCCTAATTTAGGAAAGATTGGTTCATGCTGATTTATTTTCAATTATTAATTATCAGTTTATTGATTGAAACCAATACTAGCTCTAGGATGTATAAGAATTAAATAACCACATGCATTTTTTTTCAAAATCATCTAAACTGTATAAGTAAAAGATAATTTATGCTTCATTCTATAAAGTATTATCAGTAGGGGTGAGGCTAAATAATATCTAGTCCCATATCCTACTTTCTTTTGTTCAAATGTAATATCACCAACGTATATTGAGTACATATTTCTATGTCAAAAAAAATTTTTTTTGTCAAGTAAGGAAAGAAAGAAATTCCAAATCCTTCTTATTCAAAAAGACAAAGGCCAGAGAATTTGTGAGTGATATAAAATAGTAAGTAGTACAAGAGCTGTTGAAAAATCTTGGAAACTGCCACCAAAGTACAGGGGAAGGTGAGAATTTTCATGTTATTGCTTAGATGTGTATAAATATTCTAATAAGAATTCAGCAACAATATGTTTTCATCTTATAGCAGGGGGACCATGATGTACATATGATCTACTTTTAATCTTGTGGCTTTGTCAGTGTTAAAAATGGAACTTGGGAGGGAGACGCAAGAAAGAGGAGATACGGGGATATATGTATATGTATAGCTGATTCACTTTTTTATAAAGTAGAAACTAACACACCATTGTAAAGCAATTATACTCCTATAAAGATGTTAAAAAGAAAAAAAAGGAACTTCTTCCGCACTTAAAAATTTTGTCACAAGGCTGTTTCAAATAAATAAATATATGTACACATATACATATATATAAGCATAAATAAAATATGAACAGAAAATGGCTTCAATCACTAACATTTTTGCAAACTAATGTTCAGCTGATGCAACTCAATTTTATTTTGCATCACATTAGTGTCATAATGGTAATGACTAGCCTTTATTCACTAACAGTTTGAGTCAGCACTTTGAGACATTTTCAAATTAGGTCATACTGCACATTTGTGTCTGATACAAAGGTTGATTAAGAGAGCTGCACAGTTTTAAAGTGATGCGGTGTGAGTTGAATTAAGTTCTCTCTGATACTTACGGGAAATGTGAGCCACCATAACTAAGCAGAAATAATGTATGGGCTATAGGGGGGAGAATATATTTCCACAGAGAGCTTGAAGTCATACTCATTTACAATTTCACAAAGTCCTCTGTCTGTTATGGAAGAATTCTATCACGGGGCCTAGAAAAAAGCAATGAATTACAATAAGGACACTGGAGGCCTGGTCCCCAGACCTGTTTCAGTGAAAGTCAGTTTTTGCCTTTATGTCCCTTTTGATTGTCTCAATAAAGACCTTTTTTTTCTTCTAGACACTGTCTACTGCTTTTCTGAAGTCAGAATGATCCGGTGTCACAACCAAACCATTTACCCATAATACAACGATTCGGAGCCCAGGCTAAATTGCTCTATGCAAGCTAGACCTGGGGAAAATAAAAAAGTCTATTTAAAGTTATATTGGCATGGCAAATCCATAATCTCATCAAAAATCTGAAGAAATAGGATTTTCTTTAGTTGCCCAGCACTTCAAATAAATTGTAAAAATGGCCCTACAAGGCAAAGTAACTTTTAATTGGGTTTAAGGAGAACAAAAATAAAAGCTGAAACTCTTTGATTGTTGGTTTGTTCAAAAGGGCAAAAATAGCCGTTATTATTAACACTGTACTCACTTCATGTTGCCCTCTCCATAGCATAAAAAAGCCACAGAAGATTTTCTGAATATATATATATTTTTTATTGTGCCAGTGGCCTTAAAGAAACCTGGAGAGAAACCCAAACAGTGGATGGCACTAAACTGAAAGAAAGGCTCATTGGCTTGGCTAGCTTTGGCCCCAGGATGCAAAAGAAGTTACTATAATTCTCTTGCATGTACACTTTGCTTGCTTTGCAATAGCATCCTGAAACATAATGCAATCAAATCACATTTTATTTCGAAAAGTCTGGGACAGCGTGCACTGCCTTGTCCCCTCCAGACCTGTTACCTCCAGTTTATTCTCAGTTTCTTTCCATCTGAGTTTTCATAGAAATTTGGACTGAACTTGTTTTCTTGGGCAAGACACCTAAGTAAAGTAAGAGGAAGGGTTCCACCCAAGAGAAGGT
The DNA here is from genome assembly GCF_937001465.1 of Orcinus orca. NCBI lineage: Eukaryota > Metazoa > Chordata > Mammalia > Artiodactyla > Delphinidae > Orcinus > Orcinus orca. The sequence continues at coordinate 35,541,194 of NC_064571.1, forward strand.
GTACATGTTGATTGTTTTAAAAATAAATGCGTTTAATTAGGAACATGAAGTTGTAATGGCCACAATCATTCTCAATGTTTATAAATGTGTTCATATTCCAGTTTCCTGAAGATTTTTGCAATGAAAGAAAAACAGCTATCAAATCTTAGAAGGACTATAAACAAGAACTGGAAGGAAAGAAGAAAGGAAGGGAGGGAGGAGGGAAGAAAGAGGAAGAAAGATTGGCTTCAGCCCCTTCCCTCAATCCCAGCAAAGGTCTGTTCATTAGCCACCTACCCCTCTTCGCTGACTTCTGTCCTTCAGCTGTGAAAGGTCACAGTCCATGAAAGTGATACATAAATTTGCTTCCTTCACCTTTGCTGATTTCTTGTTGCTTCTCATAACCAATATTTTTAACATTATAACTTGAATTTGAATAACCCCTTGTTCTTGCTAAACTCCAGAGGTTGCTCTGCCCAGCCCTGATTATTTATCACAAAAACAAGGCTCGTGAGTATCTTCAAGTGGAATTTCCTGTGACTCCGATTAAAACACAGATATCCCTGGATTCAGAGCCTGCCAATTAATACCCGAAGCGGTGGTGGCACTATGTCTCAAGCACGTACATTTTCATTTTCAACACACCCCTGGTGTGTGCAATCACTTAATTTACATTTTCAAAAGGTCACTTGTGGTGCTAGCTGGAATGAATTGTATATTTTACTTATTTTGCAGTAGGCTCATTTGCCCGGCCAGGGAGACACACTTTTCCCAGCCACTAGGATGACATAAATCTGAATCAGCCATCATATAACAACGAATAGGTAAAAGTAGTTTTGCTATTTTGTTAAGCAGTTACGAGAATACTTGAGTTTCTCCAACAGTTTAATTTAGCATATGAGAATAGCATCTAGTGAGCTATTTTTATTAATAGTGGGTTTTTATTATTATTTTGCAGAATGGATACAGCAACATTACCAGAGTTCAATATGACTTTTGATGATCTGGTGTGCAGTGACTAAATAAGGTTAATCTTCATTTTATATGCTAATAGGATATTTATAATCTCTACAGCATATCCAATTTAACGATTTTATTCTCTGTTGTTCAGAAAGTATTTCTTATTAGTGAAAGAGAGAATACCCTTACGTTCACCACAGAGGCTAGTTTAATTGGGCTTGAGTGCACTGTGTATAATTAGTCCACTTCTCTAATATTTCATCTATAATTACACAATGAATAATGTGCTTAAATTTCATAAAACTAGTGGGTTTAAAGAAAGACTTCCAAAAAAATGAGCATTCTGTTTTCAAGCTTTCCCAAGCCTTACTAAGAGCCTGATGAAAATATGGCTGAAGCCAGTATGAATTTCTTGAATGGTGAATGGATGCCCAAAGCCTCTGAGGCTAAAAGCAAAAATAATGTCCCCTCCAGCTCCACTCATCTCACCCAATGACAATGTTAGCAGCAGGGCTGCTTGGACCAGGCCCAGCTGCCACTGGAGAAACAGGATCAAAGTCCCCACATGCTATATTCCCAAGGTCTCTGCAAATGTCAGACTGCAAGATGGAATTTTGAATGGCAAAGCTGTTTTGTTTGGAGTTTGGGTATTTTTATCCCCCCAATATTTAGAACTCTTTTGGGCAAACTCATTCCAGACAACAGCCTATGAAGTTGTATCATGGAAACCAATTTTTAATTTTGTTAGGGAATGTGATCACATAGAGAAAGAGGGGAAAAAGAGAGAGAAACTGGTGTATGATTTTGAGGGTTCCTCTACTGATTGGAGTTAGTTGGACCTCTGAGTGTACATGTATGTATTGTTCATCTTAGTTCAAACAAGGCTATTTTTACATTAGCACTGTAGTTACTTGCAAAATTTGAAAAAAAAAAAAGACTTCAAGGACAAAAGAAAAATGTATTATGGGGTTTTAGGAGAGTTTTTTTCAAGGGCCATAGGAAGCCTCCGTTTTCAGTGCTATCCAGCTAAGGGGAGTTAGCCAAGGTCAACAGCATGTCCACGTGGCCTCTTCAATGTGCCTTCTCTTATACCCCTAAAATATACTTCCTATAAGGCCCTTACATGGTTCTTACTTCCTCACTTTGCCTTTGAACGTGTTTGTTCCACTTCTACCAAAGAGAGTGCCAGTTGCCAAAATGACTACTGTGACCCAGCAGCCCACCCACTGGCCAAAAAAGGGCCTGAAGACTTCAAAGAGAATCTCTTATCTTTCGAACCAATAACTACAAATGAAAAAGCCATTGGCTGTGGTTGAGTCAGGAAAATAGAATCACCACCAGGTACTTCAACAGAGGGATATAAACTAGGGACCTAGTTACAAAAGCGTTGGAAGAACTGAAAGGCTACCTGGAGACCACCAAGAGTTTGGCAGTAGCAGGAAGCCACTGCCACCCCTAGACCTACAGGACCAAGGGAAGGGGGCGGGCTCTGGGACCTCAGAGGAGATGCTGCCATTGCCAGAACCACCTCCAAAGCAGGCTGAAGGTTGAGGGGTTGGGATTTCCCAGTCTCCCCTCCTCCTTGCTCAGAATCTCCCTCTGTAGAAGGGAGATTGCAGATGGCAATGTGCTTTGCAGGGCTAAGCCCCCTAAAATACAAAATAGCAAGGAAAGGGCAGGAATGGGTTTAAGAGTGAACAGGTAAATGACCAAGCATAGCTCCTTCTCAACAGCCTTAAGACTTTTGTATGAAGATAAAATTCTCAGCAGATCCCTGTGTGAGTATAGTAGAAGGAAATTGATATTTATTTTGGTTTCAAATTCCTAAAATGCTATCTATACCAAGGAGCACCAGCTAGGAAGATGGCTGTCATGTTAAAGATAAACTCAAGCATAGTTTCACTGGCTGGATTAAAAAGGGGTACAAGTGCTTAAAAAGTTGAGACCACCCTCAGTCCCAAACCCTTGAAGTTGTTTGTCAGGGTAATGTATCAATTTCTACCCCAGCGTGGCCCATGGGCAGCAGAGTGAGGCACAAATAGAGGTCAATCTTGACTTCAACATGCAAGCAACCTAAATGTCCAGCGACAGATGAATGGTTAAAGAAGATGTGGTACGTATATACAATGGACTATTACTCAGCCATAAAAAAGAATGAAATGATGCCATTTGCAGCAACATGCATGGACCTAGAGATTATCATACTAAGATACTAAGTGTAAGTCAGAAAAAGACCAATATCATATGATATCGCTTATAGGTGGAATCAAAAAAATGTAAAAAAAAATATACAAATGAACTTACTCCCAAAACAGAAAGAGATTCACAGACATAGAAAACAAACTTACAGTTACCAAAGGGGAAAGGGGGAGGGGAGGGATAAATTAGGAGGTTTGGATTAATATATACACACTCCTATATATAAAACAGATAACCAGCAAGGACCTACTGTATAGCACAGGGAACTGTATTCAGTATTTTGTAATAACCTATAAGGGAAAAGAATCTGAAAAAGAATTTATGTATATAAATATATATATATATATATATATATATATATATATATATATATATATAACTGAACCACTGCTGTACATCTGAAACTAACATGATATTGTAAATGAACTACACTTCAATTTAAAAAAATCTTGACTTCAAATTCTCTGGTTTCCATGGATTTTGTACACCCCAAACTTTGCTTGAACAAAAATAGGTTTTGTCCAGAGACATTTTGCTGTGCCCTGAATGAACAGCAATTCTATGTCCTGTGCCCCCCTTTTCACGGCACTGCTGCCCCATAGCCAGATCAACTATTTAAAAGACATTGTTTCTATTGTCTTCATATCCCTTAAGCTCCTTTCCCTAGACACCAGCTAACACTAAGGGGGCTTGTTGTTCAGGCTCAGGAACAAAGCCTCCTTGAAACCTAGACACAGGTACACTTTTCAAGGTTTAACATCCTATCTTCTTGTTCCTCTATTTTCTGTCATATCACTTGCCCATTAAAATGCATGGTACAGTTAAAAGAGATTTGCATTTGGCCCTACAAAATGAAGAATTCATAAGTTGGCTTTTTTTTCCTCCTGAAAAGAATCCATATTACTTGGAAAGGGAAAGGCCAAAGGGAAATTATTGCTATTTTAGACAGCAGCATAAATTTTCTTCCTATTTTTAACCTAGGTTTTAATTTAATAAGTTTTATGACCCTTATATTAAGTACATATGTTTTACAAGACATTGTGTCCCTCGAGTCACCCTGAATTTGCTCTACTGTACCAGAGTTAAATGAATGAATATTGTGTTTCTGATTGTAGTTCATCCTGTATTTGATCCTTATAATATGCCTGGTAAACCTTCACAAAAACAGAGAACGACAACACAACTTAATGGCCATTTAAGGCTAGCATATACTGTTTTAAAATAAGCAAATGAATGGGTGTCCCTTTGAAGTATTTTAAATTTCAGATTTCTCTCCCACTGGTGTTTATAAAAACAATTAAGGACATACAAAATACTGGAAATAGTCTCTGGTCTTCAGAATTGGCAACTAAACATACAAGCCCTTTATGTGTTTATTCCATTGGCCAAGGCAAAGGTAAATTTCCTTCAAATTAAACCTTCAAACTTGAATATGGTTCTCTTTTTGGTAATCTGAAGTGATACCAATTTTCTTACACAAGATGCTCCCACTCATTTGAAAATGAGTTTGATGCTATTTAAACATAAAGAGGGTTCCACCAATCCTGAAAAAAAAAAGATTATTTGAATAATGACTCTGGTTATTTAAAAGAAAATTTTGAGTTCATAGCAGAATGGAGAAAATCACCTATAATATTAGTGTAGAGGGAAGTGTAGTAGTTAGCAGTTAGTTAATAAAGAGGTATATTTTCCTGAGCTCATGTGGGTGGGGGAAGGAGCTAGGGGAGCAAAGCTCAAAGTTGAGCTCAAAGCTGTGTGTGTAAACATTGCAAAAATGTAACAACCTTGCACTAGTGACAAATTTTGTTTTTTAGTTATTAAGATGTAACAGATTTTCACATCCTACCAGAGTACAAGAGTTACTGCTTAGCTGAATATTCATCCAGAAAATCTTTATAATGTAATAAAATTTGTTTTGAAATATGCTTTACAAATTTTCTGCTTCAATTCTGATTTTTAAAATGGTTTTCCTACCCATGCCAAAGTTTCATAAATCAATAGCCTACTAAAAGTGCATTTTAGGTCAATGGATTAAGGGTGGCACAAACTCAAGTTGGCAAAAATTAGCCTTTATACCACAATTTCAGATTATGTGCCAGACTATATAAGTGTGTACATTTAAATTTAGTAATGGATCCAAACCAATTCAAGAAGTCATTCGTTTCTTTTCTGTTCATTTTGTTTGCTTTTGTCCTACTTCAGTGACTTTGAAGGACATGACTTTAGTGTAACTGGTGAGTCAGTAGAACCTCCCACAAAGCTCTACATAAGAATTGATGACCTTCAAGATGGTGGAGTAGTAAAACGTGGAGATCACCTTCCTCCCCACAAATACATCAGAAATACATCTAGCTGTGGAACAATTCCTACAGAACACCTACTGAACGCTGGCAGAAGACCTCAGACTTCCCAAAAGGCAAGAAACTCCCCACGTACCTGGGTAGGGCAAAATAAAAAACGGAGACGAAAGAATGGGGACGGAACCTGCACCTCTGAGAGGGAGCTGTGAAGGAGAAAAAGGTTCCACACACTAGGAAGCCCTTCACGGGCGGAGATGTGGGGTGGGGGTCGGGGTGAAGCTTCGGAGCCACGGAGGAGAGCACAGCAACAGGGGTGCAGAGGGCAAAGCGGATTCCCGCACAGAGGATCGGGGCCGACCAGCACTCACCAGCCTGAGAGGCTTGTCTCCTCACCCGCCAGGGCGGGCGGGGGGCTGGGAGCTGAGGCTCCAGCTTCGGAGGTCGGATTCCAGGGAGAGGACTGGGGTTGGCTGCGTGGACACAGCCTGAAGGGGCTAGTGCGCCACAGCTACCGGGAGGGAGTCCAGGATAAAGTCTGGACCTGCCGAGGAGGCAAGAGACCATTGTTCCGGGGTGCGTGAGGAGAAGGGATTCAGAGCACAGCCTAAAGTAGCTCCAGAGATGGGTGCGAGCTGCGGCTATCAGCACAGACCCCAGAGACGGGCATGAGACGCTAAGGCTGCTGCTGCCGCCACCAAGAAGCCTGTGTGCGAGCACAGGTCACTATCCACACCTGCCCTCCCTGGAGCCTGTGTAGCCCGCCACTGCCAGGGTCCCGTGATCCAAGGACAACTTCCCCGGGAGAAAACACGGCACACCTCAGGCTGTTGCAATGTCATGACAGCCTCTGCTGCCGCAGGCTCGCCCCGCACTCAGTACCCCTCCCTGCCCCTGGCCTGAGTGAGCCAGAGCCCCCTAATCAGCCGCTCCTTTAACCCCATCCTGTCTGAGCAGAAACAGATGCCCTCAGGCGACCTACACGCAGAGGCGGGGCCAATCCAAAGCTGAACCCCAGGAGCTGTGCAAACAAAGAAGAGAAAGCGAAACTTCTCCCAGCAGCCTCAGAAGCAGCGGATTAAATCTCCACAGTCAACTTGATCTGCATCTGCATCTGTGGAATACTGAATCGACAATGAATCATCTCAAAATTGAGGTGGTGGATTTGCGTGATTTTGTCTGTATAGCTTTGCTTTTACCATTTGTCCTAGGGTTCTGTCTCTCTGTTTTTTGTGGGTTTCTTTAGTATACTTTTTAGTTTTTGTTATCATTGGTGGATTAGCTTTTCGGTTTGGTTGCTCTCTTCTTTCTTTCTTTTTTAATTTTTAAAAATTTTAAAAAATTTTTTTAATAACTTTATTTTTTTATTTCTTTCTTTCTTTTTTCTCCCATTTCTTCTGAGCCATGTGGCTGACAGGGTCTTGGTGTACCGGCCAGGTGTCAGGCCTGTGCCTCTGAGGTGGGAGAGCCAAGTTCAGAACACTGGTCCACCAGAGACCTCCCAGCTCCAAGTAATATCAAATGACAAAAGCTCTCCCAGAGATACCCATCTCAACGCTAAGACCCAACTCCACTCAACGACCAGCAAGTTACAGTGCTGGACACCATACACCAAACAACTAGCAAGAAAGGAACACAACCCCACCATTAACAGAGAGGCTGCCTAAAATCATTATAACATCACAGACACCCCAAAACACAGCACCGGATGCAGTCCTGCCCACCTGAAAGACAAGATCCAGCCTCATCCACCAGAACACAGGCACTAGTTCCCTCCACCAGGAAGCCTACACAACCAACTGAACCAACCTTAGCCACTGGGGACAGACACCAAAAACAACAGGAACTACAGACCTGCAGCCTACAAAAAGGAGACCCCAAACACAGTAAGTTAAGCAAAGTGAGAAGACAGAGAAACACACAGCAGATGAAGGAGCAAAGTAAAAACCAACCAGACCAAACAAATTAAGAGGAAATAGGAAGTCTACCTCAAAAAACAAATCAGAGTAATGATAGTAAAGATGATCCAAAATCTTGGAAATAGAATGGAGAAAATACAAGAAACATTTAACAAGGACCTAGAAGAACTAAAGAGCAAACAAACAATGATGAACAACACAATAAATGAAATTTAATATTCTCTAGAAGGAATCAAGAGCAGAATAACTGAGGCAGAAGAACGGATAAGTCACCTGGAAGATAAAATAGTGGAAATAACTACTGCAGAGCAGAATAAAGAAAACAGAATGAAAAGAACTGAGGACAGTCTCAGAGACCTCTGGGACAACATTAAACACACCAACATTTGAATTATAGGGGTCCCAGAAGAAGAAGAGAAAAAGAAAGGAACTGAGAAAATATTTGAAGAGATTATAGTTGAAAACTTCCCTAATATGGGAAAGGAAATAGTCAATCAAGTCCAGGAAGCACAGAGAGTCCCATAAAGGAGAAATCCAAGGAGAACCATGCCAAGAAACATATTAATCACACTATCAAAAATAAAATACAAAGAAAAAATATTAAAAGCAGCAAGGGAAAAGCAACAAATAACATACAAGGGGACCTCCTTAAGGTTAATAGCTGATCTTTCAGCAGAAACTCTGAAAGCCAGAAGGGAGTGGCAGGACATATTCAAAGTGATGAAAGGGAAAAACCTACAACCAAGATTACTCTACCCAGCAAGGATCTCATTCAGATTTGATGGAGAAATTAAAACCTTGACAGACAAGCAAAAACTAAGAGAATTCAGCACCACCAAACCAGCTTTACAACAAATGCTAAAGGAACTTCTCTAGGCAGGAAACACAAGAGAAGGAAAAGACCTACAATAATAAACCCAAAACAATTAAGAAAATGGTAACAGAAAGAAAGGGCAACATACATATCGATAACTACCTTAAATATAAATGGATTAAATGCTCCAATCAAAAGACATAGACTGGCTGAGTGGATACAAAAACAAGACCCATATATATGCTGCCTACAAGAGACCCACTTCACACCTAGGGACACATACAGACTGAAAGTGAGGGGATGGAAAAAGATATTCCATGCAAATGGAAATCAAAAGAAAGCTGGAGTAGCAATACTCATAGCAGATAAAATAGACATCAAAATAAAGAATGTTATAAGAGATAAGTCCCAGACTTTGGACTATACTCATAGCTACAGAAATCAAAACAGTATGGTACTGGCATAAAAACAGAAATATAGAACAATGGAACAGGACAGAAAGCCCAGAGATAAACCCATACTCATATGGTCACTTTATTTTTGAAAAAGAAGGCAGGAATATACAATGGAGAAAAGACATCCTCTTCAATAAGTGGTGGTAGGAAAACTGGACAGCTACATGTAAAAGAATGAAATTAGAACACTCCCTAACACCAGGCACAAAAATAAACTCAAAATGGATTAAACACCTAAATGTAACATCAGACACTGTAAAACTCTTAGAAGAAAACATAGGCAGAACACTCTATGACATAGATCACAGCAAGATTCTTTTTGATCCACCTCCTAGAGAAATGGAAATAAAAACAAAAATAAACAAATGGGACCTAATGAACCTTAAAAGCTTTTGCACAGCAAAGGAAAATATAAACAAGATGAGAAAACAACCCTCAGAATGGGAGAAAATATTTGCAAATGAAGCAACTGACAAAGGATTTATCTCCAAAATTTACAAGCAGCTCATGCAGCTCAACATTAAAAAAACAACCTAATCCAAAAATGGGCAGAAGACCTAAATAGACATTTCTCCAAAGAAGATATACAGATTGCCAACAAACACGTGAAAGAATGTTCAACATCACTAATCATTAGAGAAATGCAAATCAAAACTACAATGAGGTATCACCACACACCAGTCAGAATGGCCATCATCAAAAAATCTATAAACAACAAATGCTGGCGAGGGTGTGGAGAAAAGGGAACCCTCTTGCACTGCTGGTGGGAATGTAAATCGATACAGTCACTATGGAGAACAGTATGGAGGTTCCTTAAAAAACTAAAAATAGAACTACAATATGACCCAGAAATCCCACTACTGGGCATATACCCTGAGAAAACCATAATTCAAAAAGAGTCATGTACCAAAATGTTCATTGCAGGTCTATTTACAATAGCCAGGACATGGAAGCAACCTAAGTGTCCATCAACAGATGAATGGATAAAGAAGATGTGGCACATATATACAATGGAATATTCCTTAGCCATAAAAAGAAACGAAACTGAGTTATTTGTAGTGAAGAGGATGGACCTAGAGTCTGTCATACAGAGTGAAGTAAATTAGAAAGAGAAAAAAATACCGTTTGCTGACACATATATATGGAATCTAAAGAAAAAGAAAAAAACAATGGTTCTGAAGAATCTAGGGGCAGGACAGGAATAAAGACACAGATGTAGAGAATGGAGTTGAGGACACAGAGAAGGGGTACGGGGAAGCTGGGACCAAGTGAGAGAGTGGCATGGACATATATATACTACCAAACGTAAGGTAGATAGCTAGTGGGAAGCAGCCACATAGCACAGGGAGATCAGCTCGGTCCTTCGTGACTACCTAGAGGGGTGGGATAGGGAGGGTGGGAGAGAGCAGCAAGAGGGAGGAGATTGGGGATATATGTATATGTATAGCTGATTCACTTTGTTATAAGGCAGAAACTAACAGACCATTGTAAAGCAATTATACTCCAATAAAGATGTTAAAAAAAAAAGAATTGATGTTTATTTCATAATCATATATAGGCTCAAAAATGGATATGTTGTCCTGCAACTTTATTGCCAAAAGAAAGAATCCATTATTTTCAAAAGGAAAGAATCTCAGCTTTTCTATATTTCATTTCAAAACTAAGTGGCCAATATATTAGACCTGTTTGAAATCTATTTAAGTATCTGGCACCTTGTAGGTTGTTTGCCTTTAAAAGGTTTTTTTTGTTAGTTTTTAGAAAAAAGGGTAAGAATCTCCATTATCAAGAAACTCTTGGGGCTTCCCTGGTGGCGCAGTGGTTGAGAGTCCGCCTGCCGATGCAGGGGACACGGGTTCGTGCCCCGGTTTGGGAAGATCCCACATGCCGCGGAGCGGCTGGGCCCGTGAGCCATGGCCATTGAGCCTGCGCGTCCGGAGCCTGTGCTCCGCAACGGGAGAGGCCACAACAGTGAGAGGCCCGCGTACCGCAAAAAAAAAAAAAAAAAAAAAAAGAAACTCTTGGTCAGTCCAACCATCCAAGTCATGGCCGCACGGCTGAGAAACACAGGTTAGAATGGAATGTTGGCATTAGGCTTCAGGAAAACAAGGCCTGGCCATTTTAGCCCGTCACAGAGAACTCCTGGTCACCTCCCAAGGGGCAAATTGATGTCAAGTTCTGCTGTCTGTCAGGATTAAGTGCCTGTTTGCTTTTTCACTAACATGTGGTTTGAGAACAAAGCAGCTCAAATCTCCTCAGCCCCTAACAAAGCATCTCAAATTGCTGAGTAAAATTCCTTAATCCCCCATCTTAATCTGAAAACACCAGCAGCGCCTGGTAGAAAACTGTGGTCTCTTTTTGTGCTACTCTCCACTCCACCCACCCCCATCTTCCCCATTCCTGACCACCTCCTCCTCGGCACAACCATTCACATGTACATTCAACTCCCCCCAAACGCGATTCTTCAGTGGAATATGATCACATTTGAAACCCAGGTCACTTGGTCCAAGATCTTCGTGCTGGCTCTAGGCATTTTTATTCCTTATTCACTTCATTTTCAAAAGTAAAGGGAAAAAAAAAAATAAAGATCATCACAGAGAGATGAATTAACCACCTTCACATAACCTTGAAGGTTATATGTACACAAATAGTATTGTCATAAGTTTTAATGACAGGGCCTAACTGCTTGTTTGCAATATGTGTCAACGCTCAGTGAGAAGTCAAAAAGATATGGGGATTTTACATACCAATTTAGAATATGTTTAACTAAGGTAAGAGAAGGAAGCGAAACTAACTTCTAGGACTGGTTGGAAACTGTGAAACAATCTTTGTTAACACTTGGCAAAAGAATTAGCAATTAGAAAATATTTTCCATTATGTGCATACATTCACTGAATATTAACGATCAAGACTTTATCTGTTGACTAGAGTTGAAAGGCTCCAACCTTTTGCCACCTTAATTTGCAAAGTGTTGAAGTCTGCAAGTTGAAGTACATAAAACCTTAATTTCTGTTAAAAAAAAAAAAAAGCCTTATGATTTCAACACTTTATTTGTGCTATCTTTTCTTACCAATTTTAGTTGAAAACAGAATTGGTAGTTTTTTCTTGGGGGGATTTTTTGGAGCAGCTGCTAAATTAAGTTCTGGTTTTAGGGAAGCTGGGATTCATGGCAGTTATCTTTGTTTGTATTTTTCTGTAAGAAGGTTGAACAAGATTCACCATAAAAGATAAATAAAATCAGAAAACTCTACTCCTTCACTCCAAACATTTTATTCAATTGAGCACCAAGTTAAGATAGATCCTGATCTAGTAGGCTCTCACACCTTCTCCCTTCTCTTTCACAAAATCCTCCTCCCTAACACAAGTGAATAAAAGCCCTTTCCCTAGTAATCTTGGAGTCTGTTGCAGTATGTATGTCTCTGAAAAATGGTAATAAAGCTTTATAGAGAAAATAAAAAATAAGAGAGCGAAAACTTCCCAACACCACAAACATCTATGAAAATAGCACCTGTTCTATATTTAATAGTATCACTTTCTCCATTTTTCTTCCTGGCATTTTTACTTTCTGCAAGGTTGGGTGAAGGGAAAGAGCAAAAGGAGAAGATGGGAGGTGTATGCCAACAGCCTAGTTCTAGTTCAAGCTTTCTTCGCCAACTGTCCTTTTGAGAAGTTAACCTCTATTAGAAAAAAATATATAGTATTGGAATCCAGATACAAAACAGCACATTTTTCTCAATAAATTCAACCATTCCTATAAAACCCCTACTTAGATAGTAGAAACAACACCCCCTTCCAATTCAGGAATGATTGTCCTTTACAAATGTCAGATTTTTAATCTCATCACTTTTGAATAGGAGGAAAATAGAAAATCTGGACCATTGCTGCAGCTTCTAATCCATAAATCCTCAAACATGAACCTTTCTACCCTAAACCCAAGGTTAGAGGCAATGACCTTGAATGACTTAACTAGAGCAATAATCCCAGAAAAGCTTCATAGTACATTACATAATACATAGGTAAAAGCATGGACTCTAGCCAACCTATCTATGTTTGAATCCCAGTTCTTCTATTTCCTAGCTGTGTGGCCTTGAGAAAGTTAATCTGTGCCTCATTTTCCCCTGCAAAATGAGAATAATAGTCATACCCAACTCATATAAACATTAAATGAGTTACTATTTCTAAAATACAAAACTGTCTGCTATAGGAATGTTTGATTTTAAAAAATTTACACCTTTCCAAGTTAATTTGAAAATAAGATCTTTCTTTTTCTACTCTATTCAAGGAAAACACTTTTTACATCCTAATGTGACAGCATGGGAGGAAAAGAAATAAAATGGTGGGAGAAAGTTTTTGCCTAGTTAGTTTTATCATAACAAAATTTCTGTAAAGGATAAAGTCCAAAGCAAGAGATGCTACAAATTGCATAAGGACTACAGCAACATCATTTAAAACATTTGGGAGAAACTCAAAACATTCCTCAGGCTACAGTTCTTCTGTACAGGATGTACTACCACTGGAATTCTTAAAGGCTTGCTCCACTGTGAGCTCGTGAAGCCAAAGCCAAGGGTGCCATTCTCAGGCCCTCTAGTTAATTTTACCATATCTCACAGGTATAAACTGCTCCTAAACCTGAATCATCTTTCTAAAAACATATGTTTGCAGTCACAGCAAATCAGGGGAAAGGTACCAGTGAATCAACGTCAATATAAATTGATCAAACTTTCAAAATAGATTTCTTAAGAATAGCAAGGCTACGTGTAGAATGGACCACACATTAGTATTCCCAAAAAAAGTCTTCCCAATCATGTCTAATTATAAGCCCAAAGAATACCTGAAACTCCTCAAAAAATGGAGGATGTATAATGAAACAGAAAGCCAGCTAACACTGGTTTTCTAGTTTTCATAAAACTGGTAGAGAACAGTGAGGTCTTAGCCACACAAGTCTGAGGATTTTGTTGTTTATCTCACCTCTTTATTCATTGCTTAATGGAACTTTAGTTTTCTAAAATCGGAAAGAATGAAGGAAAGGAAGGAAAAAAGGAGGAAGGAAGGGAGGGAGGGAGAGAAGGAAGGGGGAAAACTGAAAATAACCTAATGGTCCATCAATAGGTAATTAGCCATGGGCTATGGAACTATTAAAAATGACCGTGTGTGTGTGTGTGTGTGTGTGTGTGTGTGTGTGTGTGCGTGCGTGTGTTGTCTTGCTGGCACTCATGGCATATTCTTAAGTTAAAATGCAGATTAGAAAACTGTATGCATAAAATATCTCATTAATAATTTTATACTGATTATATGTTGAAATAATAATATTTTGAAGAGGTTGAGTCAAATAAAATATGTTGATAAAATGGGTAAAAACAAAGAAGAAGAAGACCGTGTGCATAGTATTATTTCACTTGGGAGAATTTTTTCTCTGTTGTGTATAGGAAGCAAAATCTGAGAGAAAACAAAAATAAAGAGAATAATGATTATCTGTTCGGAGCGTTTTCCTTTCTCACTGTTTTCTCTTTTCCCACCTGTATTTTCTCTTATTTGTATGAGCTGTACACTTATGATGTAAAACCCAGGTGGCCACAAGCGAAATGTCAGCTCTGCACGTTTGTGCCTAAACAGAGAGCACCATTTCCATCTGTTAAATTCCGATTACACGGAAACCTAGGTACAGCTGCCAGTGTCTCACATAAATAAATGCATAAATGTATGCATTGTTATATGCAGACATTCACACAAACTTAAAAAAAATTATGAATCGTTAGGATTATTAGTAATAATTACCCACATCTGATCAGAACTACCATATCAGTCATTCTCAGATTTGAAGGAGTATGAAAATCCTCTGGAAGGCTTCTCAAAACCCCAATGGCTGGGCCCACCCTCAGGTTCTGATTAAGCAGGTCTGGGGGTGGAGCCTGAGAATCTGCATGTCTAGCAGGTTCGCAGGAGATGCTGGTGCTTCTGGTCAGAGAACCACTGAGAACAACTGACATATCAAGGCTATTCTGCTTGAATGATGGAAGTCTAAGGATGAGTGGATGCCTCTGTGTTCGGGTGTGTTCAAGTCTACTCTGAGGACGATGGTAAACAGCTGTTCTTCCTCCACACTGGAGAGAAGAGAGGAAATGGAATTAACCTGCACGATAATAATTTAGGTTTACTTAGAGGGGAAATGTCCCTCCATACGGATTATTAAGCACTGAGACGGGCTCAGAGGGTTACTAAGAGGAAGTGTTTGTTATCTGCCTCCCTAGAGGTTTTTAATAACTTACAGACCTTACTTGAATGGTGAGGAAGACAAAAGAGAGGATGTAAGTGGCACCAGTTATTTTCAGGGAGACCCAAACCCATTCCACTACCTTTTGGTGAACAGGGATAACTAAATACTTTCTCTTCTTCCGCTCCCCAAACCGAGCGATATGAAAATGTTCTGTTTTTTCTCACTTCAAGGAGAGTGTTTCAGACTCATGGAACATTGAAACAGTTCAATTTATACCCTTTCCTTGAGACATAAGAACAGATCAACCAGGACAAGATACTTTTCTGATTTTCTATCTCCCGTGCTGGGAAAACACCAAATCAAGAGGTTTACATCTATCTCCTTGGAAGAAAAAGCCCAGACGTCAACTTAGTAAAACTTACAAAAGGCTGCTTTCAACATAGGCTGGGAGCTTCCAGAGAAAATCTTTGGAGAATGAAAACAAATTCAGTTATATAGCCCACTCAACTAATTTTCCTTAGGTTAAACTCTTCATTCTCAGCTCTTTGCTATCTCAGAGTACAAAACCAGTCACAGTCAACAGCTGACACTTGCCTTCATTCACTAGACATCTGGACTTTTCTCATCATGGAACTTGGGAAACTGACATACCACATTCCCACCGGCTATGAGAGCTTGGACTCTGGTGGGTGAGACAGCTGGATTCAGAGCCCCATCCACCATTCCCTGCCTGTGTGACCATGAGCAAGTCATTTAATCTCTCCGTTTCTCCTCTGTAAAATGGAATCAATTCTACCTGTCTCCCTGGGCTGCCTTGGCGATTTAATGAGATGCAGTGTGGAGAGAATCTTAGCCCAATGCCTGCCTCACAAATGTTAGCTGTGTCTCCCTTCAAAACCTAGTCCCTGGGGCCTTCCCTGGTGGTGCAGTGGTTGAGAGTCCGCCTGCCGATGCAGGGGACACGGGTCCGGGAAGGTCCCACATGCCGCGGAGCGGCTGGCCCGTGAGCCATGGCCGCTGAGTCTGCGTGTCTGGAGCCTGTGCTCCGCAACGGGAGAGGCCACAACAGTGAGAGGCCCACGTACCGCAAAAAAAAAAAAACAAAAAAAACAAAAAAACAAACCTAGTCCCAGAGGCAAAAATGGTCTGGACAGAAGCCATTTGATGGCTCTTAAGTCTAATTCAACATTTGTTACCAAGCCAATTTTTTTTTTTTTAATTTGCTGCGTTGGGTCTTCCGTTGCTGCGCGCGGGCTTTCTCTAGATGCAGCGAGCGGGGGCTACTCTTCGTTGCGGTGCGAGGGCTTCTCATTGCGGTGGCTTCTCTTGTTGCGGAGCACAGGCTCTAGGCACGCAGGCTTCAGTAGTTGTGGCACATGGGCTTCAGTAGTTGTGGCTCACGGGCTCAAAAGCGCAGGCTCAGTAGTTGTGGCACGCGGGCTTAGCTGCTCCGCGGCATGTGGGATCTTCCCGGACCAGGGCTCGAACCCATGTCCCCTGAATTGGCAGGCGGATTCTTAACCACTTTGCCACCAGGGAAGCCCTACCAAGTCAATTTTGTCTACAGATTTTTGTTCATCCATATTTTCTCCCAGGTCAGTGCAACTTTGCTTCAATGAGTGCCTCTGAATTTCCGCTGACCATGTAGTGGAAAAAGCCTCTCTTGCACCAGTATATTAATAAACTAAATTGTTTTGGATGCAATTATACCATTAACTCCAAATCAGCATTTCCATTGGAACCCGTTATTTCCTTTAATATGCAATGAGGAAATGGAGAAATAGCTTTGGATTTAACATTGGTATTCAGATTTCTTTGCTTTATTAAGAAAACCAAATACTAAGCTCCGACTATTTTCAAAACAGGACTTATTCAGATTATAAGTAAAACAATAAAACAAATAGCTATAAAATGGGAATATGATCATATAGCTTAAAGCATCATTATGATGATGAAATGGGATAATTGGTGCAAAATGCCTAGCAGAGTTCATAGTACATAGTTAGCTATAATTATTGTTATTATGATGGTTTTAAGTATGTGATGAAGTCCTCTTCAGATCTAAAATTTGATGCTTAGAAGTCATTTAATCCTCAGGAAAGCCTGTCTCATTCCTTCACTCTGTGAATACCACCTTCGTAGACAAAGAACACTTAGGACCTGCATGACCACATCCACAGCAAATTTTACTTGTGCCCTAACTTCTTTCTTTTTTATTAATTTGTAGAAGTGGGTTTTTATGGTAAATCTCTAAATACATTTCTTTTCTATTGATTTATGTATTCCATACTTACTTTCCTAGCCCATACTGTGGAAAATTAGCATGGGATCATAATCATTTAGAACCGAAAGTATCTTAGGGGGTCATCTAATCCACTCTCGTTTTTTTGAAGATGAGGAAATGTGAGGTGATATTCCAAAGCCCCTAAACAAGCACCATCAAATCAAGAACTCAAATTCTTTCTTCTCATCCCAGCAGCTAGGGAGCTAAGGGAAGTACTAATAGGTTTGGGATATTTCTTGCATGGAGAGTGTGCTTTTATTTTCATATCTCCAGGAATTGTTATTTGTGAGTGACAGAAACCAAACTTTAAGAAACTTCAGCAGAACAGGATTCCATTGGTTCATATAACACAGCCTCAGGCTGCAGAGAAATTTAGACACAAGAGACTTGAAAATCTGGACTTGTTATTGGTCTCTTGACTCTTTTTTCTATAGATGGTCTTCATTTTCTCAGACTTACTTCTCTATATGCAGTCCCAACGTAGGGAAAGGACCATACCCGTTAGGACCATGTCCTTCTGAATGTAACAGCAACTCACACACAGTAGCATAACTAAATAGAGGTTTTCTGACATAGTAAGATTTACAAAGGTGAGCAGACTGAGGCTGATGCAGCTACTTGAGATGTTCTCAATGACTCAAGGTCCTCCCAAGTCCTACTCCATTGTTCTTAGCAGGCTGAAGACGTCATCATGCACAAGTTTCCAGCAGAGGGGACAGAAGTAAGGGCAAAATTCACTTGCCAGCTGACAGTGACCCCTTTCATCAGGACAATAATGTTCCAGAAGCCCCACATAGCAGACTTTCATTTATACCACATGGGCTGCAAATGAGCATCTGTGGTCCCAGGACAGTGTGAGGAGATGGGTATTTTCAACTGGGAACATACCCGTGCTAAAAAACAAAAAAAAAGTGGGACTTTGTTCATCAGGAAAAAGGGGACAATAGATATTGGTAGGCAGTTTGTTTGCCACAGGACATTCCTCTTATTTCCAACTGGACAAATCCTGAAAAGGGTCATGAAATGGCTCTCTTGGGTCCCACGCCCACTCCATGACCAGAATAGTGGGAGATCACAATTCACAGCCCCAACTAGAACCACAGGCAGGTTAGGAGAAGATTCCAGCATAAGGAAGAGCTACAGTTGCCAGATGAAAGGACGGGGTACACAGCAAAGGAAACAACAGATACTATGAGAATCCAAATTGCAGGAAGTCTAACCATAATACAAAAATTTGCTCAATACTGAAAATGCTGATCATAGTTGTGAATTTTGAAAAGCACCAAGAATTTCCTCTACTGAAGTTCAGAGCATACCTCAAAGCCATAGGGAAACCCATAGCAAAAGGCTGATTCCAAATATTAAATATGTAAGATTGCATACCCATTTGTCAGGTGCATCATTTTATAGCCTACGGGTGAGTAATAGGTCAAGGCTAGGTATCTGCTGCCTCATCCAGTGGTATTATCTTCAATCATGTTAATTATATTAATATGACCTGCACTAATGAAAACCACAAAAACCTATTTTGGCTTCTCTCAGCGCACACATTTTGACAATTTAGTCCTGTCAGCCTTGTGTGCCTCTCAGCACCAGACTTAATGTTCATAATATCAGGGTAATTTTAAGCATTTTCTACACAAAACCAACAAAGAAAATGACTTGTGAACTAAATTTCATTTTGGCTGAGCAGCAAACCAGATCAAGAACTAAGAGATTCATGATGACTTTAGTGTCGCTTCTGGTCTTATCCATCCATCTCTCTTTCTTAACATATATTCTTCTTTGACATGTTTTCTAAATGATTAGCCACCTGAGAAAATATTTAAATGACCGAATCATAAGGTAAAAAATTTATAGCCTAAATGACATTAAACAAATTCAATATGTTATGCATATGGAAATTAGGAGCTTTCAGATTATATTTTAGCCATTAAAATGTGCCTTAAAATATTTAGTTTCTGTTTGCAACAGTGTGATTTTTTTCTCTTGCTCTTCTAATGGCAGATTCTCAGAGTAACCAAGCGAAAACAAATGACTTAGTCCTTGGTTCAGAGAAATAATGGGTTACTAGCATAATTAATTTTATGTTTAATTACTGTAGAATGAAACAATTCAACAATATCCAATCAATCCTTAGAATGACAGAACAGAAGGTCAGCAGTTGCTAAGTCAATTGTTTTGAAAGAGAAATTTATGTCAGGTTCTCTTTTATGTGCTATGGAAAGAAATTGGATAAAAGTGGTCAAGCAAACATTAATTAATTGTATAAATGTAATCTGGTTGTCATGCTAAATCATACAGGCAGGGGATATAGTTCTCAGAATGGTGGGCATGCATCACTTGCAAATTTCAGTGACATGTCCAACCCTGCCCCACTGCCAAGCCATACACAATTAAAAGCCTTAGAGTCAAATATTAACATCTCTAGAATTCTCTTTTTCTTTTTTTGAAATTTATTTATTTTTGACTGTGTTGTGTCTTTGTTGCTGCGCGCAGGCTTTCTCTAGTTGTGGCGAGCAGGGGCTACTCTTCATTGCGGTGCGTGGGCTTCTCATTGTGGTAGCTTCTCCTGTTGTGGAGCATGGGCTCTAGGCACGTGGGCTTCAGTAGTTGTGGCACATGGGCTCAGTTGCTCCATGGCATGGGGGATCTTCCCAGACCAGGGCTCGAACCCGTGTCCCCTGCATTGGCAGGTGGATCTTACCCACTGCGCCACCAGGGAAGCCCTAGAATTCTTTTCATAAAGTCTGTACTGACAATCATGGAAAGGAGTTGATGGCTCCAGTCCATTTCCTTCCACAGCAGCCCCCAGCACAGGGAGCTGAGACTAACTGAGCTCCCCACTCCTCTTGCTGTCCCATTAATAACAAGGAACTATTTCACAAAATAGGTTTTTTTTTTTTTTTTTCTGGTCCTAGCACTAATCACATTTGGGAGCTCATGTAGGCAATAAAACTGGAAGATACGGAAGGTGGTCCCCATTACATTTCCACATTCAAAAAAGTTAACTTTCCAAGATTTCCTCCTAGCCCTTGGTTTCCCCAGCATTTAAAGGCATTTAGATACTCTGCTTATCTGACTCAGAAAACCCCAGCTTTCCCTCTGCCATAACTAAGGTACTTATATCAACGTGACTGTGTACTTGCCTCAAGACCACCCCTTCTGCCTCTATTATAACTCTTTTGGGAGATGCCCCGACATCCTATTTTATTTCTTCTCGACGGCTTCTTTCTGAAACTAGAGTATGAAGCAGCCTTTTCCCTGCAAGCATGGAGGTGAAAGATCACATCTACATCCTTTGAGAATTTTCTGTGAAAAAACTAAGGCATCACTTTCCCCTCATATCTACCAACTCCTTGAGGACAGCTTTGAGAAATCCAGGCCTGAAGAGACAGGCTTTCTGTATTTAGGATGTTACTAAAAATAAAGAAGAGCTTGTGTCCATTTAATTAATGGGACTGGGCAAAATGTGGAACAAGCTCATTCATGGAGATCAAAATCCGTAAGGTACAAAAATTCCCCTTGGGGTAGTTGAATTGAAGGGGCATGAGGGAGGCAACCGGGGGCGGGGGGTTAGGGCAGCTGGAAATGTTTTGCTTTTAGAGCTGGATACTTCCTGCAGGTACATTCAGTTTGTGAAAATTCACTAGGCTTATAATTTATGTATTTTTCTGTTTATAGATAGATTTCAAGAAAAGGTACTTGAAAATGCAAATTAAAAAGTAAAGCCTGGGCTTCCCTGGTGGCGCAGTGGTTGAGAGTCCGCCTGCCGATGCAACGGACGCAGGTTCGTGCCCCGGTCCGGGAAGATCCCACATGCCGTGGAGAGGCTGGGCCCGTGAGCCATGGCCGCTGAGCCTGTGCATCCGGAGCCTGTGCTCCGCAACAGGAGAGGCCACAACAGTGAGAGGCCCGCATACCGCAAAAAAAAAAAACAGCAAAGCCTCTGCCATACAGGCCTTAGTGTCCAGGAGTCTGTGGCAAAATGTTTGTCTAAGAGGATCTTGGATTCATTATAGAAAATTGGGTGGATGCCTCTGGTTTTTCATGAATCAGTTAAGGTTCTTTGCACATACTGAGTTGATATTCTAGAGTTGCAGCCCTGTTCAGCCAGGCTGGCTTGGGCCGTGAGTGAATTTTGACCATTGGTTAGTGATTGTAGCAATGTAGCACTTTGAAGCTGCAGCTTAAACACAGAATTTTTACTTGAGAGGTCAGAATAACCTTAAACTACATGAAAAGTGTGTATAGTTACCAGGACCTGTGCATGTATTTGGAAGGCTCCACGGACCAGAACAGGGAGCCCTCATGACAACGCTCATCCTCTGTAACAGCATTAAGTTATCCCAATGTCCAAAATCCCCCACAATGCTGAAACAGTTGTTTTCCTTGGGCCACCAGACAGTTTCCAATAGAAATATTCAGCTAGTTTTCACATTCTTAAATACAAGGAAACACTATAACTACAAATTTAGTATCTTCAGAATAATCTGGAAATTCTTTCTTCCAGTATTAAGATTGCTTTCAGTAGCAAAATGGTTTGTCTATAGAAACATTCCTCTCAGACTGAGTGGATACCAGGCTGACATCCACATTGCCTGCACTTTGAAAGCATCATTTCTGATAGTAGAACTGGTTGATGCTCTGAATGGAAAGTTGATACCCTTTAAATAAATCCGACCAAAACCAGAAATAGAAATGCAGGAGCTGACTAGGTTAAAACCATTAAATTATATTCCTTCAAAGGCACTTGATAGGGCTTCCCTGGTGGCACAGTGGTTGAGAATCTGCCTGCTAATGCAGGGGACACGGGTTCGAGCCCTGGTCTGGGAGGATCCCACATGCCGCGGAGCAACTAGGCCCGTGAGCCACAACTACTGAGCCTGCGCGTCTGGAGCCTGTGCTCCGCAACAAGAGAGGCCGCAACAGTGAGTGGCCCGCGCACCGCGATGAAGAGTGGCCCCCGCTTGCCACAACTAGCGAAAGCCCTCTCACAGAAACGAAGACCCAACACAGCAAAAATAAATAAATAAATTACTAAACTTCTAAAAAAAAAAAAAGAGGCACTTGATAAATCAGCCACTGATATTTCTGAGTAAATCTAGTTTAATGTTTGTTGATTTATGCAAAGATGACCTGACCCATTCTTTGTGTGATAAGGTCTCTGGGACCACATGTCTAATTTCTCAACCATACAAATACTCAGTTCTAGAACCCTCATAAAAAACTAAACTATGTCTGTTTGTTATGGATTACGCATAGGTGAGTACATACAGTATAGCATAATATTGTATTGTTCAGCATTATTTTTCATGGAAAGTAAGAAGCCATCAACTATAAGAAGCACAATAACTTTATATAATATCACTAAGGAAGGAAAAAATACTCCTAATTTAAAATTTTTCTCTTTTAAGATACAGCTTTATTTCAAATATTAAAAGCTGAAAAATGTCTTAGATGTGATGAAATATGTCTTTTTTCTACTAACTTTTTTCTGCTCTGGAGGAAAAAAATTCTAGCTAATTTTAAAATTCAGTAGCAATCACCAATGGACAAGGGTTTTGGGGGGTGTGTTTTTAAATATACTGCATTGAACATAAGCCTTTTTATGAGTTAATATGAAAAAGGATAATATTGTTTTGCTATTTGGAAAACAAAGTTACTGTCTTCTACCAAGTGAACTTAAAAGGTCACAGTTCCCCTTTCTATTTTCTGCAATAGTTTTTGCACTGCTGATGAAAATATGACATAAAATAGAGTACATAAGATCCACAAAAACTAACTCACAAAATGCAGTTTCTCGGTATTTCCTTTAAGTACAACTCTAAAGCAATCATACAGCCACTTTACAAAACCTTAGCTACATGTAATTATCCATGACAAGTGCATTTGTGACACTGAATTCAATCACATTCCCTTAAACTTGATCTTTGAATGTCTATGGCAGTAATAAAACCATCATTTGCCCCAGTGAATATTCTTTGAAATTAATTTTTCTTTCCACTTTTAATTGTAACACATTTTGCTTTCAAGAGAAGTAGAAGTCTAAATTAGAAGAAAACTCAATTATCTGAAACATAATTCATCCTAAACATATTGCTGAAAAACTTTGCTTTAAGCAGGAAAGTTCATGATTCTTTTCCCTTTTTGTGTAGGGCTGGAATGAATCCTCTAGATTGGGGTTTTAATCCAACAACTATTTGAAACCTTAGAATAAAACATATAATAGCTCTATGAGATTGAAATTTTTTTTTTTTTTTTTTGCGGTATGTGGGCCTGTCACTATTGTGGCCTCTACCGTTGCGGAGCACAGGCTCCGGACGCGCAGGCTCAGCGGCCATGGCTCACGGGTCCAGCCGCTCCGCCGCATGTGGGATCTTCCCGGACCGGGGCACGAACCCGTGTCCCCTGCATCGGCAGGCGGACTCTCAACCACTGCACCACCAGGGAACCCCGAGATTGAAATTTTTAAAATCATGAATCAGTAATAATATTTCCCCATTCCACCAATTTAAATATAATAAAGAGGGAAATTGATTGAAATACTTTAGGAAAAAATGACCACTAAGATGGATACCTACTTTGCAAGTAGAATCTATTAGAAATACTCTGGTACAAAACATTCCGAATACTTTACCACCAGCCCTTTCAGATCACTGTGGATCAAAGCTGCCTTCATTTTTACTGGTAAAATTCTGTATAAATGCTTAACACCCAAATATAGGGTATAAATTTTGATTCACATCTGCATTTTAAAAAGACAGCTTTAAAATACATTTTGGGGACAGCTGGGGAAACTGGAATATAAACTATATGTTAGACTATATTATTGAATTGTTCATTTTCTTAGGTGTGTGATAATGGTTATTTAGTTATAGGGGAGAATGATCTAGGAGAGAATGAGAATCATTAGGCGATACACGCTGAAGTATTTACGAGTGAAGTGTCATGATGTCTGGAATTTACTCTAAAATAATACAAACACACACACCCAGAGCGCACAATGGTGACAAAATGTTAACAGTTGGTTGAATGCAGGTGAAAGGTGTACAGATATTCATGGTGCTCTGTTTTCTACTTTTCTTTTCTATAGGTTTGAAAGTTTTTTTCAGAATTAAAAGTGGAGGGGAGGGCTTCCCTGGTGGCGCAGTGGTTGAGTGTCCGCCTGCCGATGCAGGGGACACGGGTTCGTGCCCCGGTCCGGGAAGATCCCACATGCCGCGGAGCGGCTGGGCCCGTGAGCCATGGCCGCTGAGCCTGTGCGTCCGGAGCCTGTGCTCCGCAACGGGAGAGGCCGCAACAGGGAGAGGCCCGCGTACCGGAAAAAAAAAAAAAAAAAAAAAAAAATGTGGCAGGGAACTTGTATAAATTCATGGGGAAGGCTCTTCATCTGAAGAACACTGAATATATGCATTTTTTACTCTTTCCCTCCACTTCAATAGTTGATGTTAGTATGTGCTTCTCTGATGCTCCAATAAAATACTTCTGGAAGAATGGCAGGTCAGCATGCCTTGTTTTAAGTTTATTAACTGACAACCTACTTTCAATGACAAAAGAAAATGTAATCGAGGCCTGTTTTAGAGCCATGATTGTCAGCTCACGTGGTCAATATGTCATGCAGGGGACACTTCATTAAGGAGTGAATTACTTCGCTTGTAATCTGAGCTAACTGAACGTCAATGTCAGGTTGTAAAAATCATAGATTAAAATGTAACACTAAGTGCAATCAGATAGGCAACATCACCCTTTGCCCTCCAAAAACAACCCCAAATCAGGGCTTATTTTATACAAGTTGCAGATAGAAAGTCTCTTTTGTACCACAAAGAAGCAATTTTCCTGCCACTGAAAGGACTGCCGTGTTAAGTGTAATATTTACGTGTCTCATTGCCACACTTTTATTTCTGGCAAGATTGAAAATTAAAATTTCACTGTGTCCAAGCGTTCATTAGCTAAGAGAGTAAACTCTCCAGGTTAATATCCCATGTAATGATAAGAGAAACAATCAAAACCCCCTGCAAAGGGTAAGTACTAGAAAGTATGTTATTTTGGCAAAATCCCTCCCGTGTCCTATGCATTATCAAAAAGGCAAATTCCCTGTCAAAGATGCTCTCCAAAGATAAGGCCCATGAATCATGAAACATGTCTAATTGTAATACACTCATCCTCTGTCAAGTCAATGAAATTCATCTCTCTCCTGGTTGTTCTAAACAAGGCAAGTGGATTCGGTACCATATTTACTTAACCAGGCACGCACTGACCATGTTGATGGTCTTGAACATGGGAGAGGTTTGGTAAAGTGAACAAAGGGCTCACTCCAGCATCAGATAAGAAATGACTTTCCACCCCAGTGCTGCCACTTTCTGTCTGTATAAGTTTGAGCAGGTCAGTTACTGTTTCTCAACTTCAGTTTCTTCGCCTATGAAATAGGTATGACAATGCTCACCTCTCTGGATTTTTATCATGATTAGGAATATTATATGAAAAACACCTTGGAAGGGCCTGACACTTATCAAGTACACAGAAAAGGGGAATTATCAATTGTAGTACAGCAGTACATTTTATTTTTCAAAGATATGAATGGTTTTTCATTGAGCAGATCACTCTGGTCTTGAGTGAATAGTTCAGTGCATGTGTTAGTGAGTTTGAAATATTTAATAAGGCACATCATGTACAACACCAAGTGAGGTATAAATCTGGCTTATTACTATGGCATCTCATCATAGCTCAAGGAAGATCCGAATTTTCCAACTGGAAAGAACGGCAGGTAATGGTCAAATACGTACTTCATTTTGTTTCATGTATCTCTTTCTAAGTGAGAGCTCCCAAACTTTGGTTTAAGAGGATCAGCTGCTTTGCATTTCTCAGGAGTCCAGCGTGGGAAAGGACCCCCCACGGTGACTTCCAGGGGAGGGGGTCAATTTGGCAGAGAAATTCCATGAAGTGTTCCCCACCCAGAACGCTTCTAGAGGGGCTTACTTAGAAATTCACTAGGTAAGCCTTTTTGTTCATCTTCTACTTGTGGTGTCCCATCCTATATCTGTAGCATTTCACTATGAAATTACTTTTCCTGAAGGAAAATCAGCAAAAGTAAAACAAGTGGAATCTTCTAGAATACCAGGGTCAAAATTGCTTTGTTTTGTGCTGAGATACTCTCTAATATCTGGTCTCTTCTATCTGTAGACATGTGGAAATAATTTTTTTTTAACCTTTATACAACTTTTAAAATTTAAACTTCGTTTACAGTTATTACAAAATATTGGCTATATTTCTCATGTTGTACAATACATCCTTATAGGCTATCTTACACCCAATAGTTTGTAACTCCCACTCCCCTACCCCTATGTTGCCCCCCTCCCCACTGGTAACCACTAGTTTGTTTTCTATATCTGTGAGTCTGCTTCTTTTTTGTTATATTCACTAGTTTGTTGTACTTTTTAGATTCTACATTAAGTGACGTCATACAGTATCTGTCTTTCTCTGTCTGACTTATTTCACTTAGCATGATGCCCTCCAGGTCCATCCCTGTTGCTGCAAATGGCAAGTTTTCATTCTTTTTTATGAGTAGTATTCCGTTTTGTGTGTGTGTGTGTGTGTGTGTGTGTGTGTATATATATATATATATATATATATATCAATCACATCATCTTTATCCATTCATCTATTGATGGACACATAGTTTGCTTCCATAGCTTTGCAATTGTAAATAATGCTTCTAGGAAAATTGGGGTGCATGTATCTTTTTGAATTCGTGTTTTTGTTTTTTTTCAAATATATACCCAGGATGGAGCTGCTGAGTCATATGGTAATTCTATTTTTAGTTTTTTGAGAAAACTTCACACGGTTTTCCATAGTGACTGCACCAATTTACATTCCCACCAACAGTGTACGAGGTGGAAATAATATTTCTGAAATGTGACTTTGGTCTCTGGGCAAAGGGATAGGATTGGGTAGAAAGAACCCAGCCCAGGGCTGGGCAATGTGGCAGGTGCTCGGTCTGTAAACAGAGAAGGAAGCTGTACCATAGTCCTTTCCTTCAGCTTTAAAGCCAAAAGAGAAAATAGTCGTTATCATCCAACAAATGAAAAACTATCTAAAGAGCATCATTCAGAAAAACACTCCGGCCATGCAAGTTTACATTTTCAGTGTTAATGTAAACAGTCCTTAAGTTGGCTGAAAGGTCAGGACAGCAGCTAATAAAATCAGCAAGTAAATTTCAAATAAAGAAATGTCCTTCCCTTGCAGAGGGAATTTTAGCTTGCCCTTTCCTTTGGTCACAGCCTGCATGAGAATGTCTTTAGATTTTTCAAAAGTGAAAGTTGGAGTAAATAAGATGTGAATATTGGAGGCTGAGACCTGCTAGATGTGTTTTTTAAACAGCTCTTTAGATGGGCGAATACGGCAGCTTGATTAAGACATGCATACCTTGATCATCTGTCATCTGCATGTCTTTAAGCCCTGAAGGGTAGTTTGTGCCAGATCCGGAAAGAAGTATGTCCCAAGAGACTGAGGACAGCACTACCTGGTAATCAAAAAAGAGAAATGAACATGGCATTGAGGAGACTGAAAGGGGTGGGCACAAAACTCATTTGTTTATCCCCTAATATAAATTTCTTCCCAGACCTCATTCATTCCTGCTATCCTTCTCCTTAGCTGGGAAAGAAATTGCATCATTTCTCTTCCTCTGGCTTTACATCTCCATTTTCATAAGGTGCCCCTTGCATTCTCATGCGTGCCAGATGTCAGCATTACCCACAGCTCTGGAACAGGCTGGGGAGAGGGGGAGGGGATCCTTATGAATCCTGGATTCATAACATTGGGAATCCAGGAAAGGATGCACATGGGCCTGGATGGAGTTTGAGAGGTTTGATCTCAGCTACTGAAGGCCCTGACCCAAGTCCAGCTCCTGCCACCCCATTCCAGGCTGGGACAGGGCTGAAATAGCTCAGCAAACCACATTCATTCATTCTAGTACAGCTGCTCCCAGTGGGTTTACGCACATCGTACTTTGATGCATTTCCTCTTTGGAAACTGGCTAAAATTCTTCTACTTTTCATTTTGTGTTCTACATTTTGTTACGTAAATTTTTTTCCATCTCCACCCACCATGATACTTACCCCAGTGCAATAACATGGTAGTCTTAATAAATACTTCATCAATTAATATATAAATTATAGAATTTTTTGAAAAAAAGGGTTATAGCGGCATTTATTCAAAATCCTGTGTTCCACATCATTAATTAGGTTGACATAATACCATGTATTTGTTTCAGAAAGTAAACCTGCTTTCTAAGAAAAATTCATCAACACTTACAAGTTTTGAAATCAAAAAACACCCCCCTAAACTTCATTTCTCAGCCAAAATCTGTAATTTGGCAACTGGTGAAAATGAATGAATATTAGAAGTTTAATGATATAGAGAATAAAAACCAATTATAATCTTATTGTAATGACTAATTTTTGTTTATTTATTATAAAATGTTTCAATACACAAAAAAGGATGAATAACAATATAGAATATGTTGAATTCTATTCTATGTTTAATAGAATATGGGGGTCACCACCAAGCTTAAAAAATTAACTAGTACAAGCATAGTTGTAGTTCCTTGTGTACCCCTCCCAAATGCATTCCTGTCCAAACACCCACCAGAGGGAACCCTGCTTCTGAATTTGGAGGTTATCATCCTAGAGCACATTTTTATACTCTTATACAAATGTAGATTTCCCTAGACGATATACAGGATCATTTTGCATATTTAACACTTTGCATAAGTAGTATCCTATTGTACATGTATAATTTGTGGGCTTTTTTAACTCCATACTTTTTGGGATATATTCACTTTGATACATGCTCTAGTTTACTCACTTTTCATTGTCACATATTATTTTACTATAGGAATGTACCACAATGGAGTCATCCATTGAAAGCCTGATTTTCAAAAGAGGAGAAAGAACCTTTGTATCATGGGGAAGAAAAGAATGGTCAGATAAAACTAACCCTCCAGCTCCAATCCATGGCTTGCTTACCCTGACACTTTCCTCCCTGCTGGACAGGAATCCTATCTGTGTAAATAGCTGAGGCAAATTGTTAAAGAAACTAATGAACAGGGCGTAAGACAGGTGGTGATAGCCAAGTTCACCTGGCTAATCCCAGGCCTCTCCCTGGCGGTAATGGCCTTCTTCACTGCCTCAGGAATGCAGAGTAATAGCTGCAAGAGGCCATGCAGCAGCTAACTGGACTTGACCATGCCAAGTCACCCTTCAGAATGCAGTATGTTTCTCTAGAAAAATCTTTTATTTTATCACTTTGTTAAAATTGTGCATTTGAAGTTACATATCCTCCAGACACCCATAGAGCATGCCTTTTTCACATCATACACACTTCCTCAGGCCACCCAGGCTTGCTCTGTTCAGTGTTCAGTAATTGATCAAAAGGAATATCAGTTGCTTCTCAAAGACAAGCCCCAAGATGAGCAGTTTCCCTGCCCTGCTAGCCTCAGATATCCCACTCTGCCTGTCTTGACAATCAAAGCAGCAAGTGGGATGATGAGAAAACAGCCATGAGCTAAAGGAGGCGCCCAGGTGAAATCTCTTCAACCTGGTTAACTATAAACATAAACTCCTTGGTGCCAGGTACCTACAGCCAAGGACCTGGGACTGCGGCTCCACCCTGCAGCATGTAGAGGTGCCTGGGCAAAGGAAGCGGCTGGTGGATCACACATCTAAGAAAGTGGATTGGCGGTGATAGGAAAGACCTGGGGGGTATGGCCCCCAAGAGTGAGGGCCTGAAATAGCCAGGTGCCTGGAGGGTAAGACCAAGACACTGACAAGGGTGGAGCCTCCTGTTGACACTCAGAGGGAGGGAGAAACCCACTGACACTAGTTAAAGGTACATCGTTTAAACAGGAGAAATGTGATGGGTGATCCAGCTGTGAGGTTGCCATGCAGATGGTTCCATCCTTTAGTTCTACATTTTCCCTTTCGGTGGCAAGATTCTGATCCATATTTGGAAAAAAACGCTCTCATTCATGCAAAGCCCCTATTTAAAAACCAAGTAAATCTACACAATGGAATACTACTCAGCAATAAAAAGGTACAAAATACTGTTGCACAAAGCATCACGGGTGAACTTCAAAATCATGCAGACACAAAGAAGAGAGAAAGCAAAACTATATACTCTATGCTTCCATTTACATGAAGTCTGAGGACAGGCAAAACTATCTTTGATTATACATGTCAGAAATTGCTTTACGTGGGTGGGAGGGGGCAAGTAGTTGACTGGAAGGAGGAATGATGGAACTTTCGGAATGATAGGAATGTTCTATACTTTGTTTTTTCTAGTCATTATGCAGGTAACTGTGACTGCCAGTATTCATCAAACCGACCTTTAAGGCTGTGCATTTTTTACTGTGGATAAATTATAATTCAAGTTTTCAAATGGTACATGAAAGATAAATAGATACATGAAATCAAGTCAGAGATGTGTTTGGCTAAGAAAAGCTTTCCATGGAAAATATGGTCTCCAAGAGAGTTACACGGGATTTCCTTAGGTAAGTCCAACTCCATCCCCCTGGAAGTATTCACATCTAGATGGCTTTCTGGACCACATCATTTTAAGGTCACTCTGCCTTAGAATTTCCCTTTCCCCTTCTTTTCATATTTCTCCCTCTACTGCACTTCCCACCCTCTGAAATATACATATATGTGTACTTAATTATATTTTTGATTAATTGACTAGTTTATTGCATGTCTTTCTCCATCTAGAATGTAAACTCCACAGGACAGGCATGTTTGTCCATTTTGCTCACTGCCGTATCCCCAGTACCACATGCAGAGCACATGGTATGCCTCAATGAATTGTTTCCGAATAAATGAATAAGTTCAAGGAAAGAAAAAATGATTAACTGTCTATTTGGCTTTAGAGATCATCCAGTCCAAACCTGTCATTTACTGATGAGGACACTGGCACCCTGAGAGGTTGAATCACTTTCTCCATCACAAAATCATCAGAATGTGGAGACATTGCTGGTAAGAATGGAACACTCCCCAATCCTGCTTCTGTCTGTCGAGGAAGGTTGCAAACAACTCCTTGTTTGACCAAAATCATTAGTTCTTCCAGCAGCTTAACTTCCTTTCCATGCATACTTGTAATCATTCTAATTAAATGGGTCATCAAACTTCAAGAGAGACACAGTAGAAATAGGCTACTCATATTTGCCTTGAAGCTCTTACTTCCAAAATAAGTAATATAACATTGTTACTAATGTTCCTAGTAAATCTAGTGGAATAACATCACTTGAAACCTTTCTACATAAAGATAATTCAAGGTTCTGAACATTTGCTTTGTACAGAAAGCACTGTGCTCAGTTCTAAAGGGACTAATGGAGAATTCTAAGAAAAGCAAGGTACAGGAAGTACTTGGCACTATGTCACTTAGTTATTTAGGACAAAGCAAATGCTAGAGCCCAAGTGTCCAGTGCTGTTTTGCTGTATTACCAAATATGATGAAACCTTGAGCTAAGGAATGGAGATCTATGTAAGATTCCAGGAATCAAGCCGTAGTTGCCTTCCCTATATTCCTAAAATTCCATCCTTTTCCTGAAAGAGGCTGCCGTTCTTCATTTGCAAGTGCAAGTTACAGGGAGTGAACGGTTTACTTACAGTGAGAGCAACAGATCAGACAACCTCCAAGATCAAGGCCAGCAAAGACTGACAAAGATGAAAAGGAAGAAAAACAAGGAGTCCTACTCAGGAAATCTTGGCAAAGGTGAGAGGAAGTTGTTATGCTATGTCAGCACACTTTTACAAGACTCAAAAACCACCTTCTAGTGGGCTCTACAAGGATACTTCAATAGTCGTTCTTCGTGTCACTCATCCAACAAATATTTAGAGTGCCCATTAATGGAACAAGCACCTCTCAAGGTGCCACATGTACCGGCGAGAACACATTGGCACCATATTCTGACCTCTCCCCACGTCTACTACTCCACGTTCCATCTCCTCCCATTCAAACAAACCATAGAAGTATGGTCTCAGTAGAGTTAGCTTCAGCCGCCTGCCAGCAAGGAAAGGACTTGGGTTGACCAGTACCCCGCCATCGTCAGAATAATTAATAGTCTGTTAACATGGCATTCTCCTAAACACACACACACACACACACACACAAATATTTGCATTTTAAAAGCTACTTCTTATTAGTCCAAATGGTCCTTTAATTGTGGGGTTTCAGGTAGATAACAAAATGAAGTCAACCTAAAGATTTGGATAGTAGAGGTAGTAGGGGAAATTGACAAACAGAAGGTACAGCATCTCAAATGTGCTTTTCACTGCTTCTCATTACTTCTTCCTTTAATCTTCACCTGAATCCAGCATTGAAAAAAACCCAACAAATCTGCAAAGATTTTATGTGAAGGATGAGGGTAAGAATGGAGGCAAGGAAGTTCTGCCCAGTGTGAGGTAAAAGGGACAGTGATAAATGTTTGCGTGTGCATCATTTTTAGAGTGGTGGTTTTTAGATTAGAAATGAACCAAATAGACATTTTTTTAAAACTTCAGTTTTCTAGGAACTTCTTGGGGACTGAATAGCAAGTGAAGAATTTAACACCCCTCATTATGAACTGAAGGTTTGTGTCCCTTCCAAATTCATATGTTGACACTGTAATCCCCAATGCGCTGGTATCTGGAGATGGGACCTTTGGGAGGTTATTAGGGTTAGATGAGGTCATGAGTGTGGGGTCTTCATGATGGGATTAGTGGCCTTACAAGAAGTGACACTAGAGAGAGCCCTCTCTCTCTCTTTCTGTTACAAAAAAAAAGGTCATGTGAGCAAGATGGCAGCCTCCTACAAGCCAAGAGAAGAGGCCTTAGAATGAAACTCACCTTGCTGACACCTTGATCTTGGACTTCCCAGCCTTCAGAGCTGTGATAAATAAATTTCTATTGTCTAAGCCACCCAGTCGATGGTATTCTGTTATGCATCCTGGGCTAATACACCCCTACTCTATACTCCAAAATCAGAAATAATAATTTAATATAATTCTTGATTATATCATTTACCTTCCCCCTTATTCTATCTCTCTCTCTCTATATATATATATATATATCAAACACACACACACAGAAGCTAAGAAATCAACTATATAAATAAAATTGCTGAAATAAAGTAGATTTTAAAAATATGCTATGCATACTATATACAGCTTGAATTGAAAAGGAAATAGATCAGCATGAAGAAGAAGACATTTTTTCTGGTTGCTTTCAGTTGTCTTTCATGAGTTCTTCTAAAGCTCATATGAAGAAGGATGTACCAGCCTATCTTTAACACTCCCCCCTCCACTTTTTCCCCTGATTAGAATTTGCTAAAGCTACTTAAGCCCTCCCCCATATTTTGGCTGGTTCGGGTTTTTATTTTTCCTGCAGGGCTCCAGTTGTGATGCTGTCTCATGGTGAGAACCCCAGAAAGAGCTGAGATGAGTTGAGGAGCCCGGGGAGCAAGTTCAGACATTGAGGAACTCATTTATCTTCCACAGTAACCTCCCCCCACACCCCGACAATCAACTACAAACTACTTAACCCATCAAAACTCAGAGCTGACAAAGCCAGTCTCCTCCTAAGACTATAAACACCTCCACGGTCAGAGTCACAGAGCTTTTCAAGCTAACGTCCTCGTGACTGGTTTAAACTGATAAAACCCTGACTATCTTAGATTCAGGTTTCTCACTTAAATCACTAGTCATTCTATATATAAGGTGAAAGAATTGGAACTGAAGATAAAAATAAATGAGGGGTCATAGTACCATCATGTTCACTTTTCAGGAGATTCAGACTTCTCAGTGCAATAATACTGTGATATACCTTATTTCCAAAGGCTCGGAGTGGGGATGTTAAATTTTATAATCAAGAAAATGTTTTACTTGAACAGGAATCCAAGAGTTTAAAGGAGTTCTAGAGATGCTCATATGAATGACCTGCTACATTAACATAGTTAGGAATTCCTACACCTTTACTGCCATTGAAATATTCTGAATCAGGTGAAAAGGATTTGAATATTTTCTTCTTCACTCGCCATGTGTTTGGAATCTTAAATCACTGGTGATTGGTTATCCTTCTCCATTTTTTTGTCAACTTCATTCAGTCACAGACATTTATTTCTGGCTAAGAGGTAGGTTTAAGAATATTGATTGCAAAATGTTTAATAATATCAAAAATTAGAAAGAACCTAATCGTTCATTATAGGGAGTTAATTAAACAAGACATGGTCCATCTGTAAGGTGGAATAGTATGCATCAGTGAAAAGAGATGAGGTAGGCTTAAATGTCTTGACATGGAGAAATATGACCTTGCTATATGGCTAAGGGTGGAAGGGAAGCAGATTATAGAAATGGTATTTCTAATGGGATACTTTTAAATTAAATCACGTGCATATGTGTGTGCACATATGTATATTTCTATAAGACACTAGAAAATACACACCGACAACTTGTTAATAGCAGTTATCTCCTGGATATTACTGAGTGACATACTTTTCTATTATTTGAATTTTTTATAGTAATCTAACCCATTAATCTCTGCATAGCATAGTTGAAGTTCCTTGTCTTGGGAGCCCATGGAGGAATTACACACACCAGGACCACTTGTGATTGGGTGACACTGCATGATTGATTCTGTCTAATGAATTGTAAGCAAAAATGGCTTGTGTCGCTTCCAGGCTGGAACATTTAATTGCTGGTGCAAGATCTGCCAGAGCGCTTTCCTTCTGCCATGAAACCCAGCAACGTTTGAGAGCGTGGCTACTCCATCAGCCCAGATCCTGACATGAGAAGTTGCGGGTGGAGTGGAGCCCGCAGACAGCCCACGATGGCCATGTCATAAGAGCAAAAAATAAACTCATTATTATAAACCTTTAAAATTTGGGAAGTTTGTTGGACTTCCCTGGTGGCGCAGTGGTTAAGAATCTGCCTGCCAATGCAGGGGACATGGGTTCAATCCCTGATCCAGGAAGATCTCACATGCTGAGGAGCAACTAAGCCCGTGAGCCACAACTACTGAGCCTGCGTGCCACAGCTACTGAAGCCCTCACACCACAACTACTGAAGCCCGCAGGCCTAGAGTCTGTGCTCCTCAACTAGAGAAGCCACTGCAAAGAGAAGCCCGTGCACTGCAACAAAGAGTAGCCCCCGTTCGCCACAACTAGAGAAAGCCCACCTGCAGCATCAAAGACCCAACACAGCCAAAAATAAATAAATAAAATAAATAAATTTATTTTTAAAAATTGGGGGAAGTTTGTTAATGAAAAATGACCTGGTCTCTCTTATATGAGTACAAGTAAGTATATCTTCATTTTCTCTTTGAAATAAAGACATTGCTCTTCTGAAAAGCAGTGTGCGACTTGAAAGATGCATGTCTTGGTCCACGGAACAAACCTTGCAGTGCAGATCAGATCAACACCACAGGAGAAACCAAACACCGAGAAAATTCTAATGCCCTTCTCTGATATATGTATTTCAGAAAACAAAAATACTTGGACTTGGAGGGCATTACACTAAATGAAGTAAGTCAGACAGAGATACTCTATGATATCATGTATATGTGGAACCTAAAAAATACAACAAACTAGTGAATATAACAAAAAGAAGCAGGCTCACAGATATAGAGAACAAACTAATAGCTACCAATGGGGGGGCAATATGGGGAGGGGTGAGTGGGAGGTACAAACTATTAGGTGTAAGATAGGCTCATGGATGTACTGTACAACACGTGGAATAGAGCCAATGTTTTGTAGTAAGTGTAAATGGAAAGTAACCTTTAAAATTTGTATAATTTTTTTTTTAAATCAAAGAGGTTTAGAGTTGAAAAGGACCTTAGAGATCATTTGATCCATGTTTACTGGCCTAAGCTCAAAAAGCTAGACTTGTGCAGAATCCTCCGGGTATCATTAATCAGAAGAGAAATCCACTGTGTTGGAATAGAAAAATGCATTAGGCTACATAGTAAGTATTTAAATGTATTTGGTTAGAGGATCTGTAGAGGATTAATTACATGGTTCTATTTAACTAAGTTAGTGGAAACAGAATATATTACATTGATGGCTCTTAGGAAAGAAAACTAAGGCATAAAATATAACTTGGTGTTTCAATAGGATGTATGTTTATAAACTAGCCTCTCCTTCGATTGTGTGTGTGAGTGTGTCTGTCTGTCTGTCCTTCCCTTCCTGTCTCTCCTGTCTTTCAATGCCTCAAGCACAGGCTTAGCCAGCCAGCTTCAGCCATGGGCTAACTTGACCTTCCAGAGCCTTCATCCAAAGCAAAGGCTCCTGAATTCCTTCACCTGGACTTCGTCACAACCTCAACAATTCTTTCCTGAGTCCCTCCCCTTCCATGACTTCTTTTGAATGAGACACTTTTTTTTCCTTCCTAGGGTCCAGGCAAGGAGTGAGAAAATGTATCCTAGCCATCTGTGTTTTCTCACAGAACAATATGGGCACATTCTTTCTCTAGTGATTTGTCCTGAAACACCAGAGGCTTAAAAATTTCCTCACAATTGGCAAAATTGTAATTGGTGGGTTAAGTTTGGTGTGAATGATAAAAGTCAAGTTAAGTTTGTCTCAGAAGTTTGCTCGCCGCCCCAGCACCTCTTCCTCGTCCTCTTTCCTGGAGTGTTAACCTATCCGGGCAATATCCATGGTCAATGAATCCCTGCTCGAGTATTGAGAATGGCTTTGGGTAAGACCCTGGGGATGATTTACATTTTGAAAGGTGACTCTTAAAGGTCAAAAAGTCATTAAGAACCCGTAAATTAAGCTCTCAAGTGGAATGGCAGGCAGCAGAATAATTACCTTTTAGGCTATTCTTATCCTTCTTAGGGCATCTTCAAATGTTATAATTTATGGTTAACGTTCACTGAGCGCTTACAGCATGTCAGGCACTGTTTGAATGCTTTGCATGTAGTAACTCATTTAACCTTCACAACAAACCTGGCAGGGGGTTCCCATTATTACTCTCATGTTAATGATAAGGAAAGGCACAGAGAGGTCAAATTACTTCTCCTGGGTCACACAAGGTAACTAGAAGAGCCTGGATCGAATTCTAGGTATTGTGACCACAGAGCCATGTACATAATCACTAGACTCTACTGCCTCTGAAGTCATACCTTGGTTGGCTTGGAGGGCTGATTCATCTTTTGTTTCTTATAAGAAAACTGTTTACTCCAGTGAGTTTTTACTTTGCCTCCCTTTCAGATCCCTAATTATGTGTCTATTAACCCATAACAAAAATCGACTTTCTTTTTCTTAATTCATTGTACTTTTTCATGACATTTTTTGGGGACTCATCATTCCTCCACCCTTGAGCCCAAACTCTGTGGGTTATCCACCCAAAGACATGTTCCCGTTTGTTCCCCATCTGGCTGAAATTCCTTTTGAAGATGGAAGTTTAGGCTTCAAAGAAATCCTTGAGCGTGTACCTTAGTGAATCTACCCATCTCTTCCTGCCAACCATATTGTACTCCTTTCATCTTACTCAGGTCCCCCAGCTACTCCCTTATCTCCACAAACCTCTCCTGAAGAAAGAACTTAGCCTGAAGCAACCAGCCCCATAAAGGAAATGGGTAGGCTTCTGAGTGGACAGCTCAAGTTGTTTTTATTCACAGCCCTTCAAAACAGGCAGGGTGAAAGCCTCATCCACCACCATTCTGCTGATGGATTGAGGAAGAAGGAGCTTGTCACAAACAGAATTAGCACTAAGTAATTTTCCCTTTCTTTATGTAAACAACCGCCTTTTAATATACAACAACCCTCGAGGTGTTCAGGTTACAGGCTTATTTTAAGATCTTTTGTTTACCTTTTGATCTTCATAGGTCATTGACATCCCATTTAGCCCTGGTGACCCTGTTTATACAATTTTGATATAAATTTAAAAGTCTTCTTGGAGATAACATTAACATTCTTGATCTCAGTCTACCACATAAGCAAACAACAGCCTTTGCTCAGCCCTGTATATAATTGTTCAAAAGCTTCAATGCAGACTCCAATATTCAGAGAAAATCTGACCAAATTTGCTTTCCAAATTTTTATTCTAAGCAGGATAAGACCCCAGTTTATGTCAACTTCAATGAAATATCTTATGGGACCTTTGGTAGCATGGAGTCATAATTCTAATAAAACACCGGATAGAGTATTTTAGGTTTTAATTAACAAGAAGAGGCAGATCACTTATAGAAACACGAGGGATCTATTTCTCTACCTTAGCCTGAATTTATTTTTTTAAGTATATTTTATTTTATTTTAAGGTATTTTATTTATTTATTTATTTAATTTTTATTTTTTGGCTGTGTCGGGTCTTAGTTGCGACACTCGAGATCTTCGTTGCAGCATGCGGGCTCTTCCGTTGTGGCGCACTGGCTCTTTGTTGCAGCGCATGGGTTTCTCTCTAGCTGTGGCCCGGGGGCTCCAGAGCACGTGGGCTCTGTAGTTGTGGTGCGCTGTCTCCAGAGTGTGTGTGCTCTGTAGTTAGCGGCACGCAGACTCTCTAGTTGAGGCGTGCGGGCTTAGTTGCCCCACAGCATGTGGGATTTTAGTGCCCCGACCAGGGATCGAACCTGCGTCCCCTGCATTGGGAGGCGGATTCTTTAGCACTGGACCACCAGGGAAGTCCCACCTGAATTTAAAATGTACTTCTTGTTCACTTAAAACTCAGAAGGTAGTGTTCCTCCTAAGCTTTTTGATTCTCTACCAGGGATTGATTAGAGTAACATTTTTGGAATTGGCTTTTTTACTCTATTTTTTAAGGAGGGAAGCTCTCAGTTTCCATACTGAAAAAAAACATTTTGATAACTACTCCTTTATAAAAGCATATTAGTCTTGTGAATAATTGCAAATATTTTAAAAACCATATTTCTGATAGCCCTCTCTGCTCCCGTTAGTTCATCCTTTATGAGTACACACTTGAACTAAACCCTCATCCTATTTTTAATGAAAAACTGTTATATTCCTGGGCAAAGAATCTAATCTTGCAATACAGATAAATTAAAAGGCTTATATTATCTCTTTCTTTAGAAGTTTATCCTGAGGAAATAATTGGGCAAGTTTACAAGAAAGAGATGTACAGGGCGTTGATTTCAGCATAATCTATAAATGTAAAAAAAAAATGGAAACAAACTAAATGTACACCAGTAAAAAGCTATTGAGAAACATACGGTACATAAAAACAATTGCATACTTTGCAGCCATTAAAAATGATGATGTGGGGGCTTCCCTGGTGGCGCAGTGGTTGAGAGTCCGCCTACCAATGCAGGGGACACGGGTTCGAGCCCTGGTCCGGGATGATTCCACATGCTGTGGAGCAACTAAGCCCATGCACCACAACTACTGAGCCTGTGCTCTAGAGCCTGTGAGCCACAACTACTGAGCCTGTGCTCTAGAGCCTGTGAGCCACAACTACTTAGCCTGTGCTCTAGAGCCTGTGAGCCACAACTACTGAGCCTGTGCTCTAGAGCCCGTGCTCCGCAATAAGAGAAGCCACCACAATGAGAAGCCCACGCACCGCAACGAAGAGTAGCCCCGGCTCACCGCAACTAGAGAAAGCCCACGCACAGCAACGAAGACCCAATGCAACCAAAAAAAAAAAAAGAAAAGAAAAAATAGTTGTTACATTTTGTTTATGGCTAAATATGCTGTTTTAACTATTATTCTCTTTATTATCAATATAACAGTTAAACATGGTGTCTTGTTTGTATTTATATAATAATAATGATGTAATAAGTTTTGTCACAGACTTACCCAATAAAAGTCCAGACGTCAGAAATCCAGGATGGGTACAGTGGCTCCATGATGCCAGTGGAGAAATGGCTTCCTTGTCTCTTTCCACCCAATCATCTTTAGCATGTTCTTGTCACCCTTGGGGTCCCAGGATGGCTGCTTTGCTTCCAGCATCTCTGTTTGAGGCAGGAAGGAGTGAAAAAGCAAAGGATAAAATGTATTTACCAGTTAGGACTGTTCTCACCCCCTGCTCACACATCCACATATTTTAAGGAGCCTTCTTGGAAGTCTCAACCAAAAACTTCCTCTTTTTTTTTTTTTTTCCCAGTGGCCAGAGCTAGGTCAGATGATCACTTCTATCAAGGAATTCAGCAGTATTTGTTTAATGTTCCCCCAATCTGGGGTTCTGTAGACAGGAATAAGAGAATAGAAAGACAAATACCATATGATATCACATATATGCAGAATCTAAAAAAATGATACAAATGAACTTATTTACAAAACAGAAATAGACTCACAGACATAGAAAACAAATTTATGGTTACTAAAGGGGAAAGGGGGCAAGGGATAAATTAGGAGTTTGAGATTAACATATACACACTACTATATACAAAATAGGTAAACAAGGACCTGCTGTATAGCACAGGGAACTATATTCAATATCTTGTAACAGCCTATAATGGAAAGAATCTGAAAAAGAATATACATATACGCTGAATCACCTTGCTGTACACTTGAAACTAACACAACACTGTAAAGTAACTATACTTCAATTAAAAAAAAAAAAGAGAATAGGTATTGAGAAAAAACTAGCAGACCTTCACAACTGACCAACAGTGATGATAATATGGTGATAATCATAAAATTTACCGCATGTGCTATAAGCCAGGTGAGTGAGCTTTGTACATTTCATCTCGTTTAATCTTCACTTGCAAGTCTAAGAGTTAAGTACCCTTGTTAGCACCCATTTTAAAATGAGGAAACAGACTTGTGAAGGTGGAGTACCATGTTGAAGGTCATTCAATGGTGGAAGAAGAACTTGAGTCCAGTCTATCTGACTCCAAGTGTGCCTGAACTATCTGGGTTTTAGCACTGCAAGTCCCAAGTCCCCGGCCACATGTCAGTCCTGGAACAGTGAGGTCACCCACTGGAGCCCAAGCAGTATTAGGGCAGCAGTTCACTCAAAGTTTGTTAAATGGTTAATTTAATGAATATTGTTTTTTTATTTTTTATAAATGTTAAAGACTTGAAATATATTAAGGATACAGCCTTTCGTAGTATATATATTTTTCTTTTCTCTTGTCATTTTTACAACTCTTTTTGATATACAGATATTTTAAAGTTTTCTGTGTCAAATCTATCTACTTTCCTTTATGGTTTCTTCCTTTGCTTTTATGTTAAGATATTCTTCCCTACCCTACACACCAAAAGTTATATTTTCTTCTGGTTCTTTTATAGTTTATATTGTAATTCAAAGCAAATTGGGGATATGAAGGAATGGAAAAGACTTTCATGCACATTTTCCAGGTTTGGGTGAGTGTTTCAGAACTGTAAGTGTGTATGTTTGAAATGTTCATCTCAGGAACTGATTTAAAATCCATAACTTAAGGGAATGAAACTCTTTCCAATACATTTCCAATGTGCGGTGCACGTGTATCTGCTCTGCAATCGGCAATCATGTCAAAATGTGTCAGCTCATTTCATATTCTTTTTAACTATCCTTTGATTAAGGGAGTGCTTTATCAACTTATGTAAGCCTGCAGTCAAATCTACCTCAAATTATTAGCACCTGGTGAGAAATGTCCTTCCCATTCTAACCCCCAGTTCATCATGTCTTATTTGTAATTCACTTGATGATTCTGATATATCGTTATAAATACTATATGTGATTAAGTCTTTACACTGAAACTTCGTTCTTATAATAACGGCAGAAAATGTGGATTGCATACTGTGTTCCTGATACAGATGTGTGGATCCAGACCAAGCAGGTGTAGTGCTAGCCTGAGATGATAAATCACCAGCCTCAAATGTCTTTACGTTGGGAAACATGATGTCATTAATGCTTTTCTTGCACCATTGGGTCTAACTTAGTTTTCTAGCCAATGGAATGGGAAAATATTTGTGAATTCACTGTTATTGAACAGTGACAATAGGAACTATTTTATCAGAAAACAAAATTAATGTTCTAGTCCAGGCATTGGCAAATTTTTGGAAAGAGCCAGATGGTAAATATTTCAGGTTTTGCTGGTCATAGGATCTCAGTTGCAACTACTCCCCGCTGCCTTTGTAGCAGCCCTAGACAGAACAGAAACAAATGGGCGTGGCTGTGTTCCAATCACGCTTTTCTTACAAAAGTAGCTGGTTTGCATGATTTGGCCCCTGGGTTGCAGTTTTCCAACTGCTGTACAGTAAGACATTTCATTCCCTCACAACTGAGTATTTCTTATTTGAAAGGTGTATATTAGTGCTATCCTGGAATATATTAAACAAGTGCTCTTATTATTGGTACTTTAAGACTTTGACTTCAGTGTCTTAAGGTTAAATTGGAAAACCCTTTGAAAATTCTTTGAAGAATCATGATGTAAACGTGGAGTTGTGAGGATAGGTTATATCAATCTCAAACAAAAAGTTAGTGTCTCACAGCTTCTTTGATATTAGTGGCTTATAACTTTCTTCCTAAACAAAAATTTCTACCTCTGCCAGAGAGCTGGACTCAGCACTTAATTCCAGTGGGGTCCAGGCTTCGATAGAGGGAAGCATATGGGTACCATACATTTGGTAAAGTATGTCTCTATGTAATCACAAAAATTGAATACCTCCAGAGCTCTAAATTACAAATTTGGCTGGTTTGCTTTAATGCACAGTTTCTATAATACATCACAAAGGTGGTAAATACAAGACTCATCCTCAGTATCATTGCTTCATGCTTTAGTAAATCAGGATGACTGACTTTTGCTTTTATTTTGACCTGATTTGTTATTAATCATATTTCCAAGCTAAATATAATTTTGGGGGGTAGATTTTTTATATATATGTCAAAATATATGTATATTTTGAGGGGGTAGGTAATATACATATGCATGTATGTATACATATGTGTACATATATATTTAATATACACATATACATATTTTAAATATACATATATATATTCTTTAAAATCAGTCTTTTACAGACTCCCAAATATCCATGAATATTTATTCCTGCCAAATTTCAATGCTATCAGTGCTTAAAGGAGGTTGGATTTCATACTTTGAAAAATTTCCCAGTCTGTGATAGGTCTTTTGTTGTTATTGTATTTTGTTTGTTTTTATACTCTTGGAAGGCACTTTGTTATTCTTTGGTGGTTGGCTTATTTTTGGAGACATTCCCAAAGTAACTGGAGATAACATATAATGAGTAAGGTAGATGTTCAAGTTGGGGATGTATCTTTGTTCAAAAATAAGATGTAAAAAAAAAAAAAAAAGATGTAATGTTAAAGTAACGGGACTGGGGAAGATGGCGGAAGAGTAAGACGCGGAGATCACCTTCCTCCCCACAGATACACCAGAAATACATCTACACATGGAACAACTCCTACAGAACACCTACTGAACGCTGGCAGAAGACCTCAGACCTCCCAAAGGCAAGAAACCCCCCACGTATCTAGTTAGGGCAAAAGAAAAAAAATAAACAGAGACAAAAGGATAGGGACGGGTCCTGCACCAGCGGGAGGGAGCTGTGAAGGAGGAAAAGTGTCCTTTTCCTCCTAGGAAAGCCCCTTCGCGGGCGGAGACTGCGGGTGGCGGAGTGAGGGAGCTTCGAGGCCGCGGAGGAGAGCACAGCAACAGGCGTGCGGAGGGCAAAGCGGAGAGATTCCCGCACAGAGGATCAGGGCCGACAGGCACTCACCAGGCCAAGAGGCTTGTCTGCTCACCCGCCGGGGCGGGCGGGGCTGGGAGCTGAGGCTCCGGCTTCAGTCGGAGCGCGGGAGAGGACCGGGGTTGGCGGCGTGAACACAGACTGCAGGGGGTTAGTGCGCCACGGCTAGCCGGGAGGGAGTCCGGGGAAAAAGTCTGGACCTGCCGAAGAGGCAAGAGACTTTTTCTTCCCTCTTTACTTCCTGGTGCGCGCGGAGAGGGGATTAAGAACGCTGCTTAAAGGAGCTCCAGAGACGGACGCGAGCCGCGGCTAAAAGCGCGGACCCCAGAGACGGGCATGAGACGCTAAGGCTGCTGCTGCCGCCACCCAGAAGCCTGTGTGCGAGCACAGGTCACTATGCACACCCACCTTCCGGGGAGCCTGTGCAGCCCGCCACTGCCAGGGTCACTGGAGCCAGGGTCAACTCCTCCGGGAGAACGCACGGCGCGCCTCATGCTGATGCAACGTCACGCCGGCCTCTGCCGCCGCAGGCCCGCCCCGCACTCCTTGCCCCTCCCACCCCCGGCCTGAGTGAGCCAGAGCCTCCGAATCAGCGGCCCCTTTAAACCCCGTTCTGCTTGAGCAAAGAACAGATGCCGTCCGGCGACCTACACGCACAGGCGGGGCCAAATCCAAAGCTGAGCCCCTGGGAGCTGTGAGAACAAAGAAGAGAAAGGGAAATCTCTCCCAGTAGCCTCAGAAGCAGCGGATTAAAGCTCCGCAATCAACTTGATGTACCCTGCATCTGTGGAATACCTGAATAGACAACCAATCATCCCAAATTAAGGAGCCGTGTGGATGAAGGGCTCTTGGTGCTGCAGCCAGGAGTTAGTGCTGTGCCTCTGAGGTGGGAGAGCCAACTTCAGGACACTGGTCCACAAGAGGCCTCCCAGCTGCACATAATATCAAACGGCGAAAATCTCCCAGAGATCTCCATCTCAACACCAGCACCCAGCCTCACTCAACGACCAGCAAGCTACAGTGCTGAACATCCTATGCCAAACAACTAGCAAGACAGGAACACAACCCC
Organism: Orcinus orca; assembly: GCF_937001465.1. Classification (NCBI taxonomy): domain Eukaryota; kingdom Metazoa; phylum Chordata; class Mammalia; order Artiodactyla; family Delphinidae; genus Orcinus; species Orcinus orca. Next base: position 35,585,994 of record NC_064571.1, read on the forward strand.
ACCTATTAGCAGAGAGGCTGCCCAAAATCATAATAAGTCTACAGACACCCCAAAACACACCACCAGATGTGGATGTGCCCACCAGAAAGACAAGATCCAGCCTCATCCACCAGAACACAGGCACTAGTACCCTCCACCAGGAAGCCTACACAACCCACTGAACCGACCTTAGCCACTGGGGACAGACACTAAAAACAACAGGAACTACGAACCTTCAGCCTGCAAAAAGGAGACCCCAAACACAGTAAGATAAGCAAAATGAAAAGACAGAAAACCACACAGCAGATGAAGGAGCAAGATAAAAACCCACCAGACCTAACAAATGAAGAGGAAATAGGCAGTCTACCTGAAAAAGAATTCAGAATAATGATAGTAAAGATGATCCAAAATCTTGGAACTAGAATAGACAAAATGCAAGAAACATTTAACAAGGACCTAGAAGAACTAAAGATGAAACAAGCAACAATGAACAACACAATAAATGAAATGAAAAATACTCTAGATGGGATCAATAGCAGAATAACTGAGGCAGAAGAACGGATAAGTGACCTGGAAGATAAAATAGTGGAAATAACTAATGCAGAGCAGAATAAAGAAAAAGGAATGAAAAGAAGTGAGGACAGTCTCAGAGACCTCTGGGACAACATTAAACACACCAACATTCGAATTATAGGGGTTCCAGAAGAAGAAGAGAAAAAGAAAGGGACTGAGAAAATATTTGAAGAGATTATAGTTGAAAACTTCCCTAATGTGAGAAAGGAAATAGTTAATCAAGTCCAGGAAGCACAGAGAGTCCCATACAGGATAAATCCAAGGAGAAATACGCCAAGACACATATTAATCAAACTGTCAAAAATTAAATACAAAGAAAGCATATTAAAAGCAGCAAGGGAAAAACAACAAATAACACATAAGGGAATCCCCATAAGGTTAACAGCTGATCTTTCAGCAGAAACTCTGGAAGCCAGAAGGGAGTGGCAGGACATATTGAAAGTGAAGAAGGAGAAAAACCTGCAACCAAGATTACTCTACCCCGCAAGGATCTCATTCAGATTTGATGGAGAAATTAAAACCTTTACAGACAAGCAAAAGCTGAGAGAGTTCAGCACCACCAAGCCAGCTCTACAACAACTGCTAAAGGAACTTCTCTAGGCAAGAAATACAAAAGAAGGAGAAGACCTACAATAACAAACCCAAAACAATTAAGAAAATGGGAATGGGAACATACATATCAATAATTACCTTAAATGGAAGTGGACTAAATGCTCCCACCAAAAGACACAGATTGGCTGAATGGATACAAAAACAAGACGCATATATTTGCTGTCTACAAGAGACCCACTTCAGACCTAGAGACACATACAGACTGAAACTAAGGGGATGGAAAAAGGTATTTCATGCAATGGAAACCAAAAGAAAGCTGGAGTAGCAATTCTCATATCAGACAAAATAGACTTTAAAATAAAGAATATTAGAAGAGACAAAGAAGGACACTACATAATGATCAAGGGATCGATCCAAGAAGATATAACAATTGTAAATATTTATGCACCCAACATAGGTGCACCTCAATACATAAGGCAAATACTAACAGCCATAAACGGGGAAATCGACAGTAACACATTCATAGTAGGGGACTTTAACACCCCACTTTCACCAATGGACAGATCATCCAAAATGAAAATAAATAAGGAAACACAATCTTTAAATGATACATTAAACAAGATGGACTTAATTGATATTTATAGGACATTCCATCCAAAAACAACAGAATACATATTTTTCTCAAGTGCTCATGGAACATTCTCCAGGATAGATCATATCTTGGGTCACAAATCAAGCCTTGGAAAAGATCTGTAAAAAATACAAACACATGGAGGCTAAACAGTACACTACTTAATAACGAAGTGATCACTGAAGAAATCAAAGAGGAAATCAAAAAATACCTAGAAACAAATGACAATGGAGACACGACAACTCAAAATCTATGGGATGCAGCAAAAGCAGTTCTAAGAGGGAAGTTTATAGCAATACAATCCTACCTTAAGAAACAGGAAACATCTCTAATAAACAACCTAACCTTGCACCTAAAGCAATTAGAGAAAGAAGAATAAAAAAACCACAAAGTTAGCAGAAGGAAAGAAATCATAAAAATCAGATCAGAAATAAATGAAAAAGAAATAAAGGAAACAATAGCAAAGATCAATAAAACTAAAAGCTGGTTCTTTGAAAGGATAAACAAAATTGATAAACCATTAGCCAGACTCATCAAGAAAAAAGGGAGAAGACTGAAATCAATAGAATTAGAAATGAAAAAGGAGAAGTAACAACTGACACTGCAGAAATACAAAGGATCATGAGAGATTACTACAAGCAACTCTATGCCAATAAAATGGACAACCTGGAAGAAATGGACAAATTCTTAGAAAGGCACAACCTGCCAAGACTGAATCAGGAAGAAATAGAAAATATGAACAGACCAATCACAAGCACTGAAATTGAAACTGTGATTAAGAATCTTCCAACAAGCAAAAGCCCAGGACCAGATGGCTTCACAGGCGAATTCTATCAAACATTTAGAGAAGAGCTAACACCTATCCTTCTCAGACTCTTCCAAAATATAGCAGAGGGAGGAACACTCCCAAACTCATTCTACGAGGCCACCATCACCCTGATACCAAAACCAGACAAGGATGTCACAAAGAAAGAAAACTACAGGCCAGTATCACCGATGAACATAGATGCAAAAATCCTCAACAAAATACTAGCAAACAGAATCCAACAGCACATTAAACGGATCATACACCATGATCAAGTGGGGTTTATTCCAGGAATGCAAGGATTCTTCAATATACGCAAATCAATCAACGTGATACACCATATTAACAAATTGAAGGATAAAAACCATATGATCATCTCAATAGATGCAGAGAAAGCTTTCCACAAAATTCAACACCCATTTATGATAAAAACCCTGCAGAAAGTAGGCATAGAGGGAACTTTCCTCAACATAATAAAGGCCATATATGACAAACCCACAGCCAACATTGTCCTCAATGGTGAACAACTGAAAGCATTTCCACTAAGATCAGGAACAAGACAAGGTTGCCCACTCTCACCACTCTTATTCAACATAGTTTTGGAAGTTTTAGCCATAGCAATCAGAGAAGAAAACGAAATAAAGGGAATCCAAATCGGAAAAGAAGAAGTAAAGCTGTCACTCTTTGCAGATGACATGATACTCTACATAGAGAATCCTAAAGATGCTACCAGAAAACTACTAGAGCTAATCAATGAATTTGGTAAAGTAGCAGGATACAAAATTAATGCACAGAAATCTCTGGCATTCCTATACACTAAGGATGAAAAATCTGAAAGTGAAATCAAGAAAACACTCTCATTTACCATTGCAACAAAAAGAATAAAATATCTAGGAATAAACCTACCTAAGGAGACAAAAGACCTGTATGCAGAAAATTATAAGACACTGATGAAAGAAATTAAAGATGATACAAATAGATGGAGAGATATAGCATGTTCTTGGATTGGAAGAATCAACATTGTGAAAATGACTCTACTACCCAAAGCAATCTACAGATTCAATGCAATCCCTATCAAACTACCACTGGTATTTTTCACAGAACTAGAACAAAAAATTTCACAATTTGTATGGAGATACAAAAGACACTGAATAGCCACAGCAATCTTGAGAACGAAAAACGGAGCTGGAGGAATCAGGCTTCTTGACTTCAGACTATACTACAAAGCTACAGTAATCAAGACAGTATGGTACTGGCACAAAAACAGAAATATAGATCAATGGAACAGGATAGAAAGCCCAGAGATAAACCCACGCACATATGGTCACCTTATCTTTGATAAAGGAGGCAGGAATGTACAGTGGAGAAAGGACAGCCTCTTCAATAAGTTGTGCTGGGAAAACTGGACAGATACATGTAAAAGTATGAGATTGGATCACTCCCTAACACCATGCACAAAGATAAGCTCAAGGTGGATTAAAGACCTAAATGTAAGGCCAGAAACTATCAAATTCTTAGAGGAAAACATAGGCAGGACACTCTATGACATAAATCACAGCAAGGCCCTTTTTGACCCACCTCCTAAAGAAATGGAAATAAAAACAAAAATAAACAAATGGGATCTAATGAAACTTAAAAGCTTTTGCGCAGCAAAGGAAACCATAAACAAGACCAAAAGACAACCCTCAGAATGGGAGAAAATATTTGCAAATGAAGCAACGGACAAAGGATTAATCTCCAAAATTTATAAGCAGGTCATGCAGCTCAATAACAAAAAAACAAACAACCCAATCCAAAAATGGGCAGAAGACCTAAATAGACATTTCTCCAAAGAAGATATACAGATTGCCAACAAACACATGAAAGAATGCTCAACATCACTAATCATTAGAGAAATGCAAATCAAAACTGCAATGAGATATCATCTCACACCATTCAGAATGGCCATCATCAAAAAATCTAGAAACGATAAATGCTGGAGAGGGTGTGGAGAAAAGGGAACCCTCTTACACTGTTGGTAGGAATGTAAATTGATACAGCCACTGTGGAAAACAGTATGGAGGTTCCTTTAAAAACTACAAATAGAACTACCATATGACCCAGCAATCCCACTACTGGGCATATACCCTGAGAAAACCATAATTCAAAAAGAGTTATGTACCAAAATGTTCATTGCAGCTCTATTTACAATAGCCCAGAGATGGAAACAACCTAAGTGTCCATCATCGGATGAATGGATAAAGAAGATGTGGCACATATATACAATGGAATATTACTCAGCCATAAAAAGAAACGAAATTGAGCTATTTGTAATGAGGTGGATAGACCTAGAGTCTCATACAGAGTGAAGTAAGTCAGAAAGAGAGAGACAAATACCATATGCTAACACATATATATGGAATTTAAGAAAAAAAAAAGTCATGAAAAACCTAGGGGTGAAACAGGAATAAAGACACAGACCTACTAGAGAATGGACTTGAGGCTATGGGGAGGGGGAAGGGGAAGGTGTGACAAAGCGAGAGAGAGGCATGGACATATATACACTACCAAACGTAAGGTAGATAGCTAGTGGGAAGCAGCCGCATAGCACAGGGAGATCAGCTCGGTGCTTTGTGACCGCCTGGAGGGGTGGGATAGGGAGGGTGGGAGGGAGGGAGACGCAAGCGGGAAGAGATATGGGAACATATGTATATATATAACTGATTCATTTTGTTGTGAAGCTGAAACTAACATACCATTGTAAAGCAATTATACTCCAATAAAGATGTTAAAATGAAAAAAATAAAATAATAAAAAAATAAATACTAAAAAATAAATAAATAAAAATAAACAAGTGGGACCTAATGAAACTTCAAAGCTTTTTCACAGTAAAGGAAACCATAAACAAGACCAAAAGACAACCCTCAGAATGGGAGAAAATATTTGCTAATGAAGCAACTGAGAAAGGATTAATCTCCAAGATTTACAAGCAGCTCATGCAGCTCAATAACAAAAAAACAAACAACCCAATCCTAAAATGGGCAGAAGACCTAAATAGACATTTATCCAAAGAAGATATACAGTCTGCCAAGAAACACATGAAAGAATGCTCAACATCACTAATCATTAGAGAAATGCAAATCAAAACTACAATGAGATATCATCTCACACTGGTCAGAATGGCCATCATCAAAAAATCTAGAAATAATAAATGCTGGAGATGGTGTGGAGAAAAGGGATCCCTCTTGCACTGTTGGTGGGAATGTAAATTGATACAGCCACTATGGAGAACAGTATGAAGGTTCCTTATAAAACTAAAAATAGAACTACCATACGACCCAGCAAACCCACTACTGGGCATATACCCTGAGAAAACCATAATTCAAAAAGAGTCATGCACCAAAATGTTCATTGCAGGTCTATTTACAATAGCCAGGACATGGAAGCAACCTAAGTGTCCATCAACAGATGAATGGATAAAGAAGATGTGGCACATATATACAATGGAATATTACTCAGCCTTAAAAAGAAACGAAATTGAGATATTTGTGGTGAGATGGATGGGCCTAGAGTCTGTCATACAGAGAGAATACGCGGGCCTCTCACTGTTGTGGCCTCTCCCGTTGCGGAGCACAGGCTCTGGACACGCAGGCTCAGCAGCCATGGCTCACGGGCCCAGCCGCTCCGCGGCACGTGGGATCTTCCCGGAACGGGGCACGAACCCGTGTCCCCTGCATCGGCAGGCGGACTCTCAACCACTGCGCCACCAGGGAAGCCCCTGAATGCCTTTTATGTTTCCTGTTCATTTTGGATGGAAGCAGGAGGAATGAGACTGAGTCATCCTTTAAGTCAGCCCCCTAAGTATAGAGGATTTACTACTAGAGATTGCATAGTTGCAATCTTCAACTGTGTGCATATTATAGGCGGTGAAGGATGGCTTTAACTACAATTCCAAAAACACGGGAGATGACCCAGAGTCCAAAGCGAAAACAAGGAGATGGGAAGTCTGAAACACGAGGAGTCTTATTAAACCAATCAATCAAGAAATATTTATAAAGGGTTAAAATGTGTCTAGTGCTGTATTAGGCAAGAAAAGATCAAACCTCAAGGAAAAGGGGAAAATAATAAATACTTGAAGAGGCAGCACATTATATTATATAAGAATACGAAAGTAAAATTAGTCTCACAAAAGGGAACGAAAGAGCAAGCAGAATACAGCTAAAACTAGAAGTTAAAAAAAAATTAGAAAAACAATTGGAAAAGAGAATTAGCTATAAAGGGCTGGTCAAACAACAGTAATGAATAATTTTTCTAAAAAGCAGTTAAGAAAGAGAGTCACAGCTGTTCTAGGAGAGCAGGGGAGAATTGAAGTAACAAGACCAAGTCTAAAATATCATATGATGTCGCTTATATGTGGAATCTTAAAAAAAATACAAATGAGCTTATTTACAAAACAGAACTAGACCCACAGACATAGAAAACAAACTTATGGTTACCAAAAGGGAAGGGGGAGTATAAATTAGGAGTTTGGGATTAACATATATACACTCCTATATAGAAAATAGATAACTAACAAGGACCTACTATATAGCACAGGGAACTATACTCAATAGTTTTTAATAACCTATAAGGGAAAAGAATCTGAAAAAGAATAGATATATACATATAGATGTATAACCGAATCACTGTGCTATACATCTGAAACTAACACAACATTGTAAATCAACTATACTTCCATAAGAAAAAAAGACCAAGTATAAGCTCATCTAACGTCAGCTCTAGGGGAGACCTCAGGAACCTCACCCCCTGCTTCCTCCAGGAAGAAAGGCAAGTGTCCTGTTGTCAGGTCACATGAAGAAGCAGAACTTAGAGTAGCATCCATGTCTTGGACTCCCCTGCTGCCACTTGCAGTCCAACTGCAGCTCAAGGTCTCAAAGCAAAAGAGAGAAATCATGAAAGCCATGGCCATAAAGAGGAGAAAGGGGCTTGAGAACAGAAAGAGAAGATTGAAGAGAAGACACAGTAGCAAAATATCGTTAGTGTGGCCTGAATTCCAGGAGGTCCAGCCAAGCAGAAAGAGAGGCTGTGCATTTACTTTCCACGTGCCAAATAATTATTTGAGTTTGAAAATGCCCATTTACCTAGGACGCTTGACTTGACTGAATGTCTGTGGGCCCTTTATAGCACCTACTTTTTCTCATTTCAGAAGCACTGAAATACAATTTGAGAAACACTTTAGCACACCCGACCTTTTTCAAATCTCCCAGACAAACTCCAAACTCACCAGCTTTCCCCATCTCAGGAGTGTGAAATCTTATTTTCCAGTTCTCTGCTCAAATTTAACAAGCCACCTCCTACTTAACCTTCTTCTGTGAAACCTGAAAGCACCAGACAATTGTACACCCAACACTTGCTCCTCTGATCCCCCCAACTCTCCCCATCAGGAGTCCTTAGAGCCACAATTTCAAATCTCTGATAATAGCCCTCGGCGACCCGGAGTGTAACTTAAGGCTTCACTTATGTCTTTGCACCTTAAATACAAAAGAACATGCCCTCACGAAAAAAAAGAAAAAAAGCATCTTTCTACCCATCTTCCCACCCATTGACTTTAAGACAGAAGCATTTAGACATCATTTAATGATCTCCAAACTATCAAAGACTGATTAAATGAATCTATGCGGAGACTGGGGTTTTGTTGATGATATTGTTGTTTTTACTGCTTTCTGGTGAAGATATACTTAGTGAAAACACTAAGGCTCTCAATTACGCAGCTGGGTGACTTATAAATATATATTTACGTTTGAAGCCTAAGTGGCCATTGGCTTCCCTACTGTTTTACTTAGCTAACAAAACAACTCTATCAAAGTAAGTATTATTCCAAAACCCAACTTCCTGTGCAGAACGCTCCCATGTGCTCCATCAGTCTGGCTCTGTGATGAACTACATCGTTTCTTATAAACTGTCCATGGCCCATAAATTTCCAAGCATAAAGGCTATTACTGTGCTGTGCAAATCTGCTAAGAATTTGGGCCTTTCGAACTCCATTTTTACCTGGTTGGAAATGAGGCTGGGGGAGAAGTCCATATCCAAACTTCCTCTCTTCCCCTCCTTGTCAGCCCCACTCCCATTTTGATCAGGGACAATCATTTAATGTGCACAAGATTGGAACAGGATTTATTTTGACTGATTTTAAGCAGCTTCTGCATCAAATTAGCATCTTCTTTCTGCGAGTGCTACATATCAGGGAAGGGAAAAGAGAGATTGGGGCAATTTTCTAATTAATCTGGGAAGTGTGGATTGGAAAATTTACAAGGTTAAAAAAATCATTTTTTCTTGTATTAGCTAAATGATTCTAGACAATAGTGGAAGAGGAATCACAAGAGAATGCTTTAGAATGCCAGTAAATGGCTAACTATAGTTTATATCGGTGCAAATTACATTACTCAAGACCATATAATAATCAGAAAATGTAAGGCCGCTACCAGATTTCTGGTCTAAAAATGAATAAATTGTCGGGCAGCATCCTAATCCCCATTGGCATCATCTGTTCTCATGTTTGTGCTTTACAGTTTCTAGTGGGTTCATAGACATAATCTCATTCGACCTTCATGAATAGGTACAAAGGATTTAGAAGGAGAAATGGGGCAATGACATGTCATTGTCCCTGAGATTTCTTGACAACTCAGCACCAGTTTCCTTCAGTTTCATTTAATGATGAAAACAAGGGCAGTGATGTGGATAGTGGGTAGATTATGCCATGCAACCCGGAGACCAGGGTATCACTAAACATTTGCTACAAAGGAAATAAAACCATAAGCTGATGTTTTCCAAAGCTAAGCCACTTCAGTTTATCAATGTCAAATCTGATGGTTTTGAGAGCTAATTAATCCACCTTAGAATTTTAAAGGCAGACAGGGAGGACTCCCCAAGTAAAGGAAGGAAGGAAGGGAGGGAGGGAGGGAGGAAGAAAGAAAGATTTCTGTTTATTTCAGACATGGCGTCTCCAAGGGTTTTTCCCTTGTGCTAAAGGATCGGTCTCACCTTGCCATCCTCTAACCTAGAATCTGTCTTTTCACCTTCACACTTCCATTCACATCTCATTAAGTAAACAGCGAGATGCTCATGCTATTGCTAGTCTCTTTGGCACAGAATTACAGTGTTTTGTTGAAGAATTCTTCCTAGCATATAAGGAAATTGTGGTTGTTTGTGTGATGTATTTAGTGCAAAGGGGGCTAGTAAATTTTAAGGAGAGAAGAGTGGTTTTGCTCCCTTAATCACTTTAAAACCATTAAAAAGTTTTTTTTCAGGCAGTTATAATTCTAATGTGAACATATTCATCAAGCATGCTAACTTAATCTAAGCTGCGGGATGTGGAGTAGGGGAGAACAGAGGATGAAATAACATCCCAGCATCTCAGGGTCTGGGTCTAAGTATTCCTTTCAGTAAAGTCTTACTTACTAAATTACTGTTACGTTTATAATATCATGACAGTTTTCGTCTTTCATTTCTTGAAAAATATTGTTTATTGTACTATAATATTTATTCCACAACAAGTAGGATTCAGCAGGGCCATATTTTATTTCCAGATGTAATTGTCTCCACTATTTATATGTAAGATTTTCAATAAAATTCTCTTTCCAGAGAAATATTCAAAATTAATACTATAAGTTTTAATAAAATCACACCCATTGCATGCCATTGAATGATTTTTAAAATCCCAATAGAAAAATCCTAGGTAACTGAAATAAGATGTAAAAACTAGCACAGAAAGTTATTTTTCATTGTTTACTCTGGGATTCATTCATTTAAAGTGCTTATTATGTTGTGCAAGATGAGCTTATTCTCTCATGGAAGTTTTCTTTTGAAAAGATCACAGGGCTTCCCTGGTTGTGCAGTGGTTAAGAATCCGCCTGCCAATGCGGGGGACACGGGCGCGAGCCCTGGTCGGGGAAGATGCCACATGCTGTGGAGCAACGAAGCCTGTACACCACAACTAATGAGCCGGCGATCTAGAGCCCGCGAGACACAACTATTGAGCCCACGTGCCACAACTACTGAAGCCCGCGTGCCTAGAGCCCATGCTCCGCAACAAGAGAAGCCACCGCAATGAGAAGCCCTCACACCGCAACAAAGAGTAGCCCCCGCTCACCGCAAGTAGAGAAAGCCTGCGCGCAGCAATGAAGACCTAACACAGCCAAAAATTAAAAAAATAAATAAAATTAATAAATTTTTTTAAAAAAGATCATAAAATCTCACTGTGAATATTTAACTTAAGAGTAATAACACAGTGTCAGATAACTTACACAGCATAATGGTGTAACACTGCGCATTTTGACATCTGTCCAGACAGATGTTTAAAACTTAAGTTCTTCAAGATTTTTTTTTTAAGTTTCATATAGAAAGAGCTGGGAATCATTTTTATACTAAAGCTACTTTGTTACAATTTCACTGTCAACAATTTAATTAATTGAAAGAGAGGCAAAAGAAAACTGATTTATACAGGCTTTCTAAGAAGAATTTGGTCAAGTTAAAAAAAAAGATCTGCAGCAACTTTTCTTACTGACATACCATCGTCAAACACCTTATCTATTTACATGGCTTACATGTACATATAAATATAGTTTCTTATTTGGGTTTTTTTTTTCTTGATTTGAGTCAGTGTTGCGAGTAATTTGATCTCGAAAAGGAATCATTAACCTTCAAAGCAACAACAGCCATGTTTTGTTAGGATGTGTTCAGAAAGTAACTCTGAGCTATCCTCCTCATATGCCATAATGTCACTGCTAAGTATGAATGTGATATATTTCTTTTTAATTAAAATTAGTTGCATTGTGGTGTGATTTTTTAATAACTTCAGTGTCTTCGGATTTGTACATTTTAGATTCATGTTGGAACTTGTACATCACCACATGCTGATTGCAAAATTCATTAGCGCGTAAATCATGCTTTAGTGATAGTCCTTTAAACAAAGTTGGTTTGACTGCGAAGCACTCACTGGTTGGCTTATTTATTATGAAGTTTTGTCAGGCAGAGCAGTTAAGTTAATCAGTAACAAATAAAAGATTTAAACCTATAGATATGTCAGCCAATTTATTACTAACAAATGTTTGGGACTTTTGTGCATCTCCATACCGCATGCAAAGTTGAAAGGAGATTTCCTAGTTCCTTTGAAAACAGAAAAGAGCATACATTATTTTTTTGAGTTTTATTATCTGACTCTATGTCCGTAGAAGCTACTTCACTTGATTTGCTTTAGAATCAATTTGCAGTTTTCCATATCTGTTTTTCTGCATGGCTTGGGGTGTTGCTATCACTTAAGATACAGTCTTTTCACTTAGCCCATGTCTCTCGTAGGTATATAATATCAGTACCTTTCAACAAGGTTAAGTGAATTCACTCTTGGAAGGTTTTGAGGTTATAATCCTCTTATTCTGTAAATTTTTATGGAAGAAAATTATGATGCCAAACATAATTAGGACCAAATTCAAACTGATAGGCAAAAGCTTCTTTTTCCTCCACTGGGCCATTTTAGAAAATAAACAAGAAGTATGAAATATCGTGACTTTAACAGTGGAATTTATGTACAAGCTGTGAAACTTTGAAAAAAATCCTTGGGTCTCAGTTTCCTCGTCTTTAAAATGATGCAGGGGAAGGGGTAGAGGATTGAAATAGATCATATCTAAATTCCTTGCAAGTATTGAAATTGTACAATCTTATGAGTCCATTACAATCCCCTTTTAAATCACAGGAGAATACATTTGTAACTCCAAAGCTAACGCAATGTCGTGCAATGGCGTCTTTTCAACACATAGTTACACATAGTGATGACTTGGTACTTACAGACCATGTTCCCAAAGACAAAGTTAAGGGAAGATTTCAGGCTTTTGTCTAGAAAATCCAGGTCAATCTAACCGATGATACAGCCAGACAATAAAGATTTAAGAACAGAATAAACATTCTCAATCATTTTTGGATGAATTATTGAGGTGATTGTTCAAATTTCCACTTCCTTTTGCCAGAGCCTCTAAATATTCTCTCTGTTTTTCTCTATAAGGCTTTGGGGGTGTAGTTCCAGGCTTCTTTTTTTTTTGTCTATTTTTAACTCTTTCAGTCAACAAAGGAGATACATAAAATATTTTCACCAAAACAGTATCTCTGCTAAGTTAAAAATAATTTAAAATACAGTAACCAGGAGACTATGATATTTGGCTGCCTTGAAATGAGTCGAATTTAAGTGGAAAACTCATTTCCACCAATCTAGGTACTCAAGTACAAAACTATGCCTTTCTAATTCACCTTCCACTTATGCCCAAAGTTCAGTGTATCAGGAGAGCAGAAATATTTTGTGTCACTTTTGTGCTTGATGTTAAAATAAAAATAGGGGGTGGGGTGGGGAAATACCACCTGGAGTAAATTTTGAGTCTTGTTTGATGCAACAATTTTTATCACAGAAACATCATACCCATTCGAAATCTGTTTGTAGCATGATCTCAAATGTTGTACAGTCTTTAATGGACTTGATAGGACTAGTCTTGGAGGAGCAAGACCCTAATTTCTTCCAAAGGCATCCTTCTTTGAATTAAACAGTAAGAAGGGGGGAAACACTGTGTTAATATGTTTTAACTGCTAAATGTTGAAGTATATAAAGGTCCAAAATATTCAACTTGTCTCTTTCCATGGTACCTTAAAAATTTGTCAGTTAAATCACACTCAGCTAAATACTGAGCCAGTAGGCTCAAAGCTTTGCAGGCTCTTCCAGACATCGATATGTGCCCAGAGGAAGCCAAACATATTTTTGTAAACTGTAACTAGAATTACTTGGTTGCATGTAATAGAAAAACTCAAAATAACAGTGACAAACAAAAAAGAAGGGAAGGAAGGAAGGAAGGGCAAAAGTTTCTTTCTCATGTAAAAATAGAGATAAGCAGCTTAGAAGTAGTAAAGTGACTCCAAGCTATCATCAATGACCCAAGTGTCTATCTTTCGCTCCATGATCCTACCAAGAGGTTTCTATCCTCAAGGTCAACTTCATGGTTACAGATAGTTGCTAGAACTTTAGCTATCACTTCCCAGTTGCTCCTCTAACAAAGTAGGAATAACAGAAGGGCAAAAGGGTTTCCTCCTAGCTGAGTCAACTTCTTTGAGCAGCTTTCCCAGAACTGCACAGAGCACTTCTGCTCTTTGGCCAGTCCCATGAACACACTTCGTTGCAAGAGAGGCTGGGAACCATCTCTAACTCTAGGTGGCAATGGGCCTGCCTAAAATTCAAGTTCTCTTCTTAAGGAGGAAAGGGTACTGGATATTGGGGTAGACAAGAATCAGCCTCTGCTATGGGAATGCTTAAATGTCTACGGTGTGAAACATTTTTAGAGGACTATTCCAAGACTACACATTTTTTCCCTCAGAAGGGGAAAGAGGTTTGCTGCCGAAGGCTATCCCTAATGTCAAACTGTGGAATATGGGTGGTGATAGGTGGAGTGCTAAGTCTTAGAGGCTGGACTTCACTAGAGTCTGGTAAAAACCAACTTCCAAGCAGGAAAAGAAATTGTGCATCTGTTGCCAAGTCTTTCAGCTCATTGGAGACATTACAGAGGTGAGAATTAGGCCGTGGCAGTGCCAGGCACCCAGGGAATTTGTTGATATTTATGCTAAGCACAGTAGAGAGGAGGGATAGGACTCCACACAGATCCGGTTTGGAATGGGCTGTCTGCATGACTCTCTACATGCCCTGATTCTTGGTTTCTTTTCCTCCAAATAAGCAAATAAACATGCCTCAAAGGGTTGCTGTAACATTAAATCGGGAATTCCATAAATCACATATGCTCAATAAACAGCAGCTCTTAAGACTATGATCATGCATGTTTTTAACCTTTGATTTAGAACAAGATAAGCAACCCAGTGTTCCAGAGACATAGAGGGCGTTGTTCACCTTGTATGTCTAGTGTGTATCTCTGTCACTTTTCCCTACTTTTCTTCTGCACTCTTATTTCCGTTTCTAGCCCAGGTTAATTCTCCCTTCCTACCACTTAGGACTCTCAACTGTATTCATGTCATAATATTGTGTAAACCCATGAGTTACTACTCCAACTCTATGAAAAGCGCGTGGTCTCAAAGAGTCATAGTTATGAGAGACAGAAGAGCTTAATGATTAAGACCTTGGGCTCTAGCATCAAACTTGAAACCCCAGAATCAACACTTGGTCAAGAGCCCTTAACCTTTCTAGGTCTCAGTTTTCTCACCTGTAAATTGGAAATAATAATTCCTCTCTCATGAGTAGTGCACATAAAGCACTGAGGTCATAGCCTGGCACATGATAAACAATGAATGAATGAAGGTGATTGTAATGTTGTTAGAAACAGGAGTGGGATGGAAGAGAAGTCACATTCATTGGGGGCCTCCTCTATGCCAGGCGCTATACTTTATCATAAAGTTTTCTATAGCTTTTACTCCTTGCATTGATCCTACAAGTTGTAAACCTTTCTTAACAGATGAGGAAACTGATGCTTGGAATGACAAAAGAACTCGTGAAAGATAGAGAACAAATCAGTGACAGTGGCATTACTTGGTCTCAGGTCTGTATTTCCAAAGGTCATAATCTCTCCACTCACTCACCAGGAAGAAGCTGGCGTGCCAATTTCTAATTCAACCTCTTGAGACACCAAAGAGGCAGAGAAAAATTTAGAACACAGGATACAATTACTTTCAGCACTGAAATGACCTCAGAAGAATATGTTCAGCCTCTGACATGAATAAGTCTTCTTTTCAATATAGGGTCTATCATCTAATATACTTTCAATGTCAGAATGACTCAATCACTATGGAACTTTAGAAAACCTACTGCTGGTGTAGTTTTTAAAATTTTAATTTAAATGTTATTTTTATTTTGCCCCACAGCAAAATTTCCTTTATACGACTGCCATTCAAATATTACACATGGATCTGAAACAGTTAAGTAAAATGAACAGTATTTTTTAACGATACCTCTCATGTAAGAAACCTGTGTATTTATAGATCTTCTGGTAATTCTCTACATTAATTCCTTGACCTCATACTGACCGGAGAAGGTCAACAACTCCTGTAATGTCCCCGAGTGGTACATTTTCCTCTCTAACTTAGCTGAAAACTACATAAAAGCTCAGGCAGTCAGAAAGCACCCAAATAGCTATACAGCTGAGATGACCCCACAATGCAAGTTAATCCCTCCAAGGTCAATTGTAATTTATGTTCAATTAACTGGCTCAAGAAACCTGTTTTAGACAGAAGCCAGAAATTAGGAAACCCGTTGCTTGACTTTTTCGTGGGGAACTCTTGCTGTGAAAGCCACTATTTGGACGCAAAATAAGAGGCTAACACAGGCTTTTTTCCTGGGTGCACTTACATCTCTTCAGCTGACCATACCGACTCCCTCCAGGGATGTGCTGGAAACCTGAAGGATTTGGATGGAAAGTCTATTGTTCCTGTGGCTACTAGATACTGTGCAAGGGAATGTGACTGCCAACCTCAGTCTCCACTTTAGCATGGAAGGTACCAAGTTAAGCTTCCTTTAGGGGCCATCAAAAAGACAGGAGGCAGTGAGAGCCACTCCCACTGACCATATCTGAGAAATAATAGCATAAAAATAAATAATGTACTATTGAAGCAGAACCCATTAAATAAAACAAGAATCCATCAGTCCATACGGATAGAAATAAGTAAATGGATAAATAAATAAAGGAGGAAAAAGGGAAAGCTTTTTTTTACAATAGAATACCTACTGATAAATATATTAAAATGTTGGAGTTAGAAGACCATCAGTGGATGTGAAAACCAGTGAATAAAGGTTTGATGAGGAAGAAGATAGTTACACAATAATCTCAAACAATCTCTTACTTGGCAGACAACACCTTAATCAACTGAACAAAGTTAATGTCACCAGTACTGGAACAAACAGACATCACGTGCCAGCTGATGCCGTGGACTGAGGGCATCTCATCTCTTCTGTGGTGCCCTTGCCAAACATGCATAACCTGAGTACAATCGTAAGGAAACATCATGCAAACCTCAACTGAGGCACATTCCATGAAATAACTGGTCTGTATTCTTCAAAATGTCAAGGTCAAGAAAGACCAAGAAAGATTGAGAAACTGTTTACTCCAGATTTAAGGCCACTAAAGAAAGATGACAAGTAAAATGTCATGTATGATCCCGGATTAGATTCTAAGTCAGGAAAAAATATATATAAAGGACATTGTTTTGGCAATTGATGAAACTTGAATATGGACTGTGGATTAGATAACAGTATTGCATCAATGTTCAATTTCCTGATTTTAATAACTTGTCTGTATTTATGTATGAAAATGTCCTTGTTCTTAGAACATACCCACTAAAGTATTTAGTAGTAAAAGCGGGCATGTCACCAACTCAATCTCAAAGGGTTCAGGAAAAAATTATATGTTATATAAAAGAGAAAGAATGATAAAGCAAAAGTCAAAATGTATACAATTAGTGATATCTGGGTAAAGGATTAAAGGATTACAGGAGTTGTTTGTATTATTCTTGCAACTTTTCTATAAGTTTAAAATTATATCAAAATGAAAAGTTATTTTTAAAAAATTTTTAATTTAAAACTACAGCAGAACAAAATCATTATTAGTTAAGATACATTCTAAAGTATATGAAAGTGAGAAGAACTGGTATCTAGTGTTTGATGTACAATACTCCAGAATAAAAGAGACAGTGAGAAAAGGAGGGAAACAGGGAGGGATAAATTGGGAGATTGGGATTGACATATACACACTGCTATACATAAAATAGATAACTAATAAGGACCTACTGTATAGCACAGGGAACTCTACTCAGTTCTCTGTAATAACCTATCTGGGAAAAGAATCTAAAAAAGAGTGGATATATGTATATGTATAACTGATTCACTTTGCTGTTGTACACCTGAAACTAACACAACATTGTAAATCAATACTCCAATATATACTCTAATATAAATAAGTAAGTAAATAAATAAATAAGGAGGGAAACAGATTAAAAAAAGTAACAAAATGTCGATCATTCTAATTCTTGAATTTGGGTGATAGGTACATGGGGATCTGTTGTCCCAGTCTCTCTACTTTTGTGTATGTTTGAAATTTTTCCATAATAAAAAGGTTTTAACATTGTAAACCCACCTAAATTGATGCCCATCCTCCAACTCCAGCGATGACAATGATGCTAACTCAATACCCTCCCCCCTATACTGCATTCCAGTTCACCCACATTCCTGATAGTCTGGGTGAAAACTCTGGATGGTTTGGCCCAATCTCCAGATTATAATTTGGGTTTAAAAGCAGCATTTTATGGGAATTAAATGACACTTATTGGACATTCACTGATGTCCCAATACAGCAAGTAAGAGCTACCTGCTGCATTCTTAATGCATTTTGCTAATACAGAGTGATAGAGGTTTCTGTTCATCATTTCTTCTATTCAGAAAACATGTTCTACAGCACAGCTGGAATCAGAAACCCTAGAAACTGGACAAGCTTTCAGAAAGGCAGCCAGAGGGAAGGAGCTATTCTTACCACCCTCTGAGACGACACATTCCCACACATTGCATGAACTTGACATTAGGTTCTGGAAGATTTCCATTTGAGACAACATTTATATCTTTGACTGGCTATAAAAATTTAAATCTTGGGGAAATAAGTAGAAAAAAATCACTACCTAATGTAAGATTGAAAACAAAAGTCAACATCAAGCTTCAATAGACACTTCCTGAAATATGATGGAACACTAAGTCCTTCTGGGAACCCGGACCAAACAGGAGATCCTCATGTCTACTATGACTTTCATCCCTGAAAGAAGCCCAGGTGCTACTTCATTTAGAATGTGAGAAAGCAAAGTAAAAGGGTCATGGAGTTAAACCATTTAGTAGCGACTGCGGTAATAACGATGAAATTTAAATGTGTATAGCAAGTTTGAAAAAGTACCACCATAAAATGATAAATAAATAAAAAGCACCACAGAGACATTCATTGTTTAATTTCATTCCCACAAACATCTGTAAGGTAGGCTTGGAAGGTAGAATTCATCCCTATCTTACAGGTGAATAAACTGGCGCTCACTATGATTGATGTCACCAAAGTCATACAATAGGGAAATGAGAATGCTAGGATTCGTTCTCATAAGATTTCCCAGCTCCCAATTACCCGTATTATTCCCGAGAACAAACACCAGGAAAATTCACGTAGGCAAACATTTAATGAACATCCTGCTGTTCACAGCAGCTTCAGTACCTCACCTGTCATAGTTTCTCTAAAGCAGACTTTACAAATCAGCATAGATTATTCTAAGTCAACAGCTACAAACAGGTTCACAAGACAAAGTCAGATCTGTTTTCAGTAGAATCCGATATCAACATATTATTCACAGAAACACACAACTTGAGGCCATGGAGATTCTCCTGTCAACATCATGTGCCTGGGAGGATTTGAGAAAATCATTTTTAATTAAAAGTGCCAAACATTAGAATCAACCTGAGATATTCGAAATACTAAAGAG
This sequence comes from Orcinus orca, assembly GCF_937001465.1. Taxonomy (NCBI): domain Eukaryota; kingdom Metazoa; phylum Chordata; class Mammalia; order Artiodactyla; family Delphinidae; genus Orcinus; species Orcinus orca. The sequence goes on from NC_064571.1 coordinate 35,605,043, forward strand.
AATTAACCAGATAGGATGACTGGCCTAAATTTCACAGTTAATAAAGGGAGTAAAATCATTGACTTAACCTTTGTGCTCAGATGCAGGTTTAATTCCTACTACACATAATGAAAACGCTGCCTGCAAACTCCATAACCAAACTTCATAAAAATGCAGCATTATCATTTGAAACCTACTGTATTTTAAAAATGATTCCAAGAGAGGTTATGCAGATCTGGATGCACTAGGAGGTGAAGGAGGTTCAGGAAAGTCCAGGAGCAGAGAAGAGTGATGACGTCTCCTCCCATAGTAAGCACTGCAAAAGTATTTGATAAATATTTGATACAGAAATAAAGTGGAGGTAAATTCAGGGTTTTTTTAGCAGACATATCCTGGGTTCATTTTTATATTAAAAATGAACAACTGGGACTTCCTTGGTGGTCCCAATACACTTGGGAGTCCCAATGCACTCCCAATACAGGGGGCCTGGGTTCGATTCCTGGTCAATTCCTGGTCAGGGAACTAGATCCCGCATGCCACAACTAAAGATCCTGCATGCCGCGACAAAGACCCGGTACAGCCAAATAAATATTAAAAAAAACAGAAAAAAGACCAAACCTAAAAGAAAAAAAAGAACAGCTGATGTGGTTACTATTTCTCAGATTGTTGAGGGATCCAAACTCTAAGTTTCTCTCGGTATTAGTTTGCTAGGGCTGCTGTAACAAAAACCACAGACGGGTGGGGGAAAAACAACAGAAATTTATTTCCTCAGTTCTGATGGTCCAAAATCAAACTACTGTTGGCTTTGATTTCTTCTGAGGCCTCTCTGGGCTTGCAGATGGCTGCCTTCTCCCTGTGTCTTCACATGGCTTTTCTCTCTGTGCGTGTGCATTCCTGGTGTCTCTTTTTGTGTACAAATGTCTTCTTATTTTTAGGACACCAGTCATATCAGGTTAAGGTCCATCCATATGATCTCATTTAACCTTAATGATCTTTTTAAAGGCCCTATCTCCAAATACAGTCACATTTTGAGGTACTAAGCAACCCCTAGTTAGGGCTCTAGCATGTGAATTTGGGTGGCCCATAACATTCCCATTGCCTGAATCCTCAGCCCATTTATTGGAGAGTCTTTGAGCCAAGCTGAAACAAATTTCACCTGGTATTTGAACACCTTCCCCAAGCCAAACCAAGTTTCAGATTTTCACCAAACTCATGTTGGCACGGTTCCCCTTGTACCCTCTGTCTGCCCCCCACTGTAAGTATAGAGGTACTGGTTTATTCTAATAATAGAGCAAAATTTAGCAAAAACATCTCTTTACCTACTTGAAAGCTATCCAACTTCATTTTTCCTAAAAAGAAAAGGCAATACTTCAGATATTTACTTGAATCAACTTATTGGAGTTGATTGCCCCATTTGCCCTGTTACCAGCTAGACAACCACAGGGTTACCTTTATCTTTGTTTCTATAACCAACAAAGGTGAAAATACTATCAGGTAGAAAAGTATATAATTTAGTCAATGACAAAGGCAAAACATTCCTGTGGCATGTCTTTTGCGGGGCGTGTGGAGAGATCCTGCAGCTAGACATCAAGAGTTCATGCTGGGTGAGGGCCTTTAGCTCCCTGCTTCTCATCTCAAGCCACTGCTCTAAGTTACTCTTCTAGAGAGAAGATGTATAATGAAGACTTGACTATATCTTACAGGTGCCTCAGGATATTGTGGAATGTTGTAACTCTAATATTTGTCAATTACGTAACATGACATGAATATGTCAATGATGAAGAAAGAGTGATGTTGTACACCACTGACAGCAAAATCTTCCACCTAACAGGCGACCCTATTTCTGGTGACCTTGCCACTGATTTTCACTGTTTTCCTGCCCCCAGAATGAGATCTCTGACACTGCAGACTTTGCATTGCAAAAAGTCCTCCAGGGACTTCCCTGGTGGTCCAGTGGTTAAGAATCTGCCTTCCAATGCAGGGGATGTGGGTTCAATCCCTGGTCGGGGAACTAAGATCCCACATGCCATGGGGCAACTCAGCCCGTGCGCTGCAACTACTGAGCACACGGGCCACAACTAGAGAGACGCCAGCGCTGCAATGAAGAGCCCACGCACCGCAATGAAAGATCCCACATGCCGCAACTAAGACCCAATGCAGCCAAAAAAAAAAGTCCTCCACAAACAAGTGGATGAGTTAACACACTCTCCCCTGATATAAAACAACTCAAAGTGCTTAAACATTGCTGAAGAAAATCACACAGCCATGCACAAAAGGCTGCCCCTTGGTCTCCAATTCCTCTTTTGTCCTTGACACTGACAAGCAAGCTTTGCATTTCTGGTCAGCTTCCCCTCCCATTTTCCATTGTGATATTAACATTTAACCTTCTCAAGTCTTTCACTTTCTGCTACGCTTAGGGTGACCAATCTTCCTGGTTTGTCCAGAACTAAGTGGGTTCCCTGGTAGGATATGGGACTTTCAGTACAAAAACCTTTTTACCCTCCTAACCCCTCACTTATCATCAAATGACTACCCATATCTCAAAAAAGAAAATTAAGGTTATCAGGTGTGAACTGCCCCCAAATTTTTCCTCCACCAACCCCTACGTGGACATACATCTGTAGCCTTCACTTGCCTTTAGTCTTAGAGGCTAGCATACCCTCTCTGTTGCAATTTCAACATTCCCTCCTCTTTCCCCTCATTATACAAATATGCACAAGTCTTCCCCATCTTCAAAATCAGATATCCTCCCCCCACCATGTTCCCCTTTATTGACAGCCCTACTCCAAGCCTTTCCTTCACCATAAACTTCCTGAAAGAGATCCAGAATGATCTCATATACTCCAATGGCTCCTCCCAAATTTTTATCTCCAGCCCACTCCTCTCTACTAAAAGGCTATGTCTTCATTTTCTGAATGAACATCTTATCTTGATAACCCACAAGTTTCTCAAACTCAAAATTTCTAAAACCAAGCTACCATTCTTCTTTCCAACACGCCCCTTCTTCTAAAGTTACTGTGCCAGCAAATGGAACCACAATCTGCCCAAATTTCCAAACCAGAAACCATGCCCTTTCTTTCATCTTCTCTTTATTCCCCACCCCCTACACCCATACTAGCCTCCTGTCTCCTAAATACCTTCTCTTATTCATCACTTTCACTCCTGGACTCCACTGTTATCACAACAGCCTCCTCGCTGGTTCCTCAGGCCCCACCTCCTTCAGACTATCTTTCAAGAGCTTGACGTCTGTGAGGTCACAGATCAAGTTATTCCTATTATGTGGGAGTATAGAAAATCTTTGATTTAGCCTTCTGAACACCAAACTGGCTACAAGGATGTCTCCTTGGGCTTCGTGAACAATTTCTAATTTGTTCACAAAAATGACTGGATCGATGTCCCCACTGGCTTTGTGGCTGATTCAAACAACAGTATAAATTAAAGTAGTCAAAGGTACTCAAAAAGGCTGCCCGTGTTTCTTTGTAGGAATGCCATGTATAGTCCCTATATCTGTTTTACCCTGGCCTCTGGGGGTTAATGTTTGCTAACAAGTTGAGCTGTTACAGAAGCCACTGGTCATTTCACACCATTAGCTGTTATGATTTTCAACTTATGTCCTACGATATCTCCTCCTGCTTCTCTGCTCCAGTCACAGTGGCAAACTTGTCATTTTCTAAGTAAGCCACTTTCTCTCCCAACCCAGTGCCCTTGCCTGGAATACCCTTCTCCTCCTTCAACATTCTCAAACTAATCTATTCAGAAATTAACAATAACACTTTTCACTTGGTAAAAGAAAAGACCACTGGAGGGTCGCATCTGCCTAGAAGTTGTGCTGCTCCTGGCACAGTTTGCAATCAAAGCTCTTCTTTGCCCTGCTCTGTACCATAGGAGGGCTGATCTGGTGTTTCCCAGGTTCTGCATCAGCTGGTTTCTTGCTGGATTTAGCTGAAAGGGGGTCCTGGTGATGGATTAGAGAGTGAAAGACAAGACTGCAGAATACTTCTCTCTCACTTATCTTCTCCATAGCTCCAGCTCCACTACACACGTTGCCCTGTTACGTCTTCTACGAGGTGACTGACCCCTGGTGTCTGATACCTGCTTCCTCTGTCCATCTGGTCTACCTGGGGCAACAGCCTTCTGAGATTGCTCAGCTCTGATTGCCTTCGAAGCCCCTCCTGTCCCCTGTGTAACCAATTCACTGTGGTCAATTCTTTCCCTTATATATAATACTCAGAGTGGCTTCTGTTTTTCCTGGTTGAACTTGGATATAAAAAAAACAAAAAAAACATTTTCTAAAAAAAACAAAAAAACATTTCCTCATCTCTACTCCTCCTGCCTTGAGCCCACCACAAAGGCTCTCAAGGGCTCTCTTCCTCCAGGTTGCTGGTTTAACTTTTGTGTCTCCACAGCACCTGTGTATACTGCTATGTGTTGGGATTGTGGTTTTCTTATCAGCTCCACCCCTGGCTGAGCTCTTGAGGGCAGAGACAATGTCCTGTTAATCTCAGCACCCGCCATGTCCTGATCACAGCTTAGGGGACATTAGGTGCTCAAGATTTTAAAACACACACGTGCACATGCATGCACACACAGAGCTTTTTCGGTCTGAAAAAGGATTCCATGTAATATGCTAGAAATATACAAAGATTTAAGGCAAGACCCCGAATAGAGTAACAAAGAATTTCAGTGAAAGCTAGTAAAAATGTGGATTCTTTTTCTTACTGTGGATTTTTTCATGAAAGGGGAAGGCACGCTAGTAGTTGGGTTTCCTTCTTCTCTTTGGAGTACGGCATGTTGTTTTTCAGTCCGCTGGATCACAGTCCTGTCATTGGTGGAAAAGTCACCTTTTATTTCATTGAAGCAACTTAATCAGTACAGGTATTAATTACCCTAGCAACTGCTTTGGAACAGTAAGGCACTGTCTGGTGGCCAAGCAGGGAAAAATCAAAGGAAAGCATCTCAGGATTCTAAGAGACCTTCACAACTTTGAGGACAGAGGACTATTCCCTTAGGAATCAGGACTCCTCCAGAAAAAATCTGGAGCTTTTTGAGAGAGGAACTTAATTATTATATTCAATATAATTTAAAGCAACTCCTTACCACATTTTGCAATGCAACGTGATTTACAAAGCAGAAATACAGTAATATCATTTAGAGACCAGGCAAAAGATCCATTTAAGATAACAGATATGATGTTCTAGCTGTAGAGTCAGGATTATTAATCAGAGTACCTGGAAATTTGGTCGCTGATTTAGCGCCATCCCCATAGCACCCCACCACAACTCTCCGCTGGAGAATCCTTTTCAACTTGGGCATAAGTGTGGTACAACAGTATGTCTCTATCTGGACTGTATTTTTATGGACATCTTGAATTCAATGTACCATAAAATCCTTAAACATTAAAGTCATCGCAGCACCCTTAACATGGCAATATTTTTACTGCAAGGAAACCAGAAAACAGGTTTATAATCGTCTCTTTAAGACTGTGGAGGGATGTGCAAAAAGAATTCATTCCCCCTTAATCGTAACAGTATATTTCCTATTATAAAATGTGCCTAGAGTTGACTTCCTGCTCTGGTGTGAATCACAGTGGTGACTGTCTTGGCAAGGTACGGCCCGTGTGTGTGTGTGACATACTGCAGGTACCAGCTGCAAAAAACTCACCATTGTCTTTCTGTAATGAAGTCAGTTGAAACAGCAAATTGTCCTAAAGTGAATCCAAGTGTGCCTAGTGTCCAAAAGGTCAATCATGTCATGGTGTTAGACAATTGGGTTTGCAATGCTACTAACTAGGGTACTTTTGTTTTTGCTTTTGTTTTTTTTTTGTTTTTGTGGTACGCGGGCCTCTCACTGTTGTGGCCTCTCCCGTTGCGGAGCACAGGCTCCGGACGCACAGGCTCAGCAGCCATGGCTCACGGACCCAGCCGCTCCGCGGCATGTGGGATCTTCCCGGATCGGGGCACGAACCCACGTCCCCTGCGTCGGCAGGCGGACTCTCAACCACTGCGCCACCAGGGAAGCCCTGTTTTCGTTTTTTAATAAAGTAATGCTAGTCTATTAAAATAAAAGAAATGTATTACAGCAAATATCGAATCAGACATTGTGACACAATGACAGGTCTGAATCACACAGAAGATTTCGTATTTAATTTCCAGTAAATCCCAGACTTTTGCTTTAGAGGAATTTTACTTGAAACAAGAGTCTCTGTCTTATATATTTTTTGCTAGTCTGAGATTCCACCCCTTCTAATGATTGTTATAGCTAACTCAGACTTTTTGTAGTGAAGGGAGTGGGTATTGAACCAGCTCACAATTTAATTTTTTTGCAAAAGACTTCCAGAAAATTTATTTTACTTTATGAGATTTTAGAGTCATTTACTTGGATTTTCACATTTATTTCTTGTTCTTTTTCAAAGATGTTTTCTTCTAAAATGAAGATCCCATTAGTTTTCAAATGCTCCATGTGGCAATGAAAAAGACTTTTTCTAAAAATAAGAAACCAAGCTGATGCCACCTTGATGGAAAAAAATATATAAAAACAGTAAATGGTTACATATAAATAATATGTCTATTAAACTAAGGTCCATCCATTTTGTTGAAATTTTTAAAATAATTTTTAAAAAATTTTAAAGTTTTACTTTTTCCTTTAATGAATATCTCTTCATTTAGGGAAAAACTAATTTTTTAAATGACAAATGTGAATTGAAATATAGAAAAAAGTTTGTTTGAATTTAATACATTTGAAAAGATTTTTAAAGTTTTCTTTGTAAACTTTGTATATGGAATTGTAAAAAGACACTAGATATATATTTTCCTACCCGACACATTTAGATGAATCGAGCTGAATGATTTTTAACATTAACCTTTTAAAACTTAACTTGGTAGTTACAGATGTTTTAATCTTTGGAAGTCATTGCATGTTCATTTTCCTTTCAGCATTAATTATACATAATGACCTCCACCTAGCACATACTCTGGACAAAAACTATACTTATTTACATTTTCTAATGCTTTTAAAAATAAAAATAGCTTTCATTATTAACAATAAGGGCAAATTTTCAACTATTAAAATCTTGGTATTTTTGAAGACTTGTCTTCGGCTATTCTAACTAGAAAATTCTATCATAAATAAAACTGTTTCATAAATTCTCTGAATAATAGCTTAATTACTTATAAACTCTGGAAACAATTAGTTTATCATCCTTTGAAGTAAGTAAGGCAACTTGCCAGGCTGAGAGCAAAGCGCTTGTCACTTTTTCATGTAATGAGCTTAGTTTCTTTTTGTTATTTCAGATTATTTGGAAAAGGAAACTCAGTCGAATACACTTTAATGTTCAGAAGATTAAAAGTTGAATCATTCACTTCATAAATGGCTTCTGCAATAACACTTATAAAGTACCGAAAGAAATACTGAAGGCTCTGAAGATTATAATTTATGTGCTTATGGAAATCATTGAAACAGATATTCTGGTGAAAAGATAAAGTTGTGCTTGAGTGACACCGAGATTGTAAAAGATTGACGAGGACCGTCCTCGTTCTCAGCCTCATAATATCATCTCTCGAACAAACCACCAAATTACTGCAACAGACTCTTCTCTCTCTAAGAAGCTTCTTGCTCTCTTTCTCTTCTTACCTGCCCCCACCCCATCCCTTCTACTTCCCGCTGCCTCTTGGTCTCTATCTCCACCCCACCCCACCCCTGCCTCCACACACACCCTTCTCCTTCACCCCACCCGACAGCCCCTCCCTTTTCCTCTGCGACTCTCTTTTTCATCGCGGTTCACTGTCAGGTGTCTTCATCCTGACCAAACATATCAAAGGAAGTTCTGAATATAAGTAGTTATTGTGAGACTGACACACTCTATGTCTGAAATTACTCCCCACCCCAAAAAATGAGGAAAAAGGGGAAAAAGTATCGGAAGAGAATGCTGACTTCAACCTGGCAGGCTCCGATCCGCCTGAGTTGTCGCCGAGCGCAGGTGAGAGGTGAGAAGCGTTCGGAGGCCGCCTTGTTCAAGGCCAGCCGGGTGAATATTCTTGCAGCCATTGCGTCAGATGGAGCCAATACCTGAGGTCGCCCTCTCCCTTCTGCCCTCGCCGGTCAACGAGCAAGGTCATCTATAATTCCATCACCTGACTCTAGGATTGTTTACCCTGCGCAGGGGAGAGAAACTGAGGGCCAAGAAAAGCAGACAGGTCCAGACAGGTCCAAGAGACAGGAGGCTCCCCCTGGGACCTGTCCAGCTGGTGAGGGCCCGTACCAGATCGAGGACAGCAAACTTTTTGCATCATTTTGCATATTTCGAAATGATATTAACATATTTCCGATACCGCCCCCCTACTGGAAGTCGTAATTGCAACTCACCCTTCCCTTTGTCGGCGGGAATCGCTTTAAGCAGTCCCAGCAAGTCAACCTACTTTGGGGAGGCATTTTGCATTTTTCATTGCCCCTCACCTCTCCCCAAACCTATATGTCAAGGAATAGGGAGTTGAGACATGACACATTAATGTTTTTATCAGGGGACGCTCTCTGCTCCCACAGAAAGGGAGGGAGACTGGGAGGAAGGGGGGGCGCTGAGAAGACATCCCTCCGCAGCTCCTGCGGAAATTCATATTCAGTGTATGTTCCTCTCTCACCTGAAATAAATTCTGCAGGCCTACCCACACAAACCCCGCAGCACTTATTTATTTGCATGTCATGCTTTTAATATGGTAGAAGGCAAGACGGATCTTTGAGGAGGGGAGATGAGTCTCACCTTTCAGATTCGCTCTCTTAAATAAAAAAAGAATTGTCCGGCTGGGCGCCTAAGAATTTATCTTGAGTTTGTGGTCATTATCTCTATTATATAGACCTGGCAATAAATAAATCGGGTAGTTACTACCCAACAATAAAACCGTAGTGTATGGGACACGTTACTATTACTTTCTTAATAATCTGCGGTTTCTTTCACTTTAAATCTTCCCAGTCTCGTCTTCCCTCTTGTCTACAAGGATCTATCTTCACCCCTCGAGGTACCAGACCGCTCAGTTCATTTTTATATTTTGTGAACACAGTAAGTTTTCCTGTCTAGACTTTCTGTTTTTCCTCCTATTTCTAGGCTGCCTAATCTGCTTCAAGACAAAGGGTCGACCCGGATCAAATATCTTCCCCCCCCCCCTTTAACCGCCTGGTGCGTCCACTTTAATGAAGATCGACCCCCTCGCGGCAGCCACCCTTGGGGTCTCTAGGAGAAAGGGAGCTACGCAGAGCCCGGGGGACCCAGCCGGGGGAAGATGGTCGGCGCCCCCGTCCGTGGGCACGCCCTTGGGTGCGCACGGAGCCCAGAGGCTGATCTGGAAAGACTCTGCCTGGGCCATTTCTCCCTCTCACGGCCCTCACCCCGATTCTTGCTGGTGTGCCTGCCCACACAGAGATTTCGGGGTGGGGGCGTCCCGTCCCTCCGACTTCCCCCGGCTCGCCCTCCGCCCGGGCACAGCGCGCCACACGCGGACAAGAGCGCGAGCAGCCTGGACCCGCCGGAGAAGTCGGTCCTCACTCTTCTGCCGGCTCCTCTGCGCCCGCAGGCATTAAAACCTCACCGAGAGGGCTCGGCCCGGAGGCGCGGACGCGGAGTTGGGCTGGGGGTGCGGGCGCTCCTCTCAGGTGCCCAGACTTGCGGCTGGCGGGAGAGGCTGCACGCGCTCCCATCCGGCCTGGGCTCTCGCACCTGAGGCTCGCCTCCTCTGCTACGGCGAGGTGCGCGTCTCTCACCCCGAGCCCGAACCCCAGCCGGGCCCGAGGCGCAATCTGTTCCCGGCCAGAGCCTTCCAGAGTCCCAGGGCCCCCGCGCCCCCGCCCCCCGCAGCCCTGCCGGGAGGATGCGCCCAGCCTACGCCCGGCCGGCGCCTTCCAAAACCACCACCACACTCGCTTTCACGCCAGCGCGAAAAGTGACGCGTACCGGCAAAGCGGTCAGCAAATGACCATCTTATCCGCGAAGCGGGGGAAATCGGGGGAGGGAGGGGGGGTGGGGGGAGAAAGGGGCAAAGGGGCAGTGGTAAGCTGGGGAAAGAAAACAAACAGTCCTGCGTCGCTTCCCCTTTTGTCTTTATACTGCTTGTCTCAAGAAATCAACTTAATCACCGCAAGCCCCCACCAGGCTTGTTTTTGTTTGTGTGACTTAGATCACAGATAGAACTCGAGACCAAATCTCTGAGTGTGTGTTAAGAGAGAAAAGAAGCCGCGCGCCAGGCTACTGATGATGAAGGGACGATGAACTTCTCACCTTTCTTTAACTCACAAAAAACACGTCCTTTTTAAAAAATCCACGCCGCCGTGGGTGTGTGTTTCACTGTTAATTGCGTTTTGCTGGGATGATCTTTTACGACTGGAAAACAAACGGCTGGGAAAATATTCACATTTGGGACAGAAAACATTTTTTATTTATATCTTTGACATTTAAAAGAGCAGAATTAATTTGTCCCGTCTACATTAGCATTGAGAGAAAGTTTCAGAAATCTAACAAGGGGGAAGGGGGGGGGAAGAAAAAAGAAAGCGAATAGAAGAAAGGAAAAAGAAAAGCTAGGCTTGGTTTTTCTTATTTCAGACCTGTAATCAATCATTGAAATAGGAAGCAGCAAAATTGTAAAGATTCGATAGATTAAAATGCAAATGAAAGGTAGAAAAAGAAACATTAACATGACGATCAAAGATTTAATAACCGTAAATCAAGTTTTTTTTTCTGTTGCAGCTGCAGTTTGTGTGTGTTTATGTTTTAATCATGTTCGTTCCATAAATAAATAATATCTGAAACGAAACTAATTTTTCATTATTTTAACCGTGGGCTATAACAGTAAATATTAAAAATAGAAAACGTACAGGATGCCACATCCCCAACCAAATAAGAGAAAGATTTGTGTTGATTGGTTAAAATCAAGGCGTTTCACTTGTGTGTTTTGGAAAATCAGAGTAGTATGCTAAAAAATTCTATCTCAACTGACAAAGCCCAAAGTTTTATTTTCCCTTTAATATTTTATGTTAACGACAAGACACCATTTATAGTAAATATATGCGTGGCCGCATATCCATTTCAGTTTGAGCATTTTCAAAGAACGAAAGTGCCACAATATTTAAACAATACAAAACACATACTATTTCAACGTGCTTTAACAGAATTCCTGGGAAATAATACTTTTTAGAAGAATCTGCCCTAGAGAAAAATTAAATGATGGTTCGACACAATTAAAACTTTTTTAAAGCTTTATTATTAAAGTTCTTTTTCCAAAGGGGAGTATTTTTGCCCTTCATTTGCTATCATTCGATTTAAGGTCTTATGTCAAGGTGTCAAATTATCGGGACACACTATTTTATTTAACTAGTCCTCATTTTCTTATATGGTGAAGGTTTTTCATTTAGATCTTTTATTTAAAATATTGATTTACATTATTTAGAAATTATTTCTAGAACTTTTAAAATAAACAACTGGTCCTAGTCTTTTCTTTTTTCTCTTTTTGGTAGTCTTATTAACATGGAAGAATTCATCTTCAGAAGACTGGAAACTTATTTTTGGTAATACAGCCTTGCAATGTTTAAAATAAGCTCTTTGCTTAATTTTGTCTTTGAAGGAGTTACTCACCCTAATGTACTGAGATGATGAATTTAAATTGTCTCCATTTCTCCTCTTTCCACAAATTAAAATGATAACCAACCCTGGGATACTTGTTTCTTTTATAAAACCTTTCAGTTAAATGTGAGCTAAGTTGATGTCTACTCCCTCCATCCCAGCCACACAAGCACAGTTTTCACTGTGACAGTCCAATAATGCATTTAGTTTAAAATTACACTTGGACCTTTCCTCCTTTGTGTTTTTTCATTTACTTCAGTGCAACAAGATGACTTGATTTTCTTGGGATTACATGAACTCCATTCAGTGTTACTGGGACATTTCTGCTCAACTAAATACTTGCCTTAATAGACGAATGAACTTCTTTTTATTTGCTGGAGTTTGTAGAAGGTTTCAGATACAGAGCGTGCAACTGATTTAGTTATTGTTGTGAGAATCGAACAGGCACAAAAGTCATTTATCTAAAACGAAGAGATATGACTCTGTAAAAGGGAGAAGCAAGGGCAGAATCATGGGGAATTATTTCAGTTTATAGCTCTTATTAATTAAACCGGATGTGGTTTCATTCTGATCTTTTAGTACCGACCTTGTTAAATGCTCCCAGATACCTTTCCCCCCTCACCCCAATTTTTTCATTCATTAGATAACTTGGGTCCCTTGTTGATGGGGGTTGCTTTTTCTACATGATCTCACTAAGCAGTTGCAGTGTAAAACTGCGCACATCTTCAGACGATCGCACCCTCGCACCCCTCCCGAAAAAAAAAAAAAGGAAAAAGAAAAAGAAACGCTTTTCCCATTCAGTTTTAGCATCTTGTTTCGTTGAAATGCAAGACAGGTACTTGATTTAGCATTTAAGCAAAAGGTTACACAAACCGCGTTTTAAAAAGTGTTGGGATGTCCGACAGGGTCAGCCCCAGATCAGATCATTTTTTGAATGCAGACCTAAAGATAATGAGTACTTGTTGTATTAAAGGGGACAAACAGTACTTTGGCTTCCTCTGACCCCAGAATGCACGGCTCGGTTTCATTGATCATCCTCCTTTATGAGATAATGCAATTACAAACATCAATAAGGGGCTGCAAGGGGAATCATTATGCGGTGACAGTGATAAATGACGGTGCAGAAATAGCATGCTTTTTCCCCCCTAACAATCCAGGAGCCCAGGGGCTCCTGGGGCTGAACACAGTCGCCAAGGAAACAGATGACATCCCAAACGGCACCAAAGGAAAAAAAATGAACAGTCTTTCTTTGCCTTTCACTCTTTTCTGTCTTCCAAAGAGTTAGTTTTGGCTCAAGCAGCAGCTGCCACACAGGCATTTCGTTATTTCAGACATTAAAGACTGGAGCGGGCGGTGGGAGTCTCCTCCTCTTCCATCCCCACCCCCACTAGATAACACACAAAGCTCGCTGTTCACAGTTTAGGACTACCTGAAAATGCATGTTTTGAAAATCAGATGGGGTGGTGGTGGTGAGGGAAACGGGGTTTACACAGCCATCGCGTTGTTTTCCCCGCTTGCATGATTGTCCGGTGGAAACTGAGTCTCCAGAACAAGCTGGCGCCTCGTGGGTCTGCCAGTAAGGACTGGGGCGCGTGGCTCGCCTCCATCTCCCTGCGGTGTCAGACGCTGCTCGATGCCAAGGCAGGAGGGTGGTGTTGGGGGGGGTGGGAATGGGGAGCAAGCGTCTGCGAGGGGTGTTTGCCGCTTCGCTGACTTTCTTTGAATTGGAATTATCAATGGGCGCAGGGATCTCCCCTAGATCGAGGAATCCGGTTGTCTAAAGGCCCCAGGGTGCCCTCGGCAAGTGGCTTCAAGAGGGCTTCGCTGAGCGATCCCCATCCACCCATGACCCCGCTGGTGGGTGAAGTAGCCGGGCGCCAAAAGGTGATGAGTTACCCGGACTGCGTGCTGGACCTGCGGCTGCGAGGCGGGGGTGGGGGTGGGGGTGTGTGTGCCTGGAGACACTTGGAAGGGAAGGGGAACTCGCCACTTTGGGGGGAAGGAGGAGGAAAAGAGCGCGGAAATGCGAGGGGGTAGCCCCAAGAAGAAAATAGAAGGGAGGGGAGGAAGAAAGCGAGCGAGCGCAATCCCACCCTTCGAGAAGGTCGCCATCCCGAAGAAGGCAGACACAGGGTCCCCTGACCCCTGCGGGAAACGCCCCGGCGTGGAACGCGGGACCCCTGCGCAGCTTACCCTGCCACTCGAAGCCCCCCGCCCTGAGAAGCCGGCCGGGCGGGTGCGGGAGCAGGTGACTTTATTCACTGCTTCCCCAATCAGCGAGGTCCCGGGACTCGTTTTCCGCCTGGAGATTAAGATCATTGCTCGCGTAATGAACTTAATGCTTTAGGGTAGAGGTGAGTGTGTCTGCGAGTGGGCAGGGGTAGGAATTACCGACCCGATCAATGGGAGACTGGCTTAAAACTAAATCCCTTTTCTCCAGGGCTTCAGCGCCTGGGTTTCCCCGCGGTGGGCTGAGCGCGCCGGGCGGGTAGTAGGCAGGACGCGGAAGGGCGACCCCAGGGCGCGGCCCGCCGTAACTGAGACCCTCAAATGCCCCTCATCTCCCCACCAAGACCCCCGGGATACCCGTATTTAGGGCAAAGACTCTTAAAAGCTCAAATGTTGGCTAACTGATTGCTCAGTATGTTGGGTTTTTGTTTTTGTTTTTCCTTTACAGCTCCGCCTTGGGAGAGAACGTTACGGACTCGTTGGCAGGCAGATGGGGCCACAATGAGACCCCCACCCAACCCCACCTCCCCGCCTTCAGCGACCCCCTCAAGAGGCGATTTCCCATTCTCTCTCTTTCACCGTTCTGTCCTGGGCCCTGGGATTCCCAACCTCGTGTAGACTCCGCACCTGGCCAATTGAGTGCCACGGGCTGCCCCACAGTCAAGTGGGTGAGGGGTGGCCCAGGAGAGGGGAGTGAAACGAGGTGAAATGACTGGCCAGGCAGGGCGCCGCACGACCCCATTCCACGCCACTCCACCCGGCGTCCAAGCGCCTACCCGGGAGTTCTGCATCGGCAGGTTTTTACTGTCTTCACTTGGGCCGAGGACCTGCTGGGATCCGAAAGGCAGGAGAAAGTTTGCAGAGGCTTTAAAGTGATCCCGAGGAGATCCTGCCTAAGGCGTCGGGGTGCTGCCCACGGCTCCCCAGCTGCGCCTGGCGGGCGCTAGCCAGGTCCCAAGTGGCCCCGAGTCCCAAGTTCTCGCAGTCCCGCTCCCGGAGTCGCGGCGGGACTCGGACCCAGAGTCCAACAAGAAGCCTCTCGTCCACCACAAAGCACCCCGAGCCGAGCCGTTCAGAGGGAAGGGGGCCCGGAGTCCCCCAGGAGGTACCTCTCCACAACCTTCTGCGCAGACCCTGGGTCGCCTCGTCTCCAGAGACGAAGTCTGCAGCCCCTTAGACTTGACTTTCCTGTTGGGTTGGGGAGGAGGTAGGAGGCTATTGGAGGTGCCGGAACCGATCCTCACCCCCCACCCCCAGGGTGCTCTGGGCTCTACGCAGAGACCTGTCCGCCCTGCACCCGCCCAGGACTCAGAATTAGGACGCAGGGGCCGCCGCGCTCAGGCCCGGATCCTCGAAGCTGCCGCCGCGGCCCACGGGATCTCTCGGCGCGCGGAGGCGGGCCAAGCCCAAGCCCCAGCCCCAGCCCCAGGCCACCGGCATCTCCCCTCCCGCCCCGGCCGCAGACTCGGGGAACGCTGCGCACAGCAACCAACCCTGCGCGCAGAGTGTGCGCGCCGCGTGGGAGACGCGGGAGGGAGGGGGCGGGTGGCGCTGGTGTTTTTGCTTTTCAGAACAAAGTTTCCTAGTAGGCGCCTAGTTCCCGGGGTCGGAGCCTCCCACCTCCGCTCCTTCCTCTCCCTTCTCCCGGCCCCCTAGAGCAGAGCGAGCCGGAGCCTTCGCCCGGGCCTGGCCGCCGCTCGTCCCCTCCCCCGGCGGGGACGCTCGCGCCCCGAGCGCCGCCCTCCCCACCCCGTCCCCGGGCTCCGCGGGGTTGCCTCTCCCCGGGGCGAAGCTCTCTGGCCGGGCGCACTGGAAGGAGACACCCGTTGCTTCCCGAGGAACTCCTAATACCATCCATACAGCTTTAATGCGTTTATAATTCGATAAGTGATTTCAATTTGAAATTGTTAGTAACTAATTTTATGGGTAATTTTTCCACATCAAATATTTAAGCATCAGATTAAGGGAGCCAGTTCCGACACAGGATAATAAGGGGGTTTCCCCCCACCCCTCGCGACCCCCGCCTCCCTCGGATTCCTACCGAGTCGTTTTTCCAAATCCCCAAAAGATGGCAGTCGAAGCCGACATTCTTCTTTTCCAGCGGCTCTGCGAAGGGAGGGGGGGAGAAAGAGGGAAGGAGGGAGAGAAAGGGGGAGAGAGGGAGGGAGGCAGAGGGAGAAGGAAAGAGAGACGGTGAAAGGAGAGGGAGAAACTAGACGTTGCACGGACTTTTTCAAAGTAATTCTTTCACACGTTTCTAAAACAGGCAAGAATCAGTGGTGTATTTCCTGGAAATGCCCCGGCAGAAAAGAAAGCCAAAAAACGTGCCTTGTGGGCTCAGAGCAGGGGATGTGAGAAACTCAGCGCTTTCAAAGTAAACCCTCAATTCAGAGCAGAAGCAGGAGTGGGGAGACTGGGAGAGGGACAGACTGGCTTTTTGATAGTTCTTTGTATTAACATTATATACAAATACTATACAACTCAGCAACGTGTTTCCTCGACAGAACTCTGCCAGTTACCTAGTGGGGGGGAGGGGAGAAGAGGTGGGGAGGGGAAAGGTGATGGGTGGGGGCGGGCTGCTGTGGGCGGAGGGGAGGCTGGGGCCAGAAGCGGATGAATTGCAGACCAGTTGCCAAAACTTTTTTTTTTTTTCCTGCTGCTGCTGCGGCTGCCTTTGCTGCTGCCTTTGCTTTGAATGTGGGTAACTAGGAAACAGCAAGCCGTCTGAGAAGACGGAATTTCCAACGTGTAAAATGTTCTTAACGGAACCATTGAGCGAGTGCAATAAGGCGTGAGGGGGAACTAATCTTCCCATTTAAATGTTTGTGGCAATTTTATCTAAATGAATTTTAATGCTAAACGAGGGTAATTCCCCATTTGTAGCGCGTTTACTTCTCTTTCCTGTGCTTCTAAAGCAGTCGAACATCATGCAATGAACAATAACAATAAAAATACTGTCAAGGCGTATTATTCATTTCGAATGTGTTATAATTGCAGCTGATTAAATATGATAGGGGAATTTTTAAATTTTTTTCGGAAAAGTATTTAAATCATATTAAAAAGTAGTCTCATTCAACCGGCGCCCACCACCCCCACCCCCCGCAAATAAAAATAAAAATCAGGTACAATTGCGTGCCCTTGTTTAGAAGAGGGCGTTTTGTTTTTGCCTTTTAAGAAACATCAAAAACACTCTCAGCACCTCTATTATTTCTGTCTTTCGGTTAAGGGTCCTCAATAACCTCGGAGCTGGCTCTGAAATTTGCAAGAGGAAAAGCTGAAATAGCATTAAGGGGGAGGTAGGGGTGCCCAGGCAGGGGGGAAAAGGACCCGTCGACAGCAACGCTCACACAAAACCGGCACGCAGAGGGGGGAACGCAGGGAAAGAACACAGGTTGTTTTATTTTTTCTAATTCACTGAACACTAATGATCTTGATTCTCCACAGCCTCCGTATTCCCTAATTCTCCTTCACTAGTACCCTTCTTCTCCTAGTGCCTGCCCCCCCTCCCTCCCTCCTCTTTCTTTCCCTCCCCCACCCGGCAAGAGCTTCCTCAAGAATAAAGGCTGAAAATAACCAACTCACCCGGGCACGGACTGGAGAGGAGGGGCACATCGATGGTTAGTTTATAAAGTTTATTATTAATTTTTAAAGTAAATAAATGGTTGTTAACTGCTAGTAACCACCTATCAAAAGAGAATTATTTCACGAATGAGGACTATTTATGTAGACGAAGAATTGCCACTGGGTCCAAATAGGAAATTGAAACAATCCCATAGATTTGGGGAGGGGGAGGGCGGAGGCGCGGAGAGGCTGCAGAAGGTTGAGCCTTTCTGCTGATCCACGTGTTCAGAAACAAGGCCCCATAAACAAAAGGTGAGAGAGTGCTCTGCCGCTCCAGCAGGTGAGTCAGTCAATCACACGTCACCTAGTAAACCCAACCCACAGCTGGTTTCTCTTCTCAAATAGAAAATAGAATTGTTCAGGGCGGGTTTATAGGGTGACATGGGCCTGAATGTCAGGCTTGAGTTTAAGGCACTCTCCTCCGACCCATCCTTTGTTTACAAAGCAGTCACTACTAAAAGCCTGATTTTTTAAAACGAATTTGCCTTAAATAAAATATTTGTATATTTTCCTTAGCTTTGGGGAGCACTTTTCATAGCCGCAATTTTATTTCAATGAAATTATAAGCTATTACAGCTTAAACATGTTATTTTGTACCATCTAGCTGGCTGCCATGCAGAAATTCTGTACAGCTGTTCTGGAAAATTGGTTAATAACCAGTTTTATCCAATGAGAACATAGAGCATATTTATAAAAATTAGATTTTGAAGTCTGGTCTCTTCCATTCATGTAGTTAATTTCCTAATAAACATATACTGCTCATCCTAGGTAACATCCTTAGTGAAAGATGTAACTCAGTCCTTAGTTTTGCCATTAGGTGCAAGAATAATTTCACTGATATTAAATGAGTAATTCTGTTGGCTGTAATCGGAGTCTACAGTTAGTTTAGTGCCCTTAGGCCTTACATTTGCTGATATTAGTTCATTAAGTCAGCTTAAAGAAATCAGTGCCTATTATTAAATAATTTACTTTGTGGTTCAGATTTTCAAATGCATATGTATCTTAGGGAGCTAAAATTAAGTTTTATATTTACTGCATTGATCATGAAAAATTTGGGGGGCAGTAAACAAATTTTTCAAGCAGTGGAGTCAGCATGACAAAAATAATCTTATTTTTATTTTAGATTCAGATTTCATTACTGCACTCAAACGACTACAACTGGGCTTGGCGTTATTATACAATCCAAACTGTTTCCGTCAGAAACGCTAAGACTCAGTGTGCAATGATTGTTATTAATAATTAGCTCCTTGGTTTCTTGATAGAAAAAGGCTATCAACAAGCATTTGTTTATCCACAACAAAAAGTATAATTAGCTTATCCCACTTAGTAAATCTTGTATGCATGCCAACTCATACCAAACTGCTACTTTTACAAAAAAAAAATTGCAATAATACAGTTCATTTTTCCAGTCCTTTTTGCACAAAATTTATTTACAATGTCTACATAAATGCTTCAAGGTGGGACTATGGAAAAATACACACATGACCGATGCTTTGCTCAGAAATAAAGTCAACATATTAAAAATAAATCTTCAGTTTATGTTTTTGAGCTGCATAAAACAGGAAGTGATGTATAAGGTGGTGGTTTTTGCATGGGGACAGTGATGCTTGATGTGACAATTAGGCTTCTAAACACACGGCCTTTTGGTTTCCATGCCTCCTCCTACCAGTCTCCTTAAGACACGGCCTGCAACAGCTGATTAATCATTGTTGATGACTGCAGTTTTTCCCATCCTTCCCGATTTACATCTGTTCAGGCCAATTCAAATATGGTGAGTAAATGAATTAGACATGCAAATTCAAGCCCCAGGCTAGAGAGAGGGAGAGAGAGGAAAAGAGAGAGAGAGAGAGAGAAAGACAGAGAGAGAGCGCGCATGGCTGAAATCCTAGGCGAGAAGAAAGATTCTTCTGCCTGATAGTTATTTTAATGCTCTAAAAATCCTGCAAATCAGACCTTCCCGTCCCTTGCAGGATAACTGTAAGGCTTTTTAATGTAAGGAGGCTTCTGGAGGAAGTGAAGAGCTATGGAAACAACACACATAGTGTGGAAAAATTTCACATTTTTTTTAAAAAATCTATAAGAAACAATGTAATATGGATAACAGTATAATAGCATTTACAATAGTTCACTCTTTGTTCTCTTAATGTCTTATATAGTTATTTAGCATGTCCCCCAGATTGACTTCGGTTGGTATTTCCTGCTTTTTTTAAGAGTCCCTATGAAGAATTAGGGATGCTCCTTGGTCCAAAGTTGATGCCAAGAACGGAACTCCACAGTCATTGCAGAAAAAACATGATTTGAAATCAGTCACCATTGCAGACAATGCATATTCCCTTAAGCTACTGAGCATGAATGTCCATGACTTGTCCACTCATTGTTGGGTCTCCTGTATTAAGAACCGTGGGGCTTGATGCTGACATTGGCATTCCAGGGTGGGGCGGTCCTCCATGCATCATCACTGTTGGGTGGTGAGGGTGTCCAGGAATGTACGTATGCATGGGGGGCCCATGACGCAGCTGAGCAGGATGGGGGGGCATCTGGGGTTGGGTATAACTTGGCTGTCCCATACTCACACCCATTGGACCACCCCGGGCTACATACTCCCCTGGCATACTTTGCAGCCCTGTAGAAATTCAAAAGAAAGAAACAAAAAGAAAATATTATGAGAAAGCAATAGAGTGGCGCTGCCTATGGCAATCCTATGAAAGCCAGGGAACACTGTGATTGAGGGAACACGGCTCTGTATTCTTCTGAGTCATACCGAAGAAAATAAAATGAGAAATGTCGTGCTGGAAAGTCACTCTTTGCAACTGTTTTCCTTTCATTGTCACTGTTATCGGGTCCACCTACTGAGGTCTTATTTATTAATAAAAATGAAACTCTGAGGTCTGGTCTGAAGAAGCCCTGACACATTCTCTACCGAGTGTGCAGGAGTACACACGCTGGTCACAAAACATCTCACATGAAGCTGAATTAGAAAGGATCACTAAGGCTGATTACTTAGCAAAACCTGTGCTTCTAAAAACAAAA